>NC_087513.1:44444127-45701714 GCF_963921805.1 Phalacrocorax carbo
CAACGTGACTGTAGACATTTTATAGGCAATTTTATAAATGTGAGTAAACAATGAACTTGATAAGATGTGCCTTCTGGCTAAACATTTCCCAGACCGCTAAGCAAAGAGGTCCTGATTCCACAATCATGTGCCAGTCTTCTCCTAGGGCATGATGAAGCCCCATAGGAGGCAAAGTCCTTCTGCGAGGAGTGAACGATGCAGCAAACTAACAGTTCTGAGCAAAATTGGAAGAGTCACAGAAATGCAAACACAGTGATAGAAGGGAACCTAAACCCCCGTGGAAAGGAGTGAAGAGCATCAGCACCCTGAAACCAGGGCAGGCAGGGAAGCACTAGGCTATGACATTTTGCACACCCAAACTATTCTGCAGTGTGCTCTTGTCCTGCCTTCTTAAGCAAGACTGATTTCAGATGGGTAAACCTGCCCATATAACTCTGCTAATGCATCTCTGTCCAGAATGGCTCACGGGGTTTTTGCCTATGAAGAGACTAGACATAAGCAGTTTTCAATTGCTGGACATCTGCCTTCTGGTACTAAAGGCTCTCAATACACACAGTAAATCCCAGAAAATAAATGAGAGAAGACAAAGAAAAAAATAAAATCAAAAGGTGGTTGTACAAACAAGGAAATGAACAGTGAAAGATGATAAAAAATAGACAGGAGCAAGAGGCATTGCAAAGGAGGAAAGCCTATGCAGTGGCTTTGTCCTCTTTCCTGGAGCAATGCCTAGTAACAGGAAAACTATCCAAATACCACCACAGTCACCTTTTTCTCTTAGTATACCAAGACCTGAGGTAGTCACGTTTTCTCACACGCTCTCTCTCTGTCTTAGAGTTCTTTAGTCATTATATTGGAGGCAGTTTGAAAGGCAAATAGACTGTCACATCAATTTTCATTTGGGATTCAGATTTACATGAATGAGAAGGCCTGTCTGTATTCAATAACTTTTAAAAACAGTTGAAGAAAAGTTAGTAAGACACTAACTCTTTTGAGTTCTTTCAAGGGCAAGAGAGGCTCTAGAAAAGATACATTTTAAGCCGTGACAACTTGGATCCGGAAAGACTGCCGGTCAAAAATCACATGAAAGGAGCGTGGTAAGGAAGCGAGAGAAGTCCCTTCAGAACAGCTAAAGAAATATAAATATCCTTGATCTTTCCAGCTTGTGCCTCTTAAGCAGGAACACTCAGCCACAGGCTCAGAGGACTTGGGAAGCAGCTGAACATGTGTTAGTGGCTCCTTTCCTGACTTAGGGGGGTAATGGGAGACTGAGGTTGCAATGGTTCTTCAGCAGTCACCACTCCAGTCACATCTGCTGAACAAGAAGTGCATCTGAGGGGGGATTGGTACCTTTCCATTAGAAATAAATAAATCACAGTTCCCTCTCTATTGATATAGCAGTCGGGCACCTTTGTAATCAACCTTTCCACAGACAGACAGTCTTGTTTGAGTATCTGCAATACAAAGCTAAAAGAGGAAAGAGAGCTTAACTAGGACACAGCCACCAAATTTGGCAGTGTTCCCTTTGAATATTTTTCTAAGGTTTTTGTCCATATGAGTTCTGAGACCAAATGCCAAATGACATTCAGAAGAAAAAGATTAAGCTGATAAAACTGTGCAGCAGGTTTTTTCTACTATTTTGGCTGTCTGTGGTACACAAATTACATTACATTTTTTTCTTGATTAAAATGAAAGGAAGTAAGAGTAGGTACTAGCCTTCCTTTTTAATTAAACTGATTAAAAAGGATCATCTATGTATTTGTCCTTTCATTCCATATTTCACTAGCCAAATGGGACCTCAAGAGAGCTGTGCTGCAAGATAGGATATCTCTAATGAGGTAGCAATTTTTCTTTTTGCAGGTATCTACTCACTTTATCTGGATGCTTCATTGTTAATAGTCTCCTTTGCCCAGGCAGCTGTGCCTATGACAGCAGAACAACATGTTCCCTCCAGTACAGCGTGTGGAGTTATTTCATGTCCAGCCAGAGATAAAATGTAAGCTACTCAAAAGGAAGTTCCAAATCACCCTGTAAAAGGAAACTGCAGAGAGAGAAGCTGCTGGCAAGAAGAGAGATGAAAGGGTTATGTTAGGGACTTATTGACCATATTTCTCTTTCATCGGCCGGGATTATGCAATCTGCCAGGTGCAGAATACTTGCCGTTTCTAAGAGCTGGGCAAGCATTACAGATATGTGCAGAGCGAATACCTTCATTTAAATGACACACTGGGAAAACAAAGTCATTTTGCATGGGGGTCAGGATGTGGAGGGAACAGGTGGCAGAAGCAGATATTTTGGAATGGTTCTTCCACACTTTGGAGCATGCAAGGGAAAAGATTTAATCTGCATTGTTACAGGGGTTGGTGGATGTTTCCCTTCCCTATTTAGAAATATTTACTGAAAAAGGAGTGAGACCACCTGGTAATATATTTTTAAGCTTAAGTATTCTGGCAGGGCAGGGCTCTTGGGAGGTGGAGACCGGCCGTGCTGCAACATCACTGGAGCAGGGACTGACGGTCCCAAGGGGCTGAAATGGGGTCCTGGCCTGTGGGGAGGGTGGAGGGAGCCCCGGGGAGGGGTCAGGGACCCCTAAAATAAAGAAACAATTGGCACTGGATGCCAAACTTTCAGTTGGCAACATTTAAATGAGGTTAATCCCCCGTAGCAGATCTAGGCTTACTCTGTCTAATGCTTCAGGATAAATTATAACGGGATGTTCTCACTAGCTGATTTGTGAATCTTAAACTTAAGTGCTGGTGTTTTCTTTACCCTAGCCCTTTGTCACTTGGGTGATTTGTGCCAGCCATCTGGTAGCAGATGTCCTTTGCAGAGACTTCTGCAGCAAAAAGGCATTAAACACTTCAGCCTTCTCAGCATCATCTGTTTATATCTTTCCTGCCCTTGGCCCAGCAGACCAAAGCTTTCTCAGCCTTCCTCTTACTATTAGTGCAATTACAGAAGGGTTTCCTGTTACTTCTTACAGCCATACCCTTTCTGCTATTTTCCTCCCTAATAGCGTGTTGCGCTCTTGCTGTTGCAGCCACGCTGGGGTTTTTAGCATTCTTCTTCTGCACCTGGGTGGGACACAGAGCCTTCCGCAGTGGTGGCTCGCTCTCCCATCCTCCAGTCTCCCAGCTTATTTGTTTCCCTTTGACTTTACCTATCAGCCTCTAAAGTCGGTGAAATCTGCTTATTTTATTTGTTGTCTCAAACTGTTCCTCTTTCAGAAAATAGGGAACTCCACAACTTCAGAAACAGCCCAGACTGTCCCCATCATGATCTCTAAACTGGTTGAATAGTTAATCCTGGTGTATTGTTTTTCCAAGTACTTAAAGCACTTCATTACCACTCCTGCCCTTTGGATGTAGAAATGTAAAAGCACTCAGAAATCAAAATAAACTTCATGCCTCTTGCTTTTGTGTGCCGAAACAGTAGCTCACTGATGTGTTAGCATATGAAGAGGACAGAAAAATTGATTTTATTTTTTAAAAATGTAAGTCACCCTTGGTACAGCAGGCTCACAGTTCAAAGATAAATACAACTCTTGGGTCTTGCATTCTAATTGAGCCATCTGTTGGAAACATGAAAACTACAGACAGCTTTTAAAGAACCTGTTTGTACTTTCACTTTGATTCTCTTCAAAACTGCACAATAATTTAGATCTATAGGATTTCATCCACGTTCCAACGAAACCAATGGAGAATTTCTTGTACTCATTGGTGGATTTTAGCTACGACCGAAAGTATGGAGCAAAATAAGATCTTCAACATTTTGTTACATGTCAATAATCAAAATGGGGAGGGATTATTGTTTGTTTATATCCATAATATTATGATTATGATTACCATCTCTTATTTTGTTGGTTTTATAAGAAGCAGAGAGTGTTCTTAAAAAACCCCATTATTAATGATCACGTGCAGGCACCTTGTAAAATGTCACTGTCTAAACTATCCCTCTAAAACACAAATAATTAATAGTGTTTCAGCATTAGCTTTAGCTTCACTGTCTGAGTAATTCATACTGCTTTAAAAGCTTAACAAACAAATAAAAACCTGTGATAAACAACGAATTACCAAACTATTGGTGCGATTCTCTACAAGCACAGTTCAGAGCTAGGAAAAGATGAAAAACAATGGAGGAAGCAGAAGACTATTATCTCTTATTTATTTTCCTCTGTTCATGGGCAAGGTGGAAAACCACAAAAGATGTTTAGAAAAGAAGACAAAGCAATGCTTTTATTTCCTACTCTTCATTTTCTCAGGCAAAAAAGAATTATAAGCAAAATGTGGACTGGCATCCCCAAAACTCTGAGCAAAATCTGGGTGAATATTTCTAAGGGCAAAATGATGCTTTTGAAAATCAACATTTTGGTGAAAATTAAACTATATCAGTATTTTTATGAAAAGATCTTTGAAATTAAAATACTGACCAGAACGAAAAACTATTTCTAATATGACATAAACCGTTTGCATCTGTGGATGCGCAATGGCAGCATTAAATATTTCCAGATTTTTGCTTGTTTATTTTGGGGAACACTTTGCGAACAGAACTTGCACCATTCTGGGCAAAAATGAGGCAGGGAATGGTCCTGGGACGCCCCACAAAACTGTTTCGTCCATCATTGGAGAGAGACGCAGCATTTATAAAAGGTGAAATAACAGGTTGATATGGATTTGGCCTAGAACTCCCAGAGCCGTGAAGCATCTGAGAGAGGTGTGCTTATTTCAACAGATCTTGACTGAAAGCGGAGGGAAGCTGGTGGCTGAGCAGCCCGGCACCTATTCCCCGTGGCAGCGAGGGGAGCCGCGTGCCGCCGCAGTGCCGTGTGTTGGCATTCCAGCTCCTGCTCCCAGACAAAAGGAGCTTTCATTTAAACTGAGAGGTATTGAGTAACGAGCCTCTGCACAACACAACAAACTGAGCACAACTGTCTCGAGCGAGGCTCTGTTAAAGCATGGGAAATTTGCCATGGCCCCGTGATTTATCATTTTAATTGGAATAAGACAGATTCCATCAACGATTACGGGGCAGAGCAGCAAGAAATGTATGTTTTCCTTTAGCAGCTGTTATTATGCAGGATAGGCAGAGAGCTAAGGTAGTGGCAAACCCCCTTTTCTGTGTAAATAGATATCCATCTACTCTGTAGAAGACGTGTGCAGGAGAAGAAGGGAAACAGGATCTTTCAGATGCAATCAATACTGAAGAAGCAAAATCATGCCTTTTCCAAAGCCCTTACATGGCTGCAGCCAGCCTTCCTTACCTCTTACAAATTCCTGTGCTAGCACTACAGTAACTTCCCTCCACTTCTTGTTGGCATATTTGAACAAGAGTTTTCAAAGAGTCATTCTTTGACTTTCCCAGGTGCTGCTCATTTAGAGTTTCTTTTTATAGGCAGTAAGTTAAGTAGGGATCAATGAGGACCACCACCAAGAAGGAAAAAATGGAATGCAATTTAGTATGCCTTGTTACAGATCTGCTATTTCCACTACATTAAATTAAGGATCTTAATATTACACCTCAATGCTGATATTAAAGACCAGAATAATTAAGGTTATAATTTTAATTAATAAATACCATAGACTCCTGGTCATTTTTTTCCAATGGCTCATAGCCTTTGTGGAAATGACACATTATTGAGCAGAGGATCAAAAGACACAAAGCAGGCTAATTTTTAATGCAGACTGTTTTTCTGCTGTCAAAAAGTTCTCTAATGATCCTCTGTTTCCTGAACTGAAGATCACTATTCCATCCTCTGAATACATACTGATTTCAGAGCAGACAACATAAGATTAGGGACCTGGCCATCACAGTGCAATACAGAACCATGTCTGGAAGGTAGGTTCCCACTTTAGGACACAGGGAGATGCATGTACCTCTAAAGGTAATCTAAAAAATACCTAGCAGATATTCACCTGGAAATGCCACAATGGTCAGCAATAGTAAAAAGCCAAATAAAATTACAAAAAGATGATTGTGCTGCCACGATCCAAATGTGATTACTGTGATCAGGTTGGGTAAGCGGTGGTACAAGTGTCTTAGAGGTGAACAACAGATACTGGCCAGGTCCTGTGTGAGAACATTTATGGATCAAATTTTTCACCTTGGGAAAGATGCATGTGAAAAAGACATGCTGGGGACCTACAAAAAAACATGGTTGGGATCAAGAAGGTGAATAGAATTATTCACATTACAACGCATTATTTCTTACGATAAGGGACACCCAGTGAAACTGGTAGACAGCAAACTGGACACAAATTTTTTATTTTTTTTTTACTTAATGCAAAAGTAACTGAACTGCAGATTTTGGACTTAAAAGTACAAATGAGTTAAGAAAAATAGGTGAGAGAAATTAATGAAGTGTAGGTCCAAAGCTTCCTATTAAACAGGATAATCCATGTGCGGTTTATATTGGAGGAAGAGCTAATTGCTAGCTGTTCACTGGAGGAAATTTCTTGGTTCACGCCTTTTCTTCCAACTTTCTTTTTCTCAAGCAACCATTGCTGGAAATAGGATTCTGAGCTGTTTCATTAGCTATACATGAGTTGAAAGTAAGAAGTTAAATATATGGATTTAAACCACAGAAAAAGCACATTTCTACTTTCATTAGTTAAGAGTGCTCAGCTGATGAGCTGTCATTTTGGAGTGATGAACCATGTCTCCTTTTAATTGTCATCCCATATCCTTCACTGCTGGGGTGCAAGAAAGAATAAATTTTAGTTCTCAAAGCTAAACTTGTTGCCTAGTCCACATGAATAATAAAAACATAATCAAGATTAATTCAACGAAACAAATGGGATTTGATTAAATAATGTCACGCAGAAACACCAGACAAATCGAAACACCACTTCCCAGAGTTGCGTTCCTCTCTAGTCCTGGATGAGATTGAATCTGAGTGTGTAATATATCATAATTAAATCCATTTCTGTTAATCATTTCATCAAAAATACTCAGTCAGTGGTAAATACTAGGCTAAAGGGTAGGACGCTGACAGTTGCTGTCATGGGTTTGCTAAGTAGGAAAGCAGGAAATTGCCAGATCTCCCTTCTTTCACATCTCTCCCATGCACAGGGGACAGAGAAGAGGTATCTTTTTCCCATGGAAAAAAACACCCTTAAATTCTAAACTACCTCCTACACTTTCCTGTGAGTTAAAGCTCCAAGCGCATGCCGACCAGCTCTTGGCTCCTCACAGTTACCCGCTGTCAACTCAGAAATCTGCAGCACATTAAGAAAGCCCAAGTCAAGGACAGCCCAAAGTAAAGTGAATTAAAATGATGATAAATATTGCAAGGAATATGATTTTAATTCAATAAAGCCATTCCCTTTTTATTCAATGCTTTAGCAGAGTTTCCATCCTGAGATGCCAGAGAAACAGAAAAAAAACTGAAAAGTCAGAGGGAGCTTAAGATAAAATACAGTCCACCTTGGTTTGGGCATTTATGGTCTTCTCTTCAAGACCTAACTCTGCAAACAGCATGCGGGTGTTACGTGTGGTTTGAGAAAAAAGCTGAATAAAAATAAAAATATATCACATCAGTCAATCTATTTCAGGAAGTGATGCAAGCAAAGTCTGCAGCGAAGTGTGCCTCCCAGAAATACTCTGCCACCCACAGCATTGTGTAACTTTCCTTTACCATGAAACACGGTTGGACTTAGCTACTGTTAGCACCAGTTAATTGCACCCCATGCCACCTCGCTGAAAGTTAAAAAAACAACAAACAGATGATGTTATTTCCCTCCCTCTGAAAAAGCGGGTCTGATTAAACTCCTGTTACAGAGCCCTACAATAGCAGAAACGAGTCCTGCAGTTTCTGATATGAAAACTGCCTGCTCCACGCTCCGCGTCTCACCAAAGTGAACGGAAAGGCTGGGTTGGATCGTGCCTCTTTCACACCACTGCTGCTTCTCTAATTTCTACTTTATTGTTTTTGTTTAATTTTTCTTATTTTCTCTCCCATCAGATAATTTTCTTTTTGTTCCTTTCTAGTCACAGTTTCCAAAACTGAATAAACAAGGAAAATGTATGATCGGGTGACAAAAGTCAACATCTGACAGTTACTTTTAGGCAACACCGATGCAACGATCCCAGCTGATAAATGACTATATTACATCATTTTTAATTTGGCTGCCACCATTGTAGTTTTTGCTTCTAGAGCATCCCACTGCGTTACCTCAAACCCAACACTTTCTCTGCATATCTAAACAGACTCTTTTTCTGGCAGAGTAACAGCTGCCTCAAAACTATTGCACAAGCAAAGTGGAACTGGAAGAGGACACATTATTTGACGTTACTTATCCTGCTCTCAGGATATTTGGTTGTGTTTTAGAGTTGCCCTATTCCTGCGAGGCCACGGCTTCCCACCGCCACTGCAGAAACGGTTCATCGCTATTGCTTTCTTGCTTTCTGAGCAGGGGTGGTGGCAGGAAGCCACAGTTGCTCCCTGTGTTTATCTCTCCTCATCTCGCAGCCCTGACAGAGCGAGTCTATTTGGATAGCAAGAAGCTGTGGTAACTAAGCAGCCACAAAATCTAAAAGGGACATTTCCCAGCTACTTGCGCTACTAAGAGTAAGTGCAAAACAAGTCCTTTATAACAGAACAAGTATATTTTTAAGGTGAATGGAGTGAGGAAAAAGAATAGCAGGTTTTGTGTGGGTGCTTTACTTACATAATCTTAAACTAAATCTTCCTGCTTTAGAATAAAAACTCCTCTTCTTCCTAGAAACAGTTTTCACTGACAATGATATTAGCAATACCTTCAAATTCCTATAACAATCTCTACATAATTCAGCTTGAGCCTTTCTGTGGGTAGTTCAGAACCGTCCACAGCTCATGTCCCCTCTTTCGCTAGAAAGTAGCTCCCATTTCCTTAGGGAATAACAAAATGCCTGCCTTTATGAAACAGCCAGACCCACTTAACCCCTTCCTGGCATATTCCTGGCCTCTTCTGGAGACATTGCAAGCAATACTGCCAGATAGTTAGAGAAAACATTTGAAGAGGTAGGTTTATAACGCAAGCTTCAAACCCAGACCTCAGCTTTCCCAAAGGAGGTAGTGCTGAGACCCAGGACTTTGGTTCAAGGTCACCCTTGGGGTCAGGAGCAGACTCAGAGTGCAGACCGGGACCAGCATCGCTCCCGGAACTGCCTCTTGCACTCAGACCACTTCTGTTATTTTCATTTTTTAAGCAATGCTAGTGACCGCAACAGGCTCCATGAAAGACTAACAAAATGGCCATGAGACTGCCAGCAGTTATTCTTCTATTTCCAGATGGGTTACTAGAAGCAAAGACAAAATTTTACATCAGTGGTGCTCCTGAAAAGTAAGATTTCATCCTAAAAACATTACCACAGATTTCAGCGGTGTTTCTGCCCACACGCAGCCTAGGGATTTGACAAGATCAGGGTCCAATTTTTACGCCTCAAGCACCATTATCTTTAGTGGACTTATAAACAATGAAAAGAACGTTTTAAAGAAGAAAGGGCTATGCCTGCATTCTTGCAAAGGTAAACTCTGCCTTAACTCTGTGTACGCCTGTCCTCCAGACATCCTACGGCTGGTGTGGCCAGCTCTGCACGGGCTGGGGGCTGGTCTGAGGAGGTGCTTGTGCATCCTTAGTTTTTTCAACAGACAGGCGAGATTTCTTGGTGTATCCTGGCTGTCCTTTACTGCTTCAGGGACGCAGAGTGGTCATAAAGTTTAATTGCCCAATTAAGCAGGTTTTACAGTGGCTTTGCATTGCTGGAGTGCCAGCAAACACCTTTTTTTTTTTTGTCAGAAAACATAAAATATATAGGCAAAGTAACCTAAATACAAAGGTGGGTATAGCTTGTAGAGGAAGCATGTATTTCAGTGTTGTTGAACGAGCTACAAATGAAAACCCGAATCCCTCCTGTCCTCTTTACAAGATGACAGAGGGACCCCAGGGTGTGCAAGTAAGACCACCACAGCCAGGGCTTTGTTGGACCTGTGAGATGGGGAAACACAGAGCGGCTGGGGCTTCCTGCCACTCTCCTGGGGCAGCAGAAACAACCTTTTGTGACTAAGTCATGGGAAAAGAAAAAAAAAAAAGGCAAATAAGCATCAATGATGGTTTGCAAATGGAGGAGTTGAATGGGGAGCGGAGTTCAGTGAGGGCGGCAGCAGGTGAGGGCTCAGACCAGCTGAGCCTGCAGCTCTGCCTCTCACTGCCAGCTCGTCCTTTACCAGGTCCCTCCGGCAGGCCCACAGCTTTCCTCCCCACCCACTGTTGGCAGGTTCCTGTTTCTTTTCAAGCCTCTTGGTTGTGGGGTGACACCGGATGCACGTGCCTAAGGAAAGGAGAACAGCAAACACTTTAGGGTGGTGGAGGCCTCTAGAGACAGTTTCACTACAAATAAATACTACAGTTATCTAAATGCCAGCAGGCATCTCAGTAAAAGTGGCTTCATGTTCAAGTAAGCTGCCTAATTACTTCCAGGCTAATATTTTTTTTTTATTTACCGAAGCAGTTTGCTGACAATATAAACCATTGGCTAGAGCAGTGTTTCTCAGACTGCCAGCTGCAGCTATCAGAGGAGCCATAGGAGAGTTCAAAAGGATCAAAGCTCACAAAAAGTTAATCAACTCACAATATTTTTATACTAAACGCCAACAATTTAGGGCAGTAAGTATTTCTCTTGATTAGTAGGTGGGGTAGATCCAGGGCTTGCAGAATTTTCACGGAAATGGGCAAATCAAAAAGAAAGCCATGCTTGCAAAAACAAAATAATACAAAATTGCGAAACGGACCCTGTTACCAGGCCCCAGCTCAGCCCCCGTGGGATGGTGCCCCTTTGGTAGGGCACTGTCTGAGCTGGGGTCACCTTCAGCTCCCTGCTCCTCCTGCTCCCTGACAAAGTCAGCCTGAAGAGCGTTGTTTTTTGGATCCGCGTCAAACTTTATTTCTTTTTTTCAAGCATTATTCTGAGTTAGTGAAACTAATGCAAATCAGCTGGTTTCTAGTCATTCTCTAGTGGGGATTAGTAGATATGAATTTGATTTAGTGCAAACACACTTCTGTTGGCTTGTCTGCTACGTAATGATGGTGCTTGAGGTGCAGTTCTTGCTCGGTGATGATGGAAAAGCTAAGGAAGTTTGTGGGAAAGCTAAGGGACCTTTAGCATTCGCCCCTGTGGCAGCTGGCAGTAATGCCGACCTGCTGTGACCCCCCCTTCCATGTCCCAAGGCCACTCACAGCTACGTAGGGCTGGCTGCACACTAGCCTGGCTTTGCCCTCCACATCCCCTACCACCCACACGCACTTAGATCAGCACTGAGTCTGTTCCAGGCTTGTCACAATCCTCTGACAAAGTAAAGCGAGACAAAGTGGTAAAGGATAAGGAGGGGAGAGGTAGAAGGAATACGTATGTGGAGTGCGAAAGAGATTAAGAGATCATTAGCTGAAAAAAACACTCTACTGCAGTTTTCAGTTGTGTTTGAGAAGGCCTTCGGTAACAAGTACTTCTACAGGACCCTGAACAGATGACAGTAGTGGCAAAGGTCACTTTAAGTGAGCTGATTTCACATCTAGCTCAAATTAGAAGGGCTGGAGGTCTGATCTCTAGATAGTTATGCAACGGTCACATGTGAAATCATCAGTTGGTCCTTACAGTCTAGTTCGAGTGGTATGAGCTGGCACTGCAAAGGATGTAAACTCTCTGTCTGACCTGAACCCTCTGCCCAGTCTTTCCTCTGGAGAGTTGATGCAGGAATAGCAGAAAGAAAGTGCGTTTCATGATTACCCTGTCATTCTCAGAACAGCCCCAAAAGTGCTTATTTCTTTTGGATGTTTGGGAAAGGATAACTACATATATTCTTTAAAGCAGAGTTATATTGTTTGGACCAGAGCTACATATTGAACAGTTGTCACATCACCACCTGGGCACATGTGCCAACAAAATTTGAAATCCAAAGATGCAGACATGAATAGGAACCTAGAGACTTTAGATAAAATGTGCACTGCAAAGTCTAAGCTGAGAAGTTTGCACTGACACTGTGCCGTGCTTTACAGAAAGCAAGATTTCAGTTGCTACAGTTTCCAAATGGCTGCATTTTGCAAGCAATCAACAAAGGCGCTGAATTAAAATTAAATCAGAAAGACTGATGGGGGCTGTACAGCTTCTGATGCTGAAGACAAGGCCTCTGTGCACGTTCGGTCAGAGCTATTGGTTTTGGTTAGTTTGTTTAAGTCTTTGTATTCAGAGGATTTGATAATTGCATAGAGGAGATTCACACATGCACAGGCAGAGAACACACAGAGACAAGATGACCTTTTTTTTCTTTTTCCGCAAATGATGGTTTGATTCTTTGTGCTGTTGAAAAGCAAATACCCTGTCAAGCTCATGAGCTACAATTAACTGCAAAAAATTAGGTTCAAAAATATAATAGATCAATTTTAATATTTTATTGGAGCATGATTAAAATTATTTCTGTTAAATGTGAACTGTATGAATGTTTTTAAAATTAATACAATATGGGAAATCTCATGTGGTCTGTTGTTTTAATTTAAAAGGTATAAACACCACATTAAAATCAAACTCCAACAGATTTAAAACCTGATGCCATCCATGGATTAAAGAAATATATCGATATCAGCTCCATATGACATGAAAAAATACATAATTTTCATTAAACTGATTTTGGGACGAACGAAGATTGTGAAAAATTACGTTGATGGCTTATCTATCTAAAATGTCACTGACCATGGAATGGAATCACATGGTAGAGATTATATGGGACTTTTTTGTCAAAATACTTTAATTCCTAAAATAAATGACTAGCAACTGAGCCCAGAATGCACAGTAAACACACTTAAAGAGCTTTTAACTCCAATCTGAAAAAAAAAAAAAAGGAAAAGAAAAAGTGTTTATGTAAGAATAACAGTTCAGAGTATCTTTAAATCCAATGGAATACATTCTTTCAGTCCTTAATACTCTGCTGCATTTGTCCCAAGCACAACCCTGGCCTGTCTGTGAGAAACTTGACCTGTTTGCTTTCAGCTCCTATCAAATAATACATTTGCTAGAACAGAGAGGGCTCCTCCACTCGCTACAGAGAGCATGCTGCATAGAAAATAAAAGTTCCAAGGGCTTCCAGTAATAATGAAGAGAAGTTCTATTTCAAAAGTTACAGATACTTTGACTAGTCTAATTAACTTTCAATTATATATGGACCATGAATCTATGTCATTCCGCAAACAGAACTCAGGCTCCTAAGTTAAAGACGGAGGTTTTGTATTCCTCTGGGAGTTAGGCACCTACATGCCATACACATCGTAAACATTTTTGAAACCAGGGGTTCGTTTCCCATCTAACTACTGATTTCTCTGTGGTATAAAATCACCAGAGTTTTTATTTCCATACTTATCTTACTCTCCAAACTCCTTCATTTGAGAAGGCTGCAAGCTTGCGTCAACAGCATCTTCCACTGTGCAAGACTACAGGCAACGATGATCAGTGTGTGAAGATTATTGTTCACTGTTCTGAGTAATATTTCTTTGATGCTATATGGTTGATACACCACATTTTAATTCCTCATAGAATCATAGAATCATTAAGGTTGGAAAAGACCCTTAAGATCATCACGTCCAACCACTAACCTATCACTGCCAAGTCCACCACTAAACCATATCCTCAAGCACCACGTCTATCCTTCTCTTGAATACCTCCAGGGATGGAGACTCCACCACCTCCCTGTTCCAATGCCTGACAACCCTTTCGGTGAAGAAGTTTTTCCTAATATCCAACCTAAACTTTCCCTGGCGCAGCTTGAGGCCATTTCCTCTCGTCCTATCGCTTGTTACTTGGGAGAAGAGACTGACCCCCACCTCGCTACAGCCTCCTTTCAGGTAGTTGTAGAGAGTGATAAGGTCTCCCCTCAGCCTCCTCTTCTCCAGGCTAAACAACCCCAGCTCCCTCAGCCTCTCCTCATAAGACTTGTTCTCTAGACCCTTCACCAACTTCGTTGTCGTTCTTTGGACATGCTCCAGTACCTCGATGTCCTTCTTGTAGTGAGGGGCCCAAAACTGAACACAGTACTTGAGGTGCGTGAAGAAAAGGTGCCAAACTCAGGGACTCCCATGGAGCCCAGAGCAGCATCTGACTTACAGAAGTGAAACAACATCCAAGGTGCCTGTTAGAGCATGAAGGGCCATGCCCAAAGCGTGCGTACCTCACACTGTGAGGGTTGCCTTGCTATGGCAAGGGTATTATTATTTCTCCAGTCAGTGTACATTCAATCTCTATTCTCTAACTAGAGGAAAATCCTACTTCACTTCTTCTACAGTTTAAAATGCATATGGGTCTCCTGTTCTGAAGGGCAAATATAATTTATGTGTTGATTTTTTTTTTACCAGTTCAGTTTTTTTCTCAAATTGAGATATCGTACGTTTTCCTTGATTTTGATTGCCATAAAATTAAATAAATAATTTTGATTTTTAAAATTACGTTTCCTTTTGTCACGGTTCATAGATGCAATGCTAGTGCCACCTTTTCTATATTTACTTTGGAAAGATAATACTTCCCAGGAAAAATCATGAGGTGGTCTTTGAAATGTTTAGATCAGCCTGACACTTTTGCTACCAGTGAAAAAGAAATATTTTATCTGCTCTGCATTTTCTGAATCTCCACAGCTCTACTGAGAAGTCGTAACCCTTAAGGAGCATTTTTATAAAACCAGTAGCTGAACAAGAATATGAATAAGTTGAAATTTTCAGCAAAGCTGAAATTTGGATGGAATGCAGATATGAAGAGAGTCCAGAACGGATCTCTGCTCAAGAGGTGTTTACAATTAAGGTGCAATTCTTCATAAGAAGTGGACAGTAAAAGTTCATGCATCTGGGTTATTTTTTAAACTACATTAAGAAAGTCACCAAAGCAATTTCTCTCACTTCTTAATTTTCTAATCACAATATATGTGTCACTACATGCCACACCTACATTAGGTTGTAGAAATACACTTTCCAGAAATACTTTTTCCTACGATCAGCAAGCAGATACCACCATCAGAAAAAAAAAAGACCAAACCAAAACAAAAAAACCCAACACAAAAACCAAAACCCCCAAACCCTAAAAATCTGGGTCAAAAGCTCCTGTGAAATTCTGACAGATAAATGCTCAAAACAGAATTGTGTTAAGACATGATAGATCATCAGCTGCTATGACTGCTGTGTTGCTGGAGGCTACTGCCAGTGTAAGGTTCTTGACCCAAGATGTTAACTTTGCATTGAAATAATCTGGAATGCACCTATTGTTTGCCATTCTGTCAGAGAACTGACCTCCACCACACAGCGCAACAGCTTCTTGCTGCGGCTGAAGCCCAGCTGAATGAGTACAGGTGGCAATTCACAAAACAGGGTATTTCAAGGGACCTTGAGATTTTAACAGGTTTTGATGAAGCAGCTTTTAAAAGAGGAGGAAAAGTAGGCATGCGCATACTTTATGGTTAACACAAATGTATTTTCTGGGTTTGCAGTAAAAGTAAAACCCAAGTACTAGAAGGTCAGTGTGGTGAACTTCACAGATACTGGAGAGTTAGTTCTTTCAGTAACAGCCTATTCTCTCCCTCTTTCTTTCCTCTACCATTGGTCAACTCCTGTATTGTATTTCCTCTTCCTTAGACCAAAACCTTCTGAGCAAGGACTGTAACTTCCTATGCAATTTTATAACACCTAACAAAAGCTGCTCATAATCCTCACTAAAGCCTTTGGATGCTACTGCAACAGAAAGGACCACCACCATGTACAAGATCAGCCAATGAGTACCCCAATGATGTAGTTATGATGATATTTCTATCAAAAGGGCAGTGGGCTACTTCATGAGACTTTAATCTGCATGGATGTTCCAGACCAGCATCATAGGACACTTATATTTTGTGTGTGAAACCTTCTTTAGAACAAAGTACCTCCCTAAATGTGAACTTTGTCTGCATAAATAAAACCATCTGGTTTGTTGTCTAACCATCTGGTTTGTCTAAAGTTTATAGTCTCCTGAGTGTTATTCACAGGCCCACATATGATCAAGCCTCCACAGACATTTTTATTTGGTAAAAGCTTTCCCACAGCACTTTATTTTTTCTGTTTTTGATCTTGTAAAAAAAAAAAAAAGTCATTTTAATACGTGTGTTGTAATACTGCATGTGTTTGTGTTTCTGTGAACTGGGTGTAGATCTCCTAGTGGGTAGATATTACAGGCTAGATTCTCTTGGGAACAGTGGAGGAAAGAACAGCAAAAGAGCCATTTGGAGACACCAGATCCTGCGACTTCTTCACCGCTGCCCCTGAACAAAGGGCTAGGTGCGGGTGGAGAGATTACTTTAAAACACATCAGCTGTTAACACTTAACAAGCACTGAGAACGGACCTCTGTCTTAGTTCAAGAGCTACAGCTGGTAACACGTAACAACCCCTTTGTCAACCCTACACTGGACGGGGACTCTGCTGGGTTTGATGATTCCACGATTCCTGGTAGCACGCAGCGTCCAGACAATCCAGCCATATTCAGCCCTGTGTGAACAAAATGCATTACTACTTTCCCTTAATGCTGCAAGCTGGACAGTCACTACATTTCTGCTCACTCTCTCTGCTTCATAAACACAAGATTTTCCATCCTGAGCCCTTCTACAGCCTTGCCAAAAGGGTTCATTCTCCTTCAGAGTTCAGCTGCTCCAGTTTCTGAAGAAAATATCTCAGTTCTCTGGTAGGTCAGTAAGTACACAGCAGTTCACGAGCTCTGATGCTTCTGCCTTATCTGCCCTCTTACCACAGGCAATGGAAAATGTTTCACTTGAAACAACAAACAGATTCAAAATCAGAAATAGAAATGATCTCAGTAGAGATTAATATAACTTCACAGAAACCTACCTCTTTCTGCTCTAAACCACGACCGATATTTCAGCAAATTGTGTGCATAATTAATAGTCTAGTTCTGCAGCCAATAACAATAATCACACCTTTTCACCTACCTAGAAGATAGCAATTTTCTGTATGCTTTAACATCAAAAGTGCAATTTAAAGACAAATGTAGACCCACAGATCACAGAGTGCGATATCATGTTCATAATCTGTACATAACTAAACCAACGGGGCCAGAAGTCTGTAATTTGAGAGACGTGCAAAATAGGCGTCCATTTCTACCGTCACTCTTCCCTAAATTTCTTTAATATGGAAAGTAGAAAGGATCCCAACAGGCCTGTGGAAGCTAAGACCCAGGACAACTCCTCTCTCTGCAGAAGAGTTGAGAGAGGGCAGCTGGATCCCACTGGACCCTGCTGTGTTTAGTTTCTAAAAAAGGGAACTAAACCGAGGAGCAGCCTCCAGGGGCAGCAAAATACAGCAGGAAGCTTGGAGATGCCGTTCTGTTCTAAAAAAATAAACTGTTTCATGTACGTGATTCTATTTACTTGCTAGCTTATTTGTGTAGTTTGGGGGTACTGGGTTGTTGCCGGTCCGCTTCTTACGGCTTTGATTCCTGTTGATATACAAGAGTGGGAGTCTATGAGCTCATGCATACATACTTCAGAGCAGCTTCTGTGGATGTACAGGAGAAGAGTTTTAAGTAATTCTAATTTACTGTCCATAAATGTCACTAAAGCCTTGTATACGGCAAGAGAAGTCAAACATAGATGGAGTCACCTAGATGTTTAGATTTAATCCTTTAGTATATGGACGAATTCTAAAATGAGCAGTTAATACACTAACACTTTCCAAGTAAACGATACGAGCTGAATATACGCATTTCCAGCCATTGCAAATAGGATGCACGTTGTAAATTTAAGTCACAACATCGTATCGGATTCCAGAAACAAGTCAGGTAACGGAGCTAAAACAATGAGCCTTAATGTCTGTCTGGATGTTCGCATCCAAGATGGGCTTTATATTTCTTTTGTTTATTGTACTGGAAGAGCTATCCTATTCATTCAAAACTAAAGTCAAGACAATCATTAAATGTGATTTTTCCCAAGTAGCAATGCTAAGAGTGGGTCCTGAGCGACCTATTGTATTGCTAACTATTTGCATGCAATAAATTTCAGTGTGGACATGCCAATCGGTGTGTCAATTTCCACATGACAAATTGGCTTGTGTGTTCAATCTCAGTGTGACATTAACAATTATAATCTGCAAATAGGAGTCAGTATTCACACCAATCAGGATAATCCTTATGTTCCAGAGGTTATGCTACAGACCTTCCTTAGAGAAGGATAATTAAACCAAAAATTTTCCTTTGGATTTTAAGTATTTTCTTAGGGAAAAAAAAAAATTAATATGAAAATCTTGTGTGTGATCCTTATTTGTTTTCAGAACATATTTCCAAGAGCTGGGAAGATTTGTCTTCTGGCATGCATCAAACATTTTTCCATTGGTCACAGCATTCTTGCACTAATTGAGTTTAGAAAACTCTTCAGCTGCTGCCTGGGTGAATACGATCTGTGAAAAGAAAGCATCAGAAATAATGGCATCCATTAGTTAATTACACTTTATCATCAAACACGCATCAGTCGTAAATGTAATATGAGAACTATATTCTGGTATCCCAGATCTTTCAGATTGTAAGAGTTGCCATAAAAAAGGCACATTGGTACCTTCTTTCGTGAGATACTTTATACCTCTCGGTGAAGGAACCCACTGATTTTCAAAAGGTGTAAATCCGTACAAGACAGAAGCCTTCTGAAGCGTATAGAGATGATTTTGCTGTCTGAAGTAAAAACTTCAGGGAATATGCTTTGTTTATCATGCATGAAATATGAACAAATCTTTTCCCTGGTCAAAATTATCCACTCTGCTAACAAAAAATCCTACCATGTATAATACAATTGCAAATTGGGACATTTTGGTAGAAGGCATGGGGCTTTTTAAATGTGATTAAGGACTATGTAGAAGAAATGTTTCTTATTTCCCCTAAATGCCCCTTTACTTTTACAGTGATTTTTTTTATTTTCTACGACAACATGCACAGAAGTAACAGACCATATTTTGCCATAGCTCTCACTTTTCTATTAATGTTTCAGATAATACACGAGGAAGATAATCTCACTAATTCTCACACTATTTTTCCATGGAGAGCATTTTCTCTCCTTTAAATAGGAGGAAATTTAGAGTCACATTACAGCTGGCCTTGTTAACATATTGACCTTGACTCTTTGTTGCCTTACACTCTCAGTAGCTACATACTTCTGTGTTAAGTGGAAGCTAAAATGCCATCCTCTTGGAATGTTTACCTTTTGAACTTCCATGTAAGTTTGTTTTGAAAGATGACAAGGTCCAAGTGGAGAACCAACATCATGATTTCACATGGAAGCCCAGTCACTTGCTATTTTAAATTCCAAACTACAGAAAATCCCAGGAAAAAAAACCAACCCAAACCTACATAAACACATAAATAGCAAAAATCTTCAATAGATTTGACTCCTGCACAGGGACAAGAAATAAAATCTCTGGTAGCATTCAAGTAACAAATTAGTAGACATTTAAAATTCACTGGTTGCACTTCATCAGCCTGACAGTATAGGGGGGCAGTGGACTGACACCCAGGTTTTGTACTGCAGTTTCCATATGCTTTGCGCTGGCAAATTTCCAAATAAAGAGCTATGATGCTGCTTGGCTCAGCCCAGCTTATTGACTCCACCTTTGCCCATCTCCTGCAGCTCCCCTCCTGCCCTCCTACCCACGGAGCCACACCACCTACACAAGGTCTGTGCTCCTGTCGCAAAGCAATGAAACAATTGGAGGCGTCCTTGGAGATGTTCCCCGATAGCGCCATACCCAACTGCTATACCCAGCTTTTTCCAGCAAACTGACAGAGCAGAAGTGCTCATGTCTGGTCTGCGGAAGCAGAGTAGGTCACAGCAGCACCTCACCCTACAGCCTGCAACGAGGTGAAAGCAGCTCCAGCGGAGGAGGTCAGTCAGCGAGAGACTCTCAAACCCTTAAAGCCTCACTAAACACCCATGTGAAAGATTTAGTAGTTGTAAGATACTTGTTGGTACAAAGATACACAAGAGATCATCTGTAAGTACAACACAGAGTCACCGTGAAATCAAGGACTCAGACTTGAGTCAAATCCAAATATTTTCCCCCTCCTGTTAGGAAATAATAAAAATGCCCTGTCCAGATGGGTTCAAACCTGCCAGCTTTCTCTTGAAATGCTCTTCCTGGTAAGAGTATCTTACCAGCAAATATGCCTTAATTTCTCTGTGCCTGATTATTCCCTGTTTTGCATGTATGTACTCTTCACACCAGTGCAAAGTAAGGTTAAAAAAAAAAAAAAGGCTGCCAAACAAGTGCCTTATATTCCACAGGTGCAGTTATTTTACAAATAAAAAAGAAGTAAAGACAAGGGTTTGTAGGTGGTGCTTGGAGATTCCTACTATGCTATTTTGAAATCAGAGCTATGTTACCATTTTAAAGCATTCCGTGCTCAGTAAAACTAAGTAAGGATATTGTTAGTGCTTGGACTTTTCTTAAAAATGTAGTATCTTACCTATGGTTTTTCTTTCCCATTCTGTTATCTTTCTTTTTGTTTCTTTTGTATATGATGATATTTATGATCTAATTCTCTCCTCCCATGTTACAGCCTAATTTCTGTGGTAGGTGATCTCTAAATGTCTCTTAGCTTCTATTCCCATTTTTATGCTAGAAAGCAAAGGAAACAAGCAGCACAAAACCTTTAACCTTATTTTCTAGGCTATGCTACTGATATATGTTGGGTGTCTTCTTATTTTGCTAACAGATAACAGAAAGATATGTATGTGTAGGCATATCACTGGTTTTATATATGTGTTCTTCTAGGATGAACATTTTCAGTTCCAGGAAGAGCAGATGAACACCCGAATGAGGATGAAGCATGCAGGACCTAAGCAAGCATGCTCCCAAAAGGTAACCTTTATACAAGCATACATTTGAACTCCCCTACCTCCATTTAATGGTGTCCTTGGTATATAAAACATGGGTCATCATTAGCAGACCTCAGCAAATGCCCAGAAAAGGAATAGATTTAGATTATTCTTTTCCTTTAAAAGCACCCTGACCACCCAACAAAACTCAGTTACTGATGGCTCACCTTTGGACTGATTGTAAGTCTTAGTTGAACCTTTTGGCAGGTTAATTAGGTATTATGTTTTCTCTTTTTCATCTAATAAAGGTTTTGTAACATCTCATATTTCAGCTCCTGCAGGTGCTTTCATTATGCAAGTAAAAGATCTCTCTTAAAAAGAACTACCTATTTTCACCAAATAAGTACAACCTAAATTGGTCCTGAAATTTCCATTCTTCTGTAAAAACTAACTGAAATTGGCCAACAAGCCAGTGACCATTCCCCTTCCCCCAGTGATGGGGAAAGAGTGGATGATAGACATGTGTGGCTGCATAAACACTGTTCCTTAGGAAACAGCCTTAAAAAAAAAAAAAAATCACTTTTTGGGTCACATGTAAAAGCTTTGTACAACTTGGGGTTTGAGATCTGTTAAATCTTACGCGCTCTGCACAGTGCTATTCACTTGAATAGAACTAATCACTCAAATTGTATAAAGCTAAGTGCTTGTTTAAATCCTCACATGACTGATGACTAATGTTCAGTATTTAAAATCCCGTCCAAAGACAAAGGAACTGATTGTTTCATTTGAGCAGTCAACTTTCTAATTAATCATGATCATTTAAATATGTGTCATTTAAAATACCTAAGAAACGTGACCTTGCTTCATGGATAGATTCTGCTTTTGTCCTTCTGGAAAATTTCACATTCTAAATCCCAAGCCTTAGAAGTAAAATATTTTCAGCCTGAAAGTGACTTAAATTCCATGTTTTATGACAGACATTAAAGAATGAAAACAGAGATAAAAGCTCAAATTGATGGTGCTCCATGGATACCCTGAATCTAAGAACTCCTTGGCTTGATCTTAAACGTAACGGTCCCTGACCATTTAAGTGGGTGTAAAGCATTGCCTGAACATGCCTCTGTGTTCGATGCTAGGAATACAAGGTTTCACGCTTCATCTTCTCCAGCAGTTTACCAAACTTTAAAACTAAACAAAGCTATGTCGTTCATACTGCTGCATCTCAAGGAGGTACAAAGAGTGCCTGTAAGCCTTTCGGGGAAGGTATAATTTTGCTCTTTTTACAGCAGAAGCCCAGCTGGGTCCTGCTTGTGACCGGGACACTTAAGATATGGTACACTATGGTGTCAGCACTAAGTGTTCCGTTGGTAACTCGAGAAAAAAACCTCTCCCCGCCAGGCTGCGCATCCTCCCCGTCCCTCTCAAGAAGTCCTTCGGGCTGCTGTAACGCGTGCCCAGGCAGCTGGTGAGCTCCCCCGGCCCCACCTCACCCCTCGAGGACGGGCCCTGCTCCTCCCGGACCGCCGCGCCCCTCACCTGCCCGCGGCTCGGCCTCCGCCGGGGGGCGCCCGCGACCCCTCCGGGGCCGGGGGAGGGAGACCCCCGTCCCGCCGGCGGGGCCGCACCGGCAGGCTCAAAGGCGGCGGCGGCAGCAGCAGCAGCAGCTTTAGGGCAGCTGTACGAGCCGCGGGTGACAGACGCTGGCTTCAGGGAAGGGGGATGGCGCCTGCCCAGCGCTGACGGAACCTAATGGGGCTTCCGCCCTTCACATCAAAAGGATAAAGTGAGATATTCTACATGCGCCCCATTTAACAGACCCCAGCGCCTGCCAAGGCCCCCCGGCCGGCTGCGGAGCTCGGCGCAGAAAGTCTGTGGTTGGCGGCGACGAACGGCAGGTTCCCGCCCAGCTCCAGGCTGCCGCCAAGCGCGGCCGGCCAGGGGAGGAAAGGGGCGGTGTGGCCGGGCGCTCTGTCGTACTGCCGGAAGACGGCGTTGCGCTTTGCGGCCCAGCTGCCCCTGAGAAGAGGGTGGGAAACCCCGTTCGGCCTTTTCCCGGTGCCGCAGCCGAGGGAGGGTGAGTGCATGGGGCTCCGGTCTAACCGCCTTCTCTTTCTCTACCCACCCCACCCCCCAACCCCCGCCGCGCTAATGCCGCCTCCCTCTCTCTTGCAGGAGCAGCCATGCCGGCCAAGGGTCCCCTGCAGAGCGTCCAGGTCTTCGGGCGGAAGGTGAGGCCGGGCCGCTGCCGCCCGCTAGCCCTCAGGACGCGCCGCGCCCGGCGCCCCCTGGCCCCGCTGCGGGAGCGGCGGTGGGGCCGGCCCCGGGCCGAGGCCGAGCGGCGGGGCTGTCGAGAGGGGAGGCCGGCGGCGGGGCCTGCCCCGCGGCCCACGTGTAGCCGTCCCGCTCGCCGGTGGTGGGGCTGCCCTGGGGAGCGGGCCCGGGCCTCCGGGTGGGAGCTCTGCCTGCTTGCTATCTGCCGGGAGCGGCTGCCGCTGCCCTCGCCGGGCCCGGGGCATCACCGCCGGTGGCCCAGAGCCACGTTACCAGGCGGCGGTGGGAGGATAAAGTTGGCGCTGTTGGGATCCAGTGGCTCGAATAATGCTAGGTAACAGGCTCTTGCGAGCAACGACCCACAAAAATACTGTGTTGCAGAATGGAGAGCGTGTCTTTATCTTACTTATAACTAAATGTTATAGCTCTGTAGCATTTATAACTATAAATGTAATTTTATTAAGGCAGCGCCTTAATATTTTGATCGAATACTGCGGAATGTAAGGAATGGTACGGCTTTGTTCAGTGCGAGATGTTAATCTTGGGCTTAAAACTTAAGTTTTTTAGACTGTTAAATAGAAACTCACTAGTTTAAAAATGAGGATCTGCAATAACAAATGTTTGGATTTTTAGAAAACAGCAACTGCCGTTGCCCACTGCAAGAGAGGAAATGGCCTCATTAAAGTGAATGGAAGACCTCTGGAAATGATTGAGCCCCGAACTCTGCAGTATAAAGTAAGCATCCACCGAGCCTCCCCCACCACTCTTGGGTATTAAAATACCCGTATATGTATAATTGCTTGGCGGTGGAGAGCTGCTTGCCTTATCGACAGTACTAAATTTTTGGTTGTGTGTTACCTGATCACTTGAAATGTAGTTGCTGTTGTGAAAGGTCAGAAAACTTTTTGTGATGATCTTGTTGGAAGAGGTGGGATTTTTGCATAATTGGATTAACGTATATTAATGTAACAAAGTATTTTGCACTTCACATCAATCTTTGCTATTGAAATGGGTGATGTAACCCCCTTCTTTTTAAAAGACGATTAAGGACTTAATACAGTAGCTGTTTGAACATTGCTGTGAGAATCTAAAATGGACTAGAGAAATATAAAGTGTAATAAATAGTGGAGAAAACTGCCCATAAATTACTTCACATCTTCAATTTTAATAACTTGATACATTTTTCTAGTGCAGGTGTAATTACTACATTCTACTTAAACTATCCCCTTGTTCTTAATTCCCGTGTGCATATACTTTGCTATTAAGATTTTTGAAACTTAAAAAAAAATTTAAGACTTCAATAAGCTTATTTTACAACAGTACTAGTAGATGTCAATGAACTTTGCAAGAGGTGTGCTGAACTTGGGTGTGTGCTTGTAAAAGCAAGGGTCCATTTTTCAGAACGTTTGATAAACCTACTACAAGCTCTAGTCCTTGTTGTTTCTGACCACAAATGAATTTTCTTACTGTGTTTTGTTTCTCAGCTGCTTGAACCTGTCCTCCTCCTGGGGAAGGAACGGTTTGCTGGCGTTGACATCAGAGTCCGTGTAAAGGGTGGTGGCCACGTAGCACAAATCTATGGTATGGTTGTGTGGGGGGCCTTAGCTGTGGACCAGAACAAGTCAAGCCACATATTGAAGAGGCTTGGGTTTAGAATAGTAACACTGCACATCTCCATATTCTGTTTCTTATTATTAAGGGATTACTAGTTATATTTTACATGCAGAGATGCAACATCTGGAGTGAGATGAGTGAAGTAAATTGATGAAATTCTGAGGAAATGCAAGGAAACGATCTTTGCATCTTGCTGTGCGACAGGACAGTTGAAGTGCAGCTGAGAAAAAAGATTTTGGGAGGGGAAAACGGGATTTACCATTGAAACTTTACATTTAGCTGTACGTTTCCCTGTTGTTCAGAAGCATCTTTCAGTCCACCTGCAAAGCTGGGTAGTTTTTTCCCTTGCTGAGCAGACTGAGAATGTACTTGATTAGCTGTTGATAGAGCTGCTCTTTACAAATGACAGATTTGTTTTGCTGTTATGGCTTGGGTGTAGGCTAGTGGAGTGCAGCTGAAGCTGTGTGAAGAGCAGCGACACGTTTCAGTCTCAATCATTTTTTCAGAGAATTCAGATTTTCCCCAAAGCCCTGACCTTAATGTTCTGACAGATAACAGCCTAACAAAATCTTACAGTTACGCCCATGCTCCTGGTTTGGGTTCTGATCACTGTGTGAGTGTGCTACAGGCTTGTTTTATTGAGGTGTGCTGGATGAACTGCTCGTAACATCTTGTTGTCCCTTCTGCCTCCTTAGTCTTTGAACACACTGATTAGTTTTATCCTTGTTGACAAGTATAGACGTTTCAGAGGGTTGTGTTTCTAAGGATTTTGCAAGTCGACTGCTTGTAGGTTGATGATAAACCTATGTTTGTGCTCTGAAGAGAAGGTGAACGGGACTGCCCTTGTACAGTTAGTTCCTTGGCTAGCTGGCAATTGCCGAATTAATGAGTGAGCTGTGGGTGGCCTCTTGGCATAAATTCCTTCAGACTTGCCAAAGTAAAGGTCACGTGGAATATGTGGGAGGGGAGATTAAGGAGGGGAAGGACAATTTGGCAGAAAACAAGGCTGCAAGTTTCTCAGATAACTGGCACTTGTCTTTAAGTTGTAACTACATTTGCACTCCTCACTGATCCATTATCTTTTTTAACAGCTATCCGTCAAGCTATTTCCAAAGCACTGGTGGCTTACTATCAAAAATGTAAGTTGTTTTGATTGCTGCATTAGCCTTAAGCACCAACGTATGGCTTCTGGTAGTTCTGGTGCAAAAAAATGTTAATATGGATTTGTTCCATGTGAAACTTCTTAAACTG
This sequence comes from Phalacrocorax carbo, assembly GCF_963921805.1. NCBI lineage: Eukaryota > Metazoa > Chordata > Aves > Suliformes > Phalacrocoracidae > Phalacrocorax > Phalacrocorax carbo. The sequence continues at coordinate 44,470,105 of NC_087513.1, forward strand.
AAGATTTTTTTTTTTAAACAGATGTTGATGAAGCTTCCAAGAAAGAGATCAAGGATATTCTAATCCAGTATGACAGGACTCTGCTGGTTGCAGATCCTCGCCGTTGTGAATCCAAGAAATTTGGGGGACCTGGTGCTCGTGCACGCTACCAGAAGTCTTACCGTTAAAATTGTCCTGCAGTCATGTGACTGTCAATAAACATGAAGAGAATTTGATAAATTTCATGGTTCTAAATTGCATTTTTCTATGTGGGTAAATAGAGTAGTTTTTTTATTGTGTGTTGACATAAGATTGAGACACAAATTGATTAAAGTAAAACCAGAGAGCTGTTGGCAGTTCTCTTTTATCCCTTCACAGTAAGGAAGTCTAGATAGGTAGGGTCTTGGGAGCAGAGATCTTTGCATGGTTGTCAGAACATAAAGAAAGCTTCTGTCCTGTTTTTTGTGGGTACGTGCAACAGCGTAGCAGTTCACTAAAGCAGAGTTCAATCTTTGCCTTTCTGGTAAATCTAAATGAACGCAGACCTTTCCCAGTACCTGGACAGCCACTCCTGATGGTGTTATGAACCAATGTGACTCGCCCGTGTTCTTCCCATCTGAAAATATCTCGGCCTGATTATAGGTTTCGTCCATAACACACGAGAGTGTGGATCTGACTCCCAGCTGGTAACTTCTATATCGTGTGCTAGGTGACTTGTTTTAGTGTGCTGCCCTAGCGTAATGCAGCACTCGCATCTTTCTGCCTTTCTCACAGTGCTGGCAGTTTGTGCAAAGGACTTCCGTTTTCTTTATATGTTAACCTGAAATACCACACTGGGAGTAAAGTTCCAAACACCACTATGGAATATGATGTGGCAATGAGTATCGTCCGCATTTGTGCTTGCTTAGTAGTTAGTGGCAAGGAAAGTATCCCCTTGAGGGTAACGCCCTCGGCGTAGTGCTGAAGGGGGTGTTCAGGCAGCAGTTCTGATGTCAGTAGTTAAAGTTTACATTGTCAATGCGGACAGGGGAGGGAGGTTTATTGAACTCTCGCCATACCAGATAATAGAGGCAGGGTTTTCTGGATTAGTATGTCTAAATGTAGGAAACTTTATTTAGATAACAAACCATATATATTCTGTTTAAAAAATAATACTTTGTAAATGTAAAACAAAGGAATTTGTGCTACAAACAAGATTGGGTCTAAGTTACTCATCTTTCAACCATGTGTTCACACAGTACAAGCACAGAGGGATGTAACATTAAGTGATTTTATAAAAACGCCAGAAAAATCCCTCTGGAAGCCAGACAGTTGCTTGTGTCATGAGCTAGGTGAGGCAATTCAAAGGCCATAGGGAGGTGAGTGGGAAAAACCTGGAGTGGAAAATACGGTAGTAATTCTCAAAAGATGTAGCTAGGGTGTGTGTGTATCAAACACGAGAAGAAATGGAGAAGTTCCAATTTCTCATCCATTGAAACTGAAGATTTTCTTTCTAGAAGTGATCTCCGGGGGATGAAGAAGTTCTGAGTAAGAGACTGGATGGGCCAACAAAAGGCTGTTGGAAAGGCTAATTCTGTCCCTTGGAAGAGTTGCAAGTAGTTGAGTGGGGCCTTGGCTACGAGCTGACCCAACAGGCATGGGAACAGCCTGGGACTGTAGTTTCCTCTGTTTGAAAACCAGTTCGGAGGCAAGCTGGAAGAAACATTGGAGGTGAAGCAACTGAGAGCCTAGCTTCTGCTGTACTGCTCTCTACGCCTGGTATTTCTGTGTGTCATATACCTGTATGCCAATACTGAAATTGTTACAGGAGCAGCTTGGTACTTGAGGTTCTTGTTGGGCTTTCTAGTAATGTGCTATTTTTAACTCTCACTTGTTCTATAGTTGGTCATTTCAGTGTACTCGGTCAAAACAAGGTTAAACTGGCATCCTTTGTGAGTTGGACTGGGGAATTGGAAATAATGGTATAATTTTGCCCTTTTAGTCTAGTTTAGGAAAATAGGTGCTCATGGCTTTTTATAGGTGTTAGTATTCATTATGTTTACTTTTTCTGTAGAAAGACATTTAAGGCACCTTCACTGAAGTGTAGTTATTCAAGAGTTAAACATGCAGCTTGAACAAATGTCTTCTGAAAATGAATTCTCCATCCTTTTCCCATTTTAGCTGCCAGTGTCTGCCACAAAATACTGCATAACATGACCTGAATAGAAGTAGAATACTCCTGTTCAAACCCCTCACACTCCCATGGAAGTGGAGGGGACCGTTGTACATTCTCTCGCTGATTTACATACCAGGATTTTTTGTCTTACACTAAATGAATGAGGTGTTCTATTCCAGACACTTGCTGTCTCTTTGGCAAGATGCATGGTTTGCTTTCCTCAGTCCCCCTTTTTTTTGCACGCTCAGATCTGACCTGTTCCTTGTCCAGTGAGTTCCTCAGAGTTTCTACCTTGTAGCAGAGTTGCTCACAAATTATTCTAACTCTTGGGCTGCTGAAAACTCTGATGTTCTGCCTCCTAGCCTGGCTTTCTAAGGAAAAGATGCTATGCAGGCTAACTTCAGATTTGATGACTTGAATTCCTATGAGTTTTGTGAAAACTGGCGTCTTGATAGATGTTAATTAGCTTCAGCTGAGGAAAAATAAGCCTTTTAGTTGTTTGGCTTGTGTGGTGAGTGAAAAGCAATGGCTCACTCATTGCTTAGGAAATGTGTACTGGCCTGCCAGTTGGCACATACGTACCCTATGCCGTGGCTTGTCCAAAACTGATTCTTGCCTAGTTGTTAGAGCAGTTGGATGCAGGGAAAAAGAAAGGACACAAAGTTGATGTGGTGTGAAACTCAGGGAGGCAGGGGGAGATGCGATACCTGATTCCTGTAACCCGCAGGGTAGATGTCACAGTTACAGGGAAACCTGATGTATCCGTTTTCCTGCCCATAGAACAGCTTGAAACAATTAGGGGGTTTTGTTTTGCTGGTTTTTTTTTTATGGAAAGGCTGAAAATAAAAATCACATTGCTACTAATATATCCAGAGATGATATCTGCTTGTCATTTCTTCAACCAAAAGGCTCTTAGCATAATAAAAATGCTTCTGAACTGAACTCTGAGCCTATAAAAATGTTCCATTAATCCTGTAGAGTGATGTCATCCCCACAGACTTGGTTTCTAAATGAGGAATGTTCATGGAATCGAGCTGGTGTCTGCCTGGGTGGCTGTAGATTTTTATTCCAAATGGTTACTTACTGATCACCCACTAGAGGGCTTAACTTCACTGGGGAAGCATAACTCCCGTGAAGTTTGAAGGTATAAGGGGAAAACCTGTGCATATAAATATTTCCTTTCCTGGTGCCCCGATTCTGCCGGGATGGCAATCAAGCTCTTGCCATTGAGCATCCGCTCTGGCCAGAGACACACTTCCACAGAGGAATAGTAACAGTTTAATCTCCAAGCCCCTGGCGAGGCTCTTGAGCAGCTGTGGAGGTGGTTCTCGGAAAAGAAGTGCCCCTAACTTCATATCGTCCAGCTCTTTCATTAGTTTCACTGGTGCTAATCCTTAGGAAGATCATGTGCACACAAGAAAATGCAGCCTCACTTGAATTCTTTGCTGGAAATACCAGTTCAGTAGAAGGCTGGAGGGTGAGCTTTAAAAAGTACCATGTTTTGTTAATGACAACAGTGGATCTGGTTCCAAACCAGGGCAACCTTGTACCTGTGGCACTGGAGCCGGTTATTTTCTCACCCATTGTTTATAATCCTGATAAACTGTGTAACCTGTATATAAAATTAAGACCTTTCACGTGTCATATTGGAAAATGTGAGGCAAATTAATTTTGACTGTAATATACAGATATATTAACATTTAAATGTTTTAATTTTTTTTTTTTTAAAGAAAAACCTGTAACTTGAAAATGTAATGCTAATGTTTTTTAACTATGGACCAGTGTGTTCTGTACTGTGTTTATTCTCTTACAAAAGTGATTATTTTCTGATGCATTTTTTCCATTCAATTTTTTCAGAAGTCCCAATCTGTGCAAACTATACTACTTGTGTAGATAATGTGTGGTGTTGCTTCGCTATAATTTGATTAATTTTTTAAATCTCTCTCGTAATATAATCCTCTGAGTTACAGTTCAGTGTACTTGGCTGAATAATTCTTTTTCCTTATTAGCTCAGATCTTTCATGGGCTTGGGACTGTGCTGTTTCCTACCCTGCCTTGAGCAGAGTTACCCACACCTAATGAAACCTCTTGCTCTAACTCCTACAAAGTCCCTTTGCAGCTGATGAGGCTTGGCCTACTTTTTAAATATTAGAAGTTAAACAATTGTGAAATACTAACATGCACCAAATATTCCCTCAATTTTGCTATAGAAAAAATGTTTTAAAAAAGGGCTATTTTTGATAGTTTTTGTTAAACCAAAAGAGCTCATTTTTATGAATGAAAAGATTTATTTGTGAAGCATGATGTGAAATATGGCCTCGAGGAAGGGAAGAATCCCAGCTCAGATTTCTCAGAAGAGTTTGAAACAGTTTCTAATCCAGATTTAACTTGAAAGTAAGATAACATGGAGACTGATAATGGAATTTGGAAGCCCTAATGCTTGGGTTCATCTCAGTTTGGAGCAATCTAAGGTGTCATCCTCTAACAGTACATTTATGAAAGGGTGAAATGTTGAGTAGCCTCTGCCACCTCCTGTAAGACAGGTGTCCACATAATAGTTCACAGACTGTGAGTCTGACTACATCAGTGGTTAATTTGGATCAGGAACGCACTTCTGCTTCTGTAAGCTGGGATATGCAGTGCAGCTGCAGATGAGCAGCCAGCCCATGGGACCAGACCATACCTACTCAGAAGTAAAAACAAAGCAAAAAACCTCTTGAAATGCAAATTATGTGAATGTCAGCTTCTCAGATCCAACAGTAATAAAAATAATTCTTAAGAAATAGTCCAAACATAGTGTAGTGTTAGAACGTATATCAGTTTGCAGTAAGTATCCTTGGGTCACCAGTGATCCCAAACCTGCATGAGTACTGTTGGCTGTGGTGTGGACAGAGGGTTTTGTCTTTGTAGTTGGAGAAGTTGGGTGCTTTCCTTTGCCTTCTCTTCTAGTCCAGCTGGGGAGTGGGGAAGAGAAAGGGCTAGAAGAAATGATGGGTGAACTTTTAATCAGAACTACTCAGTTGCCTCAACTTCTGAATTTTATTTTGGTCCAAACCCACCTTCTGTAGCATGCTCAGAGGGTCTCACAAAGCACATCCTAGGAAGAGTGGAGGGTTAGGCAAAAGACACGCTTTGCAAAATAAAATGAGTAGTAGCAGTTTCAATTAGCATTATATGTGTCTTTAAAGCTGTGCTTTTTAATGATTTTGTTAATGTTAGGGTAAAGTAGGTAAGATTTTTCTATTTTAAAATGTGATCATTTTTAATTTTGGTGAAATTGTATTTTTATATTTTAATGAAAATTAAAACCAAACCCCATTGGCCCTGTTCGCTTCTTTATCCTTTTTGCTAATACGGGATTTTCATAACATGTTTTGTTAAAAAAAAAAAAAGTAATTATCCTTTGGGAAGCCTTCTTTTGTGATACAAGGAAACTATACACAAAAATGCAACTAAAATATTCTTAAAAATCCAGGTGTATTATTTAATGGAAGTTTGTATCTCTCGTTTTAGAAGAGATGAGGAACATTAATATGTTAATGCCTAAAACTATCTGCTTAGAATTTATACAGTAGCATCATTGCAGGGTCTTGCAAAAATATTTCACTGTAATAAGCAGTAAAGGGCAGTGCTCAGTGCAAGCCTCACAGCACACAAAGGTGTGTGACGACGGAAGGAACTCTCAAACCATCATGACATGGCAACATTTCTGTGTCATTGTCTGCTATGTTATAAAGGGCTGATTCAATTCAACAGAGGAGTAATACTCGCAGGTCTAGTGAAAGTGTAACTAATACAGACTCTGCTGAGGAGTTACCATGCATTGCTAATGAGAGATATGCAGCCAGAAAGTTGCATGCAACGCTTGCAAAGCTCCTGAAGCTATATGTACCTACCAAGCTTGATGCCTCCATTTCTTTTCCTTTTTGCATTGCATTATTTTAAATAATGCATCCAACCATCTAACTTTTAAAGGATTTAAACACACTGTAGAAATACATAGTTCTAAGATGCCATCATAATCAAGGCCATTTATTTGGATAAATTTCCTATTACTAAGTTATACTGAAATGAACATCGTGGGAAAGCTGATGATACCGTGGAGTGTATTCTTGCTTCATTCACTGCTGTCCTCTTTGCAAGGTAAGAACTTTATTCTATTTTTGTAGTACTACTAACTTTAAAAATATTTTTATACATATTTTAATAATAAGGCTTCTTATTCTTCTGTCATTATAAAGCAATATTTTTGACCCTTGCTGGAATTCATAAATGAAAAAGTTTTTTAACAGAGGTTAAAAAACTGTATATCGCCATTCTCTCTCACAGGTGTACAAACTAAAATATAGCTCTTATTTTATTTAAAAGATACATTTTTATGTCTGAATTTGTTACAAAACAATTATTTAGGAATAAAATTTAAGTTTCTTGGCTTTCTTGCCATTACTGCCAGATGAGTAAGTGTATAATGATTTTCAGTGGGGTATGATTTTGTTTGATCAGACTGCACCTGCAGTTTGTTTAAGCATTTTTAAAATGCTAGGGTAAATAATTGCTCTTCTGGTTATAGAAATGATCCTATTTTCTATGTAATGCAAATGGATCTTGTAGATTTCTTGCAGCAGTTACAAAATTTTCTAAGGCAATTTGAGAAAGGAGTTTTTTGTTTGTTTTGCTTGGTTTTTTTTTTCAAGCATGGACTCTAGTGTATTTTATGTGGATTGCAATTGAATTTTATGTGGATTGCAATTGAATTTTACAAGTAACATTCAGAAATTATAGGTAACCACCCTAGAAGTTTGATTCTGGATAGCTCTGAGGACCTCTTGTATTTTGTCAGTTTTGGTCTGAGCCTCTGAAGAACTGTGTGCCCTTTGCTTTTTGTCCTGGTAGCATGTACCAGAACTGAGACCATGGAAACTTGCAGGTGATGAGTACTTGAGAGAATCAAACTCTAAGGAAGCAAAGCATGTAGTTCTACATCCCTTGGAAGGGATGTACACAAAAGTTTGTGTAAAGATGTTCTGGAAATCTTAGGATCAGTAAAGAACAAAATCCAATAGTGGTGTTTTACACTTGACAAACTGTTGTTTGCCAAGTGCAGAGTGAGGCTGTAGCAAAAATATTTAACCTGATGACTTTTTAATCTACAGGATCTTATTGCAAGCTTTCTCTTTTGAGAAGAACTTCAAGGTAAGTTTTAATTCCTTATTTGTCAAGCCCTACATACAGAACAGAATGAATAAGTTTGACGCAGTGCAAGTTAAAAAGTAAAATATAGCCTTGAACTTGACAGGTAAAATGTCATGTGGATGTACATTGGATGTAAAACACACTTTCAGAACGTTTATGACTCTTTTCAAAGAATTTACATAAAGGCCATGGGTCCTCTGTTTGAAAAATGGAGGAAGTCCGTATGAAAAATGATACTTCTATGGTCTTGAGAAAGCTTAGAGGAATAATGGAATGAAACCAGGATGAGATCATGATTTCATGACTGGAAAAATACATTAAATGAGTATCCTTCTACAGTTTTAATTGCATGATAAAATCCTAGCTGCTATGTGAAGTCCAGAAAAGTAAGTGCTATACAGCCTTAAAATAAACATTTTCAATACAAGTTTTCATGTAGAAGCTGAAATCCAAACAAAACCCAAACTAGGGAATGTTCCTGATCCCATTGAATTAAATGGGAACTATGCCATCAATTTCAATGGTAGCATCCAGTTGAATGTAGCTTCGGCTATCTAATGACCTCTAATACATCTAGTGAACACACATGCACATCAAATTATATGCCATCTTGGACTGTTGATAAAACTAAGTACATTTTATAGTTTGATGCCCTTGCTTCTAAACTTAATCACAAATTTAAGTCAGCTACAACTGGAGAGCCATCTCTTGCTATTAAAAGTACCATCACAGTGTATTCAAATAACACTTGGGGGAACTCGCAGCCACTCACTTGAGTCAGCAGAGTCAAGTAAATATGAAGCTGCTTTACAATTTTGTATCCTGTCATGTAAGCCTATTTTGCCTATTTACGTCTCCCCTACAAGCTCCAGGTACTTTCCTGTCCAAGCAGAGATCGGAGTGCTGCCCAACTCTGTAAAATGAGACCACGAAAAGAGAAAAAAAGAAAAAGCACCTTTTTAAATGTTAACCCGAGAAAGACCTCTTTGATAAAGTGATGGTAATCAGAGAGAAACACTTCTCTCGGGGGAGCTGCTTATTCAGGTTGCTCCAGGGACCTTTGCTTATACAAGATCCTTTTTGTTTTCTTCCAGAAACGAGTTTAATGCAACTCGACAGAAGAGAGATCTCGTAACAGCTGAGGTAGGTTATAACTCCAAAAGCAGAAGGGAGGAGAAACCCTCCCCCTTTTCTGCTCTGGGCCTTTGCTGTCCTTACAAAGGAGCCTTTGTGGGGAGAAGGGCTGCGGTAACAGGAGGACAGTGAGGAGGAGTAGCTATTCCCTACCTGCTCACCCCCCGCCTCAGCAAAGTGCCTGGACCCTGACAAACCAACTGATGCACAACATGGAAAAAAACCACCCGCAACGCCTCTGTCTTTTGTGAGGGTGAACAGAGCGCCCTGGAAAGCTGTTAGTGTTTGATGGGAGGCACAGTGGCAGTGCTGCCAGCCAGGCTCCCTCCTGCACATGGTACGGTGGTGGCTCCGGCCTGGCCCTGGTTCCCACTGCCTGGGCCCACCACTGCCTCAACGCTACATCCCAGCAAAGTTGCACTGAAATTTAATAGTAAATGGGGGAATCTCATTCCCCCACTGGTACGTGTCTCAGGCTACGGAGCCCAAGCAAGGGTTATGACCCTGTTCAATGGGGGCAGGCATGAAGCCCACGGCAGTCCCTCCTCAGGGTCTTGCAGGGAGCCTGCAGCCGAACCACAGGTGATTTTTTCACAGTCCCTTTGAGATTTACGTGTCTCCTGACTAGGTCAGAAGGTAGCTGGTGTGAAACACTGTGCTAAGGTGAATCGAGCCTCTGAGGGACACAGGCTCTGGGGAGCGATGGTGTCCCAGGAGAGAGGGCCTTCAGCAGGACTGTGCTGTCATAGCAAGGATGCTATACCTCCCTGAAATAAAGCAAAGGCCAAAAGCTGCTTTCCTGAGGAGGATAGCTCAGAGTAACTATCAGGGGAAATGGAAATGAGTCTTGCTGTGCAGGGAGGGAAAGGATCCTCTCTGGCTAGCAATGAGCCACGGGGACCAGGAATAGTTTTGGTGTGTGGGCTTTCTGGGTAGTGATCTAACGAAGTCTGTTTCAGGTTGATTTTAGACAGATTGTGCTACTTGGATGCATCCCACAAAGTGTTTCCAGTTGGAAAAGGGAAGTTTTTATGTCACTGTACGAGGCATTAGTGAGACTTAGCTTAACCTCTTCCTTGCACAGTGCCACTCACTTAAAGATCCATTAGTTCTAACTCCAGACATGGAGAATGACTGGTGGCAGGAGGGAAGAAAGAAATTAGCTTAACAAGTGAAGACTTAAACAATTTGTTTTGCTTAGTCGTGCAGCTGGAGGCTGGTGTATACATCTGTGGAGAGCACAGAAGGGTAACGGTTTTCTCACAGTACATCAGAGAGGGAATAAATAAAAACCCTGGGGAAGAAGAGCTATTTAAGCAAAAGGGCCAAGCTTTATAAATCAAAAGGGTTTAAACTGGCCATGAATAAATGTAAGAGGGAAATACCTAACTACCCAGCACTTCACCCTGGTAAACTCTCCAGTCAGACTAGTGGGGGCAAAAACCCCAGAGTGCTTTCAGCCTGGAGTGGGATCAGCTCTTGGAAGGGATGATGTGACGTGACAAACTGCAGTAGCAGAGCGCTGGGTCAGATACAGGGCTTCCTTATAGTCTGATGCTCCCCAGTTCCTAAACAAGACAGGAAGCAGATCCAGATCTGCCTCCTCTTTTGTTTGGGATGACCTGAAATGCAAATATGCAGGACCTCAAGGAGGACATGAAATCCATTGCAGCTGGAGTGGCCACAGTGGGATGATAGGACACAGATTATGAGTTAGGGGAGAAGAGGAAATGGAGGGATGTCGCATCTCCAAGCTCCCCAACTGTTGATATTTGACCAAAGTGTAAAGAGCACAAGGGCTTTCCATCCCCTCATTCTTCCTTTCAAATGTAAATGCAGAACTCCCCAGGTGGAGCCCTGCTGGTTCACTGGCACTGGAGGGCATTGAGAGGAGGCCAGCGGTGATCCTACAAGGCAGGCATATCCTTCCTCATCCCACCAAAAGCCATGCTTCCCCCTCCCCACGGTGCTGGTTGCTGCAGTCACTGCCTTCCCTGCTGGTCCAGGGTGCCAATCCCTCCTGCAGCACCCATGGTTGTGCCATGTGCTGGGTGAGCTACAAATCATTCTTCTGTACTTAAAGTCCCAACCCAATGTTTTATGTTCCTCTGACAGATTCAAGCTGCCTCTCCTCAATCACACTTTCATGGGGCCTTGACGCGGAGTCCGCCAGGAGGTCAGTGCCATGCTCCTCACCCGCAGGAGGGAGGGATGGTCCTGAAAATGCTGCCTTCCTACCAGTTCTCCTGTGTTACCGTGGGTTGTGGAAGCCCTTCTCATTATGTCCCCTACAAAACCCTGTCCCATCTCTTTTTATTCATGTTAAATCATGGAAAATTCCTGTTAAAAAATGTACTTTCAAAATAATGCCTTACAACCAAATCTGAACAGCTAACTAAGGCAATACTTTGATTTTTTAAAAAAATTTAGTTTCACTGCAATTTTTGTTTTCTGCCACTTTTTCTGGCCTTGGCAGAGGACATAAGTATGTCTGAGAGGTGTGTAACTGGTTATGTAATGGGACAAGGATGCTCAGGCAATAAGTATGCAGCTACTCCTGGAGGGCTTTAAGCATTGTGCAAACACATAAAGCAGGTCCAAGTTACAGAAGTTCTTTTGCAGAAAAGTTCATTGTATTCAACTGAACTTTGGTATCCTCTTGGAAAATACATACGCCTGGGTAGGTGCTTTCTGTCATGTTTTTCTATGTAAATGAATATATGTAATTTTACAGCTCACAATTCTAACAACAACAAAGATGTTTTCCACATTAGTGTTGTTCTATAAACAACATTTTCTGCTTTGTTGGTATTTTCAGAGTATCTGTGCATATTTGGAAAGCAATTCTTAAGTGGAAAAAATTCGAAAATAAGCATGGAAAGGAGTTTTCACAGTGAAGGCTGATAGTCTTAATCATTGGTAACTTCTGTGCATGCTTTACTGTAAAAGTCCCATTTTGTTCCTGTTTAATGCCACTAGCAGCTTTACCATGGCTTCACTGGGAGTGGAAGGGCCTGTTAATTTCATTTACTTCCTGCTTTTTGCAATGCTTTTTTAATCTCCGTCAGCAAGATTGTAAGCATTTGTATCCAGGGTTTTAAACCTTCACCAAGAATGAGAGCAACTATCTGCAAAACCTGATGAAATATTGCTTTGCAACTACTTTTTTTCCCCACTTTTGGGGAACTATAATTTGGAGCCACCCTAACAAATGGTTAGTAGATGACAGTGAGGTCTTAGCCTCCCAACAGACTATAGAACCCTTTAATGAAACTGCTTTTGGAAACAATTACTAATTATTGCATAAGGCAAGCCATTCCCATGGAATCTCAAGTCACTGACTTCAGTCACCTCTGAAGCAGAAATAACCTTTTAACTGTCTTTTTTTAGCATGGGGGAAGGTTATTTATAATTGGTTTTGACTTTGTAAATTATATATTCTGGACTGTTCATAAACTGAATGTACTCTTTGCTGTAATGCTTAGGAGGGAGGAGCTGAACATATGTATAAATTGCACTGAATTTGGTCAATTAAAATAATCTGTGTCCTGTGTATTTTGAGACCAACAGGACTGGGATTTTGTTTCTTTACATGGGAACTTGACCTTTTGTTTGCTGGGAGGAGGTTAACCTTTTGCTCCTTTGTTAGTTTACAAGTCTCAAACCAAACGAGAGAGAACCTTGCTTCTCTTTTAACCAAGGAACACAAAGGATAAGATTAAGTATACTTTTAAAAATGGAGATTCTTATTGGTTAATTTTTCTTAGCTAATATAGCTGCTAATGATTTAACAATAAACAGATTTAATGAGGTTCTCTCAGCCTATTTGCAATATAATCTACTAAAAAGCTAATACGCTTGCTTACAGGTTCATGTCCTCAGGAGTGCCTTAATGGAGCAGCCTGCACAGAGGCAGGTGACTGTGACTGTCAGTTATTTCAGGCTCAAGGAAGCAGGTGCCAAATTGGTAAGTTTTGGGCTAAAAGAGTCAAGTTTCAGCTTCAAGTAAGATTTAAGGTGCAAGTTTTTAAATGAATACCTTTAACAGCTTATTTATGATTCCTCTGTAGTATGACTGTCATTCTCTTAGTAGCTAAGAGGATTAAAATTATATGTGTTAGGGATATATATAAAGCAACGTCAGGAATGCCTACATTTTAATGTGTGGGCTGTAACGATACATAGATACTATAACAGATAGATGACTGTCTAGTACATCAGTAACTAGCCAGCTTTTTTATTGTTAGCCAAACAACCAAAAACTCACTGCATTTTTCTAACAAACAGTGAATTATCAGAAATAAAATTACCAACTATTTCAAAGCACTGTTTTCCAGAACCTGCTGGGTGCAGGGATCAACAAGAACTGTCTTCCAGGATCTGCAGTAGATCTAAATCCCTTGCTTCTACTTATAATTAAAAGGTCTCCACTAAAGCAAATTCAAAATTTGTGATGGTCACACGTGACTAAAACTGCAGCCTAAGGATTAAAAAAAAGCACTGACTTTATTGAAAGTTGAAGAAATGAGGTTATATTTTGTCCTTGCTATGTATTTCCTTTATAAGCTCTTATTTCCTTTCTGAGCTCTTACTTTTGTAGATGCCTGTGACACCTGTCAATTTTTTATTACCGTTCATGCTGTAAACTTGGTGTGTTGTCTCCAGTACCTAACACCGGTAAGGACCGATATGGGATTTGCAAATCATGGGGACAGTATAATTTTGAAACATTTGATGGCATCTACTACTACTTCCCAGGAAACTGCTCCTATATTTTTGCAAAAGACTGCAGTACTCCAGAACCCCAGTACACTGTTTGGGTAAGTATGTGAGCATACGCTAGAAATAACACACTGACTATTCCTGTATTACAGGACTTACTTTTCATCATAAGTGAAATAAGAAGAGAGACAATAAATGGATCAAACTATTGCATTGTTTACTTAAATATAAGGCTATGCTGCTGGAAAATGTCTAAGCCTTTGTGCAGTGGCTCAAAACACTGATGAAATGATAATCAACAGAATCAGTATATTAAAAATAGTATTTCTTACTCCCCCTATCCTACAAACGATCTTTGATCTCTCCTTTCTGAGAGCAAAAATGGGTCTTAAAGCAGACCTTGGAAACTTCAATAAACTTCAGCTGTCAGACTGTAAAAAAACCTGAGTTGCTGAATAAAGTGCAAACAGCTATCACCTGCCTGATAGCGGGGCACCAGAGTGTACTGTGCCCTGATTCACGGCCATCGTCACACTATGGGGAGCCACGTCCCTGGTCCATGGAAAACTCTGTTCCCTCTGGGGATTTGCATTCTAATTTTGGATTACCTCTACGTCATGCAGAAAAGATTAATAGCTCAAAAGCCTTCATCTTGGCCTAGGTATGGAAGGCATTCTTTTTAGTAATTTCGTCAAATTGCTGAGTATCCATACTTGATGACTTTGGGTCAGGGAGAGTTCAAACCTATACCTTCTTTGAAGGGAGATGCCCTATTTATCAGGCTGTTGGTTACTGTGGGGAGAGGGTATGAGCTCATTATGTTGCTTTTTACACAATGATTGGGATTTGGTGCTGATTGTGCATGGGAGATGGGACAAAAGGTGTCCTAATTCTGAGCCCTGGTAGTCACAGTACTTGCAGGGCCAAGGGCAGACCTAGATGCTGATTTCTGCTGCAAGGACTAGTTTTCATTTATAAACACATGACCTCCTCTCCCCTCAGATAATAGCATCTAGAGAAGATAAATCTGCCATTAAAACTGCCATTTCTATTCACTCAGGTTATAGACATGTTGTTACACCTGCCTTCCATGATTTCATTTTAATTCTTTGGATTCTGTGTGTGGCTATGATCTTTTAGGATTTTTTAGAAAATGCTGTAGCAAAGCCCAAGATTATATTAAAATCTAGAATCAATATTTCAGTGGATTCCAGTTGCTCTGGAAAGAGAGAAGCTACCATTCAACTGCTGGAACAAACGCCATGTTTTGCTAAATACTGAAAAAGTTTACTCAGAAAAGTCATAAGTAATGTTGAAGCACTGCAGTTACTACAGACTGGGCAAAGGAGAGCCAAGATCCTTGCCAAATCCTCACATTATGGTCCTCTGGCTTTAATAATCCATGTCTCTAGCGGAGAAAAAACAGAAAAATTATTTTGATTTTCCTTGATTATATTTCTGTCTTGGGCCAGGTTTGCACTAGTAACATTTATGATGTCTTTAATTATGATTTTCTTTATACATGTAAAATCTCTAATGCTTTTCCTGGTTTGGTTTATTTCACTCAAAGAAACACTAACCGGTTTTTACTTCCAGGATTAAGTGTCCGTTTAGAAAGATTAATTTGAGTACGTGTTAAAACTGCATGTGTTTACCAACAGAGCTTTTCTACAAAAATGATAGCTCTCCTTACTTTTACAGCCTCCATTACTATGCTGGCAAAATGTTTCTTAGTTACTAATCGATTTAGCTTCACAGCACTGCCAAGTAAATTGGTAATGCAACTCCCATCCTCAGCGAATAGTAACACACACTCATAGTCATATGAGTCTAGAGTCATATTTGAGCTAACTAAACTCTGTTTACATTTTTATTTAGCTAATGAGAGATATCTAAGATTCAAAACACATTCCCCTGTCTCCTCAGTGGTGTCTAAAATCAGCTCACAGGCTTTTGACGCACTGTAGTCTAGTGTATCCCACAGGTTTGGGTGGCTCAGCCCCACTAAGATTAATGAAAGCTGTTGAAGCTTTGCTCAAGCTTTTGGAGTAGGTATGTGCTAAAACTCACTTAGACCATGTGAGTGTAATTCAGAACTGTAGCAGTTGACTGGTTAGAATATATGCACAAAACGTTGGAGACCTATATCCCTATCATCAGAATAAATCTGAACCCAAAGTTTTCAAGTCCTGAGAGTGCGCCCTGGCCCACGAAAGCCGTGTGGTCTCTGGGGAAAAGGACCATCCTGCAGAAGTTGTGCTCTGCCACACTGAAGGCTGGGAATGCAAAGGAAGTCTGACTTCAGGGGTATTCTCCTTTTTGCCAAACTGTAAAAACGAATTGTGCTGGCTTATCGTGCCTGTTCAGAGGTCTGATTACACATTTTTTAATGTGAGATCTGCTTCACTGCCATACAACTGTTGACATGCTGCAATAGGACTTGCATGGTCTTCATTTCTGGAAGCATGCGCCTGAGATCTGTTTAACACCTCTCTCTAGTAGTGGGCAGTCATGGAAGTCACACATTGCCAATATCTGAGGCACAGTTTTGCAAATCTCTCTCTGACTGACTGAAACTTGTATTTGCATTGCTGTTTTCAAACTAGGGAAGCTGATATATGGTTCAAACTAATACTCTGGCTCACTTTGCTATATAGCAATGGGCAGAAGCAGACTTCAGAAAAGCCTGTCCTTCTCCATTACCAGGGCTGGAAAGCCAGTGTGAAACAGCTTTTAACAGATCCGTGTAAGTTAGATGCCTGCAGTAATACATGGGAACACTCCAAATCTCAACAAATCCTGAATGGTTCATGAAGGCATATTGTAGTTCAGCTGGGTGCCAGGCTGAGCTGGCATGGAGAATGCTGGTATTACTCTGAGGTTTTCTATTGGTTTGTAGTCCCCTCTTGAAGATGAGACCTCTAGAAACAGAGCAATAGGGGTGTATCCTCACTGCAAATAACAAGCTCCTATATTGGCAGTTATAAGCCTATAAGTTATAAGACACTGCAGTGTCTCTGAAGTTCACCTACATAAAATACATAGGTAATTCATCCAGTATTTAAAACACAATATTGTGATGCTTTGTTCTATTAAACAATTGCTGTACCTGTATTTCTCAGTAGTATTGGGTAGCGTGAACTTCTAGTTTTGCATATCTTTGTAATTATGATTTTTTAATGTTCTAAGTATTATTTGTAAAGCTCTTTCAGTGATTGGTGCATAGAAATGTAAAATATCATATATGAGTTTATGAAAAATTGTGTGAAATTATCAGGAACAAACATTTATTCTGATTGTGTGTGTATTTTTCCCCTCTAAGGTTCATAACAGTCCTCACTGTTACGGTTCGGTATATACTTGTCAGAGGTCCATCAGCTTATTTTTTTCAAACCAAGAAGAAATAATTATTTCAGGACATGAAGTAAGAAAAGAAGGAATAAGGTAAGTGTTCTAAGTGGGTTTTAACATTTTGTTGCAAAAAGATAGTGTGGCATTTGGGAAATTGATGTTTTTTACACCAGCCAGAGAAAATAATTTGATACATGTATTTACCAATCCCTTGCTGTTCTGTATGGGGGCTGATAGAGCTCTTGTGTGAGGAGATGTAATGGTGCTGATGTAATACCTGAATGAGGACATCATGCACTCCCCACATGAACCTTGTGTTGAACTTCTCAGCTGTAACCTAATGATTACCCATCCCTACTTTGTACAGACAAAGTCTCCATCAGTTCTAGCTAATCCTTGGTGCATCCTGATACCATTTTGAACAAGGCAGTCATTATTTATTCTTGGTAGCTATATTTGCTGTAAGACATTATCTTCTTCTAGCAAACTGTGAATTAGTTGAATCAAAGATCTTAAGTCCCCTTTGCCCCTTTGGCGCAAAAACTCCACAAAACATCTCTGCAGTACATCAAACTCCCAAATTTACCAGTTGTTTTTTTCATAAGTAAAAAGATGAGTCCAAGGCTGTCATAAGTATGTTTCACTGGTTGATGAAGTATAGAAAACTTCAAATAGTTGTTAAGGTGTTCTCACCATCCCCTTTGTAATGCAATAGCTGTTAGCATCTGAGACTGATAGCTACAGTGATGCTGTTAATCCCAACAGAAGCAACTTTGGAAGATTAGGATTAGGTCTGTACTGCAACATTATTGTCCAGTGGTCTTTGGCCAAAGGAGGAAAATATACAGTATTTTGGTCAATAGTATTTTCTGTACTGTAAGTTCCTCCATTTGCAGATGTATAACACAGTGAGGACCCCGTGCCCAGAAGGGCTGCTGATGGTCATAGTGTCACATAGCTCCTTGTGCAATGCAGCATGGTCATGAAGTCATGTATTCCTCAATGTGCCCATGCTGGGCTTTGAAAATGGAGTTTCACTATTCTTTCAGGCTTATAATTGGTACAGCTGATAGGTATACAGCAGAAAAGCATTCATTTTTGATTGTCCATATAGAGAAGTAAAGAGAAGAAAAGATAGTAAAAACATGATGAAGAAATGAATGGAAGTGACTGTATAAACCTGGGGAAAAGGGCTTAGTGAGTTAGAAGGTGATGTTTTATGTGGTATTTTTCTAGCACTAACCTCATGTCATCTGAGATCTTTGAAGCAGGCTGTTTATTTTTCCAGATTAATATTGCCTCAGACAGTTGGAAATGCTTTCCTTGAGAGACTGGCTGACTATATTCTGGTGAAGACTACCTTTGGCTTTTCTCTTGCTTGGGATGGAAACTCTGGTATTTATATTAAGCTGACAGAAGATCATAAAGGAAAACCTTGTGGCCTTTGTGGAAATTTTAATGGCAATAAATATGACGACTTGATACTGCAAAATAGTAAGTAAATAGCTTAGAAATACACCCTTACCTTGTGTGAACAGCTTCTGTGTTCACTTTAAATATAGTACTGTAAAAAGGCATAGTCCTGTTTCAGTTATTTCAGTAGAAAATAGAATATCTGCTCTACTTTCCCTCATCATTAAATACGCTAAGGGAAAAGTCTCGGTTCAAGGAAGTATTTATATGTATGTTTAAGCCTTTTCTTGCTTAGCAAAGCACTTGGGGTATGTTTATCTTAGCTGATGAAAGTGCCTTCAGATAATAAATAGATAAACAAATGCTTGTGGTTTTTCTCTATGTTTAAGGATAGAGGGAGAAGGAGAGAACAGTCAAAATATTAATATTTGGAAAAAGCACCATCTAGAATCATTTGTTTATATAAGCATCATAGAAATGCTAGTTGACATATGTAAATTTTAAAGCTGTTGCCAGGGAGTTTCTTATATCTCTTTGTTGGTATGGTGTATTATGTGCCTCCACCTACCCTGTAGGATGAGGAGTTGCCCAATTCTGCATCTGAGGCAGAGATGACTTGCTAAATTGGTAGAATATTCTGTAGTCTCTGTAGGGAATACTCTATAAGGACTTTTGTCCTACTTGCAACTAATGTGGAGAAAAAAAAAAAGCTTGAGAATATGAGGAATATTTTTCTCTGTCTCTGATAGAAACAAAGATAGGACTGTTTTACTGTTACCATTAACTGCTGAGAGAATCTAGTCCCATGGCCCTGCATATTCTTAAGTCACAAAAGTTATCTCACAAACTTTTTTCCTTTCTCTCTTTCCCCCCATTTTTTACAGTTGATGGAACAGCTTTTTGACTTTCTAAGTGAAGGAAGATGCAGTGTATCTACCTTTGTATTGTCTTTAAAAATCTGCCCAATATAAACTTCTCACACCTCTTCTGCCGTGAGGGCAGTAAGTTCCATTTCACACATTAGCTTCTGCACACCAGAGTATATTTAATACCTAGTTAAAACTGGTGATCTGTAATAATGGACAAAAATGGAGTTTGGAGGAGATAATGAATTCACATGATCTCTAAAAAATAGTAATTCTGGTCTCTTTAATTTTATTATCTGTTATAAAAGACTTCCAGCTCTTAGCTTTCTTCATTTCCAGAGCTACATTTCTTCACCATCATAATTTCTTCTAGCATTTTTCTTTATCAGAAATTATAATATTACTGTAGTGTACTTTAGAGAGCGCTATGAATCATTTTAACCTTTAACCAGCTGTATAACATGGTGCCTTGACTCTGTGCAAATACAAAGCATGAAGTTTTGATTCTTTACAAGACCAGACTGATAATTCAAATTACTTCTAAACCGCAACATTTTCCTAAGCGTTTCCAAATCTTATAAATCATTTGGGATGATGAGTTATCTCCCCCAGCTAAAGTACTTCCCCCAGTAGTGTAAGGAAAGCTCTTACATCCATCCTAAGTCTTCCAGAATCTGAATGCTCTCTATTTGCAGTGCCCCAAATAAATAAGTTGCTGAGAGGCATGTAATACTCCATTTCAAAGCACAGTTTAAAAACAAACCCCTTTTCTGTTTCCTTATCTTCATCTTTAATGGCATCTTTGTATTGCTTTAATATACAAGGCTGTATCTGTGTATAGAACTGTTTCAAGGACGTGAATTTATTTTGTGGCATTTTTTGAGGACTTAGAAATTTTTTTCAAGCCATGTTGAAATGTAAATAAAATATTTTTAATTCTTTTGCAGAAGCAGAGTTATGTTAACAGGTTCACCTCTAGATCAAAACCCAGATTTTTATGTTTGGGAAGGGTTCTCTGCCTAAAGAACTATTCTGTCAGAGAGGAAGAAATGTTTTAAGTCTCTCTGGCTCTTAAGTAAAATAGACTGGTGGTTAGGATCTTTGTTTATTTGTGCAGGTCGAAGTACAAATATCTGATTAGTGTGCTTTGGGGCTTTCCACATTGAAGAGTGACAAACTGTACATCTTGTGCTAGAAGAAGTTAAATTAAGTTTTGGATAGTATAGCTCCATGAAAAAAACTGTAGCTGATTTCATTTACATTTCCTATCTCCTAACCCTGCATAGATATAAATAACCGTAGCACAGATACCAATTACCATAAGGTTCTTCAAGGTGAAGGCAATATACCCTTTTTGACATACGTAAGAACACAGAGAAAATGTAATATTTAGTTTCTGCTGCAAAAACATGGAAATTTTGGGTCTGTTTCTTTACTGCCAACCTTCTTGTATGTTCGTCTGTCTTCCTCAGCCTGTTGCCATGACTTCCAGTCATGCATCTTTTTCATTACTTCTCCCATGCTCATTCTATGAGGAGAATGGGGCATGTAGCGGTGTGTTTGTTGTAGGGCTCTTCTGCAGCAAGGGGGAAGGAGGGAGATAATAGTGCTAACAGACCTTTGTGAAACATGGTGAAAGCCTTAAATTGTTTTAAGGAAATGTATTTTTTCTTAAGTATTCCATGCATGATGCTTGTCCTTATTTGTATATTTGTTACAAAATTGTCAGTGGTTGCACTTAAAAAATATCCCAACCAGCACCTTGTCATATATTTTTAAAATCTTTCCATTTAAATGTAGTATAAGATACTACCTGAAAATAAAAAAGTAACATTTTTCTACACCACCCATACTCTGAACACATCTGTAACTGAGGTACAGAACACATTGAAAAACTACCAGAAATTTCCAAGTTGTCTTTTTTGTTTGTGTTGACATTTTATTTTTCCTGGATGTTCTTCCAATGTTTTCATGCAGTTGGTGAATATAGAGAAGACATCGCTGAATTTGCAAATAGCTGGGCTGTGCAAACCTCAGATGATGTAACTTGTATACCTACTGCCTCAGATTTTTCCAGTCCATGCTCAGCTGATGCAGAATCCACTGAGGTAAATTAATCGTGTTTTATATATTTTTTTTTTCTTAATCTTCACTGCCTAGTGATTGTACAAGAATCTACCAATTTACACCATGTTGAAAAAAGCCTTAAATGCATTGAGGCTTTGACAAAGGGAAGATTCAGATCAGGACTGTTGCTAGGGAATGTCTGAAGATCTTCAGATGTTTAGCTTAAAAGTACAAAGGCTCAGACAGGATGTGCCAAGTGGCACAGCTCTTCATTTCTGTGTTAGACTTGGGTTCAGTTTCCAGTCCTGGCATCTTACACCTCACTATTTTGGAAATTATGAAATACTGCAAAAGTAACATGCTCAGCTCCTGCATTGACACAAAACGCTTTTTTTTGTCATTTCACACTCATCCCTGGTGGTTTAGGAGCAGCGTGCAATCAAGCCAACCTAGGCAGAGAGGACAAATTTTAGGAAGAATAATAAAGGAGACATAATAATAAAGTGAGACTGTGAGATTCTCAATTTTTGATGGCGATATAAAGGACCTTAGATTAGGGAAACAAAGCTAAAAAGAAGTGTGCTTGTTAAGAAAGTATTTGCTAAAAATTGTTTACTGATTCTCTTTTATGCGCAGGACATATTCTTCAAGTGCCAAATATTGCTACAGTTTCCTTTCCTCAGCTGTCATGAAAGCATAGATCCGTATTCTTATATTTCTAGCTGTATGAATGATCTTTGCAGGTAAGACTGGGGTTCTTATGTATTTATTTTTGATGCATGAAATGAATGGTGACTGCTTCATTTGAGACCAGAACTGAGCAGCATTGAGGGAAGTTAGGTGAAACCAAGTTCAAAGCGAAAAAGATGGGGTTTCTCAGTGGGTGATTTAAGTGTGGAAACAAAGGGCACAGAACCAGCCTACCAAGGGATATTTTGGTTGTTAAAGGTTTACATGGATTCAAATATATATTAGGCAAATACATAGAAGAGAAATCCATGGAGAATCATGACAAAAGAGGAGCTGCTAATCACAAAAATCTGAAAGCTCTATCTGGATGTCCTGAATCAAAAATACATGGAGATGATACTAGAGGGAAATATCAATGATACTAGAGGAGCTGGACCATTTTTCTGACACAGTGGAC
Organism: Phalacrocorax carbo; assembly: GCF_963921805.1. Lineage (NCBI taxonomy): Eukaryota > Metazoa > Chordata > Aves > Suliformes > Phalacrocoracidae > Phalacrocorax > Phalacrocorax carbo. The sequence goes on from NC_087513.1 coordinate 44,492,132, forward strand.
TGTTTTGGTGAGCAACCACTATGATTCAGATTAGTAGAATTTTTCAAAATTGTTTTATTTATGTAAATTCAGAGTTGTCAAAAGAAATTAAACTCTCATTGGGAGTTACCCCCCTCAGATACTCGCATTATATGCAACCTGGTATTTTTCCCTTAGGTCTCCAAACTCTTCTTTAGTTCTTGTCCTTCAAGTTAACCTGGTGCTCCAGAGTATAACTGAATAGGTGACTGAGCAGTGTACTACTTCCTTTTTAGTGGGGTTTAGGATTTTTACCAGGTACTATTATGGCCTTCTTAGAGTATCATCAATTTAATCAAAAACATACGGAATGGATCACAAGACTAGGAGTAAGAATCACTCAGTATAATCCACTGCAACTCATTAATTTTTGATGAATTTATAGTTTTCTGCTTTGCCCTAAAGTCAAGATGGAGGAATTTGTATTTGTAGGCAAATCTCCAAAGTGTGCTTCCTGAAGTTTATGATCTGTACATTGATTTTCTCAGAGAAGAGATGAGTTGGCTCTGTATGGTCTCTTTGTAACTCAGGAGTTTATTGAGACTTTTTCTTAGCAAAATAAGAATAATGAAAAGTGAATTTTCAAATGTGATATTGTATGAGTGTCACAGTGTTATGGCGGATTTGATTTTTGTCAACATGCATATGTGCATTGATGTGAATTGTATGAATGTTAAAAACCTTGAAGGAAGTTTCTGTTTCTCAGAACCTCATTAATTTAGGCTTATTTTCTTTATAAAAGAGACCTCTCTTCTTGTGGCTTAGTGTCAGTTTATGAAGTTTTTTGTGGGGCCATAGTATATGCCAAGTATTCTTTCTATTAAGACGCATTTAATTGGATTAGATAAGGAGAGCTGGAGAGACTCTGATCACTCTAGCAAAGAGTATAGTGGTGTTTGATTTGGTAACAGATGTATTGAAATACAGAAATACAGGCTACAAACACAATGTAATATATTCTTAAGACCATTAATTTTGGAAGCATGATCTTGTGTGCTGAAAGACAAACTCAGCTATCTGTCACAGTCATGCTTATAATAGAAATGATGTGTTATGATTAGTTCATTTTGGCATCAAGTCCTCCACAGTGAGTGATGAGAGTTGTTGGACTTTCACAGTAACAAAAGGTTGGTGGTATCTCGCCTTATGTGACTTACATCTGAATAAAATTTTAGTTTACCTAAACACTGAATAATTTTTCATTACTTGATCCTGGCAAAAGCACACTGTACAGCTGTTTCTGTATAGACTAAGGCAGAGATAATGTCTTTGCTCAAGGTCTTGTTGTAAATCCCTGAGCCTATCTACAGTACTCAGTGGATAATGCTTCTGGTGCTGAGCACTTCAGCACAAGGTCAGGAGTCCACCAACAGGGTTCTTCTCACCTAAGTTCAAAGACTGACAGTCAATTGGAAACTTGAACTTGTTGCTTGGACTGGAATGTCTTTTATGAGTGTAGGTCAAATTTCCATGTAATGAAGGAGGGAGAGGGCCTGAGGTGCAGATCTTGAGTCTGTTCAGTTGTCCATTGTCTTCAAGACAAGGCCATGTTTTTCTTTCACTGTAAAGCAGCATTTTTTTTTTTTTTGTAAAAAATTAGTGGTTTTGTTCACTGTGGTAGTATTAAAATGAAATAACTGTTTGTGAGATCAAATGATAAAAACACAACAGTATATTCAGTGTACCGTGTTCCTTTCATAGTATTTTTGCTGTGTGCTGCTATGACTGAGTGGTGTCAGCTACGTGTGAAATATCCTGTGCAGTGTCCCATGGCAGAGATTTGTAGATGGGATCTGAGTTCCTTGATTACTCTCTCATTTTATCGTTTCAGAGTGGATGATGATGAAACATACTGCAGGGCTGTGACAGAGTACGCTAGAGCATGCTCTCACGCTGGGTCCCCGGTGCGGGACTGGAGGGATGACTTTCCTGCCTGTAGTAAGACCATGTGACCTTTGAGATACCCCACGTACTCATTTCAAATAATTCTGTCTTGAAAACATTTGTCACTCTAGGACTCAAACCTGACACTGAAGTACATCAGCCAGCTTCACTGTTGCTGGTGAACAATGAATTCAATGACTTGCTAGAGGAATGTTTTAATTCCATTATGATCTGATCTAGATCCATACAAAATTCATGTTTCCGCAGATCGCTTGAAACATCAAGTGTGCTGATCATATTCTAGGACAAAGAACAAATGTCTGTGGAGAACTGATGTTGCCCCTCTTCCCAGATGACCTTTCAGGCTCTACTGGCCCAGACTTAATACAGTTAATCCAGCTCCTTCTAGTTTTCAGCACCACCTATCAATTGCAGTTCAGTCCCATGCACAAGACTTTGAACTAGCTGAGATGTGAGCTGAGATGTGTCACAGAAACTTCTTTTGGAGTGGTGCTGTAAAGACTTAAATACTGATGAGAGACTCACCACAGTTCCTCAGTAAAAACCTCTCCAGATGATCCATTTTACCTGATTACCTACACCAGAAGCGATGCACAACTCTCTATTTGAGAGTGGTTCTCTGTTATGGAAAGAGAAATTGCACTAATGTTCAATGTACCATGTATTTTTTCTAGCTGAGAAGTGTGATGACAGCTTTGTACACCGTGACTGTATCAGTTGTTGCCCACCAACCTGCACATTTGAAAAAGATTGTCTTGGTAGCAACCTACACTGCTTAGATGGCTGTTACTGTCCAGATGGTAAGTACTGTCAATTTTATGTGAAAAAATACGTGTAAAGCTAATATCCAACAGCATAATAAAATTATCTAAATAGACTGTGCTTAAAGTTAAAGCCTGAAAATATGAATATTGTAAATTCTGCTCTAGGTGCTGTTATTCTCACTGTGACTATTCCTTTTATTGTGTTCTAAACATTTGTCTAGAATACAAAGGTGGCTAAGAATGAAATATCAATTAAAATCTGGAGCCATCACTAATGCTTGCTACAATTAGATATTGCATAGATTTAATCCACTTTATTTGAATTATTCCAAAATCTATTGAGGTTTTGTTTAAACAGAATGTGTCTTATGCTCTGTACAAGAAAATAAGCTTCCTGAGACCTGTACTCAATAACAATTATGGATTGGACTATGAACGGTCCTGTTCTAGAAGGACTAAAGATTATGTGATCTCAGAATCTTTTCATTTTTGAGTCTGTACGGTTTTATATGCTTGAGGCAGACATTTTTGATAAAGCAACTATTTAGAGTGACAGCTGCTTTAAGAGACCTTCATTGTTCATCCCTCTGAGCTCTCTGTACTCACTGAGCACCTCTTTTAGTTGGTCCTTGGTTAAGGCTGGTGAGATCACCTTCTGGCAGATTTGATTGCTTGATTCAGATGGGGGAAGAGCAGTGACCCAGAGTTCATTAACTTGTTTTTTATCTCATTTATTAACTTCCTTCCCAATAGGTCTCATTATGGAAAACGGAACTTGTATCTCAGTGTCGAATTGTCCTTGTATTTATCATGGAACTGCCTTCCCTGTAGGCTCAAAAATTGAACAAGAATGTAGCAACTGGTATGTGAAAGCCTCACGTCTGTGTTTCCTCTCCCTGCGACTGCTGCCCGTAGTTAGTTTAACATCATAGCCACGCTTACATTTTAAAAAAATAGATAGTATCTACGTTTTACAGTCTGGGCCCTGTGTATCACTAAATATGCAGGCTATTCTATGGAAAGGGTGAATTCAAGACATTAATTAGCTCAAAGCTGCTCTTTTTGCTAAAGATCAGAACACTGTATTTCTGTGTTTTGTGATTTTTCTTTTTAGCATTTGTATTGGTGGCATTTGGAACTGCACTGATCACGATTGCCCAGGTATGTGTACTGCATTATTCTTTTCTCTCCTTAGTGAACATAAGGGATAAACTTTTCAGAAGACAACAGAACCAAATATGATCCAAGGGCTTGGGATGCTAATTTAAGAAGAAAGATTAAGCAGATGGATGTTGAGAGTAGCAGTGGGCCAGCTGGGGTGAAGTTGTTAACTGCCTGATCGTAGTCATTTTATCTTTTCCCATTTGCTTCCCTAACTCAGTGTGTTACATCCACTGCTCTATTTTCTATCTCGTGTTCTTTGGGGCAGGTGGCTGTTTTCTGCTGACTGTGCAGTACTTAGACCAGGTATAAGGATCTTTTCACTTCTAGATGCAATTGTAATGGAAATAATAACAAAAACGTCATTCTAATGCTTAGTGTGCAGCGTTTTCTCCCTTGTAAAAGCAGTTCCTGTTTGGATAAAGATCCTTATCTTTAAAGATTGCATGTCTTTGTAATTAGTTACTCAGAGGAAACATGCAGTAGTCAGGTAGTGAAAGTCCCTTGACAGTTCTCTATCTTACACAAAATTATACTGCGAAACTTGTGGAAGGGGGAAGTTTTTCCAAATTAAGGAGGCCCCTCTGAACGAGGTAATAAACAAGGCTCAACAGTTACTAAGCAAGGCTTGACAGGGTGGATTTGTAGTCTAAAACTGTTGACATTGAGAACCACTCCATGTGTCTTGTGTGTGTGGCGTGCACATGGTGTGTGTGTGGGTTAATTATGACAACTCAAGTCTAGCCTAGGGACTGAATGCCTGTTAGTAGCTGGAAGGGGTTAAATGTGCTCCCACAGAACACCTCCTGCAGTATTTGCAGCCAAAAAGAATCTAGTTCCTATCCCCTGACACTGCCCCATGGTGTGAATGAAAGTGCAGTAAGTGGGGGTGCGCTAGAGACTTGCTTCAACAGTGCACTCCTGATCTGAACTGAAAAACAAATATAGATGTACCCTGAAGACAGATACCTGCAGCCTCTTCATACCTGTGGTAGCAAGCAGTGCCATAGTACCTAGAAGGAAGGAGAAAGAAACTTGTCCTCTTTCACACTTAGTCATGCCAAAAACTTATGAGGAAGAAGATTCAAGGAAACTTCAGAGTTGTAATAAAGAGAAAACTCTTGTATTTCAGAGAACTCATGGCTCAAAGGCATCTTATCTAGTTAGAACCAAAAGATGCTGCACATCGGTGTGTGCAATATGAGATGGCACCTGATGGAAATAGGTGTATATAACATTTTATTTCGAAATGCCATAATAGCTAGGTAGATTAAAGTTAGCCTGGATTATGTGCTTAGAAATAAGGAGAAAGTTTCTTATTTAGCTCTGTTCGATCGTTTACAGAATAATGATACATTCTTATGCAAGTGATCATTCTTGTTTATCCTATTTCTTTCCAGCTGAGTGCTCCATCACAGGTAGCTCTCATTTCACAACATTTGATGGACGTCATTTTACCTTTCTTGGGATTTGCCAGTATATTCTGGTAAAAGGCACTGGGAAAAACAAATTCACAATCACTTTACAGAAAGCACCTTGTGGACAGGTAAGTCACATTTTTGTTGAACATTCACAACAAACGTGTCCATCCACATTTCAGGCAATCTTGTATAGATTCTACTGTAAACTAAGGGTTTATCTTTAACCGAAAATATAGATTGAAATTATTTTACAGCTTTTTTTGTAAGTGGTTGTATTGCCACATACTGTATTGGCCTTTGTAAAATCAATTGCATTGTCAGAGGGATAAAGTCTAAAGAGTTATTCATTTATGCACATTAAACGAGTATATACATCTTTGGTTATGGTACAAACAGATGTCTTAGGCTTTAGAAAAGCTCTTACTGGCAGCACTGAACAGGTTTAATACACTACTAGTTAGGCAAGAGATTTTTTTGGTGGTAGCTTTAGATTTTTATTTGATATGTTATAGCATATTTAATTTTTTGGAACAATGCCTTTTAGAAAACTACTGAAGAGACTAGCCACCACACATATTTGTTTGAAAGTATTTTGACAGGTATCCAAGAACAGGCTTTATAAACAGAGGTGCTTATAAAAAGTACTTACCTGTGAGGCTGGATTTAATGATGTTATTAGTCACTTAGTCTCTCAGGAGAAGGGGCTCTGAGACAGTGACTCACAGCTGCCCATGTGCTTAGGGCTGGGGCGCCTCAACTCACCAGCAGGGAGTGATGCACTGATGCTGCCCTACTATGGGACTGTCTCTCAGGTCCCTTCAAAAGCTAGCCTATCAGCTGGTGCCTCTGCTTTTTTTGTAAGCACCTCCTTCTCCTGCAAAGTTGTTGAGGTTTCTGTTTCTGCATTTCAGGTAGCCTCAAGTGTGAAATTGTTGGTTAGGTAGTCCCTGAGAGACAAGGATGCTACTGGAAATAACTCTTAGCACAACTCTAGGCACCTTGAAAAGTTTGTGGGTGAAAATATAGGGGCCCTGGGAAGCATAAGATGCTTGGTTTAAGCAGGTTATGTGTCACCTTTTGTCCTGTACTTAGGTTCATCATAAATTCTGCCTGGACAGCACTCTAAAATGTTGGGTGTGAGTTAGTTCATAAGTCACCATTTTTTGATAGTCAGATATTTATAAATTATTGTGGTATAATTCTGGAGAAATTATATCCTTTTGGTCTGCAGTCAGATCATGACTACGTTTCAAGGAGAGAAGCACCTTCATGTGTGCAACAGTTCCTTTCTCCTGAATTGCTGCATTTGGGTGCTGGTTGCACCAGCTTGATATAGATGGGGTTGGACTCTTGCTCAAACACTGGTTAACCCAGCAGTGAGGGGTACCCAGGGTGGCTGGGCAAGTATGTGTTTTGAAGCCAGTATCAGTACTTGGGGACCTCTGTCCACTTACTACTAGACTGCCATAATAGATAAAATGTATTCTCCTTACTTTTATAGGCATATGCAATATTTTATTATGGTCTACATACAATTTTGGGTGCTCTAGTTAATGCTTTGAGTGATAGTTAAAAACTGATTTACCTGATGACAGCTCTGGTATTTCCTTTCTATACAACTGTTTTTTCCTGTTTGTTTGATTTTGTTTTCCATGGTAATATTAATGTCTTTGCCTGTTTCTGATGGTGAAACTTGTTTCTACCTAGAACTTTGACCATGCCTGCATTGAGTCTATAACACTAGTTCTTGAAGATGATGTGAGCAAACAAGTAACTCTCACAAGATATGGTCAAGTCCAAACTGGCCCTAACCAACTTTTTAACCTTAATGGTAAGAAGTGCATGGAGTAGAATTTTACCAGGGTTCGCATTCTTTCTTTTATATGCTCCAAAGCTTTTAAATAATATCTGTCTATGAAAAAAAGAATTTCTTCAAACATAACTTATGAAATATACAATCACTTACTTACAACCTTAGTAATGGTTCTAGAAATGTACTTTTTCAGTCTGTGAAATAGAGTTCTTCATTATGCCCTCATTTCTTTGCAGAATATATAGAAATTCCACTCATTTTGTTTGTGTTTAGGGGGGAGAAGGTAAGAAAAAGAAGGGAGGTGAAGAGAGGTTAGATATCATCTTGATGGTGATGTTAAGGTCTAGCTCCCTTAAAGATTTTTGGAATAAATGGCATGTAATAGAATCCATGTGCTCTGTGGTATCTACATTCAGCGCTGACTTATGTTGTGATTTCAGGCAGGTTACTTCACCGTTTTGGACAGGATAGTAAAATAAATCAGCCTTAAAAGGATGTTATAAAAGGAATTACTGAATGTGGAAATGATACTGCTAAATTTTATATCTTACAGTGATCAGTAGTAAACTCTTACTGGATTTTTCGTCTCTTTCTGAAAGAGTAAAGCGGGAGTTTCCCTTTCCTTCTCCAGCCTCTGGCAAAACAGAATTTAGGGATTTCTGTGCTGGTGGTTACAGCTATGTCTTTTCTTCACTTTGTTTCACTTCAATTTGTCCAGTCACGGTTCTGCTTTTCGCATTCACAGATTCCTCTGGCAATAAGTTTCATAGCTCAGTTACACTTTCAGTATGTTGACAGTTCTGCTTCATAATTCCATTGATAATTCCATTTTATGTCTTTTGAATTAGTCCCTATTAATTTTCTTGTATCTTTCTACAGTCTCTGACAAATATGACAAATATTTTGGTGTCACATTCTTGATAATTGGGTGTATCTAGTAAGTCTTATCAGCTAAGAACATCTTTAAGCTCACATAAGCATTTTATCTGCCTCTTCTCAGTTTATGCACCTAAGCGCGTGTGTGTGCGCATGTGTGGCGGCTGCTTGTGAAGGTAGATCTGCTTTAAGCCTGCAGCTGCAAGTAGCCCAACAATGTGTAGCAAATGATGCTGTGACTGTGAAATTTCCATTTCCTTGCATAATGGATTTGCTGGGAAGGAAAGCTGGGAATTTGATAGGGCCCTAGTTCACACACAGTCTAATGAAGGAGCTATACTGATGTCATATCAATAGCAGTGAGAGAGAAACTTCTGTCTAAAGATTGCAATACACTTTACAGACATCTGTTAATTAATCTTATAACATCCCTGGAGACTAAGAAACAAGTGGTTTCTTGTCTTGTCTTCTCATTGCCAGAGGCATGCTGTTGCATTGCTTTCTTCTTAAAAAAAACCAAAATTCGAGAGTGGTTTCTGGATAACACACAAGTACAGAAAGGTGAGAGATTTTTTAATGTCGACAGTAGTTGCAATTCCTGATTTGTGTTGCTAATGAAAAAGATATGTAGTCTCATAAGATCAGATGGAGAATGGGTGAGGTTATTTGGCTGCAGGTGAGGTTGTGAATAGTTTCTCATTTTATTTCTGAGTTTTCAAAATCTATTTTGTTTAAAGAGTAAACTGATGCAACCTGGAAGTTGTATTTCAGTGACCTTGTTTTTCTTTTTCTTTTGCTATGTGCAGGGGCTATTGAAATTCAGAATATATCTTCTTTATTTGTTCAACTGAAAACTAGTTTTGGTTTGAAGATACTGTTTGCTAAAGATGGAGAAAGGATCTATGTTCATATTGATGTCAGCTGGAAGACAAGAACATTAGGACTATGTGGAACGTACAATGGGAATTTAAGAGATGATTTTCTGTAAGTTGCATGTTGTACATTTAGAGTGTGTTTCATAACAAGTGAAAATTTTTCTTGAATGTAATAATCTGATTATTTCATGTCATTAACATGCTGATACTTTATTAAAATAACCAACATAAAATCTCTTAATTAAAAAGTAACTTTTAAAAATATGAAACTCGTCAATTTAGCCAAATAATTCTAGAAAATGACTATATTTTTTATAGAAGTTATTGGATGATGATATTGCTTGAATGCACTTTTTTTTCCTCCCTGCTGCTCCCTTATCATCAGAGCAAATATGCAAGCACTGCTAAAAAGATTGGGTGATAATACTAGTATCCCCCTCACCTGATTAACCCTTACTACTGCTTGATTTCCCCCCCATCACATTTTAATGGAAAAAAATGTAATTCTGAACCACAGGAATAGTTTAATTAGAAGGGCACACATTCCTTATTCCTTTACTTCATTTTCTCCAAGGTTCCTCAAGCTATAATATCACAAAACTTTTCTAGCAATAAGTGCTTTTGAAATACTTGGTGAAAACCAGCATCAAATTGCAAACAGCCCCCCTCTAGAACACTGAAATTATCTAACAGGTCAAATTTTTGACGTTTTGCTGAATGTATGTACTCAAATAAAGGCCAAAATCTTCTCTCTTTTCAACTGATTCCTCCAACTGATTTCAGAGTACTTGAATCAAGCGTAAGTGAGGGCAGGCTTCGAGTGTAAGAATATTTTTGCATGAGTAAAATATTGAGGAAAAAGCTTCACATGCCCTCTTTTATACCTCACAGATGGAAATTATTTTGACACGTTGAATGTTCAATGTGGCTATGCATCTAAGGCTTTTTGATGTACTTGTGTCCTCACCTGCATAGTCTATAAGGTCAGCAGGACGCATGCAGTGTTGACTTCTTCCTTTTCAGTTCTCCAGCAGGGATGATAGAAGGGACCCCACAACTTCATGCCAATGCATGGAAGGTTTCCTCAGCTTGTTCTGTGCCTGTCAATATTCCTGTGGTTGATCCCTGCAACATTAATCAGCAAAATGGTAAGTTTTCACATGGGAGTCTAGAATTAGCTGTGTCTTATTATTACAGGACACTTTTTGTTTCCTCTGTGAATGAGTTGCACATTTCAACTTCAGTTTTAGATGTGCACTCTTTCTTTCCTCTTTCTTTTTTGGCAAAGACCATTCTTTCCATACATTTAGCATGTAAAATGAAGGAAATCCTTTGTAAATACAAGCTAGTTGATCATTTAATGCTGGGTGTACTGGCCATGAGTCCTAAATTCTGCTGTCAAATATATATGCAGAGTGCTCAGCAGAACACCATCTGTAGTCCTATAAATTATGCCAGTGAAGAGGAATGATGTGATGCACATTTGTGGATTGACAAAGAAAGTACAGGAGACAGTGTCTTGCCAAGACAGCGTTCAGATCAAAAGTCCTGCCTCTGGCTTCTCCATGCTTGTTGCATTAAAAGTTTCCTTATCCTCCATCTATGCTCTCTGACATAAAATGATGCAGACAATCTGGGATCCACAGATTTGTTCAAGGTCTGGAGTAGTTTTAGTTTTGGCTGGTTGAAGTGCCTATGTTTTGTGCTGAACTTTCACTGTCTCCTGCTTTCCATGTTGCTGTTCTTTTCAATTAATGAAGACAATGGGCAGACAGTAGCTGCCAATTCTGACAGAATTTAGTCTAATATTTCTAATGTTTCAGACTTAAGGCCTCACTAAGGATGTGGGATTTGGCCATATTTAGAGCCTGTGGGAGCAAGCTGGGAATAATCATAAACCTTTAAGAATCTGGGGCATTCTAAGACTGTTTATGCCTTCAGCATTAGCTGTCTTCTAAAGCCGTACATCTCAGCCAAGTTAGCTCTCTCCAAGATACTTCATGCCTCACCTTCAGTTCTGTGCTTCCTCAGTGAAGGTGGAGTTTGACAGAAATGTAAGCTGCTTAGAGCAGCAGGGTGGACTACATGACCTTCTGAGGTCCCTTCCAGCCTGGATTTTCCTGTGATCCTGTAATCATCACTGGAAAAAACAGTCCCTAAGTAAGTGGTCCTGCCCCACACTACCACCTGTTCTGAGCCAACACAAGCATTTTTCCAGTTCTGTGATGACCTTAACCTTATGAAACTGAAAAATTAATGACTGTTTGTTTACTTATTTTGTCAGGTTACTTTTCAACCAAGCCAAGTTCATTCCTTGAATCTCCTTTACTCAGAGACTCTAGAAATCCTTTTGTCAGTGTATGCATGTGGGAATGAACAGGGAGGATGAAGGGTAGGGACACTCTTTTAGCAGCAGAATTGGCTTAAATATGATCCACACTATGGTGTTCCTGAGATATTCCACCACTTGTATGCTTCAGTGGCAGGAGGGGGGTCTGTTGGCACTAGAAGGTATATGGCCAGTTTGGGACTTTCATGCCCTCGAGCTCCAGTTTGTAATGCTTCCTGAGTTGAGATGCCAAGTATATGGTTGTTGTTGATTTCAAAGCCAAACGAAACATCAAGTAGGAAAAACCATATTCCAAGCTTTGGAAGACTCTTTTAGCTAACTCTTTTGAAATATATTATTCTACTGTTTAAGTTTCCCACCCTACTAGAGGAAGGCATAACTGGTTTTATATAGTTATTTTTATCCTAAGTGGAGTTTATTGTTGAGGGAGCTGCTTACGATATCAGTTCTAAACTATAGAACTTTGCAGAAAGACATTGTATATAAGTTTTTGTTGCACAACTGGCTATGTTTGGTTTTAATACTTTGTGCCATTCATTTGACTAACTATTATTAAAATGGATCTGGGTAAAACAATGTCACCTTCTCTTAGCTGGGTATGCATCTCACTGTGATATCATCAATCAAGAAGTTTTTGCTCCCTGCCATGCCTACATCAGTCCAGGATTATACTACCAGCTATGCCGCTTTGACGCATGCAAATGCGGAAGCAGCTGTTTATGTAATGCTTTGGCACACTATGCTTACGTCTGTGGCAAGCACGGGATCACCGTTGACTTCAGATCTCATATTTCTTACTGTGGTGAGTAATGTTTGCAGAACGGAGTATCTTTTAGAAATGTGTACAATTCTATAAATATCATTCACTCCACAAAATGCAGGGATTGACCTTTTTTGCTGGAAACTAGAATTGTGCCATGGGCTAATGACATACTCGGGGGAGAATGCTAATAGCCTTTACATTAAGCATCTGAGTCAGGGACCCTGAGCTGCCTCAGAGGGGGTGTCTGTCCCTTTCCATTGGCTACAGACAGAATTTAAATTTCTGACTTTGAACCCCTAAGTCATACAGAAGCCCCTATTAGGCTAAAGCAGTCAGGGAGCAGCAAGGAGCAGAGCTGTTCCCTAAGGGAAGGCAAGCCAGGGTGTCAGGAGCTCCCCAGTGCAGGCAGGACAGGGTGGGCAGTGATTTGCCAAGTAGGATATAGCAATGGAGTAAAACAAGGCATTTCTAAACCATAGAGTAATGCCTCAACCTTAACTGGCCCGTTCTTCCTGTCTTGAAAGCCTGAGTTACTAGATAGACACACCCACCACATGCACACACACTTAACATATATAAACACCTACTGCTTACAAAATAGACAATTCCAGCCAAGGAATTGTCTAACTTAAACCCACCTGGATCTAAACATTTCTAACTTAAGAAATCAGTAAAATAGCATATTTTTCTCATGCAATTTAACTCGCCCAGCGCAGCAAGAGACTATTTTGCTTTGCTGTTTTGCACTCCCATGATATACTGCTTTATGTTTTTCACATTTTAAGAGTATGTTGTTCTCCCTTCTCTCTCCCTCTCCTCCAGCTGTGATGTGTCACAGTGGTATGCTTTATCATCAGTGTTCTTCTTTTTGTAAACACTCCTGTGCTTCACTTTCTATGGCAAAAATCTGTGGCAATGACTGTGCAGAAGGATGTAATTGTCCTGATGGGAAATATTTTGAAGAGTCGGTCAACTTTTGTGTATCAATGTAAGTCATAAGAAAATAGAATATGTGAGTAGGAACATTTTCCTGTTTTCAGCAAGATTTAAAGTAGTTTTTCTGCTGTTTCCCTCAAGATGTAGACTGCCTAAACAGGATAGCAAGCAATATGCAAAGAATTTGTATTCTTTTGTACTAATCAATAGTGGGGCCTCATCTGCTACTGTGTGTACAGCCACTTCAGAGAAGATATGTCACACTGCTTTAGAGAAGGGTGATGCAACTTTTTTAATCCCTGGGGAATAATTTTCACATGATAACCTTGTTTTTAACACTTAAGAAAAAATGAGAAGGAATCTAAGCAGTAGCAATCCACAGAGTCAGGGATAGTATGGAGAGAAAGACTAGGAGTGGGGTTTTTTCTGTCTTACAATGCAACTCCCTTCAGTTAAATGGAAGGAAATGGTCAATGAAAGGAAATAGTTTTTGTACATTGTGTACCAAAATTTTACAGCTTACCACCATGGGGAGTTACTGAGTTCAGGTACTGAATTAAATAATGGAATGAGTATTTATATAAATTTCTGGATTATACAGAGTTATTGCTGTTCATTGCAACATATATTTTGGAATGATCACTAAAGTTCATACTGTAGGGATAAAAGCTGTTTCAAACTATTAGTGTCGGGTAACTTGGTATTCCCATATTTTTGCATGGTTTCTAGGGAATTCTGTTGCCACTTCTATCCCATCTGGTTCTTATCACAAAGTTAATGGATCTTGCTATGATAATTCCTCTGTCCCGTGATTCTGACAGTACTTTGAATGGGAACTACATGTTGCCATACTACTCCCATGACCGGGAAGAAAAGCTTCTTTCTATAAGACTAATGCACAGAAACAGCAAATAGATAATACAGAGTTTGAGGAAAATCCTGGCTTTGTTGAAGATTGTAGGAGTTTTGCCACTGACTTCAATACTGTCAGAGTGTCATCCTTTAGTTTTTGCCTTCAGAAGTATACTGTAAATATAAAGGTTGTGTTAATGAATGATAAGGCCTGCTTATCATAAAAGCTTGATAAATGGATTGCCCTTAAATCCCATTTCATCTTGCTTTTGTATCTATATGCATAAATATTCTTTTAACAGATCTGCCTGTCGTTGTCATTACAAGGGCAAAGCCCTCCAGCCTGGAGAAATCCTCCCTACGCCAACAGGCTCCTGGTAGGTTTGAACGCCAAGGGTTTTATCTTTTATGTATCATAGTTTGGATGCTACCCAAGAGCCCTGCTAATTTTTTCATATAAAATGAAGGTCTATTGTATCAAGATTTAAATTTTTGTTACATGCTTAGCAAAAGGGAGCCTAAAATAAATTGGATTACATACCTGCTTATTTTAACAACAGGATACCTGGAAAATTCTGTAAGCCAGGGACTGAGTATCTCAGAACACACACATAGAGGTTAGAGTTCTGTTCTTAGACCTGGGGGCATTATGATAGCAATATGAGGCTGGTTTCAAAAGAATAAACAATGTGATTCTATTTTGGGAAGTCTTTCAAACAAAGGCTTGCAGGGAGCTATATTTGTGTCATTTTGTATTATTAATTCATGATGGAATCCTGACCTCACTGAAACCTCCCAGGTTTCCTGGTGAAACTTATTCGTTTTACAAGAAATGCTCTCAATCTGCTGATTTAAAATCATGTCTGTGACTTGAGTGTCAGGATTGATTCTTGCTGAGGTCATATATTATAGCTGTTAGAACTGAAGCTTGGTATTCATTTGGTTCAAGAGATGGGAATAGGGGCTTCATTTTTCTGCCATTGCTATGCCTCTGCAATGCTTTGGGTTTTTTTCACAATTTTTTTTAAGGAAAAGAAAAAAAGGAGTACTAGGTATATTGTTAAATGTGTTTTTCTGCAGTTCTGTATTTTATCATAAAAAGAACCAGGCTGTGTATCCTAACGTCTGTGCAACAGGAAATCTGCATACTGTATCTCTCCATATTCACCAAGGCAGATAAGGTTTTGTGTTACAATGCCAGCATCCTGAATGACCTGGCCATATGTTCCCACAGAGGCTGACATACCCAGCTTCTTTTTTATTTCAGTGAAAGTTAGGCAATTAAATAGTACGTAAACACCTTTGTGAGTTTAGGCCCTCATTACGGATCAGTGGTTAGAAAACACCAACAAAATATTGGTCGGAATTCATGCTTTCAGGTTGTAATGCTCCTTCTCCTCCTGTTCTCTGTTGCTTAAATTGGGTTAAGCTGTATCATCTTTTTTTAACATGGTGGCTACAAAACATCTTCCCCTTGAATAAAGATGGGTTTGCTTCTCTTTTCCAGTCAGTGTTTGAATGGGACAGTGAAATGTATTGAAGTCACTACAGAAAATACAGGTAATTTAGTGTCTTGTCTCATATTACAGTTGCACAGAGAAAGTTTTTGACATTGAACTGTCATTTGGTTTTCTCCTCATACGTATTTTCATTATGAGATACTTAATGTTATGACATATTTAAAATAAGTGGTTAGGAGCACAAGTTGTCTTGATTTTTTTTCTTTTTCCTTATTCTGTAGCACAAATTGAACTACTATGTCACTTGGGAAATGAAAAAAATAAATAATTACATGTGAGGGGTAGGTCAATGTCCTCATGGGAATACCTAAAATTAGCCTCTCTATCCATGTTTAGGAAGCCTTAAGATCTTGATTTCTAGAAAGTAAATTTTTACTGAATTTCTAATGGATTTAGAAGGGAGTTCAGTACACTGAAAATTATGCTACTTCTAAAGATTCTGTCTACCTAAGCCATAATTATTCCATCTTTAAGAATGGGCTGTGTATCAGATCCAGGGTGCATAGAACCAGACGTTTAATATCAAGTTTTGCTCCTTTTTTTTACATTAAAACTTATATTAATTTTATATCTCTGTAATACGAATGAAGTTATAGACTTCTATTCAGATTGTGTTCTTATGTGTACCGTAATGTAGGGTATCTGTACGTTAAAACAAATAGATTGTGAACAAAAACAAATGGAAAACCATCAGTGTAAAAGAGCAGTTGATCTCATTTAACCTGCATTTTGCATTTGAAGTTCACATATGCCCTGAAGGAAAAATCTACTATGACTGCAGATCTCCTGTGCCTGGATTACCAGCAGCGGGTGTGAATTGCGGGATCTCTTGTGCGAACGTTGCCATGAACTTCTCCTGTGTCCCCTCACCAGCCTGTGCAAGTGGCTGCATTTGCCCCCCTGGGTAAGCTTTGGTAGAAGAAACTGAAGCACATATTTTCACAGTTTAACTCTGCACATTTTTTTTTTTGCTTTTTAAATTCCAGTGGTAGCACACCTCTAATTTTGAAGTTATCGTTCTATAAATTTTTGCTGCAATCTGACCTCAGGTGGAGTGCTCCCTGTTTTTTCTCAACATTTAATTTTATTTCACTGTATATATGTAGCTAATGGGCCCCTGAGTGTATATCAGTTGTGCACAGATCAGAGTGTAATGAGACTGCCAGAATTCCCCTTCCAGCAACTTGTGATGTTCATAGATTTCAAGCATAACTATTTAAGATTTCACTAGTTGTTCTTGCCTGGTATTCTGTAGTCCTCTAAAACCTCTGCCTCAGCTGAGGAGTTAGCTTTCAAGACCATTAGTGTTATAGGAATAAATAATTATTTTTAACACAAAAATGCATGAATCTGTACAAGGCATCATATAAAAACTAGTAAATTTTTACTGAAACATCACCATATTTGCATGAAAACAAACTAGCAGCATTGTCATGAAAGTTCATTTGAAAATTTGAAATAATTAAAATATAAGTTAAAAAACAGTGCTAAATATCTGCTCTCACAGTCAAGTAGTATTATACCATTTCAAATTGAATATGTCACTTGATTATTTTCTGAATGATAAACTATAAAAGGGGTACAGACAACTCAAATCCCAAGTTTCTGTCAAATAATGGAGTAAAACACATGAATTATTTTGTTAAGTAAGAGAATAAACACTTCTTTTACTATTCAATAGAAAAGTAAATGTGTAACATTTAGTGCAGTTAGTACCATCATCAGTGTTAAATCGTATTTCTGGAGCCATTATGCCTTTCAGGCTCATGGTTCCAAGAAGTGAGTATGGCTTTTAGCTAAGAAGGGACCAGCAGGGCCAGCTTAAAAATTGGGTTCAGAAGTTATCTTTTTTTATACAAGAAAATGTTCAGCATATACCTCATGATATTAAATCTACATGGACAATTCATTAAAGCCTTGTTATGAGAAGTTTTACTGTTATGTCATTTTTTAATTCTCTTAAGATCCTGTTTTTATCTTTGTTTCTTCTTTCCCCACCTTATTTCTATCACTACCCATTGCTTGACCCAATAACCTAACCTTTTGGGGTGGAATCTTGAATCCTCCTGGAGACTGGCACCTTATTCCAGCATCCTGGGTATTTATGGTGCTCACAAAGTAAAGCAGTTTGTGCATGATATTGAAACCCTTTCCTTTGGAAACCCATGACAGGATGAACTCTAGTATGCAAAAATTGGTCCTCTTAAAGTAAAAATGTTTTACAGTTTCTATTTTTAAAATTCTTGCATGACAGCTTGTGGTACTTTTAGACAGTAGTTAAAGAGATGACAAAGAATAAAACACTGGAAGTCTCTGGTATGCTATAAAAATGGAACAGAATAGCTCAAAATTTCATGAGGAAATGAGCTGAGAATGACAGGAAATTCATCTCCCAAAGATACGCTGAAAGCCACCCTAACACTGAGCTGCAAATATGAGAGTTAAATTACAGAAGTACAGAAGAGTAGTATGGAAAGGGACCTCATGGGGCTAAGTTATTCTCCTGCCCTTCAGTAGCATCAGCAATACCTATGTTATTTTTGGCAGATATTTAACTTCCATTGACAGACACTCTACATGACTTCCCAAGCCATCTGTACTAGTTCTTTCCTGTCTTTAATAATTTTTTCTGAACACTTGACTCTTACTTGAAACCAATTAATCTTTAATGAACCAGTAATTATGAGGAGAAGAAAACTCTGATCTGTGTATTCCTTTTAACTTCAAGTGAAGCAATCTCAAGATCGTACTTTGAAAACACAACTCTCAACCGTGTGTTGCAATGACAACTACAGGAATTGCTCCCCTAAAGAGCAGCATTGGGAGTGTCAGTGAATTTTTTTTTTTAAAGTTAATGTTGCTAAGCAGATGGAAATGAGGAGATAGCAAAAAGAGGTTAACCACATCCACATCTCTGGGTCACTTATTCATGATCTAAGTAGGTGTGTTGCTTTTTGCACTAAATGCTTCTGTTTTGTCTTAAACTTTTTACTTGTTTCCACTTCCCTGGGGTAGGCAGGTAACCTCCACTGCTGCTCTTCATAAACTGTCTTTCTTTTATCCTCCTAACTCTGCAGCAGCTGCCGTAGCCCCGCTCACTATCCTGTGCTCAGGACAGGATGGTTGCTGTTCTGTGCAGAGGAGCAGGCACTTCAGTCCAGCTGCTTCCCTGGGACAGGAGAACAAGGGAGCAGCAGAGAGGAAAGGGCAGCCCGGCTGCAGTCTCAGCAGTGTGCATAACACACAGACACTCTGCAGTTTGCAGGGGGGAGTACCTACACTACCTGTGCTCTTGCATAGGAGCTGCTGCCTCATACCAACATACCCGTTTTGAAGTAAAAGGAGAGCTGCAGCTGTGAGCTTTGAGCGGTCTCCAGCTTGTGCACAGTGGGGGTCATTTGATTTGGACAGCTTTTGCTGCTGAAACAATTGTCCTTGGCTGGATAGAAGACCAGTTACCATTAGCGGGGTTTAGATTATACACTACAGTTTCAGTTACATTGATCTACTTGTGAATTTACACTTTCATCTTAATAATTCTTTTTTTTTGAAGGATGGCTGAGCATAAAGGGAAATGTTATATTCCTGACAGTTGTCCATGCACCTGGAAAGACAGGGAATTTCTGTCAGGAGAAGTGATAACTACGCCATGTTACACCTGGTGAGTGACACGCATTTTGCATGCTTCCACATCATCTGGGTCGAGCCACAAAAGGAGATCAATACAGAAAACGTGCTGAGTACATTGAAAATCAAAAATGTATATGCTTGCTTATAGATATTTGCAGGATATATCTTTTATCAGGCTCACTACTAGACTTGGAAGAGTAGTCAGACTTTTGGGTGAGTGCTTCTTCAGGTCTGAAAAGGAAGCAGAAGATATCCAAGTTAAAAAACAGTCAAGAACAAATGTTTGATTCCACACATATCAGTTAATCTTGGAAAGAAAAGACATTAGGCATTTTGGAGAACGGAATATCATTAAAGACAACCAAGGAGAAAACAAGACAAATTAAATGTATGACAGTGGTAAATAGTCTGCGCCTTTGGGAACTGGACTGTTTGCAGTGTGAGTTATCAATCAGCATGAGCGACTATATAGGAAGAAGATAGGCAATAAAAAAAAATAAAAAAAGAAAATAAAAAAGCATTAGAATTGGAGGAATTGGAAGGTTAGCTGGCACCCAGCATCTTTTTTTAAGGAGCCTTACTTGGCTCATATTGACACAAACCAGTTTTTCATCCATTATAATTTGCTAGCCAAAATATTTATCTTCAGTTATCTTTAATAATAATAATAAAAAAGTTTGGCACGGCAGCTTTTAATCAGTTAAAAACTTCTTTGGCAAATCAGATGAGCATATACACTTACACAAGCAAAACTAGAGGATGTCAGTATTACCTTCATACAAATTAATGTAAATCACTGAATGTAGCTGACATTTATTTCTTAAACTCATTCCAGTCTTGTCTGATACCCTGAATTCTTACAGGTAGCAACTGGAGGTGTTTTTCATTGAATATGTGCAGAATTTCATAAAAATTTCCTGGTCTTCTATCTATACTGGAGGCAGCGACTGAAATATTTGCATAAGCCATAAAAATGTTAAGATTTTGATAATTTCTTATGCATTTTTGTTGTACATGTGTGCTGATGGCAAAATGCTCAACACACTTCTGCCATGGCATCACCAATAACTTCAGAAGCAATTCACAGAATAGCTCTCGGTTTAAAGGTCTGAGAATTTTCTTCTTTTCATGAATTTCTGTATGACTTGAAATAAAGAACCCAAGAAATCTTTTTCTTGAAAATGAAAGGAAAATGACCGTGCTATGAGAAGACACTGACTGCTAATTTTCCTTACAGTGTTTGTCGGAGAGGGATATTCAATTGCACCAGTTACCCCTGTCCTTCTGTATGCACTATTTATGGAGACCGACATTATTATACCTTTGACGGATTGGAGTATGATTATGTCAGTGACTGCCAAGCTTACCTGCTAAAGGTAGGAGGATTGTTCATACATTACCATGTGTCCAAGTGAAAGTTTACGTGAGAAGGCAAGTATTTTGAACATCAGGAGATGATCTATAGAAACAAATATTAAGAAACCAGGTGCAGAACATATGTGTCTGAAAGGAAGAATCTGTAAATGACATTTCGTGCTCAGCCGTTTGAATATTGTACATGGGTGTGTCCTTACGAATCTATGTCATCTAGAGAAAAATAGAAAACAGTGGTTTCTGTTCTACCTTAACCACACTTTCATCACAATGAGTGAAGAATAACACTAAAGAAACTGTTTTAGAACTAGGTATAATCTATAGATTTATTTAATAATTATCTATTAACTCTGCTTGGCTGAGGGTTAATTATGACCTCTGAGGCTGCTTGGAATCCTTCTTGAATGTGATCTACATCAGATCTGGGGTGTATGTGTATAATAATATCAAACACAATGATTTCATAATTCAACAATGAAATCCTTCATTGAGATTGCCTGGCAGCTACATGCTAATGTTCCTCATAGCACACATTTGCAGTACATTGTTAGCCTTTTTTGTTTAAAAATACCATTACTGACATTTAGAAATATATTCTAACAACACTATTGTTTATTATCATTGTTGCTATTATTACATCTAAGAGTCTGTCGTCTGAGTTTCAGTAATGTGTTTAGAAGAATGTTCATTTTCTGTCAACCCTGACTGTCTAACCTTAAGAAAAAACATGGTTTCTCAACAAGGACTACTGCAAATAGTTTATTTCATGTACGCTTTAGTAGAGTACTCACAGCTGTGAAATAAAATAGATTGGTTCCAGATTTTTTTCTTTGTTTAAAAAAAGAGAGAGGTTTGGTGAAGATAATAAGAATACCTCATAGCAAACTCCTGGCATGTATCACATTGTCTCATAAAAGAGCTCTTTTAGAGGTATATGAACCTTTGCACAAACCTTCCTCCTTTAAGATGTAAAAAATAGGGCTTACTTTACCTGTAGAATCATCTTGCCTGTATGATGAGGTGGAAAGGTGGATTATCATTTCTTAATTCTTATGTCATCTAGCCAGAGAGATGTGTAAGACAAATCTATGCTGCTTTTTCAAATCTTAGTATGATACTTGAATGTCTTGCTTTTACAATCAAATGTCACCTGCCACTCTACTGCATAAAAAAGTACCTATCTGGAAACACACCAATGGGAACATTTGGAGTCCAAGAAAATAATTCAGGCATGTGGCACGCTGCCAGCAGGCCTTTCTTCAGGTGAACGTGATGACACAAATGACAAAAATGCTGCCTATGTAGATCTACTTTTCAGGCTTTCCAGACTTTTTTCAGCTTTTCAAACTGTTTTTTCCCCCAAACTTAGCTGATGCGAGAAAGAATGGCCTAATTTGTTCATTATTTTTCTTTCCTCTTTAGTATATGGAAAACTTTCATGATCTATATTGAAGGATTGTTTATTACAAATTAGGCACTGCATAATTATGCGTGGAACAGATGATGTATCTGTGGGCTCATTTTTGACTGTGAAATGTTTGGAGAAGTTGGGGGGGGAAGAAACAAAGGATGGGATCATATGGCAGATGCCCAAGAACTTTGAGGGAGCTAAAACACAGAACAGATGATCTATGTGATGTGCAACCCTGGAATCAGAGGAATGGAAGATGGCAGTCTAACCAAATATTTTAAAAGGACTCCATGGCTGAATTTGGCAGGAACTGACCAATATGTCTGATGTACATATGAAGGAAATTAATAGAAATTATAATAAGGAGAAATGACAGTTGTGGAAGAGTTGAACTCTTTTTTTTTCGTAAAATAGATTCATGCATGATGAACCTTCTGAGTTATTCCATGAAGACTATAAACATATGGATGATGATGATCAGGTCAATATGTGTGTATTTTAGCATAAAGACCTTTTGGAGATGGATTTCAACAAATATTTTTTAGAGACTAGTCTCTCATAGGACGAGAGTGAAGATTCTTTGAGACACAAAAGTTAGAAGTAAAAAGATAGGAATAAATGGCCTGGTTTTTTCAGAATGGAGAAATCCCAGTGACATCCCACAGGGTTCCATGCTCAGACCTGCATTCAGCATCTTAAGAAACAATTTTGAAAAGGTGGTGTGATGATTGAGGTGGAGCATGCTGATGGTAAAGAATCAGTCTGAACAGCTGAAACAAAGACAGACCACCAAAAGTTTCAGAAGATTTTATGGCACGAAACACTGCATGATAAAATGGAGGATGAAATTCAACAATGAAATGTGCATATCAGTGAACAGAAAAAATGACTGTAACTTTGCTACCGTGAAGATAGGCACTAAATTAGCTACTAAATGCAGGAATGGAATTTTATGTGAGAAAAAGATACGAAACAGATATAATTGGCACCTTTCTAGTGGCAGCCTGAGCGATAATCCAAAGTGTCATCCATTCTCCAATTTCACGTATGCGTTGCATGTACATAGTTACACCACAGTTGTACCACATACTGATGTGATTAAACTACGTTATATGAGCAGACATGATAGCATGATGAGACTGCTCTTTTTTAAAATATGCTTTTTTGTTCCTAGAGCAGAGGTTTCCACAGCTGTCTCTTCATAATCATCCTCCCCTACATTGTGGCCATGTGCAGTGACATTTTTTAATAGTAGTGTCAGAGTAATATAATTAGTCTTCCTTGAGCTACTCTTTGTTCAGAAGGTAGGCAAGAGGCAAGAGAGCCTCTTGCTTGTCTCTCATAGCCTATTATCCAAATAAACAAGCCAGATGAAAGGTGGGAAAGTATATGTAGCTGCAAAAGTTTTAAAGCCTTGCCTAACATCTTGGCAGTCTTACCACCTAAGCCGTGCTACCTGTTCTACAAACCAACATATATTTTTTTTAACTTAAATCACAGAATCATAGAATGGTTTGGGTTGGAAGGGACCTTTACAGATCATCTAGTCCAACCCACCCTGCCATGGGAGGTACGTGCCATGTGCTTCATGTTCCCCACCTGTAAGGTATTACAGAACATCATAGATTTGATAGTTGCTAGCACACAATCCATTCACTTAATGGCAGTTCGCAGTGCTGTTACAAGGCTGATTTTTATGGATAAAATGTAAAAGGCTCACCAAACACCTGAAATTGAAACAGCTGAAGTGGTTGTAATATTGTGTATACAACACTGTAATAACTTTGTCCTTTGCCTTTTACTAATATTTTTCCTGTGAGAAGTGGACCACTTTGCCTCTGTGATCTTATATACTCTAAACAAAGGTGTTGTAGTGATACAATAAGGGAGATGATAACTACAATAAACCTGTTGGAAACTAGTTCTTCCTAGACATAGAACTGAGTCCAAGAATTATAATCTGAATCCCATGTCCCCAGTGGCATGATAATGCACTGTTCCCATCCACGTTACCAGCCCTCACTGTTTAATTTGGCTGTTAGCCTCCCTAAATGTGATCTGTTTGAACAGCTCTTTAATTTGTCACTGTATTGCACTGTACCAAAGAAGTCATCCTTACCTTTTACTATGCTTTTAATAAGGAGCTCTTGTGCTTTTATGGGAGAAAATTAAAGTATCAACTTTCAGCCAATTATGAAACTTCAAACTTTGTTTTCAACATCAGTATCATGTGTCAGGCCTTTTTGTTTAAGGTGAGAGTAGGTGTATGAAAAGGCCCTTTATAACTAGTTTAACAGATAAATTCATCAGTCAGAAAATG
The DNA here is from genome assembly GCF_963921805.1 of Phalacrocorax carbo. Classification (NCBI taxonomy): domain Eukaryota; kingdom Metazoa; phylum Chordata; class Aves; order Suliformes; family Phalacrocoracidae; genus Phalacrocorax; species Phalacrocorax carbo. The sequence continues at coordinate 44,516,121 of NC_087513.1, forward strand.
ACCAAAAAGATTTAATTCAGCAATCAAGAAAATCAGGGCAGTAATGTTTCATGAAATGATAACCTTTTTCAAGGAATTAGGAGTTACATTGCACACTGAGAAGTAAAGGCCCTGTATGGATAAATGACAATCCAGAGAAAACACCGATATTTTCTTCTAACATTTTAAAACCTCAGTAATTTCAAAGGGCAAAAGGAAAAATCTTAGCAGACCTGCTCATTTAAGTTTTATCAGTATAGGTCATGTAAACACTTCATTTTAGCTTATCTGAATATTGATGAATTTAAGCCAACAAATTTTTCTTAGAAAGATTTAAATATCTTGCTTTCTTCCATTTTCTTGCTTATCTTCTGTCTTCTATGCTGCTGCATTCTTTCCCTAACAAAAGGCGTTATTTTTCTAGCAAGCTTTTACTGCATGTTATTTGTACTTGCAGTCTATTTCTTCCACTTGCCTGTTTCATAGACTTCTGCTTTTATAGGAAAATTGCTGTCTTTCTATCACACACACATTGGCCATTTTCTAGCTTTGTGGTGGTTTTCATTCCTGCAGTTCAGTGTGTTTATTAAGGCTTGTAGGGTCAGTGTCCTTGGAGCCCCTCAGACTTGTTCTCTTCTGAGAGGCAGAATTGTATTTTCTCTGATTTGGGGGAGTCTCCAAGCAAGAGTTTAGAGGGATATACTACCTGTCAGAATATCCTTGAATGAAAGGGAGCTGTGTTGTAATGCTTGTCTCCCTTTAATAAAAAAAAGCCAAAACAACCCACTGAAGCCTTTCCATTAACTTTAGTAGGTTGTCAATAAGGTCCTAAAGCCAAGAAAAGGAAGGACTGTTTTATTTCTGTATTCTGAAAGATGGACGTCAGCAGAACTAAGCCCTCATCCTCAGGTATTCACATTTTATGGACTAGTCCTAACTTTAAAGGATGCAATAAAAATATTTTCACTTTTTGTCATCTGACATTGGGGGTTTGGCCATTTTTAAATCACCTTTTTAATCTTTTTGATGCAACCATGAAGGCTCTATTAAAGCCAAAGGTATTACCAGATTTAGTATGTTGGAGGATTATGAAAGCAACAACCAGGGATTTGATCAAATAATTGAACTGTTGTGCCAATTAGAAGTGCAGATGTAACTCTCTTGGGCCAGGAGATAGCACATGAGAGACCATTTGTTAAGGCAGAGGTTCATTTAACAAAACACACATGATCTGGTGAACCGGTGCTGCAGTTTCCCAAATGACTATTCTCTTGATGAGCAGTTCCCAGTGTTAGATTAACAGGTCTGCCCTGGGGAATACAGCAAGGGAGCTCTTTCCTTGCATATCCCTTATTTTGTAACTTGAGGCAGGTTCAAAGCTCTTAGTTTATGATGCTTTTATTAGAGTGCTTAATACAGAAGTTGGTTGATGCACTCAAAATCTTTATCTGTTACCTGCTGATACATCTGTCTTGATTCGTAAATTTGTTAAATGATGACTGGCCATAAGCTGGAGCAATCACACACAACACAACAATTCTTCAATTATTCATTTGTCACATGTAAGGAGGCAGAAGTAGCCTTTATCCGATTTCCGCTTATTGAATATCCGTAATTTTTTGTGCAGCTTTTTTCAACGTTATTTGTGCCAGGTAGCCAGTCTGTAGATCCATGAAGTTGGCAAACCTATAGGGTGAAATAGTATTTTGCATGGTCTCTCTCGTAGCCTGATTGTAAAATTAATACATTCTGCTTGACTTCAGCCACCCTATGGAGGACTAAAGCTGCAGGTTCATGGTTAACCAACATTGTGAAGCCAACTGCTTGTAGTTAAGACAAATATTTTCTTTTAATAGACTCTGAAGATTTTAGAGGGAAAGTAAAAAATGTAGAACTTGAAATTACAAATGCTTTAAATTGGCAACCTGACTCTAACAGTAATTTTCATCTATTTAGGGGATAAAACTGTAATATGGGGTTCCAATCAAAATGCCTGTAATTTTTTAATTAACGTATCTGATCCTTAAAGCCAGATTCCAGTAAATAGTTTGATGAGTAAGTGATGTGCCAAAATACGTCCGCCTAAACAACTTGTCAAATAATTTATAGTAACAGTAACTGTGTAGAAATAATGATGTTTCTTGACAATTTGCATGCAAATTTATGTCTAAAAAGAGAGACCACATTTCAGTGAAAATATAATTTACTGTGAATAATTTGCCTTGCTCTAGTCAGAAAGAATAGCAACAAATTGCTTTTCATCAGTCTCATGATTTCAGAGGAAACCTTTCTCGATGACCCCTTTCTTCTGGGTCTCTGGAAGTCCTGTAAGGGTCACTAGGGAGCTCCCTGTGGGAGGCATCTCCTTCCATGCTTGTCTTCAGCTGGGAAGCACAGTGCTCAGATAACGTTAGCTTGTACCTCGTTTTGCATTTGTTCTACCCCTTCTGTGAGCAAAAGATTTGATTACAGTTGGCAATGGATTTATGCTCTGGTTCCATTTTCTCCAGATCAATGATTTCAGACTCAGTTACCTCTATATCCCTTTCTGTCTCCACCACCTGATTCTCCAGACCTTTAAATTATGCAGTGAATGAATCACTTTTATTCTTCAAGAAAGGAAAGATTTCTTTCAATTTGTGCAGATTAGCATGGAGGGCTTCCAGTAAAGGCTTGGGGAAAAGTTTCTTGCCATGAGAATGGCAATTTGGAGGTGGTGTTTGCATGGTGTGACTCAGAAGTTGGATCCTCTTTCTGAGGATCTTGTCATTTAGTGACCACACAGCTTGAAGAAAGTGACCTTTTTACCTTGAATTTCTGCTTTTGGGTTAATGTTTAGCATCCGACAGTGCTTTGGCTATAGTGACTCTAAAATGTTATAATCTGATGGCTGCCTGAAAGACAGTTCACTGTAAGAAGGACTGCCTGAGTTGGATCTGCCTCTGGTGGGTACAGCTTTGTGGACTGTTGCTGTCCATCTTCTACTGATACAGAAGTAAAAGATGAGCAAAAAACAGCATCATGTGCTGCTGTTTCAGGAAGCTGTACATTGGCAGCAGTAAAATGAAAGCCTTTTGCTGTGTTTGAAGTGGGAGGATGTTCAGGCTAGTCACCTGTAGATACTGCTCAGCAGCTTATGGTGTCTGACTCTGGGTGTTGTTGGTGAGCCACGAGAACCATGGATTAGGTCAGGATATCAGTGTTTTTGTTTCTGAATGCATAGAAACTAAACTTCAGCAGTGTAAATGAACACATTTAATGTTCATGATATTCAGAAAAATAAAAGCTTTGTGCAAGTTCCAGCTTTCTAGATCCTGCCATCATTTGCTGGAGCTCAGAAAAGGCAAATTTATCACCACTATGTCTTGTCTATTTTTTCCTGTTATGTTGTGCTTTATCATTACAACTGAAAATGAAAAAAATTGAAATTTATCATGCACTTACTAATAAAATAATACTAATAGGTGCCATATAAACACCTGTTTAGATCCTTAAAACTAAGACCATCAACTGTGCTGCTGATTCATGATTCAGAATAGCTCGTGTTGTAGAATGTGTCACTTGGAAACAAACATATGAATGTCCCAAATCCTTAATCTTCAGAATATCTCATTTTTAATTAGAAAGGGATTGCAGTAATGTGACCTGTGCAAAAGCCAAATCTGATACACAAACAGGCAAAGCTAAGTAAATGAAACAGGAGAAAATCTGCTTTAAATGATATTTTCTCAAACTTTTTAATATAGTTCTCTTAAAATATAAAAAAGAATACCAAAACCTTTCCAGTGATCTCTATCTGATTAATCAACTTTTTCAAAATTAAGAAATGTAGACTTAGAACAAGGTTTTGAGGTATATCAAGCAAAATATTCCCTGTCATGTACTTTTCATTATTAGCAGATTTTAAAAAATTATTCAGATTTTTAAAATACTGTTGACAAAACCTCAGAACACCCAGCAACTCTATATTGCCATAAAATCTACTACAAAAAACCTATATATAATAAAGAAAATACAATATAATGATTTATTTTTCATAGGATCATAGAATCATTAAGGTTGGAAAAGACCTCTAGGATCATCAAGTCCAACCATCAACGCAACACCACCATGTCTCCTAAACCATGCCCTGAAGTGCCACATCTACACGTCTTTTAAATACCTCCAGGGATGGTGACTCCACCACCTCTCTGGGCAGCCTGTTCCAGTGCCTGGCCACTCTTTCAGTAAAGAAATTTTTCCTAATATCCAATTTTGCTATTGCTTGTATACAGACACACAGATACTTGTAATGCACCTTTCTCAAAAGTTGTTAAGAGTTTATTCTGCCTGAGGACTATCCTTTTGGGAAGTTACTTTTAAAGAAATAGGAAAGTGTTATCGTGGATGCATTAGAGGACATCTGGAAGTTGTTTGAGGGTGAGTCAGTAGCTGGAAGAATCTCATTCCCTTTGAATTTGCATTAGTGAATCTACTCAATGGTGTTGCTCTCCTCCATTTCTACTCAACTGTGCTACAATGCTGGAAATGTGTCATATGTTACAGGTGTATTGCAAATTTCTTTGTCATATTTTAGGTGAAAATAATCACATCATCTGCAGCACTGTAGAAGACGCTGAGGAAAAGAATTTATGCGCATGTGTGTATGCATAACCAATTTACCTCTTAGGTTCTTAGTTCCTAAATGTGGGGGGTTTTAAATACTTGTATAGAAATGCATAACATCAGTGGAAAAATAAGTAATATTACTATTCCTTTTCTTTCTCCTGTAAGAGGATCACCTACTGTCTTTCCTGTAGTGTTGATTCCCAACTTTCACGTGGATTTCTTCCTAGACAGAGACAGTATGTACCAGTGCCACCTGCTGACTCCAGGCAATATTGCTCCAGTGTTTGAATAGCTATGAGGAAAAGCATTGGATGCTACAAATTTGTGCAGGATGCAAAAGCAGAGATTAAATAAAGTTAAGCAGAGGGTATGTACATAATTTTGAAATGGTACAGAAGAAATTAACACACCAGCAAAATGAAAGAAGCCTTTCAATAGGAGATGCTTCTTGGTCTAAATTGTGAATAAGTTTTGCGTAATTAATATGTTTTCACTGATTACCTGGAGATCAACCCCCCACGTAAAATGGTGCAAGAAACTAACAGAGTAAGATCATGTCTGGTGTCAAGAAATTTGTTTGCTGTCCAGAAACACTTAAATATTTATGCCTAAATGCTCACTAAATTTGAGCTAAGATGCTTTACTTTTAGGATCAAGGTCTCTAGAAGTAATATTTTCAAATGTTATGTTCCTTCAGAAGAAACTCAGAGTCCAATAAACAATAACCAAACTGATTCTCAGTTTCTGTAAAATTTACTGAAATGTTAGGTCTGAACAGAGCTAATGGTATCTCTGAAAATATGTAGGAAGGAGAAAGTGAATTCAACTTTTTAAACGACTGTATATTTTTTTTCAGTATGTTTAGAGCTTTTTGCATTTGCTTGTGTGTGTGGCTATATAAGAAAACCTCTATAGAGTCATTAAAAGAAAAGGAAAATAGGGCTAATCTATCTCTATCCAGTTCCCAGTATGTTCCTAGATGCTTTTAGGGCCGCCCTAGTTCACAAGTTAGCTTACTGTAGGGAACGAAACAAAAAAAAAAAACAAAAAGGGGAAATCAGACTATTAAGAACAGAAAAGAATAAGTCTTTTTACTGAACAGTTAGAGAGATTTTAATGAAACTTTCAAAGAAGATAAATTCAGCCACTTCTAAATTGTCTTCTCCCAGGCTGCATTTTGGCTAGGTAAGCATTCTGCACAGTGTTGTTATTGGTTAATAGTGATAGAAAATTTCTAACAGGATATTGAAATAGAAAGTTTCTAACAAAAATAAACCCTAGCATTCCCAAGCTCTACTTAAAAAAAAAAAAAAAAGCAGTGCTTTGCTTTTTCGGCTAGAAAGAAATATGGAAAAAAAAGTGCAGTGAAGTCTAGAAAAAGAATGTCCTGAGAAGCAGGACTGACAATGAGCTTTTGACTGACTGCCCGGAGCTGTGACTCTGTCTTCCCTGTTGCTTGGCAACTCCATGTTATCACAAAGAAACTGATATTAAGTTGGAACAGGCTGGATATGGTAATTTACGTGGGAAGATACTCTTGCAGTGGGAAAACCATTTTATTTCTAGTTTCTGTCAGCCTAAGTAGGTTTCACATGATGAACTGTAGTACATCCCCTGTTGGGTGCATTTTACCTAAAAAGGTAAAGAGGGACTCTGCCTTGGAAAGAGACTGCGCAGAAAAAAAAGGAAAACCAACAAAACCCCCCACCTTGTTATTCATTAGACCTGCTCCTAGTGACTACTCAGACATTTCTTCCAGCAGTAGTGACAAAAGCTTGTTCTCATACGTGTGTGGATCCAGCGCAGATTATAAAGATGCAACTCGATCATTATCATTTACAATATCCCGGTCCCTAAGAGCTGTTGAGATTTGCCCAAGACCTCACTGTCTTATACAAACATTAAAAGATGATCCTTACTTTATCTAAATAGTCCCTGTTCTTTCTTTGTGTTGGTAATAGTTAACTACTAAGTTTCAATTTCACTTTTTTTTCCCCTGCTGAAAGCAGAGACTGCATATATAGCAGTTACAGACTAAGTTGAAGATGAGGATAGAAATTGTCATTCAACTTTGAATTTGGCTGGTACTGTACAGGTGGGAAAACACCTAATTTTTATTGAGGTGTATGGAGAGAATGGCAATGGTATTTATGTAAAGCAAATCTTATCGTGAAAGCTTTGAGTCACAAGAGATATGTAATCTGTAATGGTGTTTTTATATTTGGGTTTAGGTCTAAGATTTAATTAGAGAGAGAGAAAGCACAGAAGACTCAGGATTTAATGCAAAGCCCCTTTTCTTCAATGTCTATTTTACTCATAGCTCTACTGAACCACCAACACTGTCTCTGCATTCCCATCATGCATCGTTCCTAGTAATTTAACACCAACACGAAGTCCTATGAGTTAGGAAGTACTTCGCATGTCTTCAGGACTCCCTGTTCTGGCTTTGGTCAGCAAAACACTCCCTGTCTCCAGGCTTCTCTCTGCTGCAGAGTTAACTTGAAATATAACTCAACTTTTGCCCTTGGCTCAAATCCCAACCATACACAAAAACTTCTGACTTGAGTATGTTGATGCTGTTCAGCTGAAGGGATTGGCCTGGACTGTCAGAAGGCATAGTCAGCAGCTTCAATTATCATAGCTAATACAGCTACCCCGTGCTGCTCCAAGAACTTGTCTTCATTGCCAAAAAAAGGTGTATTTTTACTGTGAGATAATTAGCCTGAATTAACTACCCTTATTTAAAATAAAGCCCTCCATCTCTTTTCTTACAGTGAAGACATTGCTTCCCTATTAACTCAGTGTGCCCCCTTTTGCTGAGGCTAAGCTAACTGAAGAGGAATGAACTCTGCAATGAAAACAGCCCACAGTGTCCTAGGCATCAAATAGACCCATAAACTGCAAGCAAAGTCCTTTTCTGAACTGACTCATGGTGGGGAGGTAGCTTCTTTGTTCTCTTTTCATTTGGCCAGCAGAGAATGTATCAGCTTGCATCCCATCTACCAAACAAATGAGTTTGTCTCCTTTTAATTTACCACATCACCTCCAATAAATCCAAAAATGCTCTGAGCTGCTATCTGACTTGGAGGGGAATAATTACTGGACTGACTCCAGCAGCAATCCTGGCTTAATTAAAACACAGTGTATTTCCCAAAAAGGTAGTGACCAATTCTATTCTGAGTGTAACCTAAAACAACTTTACAACAGAAAGGAACAGATGGACTTTGCTTTACCCTGAACCTTTCAGTACTTTCAAACTCAGTTCCCCTGCTAAATCATGAAGAGCTGATTTCCTATACCCCGTTACCACTAGCAGCCAGTGGCTAACTTCACCCACCTTAACTGTTGTCTTTCAAGCTAACTGCTAACACATACCACCTGTTTCTTAAGCCTTGGCATTAGGATAACACAAAGCTTGCAGGCAGTCTTCCATACCTTATGTTCATCGCATTTGCTCACACTTGCTGTGGAGTGTTTTCTATGCCAAGTAGCAGCATCCTCTGGCTTGTGGGCCATGCTAGACTAAGGGCAGCAAAGCTGTAGCACCTCCTCTGTGTGGCAACAAAAACACCTCTACACTTCCCATCATCTAGGATTAAGGGCTTTCTTTTTAATTTTATTTTTCAGATTGAAAGTGTTCTTTAAACAGCTTGGTCACTATGACTTTCATTAAGAAAGAAAAAACAGCTGCCTCCTGTAGCACCCATATTTACAGTATGCAATGTTTCCCACTGGTGAGGAAAAATTGCTGATATGTTTTTTTGTTCTTGACTTCTGATGAGCACAGAACAAATAAGGTTACAAATGTGAGACAGGCAAGGAGTAGTTAGTGGTATGGAGGAGTGGAGGGGTAGTGGATATGTACCCAGCATCTTTCAGGAGTACACTGACTAAGGGAGGGAGCAAAGCTCTGGGGATACATGCTGTGGGCACAAAACAAGTCAAGGGATCCCTCCCATTGTGGCCAAGTGGAGCTCTCCAGGACCATTGCTGGGAGCCAAGAGGAGTTCCCAGGACTGGGAAACTGCTGAAAGCCACCATTCCCATCTTGCCCACTGTGCCCGTTAGCACCTGCTATGACTAGTTTCAGCTAGTCATAGTCTCAGAGAGTGTTTAAAGGAGGGTGGGAGTAAGAAAAGTTTAAACATCTTTTTGTTTCCAGCACTACACAAGTCTCTCATGTAAGACTGGATGACTCAGTGGGTGAGATATATAGCTTGCCACCTCCAAGATTTTTGTTTTGTATCTGTCTCAGGTTTGTAATGACTGTAGGACTGAATTTGATAAAAAATTAAACTGGATTCAGAAGCACTGCTATTGGGTTATATTAATGTTATGAAGTTAACTCTTTCAAGTCTTTTCTACAGTTATGGCTTCTTGTTGATTTGCAAAGATTGGGACAGAAATGAATTGAAAGCCAAATTAAAATAAGATATAATAAGAGTATCTCAACTTTATTTTTGTTTGTGGTAGTATTATCAACTTTGAAAATAGGGCTCGTCTCCTTTGTTCCACTACCAATTCTAGCACAGGGAATTACAAGGTGCATGTGTGTTTCCCCCAGTGTACAGAAGAACCACAAAAGCTGTAGGTGAATAAACAGACACATCGAGACAAGGTGCAAAAGTAATTTTATGTGCCTAGATTGCAAAACTAATTTACAGGCTGGAGAGCCAAAAGATATGAGACTGGGAAGGCAGTAAATTTGAATTTTGGGTACTAAACCACCAGCAAATCAAAAGACAACAGAGTAGACAAATCTTCTAAATGCTGAAGAAAAAAACACAAACAAAAATATCAGCAGAAACCTTTGCCCCCTCCAGTAACATTGAGTATGACTCATGGTTTTTTGAATTTTGATGGGTGGTGGTACAAAAATTGTTCTATCTGCTACTGACAGATGGTAGGTCTCTTGGTTTTAAAAATATGAAAACAGCTTGATCTCATGTACCTTGGTTTAAAAATAAAGCTCTTTTTATAGCATGTCTCGATTATGACAACTGTACTGTGCAATAAATATTGGATTCCATGTATGAGCACATTTTAAAAGTCTATAAGCAGACTCTTATTTTAGGGTTAGGCTGATCCTCTGAGTTTGGGAAGTCCTCAGAAAGAGGACTCACAGCTGAATGTGATGGCTCTTTGTGTTTAACTCCAAAGTTTAAGTTGGTTGTGGGTTCAGCTTTGAATTTAAAAATGCATTTCTTTGTTTGGTAGCTTTCTTAAATTTAATTTCAAAGATGTCTAAATACTAAGTTATCAATCTCTCTGTGATGATAAGCCTGGAATAAATCTGCAGGAGTGAAATGTAATTGAGTCTCTAAGTAAAATGATTTATTCTTCATATTGCAGAGCACAGATAACTCAAATATATCTATAATTGCTCAGAACAAAAAGTGCTTTGACAATGATATTGTTTGCTCGAAGAATGTTTTCATCACTGTTGGAGACACTGAGATTTATTTTAGTGAACCTTCGGAGAAGCAGGTTAGTTATTTTCTCTCCTTTTCAGGTTGCCCTTTAAGATAAGCATTGTAAAGTTACAGTTCTAATGAAGCATGTTTTTGGAAAACTTCTCTCAGTCTGAGTTAACATAGTACAAGGGCCTAGGCCTGGATAAAGCAGCAGGCGCCAGGAAGAATCTTATTTTTTCATTGTTTTTTTCAAGTACTATTTGTCCTACAAAGACGACTGCTCAAAAGCCTCAAGCTGTCGAAGAATATTGGCATTTGTTTCTTTCCACTTGGTTTTGAAAGGGAAGCCAAAGTACAAAATCAAAGCAAACTTGCATGATTGAAAAGACAAAATATCAAAGCATTAAACAACATTTCTAGTAATATTATTGATCCAACTATATGCTAAAGATAAAATATTCTTCAGTATAGATTTTGTTATTAATTGGCTGCATACCTTGTAGAATTACTTTATTAGGTCTTAATAAATATTCATTTCTGTCAGAGGACCTTAAGGGGACAGGAAAAAAAATCTAACTATCAGCTTTGGAAGGCTGGATATTATACTGTGATACACTTTCCAGAACAGGACATTACAATTCTGTGGGATAAGAAGACAATGATGCATGTTAAAGTTGGACCTCGCTGGAAGGTGAGCCAAAATAAAAGCCTGAGATTTTGTGTGACTCTCTGTGTTGCTAATGTGATCTCTTATTGAATAACTGTGATTGTCTTTTCTTCATGACTAACTTTCCCAGTGATATAGCTGTTTATCATGGTGTTCAGCTACTAGCATTTCCCAGGTAAAAAGGGATGGAGAATGTGATTTAATGGCTGGATTCCTGAAGAGAAGGGGTGGTTCCCACATGCCTGTTTACTCTGTTGCTCCACACACTGCAACCTTGCAGATATACAGTGATTCAGCTCTCAAAGTTACTTGGGGGCGGGAAGAGAATGTTAGTTTTGAGTCAGCCAGGTCACTGCATGATTTCATAATTGCTGAAGCCAATGGAGAAGAAGTTTCCATATCTAGCAACATGGAAGATGGCAGGTTGGATTGTGCTGATGATGAAACTGCATCCTGAGATGTAGTAGGGGCTGCTGAGATAAACAGATGGAGTCACATCTTGGCTTTAAACTAAGAAGGCAAGATACAGGAAAGGAGCTAGACAAAAGCTGACATTTAAACCTAATAAGTATACTGTGACAGGGTTCAGCCATGATGCAGGGAAGAACATGAGGCTCCTTCTCTTGCCAGTTGCTCTTCTCAGTTCTGTTCCTACATCATCATCTGCCTTGGTGTCTCTGCAACTCAGCCTTTGGGTCCTGGCAGAATAACCTTATCTGCACATTCAGGAATTACATTCCTGCTTCATCTCAACCATGAACACACGTATTGAGAGGGGGCTCTTTCCAGTAAAAGAAAAGAAAGCACTCTATGCTAGAATACAATATCAGGTTTTTTGAAGTGTAAATCAAAGTTACAATGACCATCTAATCTGGTTTTAAAGCAACATTATTGTAGGCTTTTTTTCCCAATAGCATTAAAATGCTTACTTCACATACAAGCTGATTTATCAGTCATCAATACACAGTTGAAAAAAAAATATTCAGTTTTTGAGTAAGCTAACAGGGAGCTGAGTTGTACAGGATGCATGCAGGGACACAAATACTTCAAGCTTTTTCTGTTTCCAGTGACTGTTTCTTCCAGAGGCTCCAGTTCAGTAAGATAATGTCTGCAGCAAACCTTAGGGAAAAATAATTCATTACAGTGAGCCACAGTACCCTAGAAATCCAACTCTGCATTTTACTGTTGTGCAGAAATATCCTTTTCTCTATGTATGTATATTTGTATGCATGTATATATACTTTTTCCATCAGCAGCACATGACCCAACACAAGAAAGTTGCAGCTGTCTCTTTTGTAACTACTATTACGAATGTTCTTGCTATTGTGAGCTAAAATTAGAGACAGCGAGTTTTAACGACAACTAGTCAGACTTCACAATCATGAGGTAATTCACCTGAACTTTTGACTTTTGGACTGGATGCACCACTAAGCTTTCCGAAAAAAATATGACTAGACTTCAGTCACTTTTCACAGGCAGACAGTAAGAACAAGTTCTGGAAAACAGAAAGAAAAAAGGAAAACATAAATGTCTATTAAAAGTTATTTGCAATATGGAACTGTAAGCATAGCAGTGTCAGGTATTTCCAAAGTATAAGTCAGAATTGCATTCACTTTTTTAGTTTAAGAATCTTTTACTCCATGTATGTCACCTATATCAATTACTGACTGTCACTATAAGTAAAAAAAATAATCTGTCTTGTCTTTTAGGGTAAACTGGCAGGTTTGTGTGGAAATTTTGACAAATATACTTCAAATGATCTGACTACATCAAATAACATGGAGGTGAGAAATGCACAGGTGTTTGGAGATAGCTGGGTGTTAGGACAGGTAAGTCCTATGTCCAGTAATAAATTAGAAAAAAGGGATGATAATTTTAATTTATAAATGAACATGTTGTAAGCACTTGATGTACAAGGATTTTCTAAACTCATGGTCAGTGTATAAGAGGACATTCTAATTTTTATGTCTGCAGATGCGAAATACATTAATAATATCTTATGTCAAAGCAAACACTGAATTTAAATGAAACTCATCTCTTTAGGGAAGAATGTATTTTTCCCAATATATTATAATTATTATATCTGCCTGGATTTCAGTTTTTTACAAAGTTAGATATATAGCTTCTGATATTTTGGATTCAGCTCAATTTTAAAAACAATTGTAATTTCTCTGGTGTTGGAGACATCAGGATATTGAAAGTAAATAGAATCTGAATGCTGGAAGACAAGGTCTGGAAAAAAGTTTCTTTCTGAACACTGAAAAAAATTGATGATTTTTTTTAGTTGCAGTTTGTAAACAGAGAACAAACTGACAAAGCAGTGGTGGTGAAGGGGCGAGACAGAAAAGGCTCAGAACAGCAACAGGCACAACCCAGTAGGGAAACCTGGTTTGTGAGGAGAAAGGAAGAGACAGTAGAGAGTGGATGACCACAATTCTGTTTTATAACACAGGAGAATAGGTATTTTATTAATTTGTGCTGAGAAGATGTAAGGTTTTATAGCCTTGTGAACCTCCTGAAAAATCATTATTTGTAAAGCACTCCCTCAAGATGTCTGTGAGAAGCAGTTTTTAATTTGTTGTCTCCTTGACTCAAAGCAGGAAATTGAACCAAAATCTCTCACCTCATGAAAGAATATGATACCTATTCTGCTTTGGAGTAAAGATTTTGAGGCTCCTCTCCCTCAATATCTCCCTTTGGATCCATTTCCCTCTACATAAAATGTTTAAATAGTGCAAGCAAGCAAGGCAAATGTGTAGTGTTGGTGGTTATACTGCTCATCTAGACAGTGGTACATAAAGAAATGTGTAAATGCTTTGTATGAAGTGTATGGATTTTCCTTTCCAGTTTACCAGTTCAGTGGCTACTTTAAAAAAGTGTGTAGTGTTTCCATAGCACATTAACTTCTAGGATGTTATGACCTTTGCTTATGCAGCCCAAACTTGTGCTTGCCTTTTGTGGATGTACATATAATTGTAAAACCTCATGTAACCTTCCAACCTCTGGCTGCCAGAGCACTTGGGATCTGAGTTCAGTAATGGTCTCACAGGCAGCCTGCACTCAGCCAGACTTGACACTTCATCTGCCTCCACAGTAGGTGTTAGGGATTTTTTCAGGAAGGACCTTTGGCCTTCATAGATATGTATCCTGGTCAGCTTTTCTGCAAAATCTAAACACTGTAAAGGAGTATTTGATAGCTGGAGGCCTAGAACCCAACTCTGCTACTGGCAAACGTGCTTGCACTGGCACCGTGAAGTGCGGGATGCTTCCAGGGTTTCTCCCTCCTGGGAGGGGCAGCACATCCCCCACAGTGGTGTCTGAGGATCCACACAGGAGGGCAGTGTAGGTGGGTGAGTGCACTTCAGCTGAGGTACTGGGACACCCCGATACTGCCTACAGGTCCATCATTACCTCCTCCTGGGCTTCCCTGCTGCACCAAGAGAGTATGGGTTTGGATGAACTCATGTTTTCTGAGCTGAGTGTCGTTTTGTTACATTCTTCCGTTCATTTGTTTTTCTTCTTGAAGAGAGACTTTAAGAGAGGGAGTTGTATCTCAGCCATTTTTGAGTTATCATGATGATCTTTGACTCTGGTTTTTTTTATGGGTTGCTCTCTTCCTACCACTGCTTCTTTATTTGAACTTACACTGCTAAAGCCATCTGTAGTGTGACTCCATTTAAAGTCAGGGCAAAACCACCAGGGATGGATTTGGACCATGTATTTGTTTGTGATGTTACAGTTGGTTGCTCTGGTAATGATTATAATGTGTCACAAAAAAAACATTTTGTCTTTATGCGCTGAGCAGACAGCAGGAACATTTTAGTACTTCAGAACAGACACAAAGATTGTCTTTTGTGCAAATGTTTTCAATTATAACAACAAACCAGGGAAAGGGGAAGATGAAGAAGATAGCATTTTAACTTTATTTTTGTTTTCTGAGTATGCAGGTATTGAATTATATGATACTACAGTGTATCAGAGTACATGGTAAACACACCTTTGTATGAAATGTTTGTGGTGTTTTTGCTTGTTTTTAAGTGCAAGAGCCCAAATGAAACACTAAGACCATGTGAGGTACATCAGAGCAAGTTCCCTTATGCCAAAAAGGAATGCTCAATTTTATACAGTGATGTTTTTGCACCTTGTCGCAATGTGGTAAGTTTATTAAATGTCCAAGATGTAATTAATTTCTTCTTGCCATTCCCCTCAGCCTCAGTGCCATGGAGGATACAGAGTAGAGCTGTGCAAGTATGTCTGTGTGGGTGGGCTATGTTTGTGCAGAGCTCCTTGTTCCTTTCAAGACTGGAGCCTAAACATAATAGTGATAACTGGGAGCCATGAGTTAGTAGACTGGATAATCAAGGTTCTGTTCTCTTTAGGTTTTATTTATATTTTTTATTTATATAGGTAACTAAATTTTTAAGGCTTTTGTATATATTGCAGGATTCTAAAATAAGCGTTTGTGTAATCTGCCTACAGCTTAGATCAAATGTTTTTCTTTTGTTAGCTGTCCTGCTTAATATAGAAAGAAATATGAGAGAGTGAGATTTCAGCTTCAGAGCTATAGGGATTTTTAATCAGCTGACAGCTCATCAAAACTCTCAGGTTTGGCATCCTTGGTTTCCCCAATACCTGGCTGAGCCTGGAACTTGAGTTACAAGAATGTCCTTAAGTTCAGTCTAGCCAAGATGGAAACAACAACAGCTTGTGTGAGAATCTTTTATCGCATTTTAGTCCACCCTTGATCAATGCAAGACGTGAACTGTACATTTTTCCCTATTTCTGATTTTAGCTTCCCAAAGGAATTTAGTTATTGAAGGTGCTTCTTTATACCTGTGCAAGCAAGAACCACTATGACATTTCATCTCTGTCTCTTATTTTCTTTATGACTATTAATACTAAATGAGATCATTAGATGTCCCAGCTGAACCTCCTGACTTTCAGGACTGAAGTTTGATATCAACATGGTTAGGAATTTGCCTGAGGAGGAGGTTGCAGTAGCTTAACCCCAGAGATTTATTAATGTTGACTTTAGTTACTATGTAAAGAATTTTTTGAGCATGTGCCTGAGAACATAGTGATGAGTGTATTTTCAAAGTGGAAAGTAATAAATAAAAATGGAACTTCTGAGAGTTTTTAAGGGGCTGTACTATAATAACTAATACAGAAAGGTGTTTTCAAAATTAATTTTCTATATCTTATCCATGTTGTGATTAAAATTTACAAACATTATACAAAAAATATAGCATTAAAAAATGCTTGTCAGGAGTAAAACATGCCATTTAATTAGTAGTCAAGTATTTTCACATGCACATATCCATCCTGTATGGCATAGCCTGTAAAGCAAACATCTTTCAGGTGTTTTTACAACCTATTCATCAGCATGTGAAAATATGGCTCTTACAAATGTAATGTAAAGTGACCTCGTATCAAGGATATCTGCAGCTGGCTGCACAGGTTGGGAACTGGGTGCCAAGAAGAAAAGCCCAAGCCGAGACTGACACTGGGGACACGGAAGGAAGAGAAAGTGTAGATGTGGGTTTCAGTATGCACTTGGAGCAGTGCTTTTACAGTCACTCCTTCTGTGCGGGTGGTGGAGGATCCTGCTGTGCATGGAGGCAAGCTCCTGCCTGTGGGACAGTTGACCTCAGAGTTCAGCTGAGGCTGGAAAACCCTGTTTTCAGGCAGACAAGATCTTGCATCTCTGGCTGGCAGTGACTGACAGATTGCTGTTGCCCAGCTGAGCACTGAACTCAGCAGGAGCTGAGGAGCCTTGACACTCACAGAAATGAAGGTCTTCCTCATAACTCCTGAACTCAGCAGGAGGTTTGATCCTAGGCTCCCAGTTTGTCACAACAGCAGGATGTTGCTGACCCTTGGAGAGATGCTGTTTTGCAGATGTGAGAGACAGGTTGAGCTCTTTGGAGCCAACATGCTGTTTGGTGGGTCCTGCGAAGCTACTACAGCCATTTTCAATGGAGCTAATGCTTGTGCCCCCACCCCAGTGGTATCCCTGTTTTCAAAACAAGAAACAGAATGAAAGCAAAATGGCATCTCTCTCCACTGAAGGCAGAAAACCAGTCTTTGTATCCCTGCCAGCTTCTAGCAACTGCCAGCTGAGAAGCTGTCTCTGTGTCAGATAAGTGCTGCTTTGTTACTGTGATGGTATTTCTGTAATCTGACATGTGCCATTTGAGTGCTCTATAACTACGCTAGACCAGAGTCTAAAAACGAGTCTAAACTGAATAAAAGCATTGCTTTAAGCATTACACCTGTTGAATAAGAACACTGTTTTGGAACATTGCTCAACATTACAAAAAAGATGATTAAAACCCAAGAAAAAATGTATCATGTAAACCCATGAAATGTGATAGGATTTTAGAGTGGGGAAGAGGGTTTCTGATCTATTGAAGGTTTGTGGGCAAAGTCTATTAAGATCTTGATAGGTGCAGAAATATTTTGCTGCAAAATGCCACCAGCATGCTCAAGCTTTCTTTCCCTGGCCAAAATCTCCTCTACAAATTAATTACTTGATAATCAGAGCTGCAGCTCTGATGTTGTTCATGCGAAACTGGCTGGACGACTACAGATGGCAGTATTTGCCTTATAAAAACACAAAACTGCCAGCTTCAATACACTCTCCAAAATCAATGAACAGGAAGTGTATTGACAGACGTTAATAGTCACTGAATGGAATTTTGTCTTGGCCTGTAGCATAGGTACAAGCTAATCATTCAAAGTGTGCTTTTTGTATAGGAATGTACCCAAACCTTAGAAAATACCTTATTTTTTGTGTTAAATTCTTTCACTCAGTCCAGAAGTAGCATTCCTGGTGAAAATGGTGCAACAGGAATTTGTACAGCTCATGCGATTAAGTCACCAGCCCTCTTTTTCTTTCCTTTTTTCCACCCCCCAGATTGATGTGACTTCTTTTGTCAAAAATTGTCACACAGATACGTGCAACTGCAATCTTGGCGGGGACTGCGAGTGCTTGTGTACCAGTATTGCAGCTTATGCCCACAAATGCTGCCAGCAAGGAGCAGCGATTCACTGGCGATCTCCTTCACTCTGCGGTACGTACCTGGGCTGGCCTTGCACCAGAGCTCATCTTTGAAGCATCTTTGGCCTTTTGCTGCCCAATAATACAAGACAGAATCAGGTGAATAATAAATGTACTTCTTCACATTTTTCAAGCTGTCTGTATGTTAGCTGTTAGTCACCTTAACGCAAATTTGCTGTTTTACTGAAGAGGACTGGCTGTGCTCAGAGTATGCCAGCATGGAGACTGTAGGAAAGGCACTGGTATACCGGATCTGGGGTACATCCAGCGTTCTGTGTACTGCTGCAAAGAGATTCAGTCCTTTCTACTTTTCATTGACAGTAAGAAGTGTTCTTGGCTCCAGAATAATTCATGCTTCAGGTCTGCTGTCCTGGCACATCTATTTAAATACAGCTGTATGTCACTGAATAAAAGCCTAAGGAAATAAAGTCACCAGCTGAAACAAGTTATGGGAAATGAGACTTCCTCTGATGAAAGTGAATTTTATGTTTTCAGGATGCAGATATGTATAGAATCTGTTGTTACTTTGTAATAATAATAATAATGTGCTTGTTTTCCTTTTCTTTTAGCATATGACTGTGACTATTACAATCAAGGTATGTGGTATCCGATATTACTGTCGTCTTTGATTTATTCTCATATTTATATACCTTGCTGAATACAGTCACTTTTCATGTTCTCTAGCATACCAGCTAGCTATGTGCTAAAAACAAGTCTGTACTCCCTTGTTCCAAAATGAATTCCATTTTTATAAAGCATTTAGTAGTAGATAATTCCGCACATCGACCACTTTAGAATATGGAAGATGTCTTTGACGTACTATTCTATCAGCTTTCTTTCTGTATGATGCCATTTTGAGATATTAATCTCCACCCCTCCCCTATTTTGTTTCTCTTTTAAAAACAAATATCCAAGAGACACTTTTCTTACATCAGTTCACTCAGACTAACCCTGGAAGAAAATATAGTTTGGTAATTTCTCTCTTTCACAGGTTATAATGATTTTTTTTTTTTTAGTACTCCTGATTTGGGTATGTGAGTTTAGTGAGTTCAGCAAGTTAGCAAAGCAAGTCCTGATGGGCCTTTCTGCTCTATGTCCAGGGACAGTGGTGGCATGGAAACAAATATCGTAGTTGTAAGCAAAACAACACATCTGGCATCTCAGATGAAATATGATACAGTGCACACTGCAAATAGAACCCTTGGTAGCTCATGCTGAGAAGAATCCTTGTCGCTGCAGCAGTGTTGGAGGTTATCTCTTTTCCGTTCTCCCGCTCCCTAGGGTAGGATTGCATAGTCACAATCCCTCAAGCTCACTTGACCTTTAAATCCGTTAGAAAGGAGAGGTGACTTGTATGAACAGCCTGGAGTATTGTATGTCATTTTGCAACATAATTCTTTTCTATTTAATATTATTATGTCATTTTACTGACTTTTTCTTCCTTCATATTCTGCTATGGATATCTAAAATACTGTTTTTCTGTGCAATATATAATGTATTACTTGAGATTTGTCCTATACAAACAAAGACAATCCTACATTAGTAAGGAATTCAAATACTGACACATTAATGTGTATCTTAGAAGGTTATTACCATTTATTGCTATTATTATTACATGGTTATTAACATTTGAATTTTCACCTCACTGAACTAATTGCCTTTGGCACAGTGAAATTCAAGTCTTTTTCTCAAAAAATGAATGGTGTGGATATAATGCATCTCTGATAATACTGTTAAGATTAATCAGAACAAAAATTAATTTGGTGTGATTTTTTGAAAAAAAAAGTCTCAAATTTTATGAACATTTGTCACACTGCAATCATCTTCTAAGTTTTAATTCTGAAGCGGCTTGCTTTGTTTTATTTTTTCTTCTTTCATATAAAAGAGATTGCTCTTGTTCAATTAAAAACTCAACTGAAGTAATTGATGGGCTTTTTCTTTGACTTGGTGTATGTAGTTTTAACATTGCTTCTATTTTTAATTGGTGAAGGTCAGTGGCCCAGCTGTGTTGAATGATCTTCGTAATCCCTAATGTCTCAATTAATAACCTCATCATATTCAGTGTGGGGGTGGATTAATGCACCATGCAGAATATCTTGGCAGTCCGGGAGAAGCTCTAGAAGGATTTCAGCTTGCGCTTGTACTGTAAATTTCAGAACTGGGACCTATTATATTTTTGAAATAGATAGGTTACAGGATTTTATATACAAGTCTCACAAATATTGTACTGTAAAGAGCAGTTCCTTAGAATAAGAGTGGTATTCATTTAACAGACTTAATTCCTGTGGCATCCTCTCTTATATTTGGATACTGTGCACGTGCTTTGTGGGGAGCAAGATACTGAAGAGGAAGGAAACTCGACTAAATGCAATGATATGAATATGACTTTTGATACATCTTTTTCAGTGACTTGCGTGCTATAATGAGCATCATACAGTAGATTAATTTTTTTCTCCTCCAGGGAGTCTGGCCCAGTACAATAGCAGCATGTAGAGCTTGCTAGGTATAGCTGACTTTCCATAATTTCTTTGCAATAGGGAATTTTGTCTTATTTTAAAAATAGTAACGTGTACTGGTTTTGACCTGGAGAGACTTAATTTTCTTCATATAGCTAGTATGGTGATATATTTTGGATTTGTGATGAAAACAGTGTTGATAACACACCCATGTTTTGGCTATTGCTTGCACAACGTCAAGGCGTTTTCTGCTTCTCACCCCACCCCACCAGTGAGCAGGCTGGAGGTGCACAAGACGTTGGGAGGGGACATAGCCAGGACAGCTGACCCCAACTCACCAAAGGGATATTGCAGAACATATGATGGCATGCTCAGCAATAAAAACTGGGGGGAAGTTTGCTGGGGCTGGCATTGCTTGGGATACAGCCAGGCATTGGTTGGCTGGTGGTAAGCAGTTGGGGTTTTTTGGCATCACTTTTCTTGGTTTTGCTTTCCTTTGTTTCTTTTTTTTTTTTTTCTTTAAACTTATTAAATAGTCTTTATTTCAACCAATGAGTTTTTTCAATTCTTCCCCTCCAGTTCTCTTGGGGGGGAGGGGGGGGGCGGGGGAGTGAGCAAGCGGCTGTGTGGTTCTTAGCTTCCTACCAGGGTTAAAGTCAAGGATGGCATTATGCATGTTTCCACCACCAAGTGCCAGCAAAACACATTTTGGGACATAGGATGGCTCCTTCTCTGATTCTTTTTTTGTTCTGCATGATGTCAAACTGTTGAATCTTTATGGAAACTTTTATCAATTACAGCTCACTCCTGCTTTTGCTCAAGTCATAGGCAAAATGTCTGCTAATAGGTAGGGATAAACATTCAGTGATTTAGAATAAAGAGTCTTTTTAAGATAAATTGCCTCACCACTTCTTTAAAAGCAGTCATTTTGTGGCAATCTTTTGGGCTTCATGTGCATATGAGTTCCAACCTAGTTTCCACATAAAGACTGTTGTTATTTTAATGCAGTTTTCTTCAGAAATTTGTGATTAACCTCTAGCTGAGCCAAATCTCATTATTATGAGAATTCATTTGCTCTTGAAGAGTCATATTTGAAAGCAGCTGTCTTAGGCTTGGAAAGGGGTTCAGTCTTTTCACTGTAAGGATTAAAACCATTCACAAAACTTACACATTGTGTTTATTACTCACAAGGTGAAGTTTTAGAGGTATAACGCTCTTGGTTCTTTCAGTGGGATATAGTGACAAAGACAGATGCTGTTGTATCTGGCTGTATCCCTGTGAGCTTTCCCAGCCCAGCAGAAATAGCCCCAGGGGTTTGCTGCAGGGCATGGTTAGGCTAGCACCATTTTGGCAGTAGTACCAGCTGAAGCTGTTGTCACTGTTAAACCAGTGTGAGATTTTGAATGACGATGTGGTGAACCAGACTGGAAAAATCAGGTTGTTATTTTTCAGCTACATCACTTCACTGCTGAAGCACTTTGGATGGCATAATGAATGGGGACGTAGGGAAGCAGCATGAAGTGGTTTGTGGGAGAGGATGAAGCAGACAACTGCTGAAGCAATATTGCTGCCAAAAGTCAAATTACAGCCTTATAATTTGAAATCTGTTTTTTTGGGGGGGAATTGCCTTGTAGATCTCAGAGTAGCTTCAGTGTCTATTTGGGGAATAATATTAATGTTGCTCTGTTTATCTTTTGAAGTATAGAAATAAGGACATGTCAAAGACTAAATACCATTAAAAAGCAGCCCAGATACTGCTTTCTCGTACAGGTCATTTTGTGAGGATAGCTACCCACACTTTTTTGTGCTCACTTGGTATCTGTTGTATCTGAAGCAAGCAAAGAATAAGGGAGTACATTGAGCAGACAGATACAGACCTACTCCAGCGTAATACCTTGAGGCACTGAGCTATAGTTCCAAATATCTTTGACTCTAGGTATGGTGAAATATTTAAGGCAATATATTGTGTCAACTAAGACTTAAGTTTTGTATGTTATGCAAGGAGGATTTTTTTTTCTATTTGATTTTTCTTCCCTTAGGTCTTGGTGAAGGACCCTACATTTTAGCAAGTTATGGAGACAATGACACAATTATAGGAGCTAACATATCCAGTAGAAGAATATTTCCTCTGCCTAGAACCGGAGCATATGGAAATGTATTTTTCAGTTTCATGATAACTCCAGGTCTTTTCAAAGATAAGGATTTATGTAAGTGTTCTCAAGAATTTTGCTGATGGCAATACATAATACATATTTTTCAAACTATATGAATGATTTTTGCTGCATCTTCTAAATCTCCTAAAATAGTATAGGTATTTTTAGTTTTTGGAATAAGTGAGGGTGAAGCAGCCTATTTCATAATTGAGGAGAAATACTGATTTTTTAAAAAAAAATTTCTTTAAATATTGGAAAGCCTTGCTGCCAGCTTTCAAGCTGACTTTTCTAATATTGTTTTAGAAATATTGAAAAATACAAGTGAATAGAATTCCTTTGTGAAAAAAAAAATATTTTGTATAACTGTAAACTGGAAAATTTTGCATGTGTATCTGGCAAGTACCAACACTGAATGTGAATGCAGGATATTTTTGTCTCCAGTAAAATCACTTCTATTTTTTCTTTTCTCATTTTTCGTGACTTTCAGTGGACTATAAAATGTGCAACTTAGAACAACCAATCTGTCTCCTGCATTGTTAGTAAGCAGTATCTCCATACAATGTGGAAGGAATTTTCTTAGGTGAACAGCTATTCCTAAACTCTATTTTAACTTATCAGAGACTGATCCAAACTATAGAACCCAAAAGAAATATATTTAAATATTTTTCCTTCTGTACATATTTTCCTTTCTTCACACGTATTGGGTTTGTGCCAATTAAGTCAATACAGATTGTGTCATTGCTTTCTCACATAATTTAATTTGTTGAAAAAATCCCAAACCCGCAAAAATTGACCCAGAGAAGAGCTCTCCTCACAGTAAAATTTGAAACTATATTCAGAAGCAGTCGACAATTTTGCAGTGGAGAAATCAGGTTTTCGGATATGATATGAAATGAGAAAGTACATAGAACAGAAGGATTAATTCAATCTTGTCAATCCTCCAACTGATGTCAAGTGGAAGTAAAACATTCATTATGTCTGTGCAGTACACAGGTAGTTTTCGTATCTGTGAGGAATGAGTATTAATCTAGATTAAAGGCACTTCAAGATTTTATTCAAGTTGAAAACCAGATATGAAGTCAGTATTCTTCTAAGTTCTTAAATTTTGAGAGAATTTTCTTCACTTTTTATTTCTGGCTTGGGTAGAGCAAATAGACGATGAGTCTCTTTTATTTGGCCACAAGTTTTCTTACTATATTGCTGGATATGATTATATGTAAAAAAAAGCCTGACCTCAAGGTGAAGTCAAGCATGTTCTTACAATATTTGTGTGATGTTGTTTACTAATGAAATTTTGGTACAGCTGAATCATCAGGCATTTGTCCGAATTTGAGAAAAAACTCCCAATTTGAGCAAGTCCAACTAAGACTGCTTATGAATAATTTTGAAGGCTGGTAGCAGTAGGCTGAAAGTAGTTTTGATCTAATTGATTAGCTCTCTGGTGGCTCTGGATTATGTGATCATTTGAAGTCTCCTTTAGACCCTGCATTTCTAACTTTTTTGTGTGTTACATAAAACTGACTCTTTTCTTTTTTTGTGAAAAGCAGTTGTTTAAAAGGAGCCACTTAACAGCCAATATACAGATTTTAATCTCACTTCTAAGTTGTTTTCTGTGAAAATCTTACTATTATTTTTTTCTCTTCTGTGGAAGCTCTCTCTCTTGTTTCTCTTGAATCTGCTGAAAGACCAAACTACTTTCTGTACGTACATGACAATGAAACCATTGGGTTGGAACAGTGGCGGGAGAGTGCCTCCTTTCGGAGACGAGCCACCTTCTTCCATCACCAGGGCCTCTGGAGTCCAGGGCTCAGCGCCTTCGAACTGCACAGTAAAAAAGGCTTTTTCATCATTCTCACCTCATTCAGTGTTAAAGTGGCAAAGTATGATGATTCAGAAGAATTCAAACGTTTGAGTAGCTTTAGTATTGAAGGTAAATTTTGCATAATCCCCAGGGATAAGCACGTTTTTTCTGCTTGCCTTCAGAGCAATCGTCTTTCATCAGCAATAGTAACAAATAAGTTTTATCATATTTTTAATTACTATTCTGTCTGTCCTCCATTCTGCCTCCAAATGCTATTATTTTCTAAAGATTACAGATATGATGATCATTTTGTCCTCGAAATACATTTTCATTGCTTTACTCTTTCAAAATGTACATGGCCTGTCACAAAAAATTGCATGATAATTTCTTGTTACGGAGCTGTAGATAGCTATTCTTTTAAATGAATGGGGTTACTGTTATTGCTTCTGCCACCAACAGTACCTTCACTACGTTTAACTGCTTTTTAAGATTTTTAAACAGAATATATTGTAAAAGTGAGTAGATGTTTTTATCTTTGAAGCCTCTGTGTCTTTTAGCTTGATTGAATTTTAAATGCTTGAAACTGAGAATGAACAAAATCTAATGTATTTGAAAGTTCTCAAGAATTTCTCTACTGTTTTCATTTTTAATTTTTCTGAAAATCCCAATGTACATTTTAGAAAAGACTATAAATTTATATTTTCTTGACTACACAATCAATAAATAATACCTTTTCCTTCTTTCTCAGAACTCAGTGCATCTGTGCCTTATAGAAGGATGTGTGAATGGCGATATGAATCTTGTGCTAATCCTTGTGTTAAAACGTGTAATGATCCTGAAGGAACAGCATGTAAATTCCTTCCTCCGTAAGTAAAATTAAGCTTATCTTGCTACCGTATTGTTTTTTGTAATACGCGTACCATATGCTTTCTGAAAATTACTGTAGATGCAATAGCCATTCGTTTTTACTCATCCAGATTTCAGTATGACTCTTGTGAGCAACTCACAAGTCATGTGAAAACATTTGTAACAAGCCTCTCATTTCCCACGGTATATATTGCTGTTTACAGGCAATCTTTCAACACAAGAATAAGAGGGTTTGTATTTAGCCCAGGGGATTCGCTTCTGGCCGTGGTTAAGTAGAAAGCTTTTAAATTAAATGAAGGCTATTCCCTTCTATGGATTTACAGTCACTTCCTAAACCAGCATCCCATGATGCTGTAAGTGCCTGCATCTTTCTGGTGTTTATGTGACAGAACAAAACCTGTAGGAATAGCAAGGGTGGACTACGCCCTCTCCTGTAAGAGGAGGGAACTTTATACTAGGAGATGCTCATTGGCATGAGGTGAGGGATTTCACAGGACTGATGTTATCTTGTTACTTAGTAACAGGATTTCTGGGCTCCACGGATCTCCCCTGGCATCTACGGAATAACAACAAACTAAAAGGAAAAATGCCTAAAAACTCAAGGCACAAAATCTGGTAGAAAATAAAAGATATTTTGAATTTTAGACTACCTCCCTAGGCATATAGAGTTTACAATTAGGAATATTACTAATTTTCCCTGTTGGTATTCTTAGCTTTTTCCGTTTTGGCACACCGGTTGTTAATGTCATGATATTCTTACTAAAAATCCCCCCAAAATAAAAATGTAAGGGAATATATGGACTTGTCTGCACTCTCCTATGCTGAAAGTGCAAAAGAGTCTGAATATTTTAATGGCTTATATGAGACATCTGGGTAAAAAAGCAGTCTTGTTGAGAAGTTCTTCATCTTATGGAAAACCTCTCTCCTTAGGGATCTGAACTTCCACCTGGTTGTGGAAGCAGAATGGTCCAAAGCTATCACGTTCATCAGCCGAAGCAAAGAATTTATTATTAACAATTTAGAAACAGAATTATGCTGTTCAATGACTTTTGGACCTTAAAATGCCTCAAAATGCTGTGTTCACCATTACACTGGGAAGTTCTCAGAACTCTGATGGGAAGACATTAAAATGTTTCATTTTGCCAAAGTAAAATAATTTAAAGTTAATTTATATTTTTATTGTGGCTTTAGAATTAACTATGTAATATTTTAAAGGGTTGAAGGATGCTTGCCATACTGTCCCAAAAACATGATCCTTGATGAGGTCACACTTAAATGTGTTTATCCAGAAGACTGTAAGTATATTTTATTATATTGATCTAATCTTATAAATCACTTTACAGATCCCAGTTTTTTATTAAATGCTTTACCAGAACATCTTTCTGTTGAAGAATGTCTCTCTGGGACATAGACTCCATTCCCAGTCATCCAAAATACATCTCCTACATCCAAACAAGCCATATCTAAAGTTGAACTCTTTCATTTCTCTAAGAGTGCGTTATATTTAACCTTTTGTGGTGGTGTTATACTCATCACAACTATATTTGACTATATACTGCTAGTATATAATATGTATATAAGAGAAAGATCCAAATGGAAGAAATACTGCTGTGGTGAAAAGTTTACACTTTTCAGTTGATGACCCACCACTAACAAATTCAGTACATCTATTTCATAACTTACGGTGTGTGAAGATACCACATTGTTTGCTTATTTTGGGGATATGGTATTCTTTCAAGATAACAATTGCATTTTAATACTGTCTCTTATTTTATTTTACAAGTTTTGAATTAAATATATTACGCTTGACATTTGCTGGTACAAAGTTATCTCATATAGTATACTATCTTCCAAAGATATATTTATTCCAAATATTTTATTATTTTGGATTTACTGAATTTGCCATGGATTTCCCTTGTTGCTTCAAAACTGTTCTGCAAAATCAAGTTTTTTACTAATAATAAAAATATTAATACTTCATTTGCAAAGAAAATTAGAAAACTCCCTGAGACAGCTGAGTTCCTCAAAGCCATCAGGCAACCTGGAACCATTGCCAAGTTATCTTCTCAGCAAAACGATGCTCTGATTTTCTAATATTTAAATGGGACTTCAGTAGAGATAGATGTTGCTATTTCGCTTTACTAATAATCCCTAAAAGACAGTGAAACATGCATTTTTCCTTTTAGGCATACCTGTGACACCTACAGAATCAGCAATTGGAACAAAACCTTCATTGTTAGTCTCTCTCACGGGTGCTACCGTGGAGAGATTTCCTCAGACACCACCTTTATTTGCTACTTCAGGGACTGAGTCAAGTCGTACTGCTGTGACAGACAAAATAACCATGAAGGCAAACACAACTTTAAGAGGAATGAATATGTCTGCAGAGTCTGTTACAGACTTTTATTCATTGGAAGCATCTAATGCAGCCACCTATTCAACATTTTCATTACCAAGTACAGTGGAGCCTTCTGATGTACTTCACAGCACAGCCAGCCCTACTGTCCTTTCCAAACCCATCTCTTCAGCAGATTTTCCAACTGCTCTTCAAGCCTCAGCAGTCACATCACGTACTGTCAGTTCTATTGCATCTATAACTTTACCTGTTACAATAGCAACTCCAACAACCCTGCTCAGTGCAAGTCCTATTCCAACATGATCTCCGTTACTAACACCTACTTCCCTAGTAGTAGTTCCATTTCCACTTGAAATATCAACCACTCGGCTAGGAACTGTTCCCCCTACCTCAGCATTAACACCTTTAACCTCCAAGCCATCTTTTGCCACTTCTGAGCTGCCTGCAGGGATTGGGAAGAGTAGTCCTTCAGTAAGTCATTCTAAGGGAGCAGCAGTATCCTCTGAAGTGTCTTTGTCAGCTTTGCTGGCTGGCAGAGCAACTTTCACAAGACCCATATTTCTTCCAGGTTCATGGTTGACGCTAAGCACACCTACTTCTCCTACATCTACTGTGTCTGTTAGAACTAGGTCTTGCATTGGTCAAACTGCTGTTCACCCAACATCCATTTCTGCACTGACTTCAACTGCTCCTCAAATTCCTATGACTACTAGATTTGCTAGCTTTGAGGCAAGTTTTCCTCAGTCATTCACAGTTTCATATTTTGAAACAGCAAAACCCTTGTCTAAAACTTGTTTGATATCATTAAATGCAAGTTCTTTAGTTAGTTTTTCTCCAAAGCCAGTTTTATCTTCAGTGGAAATTCCAGTGACTGTTACCAAGCAGACATCTCCATTAATAAAAGGCAGTATTTCTGCTGCTTTGCCCATAATGACTGTATCTTCACCTCAAGTTGCTTCTCAAATCCCTATAAACACTTCTTCGAGCCCTTCTGTAACACACACGGTATCTATACCACTGCAGTCTCCGTTTACCTCCCTGAAGCCCAAAGCTTTGGCAGATGACACTGTTGCCTCCGGAAGTCTCTATAAAATACCTTCTCCTGCTTCCACTCTCCTAGTCAATCCAACAATCTCCGATATGTCTCTAACAAGTAAAGCCCCAACAGAAAAGAAATACATAACGCACACCAATTCCTTTTCAGTGTCATCCATTTCTAAAAAGAAAATGAAATACATTATGTCTACAGCGTTCCCTCTTAGGGGAACGGTGTTACCTCTAAATACTACATTAATAACCACATCAGAAATTACAGAGTACCCGAGCAGTTCACATACAGAATTGAAAACTGGCCCTGTAGCACAAAGTTCAGGCACTTTCATTCCCAAAGATCCTTCTCTTACAAGGTCATCATCTTTATCTACAATCTTCTTAACAATATCAGCACCATGTTACGTGACATCTCATACTACAAGTTCTTGATTCCCATAGTCAGTAGGACATCATCATTAACACAAAATATAACTGCTACCCAAGCATCAGTTCCATCTCTAGATACACAAGGAACCTCAAAAAGTTCAGTTATAGACTTCGCAACTTCTTCTGTAGATTTTTCTACATTCACTTTAAACATAAGCCCTTCTACCAGCCTTTCTGCAGCACTAAAAACATCCACTGTAATGCCCTCTTTACTAATGCCTAGAACTCCTGAGGCCACTTTAGAAAGCCAGTCCAGTAGGGTCTCTATGTCTTCGCCACCTCCTAAGACCACTCGTATCTCTGCTGTTTCTCTAGGAAAACAGAGTTCTTCGGTAAGTTCTTCAGAAGAAGATGGAAAATTATCAGCCATATCAGCTGGAATCATCGCTCAGTCCACTACACCAATGATCATGAACACAACAGTGAATGCTGCATCCTTAAAAGCATCTGATATTTTTGCAAAAATGCCACCTACCTCTTCAGCCAGTGTATTAGTTGCTTCTGGCACTACTGTAGCCTCTAGGATTACTACAAAAAACACTGATTCTTTTGTTGCTGATTTGGAGTTTTATATGGCTTCGGCTTCAGTTCCTACCACCATAGAAACACCCATGCATGTGTCACATGAATCTTTACTCACCTCTGCAGCGACTCAAGCGTCACAGAGCACTAAAACTCCAAAAATGATGGTCATGAAAACAACTGGTGCTACAAGTCCATTATCACAGACGAAGAGTACCTCATTTACAGCATCAGAAGTTAAATACACAACCTTATTTGAAAGAACCGTGGATATTTTAGAAAGTGGTCACACTTCACATGAGCAAAGAAATGTTACCAAGACGAAGTCAACTACAACTGAGAAATCTTCCTTTCCTTATTTAACCGTATCTGCAGTTCAGAGTTCTCCTTTTTCAAGAAATACAACTTCAGTAAAAAATCTCTCTCTTTCTGGAGTCCCGGATGTAACAACATCAGATTGGTCCAAAATCCCAACACAGAAAACCACTAAACCTTATTTCAGTTTAACAGAGCCCACAGCGCTGCAGACCAGAACTATAATAGATTTATCTCATTCTAGTGGTGGAATGGCTCTGCCTTCCTCTTCAGAGCCTGTGGAAACACAAACTTCTCTGACAAGCACAGAAACAAGGACAGCTATAGCTGACAAGGCTTCCTTTGGTTCAATGATGTATACACTGATGTCTACATCTTCTGAATGTGTGGTATGATCGGTTTTACTTGCCCCTATGTGTTAAAATATATATATTGCTTTTTGGTCCATTCTGTTATGCTATGCGTACAGTACCAGATATTTTAAAATATCTCCTTTTTAAAATTATTTGTACTTGTTAAAATACTCGGTTGTTCTTAGAGGATTGTTGTACCCATGCTCTTATACTGCCCTGGTATATTCTGCAACTTGGATGTATTGCTCTGGAAAAAAAAGACTTTTAAAACCACGTGCTGATTCTAGATAGTGAAATACACTTCTGAGGTGCAGAAAAAGCTATAATCCATGGAATTTTAGGGTTTCTGCATAATCTCACCCTGTCTTTCATTTGTTCATTTGTTTCTTTGTCATAGAGTTTAAAATGATGAGAATGCATGATTCTGTATTTCTTAAAATGCTTCAGATCATTACTGACTATAACGTGTAGCCTCAATGCACAATGCTTTCCATAGGGTATTCCAGGGTGTGGGTGAATGCATGTGCATCATTGCCACCTGTAACAACCACACAAAAGAAGTTCATTCCAAAATGAACTGATTCTGTCACAGAGCAGGGTGATGAACAAGTGACCACTTGGACTTGATAAGAGCAATGAATGTAAAACTGATTCTAGTTGTTTTTTCTTTATATGACAGCCAAGATACCTTGAACCTGTTGACAAATGTAGCCAGTATGTATGCGTTAATACTGGTTGGATGCTATACAACCTTTCAAGGAACTGCCCTAGGGATGTGCAGAAGCCAGACTGTGGTTTTCGAGGAATGCCAGTTCAAGTTAACACTGATAGTTGTTGCCCAGAATGGGAATGTCCCTGTAAGTCACTGTTTTATTTTTAAATAAAACACAGAGCCTTGATCTGTAAATTCCAAGTAATAAATTAAGGGTTTATTACAGTGGGAATATGAGGTTGAGTACTGGAATGAATTTAAAAGAGTTGTTCATCAGGAAAACAGAATGAAATAAACTGAATGTTTTGGTATCTTTGAATTAACATTCAAGAGAGTAAAAATATTTTGTTTTGAATGAAAACATTGAAATGAAATCTGCAACATGAACATCAACATTTTCCAGCTGAGACTTTTCAGAATTTCTATCAGTAGAGATGTTGAGAGTTCAACATCTTGTGAAGAAAACAAATTAAATACTGGCATTTTCTGAAAGACAGAACCCCCAAATTTCAGTTAGCTGTAACTGCAGTTTTCACTCATACATAGAAACTGCAGAAGCTGGAAGATGACTGTCTGCCAAGGGAACAAAAAGGCCAAAGAAAAGTCATATTAAAAACGTTGCAGCATTACTAAAAACAATATTGCACTTTTAAATATTTGTCTCAAGATAGGACAGATCAGTCTCTTGTTATCAGTATCTCAAAATATGTAGATTTTAATGCATATATTTTAACTCACAATGTACAGATTCATTGACTTTGCCTGTAAAACATTGACTTAAGTGAAAATTTTCACCAATTTAAATTTTCTCCCCTACTCAGGGTACATAGCAGTAGGTTACAGTATTTCCACTGAGTAATGTAAGATACTTGCTTCTGCTTATGGCTCAGTATGCTGTCCGCAAAACAAGGTCATCAATGTGTATATGAATGTATATGTGAAAACAAATATTATTAAAACTGAAAATTTTTAGAAATGTCCTGTATTTGGTTTTTTGGTAACCTCATTAAATGACAGTTCTTTTTTAGGTCAATGTTCTGTACTATCTGAACTGAGTGTTATTACATTTGATGGAAACAACATAGCCCTCTATAATATGGCTTCCTACATTTTAGTCAAGTTACCAGGAGAAGTTATTGTTGCTCATATTGAAAAATGTCCTACTAATCAGGTAAGATTTTTGCATTTCTGCAATAGTTGTAATAGTTTCTTGAATTGTTGTGTTATAGGCATGAAATTCTTCAAAAATATATCACTTAAAACTTTCAGATAAAAGGCATACCCACTGGAAAATGGCAACTTTCAAGGAGCATGCTTAATCACGCTGTCTAGATTAAAGAATTTTATCTCAGGCTACGTAGTAATTGTTGTATTATGTTATAAGGAAATTCAAATGTAGGTTCCCTTTAAATTATCAGGGATGACATAACTTCTGAATCTGCACGTCTCCTTTGAGGATCTCCACCCGCAAATCTCTTGAGGCCTTGAATTTATACATTACAGTATGGTCAAAATACTAAAATATTTTGAATAGTCACAAGAATATTTTGTAGCTATTTTAGGAATGTATTAATGAGTTTGGGATTAGAGTGATGAGTTGTTCTTTGTAGTTGTTTAACTCCCTGCATTGCCTACAGAGGGGATCCCGCCTCTTTATTTTTAGACTGCCAGTTTAGGTCAGATCAGTCTCATCCTGAGAGTCCGTACATACATTTCCTTTCCATAGTCCTAAATCATGCAGCCCTTGAACAACTGGCTTGTATTTCCATCTTTGGTTTGTGGATAAACAAGTTCCTGATGAGAAACTTCATTTGTCTTTCCTTCTCATCCCTATTTGTCTCTTATCTACTCTCACTGGGCAACTGTACACTTGATTTTTAAGTCCCAAGTCTTACACTGTTTTAGATGTTTTCTTTTAAATTGCTCTCTTCACTGTCCCTTGGTTGCAGTCTAAAGGTCTGAAAGCAGCTCACATAAGCAGATGAGCTTTAGAAGTCCATAGCTGTAGTTCTTCAAGCAATATTTTTTGAAAGGGCTTTGCAGCATATGCTGAATCTTGTGATGCTGGTAATGAGTTGCTCTCAATGTTAAAGCTGTTTAGTTAAAAGCCAGATGAGGTATGGTACATATGATCTGTAATCTTGTGCAGAAAGACGCCTTGCTAAAATAACAGTTTCATCAGATTTAGGTCAGGAGATTTTATTGGCATGACCATTGTATTTCTATGTATTTTTAATTCAACTTGTTCAGGTCATGGGTTTCTTTTTTTCTGTATTATTTTCCACATAAACAACTTTGATTTCAATCTTTAACAGGTAAATCAAGTTTCTAAAAATAGTTCACAGAAAGGTGCACTACATTAGCTGGGAAATATGTTTTTTTAATTATTTGTAAGGAATATATTAAATTAATTATGAAGCTGATTGTAGAACTTCAAACACATAGAAAACAGTCAACTTATTTTTGCCAAATAAGAATGCTGCTGATTATCATTGCACTTCTAATCTATTTTTTAATGTTTTCCAGAGTGCAAATTCAATAAGAAAACTAGTGAGTACTTTTTTCTTTTACAAATTATAAAATACATTAATATTACACTCATTGAAAAAATTCCCTATAGTACTGGTACAGAATTAGAAAAAGAATAATAACTAAACTTGTTTGACACTTTTCTTTCCAGGTTCTCCCTGCAAGCACTTCAGGGCTCTGTTTTAAGAAATTAAATGTAACAACACACACATATAAATTACTTATCAATCGTTTAGCAAGACAAGTAAGTATATATCACCAGTATGTAGCATGTGTACACTTAAAAGAGAGCTGGAGAGCTATTCTGTGGTAGAATGCAATAGATCAGACTTACAGTGAATGTACTACAGGATTAGAATTTTGTGGTTCAGGTTCTCAGTAATTCATGGTGTGCTAGAAGCAAAAAATATAAATTTCTGATACCATGTTTCACTTATATGTCATCTACCCAAAATGACACTTCAGAGTTCCTTTGAGATTTTAAAGAAGCTGCAAAAGTCATTTACACTTGAGACTATATTTCCAGATAACCTAGAACTGAACAGAAATGTTCCAAGACATGATAAATACTTGAGCTGCCTTTCCTGCTAGTCAATAAGAGGTCAGAACAGGTAACTCTGAATAATTGGGATGAGAGTTTTTTGTTGTTTTATCATATATTATGTGATAAATAAGATTTATTCCTCTCTTAATTAGAAAAGATTTCTGTATCATTATTTTTTCTCATGCCTACTTCATTTGCAGTTATAGGAAATGGCACTGATGAGAAGCTTGTGATTTAAGCACTGTGACCATTATTGTATGTGGCAGAGGCTGTAAAAGTATCTTTTGCTATAAGAGGTAAAGACAGATAAAATACATCTTCTCAATCTGTTTTTATCCCTAAAATGTATTTGGTTTATTTTAGGTAGTAGTGGATTCTGTAATTCAACCATTACCATTTTCAAAAGAAGGACTGAGTATTCAGGATACTGGTGCAATGTATGTCATTGATACCCCAGCTGGTATTAGCATCAAGTGGGCTCACATTACAGGCATCATAGATATACAATATGGATTACACTCTAACACGTCGATGAAGACAGAAGGACTTTGTGGTGAGGCTATGGTGGCAAATTTTTTCTTATTTAATAATTTCCCATTTCAAATTTACATCTCCATATTGTGTCTGTGACCTCCTGTCCCTATAGCTCTCCTTGTGACCCCCATTAACAACACTGATAATCCTATCTGAGGTTGGCTTGTAAAATTCTATTAATTAATAGTAATAAATCAATAATTCTGTTTCAAAGCACTGCTTGTTAATAAAGCAGCTTGCAGAGCAAGTAATGATCACTACATTGTATCTAATTAACTTTTTAAAAATATACTAATCTCTGCCTGTTTTTAAGAATACTGTTGAAGTCAAGTATAGAAAGGGGGAAATTTTTCAATAGAGAAGTGGCTGCTGAAGAAATTCAGGTAGTGACAGTCTATTTCAGTGGTTATGGGAGAAAAGAAAAACTGTCAGACTTTAGCAGTGGCAGCTTGTCACTATGCAAAGACCGATAAAGCATGTATCTTGGGAAGGGTCTGAGACCCCTGAGGATAGTAAATCCAAATTCAGACCTCTTAAGGTTGGATCCAGGGTCCAAAACTATGCTGAAGTATCTCAGACTTAAATTACAGTGATAGCAAATTTAGCATGTTTCAGGCTTCCCTGATAGCCTTTTTATAACTCTGCCAGTATGAATTATATAGAAAAGTGTAAGCAGGTATTTTAGACTTACTTTAATTCTATCATAAATGTTCATTTTCTGGTGCATTGAAATTTTGCAGAATCTACCCTATATTGAACAGGAAAAGGAACTTTTTATAATCTTTCAAACTGCTTTTAGTTTTAAAAGCAAGCAAAACAACTCAGATGTGGTTTAAATATAAACCGATTAAGTGTTTAAAATCCATTGCTATATTCTGCTTGAACAACAGAAAAGTTTTCCTAGATCTAATGAGAGAAGGTGAATGCTGGACCTTGCATGTACTGCATCTTTTCCCAGTATCATGCCATCTTCTCTACTCATGCTGAAAAAGACTGGGATGAGAGGAGGTCAAATGCTGGAAGGATTATAGTTACTCTTTGTGCCATGAAAAAATAGAAAAAGGAAGACTATGCAGACAAATCCAACCTCCACTGTAAAGTGTTGCTCTACCTGGTATTTTGCAGTAAAACCTGAAGCCTCCCTTAGTGCTTCTTTCCTATTCTCTGTGGTTTGTTCCTGTCTGGGATTCTCCTACCCTCTCCCTCTCATACTGAAAAAAATTGTGGGACTGTGGTAAATTGGCTTTATTTTTAAAGCTGCATTGATTCTGCAATCCTGTAGTATGGCCCTACAAATTCTAACGCCATCACAGTTTGTGGGATGGCATTAGGACAGCAGCAAGAAGCAGACGTGCCAAGAATACTGGAAAGCGGTGCTACTGTCAAATGCTTCTTATAATGCAAATACCATCTTCTGTGTTCCCCCATGCTGAGAGAATAACAGCCTGTCACGCCAGGCGAGCCCAGTTCTAACAAGGGACCCTATAGAGTATCAGGATGCAGGGCTGGAAGCATGAAGCCAAGGACTTAGGGTGTGGTTAGAAATGTGGAAGGAAAGTGAAAAAACAATATAGGAACTTTGGTTGATTATTTCCTGGGATGTAAACCACTATTACGAAGATTAAAATTTTGGCATTAATGAGTTGTTACGTGCTATAGGAAATATATGTTTTAATTGATGAATTAGCTGAATACATGCAATAATGAATTCAGGTAGCCAGTGGGTTTGGTCAGGTAGTCAGGGTTTGGGTGGGGCATTTTTTTCAATAGTTATGTATTAATAAATTGAGTAAGAAAAATATTTTCTCTAGAGAAAGCAATTTGCTCATCAAAAGATTCCTTTCATAACTTCTTGCATTTTGAATGTTCAATGAAGTTTCAAAACAGTGTCAAATCATCAGAAATGTGCAGTTAATTTGAAAGCCATCTATACTTACTCCCATGGAGCTGACTGCCATTCAGTAGAATGAGATCAGAATCTGGTGCCATGTCAGTGAATTTGCTACACTCAACAGCACATTTTGGCACCAGTTTTTCTCGGGAGTTAATTCATTGCTGGCAAAAGTATCATTACTTGTATTGTATGATCTGCTTGTTTTGCTAAGCTTGATTTCCTAAGCTGTCAGCTCGATGCTGACAACTAAAATCACAAGTAGAAAGTTGGAACTACAGTGGACATATAGCTGCTTTCATTTATAAATTCAGATGACTAAGACTCCTAGGTGAGCCTGCCACAATGTTGATCTTACCTTATCAAGTGCACTTTTCTTTCCCAAAGGAAGTAATATGGCATGTTTGTGCTTTGAATGTGATGCTCTGTCTTCAGGCGTGTGTAATGGAGACCCTACTGATGACCTGAAAATGCAAAACAGAACCATAATTACAAACACGGAGGAAATTGAAATGTTCATTAAGAGTTGGGAAATTGAGAAAACACTTGATGTAACAACCAGGAGGCCAGTAAGAAACTGTACTGAAGATAACTGCACATACTGTATGGAACTGTTGAGCAGAAGCGTCTTCATCCCTTGTCACAAGAAAGTGAGTGTGAAGATCAGAGAAATTCCAGGTCCAAATTAAATAAGAGATGTATAGTTAAGAAAAGAGTGAGAGAGATATGCACATTCTTTATGTTTTGCTTATTTTCATGAGGTAACAACTGGATGGGTGGCTTTAATACCTCTGTCATGTTAGCTTTAATGCTTTTATAATGTTGACCACTGTAAACACACATCTATATAGATCCCTATGCTACTGTGCTGTTTCTTAAATGATTTAGTAGGCAACGCTCAAAGGGGAGACACCAGATCATTATCTCAACACAAATACATTCCAAAAGAGTTATTTTTAATAAATGCTTGACACAGTTTACTAGAACGGAAAGCCTCACCTTCTGCTGCATACCTTCTGCTGCATACAACAGCAATTAATGCAGTCTGAGACTGATCAGACTAAAGAAATTCCCCGTTAAACAAATTTTGATGTAGTCACTATTACTTTGACAATTTGGTAGCATTTCTTATGGAAATATTCACAACTTGTTTCTGGACACTGTACTTTGTAATAGGGATATAGCCGTAGCATGCAAACTACCACTAGAGGTGGGTAGTGCAGCACAGCTGCTTCCCAGAACGGGAAGTGAGGAAGCCCCAAACCTCTGAGGTCTGGCTTACTTTTCCCACTTAGTAAAAAGGATTAATTACTCAACTGGCCCTTTCTTTCTCAGAGATAGGTGTGTCAAGATTCCTGATTCACTTCTTGCTGTTCTGCCTTTCCATCCTTAGTTTGTATTGTGCTACTCTTCGGTTTTCATCACAGACAAATGCAGTTAAAGGTTTTGCAGGCACCTGAGCCCCTTCCTTCAAACTCCCAAGACCCCTCCACAGTGAGGGAGTTCTTCTGAAGGGAAGGGGTTAAAAAGAATTTTTTTAAAAAAGATTAATAGATATTTGTCACAGAAACTTAATGGGAGGGAACAGTGGTAAGTAGTTTGGAATCAAGAAGGGAGAGCAGCACCAGTGGGTAGCAGGATGCTTTTCATAATTGTTTTAACATATCTCATTTAAAATAATCAAAGGTAATCTGAATAGTCAGAATTCCTACTTCATATATGCTTCCAGGAGAACTCTTGTAGTCTCAGATACAATGCAACTGCATCTTTTCCTGGCTTATAGCAAAACCTGACATAGCATCAAAATTGCCAAGCACTTGGTTCATCCATTATGAAATTAGTTTTCTTCTATATACTTGATGGTGGCAGTGGCAGAGCGGTTGGAGCGTATTGTGCGCTCCACAGGCGTGAAGCACCTGGACAAGGATAGGTAACAGTCATCAGTGTAATGAACTTTATGGCAGAAGTGAGTGATTGCAGCACCACAATAGCGAACAGGCAGAATAAAGCAAAATCTGACTTTTTCCACCTTGTTATAAGCTTATGCAAATAACCCCAACAGAAATAAGGTAGGTTGGACTACCTGCATTTAGACCCAGTAACATAGGCTATCGGGTCCTATAGACACAGAAACAGAGCACTGAGTAATAATTCATTCACAGCAGGAATTTATGGAAGGTATAGCAGCAAAGTTTAGCTGAGATTGTTGACCTCTAGCTGACAGGACTGTACTGCAAAAGTTCTTGTTAGTAGTGTGACAATCTCATTAGGACTGTGTTCTGTGCCTACTAAGGAGTGTAAAAAATTCTGGCAGTTTAAGTTTTGCAGAATGAGTGTTTGAGTGTTCTGAAAAAAAAAAAAGGTATTTCTTACTTTATATACTGCTTATGATTTTTGCCCTGCAGCTGTATTAGTTCTTGCAATTGATGATTTACTTTAATTACAGAAAGCTCTTCTAGATGGTAACTCTCAATTACAATATGTTCCTAGGTGTCACCACAGGAGTTTTGTGAGAAGATGTGGATCAACAGTACTTACTTTTGGAACTATGAGTGTGATGCTCTTTCTGCATATGTGGCTTTATGCAACAAACACAACATCTGCATTAAATGGAGGACACCTGATTACTGTTGTAAGCAGATAGTCATGTTCTATACTCCAATGTGGCTTTGTATGCCGCAATGTTTAGTGATAACTTAAAAACATATTTCTATTATTATTAGAAGTACTGTCCCGTTCTGTCACAGCATTAGTATGTCAGGGTACAAGTTATTAAGAAGTATTGTTTTAGTTAAAGCGTCATGAATAATTTTTAATCTTGATTTAGTTGCTTACCTGAAGTACTGTTAAGAATATAAATGTGTGCTTTCTGTGATATACTCACTTGTTCATACTACCTCTTTATTCAACAAAATGCTGAAAGAATAATAGCACCACTCAGTTTCCTATTTTTATGACTTGCAGCATTGAGTTGTCCTGAGGGCAAGGAATACCAGCCTTGTGTGCAACCCTGTGAAGCCACGACATGCTTGAACAAGTGGTTCTATGAAGATTCCCCCTGTTCCTATTTAAGGGAAGACTGTGTGTGTAAAAATGGCACTATTCTGCATAGAACAGACTCTGACCTCTGTATACCGGAAGAAAAATGTAGTAAGTGCAGCAAGACAGAGTAGTTTTCCAAATATGCTAATGTTAACTGCAGCTCTGTGTAAGAAATGTTTAAATTCTATGTCAGTCCTCAGTAGGTGTGCATCTGGTACAGCTCCCTTCAACAGAGCCTAGCTTCATCTCAAGCTACAGCAGTTTGTTCTTTCACTTGGATTTAAGACCCAGTGCTGACGTACTTCTGTGAGGGAAAAATTATGGTCATTTTTCTGTAGCTCCCAGGCTTTCTTTCCTGGAGTACTCAGGATGGAATAGTGTAGGCAGATTCTTTCCCCTGCACTCACTGATTATTTTCACCCAGAGCAGAGCATTTGTTCATTTGAGCTTTTTAAGATCATGATCTTTTCTTGAATTCCTTGATCATAATGCCCCACAGTGCTGTTACTTTATTCAAGAAGGCTACCAATATGGCAAACTAGTTCAGAGTTGCTTGCAGGAAATCTGTGCTTTCTACCTGTTGAAGGGATATAAATGTTTTTCTCTCAGCATGTACAGATAACAAAGGACAACCCCGCTCTGCTGGGGAGATCTGGAATGGGTCCATCAGAGGCTGTTGCATGCACAACTGTTTAGAAAATGGAAGCATTGTTGCCATAGAACCTGAATGCGACGAGGATCCACCACCAGTCTGTGAAAGAGAAGGAGAAGTTATCGTCCATGTCATTGAAGAGGGGGCATGCTGTCCAAAGAAAGTTTGTGGTATGTACCAAATTGTTTTCAGTAACAGAAGTAAAAAGGTAGTGCTTGATATTCATCAGCAGATTATAACCTTCAGACAGGGTTCAAAGTAACATTTTTTGGAAGTGGTTTTTAGGTACTTGCGGCTGGTTGGACCAGCAAAGCAGGCTTCTTTTCTTTGTAAGAACTGACTCACTGAAATCCAAGGTTTTTTGTACTAGTCCACTAGTGAAACAAAACTTCTGTTAAAAATGAATGTTTTAGCTCTTGGGTGGAATTTCAAAAGAAATTGACAAACACTTGATGATAGAAGTAGTGTGGAGTGCACTGTAAGCTGACTTGGCCTGTTGTTAGTTCGTGCATCTCTGCTAAAAGGCATAAATATCTTGAGCTGTATAGGACTTGTATCTATTCAAATATGACAAAGTTGATTGTTTTCTATCCCACAGAATGTAACATGTCATTGTGTGATGCCATTATTCCAACATGCAAAACCAATGAAAAATTGGTTGCAGGCTATCACCCCCTGTCCTGCTGTCCACAGTACCGATGTGGTAAGGGAAATTTAAAAATGCAGTTACTGGGACATTTTCCACACTTGCATTGGGTTGTAAGGAAGTTTGCCTTACAAGTGGTTTTGACTGTTAACAGAATGGGACATTGTAAATTGCACCAAGGAATAATGTATTTCTCTTCCACACTCTCCAATATTTTTTGTGTTTGTGTTTTGTGTCACCTTTGATTTACAGTCAATTTGGAGTTTTTGTTTTACTAAGGAGATGAAGAATATATTTTCATTTTCTTAGCTCTTTTAAAAATACTGATTATTTCATATCCTACAGAATGCGATCCTTCACTTTGTTTCAATGCTTCCCAGCTGGACTGCCGAGAAGATCAATTTATTGTTGAAGCAAAACAGGAAGATCGTTGTTGTTTCTCTTATCTCTGTGGTAAGAAGCCTTAGTGGATAACTAAGGAATAGATAAGCATTTGCTAAAAATAGTCTAAAGTTCTAAACCTAATAATTTAATCCAAGAATTCTTGGAGAGGTCAGTGGGACTTCACACAGGTCAGCCTGACTGGAGCATGAATTACTCTTGGTTTTCGGAATCTTTTATTTCCAGCATCAGTTTGAACATCATACTTGAACTGCAGAATAAAATTGTTAACTGACACTGATCTTCACAGCTGAGTTATACCTATGATCTATTCCTTCAGTGTGTTGTGTCAAGGATCGCAGCTCAGCCTCGGTAGTCCTTCACTACCAAACTGCCTACTACCTAGCCTAAGCCCTGACACCTAGGTGCATGCACTACTGCTTTGTTAAGTTTTTGTATTTGAACAACAATCCATAAAAGCACTGTTATCCAACTAACAAACATAATCTGACTTTTAATATTCAATAGAATTCGCATGTGCCAACTTTCTAGTATTTAAAACTTTGTAAATGTCTGATTATTTTTTTTAAAATTTAGTTTGTGAATCCTGTATTGAGCCTGTTCCCTTGTGTAATGAAGGGGAAATTCTCACTGTAGACTTTAACACCGTACACTACTGTTGTCCTCATTACTACTGCGGTGAGTGTAACTGCTATTGGTGCAACTTATTACCAAATTTAGTAAAAATGACAGGAAGTGTGTGTGGGGAGATTTTTTTGATTCAGCATTTAGGGTGGTCTTCAGCTAGAGATTAAGAGATCTAAATGAGGGTGTTTACATTTCAGATAGGTTCAAATTTCTTGGTATGTACTTAATAGTGGTCTAACCAATGCAGTCCGTGGAGTGTGGAGAGCCTATTTAGTTCACCAAACAGTATACAGCTACTTCTAGGATGACCTAAATACTGATGTATTAATCTGGAACTGAATCCCATCCTTGGTGTATAAATATACAATTGTTCATGTATTAAATCACCTGTAAGAAAACAACTTCCTTGCTATTGCTCCTCTGTTGTACCATTCATTAGTGTTTGGGCACTTTCTCTGCACTTCTAGCTTTTAGAGGAAGGAGTAGGCCAAGGGTTTCAAATACTGCTGGGTTCCCTACTATTCAAACAATGAGCAGCCAAAAGAAGAGTATTTTCAGTGTAACGTAGTCACTTTGCTGGCCTCATAAAACACAGAAATTGTGCTCTATGTTCTTAACTAATATCTGTAAGTGTAACTGCTTAATTTAGATCAATGGACTATTCCTGCATTAACTCGTCCTATTATAGTCTTCAGGTAATTTTAGTTAATTAAAT
The DNA here is from genome assembly GCF_963921805.1 of Phalacrocorax carbo. NCBI lineage: Eukaryota > Metazoa > Chordata > Aves > Suliformes > Phalacrocoracidae > Phalacrocorax > Phalacrocorax carbo. The sequence goes on from NC_087513.1 coordinate 44,558,445, forward strand.
TGTCTTCCAGTCAGTTTGGAGCTTAGTAATTTTTACTTCAGGTGGTTCCACATTTTGGTCTTTTCCTTCTCCTAGTACTTGCACCCGAATGAAAGTTTCTGCAAAGGCTTTTGTCACTGTTTTTGCCAACTTCTAGCAGGTAGAAAGTTAGTGTGTGGTCTTTTTTCAGAGTCCCAGTAAGTCTCCTCTGATAGGACAGGAAAGTATTCTCTTACGAGAGTCATCCCAGGAGGGCAGTTGCTTCCCGCTATCTCACAGAAATTTGCTTTACAACAAAGCTGAGATGAAAAAAAAGCATGTCTTTCCAAAAGCTGTAATTTTAGTTGTCTTTGGTACTCGTTATCATCTTGAGGCACTCTGAAGCAGCAAGAACATTAAATGATTGCTGTGCGATGTTTTCTGAAAATTTAAACTTGTTCTAAGGCACTAAAAGCACTTTTGAAAGCCTTCGTTTATTTTTCAATTCCAAGTATAATAGAGATGCTCGAGAAACACAATAAAAATTATAAAAGATGTCATTATTTTTAAATAGTTTATCAAGAGATATAACCTGGAAAATTCAAAGGAAATTTGAGTAAATACTCATACAGGTCTTTTCTCTCCATTCAGTTTGTGATGAAAATCTTTGCTCTGAGTCTTCCATGAATTGCACAGACGACATGACACTTGTGAAGAAAAAAATCCCTGGGCAGTGTTGTCCAGAATGGCACTGTGGTAATGATTACTTTATTCCTTAGTCACTGCTGTTAACAAGCTACCAATCAGGTAACCGACTAATGTGCTTTTCTTGTTCTCTTCTCAGAATGTAGCTGTGAAAACACTACTATGCTGACCTGTAAATTGGTAAGCACTGTCCTTTACATACTTTTATTAATGGTGTTCAGCCCTCTTATTCCTCCCTTTCCATTCCTTGTTTCAATTAGTTGTAAAAGGTGATGAGGCTGAACAGGGACAGGCTGGGACTCTGCCTCCCAGTCCCCAGCTCAGGCATGTAACTCCATCAGGTTTCTGCACAGTGTTGTCAACTATTCCCTAGGGAAATTTCACTTTGTGTGTTTCAAGATGTGTCAAAGGAAGAAGAGCAACTGTAATGTTATTCTGTTCAATGTTGACTTGAAACAACACGCTGGGAATTTTTTTCTACCTAAATAATTCCTAATACTTTTTAACAATTAATGAAGGATGAGCTTTATGATCATAGGTATCATCTGGAGAAATGTGTTATTTTGTTAATCATTTATGCTTTTAATTAAAATGATTTAACATTATTGAATTCAGCTGATATGAGAAGTCATAAATATTTTGCTCCTCACATACTTTCTCATAATAGGGACTGTGATGTGGAAAATAATTATGAGTTCAAACTCCCATTATTACCACAGTGACAGGGATATTTTCCCTATCAAATGTCTGTAGCTTGTCCTTCTCTTCCCCTTCTGTGAAGACTGCATAATGTAAAGTCTAAACAGGAGTTGCAAATTTGAAGAGTTTCCCCCTATCTTTTGGAAGAAAATTCATAGAAGGCAGTCTTTTGCTAGTATGTTTATTACTGAAATGATTTTTATCTCAGGGAAAATTGCCATTTAGCCACCCTGCTGTTCATATGCATTCCTAGAGAAAATGAAGTGCTTTGCTCCTTTTTAAAGAGATAAATATGTCAAATAACTCTGAACGTGCTACTGTTTCTTGACTATGCTGCATTTTTTGCCTTTTATGAAAGCAGAGCTGGAAGTGATGGAAGTAATATCTTACATTTTTAGATAAAAACTCTCTGTTTAGCACTACATGTAATTGTTCATGACTTTGCAAACTCTTTTATCTCTTTACACTCAGGGAGAAGTTAAAAAAATAGACAGTAGTGTCTCCAGTGCTTGTGGATGCACTCACTACATTTGTGGTAACTCTTTAATATTCCTAGCTGTTTTGTTTTAGTTTTTAGCAAAAAGAGCACACAAAGAAAGCAGAAATAGGACCATAATAACCTTCTCAAACATAAACACGTTTTTATCTTGATTTTATGGGTGTCTACCTAGTTATGCAATTATGCTTTCTTTCCTGAATATGATGCTTTATCTGCCAACCCATCCATTTAGTGTCTGTTCTGGCAGGGCGTAGGAGCGTTGTAAAACTGCCCGTGGTTTCAGAGTCAGGTGCTGTCTCTCTGGTGAGAGGCAGACAGGAAGCAGGCTATGAACCTCAGCTGGGTAGAAGTGGTATGACTGCTCCCAGTCCACTGTCAAGCACAAATGAGATCACATCTCACACCAGTGCAACAGACCTGTCCAGCCAGCACGAGGGTAGGTGCCCAGTTAAGATCAGGCCTCTCTTCCCTTCTCTCACTCAACGAACCCACGCAGGCACAGTTTCAGCCATACTGCATGGGGGTGCTTGAAGTATGCTGCAATCCTGACTGCAGCTCAGGCTAAACTGCCTCTGGGAGCACAGTAAGCTTGAGCATGTTACTGTACCATAGGTAATTGTAGACATAGTATTTTAATTGACAGAAAGGCTACATTTTGTGATGCACAGAATAATTCATATAGTGTACTTAGCCCAATGTTAAATATTAGAACTCCTTAAAAGTAAGACCAACAGAACTTTTTTTACTTCTATAGTAGGAACACTATCAATGTTAGGCAGTTTTGCATTTTGTAGCATTTTCTTAGGCTGAATTATACCTCCTCCCCCCCCTTGTTTGGTAATTAAAACAACAAACCAACCAAGTCTAAAAGGGAGAAAACTTCTGGAGAGCATAGGACTTTGCCCTATATTTGTCTTCAGTGATTCTGTTAATTTGTCTGATGATTTTTTTTCCTCTGGTAACATTTATTTCTTTTGCTGTTAGAGAAGGCTGATGTGTGCATCTTCCAAGAGGTCACAGTACTGAATCCTGGACAGTCAGTGATTCAGTACTTGGATGGAGACCTTTGTTACACTGTACGGTGTTTACAAGAAAAAGATCAGAGCACAGGATACAATGCCATGCATTTTGCAATGGTGAACTGTTCCCAGCAATGTGAAACTGTGAGTATTCTTAAAAAACAGGAATGATGTAATCTGTGAGCGCAACTACGCAGTTGGGATAAAAGTGTAAGTGAAGCCTTCTGCTAGTCCTGTTTGCTCAGAAAGAACTTGAGAACTTTATAGTGATGATGTATATCTTGTGTCTCCAGGATTATTTTGAGGAGCAATTTCTAGCAGCATACGTAAACATGTCCATCCCTCCATCCATCTGTATATTGTTTCTCTTGGTATTTTTAGTTTCAGAAATCAATGAATTTTCATATACTGAATGTTTAAAAAATACAGGTTTTTTTTTTCCTTTTTTTTGCTTTCCTTTCTTTCCAGCATCAAATATATATTCCTTCCTCCAGTCACCATACTTGTTGTGGTACCTGTCAAAACGTGTCCTGCTCTTTTCATACCAAGAATGGAACACTAATTGTGTATGAGGTAAGTGTCTCTGGACAGAGACAGAAAATAACTATAATGATATGATATACGGGTACCTGACAGTCACTTCTTAGCTAACTCATGCTGTGAGTCTTGCTTCATACCTCCTTACTGCTGGTTACGCACTTAGGGACTATTTATGGTATATGATAGGAAAAAAGTGCGTTTATTTGAAGACCTGCCATTTCACGCTAGGTAAATACTTGACTTCATTTCATTGGTTGTAATATTTTCTACAAAGATATGTGAATATCATCATTTACTTAAGGCTGGATATGCTCTAAGTGCAAGGTAGGGTTAAAATTGTAACTCTAATTCATGACTGTGATTCAGATGAGTTGGGAGCTTCTGAGTTCACATCAGGACTTCTATGTCCCCCTCTTCCCAGGGCCGCTCTTCTCTTCATTCTGGTTTCTACAGAAAGGAAGTGTGTGAGCAGAAGCACTGGGGTTCAGGATCCCAATGGTGTGTTCCAGCATCCACATACAAGGAAACATGGATGCGGCCATGACTTGGTTCACGCTTCCCATTGCTCTTGGAGCAAAAGAAACTATCGGTCTTTTTTTCTGGCACAGAGCCCTTTCGTTCTGTTCTAGGGCAGCTGTGCTGAGCAGCATGCTGGAGACTAGAGCCATGGATATGGGTGTGCTACTGGTAGTTAGAGGATGGTCCCTCCCTTTGCCACCTGTGGGTGGTCTGCAACAAACTTTCTACTCCAGTAGGTACTACAGCATGAGGGCACCACTTTTACAGACGTTTGGGGTTGGAGATAAAGTTGAAATAATTTGCTTTTCCTGACAACGGTTTTGTTTTAACTATTCAGGAAGGAAGCACCTGGAGCTCCAACTGCACCAACTACAAGTGCGCAAAGACTGCTGTGGGGGCTATCATACTGGGATCAAGTGTTGTGTGCCCTCCTTTTAATGACACTGAGTGTACAAAGGTTTGTACTTTGGGTGAGGTAAGTGACAATAACTGATGTGGAGTTTGGCTCACACCTGACAACGCACGCATACCTCACACACTCTCTTTAAACTGAAAAAGTGGTAAGTGCAAACATGTAAGAGAGCAATTTACAGTCTTGTCTTCCATGTTCCTGTTTGCTTTTTGACTGACAAAATATCTGTGAGGAGTATGAAAGTTTGGTTTGGGTCTTAATGATGATTGATTTTAAAGTGTTATGGAGTTGGAATCACGCCTGAGATACCACTATATAAAGTGCTATTCACTATGTCTTACTTTAGTTTGGAATAACACTTTGCCATGTTTGTAGTACACATACACTAAATAAATTGGATCAGCTATTCAGAAATGCTGCATATAAAAGTGGGCTATATTAAAAATTCCTTAAGCTGTGCAAAGATTAGGAAGATGACAGAGTATATATAAACTTTATTATCTCTTAAACTAAACTTTGTGGAACACAACAAAAAATATCTATCATACAAGAAAGGGTATCTACCTACATCATATATCTAAAAACGTACATTGGCATACCTATATAAAGTGGTTTGAAGACTGTGGGTGCTTCACACGTTACATATTTGTTTACAACTTTATTTTCTAATTAAATACTTCTCTAACTTTATACTACCTCTTATAATTCTTGCACTTGCAGTACCCCATATATTTAATATAAGCTACAAATAATAATAAAATAAATATACATGTAGAGAGGGTAAGCACCATTGCTGCCTTGACTACAGATTGTAAATTCAGCACAAGTCCTACCTACCTGTTGCGTTTGTTTAAAAAACTCCTTATTTCTTCCAGCCCTGAAGAAGGCATTCTATCTGAAATTAATGCTTGTTCTACTTTGAGTTTATGCTTGAGTTTCACATTTGGAACCCTTTTGCCACTGTCTATTAGGATCTGTCCTTAGTAATAATGGTTAAGATTTTAAAGAATGGGGCCCTAAAATTAACTTCCTGACTCAGTCTGACCTGTTTTTCAGAGATACTGAGCACAGACTTGAGCCAGTAGCTGAGGAGAAAGCTTTTCTGACAGGCAGCTCAGGATAATTTAGGAATATGGATTTAAGAAGCTGAGTTTAAGTGCTCATTTAAGAAGTTCTTGAACAACTTATTCAGTATTTTTTTCTGTAATGAGATTAAAAATACATGCTAGCATGAAAAGATCGAAGCTTAAAAATGTCTTCTGTCTTTTGTTATCATAAGAGTGCTATTTATGTCCAGTTGTCTGCTTGATAAGCAGTTCCGGGCTATCCACTAAAATTGTGGGTGTCTGTTTCTTGCTTGCACCCATTCTGACAGCCTCTCTCTCTCCCTCTCCCTCTCCCTCTCATGCTCTCTTTTAATTTCAGAAGGACATTTTCTTCACTTTCATACATTTTTAATTTCTAGCTAACAAGCAACTTCAGAAGAAATCAATAACAAAGACTATAACTCAGAAAAATAATTGAGCACACCAATGGTTCTGAAATTCTGCAGTTAATGATCTCTTTCAAAACAGTGTATATACATATACATACACTTAATGTTGTAAAGAGCTACTTATTAGGTGTTAATTTTCTCCTTGGCATATGATCAGTGTAAATCATTTTACATTATCAGCAAAGTTGCATACATGAATTTTTTAAACTATCCTAATAAATCTCAGTGGTGGGGAAACAGTAGTAGATGATATAAAAAGATGCTCATAGGAACTAAGGGGCTTATTCAAAGGAGAATAGGTCAGATCAGATCAGATAAGCAGTGACAAGTTCATTTTCAATGTCAGAGGTTGTAAAGAATTTGTGAACCAAACCGTCAGCTGATCACATCTGTGTAATTCTCTTGATGTCAGTGATACTATTTTTCAATAGTTGGACATCTTTAAAACATGGAACGTCTTGAGATACAATTCACCTTTGCATCGGGCACAGTCTTTTTTGATATATTCTCCTTTTGTTTTTCTAGAATGGAGGAATTGTGCAGACATATAATGATGGCTGCTGCAAGACCTGTAAGTGATGAAGGCTGCATTATGTTCTAGCTTGGCTTTGGTTTTGGAAGGCTTGTTTTTTAACCTCAGTTGCTGTGACAAAAAGAAGGAAAAAGCATGCAGTCCCCCCACAAATCAGATAAGATTGTTATAGTTACCTAACAATTCCTGCTGACTTGGTGATTTTTAACATTATTGTTCTGGAGTATAACCAAATCTCTCCAAATAGAAGCTGTGGAAGATGAAAAGTTATCTTGATTAAAATAATGAAAACATTCTCTTTATGGCTAAGCTGGCTCTAAAATATTGCCTATATGAAATTTCACAACAAAAGATAAGGATTTTCCACCCTGAAACTGATTCCCAATGCATTTTGAAATACATCTCCAAATCCAAATTGGCTTTTTAATACCTGGGAGTACATTCACATTTTCTGAGTGTGTAACTTTAAAATATGATGAATTGTGAAGCAAACTTGTAGGTTTAATATTTTATGCAATTGTAAAAGTCAGTTGAGAACAAACTGATTTTCTCTGCAGTTTTCACTAGGAAACTTTTTATTATCAAGGTATATAATTATGTACACGTAAAAATAAAACACTGTTGTGTAAAACTAATTGTGTAGAGCAAGAACATGTTGAATGCCACAGAAAATCCTCCTCCCTCTGTTTTGGCCTTTTTTGTGTTCAATATTAAGAGTTAAAATACATAAACAAATTAGTCTTTGGAATTCTTTTAGACAAACCTTTACTTAATAATATTGAATGGGAAGTCACAGACATAACAATATTTTGGAGAGTTATTTAATAAAATTCAGAAGTGCAGTGTATTGTAGATAATTTGGTGATATAGGGGGAAATGCTCATACTTATCAAACACAGAACAATACTCAAGTTTCCAAGTTATGCAAAGCTTTGAAAGTGAACTGCAAGCCTTGTTGTTCTATTGTATTCAAAACATAGAAAATAAAAGCTATTTTAATAAAACAGAATACTTTTTTTGGAATGAGAATCAGCAAAGTAACACACCAGAATTGTGCTAAAATCTTATTATTTAATATTCTATCTCTAGTGATATAAACTATGCTGAAAAATATTCAATAACCCCCCTCAAATTAGGTTGGCTTTATTTAGAAAATTAGTCTAAAGAATTAATGGCTGCTGGTTTTCTGTTGACCAGGAAGATTTATAATTTTGGCCGTATTCTGTGGCCTCAGGAAAGGCATTGTTATACTTCAGAAATACTTGCGGAGGTGGCTGCTAAAAACCAGACGCAATTCATAAAATGATGCTATTTTATTTTTATTTTTATTTTGTTTTATTTTTAACTAAAAGCATGTGCCCTGTGGTGAAGCAGTTAAGAAGAATACTTATAAATAGAGCTTGCAACACCTTGGGGTTTTAATGGGAACAAATAATCTTTCTGAAAGAGCTTGATTCAATGCATGCAAAGTGAGTGCATATATTTAATTCTTACCTTGCCATAGAGAGACTCATTGCAAAAGTTTGGTTTACAAGGAAGCATCATTCCCGTTTTCTGTTAACCAGGAGAGTAATAAAGTTCAGGCCATCTTTAGTGAGACTTGAAGCAGCTGCAGAGTTTCTAAATTTGGAAGACTAACAGGAAAGCTCATCATCTTTTGCTATAAGAAAAATTGCAGTTGGCATTGTAAGAATTAATGAAATGTCATTTATATAAAAATGTTTTTATTTCATGAGAAACTTATATTCCTAATGATTCTGCCAGGTTCTGGATTGGGTCTATTACCCTTTGCCATTAGTCCAGTAGTGCCTACTGATAGTATTAATTGTGAACCAGGTATTATTCTTAATAATGTATTTTCTTTTTTTAATAATAGTGTAAGCACTGCTTGATATATGCATATAGCTGTCATTACCATTAAATGTTTCAATGCAGTTAATGGTATTGGGCCTGATACTGAGAGATACTGATCCCCTGTTGGCCTCCCAGATCAGTCGTTTTCTAAAGCCTGGTTAGGGTTCACTGCTCAGCACGTGTCAGAATTAGGTTCATCCATTTATGTATATGTATATGCTGCTGATGGTTCTTCCTCCTGTTCATTTCTGAAATTGGTTTTAATACATGAACTTACTGCACAGGGTAGTCATAGTACAAAGTCTGATTTTTAAAAATATCATCATCCTGAATATTGTTGCCAAGAGATTCTAAATCTGATCCCAGGTCTCTGAATTTAATGACTGAACTGTTTTTGCTGAAAAATAGAGCAAGAGCACGCATTCCTTCCCGGTCTCACCTTTGCAGATATGGATTTATGCTGTATTTCTTTTTTTTTGTTGCAAATAACATGTTTTACAAAGTTGTGAAAATGTTGGTGGGAGCAAACATGCAATTACAATCATGTGTTAATAATACTCTTTACAGAATGTTACAAAACTGTTGTATTATGATCATAATTCTTTGCTTTTAAGAATAGGTAAGTCATAGAAATTCCTTACTGAAATAAGGAGTAAAAAAAGCACACCTGATACTGAATGCAGATCTTCTTGACAGTTGAAGGTGGGAGGGAGAAAAGTATAGCAGCAGAGTTTTCATTAGACATCTGCACCTTATACGCTGAAATGTCATATATCTCTCTGTATGACTTGTAGAAGTACAAAGATTGTGTTGTGTACACTTATCCATGCCGGCAAGCTCTATCTGATGGAAATATCACAGGACATTTTTTCTTGTGTTGCTGAGGAAGGAAAACCAAGATGCTGTAGGCTAACACCTTCGACCGTACGGTGATCTGCCAGTTCAGTAACAGAAGCTTGGCCGATCCTGCAGTGCACAGATTAAAATCTAGCTGTACTCTGCAGCCAGCCTAACTTTTAAATACCCACTGGAGCTGTGATTGCAGAATATCTTGGTTACTCGGAGCTCATTTACCTTATAAAAGTGCTCACAAGCTTCTGGGGAACAGGAAAGTTGTTCTTTTTGTGTACACCCAACCATGAAGGCATGTGCTGAAGGGGGAGAAACTCTGCTGAATAGCACTTATTACTTTATATGCTGGGTGTCCACAAGGGTTGCACAGTGAAACTAATAGGTGATTTTGATGGGCAGTGAAATAGGAGATCTAAGTAATTGCTGATACACAGACACTAATAACAGTCTGATATGGAGCGCAGCATGAAAGATTGTACGTTTAATTGTTTCAGTATTATATTATGATTTTTATTATGTTAAAAATGGCTTTGCACTGTACAGCATTATTTTTCAAATAAAAAACTCCTACCAATATCTCCTAAAATGTATTTTAAAAAGCAGTATTTCCCTAATCCTATAATTGTATGCTGACTCAGAGCTACGTACTTCACTTCTGGTGGTAAAAACCGCACCATATTTAGCAAATATATGCATCTCTCTCTTTCAAAGTTTCCTTCAAGGACACCTTTCTCAAAATATATTGAAACTATATAGTTCTATTTAAATTTTAAACATTCAAAATAACATCAAGGTTGTAATCACATTCACAGCTTTACCTTCTCCAACGTTGACTTCTGAAGATTTTCTAAATTGCAGAATCAATATCTTATTTACATTCAATATTCTTATTATAACAGAATTAGTTCTAATACTATTCAAAATTACTTGAGACATCTTTTTTTCCAATTGCTTATATTTGTATTGCCTTATGTGCAAGTGAAAATCGTATTAGTCTTTTAATATTTATAAAATCTGTATAGCTTAATGCCTCATATGTGCTGGCTGTGAAATCGATAATTCTTCACAGGAAGTATTTATTAATATAAGAGATTTTTTTCTAAAAAATTATTTAATGATGAAAGTAATAGTTTCAGTGTGTACATTAATGAAAACAATAATTAATAAAATTAAAATTATTAAAAATATTTTAATAGTTTCACTTTTTTAGTAGCACAGTACAAGTGTACTGATTGAGAACGCATTTTCTGTATTTTATCAGGCAAAAAGGAAGAAAGGATTTGCCAGAAAATGACAATCAGGACAACCATAAGAAAAAATGATTGTATAAGTCAAAGCCCGGTAAGCATAAAAGAGCCGTGTTTGATGCTGGGCCTATAGCATACCAAATCAAGTGTTAAGAAGTGGGTTATGGCTATCAACAAACAACAAAAAATGCTGCTATCTTCTCAAAAGCAGACCTTTGACCCTAGGAATGTTATCCTGCTTGTAAATTAGCTGTTCCTATGGCTGAAAGACTGAGCCCTCCTCCCTGGAACCAACAACGGCATTGAACTCCTCACCATGAAATAACATCCCACTCTAAAAGAGGAGTAGAAATGCTTCCACTTAGGATGTGATGGAAACACTGCTGCATTCCTCTTTGGAGACCTTTACTCTCTGGGTGCTTTCTCCTCCACATAGCATGTGTCTCCATATCATAAATTCATGATCCCATTTATTTATGGGTCTGCTTAAGACATCTCATTTCTCAGCTTTGGTGTAGCCTCATCTACAAAACCCAGGCCATGTGCAAGCAGCAAATGCGCTTCTCATGTAGGACTTAAAGGAGAAGCTGTCGGCACGGTATCTTGAGACTTCCAAAAGGCCTCTGATAAGATTTTGTTGAAGAACCTAAACAGTCATAAAGGAAGAGGCAAAATATCATCACAGATTGGAAGCTGAGCAGGTTAATTTCCATCCTGCTAGAAGGTCAACAGTGACATGCCCAAAGTTTAATAGCAGAAGTAAGTGTGTGTGGTGTATTGGTTTAGTTTCAGCAAAAGGGTTAGTAATGAGGGAGTATAAATATGTAGATGAAATTACAGTTATTTGCCAGTTAAGAGGAGAGAAGACTGTGGAGAAGTTCACAGTTACTTCAACAACCTAGGTTAAGGGACAGCAATATGACAAAATAAAGACGTGGTACTGACTAAAGCAAAAAGTATTAAAAAGAAAGATTTAGTCAAACCTCACAGGTTTTTAAGCTAGCTGAAAAGGACCTTGCCCTTGAATCTAGTTCTGTAAAAACCTGTTAAATGCTTTCCTGCAGACAGAAAGGCTAACTAAGAGTTATGACATTTAGGGAACAGGATAGGGAGTGGAAACAAACTCATTCTAGTGTCTCTTACGAGCCAATGATGCAGCACTATCGAGGGTGCTCTGTGCAGTTATGGCCTCTCTACATTGCTGCAGAATTAGAGAGGGTTAGAGATGAGCAACGAGAATGTTGGCCAGAACAGTCCACAAATGGCACAACAAATGAAGCCTTCCTTTTTGTGACTTTCTATGTAGATTCTTTCTCTTTCCTTTCCCCTCTACCCATCTTCCCAAAAGACCTACTCCTATCCCTCCCACCTCCCCCGTATTACAGCTTCCTTTCCTCAGTATCTTCTTGTTCCCCACTTCCTTGATGGCTGCCCACCCTTCCCACAGTCCAGATTCCCTTACACTTCACCCAGAAGTACCTCCAGGTTTTCATGTCCTCAAAATCTCTATTCATATCCTTAGCTCCACTTTCTTTCCTCTTCAACTCCCCCACCGCAAAGCCCCTGGCACTCTTATTTCAATCACATGATTTTGGCCCATCAAGTGGCCCCATGCCGTGGCTGTTTTGGAACTACATATGTGTTCTTTGGCCAGATTAACGCTGTCAAACTTTGGATAGGGCTGAGTATGATTACATTTAATTAATTAATAACTGACAATATTAGTGCTTAGGACAAGGTCTTTTTTTCCCCTGTCAAATTTCAGGAAAGCTGTAGGAGTAACCTTTTGGTCTAAATAGGATACGGCCCATTTGTTCACAAGCTGTTTGGAAGGGGGTGGATCAAAGCATTTCATACAGCTCATTTCATAAGAAATCAGATTTAAAACTATCACAAAACAAACTAGATCTCAATTTCTGAGCATATCAACTCTGCTTAAGTTTTAATTAAAAATTATCAATTTCTTTTTTGTCAAGTATCAGCTAAGAAGACTCTTCCCATAATGTAATGCGAGAGAAAGATTTGCTCTGCTGAAGTCTAGCGCACAAATAATTTTACAGCCAGTCTCTGCCTTTGCTGGTTTGTTACTGCACCTACTTTTGAAATATATTTTTTACAGCGGTAACACAGCTCATACTGGTGTGCACTTACTCACAAGCAGTATGAATAAGAAAGGGAAAAGCTTTTGCACTGATCTGCTTTTCCTCTTGAGCCTTCAAGGAGAAGGACAGACTTTCCTTTGTTTTGCTTAAAAGAATTTAACTTTTCAGCAGTGAACATGAAAAGAACGTGAATTTATCTATGCTGTTTTGAAGGATTAAACTAGGGATTCGATTTTAGTATCCACAGCACAACATTTTGCTCAAGGTTAAGAGAGTATACATGATTAAACAACAAAAAAAAGGTTAATTAATAAAGAAGTATTAAAGTATTAGCATGAATGAATTTTAGAAGACAAAATAATTTTTAAGACCAGAGTCCTTTTCAAATGTAAAAATGGGTTTTAATCACATAGAAGTTTGAAATGTAATATTTTTATAACAAAATCTGAGATGTCTAACTTCAGTTCTTCTTTTACTCACAGATAAAAGTGGCTTCTTGTGATGGAAAATGCCCATCTGCAACAATTTTCAATGTCAATATTGATAGCCATTTAAGATTCTGTAAATGTTGTCGAGAAAATGGAACACGTAATCTGACTGTGCCACTACGCTGCTCAGGAAATGGCACTGAAATTATGTACGTCATTCAAGAGCCTATTGACTGCTCATGCCAATGGAACTGAACATTACTGTGGATACGATTTAATATGAGGAATTCAAATGAGTTTCATTTCACCAGACTCTATTTGTTGACCTTGGATGGCTATAATAATTTGCAGGGAAAAAAAAAAAGAAAGTCCTTAATTATGCTTTACAATGTAACTTTTCACAAATTTAGGACAGACGATCTTGTTTGCTGTTCTTCAAATTTTCTTTTCAAATAATGGCATGTATAGAAAGAAAATTAAAGCCATTTGAACAAGGTATAATTTAGCCATCCTTTATTTCTACTCAGTAGCTTTCTGATGAGCTGTTGAAAGCTGGTTAATATCCATTTCCAGTGTTTTAAAATTTTGGATTGTGGCTACCTATCAGAGTTCAGAATTTCTCAGTGGTTCTTTTCCTTTTACTTAGAAACTTCCAGTTAAGAACCATCACTGATCCCATATTTAACTGGAAAAGAAGCATATTAGGGTTTTGAGAATGACTGAATTAATTTATTACAAAAATAGTGGGTTCAACTGAAATATTTTTTATTTTGCTGAAAGATCTATCTTTTGTCCATTAAGCTGTTGTCAATGACTGGACTCTGCTTATCTTGTAAGTCACTGAGAAACACCATGACTGTGGTCTGTAAGTACCTGTAGTAAATCTCCAGATCATATAGAGGAATCATAATAATGTCTTTAAACCTTTGACACTTATTTTTGATATATATACTATATGAAGCATGACTAGGCAAAGGCTGAAGAATTTAAGCATTTGTGCCTTTATTAAAAATATCGAAAAGCTGTTTCTGATAGGAAGGATTCTATTTTATATGCATTTTTCAGTTTTCACAAATAAGAAATTGCCTGTCTAGTAGCTGTAGAATAAGATTCTATGTATATATATATATTTATTTAAAAAAACAGCATACTGCACATTTTAACTATTCATAATGGGTTTCTTCCTTTGTTTTCCAGTTTGAAGATTTCTGTTCAGTATATTTTTCTAAAATACATAAAAGTTGTTTGTTTGTTTGTTTTTAAATATTGAGATTTGGACTATTGGCTGAATTTACGGTTAATCGTTTTTGAGTCCAGGAAAAAAATCCAGGTAAAATATATGTTTTGCAGGGCTTAAGTGAACTATTCATTATTCATGTCCAATCAGGCTGTGAATGTCCATGATTCAGCATGTTAAGCTGGAAATGCTCTCCCTTTTACTAAACATACTATATAGTCTTATCTTAATAACTAAGGATACGATTTTAAGTTTGTTTTTAGTAGATTATTTTGCTTTATAAACTCACTGAATGAAACTGGTTTAAATGATGACAGTGGGAGTTTCTTCCATTGACCTCAGTGTGGCCAGTATTTCCCTTATCATGGAAATTGTTTCAGAATTAAAAATCTTGTCTGAAAGTCTGAAAACTTTTTGACAAATAATTTATTTCAAGCTCTCATCATTTAATTACAAGAAGACTGGATTATCACAGTGGCTTATACAATGAAAAATAAGCAATATAAAATTTAAAGAAACTTAAAATCCAAGGCTATTTTGCTACTTCGTGTGACAAAGCTTTATACTTCTGCTGTGTTCAGTTTGATGGCTTATAGAGAAAAATAGCATATACAGTGAAATCTGTCTTTACTAACAAGACTGTCATCTACTCGTCCACCTCCTTAAAAATAGTAACTCGGTTTAAAAATTAAAGAGCAATCCATTGTATTATCAGTAGAATATTTAACCATTATACAGAAACAGTGATCACTTAGTGATCAAAATAAAGTGCTGTTCTGAGAAAGCATATGCTTTGTTTGCACGTTTTTATGATTTGTATGGCAGATATTTCAAGTTGTTATATCCTAGGGCCTAGAACCAAAATATTCTCTGATATTGCTGCTGGCATTTGTGTACAGAAACTTTTCCTGCAGGCCAGAAATGGAAATTAAATCATAGTCATAGCCATAAAGTTTGTGTAGTCATACAGCAAATTAAAAGGACAAGTTCTTTTAAACAGAAAGTACAACCTTGGGGCCTTTTGATTTATTAACACAGGGACCCGAATCCTATATTTGCATCAGCAGAGTTTGGCCCAAAACTTCTTAATGAACTTAGCATTTGATAAATTACTTAAGGAAGCTCCTACAAGATAGCATTTTCCCATATAATGACCGAACACTTGATGTGTTTTGATTAAATGGCCGTGCTTTTTATAAGCAATGTGCTTTTGTAAGATTTAGAACTGTATTTGTAGTTAAAGAGAAATTAATAAACATTGTTTGGCAGAATGCTAATAAATCAGTGTCGATGCAATTAATTTACCTGTGTCATTAAAGATGACTGATAATGCAAAATCTTAGACAAACGTGGACATTAAAAGCAGTTATGGTTAAAGTTAACTCCATGATAACCTGCAATAGGAAACATGGTACTCAGAAATGTTTCTCCCACTTACCCAATTTAGTTTTTTAGGTGCAACAATCAATAGGAACTGTGTCAGGATCCTCCCTGAAGCCTACAGCAAAATCTTACATCTTCAGTGGAGCTGGATATGGACTGAGACTGTCTTCCATTTTACAATTAAACTTCAAATTCAGACTGGTTTGGCCTGGTCAGAAAGCGAACATCTGTTAAAACTTGTGAACCACTTTCTGGACAGCCATCCCACCCCCATTACCTCCAGGAAGCTGCCATTGGCGTAATGTAGTATGCTTCATATGTGAACTACCCCTCGCAGGACTTGCAATGTACAGAAGGTTTGAATGAGCCTGCAGCATGGCACGACCCTTCTGCTCCAAATATTCCCTCAGCCTGTAACTTAAACGTAAATGTAGATGCAGCTCATGGTTCTGCCTCGGTTTCCTGATCTCTCTTCAACTCTGCATTCTTGCCTCAACCCCCAGCCTCCAGCCATGTGTAACGCTGTCTGCGCAGGCGTCTTGTGAGCTGGTTTGGAAAACTGCTCCAACTCAGACCTAACCTAGTTAAATACCAAAATTAATTAGTTTGTTTATTAGTGATTATAAGAGCTCCCTTCCTTCTACCCCCTCTGAAACTAGGACTCAAATAATTTCTACTCCCCTAAAAGAAAGGCTAGGAATGCATGCCTCTCTCAAACTCCCACGCTGCCACTGGAAAATGTGAAGGACTCGGGAGAAGCTGTGCACAGGACGGAGCACACTCCTTACGCTGCAGCCCTGCCACTTCCCCCACTCATAGCTGGTTGCACCCCTCCTTCATGCCTACATTTCCCCTGCTCTCTCTTCTACCCACCTGTGCCTGCAAAAGGAACTCCACAATATAAAGGCTTACCCATAAAGATATGCAGATTTTTTAGGCATTAATGTAAATATATCTCTGTCCTTAGACTCAGATTGTAACTGAATATGCCTCTATAAAATAGTAAAGCTTTGGCCATGTTATTTATAATATTTGACTTTTATAAATACATTGCCTTATTACCAGGTCATTTGTTAAGACCAATCCCCACCCCAATACACAATTAGAACTTGAAGCACAGCTTTTAATATTGTGTTTAAACCGCTTACTGTGTGTTTTCATTAATAACATCCAAGACCTAGAGTACAGCTATAGTCTATAGTCTAATAGTCTCATTTTTAGCTAGCCAAATCTGTATGCTAAAAATCGAAAGTAAAACTTAATACATATGCATGATTTCCTACTTTTCCACATTGCAGGCAGACACCTTCCCAAATACATGCACCTGTGTATTGGTGAAAAAGCCATTTGCACCAAAGTCTTTGTTACGAGTTTTGAGAGCAGGATGAGGCCTGATGTATGGTGTTTGAACAGTTACAAACCACATGCTATACTAACAGGCGGAGGCGTTTACAAGACTACGCTCCAGGGTGACAAATAGTCACTGTGCTGTTCACAGTGCTTAAGCAGTCACAAAAATCCTGCATCAGATGTGGCTCCTTTCCCTTTTCCTTCACACTCCATTTTTCCTGACGCAAATCCAATTTTTTTCTCTTGACCTTCAGCACTGCTGATAAACTCAGCTTACTGGGCCTGGATATTTTTTTAATAATTATGCATCGGTTCTGTATAGCTCTTTCCATCTGTTTTTCTTCCACCTTTCCTTTTGTAAGAATTTAAGGGACAAATCCAATTTCCAAATACTACAGAGGTTCAACTTTGTGTAAAAACTTGCTGCCAAATCAATGTGTAGGTACCAATCAGGAATACTGTGGCAGTGGGAAACATTGACTTGAACTAATTTTTTCAAGTTCTGTCCCATCAAATCCTTTTCCAGAGGTTACTTGGACATTATGCTGCTGGTGTCATCATGTATGAAATCATAGACTCATTTAGGTTGGAAAAGACCTTTAAGATCATCGAGTCCAAAAGATCTATGTCCTATGGAAACATCCCACAGACGTGTGTTCTAGTACCAGGGACAAAATATAGATGAGTTGTAACACGTAAGCACAGAAATGTAGTGATAGTAGAGGGGCAGCATGAAGGCCAGAACACCAACAGAAAGCTTTTATAGTCACAGTGGGATACTGGTACTGCATTCTGGATACTAGGTTGGATTTCACATTCCCAACCATTCTGGGGAATATATTTAAAAAAAACCCCAAACATTCATGAGCTGAACGTAAATAATCTTTCAAGGGATAGACTTCAGTACTTAACATAAATACAGAATTAAAAAAGGCTTTTATTGAGGAAAGGTTATGATGTAGAAGGTCTATATGTAACACTGTGTACTACATTTTCAGTTTCTCTAACCATTCTTGAAATACCCAGTGGAATGAGCAGCTGCCTATAGAACAAGGAAGCTTGAAAAATTATCTATCCATTATCATTAACGAGTCACCACAGTTTAAGGGAGAAGGGCAGATTCAGAGCTGAAGAACAATGAACCGTAGCAACTGCAAATACGATTCATGGCCTAGTTCTTGGCAGCCACATACTGACCACTTCAGAACAGCTTTTTTTTGCCTATTTTGAAAAATAATTCCACATATAGACCAATGAGGTAGTCATCAGTGGTAAAATCAGTGTAATCAGTGGTAAAAGATTGCCTAAGATCAGAGATTTGGGAATCTCACTCGAAGGAGACAGTCTGAAAAAAAAGGCCTTATACATGTGGTTTCTACCTTCACAGTAGTTTTTGTATGAAGAATGGGTGGAACTTAAAGAGCTTCTTCTGTACTAATGTTGCGTTCTTGGATAAAGCCAATAGTTAATGATGTTAGAACTTAATCACTAGAAATGCTGAATAAAAGAAAAGTAGTTACGTTTTGGGGAGTGTTCTTTTGATTAAGGTGGAATGCGCCACACACTTAATTTAATGAGGTTAAAAAAGAGAGGGCTCCTGCTGTTGTCTTGAATATCACCACATTAATAAAGCCTCCCTTTGTGCTCGGTGATTATAACGTGCTGGGGCAGGGGGTGGGGGAGAGAGTATGTCTGCTTCGTGAAACAGCTGAATAGGCATCAGCTAACTTGTGGCATTTACAGCTAAAATAGCATCCAGGTGCTTCATCCATGTATGCTCTGTGTGCGTGTGTGTTTCTCAGAGAGAGAGAGACTGACTCACTGTTTTGACATCAGGGGTTTCATTGCGGTAGCTTTTGATTTACTGCACTTCCCTTTCAGCCTGGGTAACAGAATAGCTCCGAAATGGTATTTTTTCTGGTGAGATTAATCCTGCCTTGTTTACTAGAAGTTCTAAATAAAGCTATAATTAAGAACTGTATTCCTTATTTCATGATTCAAAGTTCAGTTGCATACACGTTTTAGGAAAAATAAGGAACAACCCATCGAAGAACAAGATACTAGCTCAAGACAGAAACAATATATTATGTGATAGCACCTACGAAAATACACAGTAAATAATATGAGTGTTGCTCATTTTTATGGTGCATATATACAGTGGTACTAGTTTTTTTTATTCCATAATCACTTTGGAAATAATGAGTAAACAATTTTTCTCAGTTTATTAATCTGATTTCATTTCAAAGAGCATAGCAGAGAACTGATTTTCTATTAAAAAGGTTAATTTGGGGAAAGTTAGGGCACTGGGAATTATATTGAGATAAGTTTACCTCTGAATGCACTACTTTGAATCTGGCCAAAGGCATATGTCACTCAAAATTCTTGTCTTAGCCAAGTTCTTGTTCAGTAGCCTTTGGGAAATAAATCGGTGGTCCTACTGTAACAAATTGTTGTCTGTTCCGTGTGTATCGATGCTTGCACTGGTAACCGTGTGTGGGACCTCTGTACAGAGGCCAACAGCTTGACAAGGAGAATCAGAAATTCTTCCCCAAGGAAAAATTCTATCCCAAAGAGGTAAATTAGGACCTTTACAGTGACTTCAGCAGTGGGAAACTGGTGTCACGCTGGCGAGAAGTTTTACGGGCTCTGAGGCCAACTTCATCTCTCAGCCAAGCTTTATTCCTAGGCGGTCTGATTTAACCCTTTTCCCCTGTAACCTTTTAACCCTGATGTAAAATCTTGAATGCAAAAATGTGTGTTAGGAGTCTCGTAGTTAAAACACAGCACTTCATGCTAATTGCTTTGATTGTATTTGTTACTAACCCTTCCCAAAGGCATATGCTGAAACTCTGTAACTCCCAACTGGAAATAATTTTCCCAAGGCAAGTTAAAGCCAGTACTCCGGGGAGCCACTTTCATGTTCTGCACACGTTTATTCATGCAGCCCCGAAGACACAGCTATGACACGTAAGAAGAGTCGAGGAGCATCTGCTTGTAGCGCATTTCAGACGGGTCCATATTCCACAGACCACTGAAATCGGGCATCGGAGCGGGTCGGATGAGGTTGCTGCACCACGAAGTGCAACAGCTCTTCACACAAACCCTCGGCCTACCGCACCCAGCCCCTTCACACTCCATTCGCCTTCTAGTGTCTCCTTTCAGCCCGGTAATTTTGCAGGAATAGTTCGACTTTTAATTCTAAGGACGCCTTTGGGGTGCGGGGCTGCCGGTGGCAGCGCGGCGCGCCCTGAGGGTGGGCGGCGGGAAGGCGCCAGGCCGCCCTGCGCCACCGCCCCCTTCCCCCTCACGCTGCTCCGTCCCGTCCCCCTGCCGGCGGCGAAACCCGCCTGGGCCCGGCCCGGCCAGCCCCGGGCAGCAGAGCTGCCGCGCCTCCGGAGCGGGAAATGAGAATGAGAAGCTGCGGGTCTGAACCCCCGCGACCGGCGTGACGGTACCCGCGGGCCGGCAGCCGGGACCCCACGCCGCACAGCGCCGCCCCCAGCCCAGCGGAACCCGCTCCTCAGGCCCCCCCTCCGCCGCCCGGGGAAAGGGCGGGAAAGGCGGGAACAAATCGGGGCGCAGCGGCAGGGCGGCGAAGGCGAGGCGGGGGAGAGGGCGGCGGCCCGAGCAGAGGGCCTGCCCCCGCTTCTCCTGCGGGGAGGGGGAGCGGCCGCTTCCCTCAGGGCGGGGAAGCAGGTGGCGGTGGCCGCCTCGCTGCCGCCTGCTGGGTCCTGCAGTTACTGACTAGAAATGTCAGAAGTGCTCTAATAAGTGTCTCGCGTGCGACTTAGGCAAGTCGTACACTCTGCTTTTATATTGAGAAATAGGATTTTGTCTTTTCCAGAAGCAATTTTAGACTTGTTCGTGCAGTTTCTGGTGCCGTACTGGTGTGCACCTGTCTTCTGATGAGCAAATTTAGCAGAAATTATCACAAACTTACACTGTTTATATTTATTCTTCTTGGGCGCCTTAGCAAGGCGTATCAATGGTTGTGCAGGCGTGATCAGTGCTTCCACAGAAAACTGTTTTAAGGCTGATTTTGAATGCTGATAAAGGAGCAACTTGCTAGAGATGTGTACGGTGGAAAACAGGCGGAGTCTCAAAAGTCCAAGGGGTTCCGCTGCTTTCCATCCATTAATCACTAGTACAACTTGAAAAAACGCTGACATTTTTTACACTGAGGGGTTTTTAATTGACTAATGAACAACAGGCACATCCCTAGCTCAGTGAAATTAGAGAACAGCCTTTTGCTGATCTGTGGAAGTGCTATATGAGGCGTGGGAAGAGGCAGGACCAGGGTGAAAATACAAATCTCGGGTGCACCATTGGTTGCAGCTGTATCTGTGTGGAGTATAAATACACGTATTAGTCTTAGTTCTTCTTTTCTTATGTCTTAGAATATTTAACACAATTTTGTTCTGAAGCTGTTGTGATTCACATAAGAGACGCTGGGACTATAACGTTTCTCTATGGATCAAGCAATTCTGCTGCTGCTGTTATTAAAATACTTATTTAAGGTAAAGAAAATATTTCATTTTCTGAAAGTGGATAGATACTTTAATTGAACGTTGAAAATTGATGTTTCATGATTTGGACTGCTTTTTTGTCATTCTAGCAGACACAGGGAGCTCTCAGTTGTTGCTATTGAACATTCTCAGTCTTCCTTCTATTTAAATTGTTGGAAGGTCTCTTGAGATCCCTAATCTGCTTTATTGCCTGCTCCTTCTGGTTTAGTGTTGTTCCCCAGAAGAAGTAACGGGCCCCAGAAACTTTAAGTCCTAAGCAAGGACAGCAATTGCTGTGTAAGTATTCACCTTTTGAACGCTGCATTGCAATGATGGAAATTCAAGATTCTCAGGTACCCAGCGGCACACTCTGTCTATGCCTTTAGGAAGTGTACTTGTGCAAGAGGTATTTTGCTTTCTGATCCAAAACTGCCATTTGTGGATTAGCCCTTTGGGTTTAATCTGGTGTTATTAAAAGAACCACATGTATCTTCCTGCTTACTGTTCTAATATACTTTGTAATAGTGTTCTCCGTATTTATCTGTAGTTAGAGTTTGTATGTGTGGGCTTTATTTTACATTTTGCTCGACATGCTTTGCTGCAAAGGTGATTTCAAACCTCTGTCCATTATTGGTACAAATACCACTCCCTTCCTTTGGAGAAGAGCGCTGTGTAGCTGGGGCGGTGCAGTGTTGCAATATACCTCCTGGTATGTTCCTTGAGAGTATCCAGATAGTGTGCAGTTGGGCTGGCCAACTTTGGGCTTGAGAACAGGTAGTTTTTGTGGAAGCCATAATGCATCAGTCTGTGATCTGCCTTAGTCAGGGATGTTCCCTGGCAGTTGCAGTGTGCTTGAGAGTGCCAGACTTTTAAGGCTGGTGGTGTGGGATGAAATAAGAACTTCAGCAAGTTCAGTATCTTGTCTCTAGCAGTGGCAAAAAGCAGTTCCTTGGGGATCTGTAAGAACAGCATAATATGAGAATTACCTTATCCTATGTTTGTTTCCCACCATTTGCAGCTTAAGAACTTCTTGAGACAGATGTAGTTACTGTGCATTTTGTGCAGTGTTGTTCTCTTCTGTGAATTTGTCTGGCCTCCTCTGAAGCCTATAGAAACTTTTAGTACTCATTTTAAGTTTTGTCAGATAAACTATTGTGTTAAGAACTGCCTCTTTTTGTCTGCTTTGAATCTGGATCATATCAGCTATGTTTCATCCTTCACAGTTCCTGTACTTGAAGAGAAAGTGAAAAAAATCAATCTCTGCTCACTTCTTCTGGCTACTTAAGATTTTATAGACCCCTGTTGTATTTCCCCTCAAGTGTCTCTTTTTCAGATTGAGAATCTTACTCGAGTCATATGTTGAGAAATAGTCGATAGTGGAAGTCAATACATGTTTGTTGTTTAGATCTCCTAGGTGGTATGTAGCTGAAGATAGATTTGAATCTTAGGTCAGATTTGAACCTTTGATCAGTTCAATTTTTTTTTTACCTTTCTGCAGTCTTTGGGTAAGGGTCTAAAAAGTACTGGCAAGGTGCTGGCAACAGAGAGACATTTTAAATCCTTCTCATCAGATATAAGTATAGTAAAATTCTGGTGTACGCTTGCTAATTTTGTTCTTGTTTCTAGGTCTAGGAGTATGTGTTTATATACAGTAAAATGGCATACACTATTGCTGCCAGTAGAAAATTATTAAACTTTAAAATTCAATTATTGACATACAATTTTAAAAATTATCTTTAAAACCAGATTTTCCTACCCTTTGTATTGTTTTGACTAGATTTTTTTTCAGTGAAGCCAGCTATACACCCATCAATTAAAAGCCTGCTGCTTTTCCTGGAAATGTCTAATATCCTTAAATGCTTTTGCATATGCCATCAAATTTCATCTAGTATGTCAATTCAGGGGCTACCAAGAGGTAGTATGTACCCTCTTATACAGGGTTTGTAGAGATTAACTGCTTTATAAACTTTATAAAGTTTATACTTTATAAAGTGTGATCTAAACCTTGAATATTAAGATCTTGATAGGTTTATAGTTATGTCAGTTTTTCATTAAAGGAAGCTACCTTAAACCAAACTGAATCCAAGAATATGTTGTGTTAACAAATAAAGAGCTGAGTGTTTTGTAATTTTATGTTTGGGGTTTTTTGGGTGTGTGTATGTTGTGGTTTAGCCGGCAACTCACCCCCCCCCAGTCGCTCACTCACTCCCCCACCAGTGGGGCAGGGAAGAGAATCACCTCAAGCACAGCTAATTCCCTTAGATACTGGATGCCTTGCTCCATAGTTGTCCATTTTCCTAGGTGGTATGTAACATCTTCTTTGAAGGGATACCTTTCCTTCACTCCGGACAGGAGTCACCTCCAGAGGCTGAGGGCTTGCGTCCCTTTTCCAATTGCTTTGTCAATGTCCCCTTCCCCAGAAAGGGATCCCAGTTGTTTGGCTTCTTTTCCCTCTAGTTCCAGGCTACTGGCCCCATTATCCCAGCATCGGAGCAGCCAGGTGACAATGCGCTCACCTGAATGACGGCTGAAATCTTTTCGCATATCTCACAACTCGCTCAAGGACAGGGATTGGGTGGTCTCCATTTCATTTATAACTTCTTCCTCCTCTCCTTGTGATGGCCCTGCTTCTTCATCATCCCGTTCTAAATAAGTTGATGTCCGCTTCCAATATTTCTTCTTGTGTATGAGGGTGACTGATACTGGCATGGCTTGATACTCTGAGTCAGCTCCAGTGCTTGTCCTGGGGGTTTGAGTGGCTGCAGTGCTTGTCCTGGGGGTTTGAGTGGCTGCAGTGCCTGTCACTTTGCCTTTCAATCCAGAGACCTTCTCTTCCCCTTGGGAGCACTGAATACTGTTGAGCAGAGCTCGGTATGCATGGGCCAGGCCCCAGCACACTGCAGTTTTCTGTGTCTCTCTGGAGTTCCCAGCATAACAACATACTTTCTCCAAATATTCTACTGGTTTTTCAGGATTCTGCACTTGTTCAGGGGTGAAACTCCAAAACACTGGGGTGCCCACTGCCCTAGGTATTTGCCCATGCTATCCCACCTGTCTGCCACTTGTAATTATCAAGCTTTGGGGCACATTTCTGGGTGATAATCTTAAGTTGCTTAGTCAAAACCAAAACAACATGCCCAAAAATTAACAATAAGTATATCTTAACTACCCAAGGATGTTCAAAATACAGAAAGGTTGTTGTAATAAAGGCAAAGACATCATAGAAGAAAGTTGCAAAGATACTATTCTGTATTTCCTCCATATAAAATTTCTCAGAGGAGGGGGCATAATTGCTAATTGCCTCAACAGGGTGGTATCCAAAATACAGTAACGGTTTCAGCAAAAACCCCAAACAGCAGATAAAGCTGAAAACAAGTGTTTGCATAACAAACCTCATAGGCAAAACATTACTAATCACAGCAGAACACAACAGACTAAACCAACAACAATCTTCGACACCAACTGCAAAAAGGACAACATGGTGCTGTGACCAGCAGCTGTTGTTATCTCAAACCCTCAAGCCCCATGTTGAGTGCCAAAAAAGACTGTCGTGGTTTTGCCGGTAACTCAGCCCCACACAGTCGCTCGCTCACTTCCCCCACCAGTGGGATGGGGGAGAGAATCAGAAGGGTAACGCTCATGGGTTGAGATAAGAACAGTTTAATTATTAAAGTAAAACAACAACAACAAAAAAACAATGGAAAGGAAAACAACAAGAGGTACAAAACCTGGGGGTGGGGGGGGAAGGGGAATGAACCACTGAAACAAACCACACATGACACAGCCACTCACTGCCCACCACCCTGACACCACTAGTCCCCCAGCCGCAACTGCCCCCATTAATGTACTGGTCACGGTGTCACATGGTATGGAATGAACATCCCATTGGCCAGTCGGGGTCAGCCGCCATGGCCCCGCCCCACCCCGCCCCCTGCCCACATGGCAGAGCGCGGGAAGCTGGAAAGGTCCCTGACCACCACAGCCACTACAGTGAAGAAAATTAACCCCTTCTCAGCCAAAACCTGCACAGTGTAGTACGTTGCTTTACAGGGTAACACGATGCAATAATGAAAATGCTAACTTTTATTTTAGCGTACTAGTGTTCCTACTCATGCCTTGATTTTTTGTTTTGTTTTTTTTGAACTACATTTTGAGTTTGTTGCTGAATAGTGGTTTGGTTTTTTTTTGTCATCCCAATTCATAAAGAAAATTAAAATGGAACTTAAAACACAGAAATGCAATCTTTTAATAAATGGTATGTGATAGGGGTTGGCATCACATGTCCCCATTTCTCTGAATTTTAGAGATGTGATTCAGGTTTATATCTTGTTAGATAGAAGCAACCTGTAAATTTCTGGTTCCAAATGACACTCAAACATAGAAGGAACCTGCTTCTGTGAACAGCTAAATTGAAGTCCCTCAAAGGAAGGTACAGTTATTAAAAAGGTAGTGTCAAAAATACGGAAGACTTGTGTCTAGAATGAGTTGACCTTTTAAGAAGTTGAAATGCTGAAAGAAGTTTGTACTGCTGTGCCTAAATTGGATTGGTAGGGAGGTGTTTAGTAAATTATTTCCTTACCTCTTGAATGTTGCTGTTTCTTACTCTGAGAGATTTGGAAGCTGTGAAAGTGATGCCGCTGTGGTCTTTACTATGTAATGTGACAATAGGACTGAGACCTCCACCTCCTGACTGACTGCTAACCGTGATTGCAAAACATACATCACAAGTGAAATCTCTGACCTCATTTCTGAAGTGATGGCAGATTTCTTTTTTTCTAGTAGGGTGTGTTTGGGTCAGCTGACGCGGTTTGGCCACCTCTGGAGAGAGAGAGAAAAACAGGACCTGAACCTGCAGAACTTGTAAAAAATGATTAAGCCTCTGTGTGTCACAGAGTAGGGCTGGTAATACTGGTCCATATAAAAACTGTTGCTAGCTGACAAATTCTAGGTAAAAGTAGTTAAAATTGACAGGGTTTAATTGTTTAGTTAGAGGTACATTTTCTGCATTTTCTACTAAGTTGCATTCGTGTGTGTTTCTCTTACAGGGTTCAAAGAGTCTAGACTGTGACCAAGTGAAAAAGCCTGCTAGAGCAGTTTTGATGGAGTGGACTGAACTGTCCAAAGGAGAAGATCCGGACTATTATATTGTAACATACCAGCGTGCAGATGCTTTCGGTCAAAAAGTATATTTCGTCAATCTAAGCGATAAGTAATTCCAAATGTATTTAAGCTGCAGATACCAGTAGTTAATAGCATTCTGTGTTTGTTTTTTTTAAAAAAAAAAAGCAATAATGTAAATTAGCAAATACAGAGAAAGTTTGGAAAAATGATACTGAATTCTGTAATTCGTGTTATTTATGTGCACTCTTACAGAGTCCTGTTCAAGCCAGTGCGATGTAAAAGACCCTAGGGTGTCCTGGTTGAATAAGGAGACATAGTCATATGCTCAAAGTTAAGAATGCATGTGCTGGCTTTGTCTGGGGTAGAGTTAATTTTCTTTACTGTAGCTGGTATAGTGCTGATGGCACATTGATGTTTTAGTTGTTGAACGTACTGTAGTGTGGAGGAGGAGTCCAGCTTCTCCAGAAGAGGCACAGACCCTACCCCCCAGATCTCTGTGGGAGGGCATTGTTCTTATTTTGAGCTCAGGATGTTCTGGAACTTAAAGAAAATAGGAGCATTTTAATATGAAGGTGTTAGTTTATAGTTTGATTTCTAAAATATTTTGGTATTTTGCATTGGGTATTTTGCAGTTTAACTGCGGCCTTGGGTTTGATATGCTGTAATATAAGCTACCCTTTTAAAAACTTCATTTATGAATTGCGTTTGTATTTCTTTAACTAGATCCAGAAATTCTTTTACCTTGCAGAACGTTAGAAACATTTCTAAAGTGGAACAGAAACCTGTCAGTACTACAATTCTGCTTGAGGAAAATGAGAAGTATGATATTACAATAGAATCCCTAAAAAACGGCCGAATCTTAAGTTTAAAATCATTTAAGACACGTAAGTAGCGTAGCACAAAAGTATTTTGGTATCATTATAGTTAGTCTAATATTGAAGATTAACAACATGGAATGAAAGGACTTTGTAATCTTAATTTTGTTAATTGCTTTAAAATAATTTATTGCATTACCTTTGTACACGTGACAAGCTCATACTGGCTTTGGAATGCAGTCTAGGATCTGAATACAAACAACTTAATTGGGAAAATACATAGTAAGTTGAAAACATTGCAGCAGCTGTTGACTCTCCTGTAAGTTAGTACGTTTAGCAAGCTACAGGAAATAATTCATGGTCATGCTACTAATGTGTTACTGTACTTGACATCTATTGCTTAACTGATATTCTAGCAACGTATGTACTTTTACAGTTAAACACTCCTTAAACTGTGCACTTAACTTTTTATTTCTGGTTGCTTCAGACATAAGTTTACATACCATGATGATAAAAAATTGCTCAGTAAGATATTTTCTGTTTTCACACTACCTTTCTTTCCCTACTGTGTGTATGCCTCCCTCAGCACTTCTTTTAAAAAAAATAAAAATTAATGCAGTAAAACTGTGAGCTAATTATTCTGTTGTGGTAAAGAGAGTATTTATTTTTGCTTGGTCTGCTAGGTGGAATTTCAGCAAATGACATCACAACATTTGTGACAGCTACTACAGTGTCTTTTAATTGGAGTGCAATGACTAAAGAAGTTTCAGTTTCAGTTTCATTGGATGAGACTTCTCGGGTTGTAAAAAACCCCAGCGGATTCTTTGTATGGAATAATTTGTCACCTGCCACCTTATATACATTTAAGTTTGTATTTGAGCAATTACATCTGGAATTTATAAATGTGTCTCAATCACTGGATGTTCAAGCTGAAACAGGTATGTGTTAGAGTTTCTTGTAGTCACAGTGTATGCAAGGAAGCACTGCATACTTTCTAGAAGAGTTCAGTGTAAATTGTAAAAAGTCTATTTTTTTTGCAATTTTTAATATATGTGGATTGTTTCATTTCTAGAAAGCTGAAAGAAATTGAATGTTAATGACATAGAAAGGTTATTTCGCATTAACATTTCTTAATATTTTTAGGAGCAAGAATTCAAATTTGTGCAAATATTTTAAGCTAACTACAGTTTTTGCAGTCTAAAATAGAGTCAAGTGAATGTTGAGGTTTGGCATTGTAATTATTTGAGTGTTTCAATGAAATGGCAGCGAAAATCCTGAATTTGGTAAGGATTTGGAACACTTTTTGCCAGCATTCAGAGTCATGGGTTTGTACTGCTGAGCGGCTAACCTAGCTACGCTGTTTTGTTAGAAGTGCTCTGAAGGAGGCAGGTTTCTGAGGATGTTATGGATTGATTGTGTAACTTAATTCCTTTAAATGTGCTACACTGATAATGCAACTTAAAATCTTTAAAAGTAAGAACACAAAAGAAGGTATGATTCAGTGAAGTAATTATTTTCCTAACCTCAGGAAACTATTAAAAAAAATGATCTATTAACTTCAATTTTAAAATTTAAAAAGAACTTTCAGAAACTAAGCTTAAAGAATTAATTGTTTTCTGGAGGAGGATAAAAATTAACGGATCTCTTTTTTTTCCTCAGTGGGTTGTAGCTGATACTCTTAATTCAGTCAGTCAGATTTTTTAAGACACTCAGGATTTTGAAGGCGGGTTGATTCACAATTACTGAATTTTTGGGGTTTGCAATTGTGAATGAATTAAATGCTATCATCATCAGAATATCTGTGTAATCGTAAAAAAAAATCCCAAACTGCACAACTGCCATAAATGGTACAGAATATCTTTAAAATCCTGTCCTTGTTCACCTCTAGGCACCTGTTCCCAAGGGTGGGTGGCATTCCAGAGCAGCTGCTATCGCATGGGTGAGGAGAGCAAGCCGTGGAAAGTGGCACAACAAATTTGTGAAACATCTTCACGAGGGGCGCATCTTCTTGACATAGGGAGTGAAGAAGAACATGATTTTATTTTGTCTTATCTCCAGACAATTAGTCACATAATCATGCTGTGGACGGGCCTTAATGACCTAAAGGTCAGTCTATTTTATCTTCTTTGCTATTACATCTATGGAAGCAGGAGAATTTTGAAATACAGAGACCAATTCTTTGGAATAAAAAGTGCTACGCAGTAGATCGTTTGGGGTTTTGTGTAGTTGTTAGTAGTTATAGGAGGAATCATTATTTCTTCCTGTTTGGAAATACTGAAAATATTTAGCAGGCTATAGCTGGGGGAAAAAAAAAGAACATAGTTTATACAGAACCTGTTAATTTTTTCTTTTTTTCTTTTTTTTGAGTACTTCATAGGGGTGTTTGTTGTTGTACCTGCAGGTGGTGCTGCATCACCAGATTTTAAATCTTATTCCATAGGTATGTTACTTACTATGGGTATCAAAGTCTGGGGTTGGCTTTCTCAGTTTTGATGCAGGTCTGAAATGTTGAGTGTTGAGCTTAGCACGGTCTGTCCAGTATGGGTGGGTGCTGGACAGGCCGGTAGAAGGAGGGATTGCAGCGAGGTATTTCTTGTAAAAAGTTTCCTGTTCCTCATATTTGGGATATGATGGTTCTTAATGCCAACTCTGCTGTTATTAAATGACTCACTGTGGTGTGGTGTGTGATTTGGGAACAGCTACAGAGAGAAATTGGTAAAGCTCTCAGAAAGATGGAGGCACTCTGCCAGAAATGTGGGATCTAGTCTTCCTGTGATTAGGCTTAGTGAAAACTTCTTTTGCGGTAAGTATCAGAAGGGCGGGAGGAAGCCACTGTTTTTTGGTTTGGAAAATCTACACTCTGAAATTTATTTTTAATACTGTTTTGGTCAAATTAATTTTAAAAGAAATGCGGTGAAAAACAGTGAAAGTAAACTTTATTTGTAAGGCCAGGAGGTAAGTGATAAACATGTCACAGACAGAAAATTTCTTTTTTGCGGACCCTGTTAAATGACTTAATGGGGCTACATAAACAAGTCAGAGTGGGATAACGTGCAAACTGAGGAAACACAAATCTGTCTAGGTTTGTGGTTAGAGAAGCACTCTAACCTTCCTAGTTAGTAAAGCACCAGTAATATAAGCATTTTACATGTAATATTGTTTTATGCATGAGATTTTAGAATTCTGTAATCTTTACACCACAGTAATATTAATTTTTACCAACTTGGTATTTTAGAAATAAGGTAGTATTTGTAAGAGGCTGCTAGAAATAGATGTCCCATTAAAGCATAATATTTTTGCAGATTGGAAAGAGTGCTGGAAACATTTTTTTTTTCCTTTTTAAACTGATTACACAGAAAAGAGTTAATTGCCACTTTGGAATTTGACTGTTAGTCAACTGTTTAATCATTGCATGCATTTTTATGTTTGTGGGAGTCTAGTCGGTTAAATGAACTAGATGAGTACCTTGCTTTAAGAGTAGCAAGGGTTTATTATAAAATTGCTTGTTTTTCAAGCACTCCTTTCCTAAATATTTGTATTTAATTAGCATGTTCAAGTACTGTATGAACATGTTACAGTCCTTCTAAGTGTCATCGTTGTCGTTTACTCTCATGAGAACTCCAAATTGTACTCGCACCGGATTGTACTTACCCCAGGAGTTCGAAGATCATGGGACATATACTAGGAATTGCAGGACTTGTTTAAAATCTGAGATAAAAAATACCATTCAGTTATTTTTGCTTTGGCTTTCATATTTGAACCATTAGGGAGTTAAATTTCTGGTTTCAAGTTTTTTTTTTTTCTCTCAGTACCTGTGGGACTTGAAATACTCTATGAAATTCAATGAAAGTTCAGAGTGTAACCTATTCAGAAGACTTCAGCAGCTTTAGGAAAAATGCCAAGTACTGTGACACTGACAAAAGTTAGTGACATTGTGAGCAGGATTAGTTCTGTAGCATTTGTATTCTCACAGTTTCTCCTTCTCTAACCCTATTTTGATCTGTATCTGCATTGACAAGGGTGAGCATTCTTGTGAAAGACAACCGGGACCCTGGAGATGTAGGTTAGTGCTTTGGGTAAGAGTGAATGGAGCTCTTTGGTGATACCCTCAGATCTGTCCTGACACTCTCTGCAATTCTTCAGAGTTAGGAAGAGACCGTTTACTGAGGCTTCGCTTATAGCCCTGCTACAGAGCTTTGGATCATAGAAGTATCTTGTGGCTTCCTGTGCTTTGTAGTTAAGTCTGGTGCCCGGGAAGGCCAGTGCAAGAAAAAGATATGCATTGGTCTACATAGTATTTTTGAAACAGCAGTCTAGACACACAACTCATCCTAAAAGTCAAGTTGAATTATTTCATACCACTGAAAATCTTTGCTCTCTTGGGAAAATGAAAGACATCACAGTATTGTATTTGATTTTTTTTTAAAATCAGCAGATGAATTTAAAAAATAGGCTTAGTCTCAACAAACATTTGTTGTTTTTCTCAGAGAAAGGGAAAAATTATTCTTTCCCCTCCCCCCTTTTGAATATCTTTAGTAAAATGGAAAAGCAATGGAAGTCTTAAAATTATGGTGGTACCTCAACGTTTCTCCTTTACAGTACTTAATCATTTCTTTACATTGTAGGACCACAGACTTGCTATGCCTGAAAGTGCTTGTGCTAGTATACCTCCTGAGAATGCTCCAACATCGTGCATAAGTGTGTTTGGGTTTATTATTGATCCCCTGTAGATGTTAGTATATGTTAGTGCAGTGCAGACTGAAACCTGTCTCCCCCTCCAGGGGTCTGTGAGCACATTCTACAAGCATCTTGCCTTCGAAATATCATGTTGCCCCAGTCTAGTATTTGTGGGGTTCTGTTGGAGAAACTGGAAGTACCTGAAAAGGTACTGGAAGTCAGGTGTGAGCGAGTGTCCTAACCGCTGACCTACCCACCGATGGGCGAAAGGGGAAAAGAGCGCTTCCTCTTCTGATTGTGAATCTAGCCCTGGATTTTTTTCAACTGAACTATTTTTGCTTTCAGACCGAATTAAGTAATATTTTTGCCTTTTTTTTTTTAAGTGAATAACATTTTTAGAAAATTATCCATCCGTGATTTTATTCGAGTATTTGATTAATAATGATTTTTAAAGGATTTTTTGTAATGATCAAACACTGTACATTAGCTTTATGTAGCTTTTATTATATTATTGCCTTGTAATCTATTCTAATAGAAGGGATAGATTTTTACACTGAAATATTTACTTCATTCAAAATGTTTCTATATAATTAATTTGTATAAATGAAGTATGTAAATGTTGGATGTTTAGGAGCTCCGCGTGCAGTGACAAAAACCGTAATAATTCATTAATATGTTGTAAAAATACATGGAATTTTTATTTCTTTTGGTTTTTTTTTTTTCTATGTAGGAAGAAGGTCAGCTCTTGTGGACAGATGGATCTCCTTATTGTCTAAAAGCTGGTATCTCAACTTTGTCAATGATACCAGAAAATGAAACTGACTGCTATGCCCTTCAGAGAGATCCCACCGGTCCCGACTATTTCTTCACAGGATTTTTCTGCTATATACAGCTACCATATATTTGTGAATATGAATGTAACTATATTTCTTCCAATCTTTTACATTTATTTTTTAAAAGCCTTCCCCCAATTATGTTTATCTTGAAGATACAACTATAATAAGTTTTTAATGATTTTAAACGATTTTTTCATTTTTGATGTTTTTTTTTCAGTACCTCTGCTACCAGAAAACTTCACGTTTAGTGTGCTTGATGTCAAGACAACTGAAGCTGTATTTATGTGGAGTGATATGGACATACGGCTTAAGTCAGGCTTTGCACTTATAATTAAGTATTATTTTGATCAGTGGAAGCCATACATTCTGAGCTTGCCTGTGAATACAACTCAAACAAAAATTGAACTGTTGTCTCCTGGCCTTTGCTATAGTTTTTTATTAGCAGCAAGGAACCCAGAAGGGGCACAGACTACCTTAAGTCCAATTCTGAAGGTAGAAACAAGTAAGTTACAAAAATAAATAGCAGTAATAACCAGATAACCATACACTTTTTTTTCCCTTTAATTGTGCTATTCCTTTTGTTGATATTTTGTTTGAAAATATAAGTAACCCTGAACATGAGTTCTGAATCCAGGATTGACCAGTTGGTGTAGTGGATTCCAGGGTCTTCATTTTGCTTTTGTGCTAAAATGCTGTATTAGGATTGATGTAGAAAAACCCAGGAATTTTCAGTGGCCGCAGGCAGAAAGCCAGCTACAAATTCTGCTTCGGTGAAGTATATTTTAAAAGCTTATTCTTACCATAATTTTACTCACAGAATTCCTACTGATGTCCAAAGGGAAAGCTAGATAACAAAGTTAGCAGTAAGGTATTTTTTTGGCTACGCTAATGAAATGCAGAATCATACATTCCAATCTGAAGCAAAAGATTTTATTGGAATAAACAGAGATATCCCTGTGTATCTGCAGTAAAGATTAAGACAAGCTTCACAGTTTAAAAATACTTTGTGTTTTGACCCACTGCATCATGCAGTATAACATAAGGAAAAATCATGTACAAATTAACTTGTGTTCTAGTAAAATCTAATTGAATGAAGCCAAAAGAAACCTGCCAGTTGTTAGAGATGGAAAATACCTTTGTACCTAAAGGTGATCAAATGGACACGTCCTCAAGGAAAAATTACTTCATGGACACAATTTTAGGTGCAGATTTTCTTTAGCTTCCTGTTTTTGTGGTACTGGGAAAATATCCAGATTTGCAAAAGTTAAACAAAACGTACTGCCCCAACATTTTTACCAATTCTGGCAAGGCAGTCCAAAGATGAGACAGATGTCCATTTTCTTGAAGTCAGAACAAAATACAGATTTTTCTTTAGGAGAAAGAACTGTTCATTTTCTCCAGAAAGTACATTTTGTACAGTTCACTTCTTCCTCTGTGTTGCTTTAGTGCACTTGAAAGTCCTCCCATCTCCTGTGCCTCCCAGCTTCCCTGCTCCCTAAGCTGATGGTTTGTTTTCTGTATATAAGACCTTGTAATGCAGGTTACCTCCATAATGGAGGAAAAATATTACTGCTTTCTTCTGTGAGAAGCGAATACACGTTTTACCTCAGAAATCAGCTTTTCAGCTGCAGCAGTGCTACCTACAGAAATATGATTGTCCAGGCAAGGAGAAATAGGATTATTTGCTAATTCTTAGAGTGGTGACTGAACTGTTGGAAGAGGTGTAGGAGACGTAATGAAGAACCATTTAAAAATGATTGATAGAAATAGTGTGCATTGAAAACTTACACTTCCTGAAATTCAGTAGATTTTGCCATTTAATTCATTAGGACCAGGTTTTAACCAACATGACTAATTCATACCATTTGTCTTAGATGATATTTCTGATCTGACTGAAGTACAAGAGAGAGGACCTAAGTGAGGAGACTGAATTCTACATAAAGAGCTGGGTGATTCAGAAAACCTCAATTAGTGAGAATATTCCCCTGTGTATCAATGTTAGACATGCAGTCAAAGTTGCTGTGTTTATTTTGCTCTAATGCTATTTAGCATTTAGCTTTTCAGGCTGTATTTGAAAAAAAAAATTAGTTACTGGTAAAACATGTCAGAAGCTATTATCCTATTTCTATTCCTGATTTTATTCAATAGGACCATTGCACTCCCAGAAGTTAGAGGCTACGTATGTTTCATCTGCAGAAATACATTTAAAGTGGAAGCCTCCACAGCATTCATCCAGTGCTTCTTTTCATTACTATGTTGTCAACGTTTTGGATACTGAGACCAACATTTGGGAACAGTTACCGGTTGAAAAAAGCAAGACTTCAATAGTAATAGGAAATCTAAAACCTTATCATCAGTATCAGGTGTATTTACAGAATGTAGCAGAAAAAGGAACTCTAAGCTGCCATGAAAAGCCTGTATTAATCACAACAGGTGATGTATCCATTTTCTGGAGGTTTTATTTGACTATAGAGAGTTTAAATTGAAAATACAAGGCATTAAAGTATTTTTAAGGCCATGTACAGATTGCAGTTTGTTGGAAGGTATTGGGGGAAAGTCAGGGGAGTTCTTTTCTATATTCTCTGTTTACTGATTCTAACCTTCTGGGCCTTTCAAAAGAGTGAATGCACCTATTCCCTTATTTATTTATTCACTTACTTAAGCGCATTAGTTGTGCTAAAGAAGTGACAACCTATTTGATAAATATTTATGGTTTGTATATTTAGTTTTAGCAAGGTAGAAACATTACCACAATGTCTCAAATTATATAGGTGAAGGCAGATTAATTTTTTTTCTTATCATAAACTGTGTGACTCAGATTGTGTCATGTTTGTTACTCCATATATATTCAACAGAACGGAATATACTTGTAAAATAAGTCCCTATTTGTTATGAGAAAACAGAAAGCAGAATCTGCCTGTAACAGGTAGTTGTCTACAAACTATTTTAAGAAATAATGAATTGAATTAGTAGTTTTAAAATAATGAAAATTTTAGAAGCAAAAATACACCAAAAGGCATCATTGGTAAGTGACTGTAAATTGATAGTAAGTTTGATCTGTGGTTTTATACTGACATCTTTCTCTTTGATCAAGCTGTCAGTCCACCTACAGCTGTTTATATTCGCCCAGAGGATGTACAAGAAGAGAGTGTAATCCTTCACTGGAAGCTGCCACACAAGGGTCAGGAATCCTACATTCAAGTGAAACCTAATGCAGACATAGATGAAACTAAGACATTTTTACTGAACAATACAGAAGAATTGAAGCTTGATCTCCTAATTCCTGGAATGACTTATGAAATAGCAGTGGCAAGTGTGAATAATGGAAATATGAGTGAACTGAAGACTGTTCAATGTACTTTAAGTAAGTCATCTTTTAACAGTGGAAACTACAGACTAAAATACACACAACATCAGGCTCGTTATTGTTACTGTCATCTAACAGACCTGGTAATCATGTTGGCTTGCTTAATATCCAAGGTTCAAAACTCTAGAATAAGAAATGTACTGATCCAATCCTAATTGTTAACGGCAAAGTAGATACTGGTAACTTGCAAAGAGGGTGCAGCCTTGGGAAGCATTTTGGTAGTACTGATAATTGTGATGAGGACCGTAGCTGGGAATCCTGTTCCGACTGACAGAAGAAATTGGATGAATCATTGATTTGCACTGAAATAGGAACATATTGGAATGGTTGAAACAGATTATTTATTTTTGGAGATGCATTAGTTGTTCTGTGAACTGTGAGAGAGAAATTACCTTCCTATTCATGAGAGGGTGCTGGGAAAGGACTTCAAGAGTTAGAAGTAGTAGTAGCTGAAAGGTAAAAGCTTTACACTGTTTATCAAAAGGTCTTTCCTGTTAGTCTTAGTTTACCAAGATGTTGAAATGCTTTTGGCACAGTATGATTTTTTTGCATATGTGAAAGGAATGGGCAGGATACACTTATACATGTGGTATGTAAAGGCTGCAGCTGTTGGGTTGTAGATACATGAAATGCTGCATTGTCATATTTTTTCTGAATGATTACAATATTTTGGAGGGTAGCAGGCTTAGTCTTCTTTGGAAATCTTTTATATAGGATTAGATTTATTACCTCATTCAAGACATAGATGACAGAAAATTCTAGATGGGATTTTTCACAGCTGTCAGAGCCAGCTGTAAGGGAAGAAAACTAAACACATCAATATTGCATCCGTCAAACATATCTCATTCTCCATGCTTATCTTCCTGTCCACATCTACATTTCTTTATATTTTTCCAGCTATCCTGACTTACCTCCTTGGTGCGGTTGTGGTTGAAAAGGTAATTCATTGATACCTTTGGAAGCCTAACTTGCTTTGATTCATAAAAGCTTCAGGATTCCAGTAATAAACACCTAAAAAGATCGGGTTGTTTATTGTTTCTGTGCAATGACATGGTTTTTTATGGTAGCTATTCGCTTGCACTGGGCAAGCATATTTCTCAGGGTAGTTGCTTCAGATTTATTGTGTGGTTTTCACTGAATTTATTTGCAGCTGATTTAACATGTGGAAATTTTTCTTTTCTTCTTTTAGAGCCCAAGCCTGTTCAGATTGTAGTTCCTTATGTGCTTTATAGCAATGCTGTGGTATTATTTGTTCGCATGCCTGATATTGGAGTATTTGATGGCATATATGTTACAAGTAAAGGCGGACCTAATGTGACATTCATTTTAAAAAGTGATGGTAAAATAATGATTGAAAACCTTACTGCAGGAACAGAATATGATTTCTGCATCTCCACAAAAAGCGGAAAAATGTTGAGCTCCTTTTACCATCTATCTGGTGTAAAAACATGTGAGTATTTTAAGTTTATTCCTATAAAATTACACCATATTAAATTTTGATTTGTAATCTCTAAACTTTTATTTTTATTTCAGTGCAGTAAAAAAGGCAGGTTATTTAAGACTCTCCTTTTATATATCTGTGTAAGCAATTAATAATTATACTAACACTAGCTGTTTTTTAAACAAGGCTATAACTATTCCTCATCATTTCTAAACTTTATAAGCTGTGTTTTTTATATGCAGTCTATAAAAATATCTAGCAAGTATTTCAGGAATTTTGACTGTACTAAATTGTACTTGTGGGAAGCAAGACACATTTTGACCATTTATTTCAGTCAAGGTCACTGAAGTTACTTCTGTGTCTTGAAATTAGTAAATTTATTCCTCCTGGTGCATGTTTAAGCAAATGATAAAAGCATTGAGGTTCCCATTTTTCAAGATAATAAACTGAATAATGAACAAAACTATTTAAAAAAGTATTAAGGGAGGGGAACACCTTCTAGCAAGGCCCTTCAAATAGGAATTTTAATAAGGACTTAGATTATTTTAAAAAACCTGCTGAAATTCTGTTTTGACTTTCTTATTTTGTATTATAACTATATTTCTGGAAGTTTTCCTCTTATTGTATTATCATTTGCTTTTGAAATTCTTTTCCTCTCTGTTTCTCTCAGAGTGGAAATATTATAAAAGGAAAAATTAAGATTTAATAAAAAGAAGGAAGAAAGAAAGAAGAGGAGAATGAGGGCAAGACAGAAAAATTCTTCCCTAAATAATGAAAACCTTGGAAGCTCATTTTTCTTAAAATGTAGTGTTAATAAAAATTGAGTTTTGATCAATCTTATGAAAGCATTTCCTAAATTTAGCATGAAGCTGCCTTAGAAAACTTAGGCTTGGTCTGTCTCTTCTGGGCCCCCAAAAACATTGAATTAAAAAATCTGACCACTAACATGAATACAGTTTTTCTTAGAAAAAGTGTAAATTTTGGTACATTCTAGCCAGAAGCAGCTATGGTGGGGATGAAAGAGATGTAGAGAAGAGTGGAAGCTCCTCTGTAATTTGAACTGAATTGTATCATACAAGGCTGTACTAATGAGAGATAAAATGTATTTGTCTTGCCTGCTCTACCCAGTATGGCCGATCTATTTGACAAAATTTAGGTACACTCTGAGCGCTATGATCGTGGTATTGGAGGGACTAACTCTGTTCTGGAGGATTTTCCTCCCTAGGAGTGCCAGCTCCATCCTCAG
Organism: Phalacrocorax carbo; assembly: GCF_963921805.1. NCBI lineage: Eukaryota > Metazoa > Chordata > Aves > Suliformes > Phalacrocoracidae > Phalacrocorax > Phalacrocorax carbo. The sequence continues at coordinate 44,597,284 of NC_087513.1, forward strand.
GGAGAAATGCACGTTCTCAGCCCCATGTGATTTTAAGATAAGCAAGCAAGCAGGTTTTTGTGTAGTGGCAATATTATCTCTTTGCTCCTTCTCCATTTTTCTGTTTTGGAATATCTGTGTGTTTGCATGTCTGAGATTAGATTTTGCCCTTTTGTTTGAATCTGTTACTGATTGTGCTAACTTTCATGTCTCCACAGGAGATATAAAAAGTGTTGGATAGAACAGTAATGTGGTTTCTGCCTTCTGCAGGTCTGGCAGCTCCACTCAATGTACGAGAAGGTAACGTTACAGACACTTCAATACAGGTTGCCTGGGACCGTGCTGATGGAGATTTTCATCAATACGAAGTCACATGTATAAATTGTGCAAGTGCTTTCAGGGTATGTTCTTTAAAAGACCACTCACGTTTAGGCAATGCAGTTATTTTTTTAAAGTCTTCTATTAATTAATCAGAGGTTAAATTAAAAGCTATGTCTTCTATTAGAATAGGGGGAGGTACCAGTTACATAATACACGCAAATTTTGCAAGCAGTTCTGTGAAAGCTGGATTTGGTTTTCTAGGTCCAGAAGGTCAAGCAAGAAACAGCAACATTTTCCAACCTTACTCCTGGTAAGCTGTACAGCTTTACAATTCGAACAGAAAAGGAAGGTTTTAGAGACAGTATTATTGTGAAAAAGGAAATAGAGACAGGTAAGACCAGAGTTTGTCAAATTCTGCATTTGTTTTGCTTGATCTATGTGTCTTGCTTTCTTCTACTGTTTCTGAAACTTTATTTTTGTCTCAAATGGAGAAAAGTAATTCACTCATCTTCATCATTTCCTCCTCCTCCTCCATTATTATTTTCCTTTGTTGCTGTACGCTTCTATGGGAGAACTTATCTTGGGCCGCATATCTCTGGGACACAGGGCTCTACCCACCCTGGGGACAGCGATGCACAGACATCAATATGATGGATACAAAATGTCTGTTTATTTATTTCCTTACTCCAGCAAGTATGTTCATTCTGAAGGGTTCTTTCATTTTTGGAACGATGTTTCTCCTCTCTATCCATATCAGGTTTTTCACTTGTAACACAATTATGTTGCTTTTTTTGATGTCACTGTGAATAAGTCTATTCAGATACCACCAGAAAGTAAGTATTCTGGCCAGTAACCTTTACATACTGTCTTGAGATAATAATTTCAGAGTCATTTTGGTTCACTGTTGCTTCTTCTTTCAGTAAGCATAACATTCTTATTCCAGTGAAAGGACATTAAGAGACAATTCAAAGTCTCAGAGTTTCTCTTTCTCTCCAGTAATGTACAATGCCATAGGTACTGAGATATCCTGCTCCAATGGAAAACAGTACCTTCATCTTGGGTGTAGGAATTAACGGTGTCGAGAGAAAAGAGTTTTGGTTGTTAGCTCTAGATAAAATCTGGACCAGGATAGCAGTGTCATTATTCATGGCTAGCAGAGTAACTTAGCAGTGGTTCTTAGGCTGTCTTCACTCTAGGGGTGCATCCACTATTGCATTGCTTTTTGGTTGTAAAATTATAGCTAATAATAAACTACTTAGTATCTTACAGTTTAGAGGTAGAACAAGGAAGGATCTTACTAGTGTAGGAAAAGTATGCCTCAAAAACATCTTTGGATCCTTTAAAGGAGTCATCAAACATGTACAATTGATATATGCTTTGTCGGTTTCCAAAAATCTGTCAGTGAGATTCTCTTACCATGGTTCTTAAAAAAGCAGCCAGTCTTTTAAATTGACCTAGCAAAAGGGAATATTAGATAAAAGTAGTTTCCACAGCGGAGGGAGGTTGTCAGACAACTTCTGGGACGTGTTCTGTCCAAAACATTCATAAACCATCTAGAAAAGTGAGCAGACTCAGAGGTGACAGTTTGCTGATGTAAAGTTACTCAGGATAGTAAGGATGAGAACTAGCAAAGAGTAACTGTGGAAAAGACCATATATGCCTCAGTGGCTGGATGTTAGCGTGTCAGGTGCTATTCAGTTTAAATAAGCGTAAAGTGATACACAAGGCAAAAATAACCTAAACATCACACGTACCTGGTCAACTCTGAGCTGACTGATACATCTCTGAAGCAATATTTTGAGAATATGATGGGTTCCATGAAAATATCAGCATCTAGCTCAGCAGCAAAGTAAAAAGCAGCTGGGATGTTAGAAGAGATTATAGGCCAAAGCAGGAAACATTGCTGTATTGTCTGTAGAAATCCAGGTACTCTTGCCTCTTGAATACAGCATGCAGTTCTGGTCCTGTTAGGTTGTGTTCATGTGCCACGCACAAAGGAGCCCAGAGGGGCAAAAGCAAGAAGGGGAGCCCAAGTAACACCCTGCCAGGCTACTCCCAGGCCTGTCACAGGAGCTATCAGCCCATAGAAGGCTTACCTCCACAGTGGCAGGCAGGAACCCAAATTACAGACTCCCAAGGAACAAACACCCTGTCCAGGTCCTTCCCAGGGCTGTCAGAAGAGCCTCAGCTCCTGTGTCTGGGTGTGAAGCCTGTCAAGACAGGTCATCAGGAGGAGCTCTCTGCATCACCTTTTGGACTCAGGGGCTTTACTGCCTAGGGGTATAGGACAGGGATGCCAGGGAAAAGCAGTTTGGGATTGCACAGGATTTGTTGTGGGATGCTTAAGGGAGGAATCAAAGGCAGGAAAAAGAGAGGGCATCATGTGACTTGGGGAAGAACAAATGTGGGAAAATAGAGGGCTAACGAGATAAGAAAGACTCACCACATGTCAGATTTGCTTATCTGACTGTGCCTTGCATCTGATTATCACAGTCTGTCCTATCTTATTAAATCCCTTTCTAATTTCTTCCTATTCTGTGTGCCTGTGTGTGTACAGGGATGTGAGTGCAGCAACTGGAGTCAGACCATGAGTCAGAGGGCCCTTGCATCTGTGGTGCAGCACCTAGAGCAAGTGCAGGTGTGTGAGTGAGTGTGTGACCACTAGTGAGATCCAGGTGGATGAGCTGGTGGGTAGGGGAAGTAGCCTGGGAGCAAGGGTGTGAGTGCGCCAGCACTGGTTATGAGAACATCTGTGTATCTCTAAGGGCGAGAGCACGGTGGGGGTCACCTGTTGGGACTTGGGAAGTCCTGGCCAGTGCTGTATATGCGCCAGTAACTGGGAGATTGGGATCCAGGGGCATCTACTGGGCAGACTGAGTGTGTGAGCCCAACTATTGGGGGGATCCACCTTCTACATATGTATCTAAGTATTCTCACTAGTGAACCTCCATTCTCAGCTGGAGAGGGGAGCAGGATGAGGCCATTGGTGCTGTCTGTATTTGTATTAATGCTCTGAGTGTCTGTCTGTGATCTGTGTGGCTGGCCATGTATATGCATATATATGTGGTGAGTGTATATATGTTGTGCATATGTGTGCTCTGTGTGTATTTGTGCCTGCTGGGAATACAGCTTCAGCCTTGCTCCTGGTTGGACTGGAGAACATGGCCTCTCAGGCTGTTGGATCTGGCACGTCGTATTTCCCTCTAACAGGTCCCTAATGTGAAAAAGTGAAGTATAGTAGATGCAATCAAAAAGGTTCATAGGAGGGCAGCAGGTGTGATCAAAGAATTGTCTGGTTTTAAGGAACTCCACATCAGTCATGTCAGAACTGCACTAAGTAGCATTACAGAGCAGCAAGTGGTTTGGCTCTGGATCTCATGGTTAAGGGAAGTCCCTATACATGTTACTGCAGCGGTATTAGTCTGTGTGTCCTTGAGATAAGCAAGAACATGACATAATTTTTCTAGAGTTTTCACTGCATTCTCATGACATGAGTCCTGTAATTAAGTAATGTATTTAAAATGTATCTTAAAAGTAATGCATTTTTTTTTTATTGTCACACAGTACCAAGTGCGGTTAAATATCTGAACTATAGCAGAGACTCTGAATCAATAACAGTTACCTGGCCACCAGACCAAAATATGTTTGATGGATATGTTATTTCAATAAACAGTAATGTCTTCAGTGAGGAGAAGATGTTACCTTCTGGTGTAAGGTATGAGGATTACATTTAAAAATAACTCACGTGAACTCAAACCAGATGTTTCAGTGTATATTTAAAATAAGTAGCCTGCAGGTTTACTTATATGTGATATATCACAAAATCACAGAATGGTAGGGGTTGGAGGGGACCTCTGGAGATCATCTTGTCCAACCCCCCTACTTGAGCAGGCACACCTAGAGCAGGGGGCACAGGACCGTGTCCAGGCGGGTGTTGAATGTCTCCAGGGAAGGAGACTCCACAACTTCTCCGGGCAGCCTGTTCCACTGCTCTGTCACCCTCCCAGTAAAGAAGTTTTTTCTTATGTTTAGCTGGAACTTCCTGTGTTCCAGCTTCTGCCCATTGCCCCTTGTCCTGTCACTGGGCACTATTGAAAAGAGTCCAGTCCCATTCTCCTGACAATCACCCTTCAGATATTTATATGTATTGATAAGATCCCCCCTCAGTCTTCTCTTCTCCAGGCTGAACAAACCCAGCTCTCTCAGCCTTTCCTCATAAGAGAGATGCTCCAGTCCCCTGATCATCTTGGTAGCTCTCCACTGGACTTGCTCAAGGAGTTCCATGTCCTTCTTAAACTGGGGGGCCCAAACCTGGACACAGTACTCCAAATGTGGTCTCACTAGGGCAGAGTGGAGGGGGAGGTTAACCTCTCTTGACCTGCTGGCCACACTCCTGTGATGTTTTAGTTGATATATATATATCTGTACCCGTGTGAAAAAAAAATTTTTCAGAATGGCATTTTTAAACAAATTACAAATCTCATACGATGTGTTTGTGCAAAGAAAAGCAAACAAAGTACTGCACTGGAGTGAGGACCAGTAGAATCTGTGCATTATTCTGGCAGTTTAATTTAATCTTTTAAGACTTCCTAGCACTTAAACTTCCTGTGAACCATAGTACGATGCATCCTCTTTAAGATTTTGTCATACTAAAATAGTTTTTGTCTGACAGCATATACACTTGTATGCACACATTATGTGTAAATAATATCCATAATACTATAAAGAATTAACATATTAAGATACATGCATTTTTAAAACCCTAAAGAACACAATCTCTTTTTTAATTCTTTGTAGAATGTACAAATTTGAGAGTCTTCTGCCAGGCACCGATTTCTTAATCAGTATTGTGACAACCAATGGGTTAAAGAGAAGTCACCCCACCATCCTCAAGATTAGCACCTGTAGGTTTGCAGTTTATTAATAACTTTACATGATTTCAAATAATTTGGATTGTTACATTTTGAGGTATTGCCTAAGAAAAGCTATTCCTTATTAAATCAATGCATCTTAACAATGGTTGGATTAATGTGTGTGTGTCTTTCTTTTCAATCTAGACAACCTTGAAGGTTACTAAGTAAATAAAAGCTTGTATAACACAAACAAGTTTCCTCTGTAGTTAATGGGATTCTACCAGTAACTGAATCGTCAGTATTCTGATTCAACTGCTAATATGTAGAGGTTAATTTAATTTATATTATTCTTCTTAAGCACAAAATGAAATCTGTTTCTACACTGAACTATAAAATAATGAATTGCAGTGTCTTCTGTAGATGTTAATTTCCTTCAAATTAATGTAGATTATTTTGATATTAAATTTTGCATCCACTCCTGTCTTTACCTCAGATCCTGATCCGCCATCAGATTTAGAGGTGTTTGGGCAAGAAGAAAATACCGTCTATTTTTCTTGGAAAATACCAAGAGGAGGTTTTGATATGTTTCAGGTGAGATAAGGAGGGATCCTTTACATTTTTTTTTTAATTTCTCAATGAAGTTATCATCCTGTATGTACTGCAAACCCAACAATAAATATTTGTCTTTGCAACCCACATAAGTATGGGTGGAAAATACTGCTATGTGAGAAGATCAGCTAAATACATATTTCATATTACATAACATTTTTTTGAAAGATTATAAAATTATGCTTCTAAAAGCTTTCAAAACCTGATTTTTTAGCTGGCGTGCAATAAAAAAGAAGATTACAGGTCAAGGGTTGAATGCAACTGCAGTGTGATTTTTTTTCTCTTAGCTTTCCAAAATTGTAACAAATTAATTTCATTAAACTGCAAAATAAAAAAAAAATAATCATTTTATATAGAAAGATCTAAATGTTTTGTTTAGAAAGTTCCAGAATATTTTTTTTAATGTAGCAATTTACAAGACAAAACTGAAAACATTTGATACCTCCCGTACTCTTCTGGCCTTGGGCACTGAAGGAGTTAAAGGATTTCCTGAGTGATAGGTTGAAACTGGACATACATAAGAAAAACAGTGAATGTTTTTTGTCTCTCTGTTTAATCTTTTATACTTCACGGTTTTGTTATGCCCTGTTTGAAAGACTACACTTTTTTATTTTAAACTTGGTATTCTTTAGGTTCTTGTGGTATTAGAAATAGCTAGTACCTCCCTATTCACCATACCCATACCTTTCATGATTTTATAAGCTTTAATTTCTCAGTTGTCTTTTGTGCAGCAGTCTTATGTGGAAGCTGTTCTACATATTTTATTTTTTTTCTTTAGTTTTTCTAAGCCTTTGATATCCTGCTTGAGATTAGGTGTTCACCTACGATGTGGGTGCATAATGGAGTTATCAGAAAGGTTAATAGTGTTTTCTGTTTTGCTTCCTATTCATTTCCTAGGCAATAACATGCTGTCTACCTTTCAGACTACTGCCAGACTTTTTAAAAATCCCCTTCTGTGGACGTTTCAATTTGAGAAGCTCAGTTTGACTCAAAATTCATAGTTGATTAATAATGATTCTGGTATGGGAACATCCTTGTTTATATAACAAATATGATCATGAAACAAATAATTGTTACTGTTTCTCATACAGACTTGCCTATACTGAGTGCTCCCTTTGTACTTTGGTCAGCTAGTGGCCTCCCCAACACCCAGATAAGCTTACTGTGTGTTAAAATTATTGCTTTCATCGGTTGTTATACCATTTTGAATTTGTTCTTCAGTCTCTTTTGGCCTGCTGACCTGTGTTTCTGCCCTGCCCTGCTTCCCTGTGATTAGAATCATAGAATAATAGAATATTTGGGTTGGAAGGGACCTTCAAGATTATCTAGTTCAAACTCCCCTGCCATGGGTAGGGACACCTTCCCTTAGACCAGGTTGCTCAAAGCCCCACCCAACCTGGCCTTGAACACTTACAGGGATGGAGCATCCACAGCTTCTCCAGGCAACTTATTCCAGTGCTTCACCACCCTCATAATGAAGAATTTCTTCCTTATATCTAATCTAAATCTACCCCCTTTCAGTTTAAAGCCATTACCCCTTGTTCTATCACTACATGCCCTTGTAAAAAATCCCTCTCCAGCTTTCTTGTAGGCCCCCTTCAGGTATTGGAAGGCTGCTATAAGGTCTTCCTGCAGCCTTGTCTTCTCCAGGCTGAACAACCCCAACACTCTCAACCTGTCTTCATAGGAGAGGTGCTCCAGGCCTCTGATGATCTTCATGGCCCACCTCTGGTCTCACTCCAAGTGGTCCATGTCCTTCTTATCTTGGGGGCCACAGAGCTGAATGCAGGACTTCAGATGTTGTCTCAAGAGAGCAGAGCAGAGGGGAAGAATCACCTCCCTCGACCTGCTGGTCAAGCTTCTTTTGATGCAGCCCAGGATAAGGCTGGCTTTCTGGGTTGCAAGTGCACAATCCCGGGTCATGGTGAGCTCCTCATCAACCAACACGCCCAAGTCCTTCTCCTCAGGGCTACTCTCAATCCATTCTCTGCTCAGCCTGTATTTGTGCTTGTGATTGCCCCAGCCCATTTGCAGGACCTTGTACTTGGCTTTGTTGAACTTAATGAGGTACACACAGGCCCACCTCCTAAGCCTGTCTAGGTCTCTCTGGATGACATCCCTTCCCTCCAGCGTGCTGACTGCATCACACAGCTTGGTGTCATCAGCAAACTTGCTGAGGGGGCACTCGATCCCACTTTCCATGTTGCTGACAAAGATGTTAAATGGCGCTGGTCCCAGTACCGACCCCTGCAGAATGTCACTCATCACTGGTCTCCACTTGGACATCGAGCCATTGGCCACAACTCTTTGAGTGTGACCATCCAGCCAATTCCGTATCTACCAAGTGGTCCATCCAACAAATTCATGTCTCTCCAATTCAGAGACAAGTATGTTGTGCGGGACAGTGTCAAATGCTTTCCGCAAGTCCAGGTAGATGACGTCAGTTGCTCTGCCCTTATCCACCAACACTGTAAGCCCATCATAGAAGGCCACCAAATTTGTCAGGCATGATTTGCCCTTAGTGAAGCCATGTTGGCTGTCACCAGTCACTTCCTTATCTTCCATGTGCCTTAGCATAGTTTCCAGGAGGATCTGTTCTGTGATCTTGCCAGGCACGGAAGTGAGACTGACTGGTCTGCGGTTCCCCAGATCTTCCTTTTTTCCCTTTCAAAAAATGAGGGTTATGTTTCCCCATTACCAGTTAATGGGAACTTCACCAGACTGCCGCGACTTCTCAGATAGTGCGATAGTGTCTTAGCAACTTCATCTGCCAGTTCTGTCAGGACCCGCAGATGCATCTCATCAGGTTCCATGCACTTGTGCACCTTCAGGTTCCTTAGATGGTCTCGAACCTGATCTTCTCCTACAGTGGGCAGTTCTTTGTTCTCCCAATCCCTGCCTTTGCCTTCTGCAACTTGGGTGGTGTGGTTTGAGTACTTGCCAGTGAAGACTGAGTCAAAAAAAGTCATTGAGTACTTCAGCCGTCTCCATATCCCGGGTAATGAGGTCTCCCAGTTCCTTCCAGATATCACCAACGTACCTATAGAAGCTTTTCTTGTTGCCCTTGGCCATATTTAATTCTGTCTTAAGTTAGCTTGCCTGAACTAGGCAAATTTATAGTTTTTCTTGTTTTGATGTGATCTCCAGTTTTTAAGGATATCTTTACTTAAAATAATCATCTTTACTGTTCAAATGGTTTTGCTATTTCTTCATTCCCTCTACAAATTTTCTGAGTGGTGTATTATGTACTAAAGTTGCATTTCAATGGTTTTTCATACCATGAAACCTTTGGGTCCTCCTCATAATTTCCTTTTAATTTGCTTGATAATTTTTAAGTATTTCTCCTTTTCTGATTAAATGTCACTATGTGTGACTTCTTTTTCTTACAAAGAAGTTGAGTTCTAGTATTTCATGGTTGGTATTACAGAGTGGCTCTTCAGCATTTATATTTTGAACCATATCCTTTGCAATGCTTAGAACAAAATCTTGAGTTATTTCTATTCTTTCAGTTCTCTGGTCAGAAACAATCCACTGTGACATCTGAATTGTCTGTGCATCACGTTTCACTACGACATTGAACCAGTGTCTCTTCTGTAACCTGTCTTGTCTTGTATTATCCTTTGCATTTTGCAGTCACTGTACGAACACGGTCATGCGCTCAGTAAAACTTTGCAATAGGAAGCTATTCTTTAAACATATTATTTGAATCAGTAAAGATTTCAGGATATAGTCTTGTACGCCTAACTTACTTGACTAGGATATTCTTTAGTACGTAACAGTACCATGAGACAAAGTACTTTGCTTTAATGGTCTTACACAGTTTATAACCCAATATCACAGTGTCCAATTCTTTTCTCCCCCTTCCCCATGACTTCAATTATATCCTTACCTAAAACCTGCAATCTGTGTATTCTTAGTATAGTTTCTTGACATTTCTTCTCTCTTGATTAGTGTAAAGCTGTGTTGATCTGCAGGAATAAGAGTAGCCAGTTAACCTACCACAGCACAATTTGCCTTGAGTATTTTTACAAATTTTAAAATTCATTTTAGTTCTCTCATTCATGTTTTGAACCAGTTCAGATGTACTTCTGTATGTAGCCAGGTTATTTTTACCATCCTGTGGAAAGTAATTGTCATCCGTAATATTAATCTTTATGGCACAGGATTATTGTTCAGCATCTCATAAAGCAAGCAGCCACATTAGACAGTGCTTTGTTTGAATAAATGAGCTTATCTTTAAATCTTTAATGAGAAAGGCTTCAGCAGACAGGTTGCTTAGCAAGGTGCACCTGTGTAAAAGGGATCATTTTACTAATCATTTAAAATTAATTATGCCAGCTCATCAACTTTCTATGCAATACATTGTAGTTCATAGAGCGAAGAGTGCACAAAAGGTACTTTCCTAACTTGTTTATACTAGATGTGAATCGTTAATCTATAGCTTTGCTTCTAGCATTTTGCAGTGCTGTAATTCTAATAACATGATGACAGTCTCCAAGTTTTAGTGTGTATTAACAGGTATTGTGCTGGTAAAATATACAGAGAGAAATTGGATCGTTCGTCCCCAAATGAATAGCAGCTGAACCAAAGTGCTTTCAGGTCACTGCCATGTGTAGAATATTCCTCGTATCTTAGAGCAAATAATGAGTGGCGGGACAGGACACACTGATGTGGGCAGCTGCAAACCTTCTTGATCTCTTAGTACTAATTGCCATGCCCGAGAAACCCGTGTGTGTGTGCTGGAGATGCTTGTCTGAAGCTCTCCTCTGCAGGGCAGACACAGTGTGCATCTTGCCTTTCACTAGTGCAGATAGAAAACAGCCTGCAGTAACAGTTTTCTATGTCCACAGAGAGGACTAGCACAGGATTTTTTTTCACCTGAGAGTTGTCTGGGAGGTCAGAAGGAATCCTCACAGCCTCTAGGAGTTAAAAGTGGCCAAATTTCCATTACTTGGTATCTCCAGCACTTTTATTCTCTGCAGTGGCTCGAAACAAGTGAGTTTTCAAGGTATCCCAGTGAGCAGAGCTGAGTGGATGATTCCTTGGGACTTTTTTCAGAATCTCAGTTCTGAACAGTGCCTGGGTGTTTTTTGGTTGGTTGGGTTTGTTTGATTTTGAGGTGGTTTTTTTTTGCCAGAAAGGTACAGAGATTTCAGAATAATAAAAAAAATTATCTCATCCTATTGATTAATCCTTAGGCTGCTCTTCTACTCCTTGGCTATTCTCATTCTTTCTACCTTGTAGTTAATTGTACAGCTCATCAATACAACTGTGTGACTGAGCAGTCAGAATGCACTTTATTATCCTTCCTCCAAGAGCAAAAAGATGTCACCTGTAAGCCTTAACATAACTTTGGTTCCTCCATCTACTTTTAAAGATTAAAGTCACTGCTTTCACCACCGGGCTATTAAGGAACCCTAGAATAATTAGTGGATCAACTTTGTGGAACATAATATAAAGCTCAAGCTATATTCTTGATTTTTTTTTTGTCTCTAAAATGTGGAAAATATTATAAACATTTTTATATAAACAGGTGATTGGAATCTCTGAAAGTTACTTTTATGAAGTGAGATAGTCTGATACAAGAAATTATTTCTCTTCCATAGCTTTCATATTGTCTGATGAATAATGAAAAGCTGCTTACCAGAACTTTTTATGATAGCAGAGCCGTAGTGAAAAATCTGGTCCCTGGGACAGAATACTTTTTTCAGTTACGGACAGTTAAAGGCTTGGATTCCTCAGTGGCTGTGGAGAAAAAAGTCATCACAAGTAAGGAAATACCTTATAACTTGTCTTTTTTCTCTTTTTGAAAAACAGTAAATGTTCAGAGACATATAAATCATTGTGTGCAAGTGACTCAAAATGAAACTTCAACTTTGGGGGGCAAGTTCCACTTCCTCTTGTGATAGTTTTTTAAATAGGAGCCTTGTATGTAACTCGCTGAGTTGAAGTTGAAGAGTCTAGACATAGCTGCAGATACCCATTTGAAAAAGAGGCAAAGTCACAAAATTCCTCCAGCTCTAGCAGAATAAGGTCTTGCCAGAGTAGCATTCATATTTTAAGAATTACCTTGCATTTTGTTTACAATTGTTTCTGCATCTCTCAAAATCTTACAAACCCATGGTCTAAGATTGGAGGATTGCTTCTGTAGAAGGCCACAGAAAGCTTAAAAGGGTAAGAGGAATTGTGCTTCAGGTAGGTATCTTAACAAGGTCCAGAAAATTAAGCTGTGTCTCGCACTCATTTTCTGTCTCGGAGCAAACATGGATTTTCCACTGCTACTGTGACACAGCATAAAAAGAGGAAAGTGTGTTTGTGGCAGAGATTTGAAGGAATAAGTTTATATTGGATTCTGGACTGCCAAAATAAATAAAGAGCAGCTAAGTGTAATCAGAAAATAAATCAACTCCCAGATTCATACACATGCATGTCGTCGACCTCCTCCCTTCTTTGATGGATTTTCTGTGGTCTGTTTGGACTATAGCTCCTCAACCCAGTTAATAGTCAAGGAGGCTCTGTGCTAAATTATTCAGAGATGAGTGAATCTCTGAAAAGAACCAGATTTGGTCCTGCAGATTCTTGTTAATGGAAAGTACAGCAGAATAATCATGGCCCTGAAGGTGCTTTTTGTCCTCAAGCAAATATTTTCAAGAGTATTGTGGATGAATCCAGGGTATGGCTAGATTACAGAGAAATTATAATTTTAATGGCAAAACTTTAGGATTTTTTCATGCTAAATAATCCAGACGTTAATGGGATTATGCTAGTTAGTATTTTTCAGAAAGCTTCAAGCAACATCAATCAATAATCTGGAAGATTCTTTTGTTTAGGAGGAACGGAAACATTTCTCTTTTCTAACCGCAGCTGTGCTGCACAGATTAATGGAGGTGCTATTTGTAAATAGTTATCTGTGAATTTAGGACCCTTGATATGACCAGAAAGAATGATTAAAGAAGGAAAATAGGGATAATTGCTGAGATTATGTGATTTACTGTATCCCTATGTGAACAGATGAACAGTTTTCTAAAATCATATGGCCTGTGATATGTTTTAGAAAACTTCTGAATAAAATATCTACTTCTGTTTACAAAGAGTTCCATTCTCATGCTGTTTCACCAGTGAGTAAAGTTACTTTTCTTACAGAAGATCTGATAAGTCTGGAATTCTCTTCCAGAAATTACATAGTGCACACAGAAGGTACATCCCCAGGTTTCACCCTGTGCAGCCTAATGGCACTGTTTACTATAGATCCAAACAAAGATACTTCTAAAATTAGTGTGACTATTTCATGATGCTGTGAATCTTCAAATCATTTTAATAGAGAACATTTATTTTTAAAAGATGGTACTTTTTCTTATATTTTAAGGACTATGCATTAAATTTTTCTTTATTAATCTGAATAATTTTTACTGTAGAACCAGCTGGGATATGCGGTCTGGCATTAAAAATGGTAAATACTTCCTCTGTAACTTTAACGTGGAATCCAACCAAGACTAACTTCACTTCGTATAAAGCATCTTTATCAAACAGCACCTTCGTAAACAAGTTCAGGATTCCAGGAGCACTGACTGACTTCAGTGTTACAGGCCTGACTGCCGGGGGCATTTATAATTTCACTCTGCAAAGACTAAGAGGAAATATTGAAGGAACTTCTGCTTTCATTGAAATTGTAACAGGTCTGTATGGTTTCTTGCTTTCTCTCCTTGCCAGTGGATGGTAACTGTCAATAACAGTGCAGGTTTAGCTTTGTACTTCTCACTTCGTGGAATTTCAAGAGATCTTGCATCTGTCTTTGGATCTGTGGTTGTGGACATGCGTTACTTATATGCTATTCAGCCTGTACTTAGTGAAACACTACCAGAAACATAATTTCTTTATCTATGCTGCACTTCTTTTCACCATTTTTAGTATTTTTGTTATTTTTCAGGTCTTATCGTCCCAAGAGTTATGCGTGAACTGAGTTTTACTTTACCTAATTTCAGTAGGCTTTTTGCAGTGAGTGAAGTTAAACAGGTTTACAAATGGTTGTAGAGTTAAGGCTTTAGACTGTAAACTACTCCATTCTAGGTCTCTTTCTTATTAGATTTGTGATTAAAACTTTGTGGCGTACAATCGCAGTCTTGACACGCGTCTGCAGTTTACTGTAATGTAGTAATGTAAAATACAGATGAAATTTAAAGAGCAGAAAGGTGCAACAGAACTACCTCAAACGATTTATTTTACTACTTTTTAATACTACTTTTTATCGTGTTTTTTATGGCAACGACATGGTGGTGTGAGAGAGACCTGAGAAGTGGTGGAAGTTGTCATTGATTGACTGCTTTGACCAAGTGTCATGACATTTGTGTGTCTGCTTTTGGGATCAGTGCTTGACAAACTGGTGGTGCTTCTGCATTAGTCAGGGGGACTGAAGCAAGGGGCCAAAGAGGGCCTTTAAAATAAAGTGGTGTAGAGGTGAAAATCGTTACATTTGTTTTGAGGTAATGTCTTGAGGGTAAAATTAATAAGAAAAAAATCTTGTACGTCTTTTAAGCTAGGACTGCAATGCTATAATACTTCAATTGCAATTAATTTTTTTTTCAATTTGGTTGACCTAATTGTGCTTCCTTTTTACTTAAATGTATTGAGATTACATTGCGATGCTGACCCTGCTGGTTTATAGTGACTAATTTTTGGAAAAATTAACATGTACCTGGATTTTGCACTCCATATTCACTGATGTATCAACTCAACCTCAACTAATTTTCAATCCACTCACTCAGAATATATATTGCAGACATTAGGTAGCATTTTTGTAGGGCAAATTGTTCTAACTATGCTTTACACAAATACTCTGGCTCTATACAAATATGCTGACCACTGCTGGTAAGAAGTGTGTGTGTATGAAACAGAGAGGAGGACCATAGAAGAGCAGGTGCAATGAGGCTTGAGTGAACCACACTCGCGTTTGTGTTCCCTGATGATGTGATTAAATCTGCAGAAGGGGATAGCCGAGGCTTTTTTTTCAGTGTCAGTGGGAAGGGTAATGCTCTGTCACAGAATAATAGTAGGGAGAGCATTAGCTTTGTGGGACTAAATTTCTCTTTCCATGAGGACGTTTTTATGCTCTCTTCTACTGCTGAGTCAGAAGTAATTCAGCTGAGCTAAAGAGATGACTTCAAGTATTGTGGTAACTATACACTCAGAGATTAATCATGGGTCTGTATAAAAAGCCCTCTATAAGCATAAAATCCAGCTTTAAAGGAAGTTGAGATCCATGGAAATAACAGTACTGATGATAGCAGTAGGACTTAAAATTTTAAAAAGTATTCTAAAAGGAAGAAATTATGCTGTCAGTTACACTTGCACACCCCCACATATATTACTATTTTTTTTTGTTCTCACTATTAAAGCAACAAGTTAAAAATAATATGTATAAGACAAATGCAGACTGAATATAAAATATAAAGGTAGTATTTGGATATGTCAATATTTGACTTAGATTATTTGATGGCAAAACTGGAGTAATCTGAAATGATTCTGGAACTTTGGACAGTCAGTGTAAATACTTCATGAAAAATATATAATCTAAGCAGACTTACAGTAAATAAGAAAGGAGTGGAGCTCTTTCAGGATGGAAGTCATATGATATTCAGACTGCCCAGTATGATATTAGTGTATAAACAGTACTAGAAGATTTAGTCTGAATTCTGAGGAACCATATTAGTAAGGCAGGCCGAGGACTGAGCGCGAGGGTGGTGGTGAATCTGAAATGTGATAAATAGCATCACTGGCTGGGCTGGCTCTGGGAGATGAGCATAGGGGCAGCTGTAAGCTGTGCGTACTTTCCAATGTATAAAGGAGGCAGATGCACATGCCTATGGATTGCACAGGTGGATAAATTATACAATATTACGGGTAGATAATTTTTAATGGCCTATTGAAGAAGCTAAAATCCAGTTCATTATTAGGCTTAGAGTGGATGATACAGATTTAAAGGTGCATTTAAAGGCAGAAGAAATATGGTGTGACGGGAGTACGCGGAAACTTGGCTTTAATAAAAGGAGTAAATCATCCAAATTTGGGGGACTTACCTCACTAGCCTTCGTGGAATTACTGGGATTCCAAATACATTAAAAGTGTTACAGAGTTAACAACCCTGTGGCTAGCAACAGAACAAGCACCAGCTATATCTTTAATTTCAACAGCAGCACTAGTTATGACAGTAGTAGTGCTAACTTTAAGGTTGGGGACAGCAGAAACACCAGGACTGTGCAGAGATTCTTTGTTAACAGAACACCGGGCAGAGATACTTGCGCTTGCTCTCTGTGAATGGGGATGTCTGCACAGCATAGCTGGGACATAAGTCTCAGAGGTAGTATAGCAACTGCAGTATAATATACTGCTGTATCCAGGCTAATAAGTGATTATCCTTCATGTAGCAGGTGAACTGTTCTTGGATGCTTTTATATTCAGTTGTAATTACTAATATATTTGTAAAGGGGGTTATTTAACTTAATATCTTTTATTCCACAATTCTCTTTCAGAACCTGCAAAGCCAGAAGGACTTAAATTCTTCAATGTTTCATCATATTCTTTTTCACTGTATTGGAGACTACCGTATGGACACGTAGACAGATTTCACGTGGATCTTATTCCTGATCATGGTTCCGTTGTTATCCTAGATCTTGGAGTTAGGGAGTATCAAGTATGTGCTTTTATTACAGGACTTGCATGGCCAGCTTTTCCTTATGCAGTGTCCTGATAAAGAATTCAAGCTTGCCTCCTTAGCTACTTAATGCAAATATGGATATGAAAGTATTAATGAAAAATTGGTGAGAGCAAATTTCAGCATCCAGAGTTTGTTACCTGGCAACAGGTAGTGAATTTACCTTTTTTTAGGTCTGCTAGAAGGATACAGCCGGTCATCCAAGGGCTCATGAATAGTTTAACAAAGGAAGGGCAGAGCTATTGAGTAATACAGACTCATTAATTGTGTACTTGCCGGGAAGATCTGTGCTTAAATCATTAATGCAGGCAACATTTCGCTAAGCTAAGCCATCAAAAAGAAATAGGAGCACTTTTTGATTCTGCTGGCTGGAAAATATAATAATTTTAGCAGAAATAATGGTTGTTCTGGTTGCTTTGCTTTTGGTTTTCATTGGAACTGCAAAGATACAGGTATTTTATATAAATGCTTGCTAAAAAGTTGTTAATTATGTTTATTTCAAAATACGGGCTAGCTTAAGGGTCAAAAACTTGTTAGATTTTTGGCTACTTTTGTGTTTATTCTTTCAAAAAGGAATTTATAATGCTTCATATTTACGTTGATAATGATGATGATACCAAAAAACCTCTATAGATACACTGATAGGTGATTCCATGATAAAATTAATAGTTAATTTTGTTGTTCTTTAATATTGAATGTTATACAAATCTTATGGAGGGTAGTTAAATAAGATGGCAAAATGCTGTACTGTAGCTAACAGATGTAAATACTATTTTACTGTTGTAAATACTGTTGTATTTCTAAAAGCTTATTAACAGATCACTTTCAGTAATGCAATGCTTAAACTTTTGGATTTGGGGTTTTTGTTTTTGTTTTTTTTTTTTAATTATTCTTGGTAAAAGTTTTAAATCTGTGTCATATTTCAGGCTGATTTTTCTAATACTGTTCCTGGAACAACATACAGCGTTACAGTTTCTGCAGTTTCATCTTCACTCTACAGTTCACCTGCAAGTAGAACAGTGACAACAAATGTGACAAGTGAGTGAATAATGCCTGATGAAATTTTGTTGATTTTTTTTCTAACTAGGCTTTTTTGTATTTATTATATGCACAGTAGTATTTGAGAAATTATAATCAGTTTTGAACATTCATTAGAATTTTTCGTGTTCTTTAACCATAAAAAAAATACACTGAATCTGAGGTGTTCTATATGAGACCATGAGAGTTTCTCTATCAGATATTTTTAAGAAGCAGCCCTGGATGTAAGTTGTAGTTGTATTGATCCATTAGCTTGGCTATTTAAAAAAAAAAAAAAAAAGAAAAAAAGAAAATAGTATAAAAGAGAACAATTTATAAACATTTGAAAAATTTGCTATTGTGTCATGTAGTAATATCCATACTCCAATTCATATGCATAATGTTAGACTTCAGAGACATTTCAAAAAAATGTAGCCATATCAGACATGTTTTGTAAGAGACCACAGTTTGGTTTTGAATGGTTTTAGGGAACGGAACTGAAATTAACCATGCTAGCATGTCTCAGATATTAAATTGGCATTCAACCCTGTTTTGTCCATGAAGATGTTGAGCATTACAGTTTTTATGTTCTTATAGAACAATGTTCCTGGTATTTCAAAATTCATTTAATCGATTTTGTAACAGGACTCTAGCCAGAAAAAAAAGCTTTTTATTCAACAGTATTAGTTTTCAGTAGTTTTACTGGCCTATGCTGGCAGATGATTTCATTTCTTTATAGAAGCTGTGAGGGTGTCTCCATTACCTGGACACGTAATTAAAAACTTATCTTATATGTTATCTTATCTTTTATCTTATCTTATATATGTCTTATATGTGTGTGTTTGTGTGTGTAAAAAAATTACTTTTTTATTTTTCTTTTTTTAGATCCTGGCCCTCCTCTGTTCCTTGCAGGTGAAAGAGTGGGCTCTGCTGGGATTCTGCTGTCATGGAATACACCACTGCATCCAAATGGGAGAATTCTCTCCTATATTGTTAAATATAAAGAGGTCTGCCCATGGATGCAAACGGCTTATACACAGGTCACAACAAAACCAGATAGTTTGGAAGTTCTTCTTACCAACCTTAACCCTGGAACAACTTATGAAATTACGGTAAAAGCTTTACAAATGCCTTTCAGTATTATGAATTCTGATATACTGTAAATTGTGTGAGTTTATGGTAGGTCCATACAGTGTTTTCTGAAGGATTTTGCTGATTTTGTTGCCATGTAACAAAGTACGTTAGCCAGGTATATTTGTTTACAGTAATGGTTTTTAAATCTACTTCAAATATTTTCCTACCAAAATTGTACTAAAATGTAGTTTCTTCTTTTGGTATTTGTATTGACAATATGGCATTATGTGGTGAAAAGTAAAAAGCAAAGGGTAGAATTTTCAAAAACATCTAAATCTCTCTTCCTCTTCATTGAGATTTAATCTTTCAAATCACTGGTGCACTTTAGATATTACACATAGATTTCTAAATTGTCTCAGCCAGATCCAGAAAAGCATGTACATACATACTTCTTTCTTTGATTTTAAACTTAGTTTAAGGAGGAGTTTTCTTGCCTGAATATCTATTTAGATATAGTCTGTAAAGACCTTAGCCTGGCTTCCCTAAGCCTGGGAGTTTTACCTAGTATTATCTCCTGAAATAAAAAATGTCATGCCTTTCCATTCTCTTTCGATAGATATTATTGCCTAGATATTCACAGTGAATATTTACTGCCAGGATCAGTACCTGTATTTTGATGACTTCTATGTGTGGAATTTGTTTATGTTGAGATTAGGCACTCCTGAGCCATCTCTGGACTCTTCAACAATAAATGACTTCAGGTGGACAGAAATGAACTGCTGTCCTCTTGGCAATATTTGCCAAGCGATTCTTTGCCTGACTTACTCTTTCATAAGAACCTTGGAGAGGTGCTTCTTTTCAATATCAGGAATGAAATTATATTATGTGTTTGATTTGCTTCATTCCATATCATGTAAGTTCATACAGTGCAAAGCTATAAAAAAATATTGAAGTTGAGCAGACTAGGAATAGGGCTGTGCAGTGATTCTTTGTGAAGGTGGGGGGTGTGTAAGAAAGTAAGAACATAATTATGCCTGCCATTGTGGGAAAGTTGCTCCCTGTGAATCTAGTTGATCTAGTTGCAATGACCATGCTGATAAAAGCCAGTATATCCACAGCTGGAGAAATGTTTATCCTTTGATCTCCTGCCTCCAGTCATCTGTTAAAAAAAAAAAAAAAAAAAAAAGAGGCAACAACCACAAAAAGTTCAGCTACTATTTGAGAAAAGTATTATCACTTAGACTCTAAGCAGATTAATCTCCTCAGACAAATGAAGTTAAGAGAATTCAGTTTGCAATTCTCAGTACCTCAGTAGCACCTGCGTAGGGTTCACTGTTAAAGGTTTTGCAAATTCCGCTCTTTGCTCCATATGTGAATCTTCCCTGGGAAAACTGTGGGACATTTTAAATAATTTGTTTTACTTAGCAGTAATTTGCCCTTTGTTGATATATACGGGAGGCAATCCTTCCCATTGCTGGTGCCTGAAACATTGATCTTAGAGCAGAATTTGACTCACTAAAGTGACTTGTGACCCAACAACCTCTGTCTAGCAGGGACCACACGGCTTTTCTCATGAGTGAATAAAAGTCTGTTGGCAAGCTAAGGGCTTTTATGTTACCTACTGCTTTGGTGGGCGCCCTGACCGCCTGACCCACGAGCAACCTCACAGATTCAGTAATGAGTCAGGTGGAAACATTTCTTCTACCTCACAGATGTGGCCAAAAAGAAACATTACATGTTTTCCTTCTCTTGAGTAGTTTCTTGTGGTGGTTCTGTTAATTTCTGGAGTCATTTAAAAGTAGCTTTTGATTTTTACATAGGTGAAAATTCTTTATTGTTTTAAGGTACCTGGCTTGGTCCTGTTGTGAAATTTTTTCTGGTAAATATTGTGACAGTGCAGTTCAACAAAGCTTATAATAAAAAAAACCCCCATTTTTAAAGAAATAGCAGTTACAGTGATAATTTGTTAAATGTTGGTGAATTATGGATAACTTTGAACATCTGATCATTGATAATTTTGTAAAAATTTGCACTCAAGTTTTTTTTCTAAACTTAAATAACTAGTGGCAACATTAAAGCATAGAAGCATGAAAATTAATACTCCTTCCAAATGTGAACTGCAGCTACTTGAACTTTGGATAGTACTTTGTTATCTGCATAGTAAACTTGTCCTTTATAAATGTTTCCAAACTTTTTTCTGTAATGGCTCTTTATGGCAGTGATCTCTAGAAGCTAAAGGTACATTGTGTAAGCGTTCATTTTTATTTCTCTTCAAAGCTAATCAGTGTGTGTAGCTGGCACCTTTACCATGCAAAGTTTTGCATACTTAGTCATAGTAACTCTGAGTTCTTTTGAAACTGCACGTATGAAATGGGAGTTTCAGTGTCTGTATTAATGCTAGTTTTCCTTTCTGGATCCTTTCTACAATACCTACTTTGATATGAGATAAGAAAAAATTGGAGTTCAGGTGAGGAAAGACGTTTAGATTTATATAATGTAATTTTAATACTGTCAGAATTTTCTGATTGCCGGTCAACCCCCTGAAGATCTCAAGGTAATTTCTCTCTGTGGCACAGAAATAGGTAAGGTTGGCGATAGTCATGAGGTGTGTGTGCATGGGGAGGGGGTATTTGTATGGCTTGGGAAGGAGGTGGCCAGTGATACAGATTCTCCTTCACCAAGCAGAGCGCGCACTCTCATAGGCATAAGCATCCCTTTGCATCCTAAATTAAGTCTTCCATGGTACCTCATATTTCTTTGCTGTAGTTTGCCTGTTGTGGCTTAGTGCTTTTGTTTAAATAGCTTTACAGTCTTCTTAAAGATCATAGAATCATAGAAATGGTTTAGGTTGGAAGGGACCTTTAGAGGTCATCTAGTCCAACGCCCCTGCAGTGATGCACAGTTTAGCCCTGAAAAGTGATTAGAACAGTTCCTTCCACTCTCTTTGCCCATCTTTATCCCCTGCGTGCTGTCTGTCACTTCTGTGATCCACACACAATTTTGCACACCTGCCCCTTTTCACCCTGCTTTCCCCACAGTCTGTGCTGTCAGCTCCTTCAGCACCACTGCCATACCTTTGTTACCTGATGAGAAGAAATGACTCTGCCAACTTTAACCTTGCTGGAGAGCTTTTCACTTTGCTGCTTCTTTCGCACACCTCTCACTATCACCGTTGGAATTTTGCTCATGTTTTACCTTCTGTTGCCTCTGTCACTTCAAAATAAGGAGTCAGACGTCATTCCTCTTTCTTTGTAAGTATTGCATGCCATGGCCCATCACTGAGTCAAATAAGTCCTATATTGCAGAGCAAATAGCATTGTTGTGTTTGTCTTCATAAATTGTACCAAAGTCTCAATGTACTGCCCTTCTGTGGGAAGAATCTGCTATGATCGTGAGCACTGAGTCACATCCACCATAAAGTGCATCCACAGTTCCCTGGCCTGTTGTCTTTCTGCCAAAAGGCATAGAATCATAGAAGACTTTGGGTTGGAAAGGACCTTTAGAGGTCATGTAGTCCAAACCCCTGCAGTGAGCAGGGACATCTTCAACTAGATCAGGTTGCTGAGAGCCCCATCCAACCTGACCTTGAATGTTTTCAGGGATGGGGCATCTACCACCTCTCTGGGCAGCCTGTTCCAGTGCTTCACCACCCTCATTGTAAAATTTTTTTCCTTATATCCAGACTAAATCTACCCTCCTTTAGTTTAAAACATGCTTTCTTTGGGTTTCAGTTCTGAGGGAGGGCGACCTGCTCTCGCTATCCTTCAGGAGTTTAAGAAATAAAAGAGGACCTGTTTTCCTTTTTGCTCCTTTAAGTTATAGAATGAGTGAAATAAGAACAGGGCAGGTGGTTTAAGTGAATCTTCATAAGGAAAAGGAGTGTTACTGATGTTATTCTTGCTGTTGACTTTAACATAAAATAGGGATTCAGCACTTCTGAAGTGTGGATAGTCGCATGTGATTTTCTCAATTTGTTACACTGTTTCATAATTATTCTATTTTATTTTTCACATTTATATGTTGTGTATAAATTAAACAATACAGCTATGAAAGGCATATTAATTTGTATAAAAGCTAGAAGGTGAACCTCTGTGTATCCTTAAGATTTTCATAGTCCCTGAAACTATATATCCTGTAGATTCTCTAATGTGGCTTTTTTTTCTCCCTGTAGGTTGCTGCTGAGAACAGTGCTGGTGTTGGAGTATTTAGCAATCCTTTTCTTTTTCAGACTGCAGAAAGTGGTAATTTTAATAAAGCTGCTCATTATTTTAATTAAAGCTTCTCTAATTTGTTCAAATAAAGTATCCACGACACATTTCATACTTGAACAAATTCTGATGCGTTTAGAAAAAAATTGTAATTCTTGTCTTATTCTCTCACTCAGTGGAAAAGGTGTATTTTGTCCTATTTGCTAGTAACAGCATTTAGGGTGTGCACATTTGGGGGTTTCTCATATGCAAAGTCTGTTTCTGTTGGGGTTTTCCTATGCCAGTTTCTAGACAGGCTGCTTCCAGAAAGCAAGGTCACAGGAGAGCAGAGCTAACTATCAAGTGGACCCATCCGCTCTTGCCTGCAGCAGTATTAGGAGACTGACTGTTGTGGGATCAGCTCTCTCATTGTCTGCTTATGTCAAGCCATATTTGTTTAGTGTTGGAGTCAAGTGCCTTCTCTACAAAGCCCAGCACAGAACATATTTTACTAAGTTTTTACTTCTTAATTCTGAAAAAAAAAGCCCAACAACCAAACATGGCTGAAAGGAAAATTTGACTTGATGGTTTTGAAGATTAAAAAATGATAGTCTGAATTTGCATACTCTTTATTCATTAAGTGTTTGTAGTCCTCCTCACTCCAGGAGCAGTTGAGCTTGGCTGAAGAGCTGGCACCAGGCCAGCGATATTGGGGTGAACAAGTCCTAGTGGAATATAGAATTTGTGCTGCCGTGGTGGCGACCATCCCTCTGAGTTTAGGACTCCGGATTAGTTTCCATAGCTGTGCAAACCGCAGGGTGCCGCGTCTCAGTTAATGGCAGGATATCATCACTCTGCATAAGATTTCTGGCATAATGCAAAGAGTTATGAAATGAAGTATGAGAAGGGGTAGTAAACTTGCCATGTGGAGCTATGCAAAATCATTGTTTTTAACTATTCTTTGTATGTTATTGTTGGTAAAAAACCTTATTTCTGTGAGCTTTGTTTACTCATGTTTGACAGAGACATCAGTGTTTCTCCATAGGAGAACATCAGCTTTTTACTTTTTGATGCATTTCTGCTCACATTTTATTAAAGCTGAAATCCCTTATTATAAATGTAATTGGAAGGTGTCGTCAAATTCTAGGTGAGAGTTCTGTGTCACTGATACTTTTATACTTCTCGACTTTTTTTTTTTTAACTTTTCCTTTGATGGTTAAAGAAACCCCAACATCTTGATCAACATGAAGAGGTGCAGTTTAAAGTAGGAAAGTTAGACAGAAGTATAATTATTTAAATACAAAGGCTGTAGTCAGTGAGGAGGGGGAGAGGAGTGAAGGACCTGCCAAAGATTGAGCAGGGCCTAAGCAAGGGCTGAATGAGGCTTGGAGGATCTGTCTCAATTCAGCTGTGGAAGATCTGTGATTGCAGACACATGTATATGTGTATATTTTTAAGGCAGCATAACCCTTTTCTCCTTAGTACTAAGGCTAGCTGTCACAGGAACATCTACTGCCCATGCCATGCAGGCAGGACTAAGGGAGCGCTACAGTGCTCTAATTCTCAGGGAGGTTCACATGGCTTGTAAAATCTAATTTAGATGCTGCATCCCATTCCTTCGTGCTGTGATTAGTACAGATGCTTCGACAAAAGGACTGGCAAACTGTCACTGATACAAAGAACACCATTTCTGTAGTAGTAGTGAATAATCAAATAAAACTGAGCTATTTAAAGCTACCAAAAATCTATATCCAGCTGAAAAGGTGACACAGGTGAAGTGAAATAAAACACCCAGTGCTGTCATGTGCTCTTAAACAAACAGAAGTGGGCAAAAATTTGCTACTTCTGACACAGTAGATGAGTTGCTTCTAGGAAGAGTATTTTTAAGTTGACCAAACCAATTACTATATTATTATGAGACTGAAGTAATTATATATCTCACTTAAACTAGATTGGAAAAGAGCTGGTTGCATATCAGCTACTTTACATGCGTTTGTGAATGGTTGTTATTTATTTGCTTTAGGGTTTGGAAGCTAGAAAAGGCATTACAAAAAAAAAAGTGGGGGGGAATTTTTTCTTTCCAGTGCTGAGAAGAAAAGTATGTCTTACTGCCTTCATTTGTTTTGTTTTCAAGCTCCAGGTAAAGTAGTGAATCTCACAGTTGAAGCCTTAAATTATTCAGCTGTAAATCTGATCTGGTTTCTCCCTCGGCAACCAAATGGAAAAATAACTAGTTTCAAGATCAGTGTGAAACATGCAAGAAGTGGAATTGTAGTGAAAGATGTCTTGGTTAAAGTAGAGGACCTTCTGTCTGGGAGGTTACCAGAATGTAATGTAAGTGCTATAAACCTTTTAAGTTAGAAATAAACTCAAGCCGCAGAATATAGTTTTACATTTGTATGTGTATTTTGAGACATAAAAAATGTGGAGGCTTGCTTTTCAGAACAATCCCAAATACTTTACAAACTTAGGGCTAAGGCAGGATGTCATGGTTGAAAAAGCTTTCTGTCCAAATTAGTTTAAATAGAATACTTTTCCTTGAAGAGCTCAGTTTAATCAAAGTAAAAATATTAAGAAAGGGTCAATTTGGTGTCTTAACAAAAAATGAAGAAATAGGTAATTTTCAATTTTTCTTAGCTTTAATTTTTTAAATTTTTGTGGTTTTTTACAGCATTCAATTAGAAAAAACAGGATTTTTTTTTTGCCAGTGCAGACATAGTGTAATGTTAATATCTTATTTTTTATATATAGTATGATAATGCTTTATGTATTTTAAGTGTGTTTTTCACATTCACACGTTTAAACATTATTTGTGACATTACAACATTATTTAAGTACTTTCCATATTGAAATAAGGAGACCCACTATTAGCAGAGTGATTTTTTCATAAACTGTTTCTAGTCTGAGTTGTAAGCATTCATGGGAATATTTCTGGATTTTGAGTATTCATTGGATTCAGACCTGTGACCAATGCATACCTTGCAGAATTTCTTGAAGAAAATTACCTTTTCCAGTGTTTATTCTCCTTTTCCTCTTTATTCTGAGCAGAGTGTTGAGATTATTCAGATGTCAAGCTGCCTAACTTTTTTTTTTTTCTTTTTTTTGTTTTTTTTCCCCCAGGATGCTAGGCTTAGTACTTTAATTAAAAGTGGAGTTTTAAGTGATAACAATTATCAGGACTTTGGTTTCAGATTTTATTTGGAAGATCATCTTATGCATTGTGAAGGTTCCCAACACCAGGCTGATTTAATTCAGCACTGAGAAGAGAGGCTGCCACCTACTGAATCATAAGCTTTGGTTATTGTAATGCCTAGCAGTTTTTCAGAGGGGTCTCCTGACAGTATGATTAGGAAACCTCTGTCTGGTCTCATCCATTATATATGGATATATGTATGCTATATATGTATGTATACATACATACATGCGATGTAGAAGGACCTCACTGTGGGGCTTTTTTTTTTTTTGAGAGGGAGACTAAACACTGAAAATCGACTCTGGGAATAATTAAATGAATCCTAGAGAGTTGCTTCTGTTCAGTCAGATTTGAGAACTTGTGGGATAAGGCAAGAAACTCTAATACTGTCACTAACAGGATGTACTAGCAATGTCAGCTAATGAAATTATAACCTAAATTTGGAGATTGAAATATAAAACAGAGAACTGGTTTTGGATGATTTTGTTTCAAAGGTGGTCTGCCTTTTTTGAGCTAGTGTATTTACAGTTATAGGTTATAGATGCAGCTTGTCATATGTCATATTTTGTCTTTATAGGATAACAGTGAATCATTTTTGTGGAGTACTACCACTCCTTCAACTACTTTTGGCAAATCCACAATTCCTTCGCGGACTACGGTTACACCAAGTACAGAGGAACCGAGTCAAATGAGCTCTGTTTGGAATGAACCAATTAGTTTTGTTATAACTAACCTCAGGCCATATACCACCTATCTATTTGAAGTCTCTGCAGTTACCACTGAAGCAGGTTACATTGACAGTGCAATTGTCCGGACACCAGAATCAGGTATATACTGCTTTCAAATCGAAATAAAGTTCTCAGATTCATATGAAAATTTCAAAATATCAGTCTGAAGTTATGTTGCAAGGTACTTCAGTCCGAATCTGTCTTTATCTGTATCATGCTCTTGTATTCAAATGATTACTTAATTTTACCTGATGGAATCAACTGAAAGTGTATATAACTGTTAATGTACCTAATAACGTACAGTGAGTGGCAGTTCAGTTATTATTAAAAGATACCAAACTATGCTCAGGACAGATTAAATTTTATGAAAAACTGAGGATAATTTAAAAGCAGCAATTAATGGCATAAGGGAAGGAGAATTAAAAACAGAGATGAAGAGAAAAGGTGTCAGGCATGGTATTCAAAAAGTATGTGTATTGTATACATAGCAACTCACTTAAAGCTTCTTTGCCGTTGTGGAAGAATAAGCAGTATGAAGAAAACTCCTGTCCCAAGGTTCCTCAGTCTGGGCCTATTGCAGAAAGTTGTTCGTTGCTGAAGAAATCTTCAGATGCTAGGAAAGCTGATTTTGGGTTACCTGCAATGCACTGAGAAGTTAGAACTGGAAACGAAGGTTGTCCAGGAGCAGGGGTTTTATAAAGGCTTAGGTAGTGAGCAACATTATTAATAGAGCCATACCAAAAAGGTGTTCCAGAGAAATGTTACTCTGGCGCTCTGTTTCCTAGTACATCATTCTTTTGCCAGACACAGTTTGATGTTCCTGGGCTCCCCTTTCATACATCCAGAATTCATAGCACTGTTCAGATTAAAAGAAATGTAATTCTCTCTTAGCGCTGTTCATTTGAATTGCTTTGCTAGAATTAAAATATCCCTAGTTTGCTGTTCTGTCTAGGGTTAATGAAGTTTTGGATAATCTCTGTTCTAACGATCTCAGGGCTAATTTCCAGTTTATTTTTCACATATTAACATCCTGAGATAGGTGTGTTGGTAATAAGAAAGCCTTGGAAAGTGATGAAGAGCTTTTGCAGTGGGGTTTAGTTCTGCCAAGTACATAGAAAGATGTCAGCTGTTTGAAAGATAAGATTTTCCATCCTTGCTTACCGGGTGACTTTAACAGCGAGGGTTCATCCATTAAACCATGGTCTGGGAAAAGGGAGGTTTTCTTAGTGGTCGGCGTGGGTGAAAGTGTGCGGTGCCCTGAGCCACTGAACACCAACAGTCAGCCCTCATGACCCAAGTTTCAGTAAGTCCTTCCTCTTAGGAGCACGCTGGCACACCCAAGCTTCTGTTCCTGTTCCTTCCACCTCTGTTAGATCTTCTCCTTACAAGCATTCAGGTGCTTGCTGAAGTGCTGCTCCCCTGCGGGTCCTGCATGCCTGTGTACCAGGGAGCCTGTTCGGAGGCTGACCATAGAGCTGGTTGGTGATTTGTTAGGCAGGCATTTCAGTTAATAGGCATTTTGCCTCGTTATTTTTCTTTTCTTACCTTTCATTTGCTTCAGTGGGAAAGATGTTTCTTCATGCTAAAGTTTGTATTTTTCTATGTAGCCTATATAGTAAAATCATGATTTAGGAGTGTTGCTTTGCAATTATTGTAACAGGTCCCCACTCCAGTATCAAGTGCCATTGTCCAGTCTGTAATTACTGAAATCTACTTCCCTCTTCCAAATGTCTTGGTTCTTACAAGAATCTCTTTAGTGTCACACGAGCCACCTCCTCCAAACCCTCACATTTCCGTCCTCCAATGGAGTGCCTGGGATGAGGGTTGAGGGAGAGGAATTGATAGATTATAGTTTGTGATAGCAGGTGGGGCGGTGGAAGCATTTATTTCAAAGATCACTTTCCTGCCCATACAGGAGCATGACATGGAGTTGTTGTCATGTTCTTCTCACCACATAGAGGAAGACGATATATGTCGCTACTGTATAGCTCTTTGGTGTTCCATTTTAAAATGTTGAAAATTATTTCTGCCCCTCCAACCAGAATTTCCTGAGCCATGCTAAAGCTCTCCTGTGTTCTTTACAGAGATATTTTTCTTGCTTTGATTTTTGAAAAAGAGGCTACTACTTTAAAGCATTTAAAAATGCATCATTATAAATATTTTTTGAAAACCTAGCATGCAAATATTTCATTTGCTGGGATGGCTGTCAAGGGGAGGCTACTTCTACAAAGAGAAAAAGATTTATACCTTGAAAAAAGAATGGGCTCTTAAGATGGTATTTCAGAATTATGTCCAACTGTAGCTGATGCAATTTGCGTAGCTAAGCATGTTTAAGTAGTCTCTACTGACCAATCTATAGCATATCTTTTAGGAATGACTGGATTTTTTATTTCTTTAGTTTGTACATTAGTTTTTACAAAAGAAAATAGTACTTTTTAAGAAATAATATGCTAGTTAACTTGCATATTTGTTTACAGGATCAGTCTAGATCTCTGTATTGGTTTAATCTCACACATGACATAGTAAGACCTGATTTTTGTAGACATTTATATCAAGCATTTTCCATAAGTTTACTTGGGTATGCAGCACTTTTGAAAATCATATGGATGTAAAATATTGTACATCCTTTAGCTGTCTTTGGATTCAGATTTTTATCTCAATAGGAATCTCTCATTAATTTATCAGTACAGTAAGGTAGACTTTAGAAAGGACAGAGATCAGATTCCATAATCACTTGAGTATGGGATTCATTTAATTTATGCAAGCGGTTTCATGAAAACAGAAAATTACTCAAGGATGCAGTGTTTTTGCAAGCTTCATTGTTTCCAGGTTTATCTTTTTGGATAGTAGAGTATGTCATTAGTGCTGTCAAAAGTCTTCAATATAAAGTATTGTCCATATGAAAAAACAACCTGTTCACGGAAGAAAAACGTACCCAATGTGACCTTTGGATTGCTGAGCATCACAATTGTATTTGAACATCTTCTGCATGGAATCTATATCATTATGAAGTTCATGCTAAACTTGGTAGAATCCCTGCCACCTTTGCCTTTTAAGGATTATTTACATACTACCAGAAATCTTGACACATTTTGTAAGCATTACCTTAAAAAAGAAATGAAATAAGAATAAGTCATTTTAATGAGATGTGCTTTTAATGTAGCTTCCCTTCAGAAGATTGAATGTTTATATATAAAATTAATTGCCTGATATATGGTTCTTGGAAATCCTAATATAAATTATTGTATGTTCAAAGACTTTTTCCAATATTGCTTAAGTTCCAGAAGATCCACCACAAAATTTTGTCAAGAGCAACATCACAGCAAAGTCTTTCTCAGTGATGTGGGACCCACCAACCATAGTAACAGGAAAGTTTAGTTACAGAGTTGAGCTGTATGGACCATCTGGTAAGTCTGAATTGATTTTTTTTTCTTTTTTGTTATTATTTCCTTACAGTTGTATTCTAAGTGTCCCTGCCAATCAAGAATGAGTATTTGAAAGCAGTCTGTGTATCCTTTTTACTATTAGAATTTTAATAGATTTTAGATTACCTTTAAGGGAAAAGTCTGTCCATCATGAGGAAGAGTACGCTATGAAATTCACATTAGATATTCTTAAGAGTGGAGGAAACCAACTTTCCTCACTCTTTTAGAGAGATGGCATGCTAAGCTCACAGCTGGGTAAGGGTGCTTATGTCTCCAAATCATTCTGTATCTTACCTTTGCTCTTTTCTCTTCCTGTTAAAGATTTCTGGAGGATTGTCATTCCTGTGTAGTATACAAACAACTGTATGAGTCTGTTTTGATGTTTTTGTGATTTTTTTTTTAAACTCAGATGTATGTGTAAATAAATTACATAACTGCCTGTAGTTAAGCAAGAAGTTAATGTCCTATATGCTAATGGTTTTATGGGACCACACAGGAAAAGCAATAGAAATTAATTTATGAAAAAAAAGTCCCACCTCTTAAATGCCATATCTTCTTGAGATGGTTTGGGGTGATTTTTTTCAGGCATTCAGTATTATTTCCAATGAGGTCGATGCTAGACTGGCTTTTTCACAAATAAATTTGGCTTTTCTTTGTTCATCATCCTGGAAAGTAGCTATATTTATGATAGGCAAATAAAGGACTGTTTTAATTTTTGAGATAGAATCTCTTCATTTTTCATTCCAGGTCGTATTCTGGATAACAGCACAAAAGATCTTAAGTTTGTGTTTAGTAACCTTGTGCCGTTCACAACATACAACGTGTATGTTGGTGCTGAGACAAGTGCTGGGGTGGGGCCAAAGACTAACCTTACAGTTTTCACTCCTGCAGATGGTAAGTGAGCATAAAGAAGGGAAGTAAATGGGCTGTACGTGATAAGTGGTTCCAGTTTTCCATTCAAAGTCTTTAAAGTACTTTGCAGAAGAATTAATGGATATTTAGTAAAAGTCTTACAAGAGAAGGGTAATAAGATAATGAGATAAATAAGCTGAAAATTTATTATGTAGATTTATTTCTCCATTTTTTTTCGAGTTCATACACTATCACTAAATGCACTTGCTATCAGAAGCCTTCAGAGATTGTGAAAGAAACGTAGTTTCTGCCTGAATGAAAGTAGTTTTTTTTAGACATGGTAATTAAGTTGCCGGTCCCCCTCTTACCCGTTAGATGGCAGCAAGTGGAAGGGAAAGAACAGCGCAGGATCCCGCCCCCTCCACACGGGCTGGTTTGTTCAGCCCCGAATGTATCTTATTAAACACCTCCTTTGACTTAATTTTCACCAAATCTAAGGCCCCATGACAGTTTCTAACGGCGACACGTTTACCAGGGACCATAGCTCTAAGACAGACCCGAGACCGAGGCAATCGAGTGGTTAGTTCTGCCCCTGAGCCGCCGCCTCTGTGGTTTGGGAGCTCTGGCTCCCAGTAGCCGGCTCACCAGGTGAGAGTCCTGTGCTCTACAGAAATGCAGTTGTGTCTTTATGTGTCTGTTTATATGTCTTTATGAGACTGGGCAGGAGTATTGGTCTGCAGCTGAGGATGCAACCAGAAAAATTTGGGAATCAGTGTGTGACAGGCGGTTTCAAGATGGTTATTTTTGTGTTGTGTTTATGCCACACAGCACGAATTTAGAAAACCTCTCAACCTGTGATTGCTGCAATGTTTGCTGTCAAGGCGTAACAGTAGGAGGAACGCCTATCCTTATTTATCATACTCTTTCCTGAAGTATCCAAAGGATCTGCTTTTGTCAGCTCTCAGAGACAATTTCCAGAGATGGCCTGCCTCAGTACAGCCAGTTTAGACATCTTCTGTCAAAACTCGCTATTGGAAGCCAAAGGGGATTTTGATGTTTTGGGTTTATTTTTAGGGTCATATAGAACATCTCATTTTAATGCCAAATCTACAAATGCTTATTATGCAAGTAATTCCAAGTTTGTCTTTTCCTGTGGTATATTAGGAAAAAATATTTTTCATATCAAATCTGAAAATCATTCTTTTGAATATAAATGTTACCCATATCTGGCAGTCCCATGTAAAGTACAGTATCATTATTACTGCATAGTGATAAAAAGGGGAAATTGGAACAAAAACTGTTACAAAAGTGAAATGAACAAGATGTATCATGTTCTCTTTTTTTCATCTTTTTACTTCATTCTTGTATGATTTTGATGAATTTAGGATTAAGCTTTCATTTTCAATGTACTTGAGGTACCCTACAGTAAGCTAGCAAAGGTCGCCTTGCTTCCAGTGCAGGACTTCAGCAGAGCTGTCCTGATTCACATCATCTGAGGATTTGATCACATTCGTACATATGTCATATATGTCAAAAAACTGTGTGCATATTTTTAGAACTGTAACTTGCTTGCTAAAAAAAACAAGCACATGCTCTACCTGCACAGGAGTCGCTCAAAAGATAAGGATGTACGTTCTGCTTAAAAGCCCATTGTACTTTGCACACAGTGCTGAAAATGCTTGTAATAATCAGTGGTGTTTAATTAATTTTCTTCTTGAACGTTTAGTCCCAGGTGCTGTATCAGATTTACATCTAACAGAAGTGGAAGCCACATATATAAAAATTGTTTGGAGGAAGCCACGACAACCAAATGGAATCGTTACCCAGTATAGAGTTAAAGTACATGTGCAGGAAACAGAGGTGACTCTGGAAAACACTATTCTCAGAGGAAAAAATAAGGTGTTTAGGTTTTTTTTTTTAATATGGATTTCTTTGCTAGATTAACTTTGCTTCTCTGTCATATCCAACAGGTACAGAACGTAGCATTAACCACCACAGATGAGTTTTCAATGCTTCTAAAAGCCACCTTCCTCACCGCACCCCTCTTTCTCTGGCTGGGTTTTAGGGAGATTTAATAATGCTGTTTCCATAACATGAAAACAATAAATAATTCTGATAAAATGATCCAGGATTTCTTAGCTACTGAAGGCAGGAAGCCATAGCCCACAGTCTTACTATCCCTTCCAGCCCTTGAGTTCTTGGCAGCATAAGGTGACCTAATAGTAAGAGTACAGGTTTAGGTGCCTAGAGCGATACAAAGCTGCTCAGGCAAACTCTTGGAAGACGTGGGTGTGAATCCTATGGAGAAGTGCATTCAACATAAGTCTCCCAAGGCTGGTCAAGTGCTCTGCTTGCAAGGCAAACACCACTAAACTTTCTTCCCCATTCATATCCTTGAATTTACATGTCTGATACTATGTGTTGAACTCCATGCTATGGCTGTATATTAAGGATATCTGTGCACAATACCAGATCAAATCTTTTAGGAGACTTATGCTGTCAGTCAGTCTAGCTTCTGGATTTTGGGTACTGATGTGCTCGCTCTACATGCTTACATGGGGCAGAACAGAACTGTAGACCCCAGCAAACATTCAGCTCAGGATTGAGTACTTTCTGAGGCAGGGCTTTTTGGTCTTAATTTTGAACATAGGTGCCCAAAGTTTGAATAATTTTTTTTGTTTATTTTTTAGACAATGGTGTCTTTCTCTGGATCTGACACAGAATCTAATTTTTTGATGTAGAGCTCGATGAAGGAGTTTGCTTTCAAGTTGAATGGTATATATCAAATAGAGCCCTAGAGCCAAATATTAAATAAGGAGTAAGGGGAAAAAAATGAGGATAAGAATCCGTTCATAAACCAAGCAGGCATTCTTGGAAAATGAAAGTATATAACTCTATAATTAAAGATTGTATCATAGTACAGATACAGAAAAAAATGAAAATTATCTGTATGGACATGTTTTAATGACAGGATTTCCTAATTTTTGAGTTCTTAATTTAGCATCATGTCTGCTTTACTATAGTTTACTGTGCATCATTTTCTAATTAAAAACCAGAACAAACCATAACAAACATTACTTTACTTAGAACCCCATTGACCCAAGCTTAGAGCATCTACAGGATTTGAACTGTCAGATCCACAGCACTAACAGTACTCAGTAACTAGTAGCAATAAAAGGCTGTTATCTTACAAGTGGAAAATCCCCGGAGGCAAAAAAAGTATTTCCACATGGGTTACTATTTTGCTATAAAATGTTGGTGAAGATGAGGCATCTATAGCTTTTACCTGTTGGTACTTAGCTGAGATCGATGCTGTATCTCTATCTCTGCCTGTGGTTCATAACTCCTAGTTACAGCAGCAGCAAAGCTGCTTTGCCCTCTCTCCACTCAGAGTCTGTAGGGAGAGAGCTAATGTGTATTAGTTACATCACTGTAAAAGCATCTCTTTCTGGCAGTGAAGTGGGCCATATGTGTGAGTGGGGAACGTTCACAGACGACAGTGGAACAATTTAGAGACACTGGAGTCCTGGGTTTGGTCCCAGATTCTGAAGGGGCATAATGATCTAGTGCTTACACACAATTTTGTACCCATGCTCTAGGCTGTCTCTCCTTTCTGTTCTGCTTTTGTTCCTCTCTTTGTAGTTCTTGCTCCCCTTACAAATCTACTGCCATCCTTTTCCAACGTTTGTCTTTTGCCTCCTCTGTCCTATGGACCGCTATATCACTTACCTCCCTTTTACTCTCCATTTTCACATCTATACTGCCTTATTTGACCCCTTCCCTTTATTTCATTAGCTTCTGTTTCTCTCCACCTCCCTTTATTCCCTCTCATCGATCTAGTCAACCTTTTATTCCTTTTCTTCAGGGCCTAGTCTATATTATATATAAATTTAATTACATAGTTTAGTGATGATGAAGTTTGTGATTTATTTTTATATTTCTAATTTTTAGTATTTGATCAATTCTTTGGAACCATACATGATAAATGAAAATATCAAACCTTCTCCCACTTGGAATTCAATGGAAACAGACAATGATTTATATGAAGGTTCAGCTGAAATGTTTCCCAGCATTCAGACAGCTTCCCCAGTAATATTTACAAGTGTGTCTGGTGATAATTTGCCTGCTATAAATGGAGCTGCAGAATTACATTCTGCTCTGGGTAAGATATTTTAGGATATTTTTCTATCTGCTCCTTTGTTCTGAAGGACCCCCATCACTGTCCCAGATATGATCTTTAGCACATGGTTCAAGCAAATTATGAATGGGTCATTTGCTGGAGTCGGATTTTTTTACTACCAAATAACCTTCTGAAGCAAATGGGAATGCCACACAGGCAGGAACTAGCCCCTTGTCACCCAGCTGACCTTCTTCCTAGTGAAAGGAGCACCCGAAAGCCATCAGCCAAGCTGCATAGACAATCAGTTATTACAGTTGCCAAAGCAGGTGTGATTGTCAGGGATTAACATATCTCCAAGCCCTTCAGAGACCTTGATTTTTCTAAGCCTTTTGACTAATAGGTTTTCAAATGTCAGTGAAGGTAAATAGGTCAAAAAGTTACAACTTTGCTATATGGGTGACAAACAGGTGGAGATGACCCCATGACATGGTGATGTCATTAGTGTGTACACTTGTTCTGTATTATCAATGGACCAGTGTTTCTTTACCAAGTATGGATATTTACAAATCATTAAGCAGGCCTCAGTTGACAGGCAGGGACTTAAAATAACACTCTAAATTTTTACAGTGAGTTTTGAACAGTAGAGAGAAAGTCAAGTTTTTATTTTTTGATTTTTTTTATTAGAGTCACCAAATTCCTCCATATACAGCAGTATCTAAAACCAGAATTTAATCCATTAGTTTAAACTACAGTAGATCTTTTCTGTACTGTATTAATCCTGAAGAATCTTCCTTGTCATACAGAGAAACATACAGTGCTTTAAATGTGAATCTTCTTTTTATGGTCTCATTCCGCTTGAGGTATTGAGTTGCTAAAAGATGTCTGTGTTGCTGGAGAATAGATTTCAGAGAGCGTTTGTTGTAATCTAGCATAAAAGTATTATTTTATAGGAGTTATTATAGTAGTTAAATGTGTTGACAGTCAAATTTTCAACTGGGTCTGCCGATTTTTAGATGCCTCCATTTTAATGCCAGTCTCACAAAACTCTGAGCCTGATACTCAGCTATGTGAAGCACCCACAGTTTCTCATGTCACAGTGGCATAATGGCTGCTTTATAACAGATGATTTTGACTAGCACAGTTGGGTTGTAGCTGACTTTGAACTTTAATGCAGATGCACTAAAAACTCTTTGTGGGCATGTATGACTTTTTCATTCTCCTGACCCTAACTCTTCTGCTCAAAATACCAGTGTGAAGGGATTCAAGAGGGGAGCCATTTCAAGTATAGTTATTATAGCACTGTTGGGAGGGCAAGGATGAGAGAATCTGTCTTTCTTAATTAAAAAACATTAAAAACAAAATTAAAAGCTCCATCAGCTTAGGAGCCATGGTTCTGAAGTCACCGGAGAGACTATGCCATCTACAAGTATGCCTTTTCCTAGTTACTTGGAGATTTCTCTCAATTTTTTTTGTACATAGCTGTCAGTATAAACCTCATGGTTTTAGTTCTTGCTCGTTCATTCTTTCATCTAGGCCAATCTATCTATTGTACACATGAAAACGGACCTATAACAGCCTGTCATCAATTGAGTTAAGAGGTGGAGTGTAAATGCTTCTTTATATTTTTGTAATGGCCGAGAAAGTTCTTTTGCAGTAAAATAGTTCCAGCTCACCATGTCAAAGTGAATTTAGAATGCAGAAGGAAAAAAATAACTGTTTCTTTCCATTTCATCACAGATAATCAGTATACCATTAACATTTTGGCTGAAGAGCTGTCATATGTTATAAAGGGCCTCATACCTTTCACAGACTACACAATCAGTGTGTCCGCTTTCACTGCCGTTGGAGAAGGACCACCATCAGTTCTTATGGTCAGAACACGTGAACAAGGTAAAATGTTGTAATTCTTGTTACTATCAAAGTTAATGCACATTACTCACTGAGAGCTTTAAAATTTTTTAAATAATTTCTTCGCTTACTGTTCTGTTTTTCTGTTTTCATTTAAGTTCCAAGCTCAGTACAAAACATATCTTACAAGAATATTAGCTCCTCCTCTGTTTTGCTCTATTGGGATCCTCCAGCAAATCCCAATGGGAAGATTATTCATTATACTGTTTATGCAATGGAACTGGATACAAAAAGAGCATTCCACACAACAACTTTGAACAACAGCTTACTTATGACAGGTACAGTGCAATTTGATTAAAAATAACCCTAATATAGTGCAAATACATTATACCAAATTATTTTTTCCAACTGTATGTAATGTAGCCATTTGCAAGGTGGGTGGACCAAATGTTCCCCATCCACACGCACACCCCCTACACCACTGCATGCAAAAGCAAGGCTGGGACACTACTGACAGATTTGTCTGCTCTGGAGGGGTATGTAGGGAATGTGAGATGGGAGGAGAGGACTAGGTAAGACAAGCAGTAAGCTCTGAAATGTGCCAAGTAGTAATTTGTGAACACTACTGAGTAGTAATTTGTGAAATGGATTTCTCCTTGATTTTCTTCCTCAGCCATTTCTTTCCACATAAGAAAATATGCCTAAATTGTCAATTCTTTTTCAGACTGGAATTTTTTTTTCACAGTATTTGTCCGACATAATACTTTTCTTCTTTTAAGGTGATAATTTTGATAGTAATTGAAGAAAATGCATTCCTCATGGGGTTTTAGGCATTTATTATGACATTCAGCTCTCTGCAGATGAGCAGAGAGGGAGAACTGGGTTGGCTCTTGCGAGTCTCATACCCTTGGCTGCTTTTTTAAAACAAAAAAACCCCTCTGAGAGCAAAACTAAAAGTAAAAGGAAGGAAGTAGGTGTTTGGGTCTGTGGTGAGAACTTTAACTTGTCTGCGCCGGTTGTTTAGTCATGCATATAGAATCAAAGCACATATTTGGATGTACACGAACACATCCTTTGTTTTGGAAAATAAATTCTTAAAGCTATTTACAGGGTTGAAGCTGGCTGACTTACTTCAACATATGTTGATTTGACTAAGTGCTTTTTGGGTCTCTGGAAATAAATGGTATTATACATATTCTACCTTTTAGGTGTAAATGTGTATCAAAAACTCTTAGAACAGTAACATTTTTATAGTTTTATAAATAGATATGAGGAAAAAATACATGTTTAAGAAGTCAACAGTCAAGATTTTTTAACTTAATCTTTTTAGGTTTAAAAAAGTACACCAATTATAAAATGAGGGTCGCTGCCTCTACCACAATTGGAGAAAGTGCATTGTCTGAAGAGAATGATGTTTTCGTGAGAACCCTTGAAGATGGTAAATACAGTGTTTGTAAATTATTATTTTATTTCGCTATTGAAGTTTGCACTTCTTTGGGAGACTGAGCACATACATAATGAGGGGAAGAAAGTGTACAAATAAAATAAATTTTGTTGAAATTATTAGTCTTCTATCAGTAAATTACTTTATTCAGCCCATTTTTTGTTAAGTGCTAGAAATAAGGATGAAAGCTGCAGCATGAGCAGCAATCAACTAATTTCAGCTCTGGTAGACAAATGGGAAGAAAGCTGCAGAGCTAAGGTTCCTTCACTGAAAAGAGAGTGTCCCTTGAGTGTCCTGTCTAAACAATAAACAATTATCTTTGGGACTCCAGCTTCTCTTTTTTTTTTTTTTTTTTAATGTTATCATATGGAAATTAGGTTGGTTTTGAAGCTTGAAGCATCTGGAAATGGCAGCTTTCAACAATTCAGAGCCCATGTTGCTGTCTATAAGCAGAGCTGCTGATAAATTGAGGGGGTTTTTTTGTACTGAATGATACTATATGCAGTTGTTTTTGTACAGGTTTGGGGCTTTGTTCATTTTAAGACTGATCAATAGTTTTAATGTAGGGTATAATACTACCTCATTAAGATTTCTGGATCTTCCTTGCTTGCTAACAAGGCAGTCTCCACCCATGAAGGCACAAGGCCAGTAGCTGAAGTTGCTGTTGGCCTCTACAAAGAGAACACAGGAATTTGATTTACAGAGCTGAGTCATGATTATTAAACCTTAATCATTTCTCATTTATATCAGGTTTATATTCTCACTAGTTTCAGCAATTTCCAGTTTTTACCGAAGTAAATAACCAATCAACCAAAATATCAAATTAAACAGCAAAACTTAAAGTGCTTGTAAAGGGTGAAGCCTTCAGAGGAATCAAGGTCGACATTCAGAGCTGATTTGATTCATAAGTGCAGCCCACTCACTCCTTCAACACTTCCATGCATTATTAGCTCAGTGGAGTCACATGAACTCATACACTGCCAGTAGATTTAGCCAACACACCACCCCAGAGCTGGACTTGTTTTGTGCATGACCTTCACACCAGTGCATGGGAGATTTACAGTGGGGTCTTCATGGTCATCAGTTAGCAGCTGTGTCAGTAAACTAAAGGCAATTTAGTTACAATGCCTTTCTTGATTCAGTGTTTGGTTGAATGAAATAAGATGGGTGGTTATTTAAGAAGAAAGTAGTAAGATGGCATTCAGTTAAATTTAAAGAACTTGAATTTGAGGAAGGCAGTGAGGGGATTTGAAGGATCATTCCACGTGACAGCAGCAGATAGAAGAAAATTTTTTCTTAATAAATGCAGTTTGGGGTAGACTTATAAGTGAATGAGAAGAGAAATTCCAGAAAAGCTAAGGTGTCAGGGACACAAAAAGATGCCTGGCTTTATGAGTGGAAAAGAAGACATACAGAAATTAACTGGGAGGAAAAGCAGTAAGGCTTTGAGAAGGTGGGTGAGTGAGTGAATCCCTTTTGGTACAGTTAGGTAATATACATGTTAGGATCCAGTATGTTTCTGAGATCAGTCCTGTATGCAATTAATTGAAAGTCTCAGAAGTTTTTTCTCTTTGATTTCTGTATTGCAGAACCAGACTCCCCACCCCAAAATGTAGAGTTAATAAATGTAACTGCAACGGAAATAAATCTGAGATGGTTACCACCTGAGCAGCCTAATGGTCTCATAACTCACTATGAAGTTCTGTACAGTGATTCCAGTTATTTATTTATTAAAAATGCCTCATCGACAAGTATATCACTAAGTGAAATGAAGCCATATACTCTCTACAACATCTCTGTAAAGGCATTCACCAGAGCTGGCCATGGGAATCAGTCATCTTTCCCACTTCTGGTGAGAACTTCTGAAACGGGTGAGGATAGAGTTTTTTTAAAAATGTAAATTTTCCACAATCAACTGCTTTATGGTGACCTTTGATGCCCGGGAGATCAGTTTAATTAATTTTACAAGTATGTATTTGCTTTGCAAAGCAGTAAGTTTGAACCCTGTTTTCTCTCTTATATAAAAGCAAAAGTAAGGAAATAGTAAGGAAGACTAAGAGGTAAAGAAAATAGCGGAAAGTTCTGTGCCTGATGGACTTTATATATTTTA
Source organism: Phalacrocorax carbo (assembly GCF_963921805.1). NCBI lineage: Eukaryota > Metazoa > Chordata > Aves > Suliformes > Phalacrocoracidae > Phalacrocorax > Phalacrocorax carbo. The sequence continues at coordinate 44,637,752 of NC_087513.1, forward strand.
ATATTTTACTATTTGTCCTGGAAGATTCCTTGTGCTTGCAGGAAAATAATTTTTTATTAGAAAGGAGGGGTTTCAAAAAGTGAGTGCAATTTGGAATTCAAGTTATGAACTGGAATTTTATAAGAATTCAATCCTAACAGTTAAAGAAAATCTGAATTCACAGATAAGTGCTATTTCGAAGCAAACAAAGTTCTTTATGTTACTAGATATATTTTGGAGAACATACAGATAAAACAAAATAGCAGAGGATTAGAGTAGATGAAGCTTTTCCAAGAAAGGGAAGTAAATTTAGAAGTGAGGATTGGGAAGGACGAACATTAAAGTGGTGTAACAAGGCATAGAAAGAGACTTCGAATAAGTAGCTCTAAGGTAGAACAAGGTAGGGAAAGGAATATAAAATATCAACAGAGGGTCATTAAATCAGTGGAGCTGAACAGCACAGGTAATGGAGAAAATACTGAACATAATGGTTTACATGGAGGAATAGATGATTTGGTTAAACTGTATTCTCAGGAATTGAAGGTAGCTGGGGAGACAGACAGGAAGGTTAGTTTCCTTTAGGACTCAGCCATATCCAGGTAGCACTAGTATGATTATCATCCTTTTTTGGGGGCCTTTTGCCATCTTCACCAATTGCTACCTCAGACGACTGCCTACTTTATCTGTATCTAGAAGCATGCTCTGTTTATTACACTTTTTTCAGTAAGGAAAGACACGCACGTATTGATGTCTCTCAGAAGGGGCAGGGAGATGCTCCTTGATTGTTAAGACACGGTGGAATCACTGAGTTCCTTCTCCTCCTTGTTTCTGAAATGAACTTGGATTTTTCATGTGTGAAGGAGTTGTGGTCTAGGCCTGCCTAACAAGTCAAGTTTTTAAGGAATAGGGACACAAACACCTAGTTTTTAGATTGCATAAAACAGTAGTCATAATAGAAGCACAAAGCTAGCTCTGCCAAGACATTGTGCTACTTCTTAGGATGGTTTTTTGGTCAGATACTTAGGTATGTAGGCACCTGCTCTGCTAATCCAATGTCCTTAGACATAACCTTTTTTATTGCTCTCTCTAACTTAGACATCCAACTTTTGTCTAAATTGTACTTTAAGGCATTTAGTTCTTTCTCAGTGCCTAACTCCCCTGATGCTCAGAGCAAAAAATTTGAATTCCAGCTGCCTTTGATAGAGATGAGAAGCTGGAAAAACATCTGAGATGTGAAGAATAAAAACAAGGGAGGGTCTGGAGGATAGAGCATTTTGAGTGAAACACAACCTATTAATGGGCTGATGTGTTTGAAGAGCTCTTGGGAGTTCTCTGTTACTATTCTACCATGAAATTAGGCAGAATTGTGGGCTGATTTCACTGCCTCTTATGGCAGTTATTCCCTTTCTGGATATTGCTTAGGCAGAAATTATTTATATTTTTGAATGTGGAGTTTCATCAAATGTGAGTACATTTATGAGAATGTTTAGGGCAGCCTAAGCCATACCCATGCCTTACTTGACCTTTTGAGCAAATTGTGCTGTCATTGTATGATTATGATTTTCTGGAATAAGGTATATTATTCTAGCAGACCAATTTTGGATAATGGAAAACATACACAAGTATTCATTTGGGGACAGACGGACACATACACACAAAAACCGATTTGTCATGACACAGCAAGGGCCAGCTGCTCTATAAGAGTTGGGGAGCCAAGAGCCGAGGGGGTCCCTGGGCCAGCTGGGCAGGGGCCTCACAAGCCACTAGTAGTCCCACCAACCCCCAGTGAAGGGAGCAGGGCAGGTCTGGGGTGGCAGCCAAGGGCAGCCCAGAGTCCAGATTGACAAACACTGCACAGTGATGAGGCAGGTCTGAGGTCGAGCCAGGAAAGTGAGTTAGCAGGTTCAGTGACACTAAACAAGTCAGACAGAGCCCAGTGACAGCTGGGCAGGTTTGTAGTGATGGGGCCAAGCTGAGGTCAGGCTGCGACATCAGGCTGCAAGTCGAGGACTAGCTCAGTGGGTACATGGCCAAGCACAGCCATGGCAGCGATGCAGCAGGAGATGTAGCTTAGACAGGGACAAAGCACGAGAGCCCCAGCTGAAAGCAGCTCCCAGAGGTCAGTGGTCAACCCTAGCTGCAGCCTCACTGCAGCATTGCCTGGGAGTGTGTCACCAGTGAGGAGGAGGCAGCCCTCGGCCACGCTATTGCTAAGCTGGCCCTGAGCCTCAGCAGCCAAACCTCCCGGAGGGGGATGCTCTCAAAGCCCTTTCGGCAATATGTTAGGCTCCCTTTGTTTTTCCATACAAGTATTCATACAGTTTCTATAGATCACCCAGGGAAAAGGAAGAAAATGCAGGTTGCTGATACAAAGTATATATTATAGACGTACGACATGGAAAATCTCCTAAAAATGCTCAGCTTGGAGGATTGCAGTGGTAGTTATGGGGTGTTAGAAGGTAAGTTTAGCGTCATGCTCCAGATTTTTTATCTGACATGTTAAGTTGATTTCCATCAATATATTTTATTTTATTTTTTTTTTAAGAATGACCTGTACCTTGTTACAGTGTGTGTCTGTCATGTGTTTTTGATCTTACAATTCAGCCTCTTTTTAAAAATTTATTTTGTACAAAAAAGAGGATAAAAATCAAAATGTTTACAATGTGTTTAATTTAATCCAGTTTAAGCAAATGCTAAATAAATCAATGAAACTGACTGGAATTTTCCATGAGTCTAAATTTTATCTTCTAGTTCCTGATTCCGCACCAGAAAACATAACCTATAAGAACATCTCATCCATGGAAATTGAATTATCATTTTTTCCACCATCCATTCCCAATGGAATCATACAGACCTACACAATATATCTCAAGAGAACTAATGGAACCGAACAGAGAGTCATAAACACCACACTTCTGACACTACGTATTACAGGCCAGTATATAATGATCTGGAACTTATGGCAATTGTAAATTGTTCTGAGAAAGGATCAGCAGACAGATGCAAATTGATTAGTTCATTGGTTGGACACGATCCTTCTTGTCTGTACGTAAAGTTATATGCTACCTGTTTGTGTCCTGCAGTAATGTTGTGGAATGGACCACAATCGGTATAGAGTCTAACGTATATCCCATTGTATTTTAGTTCAAAGTACAAGGAACATCACTAGATTTCTTTGAATGTCTATCACTGTAACAAAGGAAACACTGAAGTCACCTACATACCTTTCTGATCTTATTCTGGATAAAAATAAGTAACTTCCCTTTCCACTCACCTTTGCATCTTTTTCTGTGTTCTGTCATTATTACTGAGGCATGACACAGCAGTTAATGCTGGGAGCTCAGTACCTTAACCAGTAAGTTTTCAGAGTACAACCAAAGACAAACTGGGAATTAGGGCTTTGCCCCTTCTTTTGGTCATGAAGAATACTTTATGTTCAAGTTTTCCTAATGCTTATTTCAGTTTCTAAAGACATAGATCAGTGTAAATGATGGGCCTATTCAGCACTTCAAAACTACTTATGGTCTGTTAAAAACCCTAATTTGGCCCACTCAGTACCTGGTTTACTGAATTCTTCTTCTTTATTTAGATTTAAAGAAATATACAGAATATACTGTAGAAGTGTCTGCTAGTACCACAATGGGGGAGGGCCTTCGTAGTGCACCTCTGCATATACTGACTGATGAAGATGGTAAGTCAGAACAGAAATTGCAATGTATCATTGTCTGCCTGTAGCCTTAAACTAATCTTACACTTCATGTCAGATATGTGTAGGTTTCATGTACTTTTTTTTTGCAATTATGTCTCTGTATTGGTATCTGTATCTATCTACACATAAACAACACATCTATCTATCTATCTGTTATTTAATATATTCATCAGTACAAGCTATGTGAAATAGCACAATTGCTCTGCATGGACATTTGGTCTTACCAATATCTTATGAATTTGAAGAATCTTAATTTACTAATATTATTTTAATCTAATACACCACATGGTAGAATTAAAAATTGTGTTTGGTTCTGCAGACATGTGAGAGCTGGAGAATGGGAAAACCACTGAAAGGCAGCTTGAATGGTCCAGGGCCATTTCTGGTTCTTTTGTTTGGAGACTTTTTGATTCTTCTGAACAGATGCATGTGCAGATACATTTATAGATGTAAAATCATTAATCATAGAATGGATTGGGTTGGAACAGACCTTAAAGATCACTCCCTGCCATGGGCAATTAATATCACAAAAAATAACATGAAAATACTCAGAAGTCTATCATCTGTAGTTCTGGACTTCCAGATTGAGCAAGGGAGTGTTCTGCGCTGCAGGCTGAGGGTAGAACACAGTCATTGCATCCTCTGTTAATTAGTATGGTAGGTCACAAATCAGCAGAGGAACTTTAAAATTATATTTGTACCCAATTTAGTTGCAGGAAGTTATCAGTGGCCCCCTCTGTAGTTTCTGGAGGGGGAATTCAGAAAAAATTTCAAAGCAGAATCTTAACTTAGGTGCTGTGAATAACATTTTGGAGGAATCTGTGTCTGTCCCTATCCATTGCTTATTGGGCAAGTCTCTGGGAACCTGGACTAAAGTAGCATTGACACAAACATCCCACCAGCCATTCCCAAATTAAGTCTCTTTTCATGTCTTAGGGAGCACTGACTTGCCTAACATCCAACTTTTGATAATAACGGATCTTTGCAAATCTCCAAGATGTTGATGGATTTACATTCATGCTGCCAATAATAAACCTTTGCTTAAGAGTAATGTTGCTGGCGCACACTGGGAACAGCTAATTTGCATGAATCCATCTTTTGTCTAGAGTATTTTTATTTAGAGAAATGTAGAGTCTATTCTTCAGAAAAAATATCCTCTGAATAAGAACTGTAGAATGAACTAGATATGTCAGGAAGACATGACATTCACAGTATGACAGATCTTTTATTATGTAGCCACTGAGGATAATATAACAAGTAAAACACTAAATACAGCTGTCACCCTTTTCGCTAGTAAATACAGACATTCGCTGAATTCAGTAAACCTTTGTTCATGAAAAATATTTTTTCTTAAATGAACAGAGTTCTAAATCCTTTATGCCAGCCTTTGGGATAGTGAAAGAAGGAACAACTGAAAAACAACAATATTTATAATACACCACATGTTCTTTATTCGCAGGAACACAGTGTTCCAAGATTCAGACCAAATGTTTCATAGATTTGCTAATAGCTATGCTCATATTCTCAATTTTCATGCATGACTACAGCTATGACCTGAATTTTTAGTGCATGATGCTCTTTGGTTTAATTTGAGAAAAACAAAAGTAATTGTAATATTATTTTGTAGTGATACATATATCTGTGAATCATGATGAAGAGAAAAGATTTACTTCTCAGTAACTTGCTAATACAAAGCATTATCACGCATTACGTATCTTTTTTTCTCAGCAATATTTATATAAACTTTAGAATTAAATCATACATGGTCTAACATTTTCATTTACTCACATTGTCTCCCTACACAGTTGTGATATGGTGTCATGTAGAGTTCATTTTGCAATGAATTTTAAGGGTCTCAGTCAATGCCTGTCTTTATATTTGCCCTTGTGAAATGTTAAATGTATGAATGTGGTCCTTATTTGATGGAGTGAATAGATTTTACTGCTGCCTAGTACCCCAGATTTTTATCATCTCTCAATGTCATGCTTATTCATTTTTCCACCTTTTGGTGCTTTGTATGATTCTTTACAGCACCTCTTTTTCCTCAGGGGAACAATTTTGCTATATTTTACATGTGTTCAAACCTATAAAGCTCTTGCTTTTATTAGAAGGGGGGAAAAAAATTACAGCAATGTACTTGGACGGTAGGTGAATCACTGTGACCTACCCGTTGCTCTGTTTTCTCATGAAGAACTTTTTCCATTGAATCACAGAAACAGATGTTCTAACACCACCATGCAAAATCTTCTTTTATTATCTGTCAGAAAAAGGAAAAGAAGCTGCGCCTTAACATTAGTTGATGGATACTGTACCAGTGTAGTACAAAGTTCACTTTCCATCACAAATAATTAAAAGCCTATTTAAGGATGCTGCGTATCCCATCGATCTTAGCTGTTTAACAAGATGTTGTGTCCTGTTCTCTCATTTTATAGCTCCAAGTTCTCCTCCAGAATCCCTCTCCGTAAAACAGTTGTCGGGTGTCACTGTGAAGTTGTCATGGAAACCTCCGCTGGAGCCAAATGGAATTATCCTCTATTACACAGTTTACGTCTGGTAAGATTTTCTGGAAGTAGTTCTGAGGATAAATATTAATCTGTAACCTATCAGGAATGTTAGGTTTTTCTTACACAATGTGTTGATTACATGTTTTTGGAGAACAAATATTCATCCAGCCTTTTGTAAATACAAAGGCTAGCCTTTTGTTTAATGAAACTACTGGCTTTTTATATATACAAATTCAGATATAATGCAGTAGCTGAAAATTGGAGTATTAAATATTTTGTAAACATTTTCAATATTTTTCTAAAGGTTATGTTATGGTAAATGAATTCAAATTTAAATTAGAGCATGGTGACTGTTTTCATTACATTCTAATTAATTAGGCCTATTGTAAGGCAGAGCACAAGCCTATGCTAAATTGTCAAGGAAATTTGAAATAGGCTTAAAATTGAGAAATATTGCTTCCTTTTGTAGGAAGTGTGTCAGAGCAATGTTAAAAGTCTTGGTATGCGCTATTAGTTATGTGTATTGTTGTATTTTGTATTTATTCATAGCAAATGAGTATTTTTTAACAGATATTTTTCAACAGATATTTTTCATTTACTGTGTTATCTTTTTTCTATCTATCCTTTCTTCTTCCCTAATCTGTTTTTTCTTTCCCTGTCATCCCTCCTGGGATCTTTTTTCACCTTTAAAAAGGAGTTTTGTCACTTTAAAACTTGCAGTTTCTGTCCTATTCTCTGCATAACATAGTTTGGTCTAGTGATGTGGCATCTCTTCAAAGAGCTATGTATAACTTCTACTGGGAGTGAAAAGATTTTCTAATTTGACACTTTTAGTATATTCCATTCATTCTGTACCATTGTATTGCCTCTGCTAAGGTGCAGGAAGGAAATGCTAGCGTGAACCAGATATGCAAATCAGCAGTCATTATAAACACACTATGATTAAGCTTACGTTTGTTATTTTAATGTTACTTGACAGTTTTGGGGTAGGGTTTGGCCTCAGTTCATATTGAATTTTTTAAAAAACTATAGCTTCTAGTTAAGTTAGTGATAAAGTGAACAGGAGTGAGCTTTTCTTTCCAGAAAAGTTAAATTTGGCTTGTCTTGTTACTTCCACTGTATTGGCAAGGTCTGGTGCTCTTTAACCACAAAAAACATTAAACTGAAGACTATCCTCTAGTTAGAAAAGAGTTACTTCACGATAAGGATTATGATTTTGATACAGGCTGTGATCAGAGACTTGACGTTATACAACTTTTCATCCTTTTGTTGCCTTAAAGCTTACTGCTTTTATTATGACAAATGAGTTAGTAACAATTATTTTAAAAAAACTGTTAATTGATCCATCAATTATTTGAACTAAGCAACCACATAACTTGTTGCAGTAAGCCTTGTCCTTTTTCCTTCCACATTGTCCTTACTCTGTCCTTACTGTCCCGTATCTAAAATTAGAGAGGCATTAAGTATCATCTTGAGGCAAGGACATGGGAGAAAAACTCCCGTTGTCTTCAAAGGAGCCACAACTTCACTCCTTCCTTGGAGGGTTTTTTCTGGATGGGAGGAGGAAGCAGGGGAATTTTAAGTATTTAACAGAATTGTCTATACAACTTCATAAAATGCATTGCAGAGTGAGATTAGACTAAGCAAATTGCTGTGCCATAGTTGCTGCTTTTGGGAGGCATTCAGTATATTCTGGGAGAGATTGTTCATCCCAGAGCTTCTCAATAAAGCAAAAGGAGGAAGGTTAACAGATGTTAAATAAAAGTTCCTTCTCTTAAATATATTGAAACAGTTATAGAGAATTTGGTAACCTTTCTTTAATGGACTGGGAACAGAATTCACGACTACTAGAACAGAAAGGGAAGTATCTGTAATGTTTCCATTGTTGTTATCTTTCATGGAATTTGTCACAGGACGAGGTGGTTTTGGGTGCTAGCAGGTAGGAAAGCAACTTTCTGCATGCCTTGAGTCTACACACTCATACTCCCCGAGTCTGCAATTCCAGAGTATTAAGGGCATATTAACAAAATTGCTGAGCTTGTATATAGCTATTGTCTTTTGGCATTATCCTGTTCAGCAAGTTTTTGAGAGATAATTACTGGCTAGATCTACTTTGAGGTACAGATTTTTAAGAAAATATGGTACCTGTCTTTGTCAAGTGAAAGTATGCAATTTCTTAGAACCTCTTTTTTCTGGCTTTCTGACAGATCTCATTTAAAAATTAATATTATTGTTCTTCATTAAAATTCCTCGGCTTAGTTTATTCTGCCGGATACTTTCTTTCTCATTGTCTGTGTAGACTGCACTCATTTTGATCACTGTTTTCTTATTATTTGGATTGGAATCTCTGTTGTTTCTAAACAGAAAATCAACTTTTCTTGAAACACTCCAAGCTTTTGTTCTTCTTCCTAACTATGCCTAATTGTGAATTTTTTTTGGCAAATAACATGTTATAAGAATGCAATTACTCAGAGTAGAAGTGTTTGCAGCACTAAGCTGTGGATTTTCTTCTTATTTAAATTATAACCAGCTATGTTTTTCCATACTAAGAATATATTGGGCAAAGATCCAAGAAAAGATATCTTTTCTTTGTATAGTATTTGATAACTGCAGCTGCAACCTTTTGTATCTCTTTACTGTCTATTCAAAATGTCAGAAGTTTGGGAAAAAATGTAAATGTTAACTTCCTCTGTTACCAAGAGCGTTTCCCATGTCAAGAGACATTCCACTCAAAATCTGAAAGGGATAGGGAGAATTTAGTTTTTTCATTCTCATACATTTTCTCATTCCAGTTGTTTGTTAATGTAACTTTACTTCAGGAGTATCAGATGATGATCTTTGCTAATGGGACATTTCATTCATTTATCGAAGGATGACAGTCAGCCCATCTAATAATTTTGAATTGGCCTTTCCATTTTGTGGTGTTTTTTTTGTTTGTTTGTTTTTTTTTTTAGAACTAGAACTCATTCTTTTGTTTGTGAAGAGCACCACAGTGACTCCTGGAGCAAGATATTCAATTTTACTTGTCAAATTATCATCCCTGTATGAAATCCCATTAAAGACACAGGGCACCCACTCATACAGAAATCTTTGCAGGAATGGAATGTTAGCTAGCTTTTTTCCCTGCAGACTTTTTCATAAAGGATTAAATTAATTTAATGAGGAATAACAGTCTTTTTTAATTCAAGTTAGTTATTTCTGTATCTTCTTTTACTTTCTGATAATCATTTCATACCTATGCTAATACCAGCGTTTTATTAATGTTACATCTTACAGTCTTTCTAGGCGGGTTTTGACCTGACTGGAGTTCCATTCTGATCCCCTGCTACATTCCACCAGAATTAACTCAGCACCAGCTAATTCCTGTTCCATATCATCTTCTATTATTCCATTTATAACTTCAGCCTTCTGACCAATTTCACAGAGTCACAGTAGGGCATGCTCCCTGCTATAATCTTTTTATATTTCGCTATTCCTGTCCAGGGAGACAGTTTAGTTATGCCCTACTGTGTCCTTCCCAAGGGTACCACCTAAACATTTCATAGCAGTTACTAGGTGGACATGCCTCTCCTTGATATTCCATATAATCATTGTCTTTGCTGATGTAATTTGCAAATATATTTCTGTGGGGTTTGGGGCTTTTTTTTAAATAGCAAAATTAAGAGCCATATTGTGATGCAACAGTACAAAAGTGAGTTTTCAACATAAAAGAAAAAAGTTATCCCAGTCCTTTTAAAAAGTCTAATTTATTTATATTTACCACAATATTGCATTTTTCAATTTTATATTGTATGCCACAGTTGTATACATACAGAAATGGTGTGTATATATATATAATTAATAAAATACTTTTTTTGTTAGGAATAAAATGTCAAAAAGAAGTGTTAATGTAACAGAAACATCACTGCAGTTCACAGACCTGGAAAACAACTATGAGTATAGCGCTTACCTAACAGCGAGTACCAGATTTGGAGATGGCAACGTAAAAAGTGATACTATAACATTCAGAACTTCTGAAGGAGGTAAGCTTATATATAGTATGAATCTTTAATTTCATTCAGCCTTAAATTTCTGGCAGCCTTATTTAAGTTAATAAAGCTACTAAAGTAAAAGTGGCATTTGACCGGTCAAGAAGAGACATTCCACCTGTCCGTTTGTGTGTGTGTCTGCCTTTGTGTGTACACGTACATATGGCTCTGTAAATTTATGATGGGCATTTCTGTTCATTTACTGAGAAAAACTTTGCATTTATCTTCAAGACAGTGAAGATTAAAATAATTTAATTTTGAATTTTGAAATAAAATTAATTTTATAATATATTTTAATAGCTCTTTGCTTTATCTTGCTGTGACACAGCTTCTGATAGGGAAAATTCTCTTTAGAGTCTCTCACAAGTCTGAAATGGTTGTAATTTGGAAATCAAATCTGTAAGTGTACACTGATTTGATTATTCTATTTTAAAGATTTTATACTTCCAACATGGTATATGACTTTTATAAATGATCATACTATATACTGTGCTTTGAAAGCCATTCAGTTTAAGTATCATTTCTGGTTTTCCCATCAATTATATTGCTATGATCTGTTCCAAAACGGTTAGTATGCAGGCATATTTCAGAATAGTCCTGCATAGATAAACTGACTTTCCAACACACAAGCACTGGCAGGATTCGCGTCTATCCAAGCCATCCCTCAAAACACTGTCTAAATCATCAGGTTGTAGGTATTCCCAGTCTTTGCTATTGAAGCTGTTATGGAAACATGAATTGCCTTTTTAGGGTAGGATTTTTAGGAACTGATCCTGGAGTTCCTCCTCCAATTAATAGTTTAGTACTTTATAGAAACTAGAACAGCACAAAGCAAGAGAGGTGCCTCACAGTGTTCAGTGCTCTACTGCATGTTGTGTAGAGCACTTTCTTGGATGGCGAGAAATATGGGTTTAAATTCTCTTAAGCTGACTTAAGGAACTGAATTTGAGTCTCCTACATCACTGTGCTACTGGGAAAGACCATATGCTGCCGTTCTTTACAGGACAGGAGGAGAGGCTAATTGAAGAAGACTTACAGAGTCATTCTTGCACATTTAATAGGCTGAGGAAAGAGTCAAAACCAGAAATGATCATACTGTCCAAGCTTATGTATCTGGTTTACCTACATGAGTTGGGAGCCTAAATTCTGTTTATAATCAGCAAAGAGAGAACAAGGATTTTAATTTAGGTTTTCTGAAACAAACTCTTTTTTTTCTTATTAACTATATATGGAGCTTAGAGGCCTAATTCTGTCAATTCCATGTCTGCAAAATAGACTTTCCAAGAGCCCAAACCAATAAGTACAAGACAAATTCTATAAGAAAAGAGAATCTGTTTACAAATGCAGCTAAATACAAATGTGTCTGAAAAAAATAGTGTTTAAAAAATTTATTTATACCTGCTATTTTATTTCATAATTTCCAGAAGCAGGTTTTATACCATAATCAAAAATACATTAATTTGGCATAAGTTGTTGTGAAATCTGTAGTGGATGTTTCTTGGGCACTAAAATGTACAAAACCTTGAGTTAGGTGTGCTAAAACTTAACATTTTTCCAGCACCAAGTGATCCACCGAAAGATGTTGTGTACAGAAACCTTACTTCCACATCAGTCATGCTAGTCTGGTCACCTCCTCAAAAGCCTAATGGAAATATACTGTATTACTCAGTTTATTTCAAAAATAATTCAGGAATATTCATACAGGTAAGCTTATTTTTATATTCTTCTTTTGTAGAATTCAATAAAGTGTTCTAATAATTCATTAAAGATTAAATCAATTTTATAGTTATCAATATAATGTTTTTTCATATTTTCTTATCACAAGATAGTTTTTTAACTTACAATGACAGAAGGACATCTTGTAATCATGTGTTGCATTGTGCATCTCATTGGACATTCATATCATTAAGCATTAAGACAAATAGGTTTTGCATAATATTCTGTATTACAAAGTTTATATGTACCTGTATATACACACACACATATGTAAAACATCTATATGTACAACATACGTACAAAGATAAACACAAGACCCATTGCATTCATTGCACGGGCTTAAGATGGTTTATTTTAGTCTAATCTATCAGTTTGAATAAACTTCTGAAACAGTTCTAGTTTTACTTTTAAATGCCTGTTTGTACAGTACTGATAATAAGATAATGCCAAAGTAGTGAATAAGTTATTATTTCATATTTTTGTTACTCTGAAAAGGAAATTACTGTTTAGTATATTGAAATAAAGTTATTGAGATTCCTAAGTTAAAGCATAAAAGACAAATAAAATGTTATTTGTAATCTATTGGCGATCCACACATTTTCAGGTAGGTTTTTTTTTGTTGCTACTTTCATCCTTAATTATGCACCACATACATTAATTGTATACATGGTTTTTCTGTTCTCCTTTCTAAGAATATATTACAACACAGAAATATAATAAGAACAAATAAGCTTCCTTTACAGGTTTTTGGTTACAAGCTTTACACATGTGGAAGAAAAGAAAGAAATATAAATTCATGAAGAAAACTAATGCATGAAAGATTACCCCTACTGCATAACTTTATGCCCAAGATATGTCTGGTGTGAGGTATGCATGTTTTTGAGGATAACTAGAAAAAAAAGAATCACAAATTTTAAAAATACCTGTGACTGAATAATTGCTGACATACTTCAGGGTATACACTTCTCTGACTTCTGTGAAGCTGTGTGGTTGCAGGGCTCTGTCTGCATAGTTTCAGATGCAAGCAGGACTGTGCCATGAATTCACATTCTGATGAGATTAAAATCAGGGCTACAGTTCAGAGCTTCAGCCTCTGCTTGCACACACTGCTATACCAACAGCATTTTTCTTAGCCTAACAAATCCCTGGAGAAACCTTTACACCAGTGCATTACCTGAACTAGCCCATCCTATGAAGAGTGTCTACATTTATCTAGTTCTTGGACAACTCAAACAAAGGACTACAGACTTGAGTTATTCCTACCTGTAGGAAGGTGGAACTCTGAGGTGAAGGAATGAGGTGAAACTGGTACACTGAGAGCTATAATCCCTCTGGATGTGCCCAGGACTCTGGAACTGAAGGAGCAAGACAGGGAAGATGGAGCACGGTAGCATTGGCCCAGCAAGGTGAGGGCCCAGTTTCATTATCGTGATATAGTTGGGCAAGGACAGGATGGTGGCATGGGTGGAAGTTACAGCTGCTTTGGCATATTATGTGGTGGGTGGCAGAAAAGCAATGAAAGTAGCTCCACTTCTAGGTGTGGAAACTACCATTTTTGCTCTTTCAGCTTTGATTTTTAACCCATCCCTCTGCAGAAAGCTATGAGAAGATAGGTTTCAGCTGCCCTTGCATCTGTCTCTTACTGGCCATGGGAGATCACCATTAATCTCTCAAATCATGATCCAGTCCTAATCTGCCTGCTTCCCTTAACTCCCTCTGCCCTTCACATGCTTCTCTGTTCACTATTTGGCATGGCAACTACTGTATCTACATTGCACTCCTATTTGGTACCTTGGCATTCCTTCAGGTGCAAGACAGATTTCAAACAGGAGAAAAAACCAACTCTCCCCTGCTCCCTTCTGTCAGATATTTTCTATTACTCTTTTTACAACAGAGAAAAGCATCTGTGAAAGCCAGCCTGATATGGATATATGTATTACATATATGCGACATGTACAGACAGTTGTAAGCTGTATGAGTGTATGCACACACAGAGCTTACAACGCTCTGTAACTTAAAAGTATAACCATGTAGTTGCAGGGTCTGTTGGTAGGTTTTGTATTGCACACATTTGGGAAGAAATAATCCTTGGTTAGATGCTTCTGCATCTAGGTCACCATTCTGCTTATCTTTATCCAAACTGTATTTTCAGTTTGGGAACTGATATAGGAGGACTAAAAAAGGAGATGATCTTTTCACATTTCTAGGAACCCCACCTGCTCAGACACTGTGCTGTAGGCAGCCATTCTCTGTCAGTCTTTCATCTGCTTCTTTGTCAGGGCCTAACAACAGAGGTCCAAATCTTGAAGTATACTTTCTAGATGACTGAAAAACCATCCTGGCTGAAGTATCTCAAGCGAATTAACATCTTCCAGTGCTGTCATAATCTGAAATAGATATTAAAATCATACTAAAACTGGTACTATTCTGTTGTCTCAAGTTCTCACTTCTCACATGTTCTCAAACTCCTCAGGCATGTTAAAGCCCACTGAGTATAAAGCACTGATTACAAACAGCAGTGTTTGTAAAAACAGGAAATCAGTAGCTGCAGAGTAAAGCATTTTGTTTAGGGGGAAAAAAAGCAAAAGACCTGAGACAAAAGATGCAGTTTATTCCATCACAGAATGCAGAAACTTGCAGGAAAAATAGTTTTCCTTTAAAAATTAAAAAAAGAAAAGGTGACATACCTTCATAGGGCAGAAAAATAATGTATAGTTTCTTTGCTTTGCAGGTCTACATGAAAAATCACAGTATGGCTGTCCAGTCAGAAGGCCTGCAATGCTCAGACCTAGGATTCAGAACCAGAACAGCAGAAGGAAAGATTTAGTGATGGGGATTAGATTTGAGGATTTTGGTATATGAGTGGGCTGTTTCTATGGCGATGCTGATAGGTTGTAAAAGAAAAAGTGCCAGAGAGGGAGGAATGACTGGTAGCCAAATAGAAGAAACCATCACTTCTACTAGGCTAGGCTGAAGTCCAGCTTGATCTTTCATCTTCTGCTGCCATAGGTCTAGGGAAAATGCTACTTTTTGGTTTATTTTCACTACTCTGCCCCAGTGCAGTAAAGATAGGACATATTCTGGCCCAAGAGCACTTCCTACACAGATGACATGGCACTGTACCTCTTGTTCACATCACTTCTCTGTGATGCTGCTGGATTCCTACGGTTTGAGATTTCACTATTTGCAATAACAGGTTTGCAAATTTTGTTCTGTGGCTTCCTTACATGATGCTTGAAGCAATCATACTGCCCATGTTCTCAGTCTTATTGAGGAAAGAAGTCATAGAATCTATGGAAGTAATTGTGTCATTGCTAAATACTGATCTATAAGAGATACCATTTACTTGAATAAACTCTTTTATTCAATCTCTCTATACTTGTGTTTTGATTTGCAAGAAAGTGGGAAAGATACTGATTACAAATATAAATTTATGCTCAGAGAAAGTTCTCCGGTGTAGGAATTTCAGTACAGATTACAACTGTCCTGCTCTGCCAAACCAGACAGGGGAACCAGGAGCTAAGTAGAGAAAAAAAGCCTACTACTCTTCCAGAGACTGAACATTAGACCCCAAAGCATCCAACCCCCATACTTCAAGCCAACCTAAGTGAACATGACTGGATACAGTTCAGAGTGAAATTTGGTTTGGTCTGCCCCTGGGATGCAGACAAGGGATGCAAGCAATGTGCTACTCAACAATCTTCCACACAAACTTAACAGTCAAACATTTTCTTTCACCAGTACGACCAAAACAGGGATAGAAGGGGAACTTCCCTAAAATACTCTGCAAATTTTTTAAAAGATGGCCTCAGAATGGTACAGCGCACACAACCAAAATACCTTCACTTAGGCTGGTACTGGAACAGTGTGCATTACGCTCCTTGAGGGATGGCTTGGATTAGCCCTCACTGTCACCTGATTGCCACAGTCAAGTACGCAATACCCTAACTCAAACCAACAGTGCAATACAATGAACCTAAAGAAGGAAACAGAACGGGGGAAAAAGGTTAAAGTGAAGAGCAGCAGCACTCTGTTGTCTGTATACTACTAATTATGGCTTTATGCCACTGGAACTTTCTGCTGCTTCCTGGGGTGAAGAAGATACTGCTTTCTGCTGACACTTTCATGGCCTGTGTGTATTGCTTACACTTAGCTGCTTTTAATAATCTGATACTTTGCTATGTCAAAACTTCTTTCATGTATGGATGAAGAAGGGGACAGAAGGAATATTTTCTTCAGCTGTAGCCAAAGATCCTAAGCTGTTTGCTTTCATCTGCAGCCACAGTTAATTGTAAAGCTTCCTATAGTGTTCTATCCCCAGGGTACAATTAGTGCAAGTTTCATCTTTTCTCAGTTTGTACCCACACAGTTCTTCCTGTTCACCCTTACTCTTAATTACGTGTTCATTCTTTTCTAATATTTTGTCATATCAGAAGTTTGAGGTAGTCCTCAGTCCTTGGGCTTATCATAGTAGGGGACTACCTCTTATAACAGTTTTTGTTGAACCACCAAAAAGCGTTCACGTTGGTTCACTGAGTCCTTAACTGCCAGACAGCTGACAAAATTGTAAAGGTATGCTTTTTAAACTAAGAGCTGGATTTTCAGCTGTTCATACCAATAAGCTCCCATTAAATCTAGAATCAAAACTCAGTGTGGTACCTTTGACATTTTTATATTGAAAACTCAGAGAATTATTTAATGTCCTTTTTTTGATCTTATTATTAGATATTATTACCAATTAAAATTGTTATTAATTACAATATCTGGTAACAACAGCCGGAGGGTAGTAGAACCAGTGAAATGAATGAGAGTGTCCCCTATTGTTTTCTGCAGAAATAAAATAATTTTGCCTGTACAAAAAAATGGGTGAAGTGTTATGTTAGATGTATAAATTCATACATATTAGTGACAGACATCAAGATTGCATACTGTAATGTCAGTTTGTACAGTACTGACTCAGCTGTTTGGTGGAGCATATCACAGTGACTTCTTCAGTAGGAACTTTCCTCAAGACAAATATAATTCATTTTTTACTATGCGGTTTTAGCATGCCTGTGTTTATATGTGGTATTTCTGAATTTAGATATGCAAACATTACAGTCACCTTCCTCCTGTTTTAGTAAGTCTGCTGTCACAGCCTCTCTTTTTTAGGAAAGCATTTAATTTAAAGCCAGCTTTGATTTTAAGGAGCTGGAGGGTGGGAATAAGATGTAACACTGGAAATTGTGGGCAGGTCAAATAACTGGAACGTGTACAAGGCAATTCATCAAGGGGTTGGGCAAAACCCAGCTTGCCATTAAAATGTTGCTACGTAGAGGAATTAGGAGGACTTTGGTCCTGAGGAGTGGATTGCGTTAAACTGAAGGAACCACCAGAATTTCTTTTCCTTGTGCAGTTACTTGCTAACAGAAGGATTGTACCAGAACAAAGTCCCGCTTTGTTTTGAACTATAGAAAAAATTCTGCTAAAACTGTGACTGTTGCAATAGGTTCGTGCTCTAGATCAGCCCCTCTGAGGAGGCAATTCCTGTTTGGAATGATAGAAGGACAACTAACAAAAGGAACAGTTTATCAAGTGTTGCGGTGACATCTCTGCCACTGGAAGTTTTAAATTCAAAATCAGACAATTTTCTGTAAGATCTCCTCTCATAAAAACAATAAAGTGAGAGAAGTTCTTTGATTTGCTTCATACAGATCAGGCAAGGCAATCACATGTGTGATTGTATAATCTATGGGCAATTAGCAGATGACAGATTTTTTTGTCATTTTCTTGATGCAGTATGGATAAACAATGCAATTTTACAGATTTAATGTGTTCTAAAAAAGGTGGCTTGGCATTCAGCAACTACAAACAGGAGGAGTCAATTAGGTACTCTGTAGTACTCACCAGGAGTAATAATAGACATCAGACAATATATTACTTGAGTATTTCAGTAAAAATCAGGACTCATGAGGAGTCAAGTGTAGGTTTATGTCTCCTGAATGCTATGGTGAATCATATGTTCTGGTGGTGGTGGTTGCTAAATGGGAAACTAGAAAACAAAATCAATGAATAAAATTTTTAATGACTAAGCTTTTTTTTCTTTTAGAATTTCACAAGTTATGGTAATGACAGCGATGTCAGTATGTCCCAGTCTGCAGTTCTGGATGACTTGGCAAAATACAGCCATTATACTGTATGGTTAACTGCAAGCACAGCTTTTGGAGATGGAAACAAAACCAGTGAAATAATAGACGTGTATACAGATCAGGATAGTAAGTTAATAATTTTTTTTAATACTCAGTATATGTAAGTGTTTCCATTTATTAAATATTCTCTAACTTTAAAATCATTTTACTGTTATGATGGCAAAGTTAAAAAAACCTGGTAAGTACCATTTTCAACGCTGCAGTGTTTTTCTTTGCAAGGAAGACATTTTGATCCGAGTCTTTGCTTTGTAATACTAAGAACATAGTTCACAAGCTGCTTCTTTGGTTACAAGCGATAAAAATACTGTATTAAACCATCATTAAGTCTCTTTTGTTAAACAAATTTAGCAGAGATCATTATTCATATACACCTTCAAAATATTTTGCTTTATATAGTGAAACATAAATGATTTTTAAAAGTTGTACAAAATATTACAAATGAGATTTACAGACTAATCATACTTTCAGCATTTATTTCTGTTTTAGTTTTGGATGCTTTATTACTGTAATCCATGCATTTATTTTTTGCTTATTATCTCTCATAGTCCCAGATGGTTCTGTTGAAAATCTGGTCTATCAAAACATTTCCTCATCTTCTGTAAATGTAAGCTGGCTTCCACCATCCCAGCCAAATGGCTTAGTCTTCTTTCATGTTTCTCTAAGTTTATTGCAACTGGGAACAAATAAGATAATGTCTTTCCTGACTCACAACACAAGCATCGTTTTTGACAATCTGGAGAAATATACCGATTACATTCTGGAAGTCACACCAGCCACTGATAAAGGATCTTCTGAACTGCATGCTCTAACTCTGCACATAAAAACTGATGAAGATGGTAAGATAAGTATATTTTATTCATTCCTAAGGAAATGTAGAAACAAGACCAAATAGCTTTCTGAAAGAAAGAAAAGCTTATTGTGTTTATTTTTCTCATGCTACTTAAAGCCTTTTTGTTATGCAATGACACGAATAACTGCTACACATTTCTGTATTGAGACCATGAGTCAGAATTTTCTACTTGGAGTACAAATTTAACTAACAGCTAAAAGACATTTTTCATTGTAACTCATATTTTTCTGAGGTTATCTTGTTTTTCTTATTTCTTCATGCAGTCCCGGAATCGGCACCTATAATCAAAACATTTTCAAATCTCTCAACTACCTCAGTTATGCTTTCATGGGACCCTCCCATTAAGCCAAGTGGTGTAATAATAAGTTATGATTTAAATTTATGTGGTCCAGAAAGGAATAACTCATTCTCTACCACCAATGATTTTATCATCTTGGAAGACCTTCTGCCATTCACATTATACACTATTTATGCAGCTGCAAGAACCATAAAAGGACCTGGTCCGTCTGCTGTGCTTCAGTTCTACACAGATGAGTCAGGTGAGCAAAATCAGCTGTAACCAACTTGAAATTTTGGCCCTATGTTTTTTGCATCCATCTTAGGGCTGAACATCAGACCCAGAAGGAGCTGAGATGAAGTATTCATTTTCCATTGGTCTGTGCATGAAGAGCTTTCAGAAGGAAATACTACAAGGGAAGTCTTTTCTGAGTTCTCCTTCTCCTGCCACAGTGTGCAAGAGGAGGTCACATTCTGCATAGGATTACAAAAATAACTGCAAGGAGAAATGTCTTTTGCCTTTGTAATGTTTCACAGTTTTCCAAGTGTCAGGGATTTTAAAGCAAGCGACGGTACCTTTCTGTTTATCCCACCATGAAATTGAAAAATGATAAAACTTGGAAATATTTCTGACACATTCTTACAGGTCTCCTTTACATGGACCTCCTCTCACCTGCATGGTAAATCACATACCTTGAAAATATATGTTGAGTTGTGCTCACTATAAGATGTGGGAAGTGAAATATATCACATTCCAACAGCATATGTAATATGACTTTTGTTGAATGCCTTAGTTCTGACAATGGGGATGTTTAAGTGACTAATAGATTTCTGAGATCTCTCAGAAGATCCGTTGCTGACTAAACATGTATTCCCAATTAATTGAATTTGCTTTGTGTCAAAAAGAAAGAAAAATATTTGAAGAGCAATGAAGTACAGTTTTGATGAGTTGAGATGCAAGTGATAACAAGCATACATATGTTCTCCTGCTTCTCCAAAGTGTTTGGTTTTGCCTGGATTATTTATAAGTCGGAACTCAAGAACATTTCTCTTTTGCAGTGCCATTAGCTCCACCCCAGAACTTGACCATTACCAACTACACTGCAGACTCTGTGGGGCTAAAATGGGATCCAAGTCCCCAGCCAAATGGTGTTATTATGAGATATAATTTTAAGATTTATCAAAACAACACCAAAAAAATATTTTATCAGGTATGTTTATAATTATAAGTGTTTAATTTTTAAAATACTTTTTTCATGCTTTATGAATATAATATATGACAAGTATTTTAAATGTCTGTTTATGCTTCTGGAATTACAAAGCTTCTCTAAATTCCTGTTTGTTAAGACCGTTTACTTTCCCTTCCAGCATGCCCGCAATTCAATTTTTAAGATTAGATGAAAAAAAAAAAAGGTTAGATCTTAATTTGCTTTGAGCTTCTAATATCTCATTAATGATAAGCTTTATAAATCTTTAGTTCATATTTTGGCATAAGTTTGATGTTAGAAACTGACAGAAGTGACTTGTTTTGATGGTACTTTTGTTTAGCTATTTAGTATCTGTGGACTTCCAAGATTGAAAAAGAAAGAAGGAAAGAAGGCTTACATTTTTTTTTACTTTTACAAAACAAGGATAACTGAATAAATTTTAACTTAAATAGATGCTATAAAATTTTATATAGAAATTGATCAAGTCATTTATATCTGCTTTAATCTGGTTGCTTGGATAACATCAAGAAATGCACCATGAACCGTAAGGGCAGCAAGCTGAGGCCAGGATTGCACCTCAGTCTTAGAAACTCTACAGTGAGTTCTGTTCACCCGAGACGCTTGTAAAAGCTGCCGGGAAAAGGCATTGCTGTGAGCTATAAGTTTAAGACATGCGATGTAAGATGTGGGACTTTGGGGAGCTTAATTACTCCAACTCCTTCAGCAGTACAGTCCTTATTGCAGAGACTTAGCGTGCAAGGAAAGTGTTTGTGCTGATGTTAAGCATATGTATTGCAGAAGTCAGTCCCCATGAGGTGGCCTACTGTGCTACCCCTTATGCAGTCTGCTGTTACTCTCCATTGTGGAATGAAGTGCTGCCATGACCCCAGTTGCTTCTGTCATCCTTGGAAGATGGGGAGCACAATTCACGTACACTAGAGGAACAGTGTTTCCAGCAGCCAGCTGCCTTTGGAAACACGTTCTTTGGGTGCCCGTGGAGGCCACCAAAGATTATTCCCCACTGTCCATCTGAGGCAGACTCAAACTCAATTAGACTACAGAAACTGGCTGGAGCACTTGAATGAGTCTGCTATGCCCTATGTTTTGTCATGTTTTGTAATGTTTTATGGGCAAGAAATTAGATTTAGGTTGTGGCAAGACAGGCAGAGCAATATATATAGAAGTATTGCAGTTAAGCACCATAATTCTCTGATAAATTTGATCCCACAAAGTCTTCACCAGGTTTTCTTGCTGAAATTCATCTCTTTCCCTGCTGCTGTCATAGTCCTCAACATCTGCACAAAATATACCTTGCATGCTCCATGAAAAGCAGCCATCAGGAACTGAACTGGTTTTTTTTTAATCTTCTTTTCGAAGCTGTTCATCAGTCTGTGTGTCTGGCTCAGGTAAAGTAAAAGAAATGACAAGCTATAAACCATGATCTTTTCCACTGTAAAGGTGTAGTAAGGAAGTAGAAGGTGAGAGGGAGTTGATGTGGCAGTGTGGAGGTGACAAGAGTTTACAGTACTGGAAAAAAAAAAAAGGCATCTGTAGACTTAATCTTTTCTAACAACGCTATGGTAATTATAATACTACCCTTTGGCATATCTTCCTCACAAGCCACAGTGAAAGAGGGAGAGGAGAAAGGAAAGGAAGAATTTGACCCTGCATTCTTTTTCGTTGAGCTCAGGGACTACTTTCACTGAAAGCTATTCAGAGTAGAAGAGACGAGACTATGGCTCTAGATCTTCTGTTCATTTCAGTGGATTCAAGGTGAGGCCCACATTGTTTATACAGATTAATTGCATACTAATAATTTTTTCTTCCTTAAGAACATTTCAGGTTCAAACCATGAGGCAAACCTTGTTGGATTAGAAGCATTCAGCCCCTATTTTATCAGCGTCTCTGCATTTACCAAACTTGGGAATGGCAATCAGTTCAGTAATGCTGTCCAGTTTACAACGATGGAATCAGGTTAGATGTGACTTTTTCTAAGCTGCAGTTCTGTTTGTGTATATTTTCCTTGTATGGCTTCAAGAACAACAGTCTTCCTCTTCTCTCCAAAGAAAACGTAACATAACACTATCTCATTTTCTTCTGCCTGTGTAACGCCGATTCACATTCCTGTTGTACCGGATAGGCTGGGTTTGAAGTTTGAGGTCGGAAGTGTAGAATTAGAAATGTCCTCATCTGAAATGAGAGGCTTATATGGCTACTATAAATCTTTTAATAGCATCACAGATAAAGGGAGGAAAATTAGATAGATATCAGTCTTTGCAGATCAAAGCGATAATTCAGATCCCTGTGAAAATAACTGAAACTTTAGCAAGTATCAAAAGCAGCTGGACAAAAGATTGGCAAATGAACTGGAAATTGTATTAAACAAATACAAATTTTAAACATTTTTAATAATTTATTTTAGGAAGGGAAGGTAGCCACTAATTAAATATCCTAACTTGTTAGATCTTATTTTTCCTGACAACTGGGGAGGACTATGCAATATAGCTGGTTTAATTAATTATGTACAGTTTTATCTTGTGCTTTCTGCATGTCTTTTGAAGTTGCAGTTTGTTTCAAAATGAAAAATTTTATCATGTGAAAGTGAATAGTCAAGATTCACTAAAGAGAGCCCAGGAGCTCTGTGGGTTTGTGAAACTGGCCATTGTGCAAAACTGCAGCTCCTTTGCCAGGTCAGGGCAATCCCCAGGCTCATGTACTCTATCAGGTCCGTCAGTGCCAGGGGACTAGCATGGGTTAGGGGGCCATGTCTGAACTCACAGGTTCCTTTATACTGACAGTGAAGGGAGGAGTCTAGGTATCAAAATATCCCATATGGTGACTACAGTTTTTCAAGACCATGTTTCCAGTGAAATATTCTTTCCAGAGCTGATAAAACAGGGGTTCTGGGAAAGATTATGCTGTTTATTGTACCCAGCAGTTACAACACGATGAGAAATCTGGACCATCACTGAACTGGTTCAGGTCGGCTGTTGGATCTCTGCAGCTGGAAGTTGTCCTGCCCAAAAGCCATGGTCATCCATCAGTTGTCTCATTTCATCACTGACATTCCATACTCATGGTACTTTCTTCAGAAGTGCCAGAGAGACGTTGCCCATGGGATTGTGGTCTAGTCGTTTTACAGCTTTTTCTCAGATTTTACGCTTAGCTAATTGCAACATTGTTTCCTTTCCCTCCAACCCAGATTCTGGGCAATTGCTGGATCAGTTCCCCATTGAGTTCATCTAAGGATTCTGTCTGTAGTCGTTATTAAAAGTACAAGTTAATCTTCTTTCTTCTGCTCCTTTAAGAAACACAAAAAGAATTTTCTCTGAGCTCTGAAAAGAAAATTAATAATTTTAAAGAGATTCATTTACCTCTGTGCAGTGATAATGAACACGTTTCCCTTTATTTCTGGTGCCTCACTGACAGTATTTTCACTATCTTATGGATTCCTGGATGTGTTTCAATAGAGGAAGCAGACTGGGGCACCCCTCGCTATGGATTCATTTTCTCTTGGCTGGTACAGCCAGCACTTCAGCCCTTTCTGAGATACTTTAATTCCTTGTTCTGTTTAATCAATTGGTCACAGATAATTGCTCTACTTTCAGCATGAGTACAATATTTGCTACCTTTTATAAATTTTTTATGAGCATTTAAAAGAATTTCTCCTGCTGGAACCAGCAAGGAGGTGGGGAACAGTAGGGTAATAGCATCAATATGACAACTCTGAAACCTGCAGTGACTTCTGTGCAGGTTGTGCCTCTGCTGAAAGGACAGAGAGGTATGATACAGTGCCTAACAGAAAACAAGCTAACAGACAAATAAGGAACTTCTGCTGTTGAAATTGTTGTGGAATATGTATACGAATTTTACACTACTGTGTATGTTTTACCACATTAAAAAAACATAGGGAAAATACAAGCAGATGTGAAAATAAAACTGGAGCACACAACTAGGAAAAATCCAGATAGATGGCCTCTTCTGTTTCAAGTACTGCCATCAATCATGTTCGTAGTAGTTGGAAATGAACCGTCTAACGAGGACAAAGATGTATTTTGTTCTCTCAGTGTGTTTGTTTTACAGTACTAATTTTTCTTCCACTGGTTTGTTCGTCCCTCACTATGAATGTTGCATCTACTTCTCTGACTATATTGTTCTGTGATTACCATTTTAATGGTGTGGGAATGTTAATCTTTGGTGCATGTGTATCTCTTAAGTACCAGATGCTGTCCAGAATGTTCGTTGTATTGCAACGAGTTGGCAATCGATCCTAGTGCAGTGGGACCCTCCTGCTTCATCCAACGGTGTAATTACTCATTACATCATAACAGTTGAAGGAAATTCTACAAAATTTTTATCTTACGATACACTGCATACCTTTGGAAATCTGCTTTCCAATATTACTTATCAATTTAAAATAAAAGCTGCAACATCTGCTGGTGATGGTGAAGAACGGATATGCAATGCCAGTACACTTCCAGAAAAAGGTAGCAAATTATTCAAGTTAATTTTTTTGTTTAATTTAAATGATGACTGTGAGCAAGCAGGCTTGAAATACCTGTTTTAATGCAGGCAGCTAAATCCTGCATTGTTGGGAGCAAAACTTTTAATGTGTTGTTTCTACCGGGGCCAATGCTATGACTTCATTGATTGACAATAAAGCTGTTCAGAATTTGTGTAATTAAGGAGCATTTAACTTCTTCAAGTAGACTTTGTCATAACTTTTGATAAATAGGACTTTTTAACAAGAAAGGAAGCTAAATCCTAAGAAGAATGTAAGCAGGTTTTTTGGCATTGGAGTAAAAATTATCACCCAAAGTCTGTCTTACTTTCTCCAAGCACATTTCACACTTCACCTAATCCTGGCTGTGCTTTCATTTGGCACCTGAAACTTCCTTATGCATTTGGAGATGAAATTTTGTGCAAAATACAGCATTGCTTCTGTGTAAATAGCTATGTGCCTAGTTTCTAAACTGGAAGTGGAGAGGAGTCCAACTCCCAGTCCAGGAAGCAAATGCCTGATTCAGTTCTCTTCGCCAGTTAGGGATGATTTCTACTTTTGGGATTATTTCTTTTGTGGCTTTTTTTTCTTATTCTTCAGTGATACTTCAATATAAAAATCAAAAATAATGTTCAGCAACCAGGATCCAGAACGAGACTTCACCTTCCTGCTGAATTACAGGAGCAATTACTGCATTTAGTTCTGGGGTTTTTTTGTTCCCTCTTCAGTGACATCAATTCGTGCAGTGGAGTTGAGGAGCTCTCTAATTCAGAACAGCTGGATCATTAGGAAACATGGGGGTGGGATGTACAACTGTATGCCCTGATGCTTAAACCAAACCTAGCTTTTGTAATACTTTCGTTACTAAGTTATTGAATAACTTAAAAGATGAGTCGCAGCACCCATTCTCATATATATTTCATGCATTTTTTTGCTCAGTTCTGTCAAATAATAGATACAAGAGTCTGTGTCAGCAACAGGGTTTAGGTTCTGGATGACACGTGGAGGGGGCAGCTCTACCATGCAGACTTGAATCTGACGTCTAAACTTGGAGATCAGACTTACCCTTATGCTTAGACTTCCTGTTGGTAGCTTCCTGAGCAGCATGCATCTCTTCAGGTTCAGCCCTTGGTTCTCTCCTATTCCCAAAGTCTTAGTGCCCCACTCTGAGCTTTGATTTCCCCACTTAAAATTATACTTGTGGGAGTGCATGGCTGAATGAATCTAGACCACTTCTGTATCATCAGCTGAATTACTACTGCTTCGGTTACAGATCAAATGGCTGAGCTCCAAATGAGGACAAAGCAGCCCCTTGCTGGTGTATGCAGCCAACATTGTGAAAATAGCCAGGGCTGCACTTTGATGATGGCCATGATGGCCCTTCCTCATATATGCAGTCCATCCCACTAAAGCCTGGCCACATCCCCTATTTGAACTATGAGATGACACATTCATACCTGTTTCTGGTAAAAATATCCTCTCTGAATTGGCTTCCTGATCAACAACAGCCCACCTACAAACTCTGCCATTTTCTGATCCCTGTTGGTCTCCTCTGGTCTGGCTCCTTGGCAACTGAAGACATCTGCTTGGGTCATCTTGCCCTCTTGTTTGCTCAGAAACTTCTGTCCATCAGCAGCATTCAAAATCCACTTCTGAAGGAAGCATTGTTTAAATATTATAGATGAGCATACTAGTATATTACAGCATTGTCTGGAAATACTGTAGTGAGCTTAACTGCTGTGCTGAACATGGAAGCGTGCGAGCGTGCACCTAAGTATACTTCTCAACAGCAGTCATCGCTCTCCACCCCTTCTTTTAAATCAGGGCTGGTGACCAGCCAGCCCTGACTCAGAGCTCAAGTAAAACTGAAACTGGGGATGGGTGTGCAGACAGGTGGGCCAATGCACAATTAAAACTGGACTCGTCCAAAACCCAAAGGTTTTGGCAATAGTCTTGTAGGAGGCATGTTACCCGGTGGTACAGAGGAGACCAGGAGGCTGCCTGGAGGATGGGGGAAAGTCTAGTAGTGTTAAAGAAGCCTGGCACCAGGGCAACTTAATTCTTGGGATTTCTGAGAAATTTGGGGTTGACTATTAATTAGTGCTTGAGGAAAGCCTGGAGGAGCTATGGATGTGGTATTAAGCCTGGGCCTGAGAGACACACCACTAGTCTGTTGTGGTCTATGTTACACAGAGTTGCACTAGCAGGAGGAAAAAACAGACTTCATTTTGTAACAACATGTGGCTTGTGTGTCTTTTCACTGGGAGTTTTCCTAAGTGAAGGGTTTATACTACAATACATGTATTTTTTGCCACATACACTGTGCAGATCCTTTCTTGCTGTTTTAGCATTGGCTTACATGTTGTTGCTTAGTCATATTTACAACAAACTAGTTATTATTAGGACATTTCCTTAACCGTGTGTTTGCATGAATTGTTTTGTGGTGACTGGGTACTAGGAATTGGAGATTAATGGTTGGGAATGGAAACAGTTTTATAGCTGTTGTCAGCTTCTTATTTATGGTGGTCTAAGATTAGTCACAGAATATGTAGCCAGCACTGAGTCACTGACAATGCATTTATTTCTGACATAAAGTGAAATCGAATTTGGCTCAGTGTCTCACTGCATAGTGTTTGACCTTTACATTCTTAGCAAGATTATTTGCCTCTTTTTTTGAGGTAAATTTGTTCGTATCTGGGTACAGTTAAACATGAATCATGAAGATTAAATTTATGAGGAGATTAGTAGTGTTTTGTGTCTAATCTAGCTCCATTGTCATGGTAAACCACTTCTGCCAGGTTGCAGTATGTTACAAAAATTGGCGACTTTGTAGTGGTAATACTACTTTGTGTTTAAATATATTATACAGGGTATGAAAGATAATATAGCAAGTACACATGCATAAATGAGCTAGGATTTTATGACTGAATAGCTATCCTTGGATTATTTTCAAGAAAATGCACATATTAAAATGAAATATCATTAAGGTTGAGTGAGCTTTTAGAAGGGAGAAAGAGCCATAAGATGGTAGGAAACTTCTCCAAAAGGCACAGTGAAGCTGTGAAGATTCAGTTAACTCACAAGTCTGGGGTAAGTGTAATAGTCACTTAGTTAAGAATAAAACTAAAACAATTAAAAAGCCACTTGGGGTGGTTAAGCATGAATAATCAAAAGAAAACTGCTGCTGCTTTCAATTTTTTTAAGTTAGATTTTTCTTCGTAGACTTTTTATTCTTCTCTGAAAATATTAATCATATTGATTATAGTACTAAGACATGCAGAGTAATTTTTCCCTCCTTCCTGCTAGTTCTACTTAATATTGTAACTGAACTCAGAGTCTTGGAACCAGCTGAGGCCCTCATTGTACTGCACTGACAGTCCTTAACATTTGTTTTCTACTAAACAGAGATTCATTCATAACTTATATTTACAAGAAATATGGCTAGGACTTTGTCCAGAAAACACTTTTTAATTTAACCTGTGCTTAATTTTGCTGGCCAGTACTAACTTGTAGCTACACACAGAAGTATGTTGCGTGCATTAAGGAGAGCAGTGCCTCAAAGGATTGGTAATGGGAGTGTTTCTTAGTTTTTTTGGTGTGGAGGTAGAAAAATCATCATCTGTTGTTACTTCTGCACAAAATGTCTTTACTCTCTGCACAGGGGAACCTTTAACGATTCTGGGTTTGTACTTCCAGGATGGAGGTGCCCATTGGAAAATGTAGACCTTTTCATCCAGGCCTGTAAGGAGCACACAATGTAGCATGGGCTTAAAGCCTGCTTTATATCCAATGAAATGTTCTGCTTCCTTTACCATAAATCCTTTTCTTCGGACATGGCAGCTCATGGCAGCTCTGTGAGTTGGAATTCCATTAATTTCCTCATTAACTTGTGAAGAGAAACACAGATGACTGTAATGCACCGGAAGAAATATTTAAGTCTGTACCCTAAAGCGGTCAGTAGGGTCCAGAGCATGATGTGCAGTGCACTGTGCAGTGCAGGGTGTTGGCCTGGTTATCCAGAGGGATCAACCTACTGCAGAGCCACAGCATTGGAAATGGAAGAGCTTCCGTGGACTTGTCACTACTACAGATAAAAGCAGTGTGTTTCACACGTGCAATCAATGCTGCAAGTTCACGTTTCCAAACTGTATTAAAGTAAAAGCATCCAAAAATTGCAGAGTGAATCATGACTAAGCATCTTTGAAATACTTCTTTCCAAGATGACTGAAACTGATTTTTTTAACCAGATTTCTATTTTCTTAAGTTATCGTGAATTTTTTTTAGATTTTCTGATTAGTTGGTATGTCCAAATGTCAGTTAATGGCTTTGATGTTTATGGCAAATCTTCACAAGACAAATGCAATGATCACTTTGTTGCTGCCAAAGAAATTGCATTGATGTTATTTTTATAAACAGGTAGATAAAAATAGAAGAATCATATAGTGTAGGATGAAAGAAATACTTTTTTCAGGAGTAGGTCAACTCTAGGTTGACATATAAGAAATGGTGGTGACATATACATTCAAAGCTGACATTGAAAGCATTTACAGGTCAAATAAATTGTTTGCTGAAAGTAGACAGTGGTCCCGTTTGTCAGAAAGCTGAACATTCTTATTTAATTTCAGACTGGAATACTAACAGCTTTTATAAGATTAGCTTCAAGGTGTGCATTTCTCCTTAGATTTGTAGGATTTGATTTTTCAGTGCTTAGATTCAATAGTTAGAGGTAGAATTTTCTAATGCATTAAGGACTAGGGGACACAGTCCAAGGAGGCATTTTTAAAGACATGTTCTGAACTGTGCAATTCCCTTTAAAGCATGTCTGATAGTATCAGTCCCAAGTCATGGGAAAAACAGTCTACAGTTTTTTACATTTTCATATTAGTAAAACCATTTGGTACCTATTTGTGATGTTCTTGTTCATACTGAGCAGGACTTTATATCATGATGAGTCCCCCTGAAATTAGCAGTCTGTGCTAGAGTACTGTTTAGTATGATCAGGGATATCAACATAACCCAGGGAACCCCTTTGTGTAACTAAGCTTTCAAAAAATGATAGACATAATCAATACAGAATATTCATTTTCTTTTCAGATACCTCCATTTTCTGAAGTCTCTTGTTGTGTGCCCACTGCTATCTGTTCTACTTTGTTCTTCACTTTTCTCCTGTTGATGCTCTTAATACCACCCAACAGACTTCTAGGCTGCCGCTGTTCTTTTAATCCAAACTCCAGCTACAAGCAGCTGTTCTGTAGGCAGACTTTTTTTTATTAACTTCGTTAGGAACTATGCCGTATCATATTACTGTCTTCTGTTCCTGGCCCGCGCAGCTGTAGTCATTGCTTTCCACAGAAGTCTTTACAGAAAGCTGTAACTTCTCTTTTCTCAGTAGATTTTTTGTGTGTGTGTCCTTTGCTGCCCTTAGGTTATCTTTGCATTGTGAGTAAGATTTTTTCCTACCATGTATTTCTGCTGATTTAAACCTGTTCCACTGGTCCAGTTCAACTTGATCTGAGTCTTTGCACAGTCGTGGTGCTTTTTCTACCAGGAATTTCCTTTCATTTAGATTCTCAAATACAAACTTAATCTCAGAGCAGCCCACCAGCTTTGGAAGGGCTGATTAGCATTACAGCCAGACAAACGTAGAGAACCAGAGCCAAGATCTGTGAAAGAAACTTCTATTTAGGTGCCTAGCTTCCTGTCAACTTCAGTGGGAGTTCAGGCACGTAAATAGGTTTTAGGAGCTTAAAATCCCATGTGGATCTGGCTTCAGGCGCTTTTCGTTGGAGTTCGGCCATCATGTGAACAATGGTGGATGAACCTGAAAATACCTCATTCCTCCTCCAGTCCAGAAAATGAATTCAGCAGCATTTCATGGCCAGCCTCTCTGCCAGCTCCCTGGCTGGCTTTCAGAAGCTGAATTAAAAGCTATTAAATGGAAAACGATAGAGTATATTGCACCAAAAAATTCAGACTTTGAAAAACTCCCTGCTCCCAGAGCTGGCTGAAGTATCACAAATGCAATATAATTCAATAGGGGAAGACTGTCAGATTGTAGAATCATAGAATGTCCTGAGTTGGAAGGGACCCACAAGGATCATCAAGTCCAACTCCTGTCCCCGCACAGGACAACCCCAAAATTCACACCATATCTCTGAGGGCGTTGTCCAAGTGCTTCTTGAATATCGCCAGGTTTGGCACCATGACTGCCTCCCTGGGGAGCCTGTTCCAGGGCTCCACCACCGTCTGGGGGAAGAACCTTTTCCTAATATCCAGCCTAACCCTCCCCTGGCCCATCTTCCTGCCATTCCCTAGGGTCCTGTTGTTGGTCACCAGAGAGAAGAGATCAGCGCCTGCACCTCCTCCTCCCCTTGTGAGGCAGCTGTAGACCACGATGAGGTCTCCCCTCAGTCTCCTCTGTGCTGAACAAACCAAGTGACTTTAGCCACTCATATGGTTTCTCCTCTGAACCCTTCACCAACTTCGTGGCCCTCCTCTGGACACTCTTTGGTAGCTTTGTATCCCTAACATACTGTGGTGCCCAAAACTGCACACAGTACTTGAGGTGAGGCTGCACCAGATATGTGATGGTGAGACTTAAGGGGTCGTACCCATGATTCCTGGGAAATTTAAATATGGGATTAGCACTAGAATGCCAACTAGCTAGTTAGAGCACAGTCCTAGACAATTAGTGTCCTACACCACCACAAACACAGCCTTTTTCGTGCCTTTAAGTGCACCTTTCTGGAAATCAGGAATAATAATAAAGTTCCTGTTAGGCACATACCAAAGCAGCAGTTTATAAGAGCAGATACATAAATTCCAATTTAATCTGAAAGAATAATTGACAAAGCTGCATTTTGAACAGTGATCACTTCATCATAGTTGAGTCATGTTTAGAAAATTTAAACAAGCTGCATGATTACTCTAGGAAGCATGGAATGGTTTGTTCAAATCAGTACCATCTGTGGACAGAAAAAGTTGGGGGAATTTTAGTCATTCTTGAGGAATGGAAATCTGATTCTCCATGCTAGAGTAACTGTAATCCTCTTTGTATCTGTAACCCAATAGCATAGTTGTCTTGAAATTGTCTCATTGAACACAATCATCAGCTGCAGGAGACACTGCCACTGGGTGTCACTGCTCCTCACTGCGGCCCTTGGAGCAAACCTCTCATTTGCTCTGCATTCAGATCACACCTTTTCCTTTGTTCTAATGAGGGATTACATTTATATTTGATTCGTTGATTCATCATTAGTAAGCAATGAGATAAAACGGACTAGATTTTTAACTGACTAATGTTTAAGGCTCTGATTCCATTTTAAAGATCTGTCTAGGCACTGGAGGAGAAAATTTTCCTACACCATCTGCCAACTGACACTTTCTTTTGTAGGTTATAAATATTTTGCATATATGGGTCTTAGTAAACTGCAAAAATGATGACATGAAATAGAAATAAAAGCTTGTGTAGGAAAGAAGTACTCGTCTAATCTGTCTGTTACCTTTATACCTGCAAACTTACCTTTCGAAATGGTGGTTCTGATGTAATATTACTGGGATGATCACAGAGACTATCTTCAGCCGTGTGAGAATAATTTGCATGGGTTCCCTCTGTAGTCAGCAGGGGAAAAGGACACTTCTCTAGGGGACAGACGGAAAGAGAAACATCATTTTCTTGCACTCTTTTCTGTCCCCTGCTCTCTGGGAGTTTGACTCTTTCTATCAAATACAAGGAGAGGTCATGGAGGCTGGCTTTATTGGACTTTGGTTGTTCTGTGTGAGGGCCCACAAATCAGGGCCACTGTTATTTTTCCTGATATTTCTAGTTCTGTGAAACTACCAAGCGTCTTTTCCATCTTTGCATCTGCAACATTGCTAGCTCTCAATTCTCTTTGATGGCATCATCCATGTTGAAACTGGGGGAACAGGGTACTCTCCCTGAGAAGCAGAGCCCACCATGCCAGCTAGAACATGGGCCCTGCTATTTCTGCCTGTGATTAGCTTCTTTAACCTGCCTTGTTTTAGGTGCAGAGGCTGAAGTTGTCCCAGTCATGGCTTTACCAGTTGCACATTTGAGCAATTGGTGGTATATATTTCCACCTTCGTCTTGGCACTCAGCAAGCAGCCATTTACCTTCTACTTTATTCCAAGCCCCTATTTCAATATTTGATCCAGTCTTTAACTTAAATTGAGTATAGTCCAATAATCAGTTTTCAGCAGATGGAAGTTAGTAATGGTAGACTAAGAGGCATTAGAGCCGGTGGTTTCCATCTCCATGTTGCATACTTTCACACTTATATTCCAAACCTGCCAGTTCTGGCTGTTCCTATCTCAGTAAGAGTTCCTGGAGTTGTGGCCTGGGAAGGTGAAGTCACATTCCTTATCTAAAAAAGAGTAATCCCTACTGAGTAAGAATGAGGAGAATTGAATTTTCTTAAATTCTTTTAGTTTTTATCTGTTCTGATGTCTTTGGAATTGCTGACTATTAATTTTTTAATTCCTGGAATATGTAGTATTGGACCTTAAAAAGACTTTAATTCAAGGTCAGAGCGAGACTGGATGGAAACTTTTATTTCACTCAAATAGTTTTATCCATTCTATCCCACATTTTATCATCATCATAACTGAGTGTGTAAGATTCATACTCTTTGCAGTATCTTAACAGATATTAATAGCTTACATTACAATAGAGGATTTTTTAAAGGAAAAATACAGATTTTTTATAGTAACCATTGAACATTTCTCTGCCTTTATTTTCCATTAACTAATGGTCAAACTAAGCCCTTTCTTGTAATTTAAACAAGTAGCAAATACAGCTTATAGACCTATTATGAAAATACAGAGTGTATTTTTTTGAAAGTGGACAAACAGTATTACATCTCCAAAACTGTGATCAAGCAAGAAGGTTACTGCCTGTTCTGTTTTTATTTACTACTTCCCGTACTTCATGCTGATAACAAGAGAGCAAAACAACTTTAATTTTGATAGTATGGAGTATGATGGTGAAAGTTGTCTCTTGTGAAGATTTTTTCCTTAGACAGTTTGCTCTTGTTCTGTGTCTGCTTAGCGTGTAGCAGGGTGGGAGCATGTGGGGCTACTGCATGCTGCGATGTTGTGTACGTGTGCATGAGAGCTGAGCGGAAAGGCAGGGGAAGCACCCACGGTTCCTGTGGCTGACCCCACTCCTGCAGGCTCCACCTGCTTTGGGCTCATTTGAAGGGATTTGAATTTCTCAACCTTTTCATCATCACATCTTGGTTTGTCTCAGAATTTACATTTCCTGCTAATATTCGTATTTAGTGGAGAGGCTTCAGCTTCGTATTTAGTGGAGAGGCTTCTGTTTATTATATTATGATGATTTTTATAAACAAATTGTTGCAGATGAAAGCAGAGATCAGATTATTCCCAGAAGGGGAATAAAAATGGAGGGTTTTCTCTTTCTTCCCCAATAACATTGGTCTGGGATCCTTTTATTCTTTATGTAAGCCTTGAGGCTTCTTCAGTTTCAGCTTGAGGATGTATCATGTGTTTTTCTTTTACCAGCGATACTTCTTCCCCCAAAGACTCTAAAGCACTCTTTAAAGCTAAGTGCACAAAATGATTTCTGAGCTGATTTCTCTGCACAGTTTTTGCCACAGAGAGTATTAGTATTATCTTACAGAGTCTTAGAGATAATATTAGCTTACTGTATGACTATGTGATATAGCACAAAACCATATGTTGCATCCAGTCTGCGAGAGCTGGGAATACACTGTTGGCTTAATATAGATGTGGGTAAATATGTGCGCGTATGTATATGTGTATGTATGTACATCCATGCACTCCTTCTGTCTCCATGCACGTGAATAGAACCTGTGTATACCCATGTATACGTATGTATATAAATACATAGAAGCAAAGTTAGTTGGAAGTTTCTTTTTTTGCTTCGTATTGCCATACTATTTAGCTCTTCCTGTTGGAATTCTTTTAATTTGCTGTTTACTGAACAGCTTGTAAAGCACTTATATAAAGACAGACAAACATGTTGCATGTATTGATACTTTCCCTTCAAAGGTGAAACAGGACACTTATGAAACCTTGAGGTGTTGCTTAAGGATTTCATATGTTACCAAGAGAGGCAGACAAGTGAGTATTTCTGAGTGAGAGGTGAGGAATCCCAGTTAGCAACAGCAGTAAAAGATGCTATGGGTAGGCCAAAAATAACTTTGCTTGATATTCCCTCCCCCAGTTGAGACATAGCCCCAAATGTAGCGACAGCAATGTCACACCTCTCAAAGCTGCCCCTGCATGCCACACCCAGAAGTATTTTTCTTCATTTCAAAAGCTATAGTAAATGTATTCCACCTATATATGTATGGTGTGATTTACCCCAATGGAATTAGTCCTTATTAACCATATAAAATTGAATCTTGGTCTTTAGATATGCTTATAAAAATATTTCTTTCAACATTGGATAACGGGGTTATAGTTGCAATCACTTTTCAGTCAAATGAAGATATCTTATAAATGTTCTAATTTGTAGTTCCTAGTGCTCCCAGGGATATTGTTTTTTCCAATGTGCAATCAACAAGTGTGACCTTGAATTGGAGATCACCGAAATCTGTCCTTGGCTACTTTCAAAACTACAAGATTACCACACAGCTACAGTCCATCCACTGCAGTGACTGGGAAACTAAGGAATGTATTGAATATGAGATGCATCAATATTTATATGAAAACGTGGTGGATGACCAGATAGAAGAGACAGTGTATGGACTGAAAAAATACAGATGGTACAGATTTGCAGTTGCTGCCAGTACGAATGTTGGTTATGGCAGTTCTTCACCTTGGATTTCTACGCAAACACTTCCTGGCTGTAAGTAAGGATGTTTGCCATGTGTCATAATGCTTTAACAATGTGATGTTCACCTAAATAAGGAAGAACACTTGCTAGAAGTTATTTCTTCATAGACCTACAGTGTTGGTGAAGTTAATAAGGATTTACTGTAGTAAAAAAGGATTTACTCTTCATGTATGAAATGTCGTGATATAAATCATGTGGTAGGTATGCACACTTGACACTACTTCATGTTTTAATGCCTTTTGGATGCTCTACTATATTTACTGCTTACCCAACAGCAATTTTGTTCCTCAGCCCTATTCCACATCTAGAATTGGCAAGTGTGAATTTTGGCTATTTTGGGTTGATATGCCATTTTCAGTCCATCTCCACATGTTGGATGTGTCAATTAAAAGTAGTCTTTTATTTTATTCTTTGGCTAAACGTCTGTTCTTTAATGTCGTAACACTTCCCTGAAAATCTCCTGTACATTCCTGGCAATAGAATTTAAGTAATAGTTTGAGACAAATTCAGATTTCTTTCCAATATCATATCCACCTAAAGAGATTACAGATCAGAGTAGCCATGTAACACCTACAGGATCGTCATGCCTCAGCTGAGGATTTCAGTTTCCAAGTAAGAGAAGAGTTAGTTGTTACGCATAAGTTATCACTAGATATTTGAGAGAAGGGGAAATGAAACATAAATTATTTAGTAAGTTGTCATGTTGACATA
Source organism: Phalacrocorax carbo (assembly GCF_963921805.1). Lineage (NCBI taxonomy): Eukaryota > Metazoa > Chordata > Aves > Suliformes > Phalacrocoracidae > Phalacrocorax > Phalacrocorax carbo. The sequence continues at coordinate 44,674,265 of NC_087513.1, forward strand.
TGACCTTCTCTCCCAGTCCGCAGCCAGCCTAGGTCAGAGCACATCTGAGATCCGGCCTCTGGCCTGTGTAGAACAATTGAGAACCACCATGACTGGCCTGACTAAATCACAGCTCCTTCACTCCTGTCCCCTTCCAAAGATAATAGAGACACCAAAGATTTAAAGAGCTGTGTACCAACGACTATTCAATGGCCCAAATACTTACTGTGTTCCATTCATGTTTTTACAGTCATGTGATGTGAATCAGGAGGCTTTTATATAATGTTTCTCACAGTATCTGTGTATTCTCTGTACAGCAATACAGCCACCTCTACTTAAATACTTCACAACTTTTCTACTAGGTAAGGAAATACTGTGGTCTTCGTTTGCAGATGAAGAACTGCAATAGAGAAATTCTAAGCCCCAAAGGGCAAAGAGATTTGGACACCGTGGTAGTGAACATCACAATGGCCCATTTTTCACATAAAGCACAGAAGCAGAGAGGCAAAACACAAATAATCACATGAAGTTAGGAAACTCTTTATGATTTTCTCTCTGGACAGTGATAATGTAGTTTAGGAGAGAAGTAGTTTCCTATCAGTCCCACTGAGGAGATGGTAGTTAAAGGTTTAAAAATCTCATTGGACTGCACAAGCCCTTTCTGTGCCAATACAATGTCATTCTCAGCAGTAGGTCCTCTATGTGCTCTGTTAGCTAGTTTAACAAATAGTGATGGGGCAGAAGTTTAAAAAGTTCTGCCATTTCTTCCGACCCAAGTGCCTGGGGCTGCTGGCCTGTCTGTGGTGAGGGAAGTGGCAGCAAGAAATTTCCTGTGAGCTAAATCAATGACACATCAAGAGATGGGCTGCCTATAAAACACACCGCCGTGGAGTCATGGAAGGATGGGCACTATTCCAGATACCATAGCTGGGTGCTGGTCTTGTTCCTGGGCTAATGGCAATCAGCTGAGGAGGAAAAAAGGAGGAACGTGACACGTCACAGCTGGGTAGCCAGCTGGCAGCTCCAGCATGCTTCAGCAGCGCTAAGAGCCTCCCTGAGGAGTGTCTGATCTTTGGCAAGGGCAGGTCTCTTGCTACCTGACCTTATACTTTCCAAAGACTAGGCTTTAGAAATAGTGTTAAACAGACTGAAAAACCACACTTCCCCTCTTTCTGTTGCAAAGAGCACTGCCTGTAGCGGGGAAGAGAAAGTCAGGATGCATAAAAGACTGAGCCAGCACTCTGGGCAGCCTTGCAGAGTGTGTCCAGAGAACAGGTGTCGATCCCCCTCTCCTTCGTGGACTGGGCCAAGCATCCTCTGGCTCAGCCTGCTGGTACACAGCCAATATACATGGTCTGTTAGGGCTTAAGGGTGCTTAGCTGCTATGTAAAATAGCCTGAGTACTTAGCCCATAAAATCAATGGGAGTTGTGTTTGCAGATTTGAGGGCAGAAGTTAGCCACTGTTTCTGAGTTTCAAGAAATGCCTCTGTAAGACATGGCTTCTGCCAAAAGGAAAATTACCTTGGCTGTGAAATAATAGTCAAACTATTTTTCTTCAGAAATAACAGGGTTCTCAGAAATTTTTGTTTCTCTCAAGCCTGAAGAAAATACTGTAGTTATTATACTCATATTTGGGACATTACTGCATTTAAGCTGAAGACTGTTAGACTCACTTCCCAGAATATAAAGTGAACAACAGCAAAAATTACATAACAGAAACCCTAAGTATTTTTTACAGTTGCTGAGGATTTGACTGTTGTTCTAAAGCAGAAATACCTCATAATTCTGAATATCCAGTGACTGTGGTGAAGATCTTAGCTATTGATTTCAATTGTTCATTATGAAGGTAAATTTAAGGCTACAAGAATTCTTTTAAAGATTCTTTAACTCATTGAGAAGTTTCAGACAAAATATAATGGCTGTGTTCTGTACTGAGAGTGGTTTTAATGTTACTCCATGTTAACGGATGTTCAGTGCAGAAGATGTTATAGGTTGTTCAGTGCAGTCCAGTTCTTGCATCACACAGATAAACTATTCAGCCTTCTGTCTCGCAGATTATCCTCACAGGAATTGTCCTACTGTCTCATAAAGTAGTTTGATGGCACTGTTATTACTTGGCTGATGGATTACCCAAGAGCCAAATCTACTCTGCAAGATGAAATATTTTCAACATAACCTAGATTTATATAGTTACCAGTACAGAAGATCACAGTGTTGTGTCACAGTAAGGGAAAGGGCGAGAAATGTTTTCCATAGCTAGGGAAACTTTGCTTCCACACACCTGCACATACCTTGAGTTTCAGTTTTACATTTATAAGAATAAGATTGGCCAAACTTGTACTTTCTAAGAGAAAAATGACTTTGGAGGCACAGTGTTAGGAGGAAAAAGAATGGCAGTGAGATGACTGACCTCATTTTGGATCTCATACAGTTACACAATGCAATGCTTTTTGGTAAACTGCCAAGTCTCCTAATGCCAGGGTGTACAGAGCTACAAAGGACGATCCCAGATGTTCGAATGTCCCGTGAAAGCTAGGACATAGACGCATGGGGCAGAGGGTTATGCTTCTCTTTTCAGCACCTTCTTTCCCAATCCCTGCTGATACCCAGTTGCTCGGTACACTTAAAGGTTTCTGTATGGGGAAAAGCATTAATATTGTGTCTGTTGTTGTATGCCCTTTCTTCTGGTAGGTTCTTCCTGAGGGATCTTGTTTTTCTTTGTTCCTTTCATTCTCTCAGAGCTAAATTTTGGAAAGTAAATGTGGCCTAATATACGGTATAAATGATTAAATATAGGTAAAATAACCTAGGTGATTACAAACGAAAAAACTGAATCTCACACTTAATTTTTGTTAAGAAAAAAAAAGGCTGGTTTTAACCAAACTGGCAAGCATGAATTTCTGTTAGAAGACTGGAGTATTCAGTCTTATTTTGGAGGATTATGCTAAATGATGGGCTATCCAGACTTATCTTCAAGCTAACACACTTAACTGCTGCCTTAGCATCAGGACACAGATGGATGGGAAAGATGACCCTGACCTCCATAAGACCCACATTCCTGTGCAAGGATAGAAGCATGATAATCAGGAAATGATGGTTATTAGTTACAGAAAATGCATTATTGTGAAAACCAGGAGAAAAGTGCTTACGAGAGGAAGTGATTGGATTATGGGGGAATGAAAGAATAAGACTAGGTCATTTCTACTGAGTAAATTGCTGTGATTTATAAGAGAAAGGGTATAGTGATATCATGGCCTCGTATTGACTAGATTCATTTCACAAACAAACCTAAATCAGAACGTGGCAGTTACCCACTGAAGCAAACACAGTTTTTAAAAAGACAGTTTTTGCAAGACATGAGACATGTTAGACACGTTTCATTTTCTGATTATGCAGGTTATTTCAGAAAATATTCCTAAATTTCAGTATCATTCAGTTAATGTCTGATGTTCTACTTTTCATGGTGAAAATAAACCAGGTATTAAAACTTAGATTTATTTTAGATAAGTATCTTAAATACAGCATACTCAATTAGAATTCTCTTGCAAAGATCTCAAAATGTGCCAGACATAAACTGCATATGGAAATTATCTGTATAACTAACTTCAGGTTGGATAATTTGTAGATTAAATTATGCTTTAAAATTATTTCACACCGTCATTGTCTAATCCATAAACCCATATTGGCTCCTGAAAAGGAACATAGAGAGATTAAATGTTCCATTAATGCTGTAAAATAGTATTGGAAAATTTTGTCTTTGGCAGCTTGATTGGTTTGCAGACTAAGGCTTGAAAAACTCTATGTACCATTTCATACGTTTTAAGAAATTTCAGCTGGTGATAATTGTAATACCACTACCATAGTTACTGAAAGCATTGTTCACGCTAAAAGACACTGAGCAACAAGTCTGACACACATTACCTGCAAAATAAGCTTTGTTTACATAATTCTAATTTTTAGGGAACATGTTTGCCCTTGTTTTTTATTGTATCTGTTCCAGCACCCCACTCAACAGCCAGCCCCTCTGAGCAGAGTCTCCTCTTTCACCACCCCTCATGTGCTTTCATAGTTCATTCAGTTACACTCTTCATTCAGTTGTTCCATGCTGTTCAGTATTTTGGGGGACTGCTTCCAATGGCTGAATTTGATATTGCCTACAAAGTCTAGTATATTGCTGCTAATCCCAGCACAGCAATCTGCCTCCTATATCCAACACCCTAAACTCTTCATTGCACCTTATCAGCTCCCAAATCTTGCTGTTTGTTCTGCAGCCATGGTGCAAAATTTTCACCTTCACAGTGCAGAATTTTGTGATTTCTCCTCATTAATGGTTCACACATAATTTCAATAGCTACATACCTCCTTCCACGCTATTTTTCCTTTTCCTAACCTCTTTTCTGCCTAACGAAGTAGTCTTGTATACACTCCAATTTTCCTCATTAGGCCCTCTTCCCTAATGATTAATGGTGAAAAATACATATTTATGCATTAATCATGTTTGAGAAAAGGGACTACATCATCTGATATGGGTAGATATTATTGCGTTTATAATTTTTTATAACAGCCTGTTCACTGATATGTGTTAATCATAGTTGCATTTTTGTGGTAGATTAAAAAAAAAAGGCATCATGAAGCCAAGTTCTGTAAAAAATGTATAAATCTGTTGTTGCTTCTGTAATGGGCTGCTCATTGATATGTGTCACAGTTGTCTTTTCTTGTAGTCGACCCCCCCAAAAAAAGGCATTATGGAGCCAAGTTCTGGCATTATCTACAACTCTGTTGTCACTTCTATTCTAAATTTATTTTCCTGAAGTTTACCACAGATGTTATGAAAAAGTAATACCACTTACTGAGAACTGCTGTGTTGTTTTTGTGATTTCATTAATTTCTTATTCATGAATTTGAAATAACTAGGTTAATACACCTATCATCTTGACAAAAGGAAATTTTAGGAAAATCACATTTCGTAATGTGAAAATTCTTGCCCGCTTACAATTCCTATCACGTTTTTGTGTGTGTTTTCCAGAGTTTATCTACATGTTAAGAATAACTTGAAATGAAACCTGGAAAATATTTTTTTTCTGTATAACATTATTTGTACTAGTACTTTTCAATGTTGCTGGAAATTTTTTCTAGCACACAGAAGACCTTGTGTTTTCACAATTTGTTGTTCTTTGAATGATTAATTTGACAAATGAATATATTTTGCTTGTGTATTTGTCTAAGTAGTATATGTTTTGCTTGTGTCATGTAAAATACATATAAATAACTTGTATTTAAAACCCCTATAGTTTCAATTTAAGATGAAGTTGTAGGCAGTTCATACTCTGGAAAAGATGTAGTAATTGCAGTGAAAGATGTGTTTCTAAATCACTGTATGCTTTATATTTGAGGAAAAAACCCCGTTATTATTTAAGCAGTGTGTAATGGTAAATATGTGAAAAAATTTTTTTTCAAATTGAAAAATAATATCTACTGGCCACTAAAATTGATGGGTTATATGTTGTGAACTTCTCTGGCCGTGATTCACATATATATTTTTTTCTACAGCTCCAGACGGTCCTCCAGAAAACGTGACTGTTTTAGCTACATCTCCTCACAGTATTAATATCAGCTGGAGTGAACCTGTTATCATTACTGGACCAACATGCTACCTCGTAGACATTACCTCAGTAAGGCAACTTTGTTCTATTGTTGGTAGTTATACAGATGCTTGGTGATACAAATAACACAGCAGATGTTGTGTCATAAATTACAGGACAGACATAAACTGGATTGAAAGCCAATATGACTATGCCTATTTCCACATAAACTCCACATAAGCATTAATTGTACATTTATAAATTTCTTAATGGGAGATAAAATAATTACATGATATTAAAAATGTGCACTAATAAGAGGTCTTGGAGAAAAACATGTGTAGCTATAAATGTATACAGAACAGTAGCTGAGCTTTGCGGAGGTGTACCTCCTTCTAACAATGATGATGCTTAGCAGTAAAAATGACTTTTTTTTTCTTCAAAGGAAGGAAAAGTTCATTGTCATGATTTTACAAACCAGAGTGGAGAGCCTAGCAGAAGGAAGTGCCTTGTGCAAAGTTACACAGCGCATCAGAGGGCAAACTTTAAAGTGAAACTAAATTTCCCACTTTCCATTTGGTGCTCTGTCCATCAGATTAGCTGTATTTTGGTAGCACAGCAATAACACGTCTTTCTCCTTGATCTTTATAAGCAAAAAAAGACTGACATAAGAGAAAATCTCTCGTGGCCTTTCTCCTTTCATCCTCTACTACCCTTATAATACTCCTTAAAACAACCATTAATAAACCTCATTTCCTGCCCTGTGGCAAGAAATGAAACTTTCTAAGTTCAAGCACGTAAGAAGTTTTAAGTAGGATGTAGGTTCCCTGTTCTACAGGCAGGGTTATCAGTGAAAATGGGAAGCAGTTTACCAGACTTTACCCAGGAAAACTTGCTGTTTACAGCTTCAAAAATCCTGTTACATATAGGAAAAAAATTAAAGACTACTCAAAACTACTTAATGACTTTAAATAGAAAGTTCTTTCAGTTTTCTGGGAAGACATTAAGGCTATTATATTTCCAATGTTTCTCAATCGGTCATAAGAATTACAGCTATTCTAAAATATTAATGCTGAGACTTTTGTGCAGTCAAAATTCCTAAGAAGATCAGTAAAAAAAACCCAAATATTTTTAAGCTCCTCAGTCAAGTTACGAGACTAATGTGTAGTCCTGCGATTTTCTCTTCCCCTAACGTCATTGTACAATATGCAGAGTGCAATCTGTTCCGTTCTGAACACGCTTACCACAGCAGTAGTATGACAGGATGAGGGATGTACAATGACAAGGGGAATATTAACAGGGAAGGAATGGTTCCTTGGCCCATTGGGCAGGTCGCTAGAAACTACGTAACTAAAGTTAGAGAAGACTTTTTCCTTGTGAAAAGTTCCTGTCACTTTTGACTAAATAAAGTTATCGTGCATCAACATTAAAAAAAAATTATTTTCATTCTTGTGATCAAACTTCCAAATTCGATTTTCAAAGGTTTGTTTAATTTTTTTGCGTAATATTTAATCAATTTGTATTTAAACAATTTCTTCTTTGTCTGATAGTCCCTAAATTATAAACAGGGTGTCATCTGATTCTACACTATGAAAATGCTATAAATACCTTATCAATATAAGTTATGGTAAAATTCCTGAAGTAAGATGAACTATGGAATGTTTCATATGAGCCTGCCAGCATTCAGAAGGAACTTAAAAACCTGTTTTAAATGTTCAGTTTGGAGGGGTTTGGCTTTGTTTTTACAAAGTGGGTTTTTTCAGATATATTTCAGATATCTAGCTTTATGTTTGGGGATTACTTGTAATCAGGTGTTCTGTGTCTGATGATCAGAAACTACAGGGGTCAGTTCTGTAGATAATCATCTTAGTAGACAAATCTATTCCTTCTTAAAGGCCAATAAAGCTGTCACAATCTTTTTCAGTGAAAATTTGAGTATATATTTTATTGCCCCAGTGGGAAATTTTTTATGAAGGCTCCAAATTCCACAAACTTCCTACATGTATAACTTTACTCATTTTAGTTCTCAACTGAGTATCTTTAAAGATTTATAAAAATAGGTTCACAGAACAGAATAATTTCAGACTTCTACTCGGTCACGTTTTTGTTCTTAACAGGTAGGAGTTAGTATTTATTAGTGAATGTATTAGGGTTCTGTTTAAATTGCTAGGATGTTCCTTGGAGTTTTATAGATCAGAAAAACTAAAATGTACTCCCTCATTGTTATTCCTCCAAGTCCTATTTTAGTTTGTCTTGCTGCCTACTATAATTAGAAGTAGTCCTGAATAAAATATTACTGAAAATAAGCAAGGAAGATGGAACTGAACCATTAAACTTCAGGAAGAACAGAAATCAATTTAATGATGGTGTACTGTGATTGTATTTTAGCTCTTGTGTAAATATTTGTATGCCAGATTTTTGATGGTAAAATAGGAAAAAGTGTTTTCAGCTCTTCATGGCCATCCCAGGAAATGAATGTCTGTTTAGTCCATCAGAAAGTTTAGTTCAGGTTAATTCTCAGTGGGGATAGATGCATATCTGTCAAATAAAAGGTATGCTTGAACTATTCTAATGTTTTAGCAGCTGCATTTAATACAGATTTCATCCAGTGGGAAAACTACTGTACAGCTACCTAATCCTCTTTTCAAATTACACACTGAAGAAACAATAATGAAAACACCATTAACTGAAGTAGTGGGAATAGACATAAAAAGAATTTTGTAAATGATACTTCATCAAACACTAAAAAAGCTCCCATTTTTTCCTTTCCCCCTTTTTTAAACTAACATTAGAATTGACATGATTATTTGACATGTAAGGCTGATAGGGATCCCAAAAAGTAACCCCATCCATATCCTGCTCTAACACAGAAACAAGTGTAACTAGAGTCTTCCTCACAAATGATTCATTATCCTGTTCTTAAAAATGTCCAGTGCTGAAAACTGCTCAGCAACCCTTGGTAGATTGTTCTAGTTTTTAACTAAACTTACAGTCATAGTTTTACTACATATTTAGGGCTGTTGTTGCAGGTTTTGTAATATTTAATTCTAATCTTTTTTTGGTGCAAATAAAATTTCTATTTGTTTTCGTGAACACTGGAAACAATGGGTTATATCCAATTCATTAACATCCTTTTTTATATCTTGAAGTTATTACCATGTCTTTCACCATCCTCCCTTTTCTAGACTGAACCCCAATTATTTCTGCTTTCCAGCTTTTCCACTGAAAGAATTACTGCCTCCCCACTGTCTTATAAGTAGTGCTTCTGTTACTACATCCCAAGAGGAACTGCACTTGATGCAGTCATATTAACATTATATATTGCTGCCCAATTTTCTTTTTGTTTTTGTATTCCAAACAACTTTCTGCTGTACAGCTGCTCGTCTCTGCCTAGTTTGATTCCCATTTCAGGTCACTGCAGCTCCCCTGGCCCCATGTCTACCAATCAGTTCATGTTTGCTTGGTGGAAGACATCACCAAGCAAACAGCCTGTTTCCTTAATCTCATACTACGTGAAGTGCTGAAGAGGCAACACATGGGTGGGACAGGAACGTACTCTCCTAGGCGGCTTTCTAGTCTTGGCAGCTAGAGACTTCTTGTGAACCCTTCTATGTAAATGGTTAGAAAAGAGGAAACATAGAAGTTAAATAAGGTGTTCAAATAATAATGTCCTGTTTGTGGCTGTTTCAACTCTTTTAATTAATTATGATTATGATTATTACTATTTTACAGGTAGATAATGACAATTATAAAGCTCAGTTTCTGAAGACAAATGATGAGGGTAAAGTCTTAGAAATTTCTGATTTAAAAGCATTTACAAGGTATTCTATAGTAATCATCGCCTTTACGGGGGATGTTAATGCTGCACTCATTGAAGGCAAGGCTAGTTCTCCGGTAATTGTCTCCACTTTTGAAGCAGGTTTGTATTTTTCTCTACTTTATATGAATTGAACTTTACAGTTCTTTTGTCTGACAAATAAATGAGTTTTGAACACATGGCGCACTTTTAATGCAGAGTTGTTCTCACAATATTTTTTCTTTAACATTTAAAAAGGTGGCAGTCAACAAAAAAAAGAGATGGCAATAATAAATACTAAGATTTACCTTCAGTAATGCAGAGATCTTAACTTGCTTCATGTAAAATATGAATGTGTAGAATGCAGCCGTTTATATTACTTCTATAGTCAACAAAGAGAGGTCCTATCTATATTAGCATGTATATGTAAGATACTTGTCTTAAGAAGGAATGACTCTCCCTTCTGGAGGTACCTGTTTCCCTTAAGAGGCAATTGAAAACTCTATACAATATCCTTGGTCTTGATGCAAAATTTAAAAGTATAAAAATTAAGTTAAATGAATCCTAACATTTATAAAGGGTACCTCTACTGACTTGAGGACACCATCTGTGTATTCTGAGTGGAAGGAGGTTGCTAGTGAAGGCCTACAGGGATCTGTGCTTGAGTCAGCTGTTCCACAGATTCAAAACAATCTGGAGAATGAGGTGGATACTAAGGTGACAAAAGTTGCTGATGCTATTAAGTTACTCAGAGGAATAAAACTGACAGATCAGAGTGAGGAACTGTGTGAGGACCTCATGACACCAAGAGACTATGTTACAGAAAAGTAGATAGCATTTGCTTAGGAATATATAAACAGATGTACATGGGGAAGATACGGTCCTAATTTTACATACATAGTTCCTGGTTGTGCTCTGTCTACTCTTTGCTGGTCTTTAATTGTTCATTAAGGATGTTTAAACGAACAAACAAAACAACAAAAAATACTTTCTGAAAAGATATTAAAGTTTTGTTTCATTCAAACTAGTTATCAACCGTGTATAAACTACAGTTGCCTTATCTCTAGTGAGGTTAGCTGCAGGTCAGCTTTTTTAGCTATATACTCAGGTTAATTTCAGATTTAGGCGTACTGCGCGGTAACTGTATTTATCATTTATCTTTCCTTTGATGTATGAAAATCCAGTGTCCCTAATGATATGATATGAGAGAGTGTGTGTGTGTGTATAGATAGATAGATAAATAGATATAATGCCTTTAATACATTAAATTCTAAGGTTCATGACCTGTTTATATCCCTGGAGGCTGATATGGTCTTTTACTATGGAAAAATGAATGAAAAATAAATTAGGTGGTAGCTGGGCCTGTTCTGTGAGCTATCTTTTTTGGTAGTCCTTTTTCTTATGTGAAAATGATATACATTAGGAGGTGCAGTAAACTTAGAGAAGAAGTTATTTTTTCCATCTCATCTCATCTGGTTTGTATGGTCTAGCATATGGCTGAGTAAGGACCAATTTCCAAAGCCTTGGTCCAGAGAAGCCTGAGTAAGCATTTGTGGGCTGGTATAAAAAAACCTGAAGGTATGACAATTGCATCTAAATCCTTGGCTGAGGGAATGTGTTTACCTTCAGTTACTTGATTTCACTATTTAGAGGTCACGCTACATACTTGTCTGCTCAGGTAGAGCAATAAATCTTTAGCTGCCTGGAAAGAATGTTACAGCCTTTTCTTTCAGATAGGGACACTGGGAAAATGATTTATACCTTTGCTGTCATGAGAATAAGCTACTGAAATAAGTGTTTGACAAAAAACTGTCTTTGGGAAAAATGCATGTTGTGTTTGTGGCTGGGCATCGGCTAGTGGAAAGTTTTTTCCTAAAGAGTTAGCAGTGATAAGCAGAGACTCGTAGGAGCACGGTGGCTTGTTTATATGTTGGGAGGGAGATTGCTGTTGACAGAGGGCTTTCAGAAAGGGATACTCAAGACTAACACTTGCTTCTTGCTTGTCAGCCCATGCAAGGATTTGTTTACCCTAGATGTATTTCAAGGTATAATGATGCCCTCAGGCTTTCTGAGTAGAAAATCAGAAGAAACTTTTCTGTGTGGAAACTACTGAGGGTTATCTAATAATTATTTTTAATATTTGTAGCATTAAATGCTATCTTTAAGAACAGTATTTCACTAAATATTTAACTTTTTATTGTCTTTATAAATATTTGCATACGCAATAAGTATTTGAGATGTTTTCGGTAAAAAGAGAAAATACCAATGAATTAATACTGACATGCAAAAATATAATCTTTAATTTTTCAGATTTTACTCTAATAGTAATAGTAGTAAACTGATTTAAGTGGATCATTGAAATATATTTCAGTGCCTGAAGACCCACCCAACAACATAACATTTCAGAAGATACCGGACGAAGTAACAAAGTTCCAAGTAACATTTGTGCCACCATCTGAACCAAATGGAAATATTCAGGTGTATCAAGCTATGGTTTACAATGAAGATGACCCCGCTGCTGTCCAGATCCACAACCTTAGTGTCATTGATAAAACAGATCAGTCAGTCACTGCCATGATAGAAGGACTAAAAGGAGGTCATACCTATAATGTCAGCGTAAGAGCTGATACTTTTTGGATTTTTTCCTTGATATGAGCGAGAGATTGGTCTGAGCAGGGAACATAAACCTAGGCTGAATATGAGATTTTCATGCTGAGAATGTTAGCTGGGGTGTGAAGAGAGGCAAGTCTGAGGGATGAGGGCAGCTATGAAGAGGGTGGAGTAAGTGGGAGCAGAACATGTCATTAGTGGTTAGCTTTGTACTCTGGACCACTCATTCATGTGCTAACAAAGCATCCTGTGACACATCGTCACAGGTACAAGACTAAATCTCTTTCTTAATTCCACCACTTATATTGCTCATTTGGCTCAGGTGAAAGGTCCGGTTCTGCAAGGGGAGCATGCTAGAAGTATGTTCGTGAAGTCTTTCCAAATAATCAGACAGTAGGACATAAGAGGAGGCAACATAACTTTTTCTCCTTTTTGTGAGAGCTACATTACCAGCAAAGAAGTGTTACCGTAGTTAGGATTGTAAAGAAATATGAAGTTCTAGCAAAGTGTGAATGACATGAAAGAAGTGTTTCAACATTCATTGTTGCTTCAAATGTATACAGGTTTGGCCTATTTGAAGCTATTACAAATACTCATTAAAACAAGTGTTTGCTTTTTTTTAAGGTGTATGCAATTAATGGTGCTGGTGCAGGGCCAAAAATTCAATTGAAAATAACCATGGATATCAAAGGTATGTCTCATGAAGTACCCTTTAATTGCAATCTCTATAAACGCTAAAGAAATTGCTGTTCTACCTGCAAGCACAGAGCTGTATGCCTTTGTCTGTTATTCAGAGTCTGGATAAGGTAGGAGCAGGAACATATAACTGATAGCCTTGATTTGCAGCTCTCAGTTTTTCTGTGTATCACCGATCATTTGCTATTTGTATCTGAATGATACTGTAAACTATGTGTGCACTCAGTGAAGTGGTCATATTGACCAGTACTTTAGTTACCATCAGCGATCAGCTTAGAAGAATATCACAGAAGCATAGCTAAGTATACAGTATCACAGTTGTGGAAATAAATGCAATCATTGATTGAAATTCATTGAAAAACTAAGATTCAGTCTTTTTATTGTTTTTTCTTTTAATTGAAAGCTGATGGGCAGAGGCATTTATCAGAACACAATTTTTAGAGGATTAAGGCATTAAAGTAAAACATTAAGCTGTCCCTGAAAATATGCTGAAGATTCGTCTTGCATAACGCAGCCATGTGCCTGAACAAAGTACTTGTAGTGAAGACATTTTAAAAGAAAACTCTGTGGTATATCTTTGTTTAAAAACAGAACCACCACGGCCTAAAAAGAAACCAGCACCAGTTTATGATGCAAATGGGGTGTTACTCGTCACAGCTACAACAATTACGATCAGAATGCCGATATGTTACTACAGTGATGATCATGGCCCTATCAAAAAGATACAAGTTCTTGTTGTGGAAGCCGGAGGTAGAATTTTATCAGTTCTCTTGAAAATTGTTTTTTGGGGTTTTTATTTCTTTATTTTCAGGCTGTTTTCTCTTTTATTTCTTTTCTTAGGCCTCAGTAATGTCACGTTAGAAAACAGCTAACAAAGTCACTTTAGCTGTGGCAACGGTACTAAAAGCAAAGCATCTTTCACAGTGCTGTGGGCTGGGTACTGGCTTTTGGGAACACTTGCCAGCAGACTGATCCATGCTGTTTAAAGTCACCAGTATTATTCTGACCCTATAGTTATCATTATATTTTCTTTATTTCCTATATCCTTGAAAAAAAAAACAACCTAATTTGGCATTTGTGGCAGCTAAATATATCCAAAACTTTTTTTTTCAAAGTTTTTCTTCTGTTGCTATTAGTGTTGCCTGTAAAAGAATGCAGTCATGTGCAGTTGATATTTCCATTTCATAACGGGGGCAGAGGGATTTATATAAATCCCTTCTGTAGACTGTGGGTTAGAATGTTTATTCCCTTGTATGGGCCGATGAACATTTACTCATATGAACAGTGCCATGATACTCTTTTGAGTAATTGCCTACCATTGTGAGTGGGAGTTTCGTGATAGGACATCATATGGTCAGGCTTACTTTACCTAAGAAGGACAAATTCCATGCATTTAATTCCCTTGTTTTTCTTGCTTTCAAAGTTTAGAAGTAAAGCGTTCACATTAAGTGAATTAAGTCTCTCACCTTCTTCTGGATTTTGCATTTTAGCACTAATCCTACAGACATTTACTCCATAGCTATTGCTGTAAAGATTCTGTTGAACTGATAGATATGCAAATACCATGTTAAGCAACATTTTGAAGATTTTTCTTCTGAGTTGCTGGGTACTGTCCACTTATGGAAATCTAGTAATTTCATTTATGAAACAGTCTTTACTCTCTTTCGAGTAAACAGTTTTTACTGTCTTTGCTAGCCATGCTCAGTTTCAAAGTCAAGTGGCTTGCACAAATGATATCCTCTACAGGCAGAGCTCATGCGCGAGGCTGCCCCTGAAACTTTGTTAATTGTTATTCACCTGACTTACTCTAGGTTAGCAAAATGTAGATAGTGCGGAAAATAAGGAAGTTTGGGTTCAAGTGCATATACAGTTATAGACTCAGTTGTTTAAATGGCACTGATAGCATGCTAAGCTCTTAAAAAAATTAATTTCCTATTTAACTTCTTTACAGTCTGGTTAGAATGTAAATTTTTTCTGATTATTTCTTTTCCTGACAATAGCTCAGCATGATGGGAATGTTACTAAGTGGTATGATGCCTACTTCAACAGACCGAGGCCATATTTTACAAATGAAGGCTTTCCAAACCCACCGTGTATAGAAGGAAAAGAAGATCTGAGTGGCAAAGAAGAGATATATGTCATAGGTGCTGATACTACATGTATGATACCAGGCAGTCAAGACAAAATATGTAATGGCCCACTGAAACCAAGAAAGCAGTACCTGTAAGTACATTTGTCTATGTTTGTTCAAGAGAAAGATTTAAGTGAAATATACATTTGCACAAACATACAAAATGTGTAGTTCAATTATGAAAAGGTGGAAATTGAAATTATCTCTGTGTGCCTCTAATTTTAAATTTTTTGTCTGAGCATAAATATGGGAGACAAATTTTTAAAAAATGTTTCAGGTTACAGAAGTTGCTTACTGAGTTCTTAAATTAAATAAACCCTAATTCAAGATAGGGAATTCATATAGTTTGTTATACATTTAAGATATTGACACTGAGTCCTTTATGCCTGTCATCACATTGCTTTAGCAGCTGCATAGTGATTCCAGCTTATATTATACTAAAACTGAAAAATCATTTTTAGTTTCTAAGTGAAATAATATTTAAGAAAATGCACGTAAACTTTTATTTCATTAGTTTTCTTGGTTTTATTTCACAGATTTAAGTTCAGAGCAACTAATGTTAAAGGACAATTTACAGATTCTGAGTATTCTGACCCTGTCAAAACATTAGGTAAGGATAGTGTCATTTACTAAAGTATTTCTCCATTTCCAAAGAATCTAGACAATTCTGTGTTTCTTTTTAGTAGAGTTGTTTCCCTGAAGTAAATAATCTCTGTTTTTGTTGGACCTAGCTTAACCAGAATGGCTGAGGAAACATATCCATTCCCTTGTATGCCCTTCTTGAGTTTGTCAAGAAGTCTCACCTCAGCCTGGACTGTTAAATGAAGAAGCAGTATTGACAAAGTTCATTAGCAGATACTCAGTTATACCAATAAAAATGCCATTTTGCCAGGATAGCTCGTCTTGCCTGGCAAACTGCCAGAAGCTATACTGTTTATGCAGTTTCCTTCTGTGTTGGATGTAGAGCTATTCCAGTGATCCTAGTGTAGGAAACCTCTTGGCTGCAGATCATTCCTATCTAGTGGCAACTCATCTGAGGACATGACCCTTTAGCCCTTCATCCTTTAGATACAGACAAAGCTCCATATTAATTAATAAATTAATATTGTGTAATAGAATCCATCTTGTTCTGATGTCATTGGCTATGGGGTCTCAAATCCAGTATAAATTCCTCCATGTCAGTGTTGATCTACCCCCAAAATTGGGAATGCATGTTCTCGTAGCAGATCTGTAGACCTATAAGTTCTTTTAATATATTGGTAAGCCAAAACTTACTTAGCTAAGCATTAGCCCTGACTTTCTGAAAAGGGATCCCAAGACAACTGGATGAGTACCCAGAAGAATTTTAGTGGGCACATATTTTTCATTTGGCATTCATCTTCTGTGATATGAGCTCCCTTATTCATGTAATCCATGTTAGAAATTTGCTATGTGATCTGATACTGAAGATCCTGAAATGTTAATTTACTACCTGAATATTCTGAAAGGATCTGGCACTATTTCTCTAGCCCTGAACATTTTGGAAAGTGCAACACAAAACTTGTCTTTATATGTTCTGAGTTTAAAAGTTCTAAGCCAATAAAGCAAATAGTTTGCCCATTAAGGGAAAGACAGTGTGTCCAATCAGGGAAAACAAGTTTACTGGAAATGACTTCAACCATATCCAGTCCTCTGGGCAATTTTCTTCCTTCGAACAGAAAAGTCTGCAATGTTTAAAGAAATCATGCTTTAGTGGCAGCAGGTAGTGCAATTAATTCGCTTCTGTATTGTTACTGAAAGCTTGTGGCACATTCTCCTTTGGTGCAGGTCATAAAGAAGCAAGATCTGTTTGTATGGTGAATAAATGTAATAGGCAAAAAAATAGACCTGATAAATTCCTCAGCTATCCATGGTTCCTCATACTCATCCAGTGCCGCCTTTGCTAAAGTTTAACATCAAGTGCTGCTTTTAAAATGAGTACTACAGCAAACTCCTGTCTGGCCTTAACTTCTAAATTTCAGATCCTATCCAACAAGAAAAAAACTTAAGTGGAACAGATAATTAGAAGTTCTTCCTATGCTTTCTTGGAAGTGTTGTGAAATAAACATCAAATTGATATATCACAGGTAATGTAGGTGCTGCGTCTGAGTGGCTTTGAAGATACAGCACTGGCAATGCCATTACCAATGTCATCTTAAGTGAATAAATGAAGACAGATTTTTTTCTGACACATTTTCTTTTGAGACACATAACCTGAGGAACCTTGCCCCAAGTCTTTCCTCATAGGAGATGCTCTGGTTATATGAACTGCAGACTTGCTCTGGAAGCATAACCCAGAAAGCATACCAGAAAGATCAGTAGCTGTTAGGTATCTTTGTGACTGATGACTTCTATTCCACTTGTAACAACAGTATCTTTTCAGAAGAAATTTATGCTGCCTGAGATCAGAATTGCAATTTCAATCTAAATTAATGATAATCTTGTGTAATAATCACTGACATTTGTGTTTTTCCAATGTGACACTTTCATTTTAGCAGATAAAAGACTAATTTGAATTTTGGCAGCAGTATTCATGATTAGATTATTTTGATTTCTGAATCTACTTATAGAATAGGTAGGTCTTTGATCTGGAAAACCAGGAAGCTAACCTTGTATCTGTGCAAATTAATACCGCATGTTAAATATGTTTGAAGCAGAAAAAAGTATGGAAAACGTCTGAGAGAGCTCGCTGTGACAGACATCAGATGCTCTTGTAAAACAATAGGAATTTTGCTAGGGTGGAACACTGAAGCAGAAATTATTGGAATACACAGCTGCAATAATGATTTCTTAATTATATTAAAGGATACATTTTAATATGGCACTCCCACTCAACCATACTTGGAGTACCACAACTCTCCTCTTGAGCTGGAGAAGTGGAGTTTCTTCCTCATAACCCATGACTGGCATTGCAAAAGTAATGTCCGTACTACAATGAAAGGTCAGGATTTTTTCCATGAGATAATTAAGATGTGGTGATAAATACTGCTTAAACTTCTAATACATCAAGGCAGCTTATAACCTTTTCATAAACTCTGGTAGCTAGTTCAGCAAATCATTTTCCGGCAGCTGGTAGTCCTGTGTAAGTGTAGACTTCCCATGTGAAAAACGAAGCTGATGAGTCAGAAAATAATCAAAATGGGGCTTCCTGACAGTGTCTTTTGCACAGAAACCTACCTTATGATATTCTGTTAGTGCTGTTTATCATCATCATGTATTGAGTGGCAGCTCCTCAGCATTATACAACATGATGTCAGGACTGCATACTAGTTTTATAGCTACTTTTCATACTGTGCCAAATCTGTTTTTTCTCCTTCCCCTTGCCCATCATCATTATCTCTACAGACAAGTAGTCCTTCCCTGTTGCAAAGAAGTAGGAGAAAATATATGTTTTTTACTCTTGGTGGGTATTCTGCCAGCACTGTTTTGTTTAATAATGTTGCAATACTTGGACTGGTTAACCTTAGGGTTTAACATTGACTTTGCTGTTTGGTGGAAAACAGACAGAACTGTTGTAGAGGTTTCTCTGGAAATTTTTCTGTTCTTCTTCCACATTACAAAGATTTTTACTTTTATCACAGAAATCAGTGAGTGGCAGGGACTTTTTCATTCCTTTTCTCTTTGCAACAGTTTTCTATATGCTTGCTTTTCTTCTGTTGTCTTCCTCTGGCCTAAATTGTTCTTACCTCGTAGCGTCCAGTGTTGCACCTGAGACTTTACTAATGCAGTGGAAGAATTATTTCAGGTGTTTTGGAAACTATACTTAATTCTGTGTATCACAAGATTATGTCTATTGTTTCATATAGGCATGATAAGTCTTATTCATTTTGTTTGTGGTCTACAACAATCGCACACTTACTTCCAATAAATTGCTACCTAACCTACTGTTTAATAAGCTGTATTATTATAGCTGATTATTCCCACGTACATTTAGGAGGATGCACTTGATCTTACAAAATTACATCCTACTGTTTTAAGACCATTTTTTCAGCTAAACCGGGATCATTTTGAATTTTGATCATGTTCTCCAATGTACATGAAGGATCATCTGCAATATACTCTCTAATCCAAAAATCAGGACCTTTTGAGAGAAATTAAGCCAAGACTTCAGTGTTTCCCAGTGTGTCCTTGGGAAGACACAGAGTTTCATATGGCAGGAAGCAGTACGTTTTCTGTCCTTCCTAGAACCTGGACAGGAGATAGGTTTCTATAGTGGATCAGAAAGTGGAGTTGAATACCAGTATCGGTGAAGAATACCAGCAGTAGTAATCCTTTGCTTTTCTTATTTTCACTGTGTGCCTAAGGAAGAAGGAGGCTGAGGTTTTTGAGCTAGGGACAGGATTGCCAGGAAGGGTGGGAAATTAAATGAGTCTCAGAAATTTAGCACCAAAAAGGTTCAAAAAGAGGTCTAGAAATTACTAATCTAAATGATATATCGGTCTCTGAATGAGCCTTCATTCTCCCCTGGAAGGACTGATTAGAATACCAGCACCTTTACCTTTTTGTCCCAAAGGCCTTTACAATTACTTTTGACCTGCTGGTGGTGATTTCTAATAATATCATCAATTCCCACATGAATAAAGGGCATTAGTTAACGGTCAATGAGGCAGATCAATCCAGAAAGTTCAGATCCGATCACTGGGTGGGTTTCTTTGGCACCCAGAGGAGAATATCTCCAAAAATCTTTTATTTTGTGCCTCTGAGTGATGGCTGTGGGCCTCATAGCTTTAGAGTTGTGGCTCTTTCTCCTCCACTTCTGGAGTTTTGTTTATCCTAGCTGATAGAGCAGTGTGCCTGTTCTTGGCTGCACAGAGGCTGAAGCAGGAGCTTGGCTCAGGCTAGTGTTCAGACGGATGTTACTGCAGTGCAGACCGACCTTAACCTGTTTAGCAGGTAAAACTAAAAAGCACCAGGGGACAGCTGCACATATAGCTGTAGACATATACTATTAGCATTATGTATGACGTAGATCAACAGTGCTTAGGAACTTCTAAATAAATTGTGTCTGGTTTTGTTATATTTTTCTTTCCTGAGCAGCTCTTTGACTGACACAAAATGGGTGCAGTTGTACAGAGAGAAAAACATCTGTCTCTCATCACGGCCTGATTTCACCCTGTCAGGAATGTAAAAATTTGAATGAATCTATGAAATATTAAATTTCCACTTTCTGTTGCAGGTGAAGGACTGTCAGGACGATCTGTAGAAGTTATCCTTGCTGTTACTTTGTGTATACTTTCAGTTGTTCTTTTGGTGGCTGCAGTGTATGTTTTTGCAAGGTGAGATTTGTGTATCCTTGCCATACCATGCTTGCAAGCACTGAAAAAGGTTTTCAAGAAGAGTTGAAACAGTTCTATAAATGGAACTAGTCTGTCATTTTAAAATGTATTGCATTTTCTGTTACATAGAAACTTAGGGAGGGACTCTCAAAGGCTAGCTGTGGTCTAGTCAGGGTAACGTCGATAGATGAAGGAGAAAAACTAACTTCTCCAGAGGGTAGCCTATCCTACCCTTTCAGAGCCACTTCTCTATTGACTTGAGGATACAGATCAGGGTGTCAGCTGGCCGAAGTTAATGTGATGGCGAGCCCTATTGACAGCTTGATATGAAGTAAATACTCTAAATTCTGTTTTCTTATAAATTTATCAGTTAAATACATTGAAATCTCATATGTGAAAGAGAATCCAACCTCCAAATTCAAACTGTGAACAAAATGCCCATGTAAAGAAGCAGATTGGGTACTGCATACATGATGTTAGTTTGCTCATTCATCAGAAGTTCTGTTCTTCCTCAGCTGCATTGTTCAGACTTTGCCACAGAATTTATGTAGGAAAACTAAAAGAATATACAGGCTGGATTTTTTCAATATGAATTTGTGACAACATAACTGATGGATTTGACTAAATTACACTATTGGAAGGGGGAGGAGAATAAAGGCCAAGGAAGGATTTCTGGCAACCATTTTTCAGTTTCAGCCTGTCCAGTCAAATTATTGATATATGTTGCTTTAAATCTTTTGCACATTTATTTTTCAGTATTATTTTCTGTTTAGGATACGGCAAAAGCAAAAAGAGGGAGGCACATACTCCCCACGAGATGCTGAAATTATTGACACTAAGTTCAAACTGGACCAGTTGATCACAGTGGCAGACCTGGAGTTGAAGGATGAGAGATTTACACGGTAAGCATACTGCTTAGGCAAAACAGTAGTCCAAAGGGGCGGTAGCCATGACCCCTTTCTGACCTTTGCTTGTTTGGAAGTGTTTGTGGTGTTCTTATTTACACAGGTCACTGAGATCCTCTTTCAAAGAATGACCTCCATCCTCAAGACACTTCTCACTAGCTTTTAGAAAATCACTTAATCTTCAGCTCTTTTTACAACCAGATAAAGATCGAAGTGCAAATCACTGTTTAATTGTGTTAGCAAAAAAAAAGGGCTACATATTTTTAAACATGCAGAATTTCTGAGTTTTTTTGTTGGCCCACTGTTTTTCATAGACTGCAAACCTACATAAGCATTTTGAAAGAGTCAGACTCCCAGAATTCCCAGTCAACTAATTCAAGAACAAATCTGTCATTGTTTAATTGACATTTAGAAAGCGGGTTTTTTTCACAAAGGGATTTGCATAACATCTGGGTTTTGGTGGAGCTCAGCACACTGGCCATCCTGACATCTGCTCCTTTAAGGTGTATGCAGCAATTTCAGGCTGTTTATATTTTCTGTCTGACAAAGCATCTTGTCACAGATATTTATCAGAAGGAAAACTGCTCTTTCTGACTGCCAAAAACATGGATATTATTCATCAAATAAATATAATAAAGATTTTCAATAATATATGACATCCAACTGATTTAGGAATGTTTGGTGAAGATTCTTTACCTGCCTGTATTTTCCCTGCTGTGTCACAGATTAAACACTCTGGTAGGCAGTTTCCTTAAAGATGAGAAGCCTAAAATAGTCTTGCCCTAGCAGTCAGGCATCCTACTGTTGCAGACTAGGAATAACTGGAAGATGAAAGGTTGTAGCTGTTGACCTGTTTTGTTTGAGTGTGTATATGTCATATTGTGGTACATAGTAAGTTGACTGCATGTATGAACCTGTTCAAAATAGTACACGCAGGAATGGCTGCTTGTAACAGATGAGAAAACATAGTATGAATCATCTGGAAATCATTGACGTAACGGATGTGGTATGTTCTGTGTGGGGCACATGTCATTCAGATAGCATTGTTTCGTACCTGCTAATAACAGCAGAAATTCTCTGAAGGCAGAACCATTGCCAATGCACTGTGATAACTGTGACTTATATAAATGATCTTGATTGATCTCCAAAATGGCCTTGTTTCCAAACCGTTAGCTGAATAAGAATAGTAGTAATTTTGTTTATATACTAAAGTGTTAATGGATTTTACTTCCAGATACTCTTCATTTTTCTTTAGACGCAAGGAGATATTTGTCATCCAGTAAGTTTTTGTATTATTGAAGCAACATGGTGTGGTTTTCATTGTGTTCTCTTAATCTGTGTGTTACCATAATATATTGAATGATATAGTCAATCAAAATGAAATTTCAATCTTTGTAGCTATACTAATGACAAACAGTGGTATTTGGCATCAAGAAATCATGTTTATTTTTAGTCCCTAATGTTAAGGTTGTACAGTTCCACAACTAATTGAAATTCATCAGGGCAATTTTTACATGGAAATTATAACACATTGTGACAATATAGCACTAATATACACAACCTATCCTTGAAGCAAATGTAGTGCAGACGTGATGTAGGAAACATGCTGTTTCTTTCCTTTGGCAGTTAGAATGTATATACTTAAAAGGAGTTGTCTTTTTTCTCTCAATGGCCTTTTGTACTCACTCACACTGCAGCTATTTTGTACTATGCCACTACAATCCCAGCAAAATATCCTGTAGTCAAATCCTTTATCAGTTTGCAAAGTGCTATTCTGCCACTTTCCTGTCTAAACTATGTGTAGTTTGGATTGGAACAGTCTCAAACTCTACACGGTAGTTGCTAATTATAATTTTCCATACTTACTTGCACATCATTATATGATTTATGCACAGCAAGGCCCTTACTGAACAGTGCTACAGCAGTTCTAGGTGCATCACCCTTACTGAGTCAGTCTCACATTTTGGTTTGCCATTTGTCATGTCCTTCCATCTGTATTTTTCCTCCTTCCCCACTCATAAAATGGACAAAAGCAAAGACTCTGTTCTTCTGCTGTTCTTGTAAGGTACATGATGCAGCTGTTAAATTTTGGATTATTATTTTTCAAACAGTAGCTGTGTTGAAGCTACAGCAGGCTCCTTGCCTGGTCGTTTGTTGGACATTATGACAAACTGTTCAAGTTTGAAGTGCAGGCATTGACTGAGAATTCCTCAGGACAGGATTCATGCCATCTTTTCCGCTGGAAGTCAGTAAATATACTGTGGAACCCTACTAGATAACATACATATAGTAATGAGGCGCAGGATGTGCTTTATCTATGCAAAACTTTTTAGCTAATAACACCTCTTTTTTTAAATTTTAAAGAATGTTTCAATATGTGTAAGATGCTGTTCTGGTAATGTCAGTGACCAAAAGAGACATTTTAGGTGTCTCTAATGCTGTCTTTCATATAAATACATCCTTCCTGGTAATGAGGAGTTATATCAAGAAGCTGGCAGAAGCATGGCAGCATGCACCAAGGCAGCTTTCTGCAAAACCTCATATCTAAAATATTTTTGCTGCCTGTTTTCAGACTTCACAGTTACACCACGAAAGAACTTTTGTACCTGTTGCCTTCGGGGAGTAGCTATGTAGAAGTCAATCACACTCCCTGTTCTTATTTTGTCCTTGTCATTCTCATGATTTGTGGTTAAAGCAGTGACATGTTAACATGTTAAATTATTGTATTGCATGTTGATGACCTAAAGTGTAACCTTCACAAATTTACCATGCATTTGGAGTGGGACTGTGCATCGCTGCATCTGCATAACCTACTGCCATACATTGGGTGCATTTAGTCAGCTGTCTCAGCTGTGTTTGCAAAGCTCGCTGTGTTGCAGAATGCTGGTTTCAGTTCATGGCATCTTGTAATTTTTTATGAGGAAAACATAGATGGGCAGACTCCTTTTCAAGGGTGGCTTGTTTGTATTTCAGCAGTAGATCAGCTGAAATCTGGTCCAACTAAGTATACTTTCTACCCTGAAAGGGTGATGGGGAATTTGTGTGAAAATCTTAGACGATAAAAAAGCAGTATAGATTTTTTCTGCACCAATTAATCATCCCATTCAGTGCTCATTTGAAGGAGATGCTTTAGAAACAACATGTTTTATCATTTCTCAGCCAGTATATTCTTTATCATGTTAGTTACTATAAATCAGTAAAGGCAGCTGACACAGTTCATCCACAGAATCAATGTACTCTAGCTGGCTCCATGAGATCCTTTCTGACTCTCTCATACATTGTCTCTTCAGACATTCTCTCATATGTAGTTGATTGTGGCCTATGATCTTGGCTCATATTCTCAGAAAATTTGTGCAGCTGGTATCACATAAGAAATAAAAAGTAGAAAAAGGTTTTTATGTTCTGTAAGAATATGACTGGAAATATTTTTTGTCATTCTTAGCAGATCAAAAATTCAAAAGGTTCAAAAGTTTAATGAACCAAAACTCAGCAAATGTTCAGTACAGGTTAATCAAAACATTTTATTTCACACATTTTTGTAACTTTCATAGTATGAATTATTTGCATTACAAAAGTCAGTTTAAGTAGAAAAAACCATCAAATTTAACAGTGCCAAATACCCATTTTGCCAACTTTTAAACTTTTTTGGGGGGTCAACATTTTTTTTCAAACCAGGAAATTCATGGAAAATCCCAGTTCCCAGTAGTAATTTTCTAACAGAACAGTCACCAGAAAAAAATTTTACTTGAAAAACTTCAGTGTCTGAAATTACTAATACTAGCTAATACATATACACCATCTCTCAGCAAGTCTTTGTTAGGCAATTGACTAACAGGATATAGCTTCAGAGGGCGTGCAGGGAATTATGCCCTACTAACTTCAGTGGAAAATGAGATCTGCTTTATGAAGCTAATATGCTAACTTTGAGTGTTTGGGACATACATTGATCTCTGTGATGGTGGAGATGGTAAGAGCCAGGCAATAACAGAAAAAAACAAGCCTTGTTTAAAACATATGTAGACCATCAGTCTAAACTGGATTAAACATTGGCTCATTAAGTACACTGAATATACATATACTAGGGCCTCTCATCACTTACTTTATGTCCATAGGGTTTTCCAGGTTACTTTTCAAAGCAGACATTCGTCTGCTGTGAACAGACTCTGTCAATAAATTTTCAGGGCACACCAGGTCTGGTGAGAGACAAGTAACTCTTCCCTGTTCTGGGAAAGAACTTCTTTGTCACCCTGCTTTCACAGTGGTTTCTGCAGCAAGGATAAAGCCACGTAGGTCCCCATTTCTTAAAATCTTTCCGTGAGAAGTTACACCTTGTGGTGGATGCTCTGAGGCTTTTGTTTCATTCCACGTAAGACAGCTTGTCAAGCAAATGGGGCACAGATTCAGAAGAAATATTTCTGAATTGCAGACACTGTAACCCTTGCAAATACCAGGCAATTAGAACTCTTTATGGAAAAGTATATAAAATTTTTGTCTGGTCTCACCGTTCCTACATATTGTGTATTCAGCAGGTGTCTATATTCAGGCCAACCCTTCTGCACACACATTACATTCTCTAGACCAGCCTGTTTCTTCTTTCTTTGAGTGGTGATAGGCACAGCTCCTGCCTTGCCTTTTTCTTCAGCAAGTTTCCCTTCAGTAATCAACTATCAAAAATAGGCTTCCTGAGCCTCGTACAGCAGGAGTGCAAAGTTTATGAATGTACGTGTCCTGGTACAATAGAAGAAGTGACCATGTGTTCTCTTTCCTTAGGCCTTTAATATTTAGGAAGGGTTAAGCTCCATATTGCTTTCAATTAACTTGCTAAAAATTAGTTCCTCCGTTGTTCCTAGGAAGTGTCAATGGTGCTTATGAGTTAAGCCTTTTGCCTACATACTCATTTCTGTTGTTTTCTATTTGGACGAAGTTTTAATTCTCTGTGGATTTCAGATGATTGACCCAGAGAGAAAGCCGAGTCTGTGTGACAATATGGTCTTCAGTTACCACTGCCAACACAAATAAATGTCTTCTTTCTAGCTCTATCATAAGTAATCTGAGTGGGATCCAGATTTTTGATAGACTTCAAAAAAATCCCACACATGAAACAATACACTGTTTTAAAAGAAAATCAGAGTTAAGGCAATAAAGCATTCTTTATCTTAGAGAATGTTTTTCTTTCCTAGTTTCAAAGTCAGACAAGTGGGAATCTGGAAATGTCCAGCTGAAATAGGGAACTTTGCAACTTCATGGTTTGCTTCTAAATTGTGCTCATCAAGATCTAGTGATATCTATATTCTTATGTTTTATACAAAAGACTGGGAAATGTGGAAAACAAGATTACAGGTAGATGAGTATTTTTTCATTGATGTAATACTGTAAGATTATTATTACATATTCCAAGTCAAGAGACTTGGAAAAAATGCTACTTTTTGAAGCATGAGGGTGCTGCAGCTGAGCATAGCTGTAAGTCTGTAGTGAGCATACAAAATTCAGCCCTTCTGAAGATTCTTACACAACAAAGCCAACATCTTTGCCACAGTCTTCAGGTTAGACATTAATTCACATATAAGCATTTAAATGAAATAATCTTATTTTCTGAGCTGCCAAGCCACTGCAACGTGCATTTGCTACCAACAGAAGTGTGAGTTCAGTAGTTCTAAAAATAAAATTCTTCACTTAAATGCACGCAAATATGTTAAAGTGTCAAATCGTAGGTGCCTTACTTCTTTAAAAGTTTTTAGTGCTTGTGAAAGGTAATATATGATTATGCCTTTAAAAAAATCATCTAAGTATTAAAATTAACTAGAAAGCAACATATGTAACACTAAATGTTTAGTTCATTTCCTGTGCTATTTCAGTCCTTCCCTTCTTTGAGTGAAGGTAAAACCAGGAAATATTGTTGAGTAAGGTTTTGTTAATGGTGCTGCTTGTCTCCTATGTTCTTTGCTGTTGGATCCACATACCTTCAGCACTGAAGAACTAAATGATATACCCAGGTTGCTTATGTACAGCATAGATGTAATTTTTATTCCCTAATGACCAAACTGCATTTGATGACTGCAACTGAGCCCCTAATTGCTGGCAGTTCGAGAGGAGAAAAGCCAAGAGTATTCAAAAAATTACTGGGATGTCAGCTGGGAGATGAGGTTTTTTCTGTTGTTCTGTGGTGAAGATAGGTGAATTCAAAGAAAAAACAAGTGTTATTTCTTTGCTTACAATTTTGTCCCGAAAAAAGGCCTAAAAAATGCTTACTTTCTGCTCAAAGAAAAATATATTTACATGCAGTACATTGGCACACCTATTAAGGAATTTTTTTATTCAGGCAACTTTAGCACTGTAAAGTTGCCATTACTAGAAGGTAGTTTCTTCTGCCACATAATGCAAACAACATAAGTGATTCAATAAGCACTAGGAAGTCTAAACATTCTGAAGAGTTGCATGCTTTGTTGTCTTATTGCCTTGTTTTCTTTTTCATTCTAAAGCTCTCCTTCAGTTGACCTAGTAAGCATTTTGAGTTTGAACCTTTTTCTGTGAATTCTTACACTTCTTTTTACTCCAGTGAGACTGACTCAAGTCTTTCATAGACAGTTTGCTTTGTTTGAAAAGAACTGTCATAACAAAGTATGTACCACAAAGGCATCTTTAGTAGCTTTGAAATTAACTTCACTGATCCGTAATAATAAATGATTCAACAATTGTATTAATCTAATTTTATTATCTAATTTAAAATGTAAATATTTAAGAATAACTTCATAAACTGAAGTATTTTTAAAGCAAATTGTCTTTTCTACTAGAATTATGGCAGCAGTAGACATTTATATTTGTATTATAGAATAGTTTTTGTAATATTTGCATGTAAGAGTATGATTTTTGGAGTGACAGATACATAAAAGGTATATTTTGAGCTTTTTTGAAGGAGCAAGTTATCTTTTAAACTGTATTATTTCAAACTTTTTGGCTTGGCCTTTTAGACAAGCTTTGTAAGTCTGAGTGCCTGAAGTTTGGCTTCTAAATCTGTAAAGCTGAGACATTCCTAAAACAGGTTCAGAGGCAATGGTGATGACCAAGTTTCAAGACCATCTGAAAGTTCCCTGAGTATAGATGCTCAAGTAACACCTTCATGAAACCTGCTATGGGATCAAGTTAAAGATTTGATATGTAGCTTTAACGTGTAGTTTTTAAAATCGCCACGCACCAGAAGCAGCAGTGAACACCTAAAAATGAGCATGAAAACAGGCACTCATTTTTTAAATCTTTAAAAAAACAGTCATAGCTGTTTGGTTTCTGTAGGGCAGACCAAGAGTGTGATTTATCTGTGACTTTAGATATCTGCTTAAATGAGATGAAATCACACCTATTTCTCTTCATTGATTATCAAAGGACTCTAAAGTGACTAGCTCAGAAATAGGTGTCTGTATTCAGTCAGATGAATCCTATCCTTACGCTCTGAAATGGCCCTTAGAAGAATGTTACTGAGTACATAGTGTAAAATGAAGCCTGTCAATGTGTATGAAGTGGTGTGCTGGAAGTATGGATTTCTCAGGGCCATATGAGCCCAGAGCACTGTAAAATGATCTGAAGAGATGATAGAAACTGTAACTACCGTATCCATATCTGCCAATACCTGAGATAAAAACTAATCAAGACAATCACCCAAGATGTCTGACATATAATAATATTTGAATCCCTGAGAGAAATAAACATGATTCTTTAGTTACTTGAGTATTTCATCTAAAACTTATTAACATGCACAATATTGGTTAACTCTCAGTTTGCTACATTTAACAAAAATCTCTGTTGCAGGTTACTTAGTTATAGAAAATCCATCAAGTAAGTTGATTAAAGATTTTTATATTGTGGTCATTGGTGAGTCTCAATGTGTGGTTCCCTCCTCTGTATTTATTAGAAAAAAACTCCAAGCTGCGTATAAATCATAAAAGCATGACTAATTGCACGGTAACTGGAGAAATGCTTTCTCTCTCTCTGGGGTGAAGCCTGAATGTCTGTGTTTTAGCTTGGGAAGTAATACAGGAATATTTAAACTCCTCGGGGTTTAAAAACCATGTCATTATGAGAATGAGGTCACTGCAATATTTTATATGTCTAAAACCTTGCAACGTATAAAATGTTTTCTGTCAGACAAAGAAGTATTATGTACTTCAGAATGCAATGATAACTTTACAAATGTCCATTAATGTCAAAACTTCGTTGGAATGCTGTTACCTGTAAAAACAATCCTACCCAACAGTACTGTTAACATTGGCATCATTAAAAATTTGGTGAGGGCAAACAATGGGGGGAGAAAATGCTTCTATTTTAAGTGACTGAAAACAACCAAGTAAGCATGCTGTAAGCAATTTATAATTTTCTGTCTATAAGTATCAGTTTCTACTGAACAAAAAAACATTATTAATGAACTGCAGTTAAATAAGAATAAAAAGAATGAGAAAGAAATGCCCTGCAGGTTTCTAATTCTTCTGTCATTACTTTCAGGCCAATAAGCAAGAAATCCTTCCTACAACATGTTGAAGAGCTTTGCACAAACAACAACCTAAAGTTTCAGGAAGAATTTTCGGTATGTTGCTAGCAGTTGTCACAACATCGCAAGACCTTCAGTCGTTTCATGTGTCACATTTCATGTCCATTTTAAGCAGGCAAGGCCGTGAAGGACTCTGGCCTTGATAATCAATACCCAATTACCAGGTTGATTGTTTAGAAAGTAATATTACACTGATTTGGATTCTGCAGTCTACACTGCAACCTGATTTATTCACCTAAGTGTCAGCAAAAGATGATCTTCTTTAGATTCTGATTTTTGTGAGAATACCGCAATATTTATGCTTTTATATAGGTAGCAATACATATGTAGTTTACCTGAGAACAGTTTATTTAGAAATAGTTTTCTAACATATATACAGGTATATTTAAGTGCTTTAAATAAGTTCATTTTCCTGAGTGATGTTGACCCCAAAAACACAGCTGACATTTATTCTGTGAAACATTCATGCCTGAGTCATACTGGCATGGAACTCAGAAATGTTTTTCTTTCATAGGTTTCAGTGCAGAAAGTAGAAAGTTTGTGAATGGTATTTTGGTCTTTGATTCTTTACAAATAATAGGCCATACTTGCCATGCTCTTGAGAATAGCCTCCATGTGAATAGCCTCCATCTCCTTACGTGAGTAGATGAACTCAGCAAGCCTGTCTTTCTTTCTGAAAAGAGACCAGCTGTCAAAATATACATTACATATAATATAATGCATATATACTTTCAAATTTAAATCTCAACGTTTTCACTATTTTTATTAAGTAACTTCTTTACAGCTATCATTTTTTTCTCAACAATATCTTCTCTTCTTGTTATTTCAGAATCCTATCATCATCATCATTTTTAACACATACAGTCATTTGCCCTCACAAAAATAATTTGTCAATCTCCGGTGACTTTATTATTTTGAATTTATAGATTTACCATGAATTGCTTACCAGTTGGATTAACAAAAATGAAGACTCAACAATTGGCTTTTCTTCTGCTAGATTATAATATTTCAGTCTCTGAGGGAAAACCAACAAAAGTGTGAAAAGATTAATGGTATTTCCTACAGCTTTTTTGTTATGCTCCTTAGGTAAAATTGGTCTGGATTTAATAATAAAAAGCACCATAAAATTCTCTGAGCAATAAAGTAAAAAGAACTTTTTTTCCTAAGAGTAGAAGTGTTATTTCACTTGAACAAGAGTGATTATAGTTACATTATGCATGACTGAACAGATGAAAAGTTTTACTAGTAATAACATTTTCACATATTAACATTCATCATTGGAACGTTTCTAGTATTACTTTCTTTAGGTGTGACCCACATTGGGTAAGCCTTACAGTGTTGTAATGCCTTAAAACTTAAACAATAGTGTTTTATCAAATCAAAATCCTGGCAATCCATTTCAAATTTAGAGAAATATGAGTAGCTGAGGCCTCACTCAACTAAATTATATAGTCAACTTATAATCAACTGTTTTGTAAGTCATTTGGGCTTCCCTTTGTTTTTTTTTTTTTTTCTCTCAGAGCTTCAGCTTCCATGTTTCAGAGTATAGTAATATCTTCCCAGATGACTTGTCCAAGGGCAGGCAGAATTGCAGGGTAGGTCCAGTTCCTGACGGAGAGTATATCTATAGAATCTGTAGCACCCCTCTTATCAGATGAATAATAGGAGTGACAGTGCACTTGAAATGACAATGCACAGAAACAGGCAATGCAGACAACAAACAAGCAGACCTCGTGACCTGCATTGTTTCCATCCACATTCTTCATTTTAGTTTCACATGAATGACTCAAGGCTCCTACAATGTGTGTAGGAGAGATGAGCTCAGGATATAAACCCATGGACCATTGTATCTGAAGCACATAACGAAAAGCATGGTGCTGAGCTTGCTTGGGCTCTCTGGCCATCTCTGTACTAGTAAATTCAAGTATACCAGGAACTGGACATAAGAATATGATCATTTACACTAGTAAACTCTTAGTATGTTCCCTGCCTTGAATTTGGACTGTTTCAGCTAGCAGTCTTCCTGGACAATTCCAGGGTATGTTTCGGTAGGTAAAGTAGCCTGGGGATCATTTACAATAGGCAGCTTGTAGACAGCAAACCTGTTTTGGAGTTTTCTAGCATAAATGTGGTTCTTTCCATTTCACTTAGTCCTGGAATCCAGGAACATTCCTGGTCTCATCTGATTTGCTGGATTCAAGAAGCTGCTGTGCCTGGAGACCTCCAGGGTTCAATCTCAGCCCACATGTGAACACGGCCTATGTGTAAACATGACGAGAAGAGAAACTGGACCTTGGAATAGATCTGGATCCATGTCTTGTCAGAAAAGACAAGTTTAAAGAAACCATAGGGAGCCACAGTAACTGATGGTGGGCACCACCTAGCTGATATTCAAACTTCCAGCTTTTCGGATGATTTCTGTATCTCTCAATACCTTTGGAAAATCAAATTTTTCTGGTAACTGGCAAATTACTGAAACAGAAATACTTCTGTAAGTGTTTTATGGTACGTTCTGTTCATGAATAAAAAAGGGAAATACCTCCAAATGTCACCACAGTACCATAAAAGTACTAGAGTAAACAAAGTGCAAATTAATTATTTCAAAGTTTTATAAGTCTGCAAAGAAATATGGTTTCTGTGACAAATTATTATTGAATCTGGGAATCCAAATAGCCTTTCCTGAGTTCTGAAAATAATAATTTAGACTGAAATCCATAGTGGTGCAGAGAATTGGTATGAGGCTTTTGAGCACTTGTTCAGTTATGGAAACATCATTACAAAAATAACATAATCTGCTTCTCTATTTCCTCTCTACTACAAAGTACTGTATAACAGTGCTACTTCTGTGCTAGCTAAGTGGCAAGCTAAGACTCAGAGGAGTGAGGCAAACGAGGCAACTTAAAGTTCACATGGCATGAATGTGATATGGGATCCCATGGCCCATAATACCCGCAAAATGCCATAGGCGTTTTGTCTATCTTCTTCCTTCGTGCAAAATTCAATGACAGAAATTTTGTGGGAGAGTTTCAGCTTTCTCAATGAGAGAAATTTTAACACCTCCACCCTTAGCTGTGTTATACTGTTTTATGAAATCCTGATAGGAATGCCCAGCACTCTACTCTGTCTGAGAACAGGGATATTTCTCTAGATACAGTTCTAGGGCTGGGGCTTTACTTCACTGGAGTACTGCTTTTTAAATGTTTCATTACCTTATTTATTTATTTATTTGCTAGCAATTGCCCATTAAATTTTACTTATAGAAGACAAACTGTCTCAAATACCTGGGCAAAAGAGCTCTTGAAAATAATTACCATCGAATCTGATAGTAGGGCTATCTGCCCCACTTTTGGAATTAGCCCATGTAGAGAGTAACTGCTAATATTAAGAGACAAATTTGAAGGGATTACTCAGCACAAGTGGCAAAATTTTGTGTTTTACTCACTCAAAGCAATAGGTAGATCTCTTCATTGGTATCTCAGCTAGATGTTGAAATAGACTTGCATATAATATTTTGCAAACAAGGGGAAAACCTATTACAGTTCATGTAGTCATTAACTTAGAAATTCTGGCTAAATTCTGGCTTTTCTAAGAGTTTTCTATTCTCTTATCACTGCTATGATATCTCCATTAACAAGTTATGAAGTGGTCTCCAGTCTTTTACTCAGCTTTGGAAATTACACCTATTTATGTACACAAACACTCCCATCAAATAAGTTCCTCAATATAAGTGATTTATCCATCTCTGCCCTTCAGTAATAGACCTAATGACCAGTTATGAAACTGCAGTACAACCCAAAATAACTCTTCCCACCCCTTTCACAAACAGTCCCATGAACAATAGCTAATTGCCAGTTGTCTCAACTTAATTAAATTCTCATCAGTTCTCATGCTGTGGCAAGAACTCTCCCAAGCTACAGGAGTCAGGAAAAGGCATTATTCAAGAATAAGGCTGTGTCAGTAGGGCATGGTAACCAAGCTTGTGACTTCATGAAAGGACAGAAAAGAACTACAAAAGGTGATAGGCTGACTTTATCCAGACTTGTAAAGGTGAAAGTTCATGTAAGCTTTAATTGTTCAACTTGACAGCATTGTCTGCAGCGCTGCATCTAATGCTGCTGTGACTGGGGCTGACAGCGAGGTGGAATGCTCTGTAATGCTTCCAGCTGTTCTTAGAAAGGCACTCTGTTGCTGAACTAAAGGAATTCCCCCTCTTACTGGACTGATTGTGTCATGTTTTATATTCACTGAAGGTAAAATGCAAAGTTTTACCAACAAACACTTATTCCTCTACAGGAGCTTCCGAAGTTTCTTGAAGACCTTGCTTCAACTGATGCTGATCTGCCTTGGAACAAGTCTAAGAATCGTTTCCCCAACATAAAGCCATGTATGTGTGTTTATCGATCGACTCCTCTGTTTTGCTCTCTGCCTTCAATGGTGCAGCAAGTATTTGGAATGCAACTGTATTTTTGTTTGATCTGTCTTTGAAATGGCAGAAAAATCATGTCTGCATTATGAAATAATTTTCTGTCAAGTAATCTGTCTTTTCATTGTGTTTTTAAAAACAGTTTTATTTGCAAGTAGCTTTCAACTTGCTCTCACAAGCTTTAGTATGCAGGTGCAAGAAACTGTAGCCTCAGTAGTTTCTTAGCTTTGTAATTCAAGCCATGTAGCACACTCTTTAACATTCTTCCTTGGTTTTTTTACTTTTAGTGAGAAGTAATGTTTTTAAACATATAAAATCCACATGTTTGTGCATTCAGCTACCTCAGGAGCCTGGGTATGCTTTCTTGTGGGTATGTGTATATGTGCTGCAAAGGTTCCACAGAAGATCAGACTGACTGTATGATAACTTAAAAGCCAAGGCTAGATTTTATCACAGGAGACAGGAGTCTGTCTCTCTGTACTCAACACTGCTTCATTTTTCAGTTAATAAGACAAGAAATTTCATTATTATTTTAGGCATTAGCTGTGATGTGAGATGGGGAGCATGGCATTCCTTGGTTAATAATGCTATGTTCTGTGCTATGAACTTTTCAGAGCAGCTGTTCCGGCTATCTGCTGCCTTGTTCAAGACATACTCTAAGTTACAGCCACTAAAAATTGATATTCATGACACACAATGAAATATAAACAGATGAGTTTCATAAATCTTTAACTTTGCATTCTAATTTTTTTTTTTTGAAGACCAAACATCAAAATTTTGAATGTTTGGTTTCATGATTTACTTATTCACATGTGACATCTTTCCTGGTTTCTGTCATTTCTGCATACACACTGTGGGCCCAAATTAGAAACCCTCAATCATTTTTTTTTTTCTGTAGTCATGAGCTTACCTTATGTAAAGAAGTAAAAGTATATAAAAGTGCCAGGATCTGGCTCAAATCTGTGACCTGGTCAGCAAGTGTATAGGAAAGACTGTCAGACCCCTGACCCTGCTCTCTGATTCACAGAGAGGTTGTCTGTGCTAGAACAGCAAGACTTAAGGTACACAGGCTACCTTTAGGCAGAGTATCCTCCCATGCATACCTCAAATAGGACCTTTTGGCACGTTCACCATTTTAATTAAAAAGCATTATATTAAATTATGTCTGGAACGTTAAAGGATGCCCAACAGTAATGGCAATTGATTAAATTCCCTTTGTAATTAGCGTTCTACTATGTCGAGTATTGTTAGATTAGCAACAATAACAGTATTTCTGACTTCTTAGCACTCCAGGACCATTTGTTACATGCATCTATGGTTTTTTAACAAATCTTTTAGTTAACTAGACTTTATTTCCATGATAGATAATAACAACAGAGTAAAGCTGATGCCCGATGCTGGTATACCTGGATCTGACTACATTAATGCCAGCTACGTGTCTGTAAGTAGAAAGTCTCACATTTTTACTATATTTGTTTTCTGGTAGAAGAGGGAGTCAAAAAACAACCTACAAGAAGAACAGGATTCTGATTTTTCTTTCATTCACTACAGCTACTGTTGCCATGGCATTGTTCAAGTGACTCCTGTGGCATTGAACATGACTAGTTAAAAATATAAACTAACCCATTTTCATTACTAAGCAATGATTTTCAGTAATAATCAGAACTGTGTCCAGCAAATTAGTTTCTAGAAATTGTCTCATATCATTATTAAAGACAAGAGTGAAACTCCCACTGAGATCAATTGTTTAGACAGGTGTTATTTGGCCTCTTGGTTCAGCAGTTGGGGCTATTGTGTATGAACAGGGCAATGTAAAGATAGCTGAACTGAAAAGTTTCATAGAAATGGCTAATAATTCTGGTGAGTGGGATTGGTATGCCCCTTATTATTTTGTGAAAGTTATGATGGAGGAAAATGCTAATAGGCTTCTTGAAGAAGAAACTAATGTTATATTTCTCATCCTCAGCTTTCTTCCTAGACCTTCCATTTTCTAATTGTCTTCTCAGAAAATTCTTCATCTATATTTTTATCTCATTTTTGTCCTGTTAAAGCCCGAGTGTGACATAATTATGCATCTAATTTGTTGTAGCAGTGGCTGGTGGTCTCACATGAGGTCAAGACTTGATGTGCACTAAGCACTACTCAAACACATAGCAAGACATGCAGACTGTAGTCTAAAGAGATGACACAATGGCAAGCAGAAACGGGTATTTCCAGGTAACTAAGAGACATTCACAGAGAAGAAGCAATAAAGCTGAGAGCATCTTCCTCTCTCATTAGCAAAAGCTATTTATTCCTTTTATATGGAATGTCATAGTACTGACAGTTAGCAGACAGGAAGAGCCATGCCACGTTGTTACTTGATGCTGGAACTATATACAGAACCACTGAGAAGGAGACAGCTGGGAGCAAGGCCTAGGCTTTACCTTTCCTGTCACTAACTGACATGCCAAGGCTTAGGTAGGGAACACTTAACAGCAACTTCCAAAAACCTGCAGCAAAAGCCAACAGCAGAGAGCGTTCCTTGCTGAGATTTCACATTTCTTTACTGCAACAGGCATCTCACTTTAGGTCACCATTCATCAGTGAATAGACAACTGTAATGTTACCATTTATCAGGGCTAAAGGTTTGGCCTTTATATTCTCTCACTTCCCATATTTGTGGATGTATAAATTTATAAATGCATTATCTCAATATACAATAAGTGTGTCTGTGTGTATTTACATACCTAGGTGTATATATAAGCATACATATAAAGAGAGGGAAAGAGAGGTCTTGTATATAGTTTTAACAAGTGGGAACTTGGCTGTTACTTTTATTTTCATTGGTTAAACAAGAAAAATTCAGTAACTGAACTGTGAGCTTTGCATCCCTGAATTATAGTTTCTCACCTCACTCTTAAACTACAGAGGATTAACATAGTTTCTCACTGCCACCTGTTGTATATTATAGATGGAGTAAGTAACAGGCAGCTGTGAATTATAGGGCTATAATTCCAACGAGGAGCTTTGGTGGTGCTATAAACCACTGTGTCTGTTGTTTTGAGCAATGAGCAGAACTCTGTGATATTACAGACTGCTAGCTCTACAGCACAGATTTATTGCCATTATTGCTATTGCTATTTTAGACTTTCTGTAGTGCATAACACTTCCTGTAGGGTATGCTTAGTTTCTCTGAGGAAACAGATCAATGAGAAACCATGCACTGACAGAATTTACACGGATTTTTTTTTCAACAAACTTCCTTCTCCCCAAGTTTTACACCAATTTATAAATAAAGAGCAGAAGCCAACACTAAAATAAAAGTCAACCCCTACAGTAGGTTTCTGGAAGACCTTTTATTAGAGATCATTTGTTTGATTAGCTCTATCCCTAAGTTACAGCAGATCCCTGACGATCACTGGGAGGACGAGGTCATCAGTGTGGTGTGTAGCTTGCACTAGCTCTCAGATGACTCCTTAGTCGTTCCCCTGGCTCCACTGCTCCTTAGCCCTATTTAATTCTGCTTTGTTGGCCACCGCCTGACACAGTTCTTGGTGGTCTCTGGCTGGATCTGCAGTAAGGCTATTTTTAAATGGCCATTACTCCCGATGTCCCTGTAATTTCTCTGCTGAATGAATTTCTATTAGGATGACATTTCCCAAACTTTATCAGAGCATTGGTTCATAACTGATCTGCATGATGGAAAAAAATGCCATTACTACCTTAGGTTTCCAAGGCCATCTGCTATGCCATGGTTAGCCAGGCCTATGCCAAGTCGTTCAGTATGTCTGACAAGGTTCTAGCCTTAGGCATGATAGCTACAGGCACAACTACGAGTCACATGCAAACTCTTTTTTTCCTTGCCAATCATTATGTATTAAATATTTTCTTTTTCTCAGGGTTATTTATGTCCAAATGAGTTTATTGCAACTCAGGGACCATTACCAGGAACAGTGGGTGATTTCTGGAGAATGGTGTGGGAGACGAGAGCAAAAACACTTGTGATGCTTACACAATGTTTTGAAAAAGGACGGGTAAGTTACCAGTGTACCAATTAACAGCATTTGATATAATTGGAAATTCTGTATGTAGTTTCTGTCAAGTTTATAATATGATCATTGTTAATAACTAATCATCTCCCTGCAGATAAGATGTCATCAGTACTGGCCAGAAGATAATAAACCAGTTACTGTGTTTGGGGATATAGTGATTACTAAATTGATGGAAGATATTCAGATGGACTGGACCATCAGAGATCTAAAAATTGAAAGGGTAAGGCAGAACTGGAAGCTGATTTAATAAAACCTATCCAGCACCTCTAAGAACATTGGATATGCTCCATCCCACCTGACTATCCCTCAGTATTATTCTTTTACTCTTTTAATACATATACATCGTACCGTCTGGTTTCCCTGCATTTTGTTTTCATTCCTGTTTGTTTTCTTCTTTTTCCCCTGAGAATTTTCTCCAGTTCCTGTCACAAAGAGCTCAGATAAGTGGCTGACATGATATGAAGGGCCTATCAAGGTTACTGAACCTCTGGTCTGGTGGGAGGTGAAGTTTCTATTTGGACACCTCAGTTGTCTCTTCTAGAAAGGAGTAATCCTAGCCATTCTGGGATCAAATCCCTTTGAATGTATCCCTCTCAGATTAAAGGGCAAGATTCTCTGGTGCAGCGCAGCTGTTTTTCATTGTACAACCATCTGTATTGATCTCCACCCCCAGGAGATTCACCCAGTATAAATGAGAATCATCAGTATTACTCCCACTCTTTGTGCTGGGAAGGCGGGGTGGGAGGTATAGCATAGATCTTCATCTTTGTCATAATCCACAACTATAGTTTCCACTCTTTGGAAAAATTAGCATCCAGAATTAAGTCAGACCAGCAGGTGGGCTCAGAAAGCAATCTGGGCATAATGACCTAAGATGAAGTCAGACGCCTTTTGCACTCCCAACATCGACCTGTGTTGTAAGCAGGGCAGCCAGATCCTAGCACCTGAACTCGGCTATCCAAATGCATGCATTACCATCCTGCAGCATGTGCATGTGACAAAAGGAACACAGCAGTTAGGGGATTGTCTCAGTAGTCACCCCGTAAGGGTATGTTGTGCACATAGTACAGGAGAGTTCAACATTTTAAACTGAGTGAGGAGATAATTTTTTTTCAGCTAAAATAAGCCATGGATTAAACAAGACCGGAAAAAGGACTATTTAGAGTAAAAATACATGCCAGCAAAATGCAATGTCACCTGTGTTAACCAGTGTGAGGCTGAAAAGAAAAGAAGACAAAACATAACCTGAATTGACTAAGCAAGCAATTTACTAGAGCTGAACTACCCTGCACAAGAAACTATGTCCTTTATAAGCATGTCATTAAATGTGCCATATTGCTGGCTTTAAGATTGTACTTAATCTTCTGTTCACAAATGGATGATTCTTGATGATCTTCCAGTGAGGGTAAAAAGCATATGTGAGGGAAATCGTTCACAATTGCATCCAAAGACACTTCTCTCTTGTTTTTATGTTGATCAATTTTAAAAATACAGACCCAAAGTAGTTGCTACACATAATTGTTCACAGTTGTTCAGATTCTTGCAATGTGAAAAGAGCAAGTGGTTGGTTCAAAATAAATTTAAAAAAGGAACTGGTTCGTTACACAACAATTGATTAAACTGTGCTACTCCTTGCTGTGAATACTGTGAATGCTAAAAACTTACAGGGCTTCATAAAATCTAGAGAAATTAGAACAGAATTCTGAGAAGTGCTATTAAATTTTGAGACACCATCTCTGACTGAGGCAGTTCATAAGTAACAAACTATTAAGAATGGAAAGAATGTTCTGTGGAACTATAGATACATTGTTGTCGTGTTTTATAATTTTCCCTACAATTTTTCCTGGACTACTGTTGGAAACAGGATATTGGTCTAGACAGGCCTTTGGCATGACCCTGTGCTTTTATTCTTATGTCCTGCATAGTTAGTCTAGATATTGTATCATAACCAGCTTTTTTCTTTGAGTTGTTATTGCTGCTCTGATCGAGAGGGCGTCAAACACTTAGAAAATATATTCCTGTTTACCAGCGTATGTGTGTATTTGCCTTGACTACATTAGATCAGCCTTGCTTTTCCCTAAATAAATTTGTCAGTCCAGTTCACTAAACTTCTAAAGGAGCTGTAGAAACTTCAACCTGTAATCTACAAATCACATTGATATAGTGACTGAAGTCAAATGGAGAGGACTGCTGAAGTCATTAATACTTCCTGAAAGATGGACTTGATGCCATCTCTCTCAAAAAACCTGCCATAAGATCCGTGCACAACAAATTATCCTTTGGCACAAGTACA
Source organism: Phalacrocorax carbo (assembly GCF_963921805.1). NCBI lineage: Eukaryota > Metazoa > Chordata > Aves > Suliformes > Phalacrocoracidae > Phalacrocorax > Phalacrocorax carbo. Next base: position 44,714,542 of record NC_087513.1, read on the forward strand.
TCCTATAATTATTATGCTATTCTGCCTTTCTTTTTTACATGAAATTGCTGAGAACTTTACATGTTGCTTACTGGATCTTCTGTCACATTTCTTCTGCAAAACGTGTCTTATTTTGTATTTTTCAGCATGGAGACTGCATGATGGTGCGGCAGTGTAACTTTACTTCTTGGCCAGAACATGGAGTCCCTGAAACTACTGCACCAATTATCCATTTTGTAAAACTTATCCGTGCAAGTCGAGCACATGATAATACACCGATGGTAGTTCACTGCAGGTAAGCTTATTCACCAAATCATTAGTTAGTATCTTAAAATGTCAAGTGCATGTTAATGCTCAGGGAAGTTGCCAGAACAACAATGAAAAGTGAGTGCACAGGCATGGTTCTAGTATGGACAGCAGTCAAGGTTTCTCTAGCAGTGCTCCTTAGTCCTTTCTAGGAGGTAAAATGCCAAAGCGTGTCTTTTCCTCCATTCTTGGAAATCCCGTTGAGGTGATGTCAGTGAAATAGTTACTTCAACAATTACCATATGGTACTGCTGGATTTATCTCAGTTTTCCTCTTCATTGTAAGAGGAGGAATAGCAACCAACATGTTGGTTTTAATTATTTCTATTATAAGTATAGCTCTTCTTAAGAAATAAGTATTAAAAATTGTATTTAAAATGTACAGGTCACATATCGAGAGAGAAACTATTTGGGAGCCACAGAGAATGACAAATAGGAGTAATAGTTTACATATGCCAGATTTCAAGCCTGGGTGCCTGTAAACAGCTAAGATCTATGTTTAGGCTCTTAAATGGTCCGGTGGTTAGAGGAGTTCAGCTGTCATAGTTCCCATTGATTTCATACTCAACACTCTTAAACAGCTATTTCAAAGAGTAAGTGTGTGGGGAAGGCTAAGTCTTCAGGAAGGTGGTGAGTGTGTCTGCATTTTATATGCAGGTCAGTATTCCCACTAAATGAGTGAGAACACTCCAAAATTGTGATCTGAACTCAGTGGTCTGCGATTGATCCTTTGCTGTCTGTGTGAGTCTGGAAATATGTGGAAGGAAGAGCTGGGTTTGGTGCCACAAATCTCTTCCCTAACTGCCCAGTTATCATGCATGGGAGTTCTTTTTATTTGTCCTCAGTGTCCTACAGGTGCCACCCACAATGGGTGATAAAGCGTCTTTTTATTGGTATCGTTGACAGATTGACATTTCCCTCAACTGCAGGAGCCAGAAAGACTATTACAGGAGAGAACTACATGGTCTTCATGTTTTGGGGACACTTATGTGCTCTGGGGCCCCTCTGCAATGAATCCTATCCCTTTTTCACAACACGGATACATAAAAGGGCCAGCATGGGCCGGATACTCTACCACCACTCAAATTCCCAGTGTTATAAAGCAGCAGTATGTGTTCTCATATCCAGAAAGCTCATTCATTACTTTCTGCTCATAAGATCTTGCAGGTTCAAGAGGGTTTTGCTATACATTTCCTGATTATCTGCAGTGATATACTCCGCATTCATTACATAAATTGCAGAGAAGTTTGACAGTGATTTTAAGAAAATCCTATTTGTTTTCAAGCCTTGGTAGCTACCAGTGTGTCTTGCACACACATCCTCCTTTTAAACGTATTTTATTTTAAATGTTTTGATAGATCCCATGATGTTTTCTCTCAAATATCAAAAGCATCACAGAATCCAGGTGTGATGTCACAAAGTCTTCTGATTTTTTTTCTTTGAATTAGTGAGCTCTAGAGAATTCACATAAAAGTTTTAGGATCATTTTTCCACTTATACAGACTTGGTTTAGTTACATCTCATTTGTCTGATGCAACCCCTTGTAAAATCAAAATCAGAGCATGGGTCAAATCCAGATTTCACTTGATCCCACTCAGCAAGGAGACACACACACACACACAGAGAAGTAAATACTGAAAAAGATTTATTTTTTCCAAAGTTTTCTTTCCATAATAAACTTAATTTAACCAGAATATTCTAAGAGATTATTTTATACTAAAAAAATTAACATAAACACTTTATTTTTTGTATTATGTTTGTAGTGCTGGTGTTGGAAGAACAGGTGTTTATATTGCACTTGACCATTTAACCCAACATTTAAATGACCATGATTTTGTGGATATCTATGGACTTGTAGCTGAGTTAAGAAGTGAAAGAATGTGTATGGTACAGAATCTGGTAAGATTTATATATTTATCTATTCCAGTTTCCTGTTAAAAAGTTTGTCATCAGATCTCCTACAAAACAAGACTAGATAGCTCAGAACAATCAGCCAGTCAATACATTTTCTACTAAATCTTGCTTCTGTTTGGATTTCAAGCATTGTGCAATTGTATTCCTTTAATCTATTTAAATATATTTGGCCAGCAAAGTCTTGACAAGTGCTGAAAAGAGTCCCAAGATATGTAGTTTTTAGAAGCTAAATTATAATTTCTCAGACTTTGAGAAAGTTTGTTTCAAGTTTTGGGTGAAGAACAGTTGTTAAATGAAAAAGGGATTTGCTCATGCACTACTTAAGTTGACTTTATTTACTACTGAATTGTATGTATATTTAGCATATCCTCCAAACTTTTAAATATTTATTTACGTTTGACCTCATTAACGATTCCTTTATTCTTTTTAAATTGCTTCAAATAAAATAACACATAGGATAGAATTAAGCACGGTCTTCAGAGTTTGCAAAATCAAGGCAATGGTGGATTTTGGGTCTAAAAAAGTGCATTTCTGGCCAACTTACTGAGTATGGATACAAGTTAGGGACGACCTGCTTGTAAGGAAGACCTCTGCTGTATCTGGAGACCTGGATACAGGTAAAGGAGTAATAGCAGAGTTTAAAGCTGATCCTAAATGCCCAGTGGAATGGAAATCCATCTGTATTTGCATAAGGCTTCTGGAATAAGCCTCCTGAGGGCAGATCTAATGGAGGGCTGCTGCCTGAAGCCTCTGAGTCTACAGCATGACTTACCAGCTTCTCAGTATGGGTGAGCAGTTTCCACATGACTGGTGGTTTTAAACTGATTTTCAATGTGAGGAGTCTTCTTCCACTAGGAATGCAATTCTGCTGTTCCATATCATGGCAGAATATATAAAAAGTGTGTCAGAATGTACAAAGAGAGTTTAACCTCTCTTCAGCAACTGCACTTCGGAAGATTTTGTGAGACCTTGTAGTGATACTGTGCCATGCTGTTTCTTGTAAGGAGCTGTCTGATTACCAGTTGCTTTCAATTTTTCCTTTTCAAGTCTTGATGCAGCTAAACAATTGCCAGGACTTTCCTGTGACGATTGATTCTGGGAATATGGGGGTTTTTTTGTTGTTTTACTCTTTTGACTAGAAATAGAATCATCTGAAAGTAAGGCAAATGCTGGAAGACAGTTTAATGGGAGGCCCCCCAAAATAAAATCTTAAAACACTAAGACTTTTAATAAGATCAGTGTACATTTTTATAATGTGTATTATTTTTGTGTACCTCTTCATTTGCATACTTTGGCAGAGGCTAGAAGAAGATGTGCCAAAATGCAATAGAAAATGATGGTCTCATAGTCTGATTTCCAAACAGATCAAGTATTGATTTATATGGTAGCTGCAAAATCCTGAGACAGGTTGTTCTCTGTCCAGGCCATTTCTAGCTCATGTTTACAAGACTACGAAATGCAGATCAGCACTAACACTTTCCCAAAGAGAACTGAACTTGTAAAGTTTTATGGCGGATTCAGTAGTCAAACTATTCTGATGGTTCTGTTACAAAATACTGTTCAGTAGTCTATATTCAGATTTCATGTGATGAGCACAGAAGATATGAAGAGGAGAGCAATTCCTTCCCAGAACTCAGTTTAGAGATCCCTCCGTCAAACTGTCAGTAAGATCTATGAGTAAAATAAATGCAAACTGCTCTCAGACACATTTTTACTTGATTATAGCTTCAAAATAGTTTTACTTTCACCAACAGAGTCACTCTCTGTTACTGTAGCCAATGGGCACAGAATGGCCCACATCCATGCAATTAAACACCTCTGCAGTTACCTCTCTCTCCCCAAGGTCTCTGTCGGGAATGACCCATAGTTTGCAGCAACTCCTGAAACACACCTGGAGATTATGTGAGATAGTGCTGGTTCATGTGGATCAACAGTATGCAAGGGACTATCCAAACAATTTGAAGTAGTTTGGATGATTAAGTTCCACTGGCTGGCGATGTACCCAGACACTGTTTAATTCCCTAATGTAGATATAATTTCAATATACTGGTACTCTGCCTGGTGGCCTGTGCATTACCAAGGCCTGCCTTTGGACTACAGGTAAAGTGCATAACCTAATCTTTCGTGAATTATTTTATTCTTTCTCCCACTTCCAACCATAAAAAAGACTTTCAGATAATTAAGAATGTTGTTAATTCTAACTGGGAAAATAACTAGTCACACATACATTCCCCAGGTATCCTGCTTCACTCTCCCCTGGCAAACCCAGAAAGATTTTCATTGCCACATGCTCACGAGTAGCTGTATGAGTGCAAGAGATTATGGAATTTTTGGAATCTGCCTTCTGAATTGGAATAACCAGTCTAAACTCCACTGAAGCTTAAGAGCTTCATTGTAGAAATCCACATTTGTCCAGAGGATCTGTTAGTCATCTTGCCAAGTCAAGTACAAAGGCTGAAGTAGTTTGAAGTAGTTTGAAGTTTGAAATAGTTTGAAGTAATGCCATGCTGTTGCTTCAGTAAGCAAGCTATTGAAGAGTGTACTGGTACTGTGTACTTCAGGGGCCTGTGAAAGTCTGTTCTAATTACCCATGGCTCTGGAGCTGTGACCCTAAAATGTATCCATGTAATCAAATTTCTGTTATAAATCTGAGATGCTTCAATTGAAAACTGACAGCAGTTCTGAAACAAAATAGCAATTATTGAGCAGAAAAATTACACTAATATATTTACCCACGCAGAAGTCAAGGAAGTTAAAGTCATTTTTGTTATCTTCATCTGTAGCGATGTTCAAAACCCATCTGGACAAGGTCCTGGTCAACGTGCTTTAGCTGACCCAGCTTGAGCAGCAGGAGTTGCACTAGGTGATCTCAGGAGGTCCCTTCCAACCTAAACAAATCTGTGATCTAGCTCATTTTCTGCATCTACATGAACAGTACTTCTCCTATGTGAAGATACACTTAATCGATTTTCTTTCTATCTCTTTTCATTCTTCTATTTCATTCTTTATTTCATTATTACATTGCCTTTTTTTTTTCTCTTTTCAGCAATCATTACCCAGAGTTACTTTATGTTGTTGGAAGTGTCAGATTAACTTTAGTTGCCCACCCTTTGCATTATATTCTCTTAAAGATGATGCTACATTCTAAGAAGTATCACTAAAAATAATGTGATTTTTTTGCTCTTAGCAATGGTGTGTGCTCCTAGAACATGTAGATTTACTTGAACTTTTGCATTTGAGTGCACCCTGCTGGTTTTCTTTATGCTAGAAAGAGGAAAATTTTCTTATCTAAATATTACAATTGTGGTTCAGTTTCTTCAGTCTGAATCTAGTGGCAAAAAGTAATCAAACAACTTTTCGCAGAAGAAACCTTTACAGAAAATTGTGGAACAGACCGTCAGTGTCAGTTATGGTTAGTCTAATTTTATATGTCTTACTGAGTATAAGAATTAATAAGTTTTGACAAATTTTAACATATTATGCCTGATAATTAATGAAATCAGATCAGGCATATATGACATGGTTGAAGTGCTGAGATTGCTGAGTTTAACTGCAGTTACTTTGAGAACATCTAAATGTTATATAAAAAATTAAGTTTTTTGGTATTAGGAGTCCATTTTTCTTCTAATCAAACATCTTTAAATTCACACCTTACAGGCACAATACATCTTTTTGCATCAATGTGTATTGGATCTGTTGACAAGCAAGGGAAGTAGTCAGCCCATATGTTTTGTCAATTATTCAGCACTGCAAAAGATGGACTCTCTGGATGCCATGGAAGGTAAGGAGATACAGATTGTCTTGAATATTATTTTTTCATAGCAGGTGCATTGACTTATCCAAACTAAGAAGCAGAAACAAATACTTTGACATGCGTTTTTTGGCTTCAGAAGTGTGATTTTATAGGATTTTGCTGCCCTTTGGTCTCCTTCATGGTAATAGTCATTGCTCAAGATTCCCACTTTTTTCCCTGCAAGATCTTTTAATTTCAGCTAAAAGAGTATCTACCATTAGTTACTATTTGTTTATGAGGTAGGTTAACGTAATGTATCTGTTTCTTTTGTAGGTGATGTGGAGCTTGAATGGGAAGAAACTACCATGTAAATACTGAGACTAAATATTAAAGATATTGAGGTTCTGAAAGTTAAAGTCATATTTTTCTAAGCACAGGGGCCAAAGTGAACTCCCCTATTTTGATGATTAAAACAAACACGGATGACTGAAACAGCTTTTCTTCTATTAATGTGCCTTCATAAATATGTTAAAGTATTTTATTCAGATCACTGAGCAATAATGATTTGGAGTACTTTTGCACAGACTCCACTTCTGGTGTTATGTGAATACTGCATTCAGTATGGATTTAAACAGAAAGTGTGTTTGAGCATATTCCCTATTTCCGGTTATCTTTGTAAAAGAAGAAAAATGAGCCAAATACGATGTAAAAATTTCATATTCCCAGTGAACTTATTTTGGTGTGGATTTGCTGTGTTCTTTGTGTTGTGGTTTTAAGTAAAAGCTACATTTCCTTGAATTGTTCTTGCTAGATTGGTTTCAGTGTTGTCAGCTCTTGCAGACTAATTCCAATACCATCACAGTGATCTTTACCTAAATGTATGTTCTTGTGTTTTGAATCTTTTTTTACGAGAGGTAGCATATCAGCTCATGATCCTGAACAGCTGAAGAGTCACCTTCTGACATGGGGAGGATTATTCAGCTTTTACACAACACACAGTAGCTCTTCAGGGACACTTGGGGCTATTTAAGCTATCTTATAATCACAGGGTTGTTTTTTTTTAAATATACAATGGTGATTGCATATGTTCAGTGCTGAAGAATTTTACATTCCTGCTACTTTTTAAAGCAGACAAAACAAAGTAAAACTATACATTTAGTATATATTATAATGTATGTTAGATTGACCTGAGTAATAGAATGTTTATAATTCACTCACATTTCTTGAATATAACACTGTTCAGTATTTTGAAAGGTTGCTCAAAATTCAGCAACGATGTATTTTATAACACAGAGTTGTCCAGTAAAAAAGTTGTTGCTCCTTTCTCAGGTTTGGCGAATCACTGTAGCCACTGAAAAGTATGGGAACTAATATTTGGAGATTTAGTCAAAGAGAACATCTTCCACTCCCACTGATTATCATTATCAGAAATAAATCTGAAACTGGAATGAGAGAAGCAGGAAGCTCTTACCTGAGAAACAAAGCAAAAACTGGTACAGTGGGAAGACCAGAGGGAGAATTAAACTGTGTGCCCATGTTTTACATGGAAGTGACAGTATTCAATTGATATTACTGGGGGAAAGGGTTGATTGCTAAGTTTTTCTCTGTGTCAAGAAATGTATCATTCTAAATAATACTGAAGCTGTGACCTTAATCTGAGATGCAAAACACGATAGCAAAGAGGCTTTGGAGTTGCCATTTTATATGCTGTTCAGACGAGAAATCCATAGCCTGGTTGAGGCGTCAAGCTCAGGCGTGTCAGACGAACCTCTTTAGAACCTTGAAAGATGTGTGTGTGCGTGCACACTCTGAGCAGAATAGTAAGTGACCAAAACTTTACCTCTCTTAACTGTAGGTACCAGACAGAAAATACTATGCAGTATGTAACCTGATATTTTTTCGTAAGTGAATGACAGTAGGTGTTTGATGTCTTTTTAGAAACTGGCAAGGATGGGGCAGTGAGGACCCTTTGTAATTTAGCAGAAAGTGCCAAATATCTAAAATGAAAATCAAAGAACAGCATTTAAGGAGATGGAAAACAGTCTACATAGATATTTTGGGCAATCTGTCTTCCAGGAAGACTGACGGTATTGTAAACATCACCTGTCAAGCTAAAAGGAAAACAATGCCTTTTAAAGCTGGATAGAGGGGGAGAGAGGTGATGTCCACAGCTGTTCAAGTCTCTGGCAAAGCATTCGGTACAGCTCTAGTTTCATTTGGTTCCTATGAAACATGTGTTCTTCATTTATTATACATGTACTTTAAAGTATTCTGACAAATTGCTTATATGGACTTACAGATGTTTTTCATGATTTGTGTTTGTACTTGGTAGCAGTACATGCAGGACTGTGATAAATTGACATTATAGAGTCATAATCTTGTATAATCTTATATCCATAATGGTGGAATTTCTGTATGTGTGTCGTTCCTCTTTCGACTGGAGGAAAAAGCTAAGAAGCCTTATGCAACTTAGAGATCAACTCCAGAAGTTCCAAATGTGCTTAAGTGTTTTCTGTTTTGTAAAATACTTAACGATGAAGATTTCCGCATCCTCCTTTAGGGGACCTGCCTGTGGTCAAACACTATGTTCAGTAGCATGCTTGCCTGATGACTTAGTAAGCTGCTAGAAAATGTGACACTCTTTTCTGTAGAGGCAAAGTGAAAAACTGAAAAGTAATTCAAGTAGTTTATTGTACAGTTTGATGTAAGAAATCTGATACATGCTGCATTGACACATTTCGCATTGTCTTTAGGGTAAAAGCCAATATTCAATATAAACTGGCCACAACTCCTAAGATACACAGTCAGAGATAGAAATATCTCCAAGCAATTCTCTCCAAGAACTAGTTTTCAATATAAATACAGCAGTAGTTCACTGATCTTCTGATGTGCCAGCCAGTTATTTCGAGGTGTAGGGGAGCACCTACATAGCAGGAGATCTCCCAGACCTCTGGTCAGTCGTGAAGGAAAAATTTCCACATGGACTCTTCCCTTTCAGCCCTCCTTCCCTTATGCAATGACACCTGTGGTGGTGCTATGGACAGAACTGGAGAGCTGGAGGCAAGCAGAATTTGTCCAATTGCTATTTTAAAAATATATGTATATAAAGCAGCACATCATTATGATTTTTAATTTGCCACTCAATTTTCTACAGATTCTTGGCACTAATATAGCAAGAGTATACTCTATGAAAATTAGAAACTGAATGAATAAAAACTGGAGAAGAACACACAAATCTGTAGGATGATTACAACTGTATTGAAATTAGGTCATACTGTATGAAAGTATTCAGGCAAGTTCTATACAGGCCGATCTATCTCCATACATAGAAGAAACGGTCTTTAAATATCTATCTTTAGAGCCAGTTCTGTTGGATACCATTAGAAAAGGCTACTGTCAGTGCCCTCAGAAACTGATCTGTTCTATTTACGAAAGTAATAGAAAGAGCAGAACAATTGATGTTGAGTTTGAAGTGCTTTTTTATAATGTTAAAGGAGTTGATAAAAATAATTGTGCATTGGAGCTTGCGCTTTTACTGTATACATGGAGTATTCAGTAACATGATTGCATAATATTATGTGAAACATTAATAATGTGTATTAATCGGTGTGATGCCATCTGTGCGCTGCTGCAATACAAAGTCTGCTCGTATGCAGTTACTACGACAAAGCAGCAGAGAGCGATGAATCAATCGTATTTCATACTAAGGTAACATGACAGGGTGCCTTCCTGGCTGTGCACAGAAACTCCAAGACTCCTAGATGTGGACATGGATTTGCAGAGGTTCAGGCCACAGTGTCCCGTGAAGTCTGTGGGCAGAAGAGGTGGGTTTTTTTTAATATTTTGACAGCAAGTTAAAATAAAACTTGAAAAGTACCAATTTCAGAGTATGTACTACATGTATATTAAGCATCACACAACATCACTGTCTATCCCTGGAAATAAAGAAACAATAAAAATAGACGGATCCAAATTAAGTTTTGTTTTAAGAACTCTGAAAAGTATCCAATTACCTCTCTGTTTGAGGGGATATACAATGAATTCAGATTGGTTTATAATTAAGCAAATGCCCATTCAGTGGTACAAAGCCTGCAACGCACTGAGTGCAGTAGGCTGTAACTGGAAACCATTGACATGTAGTGTTGGATGTATCTTGGTCATTTTTTATTCTAGGGAACGGAGGCAGAGACAATGTACTGAAAAGTGATCCACTATTTCACCACTTTTCCATGACTGTGGTGTCACCACGCTACATACAGTGCTGAAAGGGCAAGTTCCTCCCAATATTGTTGTTCATGTTTTGTTCTGTTTTCTAATGCTATATTGCTTGCCTATACGTGACTGCATTTGAAAGAATTGGAAACAATAATATGGATCATCTGAGTTCAAACACTGCAGGAGTCATCTACAGGCATCCATCATTCTCAGGTAAGGTGTGTAGTGGCCTTACTTCAAACCTGCTGCCTGTCCCTTTCCCTGCGAGTTGATTTCCAGGTGACATCACGGAATATCAGCTGCATTTTTGCGCTGGCCCTTGCCCAGAATACATTTTCTGCCCTGTCCTCCGTGTGACTGTGGTGACGAGGTATGAGACGAGTGCAAACCTACTTGTGTGCTTATCTCGGAGCTGAGCTGTGGCATCAGTCGGATGTCTTCGCAGCATAGGCTCTGTATGCAATTGAAAGGATAAACTGGCTTCCTATCCAGAAGTTCCCCCTACCGGTGTAATAAATTCTGATATAAATTTTAGCACTGGTCATTGTTCAGTGTCAGCTGAAGATAGCAAAGTGGATCCAACGTTCGATATTTTGCATGGCGATTTTCTTTTCCCAATAACTTTTCCCAAGCCATGCTCAACTAATTACTTTAATTATTTATTCTCACAGCTCCTTTATCATGTAGGCCCTTTCTCAGGTTCCACTATGTAAAGAAAGCTGAAAATCAATGGCTTTTCAGCACCGAATAACAATGTCTGTGACACATTTCACAGATCTCACTTCATCAGGCAAAGTTTGGGCTGAAGTTGTGCCTCTCTATTTCAGTTGAACGACAACATTTAGAAGGTTTCAGTTATATTTGGATCGTCTTACTCTGCTTGTTGATTGGTGTTACCAGGGTAATCTTTTTGTAGGATGACAGCTGCACCCAGCTATCCACTGTAATCATGAATAAACCATTCCAGTACTCTTTACAGTCAATAATGAGCTGAAGGAAGTTTTACAAGGATGTTCCCAAAATATTTTGCAGGAGATGGAGTTCTGGGTGATATAAAAAGAATCCTTGGATACTGGAAACCTAATATGCAACTAAAGCTCTACCATTCGCAGTTGCATTCCACGAAGCCTGCTGAGCTGGAAGTGAGTCCTAGAAGACACAGAGCGTACTTGGGACAGCATAACGCAACCGTTGGGCCGAGTACTGCAAGCTACAGGGCTCCCTTGCCATCCAGGCAGGAGCACACGTAAATAAGCTGCACTGTAAAACGTCCCTAACTCAAAACAGAAACACAGGAAACACCTATCATGACAGCAGGTAACAACCTTTGTGATTCGAGTTAGTGCTAGGAACCAAAGGACTCGATTTAGTCAATTCTTTCACTAATCTTAAATATATTAACAAATGTTTTGGCACCACAAGTGTAGAACATGGGCACACAGAGTATAGACAGAGGAGAGGATTTTCTTCCACTAATGGAGGCATAAGCAGAAAAGTAATTAAATCTGTATGTGTCTCTCCCTCCGTCTGCTGCCTGCGTGTGCTCACCAGCTGGGGATAACTGCACATAAATGAAATCTATCCACTTTTGATTAATATCTTGATAATCCCTTTCTCAGAATCCAGCATAAAAGAGTTCTGTGCCTTTTTATTTACCCATCTTCTGTTGGCATTTAACTATTTTTTCTTATGGGATTCTGCTACTTCTGTGTCAGTATTACAGAGACAATACGAATAGCATGAATCTGGGCTTGCATATTGTGCAAAGAATTCTTAAATGAGCTGCAACAGCTCAATACTGCACTCCAGGCATGGGCAAGGAATTGACCTGAGGAGACTGGCTGCCTCGCATGTAACCTTACTCTCTTTTGAGAACAGGACAGTTACCTGACAAGGCACTGTTCCCAGCAGGGACTCCCAAAAATGTTCCCAAAGCTGACTGATATGTAGGATTTTAATCTGAACTTTGCTCTGCTAAGGATAAATAAGAAAATTCAGAGCTAGCATTGTCACTGAAACCTTTAATTATTGTGCAAATCGCTAAAATTGTATGCATAGTGCAATTAGGCAAACAGACACCCCTTTCCAATCTGGACCTTGAATACTAAAGATCACTGATTATCTGTGATTTGTCTTGTGTTTGTTCTTCTTTGGTGTAATACCTTGACAAGGCCTAGATCAGCACTCTAAATCTTTCCCTATGTTACAGTTTAATTAATCTTGCCTAGTTTTAGCTATATCGCAGTTACACATTCAATTTAAGCCAACCGTCTTCTGTTTTCAATGGGGAGACATGGACATACAGAGAGGATGGTTCGTGCCAGATCTACAGCAGGTGTGTAAGAGAGGCACACCTATACAGAAGTGAATTTACTCTGTGCCTCTCTCCTTTGGCTATAGGAGTTTAGACAACTCAGCTATCTGCCAAATACTGTATTCTGTAAATTTCAGCAGAGAGCTTCTAAACAAAATGTACCCTTTGTACCAGAGGTACAATTTAGTTTAACTTCAGTAGGAAATGGAGCATCTATGCAAATGCATCACATAATTCGTTGTCCAAATCCCTGTGCCGAGAAGAGTAAGTCACAGGGACTCATCTTTGCTGCTTAAGACACTGAGAAGCAAAACCTCTCGTTTAACTGGTATTAATAGTGCCTTAAGCTTACAGAGACATACCATCGTCTTCATGGTTCGCATTCAAAGTTTTGACATGTTTCTCTTTTATATATAGTTGGTTTTTTTTCTGTTTCAAAATGGGAATTTTTAAATATTGACTTTGGAATAGTTACAGATTGTCTTTGGAAAATAGTGAGCTGACCTGATAAAACAGCTGTAAGGAGGATGCTTTGATAAAAAAAATTTCTATAATAGCGGCCACATTATTGCAATTCCTCAAAAATATACCTACTTCCTGTGGGGTGGCCATTGTTGTAAGCACATATTTGCTAAATATACTGTACACTAAGAATGTGACTGAATGCTCAGGAAGGCAGATATATTTATCACTTCTTGATTTTTCCATTCTTTTTGCCTTTCCAATTCTTATCCTTTACGGGCACTCCTAAGCAGGTTTTAGGGACATATCAGGTTGCTGGTTAACGGAGATTAATTGTGTCAGCTATACTAACAATGTACAAACTTAATGAGACAAACATTCCTCTCCTGCATACTGGTGTGCTCTCTGTGAAACCAGAAGGGATCCCTGACATCACCACCAGAGCCAACTGGCAGTCACAGAAAGATGGTCCTGGGCTAGTGTGGGAGAAAATCTGTGCTTAGTTCCAAGTTTTCACAAACTTTGCATGTCTGAAACAAATAATTTCTGTCTCTCTCAACTCCCTATGCTAAAAAATATGATAATAATTACGTATTAAACCTTTTCCCTAACATTTACGCGTCCTATCTATTTATATTTGGAAGCTCTGCTGGGAAAGCAGTTTCTCCCAAAATTTCTTTATACACCTCCTATCATGACTAAGAATGCTTTCAAAGTAATAAAGTCTTTCTCCTATCAACATCCTCCCAAAACAAACCAATGGCCACTAGATCGTCAGGAGTCACTATGGACAGCATCACTCCCACACAATGCTCATGCTTTGCTTTGCCTCCACCATCCCTTCAGGTCTCTCATCTGGACACTAACTTCATCTTTCTGGAAAGGTTCCAAATGAGCACCCCAGGAGCACAGCACGTACTTGTCACAAAAGCCATCTTCCTTGTTCAGTCTTTGGGCAAAAGGATCTGCGTCTGGAATAATAGAAAAAAATGACAAGGATTAATTTAAGATGCCACCATTTTTTCTAACTTGTGATCGCCGTTGTGATGTACCACATCCACACATCCTTTATCACGCACGCATGCGCAAGCAGATCCTCAAGCTCTTGAAATTAAAGGCGCGTCCAAACCCATCAGGTTGGGTGTGCCTAGCTTGCTTCAGGTTAGCAAAGGGAAGCATGACTTGGATTAATAGTCATGACCATTAAGTCTTGATCTACAGAAGTAATTAATTCTCATTAAAAGAAAAAAAAAAAGGAACTTGCAAGGGGTCAGACTGAAGCTTCCCTTTTCTGAATGTGCACTGGAATGAGTGGCAAGTTGCTCTAATGGAGCTGTGAAATACTTTGGGCTGTCATATTATCTGGTTCTCTGAAACCAAGAACAGTGTTCAGCAGGGTCCTGTGAGGAGACTTTGTGAAATATAAAATGGCTACAACAGCTGAGAGAAGGAGAATGCTTCCATTGAGTGAAAACTAATGAACAAGTGTCAAAACGGACAGTCGGTGTCAATTCCAGAAGGATTTAAAACTTAGACATGAGCTTGAAGAAATCATGTTAATAGAGCCAATATCTGTATGATAACAACCCTGTACTTCACAAAAATCCATTGTGAACAACATGTTTGACACAGCATGTATTAAAATGCTTAGGAGAAAAATATAGTGTTAATTAAATATAGAAATACTATATTCCACAGATATTCAACATTGTACAATGTGTTTTCCTTTTCCCTGAGAAACAAATTCCAAACATAAGCCAGAGTTCAGTAGTTTGATGAACTTTGGTAAAAAGTTCATCTTTCCAAAGAAGCAAATCAGTGAGAAAGCCCTTATGGTTTTATCTCTAAGGGATTACAAATTAAATGAAACAAGATTTTCTATTGCTATTTTAAAATAATTCTGTAGGATCTATATGGAATATTTTCAATCACATTTAGGAACTCGAGAGAGTACGTACTGCAGAAGAACTATGTATAGCTCTTCTTAGAGAAGGACTGCAAAAATACTTTTAGGCTTTATATTTCAGCAGAGGCCAGTCTTGTGTTGCACACAGCTTACACACAATTCAAATAAAGGTCCCATGCCAAAGGAATATCACACGGCTGGCGGCGAGGGTCCGCTGGCGATGCGGGGTCATCCAAACCCCTGACTTTGAGAGGAAGTGAGCCAGTGGAAGCTGTTGAGGCCAACGTCATCCAAATAGCCCAGACACTCAGCCCAGTCCCGTTTCACAGTGGAGCAGTGGGATCACAGGGCAGTCAGTGCCGCCTCCTGCACGCCAGCCTTTCCGAACGTACGCTCCTCTCTCGCGTGTCTGTATACCAGAAACACTTGCTGCTCTTGGGCACAGGAAGTTTTCAGTGTACAGACCAGGCAGGTTACAATCCACTCCATATTCCGTGGAGATCTTTTGTGTGTGAAGTTCTCTTCTTTTTCCTCTTTTATTATCTTTTTTTTCCTGAAGGTCAAGGACGGAGGTATTGAGGGAGGAGTAATGACATAAAGCAGGAGCTGGCTTGTGCCAGAGGATTTCAAGGACATTTAAGTGTAACAGTGCTTAACTCTCGGGCATCCTGCTGTTCAGCAGAATCCTTAGCTGACGAGTGCGTGCCCGAACTCAAAGCATGTAGAAAAATATCCACTTAAGAAAGGCACTCTCAGAAGTTATGAATGGGACCCAGGAGACAAGGACTGACAATGCAGATAAAAAGCAGCAAAGTGTACGTGCCCACACAGCTCTAGGATTGTCACACCCCCTTGTTAGGGAATCATCATCTGATTATGATTCAATTCTTGTCTAATTCAATTGGAATTACCAATTCTGATTTCCCCTTCCAAAAAGAATCCAGGAGTAAATCTCTAGGCTTGTATTTTAAGCACTCGATTAATACATAGGAGACACTGATTTACTTTCATCCTCTGATTCAGAAGAGGGACCTGTTTATCCTTGTTTATCTCAGGCAAATATGCTGATCCCTGGGCTAAGGCTGCCGGGAAATCACGTGTGCGCGATCTGCCTTGCCCCAGTAATGCCACTTTCAAGAATATTCAAATATTCATTCAGAAGGGGCTGTAGCCTGAGGAGGGCAGGCTCTCACATGAAATGTGGAAAGCAGCTGTTCCAACACCCAAGCACAGTATTAAAAAAATTACAGGAGCCTGGCTGGATCTTCTCCCTCCCTGCAAGAGCTCTGATACCTAGACTGCCTCTCTTTTTCCATCCTTAATTCTCCTCAGTTATCCCAAACAAAGTAGAATTCTTTCTAATAGAGAACAATGACAGGATAATTCATAGCAAAATAAGGTAAAAAAGGACTCTTAGGGAGTCTCATAATCTGTCATATTTTGCTTGAAGGCTACATCACTCCTGGCAGAGGTTTATATAAGCTGCTGCTCTGCAGCTAAGCCAGACTGGTGTTTTTCCTTCCATTAGGAGACTTACCTAAATGTGCCTTGCTATAACTAATCACATATATTTTTTTCTATCAACAGAATCACCAGCATCAGTTTACTCTGTTCCTCTTTGCAGAAATTGTTTCCTGTTTGCTTGATCACTGCCAGCACTTTCTCTTGACTTTTCTGTTCTCTAGTCTCAACATTTACTCAGATGATGTTTCTAAGCCTCTCATCATTCTTGTTAGCGTTCTGTGTTTACGTTAGTTGCACCAGCTGTAACTGTTTTGAGATGCAGTGCAGCGCCTGAAAACGGGCGCAGGACTACAGCGAAGTCTCGCCAGCCTAGAACAGGACAGAAGGACTGCCTCGTGTGCCTCCTTCCTGTTCGTATGTCCTAGTGGGATGTGTGGGGTTTTTTTCTCCACAGCGTGACATGTGTTCATCTTATGATTCACTGTAACCATCACTTTCCTTTTGTAGAATTACCACCTACCTAGTTACTCAGTCTATATTTCTGCAGTGATCTGGCTTGCCTAAGTGCTCATTTGTACCCTTGTCCTCATCAAATTGAAACCTATTAAAGACTATATTTCTGATTCATCACAATCAGTTTGAAATCTAAGCATGTCCTCCAACAAGCTGATAATCCATACCATCTCTGTGATATCTGCAAACTTGATGAGCATATTCTCTATTCCATCATCTGAGTTATTAATTGAGACATGAGTTCCCAGAGCAGAACCCTGGGAAGTCCCTTATTTGAGAGTTCTTCTTTGATGAGTTTCCAAGGAGTTGAAGGAGCAGTTCATCCTGGAGGTCATCTCCAGGCATGTAGACGAGAAGAATGTCTCTTTCCTGGAAACATTCAAAACCCACCTGGACACGTTCCTGTGCCCCCTGCTCTGGGCGTCCCTGCTCAAGCAGGGGGGTTGGACGAGATGATCTCCAGAGGTCCCTTCCAACCCCTGCCATTCTGTGATTCTGTGAATACCCATAGGAGTTTCATCCTCCTAGTCTTCATATGAGGATGCCATGTGAAACTGTATAAAAAAACTTCATTAAAATCAAGTAAGCGACTTCCACTTATCCCATAACCACAAGAATTGTTCTCCTGTTACGACAGTACAATAAATTGATTTGGCACAGCTTAGTCTTGAAGATTTTTATAACAGAACAAGACCGCTCCATGTTGGCATTATTCACCCTTTTGTATTTTTCCAGGTGCACACATTGTCTCATTTGCCAGTATTTTCACAGAAACTTAGGTCAAACTCCTCATCTACAAGTCCCTCTTTCCTTCTGTTTGAGAATATGCATTACATTTGCCCATCTATATTCTTCTGCAATATCACCCATCGCCCACAAGTTCTCAAAGATACCAGGAAATGGCACTGAGAGCAGTTACTAGTGCTAACAATTTTGTTAACCAGCTAAATGCACTTCATCTTTTAATTGTAATTTGTATTGACAGAGGCATTAAGCACAGTATCATGTTAATGGCGTTCTCTCTGTTCAGGCTCCCTTAGCTGTCTTGCTATTGCAATATTTGATGAAAGTTTCTTCCTGAAAGTGTTTTCTTGCTTTGTCCTTTGCCTTTCTGATCTTGGCCTAACATGTGTATGCTATCCTTTCTTTCCCAGCCTTAGTTCTGTCTTTTTTTTTCCCTATCTTGTTCATGACTGCTTTTCCTCAGTTTTAGAATAGAATAATTTAGGCTGTGAAAGACCTGTGAAGCTCATCTAGCCCAGGGCCAGCTTCAAAGTTTGATCAGGTTACTCAGGGTCTTGTATTGTCAAGGTCACCGTTTATCTTGTGGTTTCACTAAGAGGTAGTTACAGCCTTGTCGAGAAGAATGACATTCTGGTAAGTCCTGAACCGGTACATAAAATGCCCCTGGCTAAGCTGTGTTTTAGAGAACACATCTAAACATCTTATATTCTAACATCTAGAAACTCTGTTCTGAGTCCATCTGTTCTAGGTCCTACCAATACGCCAGGCAGAAGCATACTAAAAATAATGCACCTAGCTGCTCCACTGTGCCAACAGGGATTTCTGCATACGTCCAGAAGATGATGGTTAGATACCTTTGGAAACTTACTGAAGAAAAACATAGCACATATACTTTCCAGACATCTCTAAGGTTTTGCAGAAGGCCTGAAAACGTGCATTGTGAATTTAGGCACCCAAAGTGGGGCACAGGCAGGTGAGTCCCATGTGGAAGTAGGCCCCTGATGGCATGGCTGCTAATTAGTATGTGCTAACCTATGGATTACCTGATGTCTGTTGGCAGCTCTGAGACCCTTCTCATGGTTAGTCCAAGAAGGATTATCTATCTAGGTTTCCTTTCACCAGCGTGTCCTTTGGGACCTGATCCTACAAGCACTATCAGATGTAAGTAATTACAAAAAGTACTCTGGGAGGCGAGACACTCTTGGGATGTTCAGAAAGGGATTAGATTAATTCATGGGCAACATGTCTGTAAAGAGCTACTAACAGGACCAGGCAGGGATGTGCCCTATAACATCCCTGATTAGACAGTTCTTGATACTGAGGAAGTACAAAGGGAATGGATGACCAGAAGTGGCCCGGCTCACAGGCACTTTCTAAATAGTCAGAATATTCTGCTAGATGGACCACTGGGCTGACCCCACAGGAATTTCTCATGTATTGTATATTTCTTACATATGACTTTTTTTTCATTGTACTAAATGCTGGAAGAGTCACTCACACTAATCCATTAACTATTTCTGTAAGCTTACTGCGTCAAAGAACAACTATGTGGATGATGGACATCATAAGACTATATACAAGACAGGTCTGATGACTTTGGTAATTGCTGAAGGAAGCCGTTTGGTTCAGCTCAACAGTTGCTATCACATATGAATTCTTATGGGAAAAAGGAATGTAAGGATGGCTGAGGTTAATCCAATCTGTTCCCGCTAGTACTGCATTGCCTCAGGCATGCAGAGTTAAGATCATAAAGATCTGAACTAAGATGCCAGCTTGCTGAACTGATGCTAGTAAACTGGACAAGGAGTGCTATGGAGGGCAATGAGAACTTGACAAGTCTTATCATGCAATCTCTTTCAAGAATATCTGTAGTGCATTTCTGGTTGTCCTCACCACAGTTTGGCAGGACTGCTTGTTGGGATCAGCAGTGTGCAATGACAGCTTAAATGAAAAAGCTGTTAGTATAACTTGAACTCATCATGCACAAATCAATTCAGTTGTCTGATACTACTAGAGTTGCAAAATAAGGATGAAGAATTCATGTTACTACCTTGGATACCTGTGATTAAAATAAGCTCAAGGTATTCAAACCAAAAGCTATCACAGTCAGAACGCTAATTCCTTGCAAGGGCCTGGTACAGCTGATAAGACCATTCCAGATCATGGCTTACCCAGAAATTTTGGGGCTCTTGAAAAGCCACATTAAGTACTTGGACTAACTTTAGTCTTATTTACAAGTCTCTGTATTCTTGTGTCAGTTTGAGTTACAGGCATGACTGTTGGTCTGCGCATACATGCATGCATGCCGTTCTTGAATGTGCTGTAACTAAGACATCTCAGGGACTTTCTTCAGAAACAGAAACACAGTTACAATTTCTTTTTTATCGGATAGCTCATGTTGGTGAGGAAAAAAATTTTTTTAGTTTTTTAGTTTGTTTGCTTCTGACAGTTTCTCTAATGATCATCAAATTCTTGCTCAACTTTCAGTTCAGGGACACTGAGACTGTCATACATCTCAAGAAAGTGATATTGCTGTTTTCCAGTCTCATATTTTCTCCTCTTACTTCAGATACATGCATGGCCTTGTGAGCAGCTTCAAACTTCCCAAAAATTCTAAGCTGAAGTTCACTGCTGATTGAAACCAGCATCAGGACGTAATGACAGCACTGAACAGCTGGAATTCTGGAAAATAGTTTATGTGAAGTGTTACAAAATTCCTGAAACCATGGAAGCATCAAATTGGAGGTGCTTGACTGAGAAAGTTCCCCAATGAGAGGTGATAATCTGAGCATCTTCAGACTCTTTATTGTTTATAAACTTTGCTGCTGCCTGTGTAAGATCAACTTCTGCAAAGCCAACATCCTCTGCCTGGAAAGACAGCTAAACATAAGCAGCCATGAGGCACTGATGCTGCTTCATCGAACTCACACGCTGCCTTTCAGCCAGTGTAATGAATAATACAGTTTGTAAAGATGGTGCCAGTTGTGTGATCGTTTAATAACTCCCTGTCCCATGAAATACTCAGGCCTAGCATCAGCTGACTCAGGACAAAAGAAATAGAGAGAGTGAGGGGGAGAGAGAGAGATACACCAAGTCTTTCTGTAAATTGTCATCACTTTTGCATGCAAATGGAGAAACACTGATGATCCAGAACCTTCAGGGGTCTCTTTTCTCCAAAAGTAATTTCAATTAATTAGCTGTTAGTTGGCAGTCTTTCCTGGTAATTCTTCATTAATGACACTGATATCTTGGATGTTAATTTCTAATTCTCTTGTAATAATAAGAAGTGATAAAGGTTATTTCCTTGGAAAGAACTGTAGAAAAAGGTCGTCTAAGGCTTCTCATAATATCAGTTTCTTTACCATAATGTCCTTGAAGCTTAGTAGATTGTCCAGGATGGACTTTGCAGATTGAAAGATGATAAAAGATTGAATCTTCAGAGACAATCAGCATCAGAGACAACTTCTCTCTCACCCATGTCACTGCTAATGATCATTCTTGTAAACATTTCAGAGCCTTTATATTCTTCACTGTGTATCTTCCAAATATGACAAACTTTCTATTGTTAAATACTTGTTGGATACTTGCAGATGAGAAACTTTGTTAGGTGATTCTGTTTCATACTGTTGAGTGGGCTCAACTGTCCTTGTAGGAACGCCACTCAGAATCTTTAAATTGATACAAAACCCACCGATGCTGTCCCCCACAGCCAAAGCAGAAATTTGGATGATTTTGTATTGTCTGGTGAATGTTAATGTGGTTGAGTTTTCAGTGTTTGCACCAATTACTTTATCAATGACAGTCATATTCCTGATTCCAGTTCAGTCTGATTGCTTCTTTTCCTGTAGCAGTTTGCAGACCGGTAATCAGTTCTGAAATAGAAGTACTGTCTTGCATATCTTTTACTTAGTTCAACAGATCCTGATTCCTCAAACAAGGCTTACTGAAGGCAGCGATGTGAATGCAAGAAGAAAGTAATCTGCGATTAGACTTGTACCCTGAAAGCTGCCTCCCTGCTGTAAGCACAACTGCTCTCATTACCTTTGCTCGCTATTGAATTTGCAATTTGCTAATGAACATGGCTGCAAGTAACCAATTCTGAAGGAAAATAAAGATAAGGCGCAGTTACGTGAACTGGTAAATGCCATGCTCTGACCTCATCTGGTTTTAACTCCTCCCTTTTCATAAACCATCTGGTTTCAGACAACACCTGTAGACATTGCTGAAAAGTTAGTGCTGTTCCACTACAGCTGTCCCAAGCTGAAGACGGTAGTTCCAATACAGAGTTTCACAATTAACTGTATTCTCATAAAATGACAGTTATAATCTATAGTTAGTCATCTAATTTAAATGCCAAGCTTTTTAGAAGTCTCTAGCACTCAGCAACCCCCATTGAACAGAATGTGGCTAGGCTACTATGTATGGACCTATCAAAATAATTTACTTTATGTCATTTGGAATTTATTTAGGAACTTCTGGTGCACAATTACTTTGGTCTGTTCTATTTTTCAGTTATTATAGTAACCAATGGTACTTCAGAGTAATAATTGTGCTGCTTAGCACTTCCAGCCAAACATTTCTATTAGGCTGCTGTAATAACGCAAATGTTGTTTACAAATAATGACAATGCAGATCAACAGATTCTGTTACAAGCCAGCTGTTTCACACTTCATAATAAAAATATTTTCTCACTATTTTCTCTAAGTCTAAACACAGCTATATGTTGTCCAGTTACCAGTTTCAGAACACAGATCTAAGATTGCTCGTCCAAGGATTCTTTATCTAATCTCAATAGATTGTGTTTCTTTCTTCTAAACTTTTCCTCAGCATATAATTATCAAATAATTTTCCCCAAAAATATAATTAATACACTTTCTCCAAGAATCCAAGCACTTACATCGGTTCAGTTAAAGCCTCGTTTTTTATTATTTTTGCAGACAGAGAGGGCACCTGGCAATCTTTTAGTCTACACAGTTTCTCTGAAATGTTCTCCAGAGTGGTCTGGTGAAAAATGAAATACATTTTTTGAGCGTGCTTTTGTGAAGTCTGGCTAGAATGAGAAGGGTAAGACCCATTTTGTCACGCAGAATTTCTGAATACTCTCCCCTTTTCATTCCTGTCTTATGTCCTATGTGCCAGGTGAATTGCACAGGGAAGGAGGAGTGTCAGCTCAGCCAAGGTTCTTTCTGTACCTTGAGAAATTTCATGTTCTATTTAGGATGACCATAAGACTCCTTTGTACTTTTGGAACATCACAAGGGTGTTTTAACATGGTACAGAATTAGTGGTCAGAGCCATTTACTTGTTTCAAAAATATCAAACAACAAATTTGCAGATTTTCTTTGTGCCCCATACCCATGGCATGTTCAAGAGACCACGTTACAACATCTAGATCCCAGTGTACTTTAAAGAACACACTTTTAACCCTTCAGGAATCTCAAAGCAAGTGAAATCTTAGTGTATAAACATGCAGAAGTTATTAAGTGAAATTATGTGAAATGAACAGAACAGAGACATGAAGGAGTACAAGACAGACTGCTGTAATTCTTGCACTGGCAGATCACAGGTAACCAATCCTGTTTACAGGCATGTACCTTAAATGACACACAGCCGAATAACAGAATGACCTTCACAGCCTAAAACAGTTTTGCAGCTGTGCAACAGGTTCAGATAATAACATGATACAATATATGCTGGATTCAAGGTCATTATTCCTATTTAATACAGAGCAAATTTCTTTCCAGAAGACTTTATCTCAATGGCTTCTTTTTTCTAAAAGCAGCAGCTATTTTTGTTTTGAAAGCCCATAAGATACCTGGGGATTCTGTACTGAAATTTTCTCTAGTCCAAGATGCATTATACAGAATTTATTTTTTAAGTTTGAAGGTGGTAACAGGCTGTCAGGTCTGAGGGCTCACACCACTGTAACTGAAGGGATTAGGAAGAAACTTCTCTGTTGAAACCTCTTCAGAGCATCCTGTATCTCCCACTGAAGCATCTGATATTGGCCTTTCTCAGAAAATACAGATGGCAGATTTGATGGACAGCAGTGTGGCATCTTCAGCACTTCATCCCTATATTTGATGGGACATAAAACTTCAAGGACTTTTGAGGTATTTTCCAGGGGGACAACTGACTGGGTTATCACCAGGAAGGGATAGAAGCACATTTGTCTTTCAATGACTAGAAGAAGCCGGCAAATGTGGGAGACTGTAAGTGACACAAAAGGGCCCCAAAATATACCAATTAGTGTACCAGCCCAAACCAAGTGGAGATGGTAAGAAGAAGTTAGAATGAATAATGAAAACATTTGAAGATCGGTGTATTCTTAATGGATAAAGAAAAGTAGATCTCTGAAAATGTTTTTTTCTTGCTATGGCACAAAAGGAGAGGGAGAAAATAGGAATTGTTGTTAAGAGTGTATATACAAAAAACACCCCCCCTTTTTTTTCTCATTAAAGCCCAGTAAAGCCCAAGGCTATGGATACACAGCAATCAAAAGACTTGTGAAAAGCTACAGAGAGAAAGGAATCTGACTGATGCTTGCAAAGGGAACAGTCACATATCAGACTACCCAAAGTACATGTTGTGAACATTACATTCAAATCAGTCAGGAACATATTTATGGAAATTAAGATGGTGCATACATGCTTTTCAAAGCTGAGACTGACTCAGCAAAGCTAATCACTTTACCTAAGAAAGAACGTGGAGGAGAACACTTAGGACATAGCAATTATCTCTGCTAAAGCAGAAAATATGACAGGACAGCAAAACCAATGTTCTTTATTTACCATATACTGTAAAGGATTGATGGCATGCCCCTCCCAAAGGATCCTAAGCAAATCATAACAAAGGGCATGACACAAGCTTTATTTGTTCACTTAAGAGCAACATAGAATGTGGAAAACAAGAGGAAACAATGACACACGGAGAACAAAACTTTGAAGTACAAATCAGGTAAAAGGCACAAAGCACAAATCATGGTGAAATCAACACTTCTTCAAAATTATGAGCTAAACTGAGTGCCCACAAAGGCAGAAGAATACTGAAAATAAAACAAACAAATTTTGAAATTATAGACAACAGAGAAAATACATAAAAATCTCATTAAGAACAGGGAATTCTGTAGGGCTGTGACATGATTGCATTACTTCTAATATTGTAGTTACAATTTGGCAACAGTAATATCTCAAGAGATTCCCGTTTCAGTTGTTTCTGCATTTTAAATCCAAATGTGCATGGAATAATTGAGGACTGAATTAATGCAGCACCAGGAGACCAAGTAATGCCTGCATTTGACTACAGCGTATTAACTTTATCTTGGTCATCCAATGCTATACATCTATAAACAAACGGCCCATTAAACCGGCACGCCCATTTGTCAGAGACCTAACACCAGGAAACCAAAAGAATATTTGGCAATGGATGATGAAACCGTTGCATACAATTTATATATAAAAAGTGATTATTCAGCATAATCATTTCATGGTTTTGTGATGCGCTGTTTTAAACAACCCCAATGTTATTGCTGAGGAGGGAGTTGTCTACATCCATTGCCTTCACTGTATCTTCACAGCTTCCGCTTCCAAGCCACTATCACCCCAGTTTTCCCTGAAGGTCCACAGCTCTGCAAAAATCCCTTGTAAGCCAGAAAAGTAAGCTGTCACTTTTCCACAGCCTGAGCACTAAGCTCTCTCTGTCCACAGACAGCAGGGATGCGATTAGCCCGAGTGTTGGATGCAGAAACTAGCTCTCCGCACACCCTTTCCTTCCTTTCACTTGCAGAATTAAAATGAATTTTAATTAGTAGCAGAGGCTATGGTTTAACTATTGCCCTTTTGACTGAGATTAGGTTTAGATGTCACAGTCGTCATGTTCTGAAACTACGTAGTGTGAAAAGGCACTCTACGCTTCCAGCAGTTTGTAAACAGACAAATAAGCGTACGACTGTACAAATGGCCTTTCATGTAATTACAAAAGATATGATGGCAAAAATATGACTGTATAGCAC
Organism: Phalacrocorax carbo; assembly: GCF_963921805.1. Lineage (NCBI taxonomy): Eukaryota > Metazoa > Chordata > Aves > Suliformes > Phalacrocoracidae > Phalacrocorax > Phalacrocorax carbo. Next base: position 44,740,102 of record NC_087513.1, read on the forward strand.
ATGATATGTCTTGTACTCGTGTGTCACATTTCATGCCCCCATTTTTTGCCTAATCACAAGACATCTGTCATAATTACTACCTTTCTTCCTGCAAGGAATGCCTGCTTGGGGATAGAACCATGGAAAATGCTTGTCCCAGCCAGCAACAGCGCAACAGGCCTCCGGTTTCTGATTGGCGCTCCCTCCTCCCCAGGAAAACGTCTTGTGGTAAAATAAATGTGTTTGTGCAGTGGTGACTATTTGTCACTGTAGACCCTGACACAGGCATTAAAGCATCTGCCATTTAGAACTGTGTCTCATAACTACCCAACATGCGAGCTGTAATGAAATCCTACCTTACCATATTGAATTAGAGAAGTCTGTTTAGTTAGCAAGGTTGCACCTCTCAGATACTAACAGGACTGTAACTGATATGAACACTAAAGTCCATATCCAATCAAAGGAAAACAGCAATAATTTGGAACAGCTATACAGCCAAGGGCTCTGTGAGTAAGAATTTTTAAATCTTCCCCTACAAAGACTGTAAAATTATACAAAGTTGTCTTTTCCATGTTTCTACCTTTCTGGCTTCCCACGTCCAGAGCATTTACTATGCCATTCACTACTCCACTTGCCAAGCTTGCATGTGAGGGATGGTTGCTTCCACATGCTTTAAAATTCTCTGAAATGGCACATACTTCCACACAAGCACCAGCATGCACAGTACGCACACCTCCTCTAGTCAGTTCCTAAATCTCCAGTGAGAGTGCATGTGGCAATGTGGATATGCAAATAATATAATTTCCTTGGGCAAGCAGAATTTTAACAGGGCCAAGTAAACAACAGAGTCTAAGCAAGCAAAAGTCAGCATACGGAGTTAGACAGAAGTCTAACAGCATACAGAAATGAAAATCAAGAATTAAAGCTGGTCCGTGTTACCCCTGCAGAACTCTGTGAGATTCAGACATTTTAAGGCAAGAACAGATAATGAAGTCCACCTAAGAAGTGCTCCTACGTACCACAAGCCATGAAGTTGTATATGCTTTGTTTCAGTAGCCGAAATTATGCTTCCATGAATGGCAGTGAAGTTCTGCTTAAATTTCCCACAGGTCCTTGTCAGCATAAGAAATGCAGGTCCCCCGTGGAGTCTCCACTGCCCAGACTTTCAAGAAAACCCACGTAACATCTCTAATCCCTGTTCATCAAACATTTCTGCAATAAGTTGCAGATTCCGGGATAGGCACATGTTCTTTACCAGTTTATTTATCGTTTGTGCACCAGCTTTGCCCATACAGTTTCCACATCTCCCAGCCATTTCAAACATCTTTAAAAAGTAAAGATATCTCATCCTTCCCATCTGCTTAAAATTTCTTTTTGAAGGGAAAGGAGAGATGAAGTTTCTCATCCTCCTTAGCTTTTGCAGTCCTTGGCATAACATACTATTTCAGCAGCAAGTCTCGGAGAGCAGCAACATGTCAAGGTTTTGTCTAGTTCTTCCCAATGACCTCTCACTATGAATACATTAGCAGATAACACAGGCATCAGGAGCAGATCTGTAGAAACTGGCAGTACTGAAGACCTAGCACCCACTTCACGTTTCAAGGTGCCTTCCAGCTCAGCTTCTCCTGAACAGAACCTATATGACACACTCCGAGAGCACCCTGTAAGGACTATCAAAAGTGCAGTAAGTGGGGGCTATTTAGAGATGTGCTCCACAAGGGTATTCCTGACAAATTAAAATGAGAATGTAAACACACCCTGGGTGAGTATTTGAGTGCACCTCTTGACACCTCTTGACACAGGAATGGCAAACAATTAACCCTGTAATAGCTTAGGCTGGTGTCCTAACTATGTAACACACAGGTTACAAGTGACAGCAAAACACGGACGTTAAACACATATCCCCAGACATGCCACCAATCCTTACCTGAATACACTACCAAACTCGGGTGAGAAGGTCTTCTCTGTGAATTGGAATTGACAGAGAAGAGGACAGGAGTTAAGAGCCTAGACTTCTGCTGAGGCAAAGAGGTACTCTAAGTGGTTGCCTTGAGACTGTAATGAGGACAGCGTATCATGTTTTTCTCTTGAGAAATTAGAGGGAAAATGCTAAAATTTTAAAAGGAGGTGGTGTTGTTCCTGTGGAAAAAAGCACATGTTAGAAATATTAGTAGAAGATATCAAGTCAGCTGTTAGAGGGACTTCAGAAATTTGGTGAAACACGAGTTTTGAATAATATGAACTGTTTGAGAAAGACAGAAATAAAGGCAGAAGAACAGCATTGTGTATTAACAATAAAATTTGTTGAAAGGGAAGTTTTCTAGGAAAGATACTGTGGAACATGAGTGTAAAAGGAAAAAAGGGAGAGTGGGAATGTGAACAGAAAAAATTCCGTATCTGAAGTGCAAACAAATTCTGAGAACTCCAGTATGCCCACAGCTGGGCCTACGCTGATAACCTGCACTTCAGAAATCTGCAAGAAGCAACTTAAAAATCATTATTACCTGGTAGCCAAGTGTCTAATCATGTCTGAAATCCGGTCAGGTATTGTACGAGTGGAAGAGGGCTATAACAAAGACGTCACCCTGGCCTAGGTGCCCTTTCAGAGTGCCACGTAAGAGTGAATGCGCCTGATCCCCGCTGATTACCAATGCCACTGCAAAGAAGTGTCAAACAGATCGAAGATTAAAAATACACAATGCCTGTTGCTGGAAGAACCTTGAGGGGAGTGAAGGAGAAAAAGGAGGTATCTGGAGTGGTATGCAGCGCTATGTGGGTCCTAGATGACAAAATATTTCTCTGTAACTCTGGACTGAACTTCTGCTTAAACCATAAGGTATCTAGAGTGACCTAGACAATTCCAGGATTATTACCCAACCACAATTGTCCAGGAAAGTTTATGTGGAAAAGCAAATTTGGAGGGATTGAAGCTCTGGAGATCAGCTGTCACTTAAAATGCAGTCATCTTTCTTGGATTTGGGTCATCCTGACCACTTACTGGATTTACCACTTACTGACTTACTGAAATACTTCTTCAGTAGGATAACAGACCTTGTAGACCAGTGAAACTCACTACATCTCATATTTCACTTGTGTAAATATACTGAAAGTACATTTTCAGTAGAGTACCACAGTATTCTGGTGGAAGCGGTAAGAACTGAATACAGAACTGGCTTTGCAGACTGAGAGTGAGTTTTTCTGTAAGGGGCTACCAAGCCGCCTGAAGTTACAAGCTGAGTTCAGCAGTGATCCTCCTTCCAACTCTAAGTCCAGTTGTTCTTATTCATGTGCTTTTACTTCCTCTTATGTCCTTCTGCTTATAACTAACATGATCTGGAATGCAAGGAATGAGGAGAAAAAAGACCAGCACCAACTTCTGAATCCTTCACTTGATACGCTTTTGGTACAGGGAACACCTCTGAGGACATTTTGTTCAAACATGCTAGGGTTGTCTGCTAGCTGTGTTACGCTCACCGAGGAGCTGGAATGGGAGACGCGGTGTGAAGGCTACAGCAAAATTCAAGTTGCTTATGTGATGGGGAAATTGGCAGGCTTCTTCAAATTAAAAATCAGTTGCAGTTATAGGAGTTTTGCTCGGTAAAGGGCTAACTATGCTGTGCCCACGTTACTGTGATGAACCAAATCTGTTTACTTTAGCACTAAATGCTGGAAAGAAAGAACTTTTTGTTACCTGTTTAAAAAAAAAATATCTGTTGACAGCAGAAGGAGCATCTGGCTCCTAAACTTCCAGTTTCCCACCTCCCTAAGCCGAGCGAAAACTCTTGAAAAGACAACAACAATTTGGTAATGATATTTGTCCCTTAAATGAAGTTTTCATTTGTGCACCTTACGAGTAGATTGATCTGTCTTGTTCCAAACATTCCCAAAGCAGTAGTGAAGAAACTAAAGATTAAAAGAAAAAACAACTGTAGTAAATGTGAAAATGTTTTAAATAATCTGCAGGCTTATGATTTTCTTTTCTTTTTTTTTTTTTTACTACTACCATCACTAACGGTGTGGGACAATCATCCCTGTGGGACTCCAAAGCATGTAACGCCAAGGGGTGGCTCCTCCCTGGATAGTCAGCAAATTAAATGAGAAACACAAGGGATGGGTAAAGGTCAACAATATATCCCTTTTTAAAGGTAGAAAATTAAATCACAGGGAAATTAAGCGACTGGTCAAAGGTCAAACAGAAAGCAAGTTGCAGAGCATGGAAACTGAGAAACTGTGGCTTATGTTCAGCTCCTTAACAGCAAGACTACACTTTCTTTAATCTCAAGAGGAAAAAAAAACCTCAGTGCTGGAATATTAATATCAAAATTAGTTTCACTGAGAACAGTCCAAATTTCTCTGTCTCATCCAAAACTAGATATTGTTCTGCCTCATTAGAGCAGCAATGAGATCCATTCCAACAACACTGATTCAGTCAAAACAAAATCACAGGTGCTCTTCAAGATTTTTCTGCTCTGAAAATTTGATTTGCAATCAGTTTTGGAGAAACAGTCAAGTCAAATGATCAACTTCATTGCAGCTTTTGAGAAGTGAACAAAAAAGCTGTGGTTCCCTTCGAATAGAATAAGTTAGAAGCTACATTGGAGAGATATTGTGGTGATCCAGGGGCTTCATCCACTCGTCATATTATTGTGACTTTCTATGAAAAAGCATACATGTATATGTGTGTACACACACAGAAATATACTTAATTATCCACATAAATATACATATGTATATGCCTGTGTCTATAGATATGGACACATACATATGCATGTTTTTACATAAGCAGAGAGAAATTACGTGGGATTTAAGGGACACAAGGAAGTCAGGGAAAGAGGCAAACAGGCCATTTTCCCATGCCTTCTCTTTCTTGATGTAAGAGAAGCCTAGACATGATGTGACATTACAGTATACACTGAGAGAGATTGCAAGCTCCATTTCTGTTTCAGGGGCTAGGAAGCTCTAATACCTTGCCAGGCCTAAGGGATTAAACTGCAGTTACACCAGATGCCTGGGCTTCACTTGCTCTAAACACCGTCAAGGACAGGGGCTGTCCAGAGCACCCCATCCGACTGTAACCCTGGAATCACTCCTGTCACCTCATGGGCAATGTGGGAAAGTTCAGATGAAAAGACTAAGCTGAGCTGCAATAACCGTGGGTGCTTCAGCACCGCAACAAGGCTCCGCCTTGGCAACCTTCCCCCTGTGTGTGTGTAGGAACAGTGAGCTTGGCTCCTAACCTTGGGCTGGCCCGGGTGGCTTGGGTCACAGGAATGGCATGCTTCAAGGGGGGGGGCGGGGAATAGCAGGGACTTCTTCTGAAAATATTAACCCGTCTATTTGGAGAGTGATGGCTGCCTTTGAAATCTCTCCTTATAGATCTATACTTAGCACCAGGGCAAGGAGCGTGTGCTCGGGGGGTGTGAAGGGTGGGCTGGGGGAGGGCTCCCCATGGAGCCCTGGGCCTTTGTCCTCCAGCCGTGCCCCCGTGGGCTCGGCAGCGGAGACGGGGCTGCCAGCCACACTTGGACGTGGCTCCCAAGCCCCCACCTCACGTCTCCTCGTTGCACCCTGAGCTCAAAGGATTTTGGGGGGGAGGACGTTTGTCTGTAATTTTATTTTTCATTTGTTTCCCTCTTCTTTGCTTTTTAATTGGCCTCCCTCCCCCTGTGCGCCCCCCCCCCCCCCCCCCCCTTCTAAATAGGAGATGTTCTCAGGACAGCGCCCAGGAGACTGGCTGGAATCAGTTTTGGAGGGTGATGCACCGCGACAGCTAAAAGTTGGATAGGGTTTCAGCAGCTCCTATATAAAGCAGGGGGGACTTATGTCACTGCACTAATTAAATTCCATCCGGGTTGTTCCTCGGGGTGTTTTTGAGCCTGCCACCCAACTCAAGCAGGCAGAGAGGCCGAGGGACAGCATGATGATGGACCTTTTTGAAACTGGCTCCTATTTCTTCTACTTGGATGGGGACAATGGAGCCCTGCAGCAGCTGGAGATGGCGGAGGGATCCCCACTGTACCCCGGCAGCGATGGCACCCTGTCGCCCTGTCAGGACCAAATGCCACCAGAGGCCAGCAGTGACAGCAGCGGAGAGGAGCATGTGCTGGCACCCCCGGGACTACAACCCCCTCACTGCCCCGGCCAGTGTTTGATCTGGGCTTGTAAAACTTGCAAGAGAAAGTCGGCCCCCACGGACAGACGGAAAGCAGCCACCCTGCGGGAGAGGAGGAGACTGAAGAAGATCAACGAAGCCTTCGAGGCTCTGAAAAGGCGGACTGTGGCGAACCCCAACCAGAGGCTGCCCAAGGTGGAGATCCTGAGGAGCGCCATCAGCTACATCGAGAGGCTGCAGGACCTCCTGCACAGGCTGGATCAGCAGGAGAAAATGCAGGAGATGGGGGGGGACCCCTTCAGCTTCAGCCCCAAGCAGGGAAATGTAAGCACTGCCGCTCCATCCCTCCCGCCGCCCCGGCGTCCAGCTGCCAAACCGCCGCGCCCGTCCCCTCCCCTCCTCCTCCCCCTCCTCCTCCTCTTCTTCCTCCTCCTCCTTCCTCCTCCTCCTCCTCGGCAGGGCCTCGGCGGCGGCCCGGGGAAGGTGCGAGCTCCCGGGCCCTCGGCGGGCGGCCGGCCCGGCCCGCCCCGGGGGGCCGCGCTCCCCCTCACCGACCCCCGTCCTCTCCCCGTCTCTCCCCGCTCCCGGCGCCGCCCGCCCGCCCGCCGCAGATCCCCAGCTCGGACTTCCTGAGCACCTGCAGCCCCGACTGGCGAAGCGCCTCCGACCATTCCCGGGCCCTGGCCGCCAGCCCCAAGGAAGGTAACTCGCACGGCGGGAGCTCCGCCGCCCCCCCCGGCGGCGGGCCGTGCCCCCCGCCGCCCTCCCCGCGCCCCGGCGGCCGCAGCCCCGCACGGTGGCCGGAGGAACCCGCCCGGGAGGAACGACGGGGTTTCCTCTTTAATCCCTTCTCTCCCCTTCAGCAGGAGGCTCCATCGTCGAGTCGTCGGCCTCCAGCAGCCTCCGCTGTCTCTCTTCCATAGTGGACAGTATTTCTTCCGACGAGCCCAAACTGCCCAGCGTGGAGGAAGTAGTGGAGAAATAAACCCGGTTGCTCTGGTAGTGTATTTAACGGAGATGGAGCCCCCACCCCCTTCCCTCTAAACTAAGTAATGAAGCAGGTTAACACAGTGGAAAGCCCGGGCAGGGGCCTTGTTACGGTCGAGGCAAGGTGCACCTACCCCAAAGAAAATGGCTCTCACCGACTCGAGCCAGACAGACTTTCCCCCTTTTCCCTTCCTCCTTGTTTTTCCTGAGTTTTGTTTTCTTTAAATTCTGTTGCATAGACCACCCTCCTCCTTCTTTTTTTTTTCTTCTTCTTTTTTTTTTTTTTTTTTTTTGTAATTTAAGATACGTACCTGTGTACCGGTGATCCGCTTTGTCTGAGACTCACCGGAAAGTTCATTCCTGTCTGAGTGAAGCTGTTGGTTGCATTTCCTGATAGCCGTATTTAAAGAGTTCCCGCCCTGTTTCGTTCCTGTAAATAATTTTAGTACTGTCTTTTGTAAAGATAACAAATATATATTTAAATGATGGAATGTGATACTGTATATAAGAACAGACGGATTTCTTGGATTGTAAAATAAAGCTCTTTGTGTTACAGTGTTCCCCCCCCGCCCGCCCGCACACACCTCGTAATTAAATAATAACCCGATCCCGCGGGTAAAACCCGGGGCCTCGCTGACTTCGGCGAGACCAAGCCCTGAAGAGTCGGACCGGTGCAGCCCCGGCACGGCCCCTGCGGCTGGAGGCAGCGCCCGGCACAGATTTTTTCCTTCCTTTTCTCCACTAAGGAGCGTCTCTCCTTACCCAGGGCCGCACCCGCGGTGTTCGTGACCCGCCAGCCGCGCTCGCTCGCAGGGGACGGCGGGCAGGCACGGGTGGGTGCCCGGGCAGGGACAGGCACGGGTGGGTGCCCGGGCAGGGACAGGCACGGGTGGGTGCCCGGGCCGGACCCCGCCGCCCGCAGTCCGTCTCCGCGCAGCGCTGGCGGGACGCTGCTCTGCCCCGGGAAGCGGTACCGCTGCCCTAAAATGTCCGACGGGGCCACTTGCGGACCTCGCCGGGCTGGGAGGCTCCTTGGGCCCCGTCCGGCACACGGTGGGTGAGCGGAGAAAGGGGGAGCGCAAAGAGCACACCCCACCGCCACCCGCCCCGGTCCCTGGGAGGGGAGAGGCGCAGCGCCCCTCGCCTTTTCCCCGCGGCACCGGAGCCTTTACCCCAGGCCGTGCCTCAGCAGAAGGGATGTGCCGGCTGCCCCGACGGGGCAGCGAAACGCCGTGACAGGAGCCCACTCCCGGGGGGCTGTGACTTCTTCCCGGGAGAGGCAACTCCCCTGGACTTCCCTCAGCCTGGGGGAGAAGAGGATGGGGTCCATCAGGGAGGAAAGAGTTAAGCGGCCGAAAAGGGGTCGGGGTGGGGGTGTAACAACACATCCAGACTTTCACTCAGTGATGTAAAAAAACACAAGCCTGTCTGAGGACGGTGGAGCGGAGCCGCTCACGGTCGCAGCGGCACGGCTTGTACCGGGCCCTTCGTGCCCTGGGCCGAGCGGGGTGCGGGAGCAAGGTGCGAGGAGGGGGAGAGGGGAGCCCCATCCTCCGCACACGGGGCTCGCCGGGGCGCCAGCCAAAGCGAGGGGACGCTCCGTCGGCTCGGCCCTCTCCTCGCCAGCTTTAACCCGTGATTTATTTTTCGGTTTGGTTTTGCGGTTTTTTGGTGCTTTTTGTTTGTTTGTTTGTGCGGTTTTTGTTTGTTTGGTTTTGTTTTAAAGGTCACAGCCACGTTTCTGGAAGGTCTCGCCCTTCTCGGCCGGCGCTGGCACGGGAACCTCCGTCCGAAGGGGAAGCTCTGAAGAGAGACCACCCTGCCCGCCGGCCCTGGACGCCGCGCCCCCCCCCCCCCCCCCGGCACGGCACGGCCGCCAGCCGGGGCTTTAAAACACCCCAGTACTTGCTGTCATGGCTCTCTGCTGAGACCCTCTGTTGTGAGGAGTAATTGCGGCGGCACTGCTACGACGGCCTCCCCCTTTTTCTCGTTTCAAACAAGCCCTTTGCCTCGGAGAACCCTGGGGCGCTTCAGAAAGCGGCACCTCGGAGACCGCGGTTTTTTGTACGCGGTCCCGGCGTTTTAGGGACAGAGCGAAGATGCCTTAGTTTGCTTCTGTAGCGAAGGGACTTGAGCAGCAATGGAGTATTTCAGATCGGGTGAGCAGCTCCTCGCAATCATTTGCTCCCACCCCGGCCGGGCCGGAGGGAAGGGCTGCAGGCACCTCCAGGTCCTTGAGGCAGCCCCGGCCGCCCCGAGCCTCGCGGTGGGGCAGGGGAGATCTTGCGGCACCCCCAAAACCACAGTGTCACCCCAGTACCGCCCTAGCCTACCGTCGGGTTTGGCGGCCAGCCCAGCATTAACCCCACGGCCCGGCGGCCGGCAGGACCCCCACGGCAGGGTCTCCTCCAGCAGCAGGGTAACTCGAGAGGTTGTTTGGAATAAGTTTGGCTAAAGGAAGGGGGTTTTCTTTCGTTAAATAAAGAAAATACCTCCCGAAGAGACTCTCTGTGACCCTCGCGGCTGCGGCTGACATGCCGGGCTTGCCAGTGAAGGTTCTCAGTGTGTTTGCAATTAAACTGTTTGTGTTTGATATTAATAACGATAATCTTTACCTAAGTCCCCAGCCAAAGCAAACAGGGCTCTGGAATCACAAATCAAAGGGTAATAACTGGGTAAGGACAAGAGGTTTGTGATTTAATCAAGCCTTTTTTTTCCAGAGGGGCCGCGCACAAAGTCATCGCAGTTTTTTTACACGAACGCAAGTGCCCCCCCCGCCCCCTTCCCGCTCCCCCCTTCCCGCTCCCCCCTTCCCGCTCCCCCCCTCCCGCTCCCCCCTTCCCGCTCCCCCCTTCCCGCTCCCCCCTTCCCGCTCCCCCCTTCCCGCTCCCCCCTTCCCGCTGCAGTTTATTTACCAGGAGAGAGGCGGGCGGGAGCGCTGCTCCCGGAAAGCCCCTGCTGAACCCCGGCCGCCCGCGCCTCTACCTGCTCCGCTCCGCCAGGAAGCCACCTGCTCGCCCCCCGAGGGGGAGGGCAGCCCCCGAGGGGTCGCCCCCCGAGAAGAACAGCCCCCCCCCGAGGGGTGCGGGAGGCGCTGCGGCCCGGCAGCGCCCCGCTCTGCCGCTGTACCGGGGGTACGGACGGGCGGGGGGGAGACGGGGTATCGGCAGTGCCGCTGCCTTGTCACCGCTCTCCTCTGACGTGAGGGCGCGGCCGAGTACTTAAAGCCTGGGTTTGGATATTTTTGTTTAAAAAAAAAAAATCTATCGTGCATCTTTATTTTCCTCCGTAAAACTGCCCGCAACCCGGAGGGGGAGGCAGGCAGCCGGCAGCGGGCTTTATTTGCTGAGGTCGAAGGCAAGGCGTCGACCCAGCAGCGATTTCCACGGGGAAAATTCCTGCTTGGATGGCTGCTGCCTTGGGGAACCCGTACGATTTTTCCAGAGTTTCCACCTTTCTGTAGGGAAAGAGGTGGGGAAGGGGAGCGGGGGGCAGGGGAGGGAGGAGGTTGAATAATTGAGCCATGTGCTCGCTGGGACGCTCCTCCGATAGCAGGAACTAGCAACTTTTCCCAGTCTCAAGGCTGCTAAAAACCCCCTCGTGTCCCTTTGATCTCTCTTGGGAGTCCCAGAGTGCCAGCAGAGGCCAATGCCTTCTTCAGCTGTCTTCTATACAAATCCCTCTGGCAGGTACTAATGTGTTTACTTAGGTGCGCAGGGTTCCCAGCGCTGGGGGGAACCAAACGTTTCTCACATGGCTGGAAGCGCCCGGCTACAACAGCCCAACTGGGAAACAGCTTTGCTGGCGGGGCGGTGCGGAGGAGCCCTGACCGCCTCTACCGGCACCGGCACCCACCGACGGCGGGGGCAGGCCGGGGGTCGAAGGAGGCACGGGGCGACGCGGCTGCGGCTTCCCTTGTGTCGGGCGTCGGCGTCTACGTACTCACCCGTATTAAATAAAATACACCCCTAAATAACGCGCTCGCTGCCGGTTGCTGCCCCACACCGGGGCCCAGGCGCTCCTCCCGGCGAGGCCGGCGGTGTGCGGGGGAAGCGGGGCAGGGCTTTGAAGAGGTGCGGGGCCGGGGGCGGGCACAACGGGGCCTGCTCAGGTGGGTCCCAAACACCTCTCCCCCCAGCCGGGCCGGTGACTTAAGATTTCGGTCGGATTTTCTTTGCTTAAATAGAAAGGCGTGGGGCTTGGGAAAGGATTGCACGGTCCCCGCGTGGGATTGAATCCCTGCAGAAATAGGTGCGGCACGGCAATTGCTGCGGAGCGGGGAGGGCTGGGGTGAGGAACGCCATTTAAAGAAGTCCTGACACGTTCACCATCTTCTCCCTGCCCGTCCCCAGGAGCAGACAGTGTCTGGTGCTCCGGCTGTTCCCGCTTTCCGGACTTGAGCCTCCCGCCTCCTGAAATGCGGCACTATATCCACACACACCCCACCCTTCCCCTCCGCCCCCCCCCGCAGCCTCATTAGCCAGCCTTGGAATTAGTGTTTTCTCTCCCCTTTCTTTAGTTCCACTCGCCTACTGCACTTTTGCAAATTTGTTTTGAGATCACTTTACCAGAGGAGCCGGGGGGCCTTAAGGGACACTAATTACAGATTTATTTTTTTTTCTTCCCGAGTGACAGGATCTTCCATCCTTTCTTTCCCCCCAAATATTCAAGGAAAAAGGAAACAAATTTTCCTAGCTCCTCAAAGACTTTTGGGAAAGGGCACGTTTCGTAACAGCCCCCCCGGGATTAGGAGTTAAAGCTGCGAGCTAAAGCTCTGCACGCCAGGAGAGCGGGACCCGGGGCGGCGGGGAAGGGGGGGGGGGGTTGGCATTGTGCACCGGGAGATGCACTGTGCGTGCTTGGAGATAAACCCCTGAAAGGTGATCAGAACTCCAACCGGCACTTTAAAGATCAAGTTTATTTGTGCACAAAGCATAAATCTGTAAACAGGTCTATTTTAGCCAGCGCAAACGTGGTAAATCAAATTGTGCGTGTGTGTGTGTGTGTGCGCGCCCCAGCCCAGTGAAGAGTTCAAGTTACCGCCGAGCAGAGCCCTCCTGACGGACGGTTTCTTGGGAAAACAATAGGGAACTGCCCTGTTTCAGATGTGGCCCGACTAAACAGCAACCTGCACCTCGGAGCGGCAGGAGCCTGAAACTCTGAGCTTTCCCCTTTCTGTAACATTACTCCGTTATCAACTCTCTCCTTTCCCTACAGTATTCATTTCAAAGGGGGCTCCCCCCGCTTATGGCCCCAGATAAACCGAAGCAGCGCAGATGTAGCCTTCCTCAACCTCTAGATATTTACGCATCTGCTCGTAGGAAGAAGAGTGCATACATGTTGGGGTTGGTTTTTTTTTTATTTTATTTTTACTTTTTAGGATAAATTTTAGGTTAGATTAGGATAAAGGCTCTCCAGCTCCCCCCCTGCACGGCACCTCTCTGAGGAGGTGTTCCCGACCCGCCTCGCTCACTCGAAGAGCTGCTCCTTGAGACGTGCTCGCCATGCCCTCCGCATTACCTCTTCCTGAAGAGAGGCTAACTGAAGACGCCTCTTTTCCTGGGCACACACACCGGCTCCGGTAGCGTTTGAACCGCTGCTGGGTCACTTGCTCTCCGTTTGAGTTAACCTAGGTCACATAATTTTATTCCCAGGTAGGGAAGGTTTCCTTTGCCTTCTCATAATATTTTTCCTCAACTACAAAAGCCACCTGGATGAAACCAAAGGATTCCTGCGCGTTAGCAAATGCCTGTTAAATGGCTTCATTACCACTCTAATGACCCTTGCACCGCTCCGCTCAGCTACTGCTGCGGCTGGAGCTCTGCAAAGCTTTTGTCCCCGACTTGTGTAAAGTTACTTAGGGATTGCGGGGTTAGAAATTTTACACTTCCAGGAGGGGTTTGTTGCACTGGCAGCTGGGACGCATCTGTAACGGTACAAGTTTGCCTGAAAGCAGAAAATTAGCAAGCCCAAGGCGCTGCTCGGCTGTTGTGTCTCTAGCAGCACCGGGTCACACGAGTAGGAGAAAGAATGGGAAGGGGATTTGTCTCGGAGCAAACACGTACACTTTTCTTTTGTGAGTACCTTTCCCTGTGACCCGATCCGACGACCCTAAAATCTGGCTTTCCCCGCTCCTCGCCTCTCCCGGCCACACGTAGCTGTACATTTTTGTCCTCTAGCTGGTAAACTTAAACGGTTGGTGACACAGATTTAATTCCAGGACAAAGATCTCCCCAAGAAAAATGCACAAATCCTAGGTCTGAAAACAGGGATAAATTGTTTTAGCTTAGACCTGGACCACGGGCTGTGGGGAATGAAGTTACACAAGCAGACACTGTAGGTGCTACGGTGGGGGCTCTACATTAATCCCCCCTCGGGGAGAGCCGGTATCCCTCCCGCTGCAGCGTGTGATGGGAGATGGGAACGTAGGGGCGATCAACAGCTCGGTAGGTACCGTCAGCGGTTTCTGCCCCTCTTTCTCGTTTCATACCAAAATTGCAAATTCCCAGACTTGGTTTAAACTTCGGAGATGTCGCAACCACTTCTGGGGAGGTGGTGCATTAGCGATGTGCCCAGCTCGCCGCTCTCCAAAGGAGCGGTGCGGAGCAAATTGTCTCCTGGGGACAGGAGGGGGCTTGCCCAGACAGCCCCCGGCAGGGGATGTGGTGAGATATGCTAATACAGACCGGCCGCTGCGGACCAGCCTCCCTTTACATGTATATATAAGGGCCCCCCGCATCAAGCAAAGGACACTTGGTCTCAGGTCGCTAATTACTGAGGAAATTGCCCCAGCGCCTGCGGAGCGCCTCGCCGAGCGCCGCCGGCTGCCGCCCCGCGCTGACGCCTCCGCTGCAGGGATGGAGGTGATGGACAGCTGCCAGTTCTCCCCCTCCGAGCTCTTCTATGACAGCTCCTGCCTCTCCTCCCCGGAGGGCGAGTTCCCCGAGGATTTCGAGCCCAGGGACCTGCCTCCCTTCGGCGCCCACGAGCCCCCCGAGCCCGCCTGCTCCGAGGAAGAGGAGCATGTCCGAGCTCCCACCGGCCACCACCAGGCCGGCCACTGCCTCATGTGGGCTTGCAAAGCCTGCAAGAGAAAATCCACCACAATGGACCGGCGGAAGGCGGCCACCATGAGGGAGAGGAGGAGGCTGAAGAAAGTGAACCAGGCTTTTGAGACCCTGAAGAGATGCACCACCGCCAACCCCAACCAAAGACTCCCCAAAGTAGAGATCCTGAGGAATGCCATCAGATACATCGAGAGCCTCCAGGAGCTCTTGAGGGAACAGGTAGAAAACTACTATCACCTGCCAGGACAGAGCTGCTCCGAACCGACCAGCCCCACTTCCAGCTGCTCCGATGGGATGGTAAGAGAGGGGCAGGAGCCATGGGGCTGTGGGGGACCCCAGGAAGGCCCGCGGGCAGGTCCCCCTCGGCCCAGCGTCGTGGGAGCGGTCCCACGGGTGTGAGACGGGCCGAAAGCAGCCGGACATCAGGAAAAGGCGGACGGTTTGGGTTAAAGCAGGCCCCTTCTCAGGTTTAACGCTAAGCGTGCACATGGGCTTTCCGGGAATGCATGGGGGCCCGGTGGCGCTGCCGGAGGGCGCCCAGCAGCGCCCCAGCCCCCGGGGGCTCGTGTCCCGTAACCCCCGACCCCGTCCCCGACATCAGCGCAGCGCAGCTAAGGGGTGAGGCGTGGGGAGGCGGGGACGGGGCAGCCTGGCCGTGGGGCTGCCGCCCCGCTCCCCCGCCGCCGCCGGGGCTCCCTCCACGCCGGGCTTTAGGGCGCTTTCCCTTCGGGGATGGGGGGGTCTCGCCGGGGCGGGGCGGGGCGGGGGGCGGCCAGGCCGGCACTCGCCCCTCGCTCGCTGTCTTGCAGGCCGACTGCGGCAGCCCCGCCTGGGCGGCGAGGGAGAGCAGCTTCGACGCCGTCTACTGCTCCGAGATGGCCCACGGTAAGCCGCGGACGCGGGGGGTGGCGGCGAAGGCCGGGCGGGCCGGCCCGCTCCCCGCGGCACTTGGGGAGGGCAGGGCAGGGCAGGGCAGGGCGGGACGGGACGGGACGGGACCCTGCTGTAACGCGCTGCCGTGTGCCCGTCCCCCCCGTCCCCCCCGTCCCCCCCCCGGCCGCAGGATATGCCGCCGAGCAGAGCAGCGCCCTGTCCAGCCTGGACTGCCTCTCCAGCATCGTGGACCGCCTCTCCCCGGCGGAGGAGCCGGGGCTGCCCCTCCGCGATGCCGCCTCCCTCTCGCCCAGCGCCAGCATCGACTCGGGGCCGGGGACGCCCGGGACGCCGCCGCCCCGACGGACCTACCAGGCGCTATGAGGGGCGCGGGGGCTGCCGCTGCCATCCCTCCCCTCCGGGGCCGCCGCCCTCGCCCGGCCGCCCCCCGCAAACGCTTCCCGGGCGAGGGGCCACCCCCGGCGCCCCTTGGCCCGCCGCCTCCCGCCGGGGCTGGGCACAGCACCCCGCCGGCCCCCGCCCGGGGTCCCCCCGGGGCAGACAGACCCTGGGGCTCGGGAGAGACGTGCTACCCTGGAAACCCCGCTGCAAATAAAACGTGCTGTAAAAGAGCTGTCTGGCCTGCTCGTTCTTTAAGCGCGTTGCCTGGCATTGGGGGGGGCAGCGAGACCCGGCTGCGGGGTGGCCCCCAGCACCCATGTTCAGCCGCCGGCTCCTGCCTGCGTGGGGACCTGCCTCCTCACGGCGGCCCTGGGCCCGGAGGCACAGCGTCTGGCGGGGCTGGGGCCTGGGAGCTTGTTTCTCCCATCACCGGTGGGTATTTTTCTGAGATGGCTCTTGAAGAAAAAATGTGGAGGGTCAAATTCCCCTTCCGTTCCTGTCCCGCTATGGGCAGAATTTCTTATAATTTCTGCAAGAGTAAAAGTAATATTCCATAGTAATCTTCTTTTTTTTCCTTTTCTTTTCACCTGGTCTGGCAAAGCCCTTGTTTCTTTTTCTGGGTGTGAAGACTGAACATATATTCTGGGATTTGGCTCTGAAACTGCACAGTGACTCTCCTCTGTAAAACAACTATATGATCCAGATCTGATATCCTGTCGGGGAATTTTACTCTCAGTCACTGTCAGTGCTCTTGCAGAGGCAAATTTAGTAGAGTTAGTAAGAACAAACCACAGGTATCTCTTTCACAATCCACAAGCTACATTTCATAATATTCAGAAAGCAGTATAGGTCTATTTGTTCCTAATGCCTTTTGGCCCAAGCAGCCAGGCTGAAAATTCATGACTCCTGTTGCATGGGTCTAGAAATAGCCAGGTCAAGTCTTAATGAGTTTCAGAGTTAACGACTATTTCCTTCCAGGCACTAAATCTAACTCTTTCTACCATGAAAAATTTCCAGCCCTTTGCACTTCTTTAGCTGTAATCTAAAATTTTCTAACACCCTTCCAAAAAAAGACAGAGATGAGATGGAGAGATGGGGTGCTTCAGTGCATCCGGAAATGTCTCGTATGATAAACACGCCGAGTGGGAAGGGTTACACACCTCTCTAGCATGGGCTATGGACACATTTGCCATTTGTGTTTATGTTGTTAGCACTGGGTGGCCAAGGGACCTGGAAGTGGTATTTCACCTCTGATAAATCTTTCACTTGAACCCAGCCCAGCTTAGTCATGTCACCAAAAGCTACCACCTGACTGCTCTTTGGCAGCGTCTCTGAACTGAGGATGAAGGAAGCCTAGTTTAGGGATGGCCCCGTCCTCGCAGTACGCCAAGGGGCTGTGTCCCCTGTGAAGGCCTGCAGAGAAAATGAGGTGGCACCTACCTGCCCAAGCCGCTCCGCAGGGCAGCAGGCAGCTGTGCTTCCAACACAGGGCAAGGCCATCCTGCCCCCTCCTGCACCGCTTTCCTCAAAGTCACTTTCTGCCCTTGCTGTGTAACCTTGAGGGAAGTCTTTTCTCTCCCGCAGAGTAATTCAGGAGGAGCCTTTTCCAGAACGGGCTTTCTGTGTATATAGGTAGGTCCCAAGTAATAATCACTGAGTAGAAGTAGTGGTTTGAAATCCCTGGACTGAGGTCGTGCAGAGGTACAAACAAGGTATTCGCACACTCTTGCCATTACAGATGCTTCAGGAGTATGCAGGTGGCTTAACTCAAACACAGTCTTTCTTGGTTATGAGCGATCACTTCCTGAGCCTTCTGTTCACAGAAATCTGAATGCAAGCCCACGAACGTCGCTGGTTTTATTCATGATTTCTCACCCATTGCTGCCATGCTGCAGTGCTTGCTCCTCTCAGCCAAAACACCGTCCCAAGGATACTGCTTATGGCCAGGATATAACACAGTGCAGATCATTTAAAACGAGCTAAGCTGGAGAACTTTCAGCATTTCATTCTGTACTGTGCTGACCTTGGCAAACGATCGCCTGTGAAGTATGCAGAGTAACACTAGCAAATCACATGTCGGTAATGTACACCTCTCTGGCTGGCAGACATTTTAAGAGTTGCAAAAAGGTCAATACTTCTGAGAAGTAGCTTTTCAGAGAGTGAGGAGAAGTATCCCGTCTGTGGGATGTTTGTCCACAGCCTCCTCAGTCCTACTAGACTAGATTACAATCTCAGGGTTTTGTTACACACACCAAGAAAACAAACCCTTAATTACAGGACATCTATAAACAAAGCTCCCATGAGCTGAAATGTGCTGTCATCCTCGGGAGGAGTGGACGTTAGCACTGTGAAACCACCTTTAGCCCGTGGATTGGGAAGAACAAGGTGTAAAATGCTGCTGTTTTGGGAGATATGCTGTTGTGGTCAGATTTTACTTACTTAGTAATAACTGTAACTGAAAAGAAAGATTTGCGTTCTGTGTGAATCACATTCATTTAAGCAAGGCTCTGCCCACAAATGCATGAGAAGACGATGGTCTAGAAAACCTGAGCTCCACCTCTCTCCACTCCTACTACCTGGCTGAGGCTGCAGGCTCTGTAATAGCATGCAGTGATCTTGCAGGCAGGCAGGCAGGCAGGTGGAGGGGTGCCTTATCCTGCCAGAATAACGTGACACAGAAGCTGCAAGTTTTCTGACTATCACTCACTGCAATGAGGGGCATAATTCTGTGCAATTTAAAAAACAAAATTAATTTTTAATTTTAATTTTACCTCTGAAAATCATGCTTTCTTGGCTTATATTCTGACTGAGGGAGGTAGCTGTGCTTTTTTGTGCGCATGTGGGTGTGAAAAACTTCTTGTATCTTTTATCTTTGGTTAAGAAATGAAGCAAAGACCTTCAGTGAAATAGATATTTTAATCTCAGATCAAAAGATCAACTATATATTACAAAAATAACATAGGAACCTAGCATAGATCTCTTAAATATACCATCAGGACAAAAATACTGCTTGCTCTGTGTTTGCATTTCTGAGTTGCTTGTGTGAAAAAACACTAATTTTCCCTGCAGGAAAAGATTAACCTTTTTCTTCTCCTGTGGTAAGGCTTAAAAGTGATAAACGTTTAGTAGTTAGTTCTTGGAGGATGAAGGGATCTTAATTCATCTTATTAAAATATGCCTAGGAACAGCCCAAATTCATGGCTGTATTTTAGGGGAAATTCAGCATCTTTACTTTCCCAGCTCAGCCTGCTTGTCAGGAGCAGTCAGACTTAACCACAGCGGGCAGCAGACTGCTCTCCACTCCAGACCTTCCCCTTCCCCTCTCCCTCGGCAGGGCCCTTGACTCGCTCATCACTTCTCCTTACTCCTCTCGGCTGGACCTTGGTGTCCCGCAGGAGCACCCGCAGCTGGCCAGCTGATGACTGCTGACCTTTGGCAGGCTCTGCACAGGGTATCAGCCTTACAGCTGGCCACAACTGCCTTCCTGGCAGCTAAAGACCTAATGAGCTTGGCCAGCTGGAGATTGGGCTGGGATCCTGCTGGCTAATTTGACCCTGTGTGGGGGATGGAGTTCACCCCTAAATGTGGAGGGGGCAAGCAGTGCTTCTGTCCACATGCTGCCCTGGGGTATCGTGGCCAGACTCCTCCTGCAGCAAACTGGATTAGTGGAATGAGTGAAAATGAGAGTGCAGAGCTGTTTTTCTTGTGCTTTATTTGAGTTTTACGTTGAGTACTAGCTTAGGCTTCACTCGTGGCCCTCTTTGCCCTCACTACATCTCATGCTGTTCTTTCCATCCAGCCCAAGAGATAAATCCATCCCACCAGACCAGGGCTGGACTGAGGGAGTTATTCCCCTTCCCAAACAGAGTGTGATATATTTTCTTTTCATTGGGCAGTTGCCTAGCTTGCCTTTCTGCAGGAGGTTATGCATCCTGGATGCTCATCGACCTCATGCCAAATCCACTGTACTGCAGAGTTCATCTACTTTTTTGAAGATCTTCTGCTTTCTGCTCCCCAGACCAGCACTATCCAGTCCTGGAGTCTGGTTTCATTTTGAGTATTAGTAACATTTATGGACTGCCTGGCAATCTGCTGGAAGATGTTGGTGGCTATGATGCCAAAGGCATTGCTTGGCTGTGCTTGAAGAAGGTGATAGTAGGCATGATATATGAGGGTCAGCAAGCCCAGCAAGAGATCAGAAAGGTAGTTCAGTGTCTGCATTAAATCAAGTGCATTTGAATCTGATACTCTCTGCGAGGTCTTCAAAGCTGGAGTAGCAGCAGAAGAATAATGTGTGGGTTTTCTCTTGACTTCTCTGATCTTCTTCTATGGATGTATGCGTTTGAACTGATAATATTTTCTCTTTTAAAAATCCATATAACATGTATGCTAAGCAAATACTAAATCCTACAAAGAAGCCCTAAAATCTTTACTTCTGATTTTGTCTTGTTTTTTGGAAGTGCCAAATCTTCCAACTCTTACTGCTTGCACTGGGACTCAGCTACCTAGCAGGGACTCAGGAACCCAGCAAAGGTCTGGCTGGAACATAAAACTAAAGCTGGTGTGCCTGTAATACATTATAGGGATCCAAAATGTGGATTAAATCAAGTTTGAATTCAGCTCATTGCCTTTGATGGTTTGATTCCACAGTATTTATTAAATTAATAAATCACTAACTCCTTAATTAACAGTGAGCAAACAATGACCATAACTTCAATTACACCTGTGTATAGCTCAGTGCAAAGTCCTCGTTAACAAATGCACCACTGCTCCAGCAAGAGGTTCATTTATTTGCAAATGAAAGTCTTTGAATCAGCTGAAAAACAGTACTGTTCCCCTCATTTCCATGTTTTAAGTAACCATATATGCAAGATGTTGTGAGGTTTGTTTTTTTTTTTACTAGCATGAGAAAATACAAGGTTTGGGATTTTTCCTGTTCACTTTATCATGCTTTGAAGAAATCGAAAGAGAAACAGTATTTCCATTTTAAAAAAGTATTTATTTCTACAATTGCTGTTTTGGAGATCTTCAAAGTGAGCTAACAGTGCAATTCTGAAACTCGCTGCCTGAGTGCTGTGAAAAGCAGAGGAGGACACGTCTCTGCTGGCCATGATTAAGATGTATCCAAAGTATATACCTGAAATCCCTTCCCCAAAGTTAAAGCCTATGTGTAGACTTGTGGCAAACACCTTTACAGACAATAGACATCACAGCCAACATTCTTTCTCAGATTTAACTGAGGTATCTCAGTGACTTGAAAAAGTAGCTTTAAACACATTAAAACCCATCAGAGGTGGCTGCAGTAGAGTCATTCAGGCATCTGGGAGGTGGGTGCCTTTGCTCTAGCCCTCACTGCTGTTGTTCTTTGTTGGGTAGTAACAACTTGTTATTAGGAGTAGACCACCAAACTCCCTCCTCACCTGTATGTATGCCCATCAAAGGCTGTCACTCTGGGCCTATGACTCCTATCTTTCATTAAAGTTGTGTCCAAAATAAGCAGCTGGGAGTCCTTCTGGCCTCCTCTTCTCATCTATATATAATACTGTGAGCTCCCAAACGTGTAGGTGAATTACTTCGCTGCAAAGCTTCTGTAAATGGATGAGCGCCCTCCTCCTGTGCACTTGCAGGACCTCTAGTAGTGAAGAATTGAGGAACCCCTAACATAGTAAGATTTGAGCTCATAATCCCTGCATGATTAAATGGGGACTTTTTTGGGACCTCATCCAGAGTTTAAGCATCCACTCTTGTCTTCCTTATAAACTCTATGAGACTGTCTACCTGGTCACAGGGTACTGTAGGATTTTGTTCCTATCGTGCGACTGGCCAAGGAAGACACATCCCATGCAGGTGTCTCATGCAGTAGGAAAGGGGATACCTTGGTAGCCTGAAGCTGTTTGATTGCTGGAAATGTGGGTGGCTTAACACCCAGTCCTGGGAAAGGTGACTGTTTCATAAATTGGGATTTCCCTTTGGAAAGATGTACCTGGTGACAGGAGAAGGGCTCCTGCTGAAGCTGGAAAGGTAAGCACCGAACGCTGGGAGGGCAGTTGCTGTCACACAGTTGTACAGGCAGCCGCTCAGTATTGAGTAAAAGGATGGTGACTCTGAGCAACTGGGAAGAAGTTTAATAACTCTAAAATCCCCCATGCAGAGCATGAAGTAGAGGAGAAACCAAGTAAACAAGGGCCGAGACAGCTGTATCCTACCAGTGCCTGAAACACACATTTTTCACAGGGTACACATTTCTCACATGTTTATCGCCTGGGTGAAATACAAAAATGACTGAACTTTGAAACGTGAAACTTGTTATTTCTAAACTTCCTAATAAGCAGGACAGTGAAAGCTCCCTTTAGAAAAGTGCTTATGAAATTTGTTTTCTCAAGCAGAAGTGGTCTCTCCTCTTGGGGGTCTCCTGACCGTGATTGCCTCCCACAGCCCATGTCTCCTCCTCTCTTTTCTGTGGAAGATAAGGAATATGAGAAAAAAAGTATGCATTTTGGTGCATAGTCTTGCTTTAGTACATAATTTCAGCAATACCATACTTTCTTACATTCCTATTTTTAAAATGAGTAGTCCAATTTTTATTACTGCTTTTTATTATCCATTTTCCCCATCTATAAAAAGTTTTATTGTTTATAAAGCAAGCACTTGGTTACATGAATAAGTTTGAATGACATTTTGGTTTAATATGTCTGGAAACAAATCTTTATCTTCATGTAAACTCTCTTTTGGTCAGAAATAGTGTATTATAAAGTACAGCTAGACAGCTAAGTTTGTTCTTGCCACAACTCCACTGAAACCCCTGGAGTTTCACCAGGAAGATTTGGGCCAGAAGGCCTAGAATATAGTTACAATATATTCATTTTCTCATGCCTTAGAAATGGACTGTTTATGCGCTAAGCTGTAAAGTGATATTCATGATGACTGAAGCCTGAACAACGTTAAAAGATCCAGATCCTCTGCTCCAAATCCTCTGGTATCCGAAACTGTTCCTTCCCTTTCAAAAGGAGGGGGCTACCGCTGCTGAGGGTAAACAAGGGCAGGGGTGCAGCTTTAGTGCTCAACCTTAAATAAGGATGAGCCTACCTAATCTGAGGCTTAACTGCAGGGAGCCTGGGTCTAAGGTGCTGCCCCAGCCCTGAAGGCTGCCCAGTGCCCTCCCACCAGCTCTGCCTTCCTGCTCATGTGGCAGAAACTTTGTGGGTTGACCCTTTCAGCTCAGCAGTCCTTGGGAAATTTGCTGTGCCACCCCCCAAAAACCCCTTTTGAGAACAATTTTTCTTTAAATGAAAAGTGCTGTGGAAAATTGCTTTTTATTGCAATTATAATGGATGTAGTGGTTCACACAGCTTGCAGCGCGCTTGAGAGCCAGGGCCCACACTCTGTTCACACACTATGGAATATCAAGTACAGTCATGTTTTCTGTTTTATTTGGCTGTGATTTCCAGAAGTAGGAGCTTGAAATTATGCTCACAATAACTGTAGTGATTTTTCAACAGTCTTGAATGCCAACCAGCTTTTACTGAATACCAGGATAGGTAGTAAGTGCAAGGAATTCTTGAAGATCTCTTGCTCTGGGGCCTAATTTAAAAAAAAAAAAACTTTGGCCATCTGTATATTTAAAAATAGAGTATAGTCAGAGAGAAAATTTTGCTGAACATATCATAAAACCATTCCCTTTTTAAAAACAAGTTTTAGAATCATTAAAAAGAAATCGCTCTGTATAAGATCTTAGTGTACAATGCAAGCAAATTTATTTTTGCATCCTTTTGAACCAGTGGAAATACCTATGCACAGGCATACTTACATATGCAAGTTTTAGCAAGTTCAAGGCTTAAAAATAGAGGAAAGGAGTTCGTTCTTTATGACTGTAGTGATTTGGGGAAGAAAGAGAAACAGTATATAAGTATTATCAGATTATTATGTAAGCCAACAGAGGACAACTTTGTCTGGGGTTTGGTCATCATATGCTTGACTGACTCTTCAACCCCAAATAATTTTTATTATAAATGACCCTGGCATGTCGGATGTAAATGTCCGTAGTGTCTCTGACAAAGCCTTTCCACAGTAGCTTTATTATCATATTGCTGCAGGGAACTGTTTTGTAAAGCTCAGGAGCTTCACTGGAGAATTTGGAGTCTCGTGGCAGACAGTAGCTCTGCAAGGGTGAGGTTTGCATGTTTTATGGACATGGAGAGCTCTGTTCAATTCTGATCTGGAAGGTCGCTTGGTCAAAAGTTACGAACAACCCCTGCAGCTCTTCTTCCTCTAATTCCAGACAGAAATGTGCCTGGAAAATATTTTGTGTTTTATGAACGCTTTTAGGTTCCCATTTCTTGTTTCCTGTAGAAAAAGAGAAAAACAGTACATAACCTGGTTGAAAACATGGGTTATCTGAGAGCTGCCTGCATTGTAAAAATAAGAGCAGCAGACCTGCATTGCTCCAACACTGAACAGTCCTGAGGCTTGGCTGAGCCTTCCATCGCACACAACATGTAGTTGCTGAGCTGTTCCACACAACACGGTCTTCCCTTCTGTTGCCCTGTAGTGAATGCATGCCTGGGATGGGGATTTCAAACTGTAGCATTTCAGTCTGCTTGGAATACGCCTCTGCTGCCTTTTAAAATATCCCAGGAGGCCTGCAACACCCAATACATTGTGTAGAAACAAAGAATAGTTTGGGTTGGAAGGGACCTTTAAAGGTCATCCAGTCCAACCCCCCTGCAATGAGCAGGGACATCTTCAACTAGATCAGGTTGCTCAGAGCCCCGTCCAGCCTGGCCTTGAATGTTTCTAGGGATGGGGCATCTACCACCTCTGTGGGGAGCCTGTTCCGATGCTTCACCACCCTTATTGTAAAAAGTTTCTTCTTTAAATGCCACAGGTCAGTGCAGTCCCAAGCTGGTGGGCTCCACTCTAAGGACTACACACATTGGGGTTTTCAGCTCGGATAATTCAAAATTTTCTGATGACATGCACACTCAGGCAGGACTTGACCAGGTCCTGAACTGGCATTGGTGCTGTTCTGCATGGCACACCAGCAGACCTGGACTCTGATTTAGAGCTAGAAGTGGGGAGAAGATCTTCTGGATTAATTTTGACACTTGTAATTCTCCCACTGCAATTAAATGAAATGAAGCAATTGCTAAGAAAACGGGAAAAAAATCCAATCCATATTGAAAACATATGCCGTACATCCCAGCCAAATGTGACTCAAATAGCTGTAGCCTGAAAATTGGAATTTATAAGCATAACAGTGATCCAGCAGAAAGTATAACGCACCAATGCTTATAAAATTAGAAATAATTCAGCAGCACTTGGACATAAGAACACTATG
Organism: Phalacrocorax carbo; assembly: GCF_963921805.1. Taxonomy (NCBI): domain Eukaryota; kingdom Metazoa; phylum Chordata; class Aves; order Suliformes; family Phalacrocoracidae; genus Phalacrocorax; species Phalacrocorax carbo. The sequence continues at coordinate 44,764,859 of NC_087513.1, forward strand.
ATCTATTTTCTTTTGGTCTGAACAGAAGTGCCTACCTTCAAGTGACTCCCTACTCTTGCATGAGGTTTTACTCCCTCTGGCTTCTCCAGAGGAGGCTGCTGCAGCGGAGGCCCTTTAGGGTGCAGGAATTCAAAGCTGAAGAATCCTTTTTCCAGTGGGATTATTCTTTTTATAAAGCCCTGTGTGTGTGCTGGAAAAGCAATTTATTTTGTCACTAACATGGCATAAAGCATCATTATGCTACTCAGCTGTCACTGGGGAGTATTTGGAAATGGTAAATCTATTTTGGGCCCAGTAGTAGTTCTAATCATAGCAAAAGTCTTTCTAGTCTGAATAAAAAAATTAGGAAGTGCAGGAAGAGGTCTGATTTTTTTTTTTTTAAAGTTTTGAAGTTTAAGGGATGGATTTTCTAAAGAATGTAGGATTTTAAAAAAATCCTGTTTCTCTAAAATGTTGCATTACAGAATTTTAAGTATATGACTTTAAAAAAAATCAATGGTACTATTTAAAGCACTGAAATCTATAGGAGTTAGGCATTTTAAAAAAATCCTACGGCAGGCAAAGGCTCAAATTCTCCAGTGGGATTAGGTGTTTAAATATATTCAGGAATCAGACTCCAGAGCCACAAGGGGGGGTTAGGGATCCCCAGTGCCAAGTGCATTGCCTAACTTTACAGAACGCTGTAAATATGGGAAATTTACAACATACAGGGAGGCACCTGGGTCCCAGGGTAATGTCTGGGAATACGTTATGCAAAGCGGGGCTCTGCTTAAAGAGCAAGAAGAATGCGATGAAGAACATGTCTTACTTAAATACCTTAATCTGGATTGGAATATAGTGTCTCCCCCCAGTCAAGGTTTTTCTTTCTTTCATGTGCCTGAGCCCTGCATTTCATGGTCTAAGCAGGAATAAACACTTCATTTGCAAAGTACAAGGAGGATGTGAAGTTCCCCTTTTATTAAATAGGTTATCACTTACAGCACTCATTCATGATGAGTGAAGACGAGTCAGTGCCTTTTTCTGCCTATATCAAAGGGAGTGCTTTGATTACGAGAGAAGAGGGTGTGTTGGGGCACGGTGTCTTCAGCGCATATTTGAGCTGCTCCACTGCATAGACTAAGCCAGGTTGTCGTTCCTGCAGCCTGCAGGATAACTGGCTTCTCAGACATTTAATTTGGCCCTAAATCATCTTCCTGCTTCCCGTTTCCCCAGGTTTGGGGTGGATGAATTGTGTGGCATATGATCCCCTTTTTCTGAAGGACTCTGTGGCATATTTTTGGTCAAGTGGCTGGAAGCACAGCTAGTAAATGGCTAAACTGCTGGTGTTCTCCATCCTGCAATGAGAGCACATTCGTTCCTGTGAAAAGACCACTTGTGTACACTCAGGCATGTGATGGGAGCAATCTGCTCATCCTGACTTTCATGTGTGTCCGTTGTGTGATGAGTCCTGTATTTTGGTCACAAAGGAGGCATACTTGCCATTGCACAGAATAGGCAGGGTTAGGACTTACAGCCCCAAAAAAGCCTCCTCACCAGGCTGCACAGATACTCAAGAGTTCTGCAACCACTGGGCTGCTGCAAAGACAGATCTTTGCTCACATGCTGGTGGGCAAACTGGAGCCACTGAGGCAGGAATGGCCATTGACTTTGCTGTGGCCTGGGAGGGACTATGAGCAGTAGTAATAGTAGTAGTCTTAATCCACCACAACTGTTTGCTGAGTGACTCAGGTAAATATTTCTAGACCTTCTTGCTTTCTAAAGGAGGTCTCCTTGCCAAACCCAATCCTCCTGGGGCAAGCTGGAGCTCTAGGATGATTGCAGCAAAGCTTCTGATAAATATCAGGTGTACATACAGGAATAGCAGGGTATAATAACTTATTCTCTGCTTTTTTCAAGCTTTGGAGGAGGTCTCTTTCCAGTGGTGACCATGTACTTTGAATAGTCATATCCAACAAGGATGAACAGGTTTGCTTATTACACATAGTAGCTGTTGCAGCAACACAGACCACTGAATGAGAAACGGAGAAAAACAAACCTGTGTTACCTACAGGTATTTGTAATCTCTGCTGTTGAATTGAATGACGACTATATGGGAAGAAGATTAATGAACTGAGGTTGAAATGGCACCCACAGTTAGCTCAGGCATGTTCTTGTGTTGTGTCTGTTATATTACTGAGAAAATTCAGCTGCAAAGTGCAGTGTTGCTGGGACATGCTGTAAGGACCAGGGAGCACCCTGGCATCATGCAGCAGAGCACAGCATGTCTTTTTTCCAATGCTCAAGTAATTGCTGGCTCGAATACCCTCAGAATGAATGTGTGTGTGGGCAGCCACTCATGGGGTAATGCTGCAGGATACTGCATGGGCTGGGCAGATTTTTTTTCTCCTCTCTCTGCCCCATAGGCAGTATAATTAGGCATGATTCCCTACATGCCTGTACTTCTCTGGCACCAGAGTTTGTCACTTTCTTTTCTTTTTAACCTGTATCCTTTAAAATCCTGTGATGAAGTGATGAAGTGACTTAAAGTGATGGAAGTCACCCATGTAAGATTCCTGGGATTTTGCATGTTTAAGGATGCTAAAGCAGCGAAGCTCATCTTGCAGTACACAGGATGCTTCTAACTGCTTATCCTGCTTGTACCTGCTTATCTCTTCCCCCAAAGGAAAAACTGTTTGAAAAGTGCACACTGCCTCGATAAATCCATCTGCTATTACTAATGCATGACAAAGAGCCAGGATGTTGCTTATACTTTTCAGAAATTGTTGTGATGTGGCGTGCCAGCAGAATGCACAAACCAATTTTCCATCTGAGTCACTGGGGAAATGGATTAATGAATGTGGATGCTGTCCTCACATGTTTAAAATGAGCCCTTTTTCTGCTGCTTCCCAATCTTCTCAATTATAAATAATGCTGATACACCAAATGGTACCATCTCTTCAAATTATAGTTGCCTCCACAGTCCTACTTTAAATTTTGGACTTCATGAGATTAAACTGTAATCTCATTTTCACATTTTCTAGGACTTTGTTCTGCAAGTATTAGGAATTATGTTGGAGTAAAGATGGGCAGAACTAAGTTCATTATACGGCTCCACACTAGCTAGGAAATGTCTGCATCTACAGAAAAGATAACGTTCAAAATCAACCTCACAAATGATAGGATCATTTGAAACAAAAAACCCCCACACATGGCTGTTTAAATTGTGTTTTAAAACTGCAAAAAGGAAATCAGTTAATAAGGGACCCTTTTCAGGGAACCACAGAAAGGCACAGAAATCTTTTTGAAAGTGGCAAATTAAAGGGCCTAGACTGTCCACCCCACCCTTGGAGATGACCCAGACTGTCCTGATCACTTGGCTTGCTGCAGACTGTAAAGTATTTTATCAATTTAAGAATTCATATTTGTATCTTGATTCATGGCATTGATAAAGCTGTGGTCAGCCTTCCTGAAATTATCATCCCCAACCTGACTTTGCACCCAAACTTTCATAAACTGCCTGTTTCCATCCCCTTTGCCTTTACTGATTGCATGCCAGGCTATTAAACAAATGTCTTTGTAACACATGGAGCAGTTGTCCACAGCAGATAAGCTTAACTAGGAGAAGTTGTCTGATCCAACCATCCATGGATGTCATGAGGTTATGCAGGGAGAAAATTAGGAGGGCCAAAGCCCAAACAGAACTTAATCTGTCTACTGACATAAAAGACAATAAAGACTGTTTCTATAAATACATTAGCAACAAAAGGAGGGCTAAGGAGAATCTCCATCCTTTTCTGGATGTGAGGGGAAACATAGTGACAAAGGATGAGGAAAAGGCTGAGGTACTTGATGCCTTCTTTGCCCCAGTCTTTAATAGTAAGTCCAGTTGTTCTGCAGGTACCCAGCCCCCTGAGCTGGAAGACAGGGATGGGGAGCAGAATGTAGCCCCCATAATCCAAGGGGAAATGGTTAGTGACCTGCTACACCACCTAGACGTCTATGGGGCCGGGTGAGATCCACCCAAGGGTACTGAGGGAGCTGGTGGAAGTGCTCACCAAGCCACTTTCCATCATTTATCAGCAGTCCTGGCTAACCAGGGAGGTCCCAGTTGACTGGAAGTTAGCAAATGCAGCACCCATCTACAAGAAGGGCTGGAAGGAGGATCCAGGGAACTACAGGCCTGTCAGTCTGACCTCGTTGCTGGGGTAGGCTATGGAGCAGATCGCCTTGAGTGCCATCATGTTGGCCTGTACAGGACAACCAGGTGATCAGTCCCAGTCCGCATGGGTTTAGGAAAGGCAGGTCCTGCCTGACTAAGGTGATCTCTTTCTATGACAAGGTGGTCTGATTAGTGGATGAGGGAAAGACTATGGATATTGTCTACCTAGGCTTTAGTAAAGCCTTTGACACCCTTTCCCACAGCATTCTCCTGGAGAAACTGGCTGCTCATGGCTCAGATGGGTACATTCTTCACTGGGTAAAACACTGGCTGGATGGCTGGGCCTGAACAGTTGTGATGAATGGAGTTAAATCCAGTTGGCCACCAGTCACTAATAGGGTTCCCCAGTCTCAATACTGGGGCCAGTTCTGCTTAATATCTTTATCAATGATCTGGATGAGGGTATCAAGTGCACCCTCAGTAAGTTTGCAGACAACACCAAGTTGATCTGCTTGAGGGTAGGAAGGCTCTACAAAGGGATCTGGACAGGCTGGATTGATGGGCCAAGGCCAACTGTATGAGGTTCAACAAGGCTTAGAACCAGGTCCTGCACTTGGGTCACAACAACCCCATGCAACGCTACAGGCTTGGGGAAGAGTGGCTGGAAAGCTGCCTGGCGGAAAAGGACCTGGGGGTGTTGGTCAACAGCCGGCTGAACATGAGCCAGCAGTGTGCCCAGGTGGCCAAAAGGCCCACAGCATCCTGGCTTGTATCAGGAACAGTGTGGCCAGCAGGACTTGGGAAATGATCATGCCCCTGTACTCGGCACTTGAATACCTTGAATATTGTGTTCAGTTTTGGGCCTCTCACTACAAGAAAGTCATTGAGTTGCTGGCATGTGTCCAAAAAAGGGCAATGAAGCTGATGAAGGGTCTAGAGCACAAGTCCTGTGATGAGTGGCTGAGACAACTGGGGTTGTTTAGCCTGGAGAAAAGAAGACCGAAGGGAGACCTAATCGTTCTCTACAGCTACCTGAAAGTGGGTTGTAGCGAGGTGGGTGTCGGTCTCTTCTCCCAAGTAACAAGTGATAGGACAAAGAGGCAATGGCCTCAGGTTGTGCCAGGGGAGGTTTAGATTAGATATCAGAAAAAATTTCTTCACCTAAAGGGTTGTCAAGCATTGGAACAGGCTGCCCAGGGAAGTGGTTGAGTCACCATCCCTTTAGAGAAGATGTGTAGGTGTGTTGCTTAGGGACATGGCTTAGTGGTGGACTTGATGATCTTACAGGTCTTTTCTGACCTAAATAATTCTATGGTTCGATGATTTGCTGGGCTGTGTAATAGTAGTACAGGGTAAATCATGCCACATCGGCAACTCTATCCACACAAGGGTTAAAAAGCCACACAAAGTGGGTGTGAACATGGGACTGCAGTGGCCACTTGCCTCTTTTGGGGAAGTGGGTGATGTGGGAGTTTTTCTGGTTGGGGTTCAGGTGTCACCAGGGAGGGTGAAGCAAGATGAGACGAGAAAGGGCACTGTCAGGAAGAGCAGGCTTCCAGAAACATCCTAGTGAAAACTGAGGTGCTGGCAAATGTTGGTACCATCAGGGTTATCAATGTCTGAGGGATTTTCCTGAAAGAAAAAAAAAAATCTAATTTTTGATCTTAAACTGTTAAAAGGAAGGATTTTCCTAGCTCCCACAATGCCTTTGGAATCTAGTCTTTGGATCTTGCCTCTACTTATAGGCACCGATATGCCTATATAGGCATCTTCGAAAATCTGTCTGTAGGATCTCAATTCAATAGGATATTTCTGTGCATGGCCAGCTTATCATGGCATGGACTCCCTGGTGAAGCCAGTGGCATCTGTTATAAATCTAGATATGTGGTTGTGTACCTAGGCCTATAGATCACAATAATTTCTTCTAGTTTTGAGTACCATACATTGCAATGAAGTTTTGATCTGTGATCGTACCTTTAAGAGATAATCAGTACCTAACAAATAATGGTGCTTTAAAAGTGCTAAAAATGCACAGTTAGTCATATGCTGATTGCATAAGTGTAATTTTGTCACCTTTTTTATAGTATCTTAAAATCTGTACGTGAAGGATTTCTTTGATAATTTGCTATTGTATCTAGTTTTATACTGGTAAACTTTCTGCAGAATGATTTATGATGTTATGTGCCATCTGCCATGAATTTTGGTATAAATAATTTATCCTGCCTAGATATGGTTAATGTTTTCAGTATGAGGTTGGTTTCTGGAGTGTTTTCTTCTAGCAAGAGGCAGGTGGTGCTTCAAACAATTAGGGAATGGATTTCAGACAGAGTTTGTATATGTCTTTTTAGAGGGTTTGGGGATCTAGTTGCAAAATGCAGCACTGGATAGCCATTTGATGAGCAAATAGTTCTCCAGACACAGATCCTGCTCACTTGCTTTTGATTTTCTTCGAAGCATCACAAATTCTTTAGCTTGAAGGTATAACAGAGAGTGACAACAGCTCTACGGGAACACAGGCAGTGTTTGGCCTCAGGGCAAGTATATGGGATAGAAGGGAAGATTAAACATTGTAGCTGTATGGGGCAGCACATACATACGTGCAGTAAGGAAGAGTGGGTGTGCAGCGAACAAAGCATCTCCAGAAGCAGCGCTGCTTCAGGTGCCCAGCACAGGCAGCAGCACAAATCCTTGGGGAGTGTGGCATGCCCTGAGGGTGGTCCCAAACCACCAGGTGACACTGGCAAAGGGGAAATAATGTGCTCGCCAGGCTGAGGAGCTGCTGGGCACAGTAGCAGGTTGCCAACAGTGTGTTACAGTCTTACGTGGTAAATGTGATGGGTGTAGTTTTTTGTCATTCCTATTAGTTCTTCTCAAAGCAATTGTTAGAAGGCACCAGGCAAGCAGTTAAAGTAAATCAAATCTTCTTTTGGCAATATGAATATTTGTTTTGCTCAAGTTTTAATGAAATAATGTCCTTGTTCTTTTGGCCATATGTCTCTTTCAGTCTGTTAGTAAGACTAAGCTCTGCTTGTTGGGGTTTTATTGTTAGTGTTGCTTTGTAAATAAAAAAAAAAAGAGGGAAATGCCCATTACAGAAAGCAAAATTAATGTAAAATACAGGGAGCTATTTTGTTTACTACATGGTTTCCTTTTTTTTTTTTTTTTTTTTAAATTTCCTTTCCATATTGCTTTCCATACATGCATGCCCAGAAGAAACTCAGTCCTGAGAGGTATAAATAGCAACAGCCTTGAGTAGATCACCTGAACTCCCTCTACCAGCAGCTCTCAGATTGGAGAGGGGATGTGAAACTTCTCTGGAGGAGGGAAGAGGTAAAATAAAAAAAACCCCAAACAACTTTGTATATAAAACCTCAAACTCTACTACAGTTGGAAATTACCCTTTAGCAATTTAAGATAATTGAATAAATTACTTTATAAAAGGTAACACACTTAAAAAGTAGTCAAAACTGTGTAGGAATCCTGTCATTCCCTTTGCTTGGATAATAACTGGAGAAAAGTTAGAAAAGAGGAAGTTGAAGTAAAAGGTTAATTTTCACAGCGCAGTCACTAGTGAAGTCCTGCAGGGATCTGCACTGTATTAACATATTCATAAGTGATCTGGGAAAAGATGTGACTGGCAAGGAGAAAAAGTTTACTGATATTAATAAATCAGGGTAGTAAATAATAGATAATAAATCAGAACTGTCTGTAAGAACTGCAGAAGGACTTGACGGGGCTCAGTGCCTGGCTGTTGAAGTGGCAGATGAAAGTTTTGATAAATGTGAAATGATGCACATGGGGGAAAACACCGCTAAGTTCATGTCCAAAATTGTGGGTTGTCTTACCAATTGCCACTCAGGAAAGAGATCTGACAGTTATAATAAAGAGTATTAGGTGTTACAGAGAAAGAGGTAATGAGCAATCAGAAAATATCATTATGCTTTTATACAAATTTCAGTGTGCCCTCAGACTATACAGGCTCCTCTAGTACTCCTGTCTGAAGGCTTATGTAGCAGAATATGCAAAGATTCATGGCAAAGCAACAAATGTGATCAAAGATTCCCAAATGGCTTCTCTACAAAGAATATGGGTTGCAGAATAAGCTAGGACTTCTGTTTTATTTTTAATTCATTCCATTTATCCAACATCAGAAGACTGATGACTCAGGGAAGATGTAGTTCTATATTAAAAGACCTAGAGAAAAGGTACGGTCATGATAAAAATCCATGAGTGGCATGGGAAAGCAGAAAGGGAATAACTGTTTAATGTCTGTCCCAGTAGAGCAACCAGAGAGTGCTAAATTAACAACAACAATAAAAAAGCCAGTTGAAAACAGAAATTACTCTTTGCACCATGTGTAAGCAAACTGTGAAACTCTGGTGCAGGATGGGTGGTTGATGAAAACACTGGCTTCAAAAAGCCCCTAGAAAAATTCATGTAAGAGGAATTCATCAAGGGCTACTAAACACAATGACACCTGTTCTTTCGTTCAAGAAGCTTCTGAGGAAGCTCCAAGTTGCTGGAAGCTGGAGGACAGTTATGGGGGGGCAGGTCACTGCAACGCTTGCCCCACCTTCCGGCCTTCAATGTTGGATTACAAGGTTCCTAGCCTTGGTTCCAGCTGGTGTGATCCTTCTGATCTTTAATGTTCTGTTCTCTTGAAACCAACAAAATATGTATCCCCAGATGGTTTTACAGCCAGGTGGCATGCAATTTCCTAGAATTACATCCTAGCAGCTGATTCCATATCATCTATATGCTACAATTAGCATGCAGACATAGTTCTTTGTCTCAGTTATTGCCCATTCTCTTCATACAGAGAGAGAGTTTGCTTAGCTTCTCTGCACTAATCTTTGGCGGTTATTGTCCTTGTGGTAAATGTTTTTGTGCTCATCAGCTAGGTCGTTGTATTATTTAGCATCTAAAATTTAGGCATCTTATCTGGTCTGTCCATCTAAGTACCCCCTGTAGTGAATGAAGAAAAAAAGAGGTATTTCCCATTAACAATATTCTGAGATGGGAGAGATATAATTACCCAATATATTTTCTTCAGTGACAAGTTGGAAATAGGCTGTTCCTACAGACAAACCAAGAAACCACAATACTTTCAATGGGGAAGGTGAGAGAAAGGTTTTATGCTGCTTCAGTGGATGAAGAAGAAACCTGATAAAGCTGGAGTGGGAATGAAGACTGGTAATGCAGAGGGGAGCAAGGGGGAGGAGGATGATTAGAAAATTCTTCTGCTGTCTTCACTCGGGGGAAAACCTTATATTGTGTCAGTAACAATTACACAGATGAGGTGAATCACCCCTTGGAGATAATTGTTCCCTCCATCAACTGCAGAGGCTCATGCTTGGCTTAGACCAGAAACCTCTGTTTTGGAGAGACGTTAGTTGCAATTGATCACATCTTCACTGACATTGGCCTCAGAAAAAAATAATCATGTCAGGTGTTCTGACTGACTCCTGAGTCACTTCGGCCACTTCAAGAGTTACTTTTACAGTCAGAGCAATTTGTCAAATCTTCATCTGATCTGACATCTGGAAATATTCTTTTTTTCCACCTATTTTTTCTCCAGTGTTGAAGACTGTCATTCTTTAACTCTTGGCTTGCAAAGCAAATTTGCTTTAAGATTGCACTCGTCTCCTTAGTAAGCCAGATCAGTATTACTTCTGAGTAGCTGAGCTAAATAATATACTAAAGGCAAGATGACTGCTTCTGAATCATGCTTTGGAGGTATACCAATTGTTATGCAGATAGCTGCCAAGGATTTATTAGTTCAGCAAAGAATCTGATTGGAAACTCTTCAGTACCTCATGAAAATCCGTTGCACTTCCATTAGAGCTAATGACTTTTTTCTCACATCCTTGCTCCACTCAGATTTAAGCTAATCATCCTAGATTTAGCCAGGGACACAGGGAAGAAACCAGTCTCAGCTGCACCAGCCTCAGTGGAAGACTTATTTACAGATGTTAGGAGATTATTATTTGAAGATTTCAAGCAATCAACATACATTTTGTCAAAATATGGTATTGGCCTTACTTAGTCTTAAAGACTTTGATTTTAAATTTGGCAAACAGTTATGTAGTCACACTGGCCAGTTCCAGGGTAAGCACAGGTCTCATTTTACCCCTTTTTGTCCAGGATTGTAACTCTTACCAGAGTAAGTGGCTTTCTAACAGAACTGGAGAATCTGGGCTGCTGTAGAGCTCCATACTCAGGACATGAAAATTAACAGGAGATCTGGCCCTTGCCTCCCTCCTTGGTGCTCTCTTGGCACCTTGCGTTTCATGGAAAAAAAAATCATAGAACCATCGAATGTCCTGAGTTGGAAGGGACCCACAAGGATCATCAAGTCCAACCCCCGCGCCTGCACAAGACAACCCCAAATTAACACCATATCTCTGAGGGTGTTGTCCAAGTGTCTCTTGAATAGTGTAAAGCTTGGTGCCATGACTGCCCCCCTGGGGAGCCTGTTCCAGGGCTCCACCACCCTCTGGGGGAAGAACCTTTTCCTAATACCCAACCCAAGACTCCCCTGGCACATCTTCCTGCCCTTCCCTCAGGTCCTGTCATTGGTCACCAGAGAGAAGTGATCAGCGCCTGCCCCTCCTCCTCCCCTTGGGAGGAAGATGTAGACCATGATGAGGTCTGTGAAGGTTGTCAGTGCCTGGACTTTACCACTGGAGCTTGCCGAAGGTAGGACTGTTTTATCATCCTGGCTGCTTCCCTCTGGTGATGGCCTTTCCTCTTACAAACACTGGTGCCATTTTACTGAGGCTTCCCATATTTGTCAAGCTGGTGCTTCTTGGGTATTACCTTCTCCCAGGTCTTTCAGAGGGGAAGCTGCCTGAGCAGATAAGCTGTGGTGTACAAACTGTAGCTCCTAGTTTGTTTTCCCTACTGAAAAAAATGGAAAAATTTCAAATACCTGCATATCAAAGCCTTGGTTAGAGTTTGGGGAGAAAGAGGGAAAAAATTATAAAGTGTCTAGAAGGGGAGAAATAAATTGCCTCTATAACTGGTCCATAGATGCACCTGGACCTAATGATCTGGGTCTGTGTTTGGGTGCCACTCTGAGGAAGGTAGTGCCAGGCAGTGGTACAGACTGTTAGCATCTCCGAGAAAAATCACAGCTACAAGGGACACCCAATTTGATGACTCTCTTTGGCAAGTTCCCCCGAAAGCAGAGCAGCTGCTGCTGTGTGAGAGTCGTGACTTGTATCAACTTGTTACTGCACCTGCTTCACATGGCTCCCTTCAGCGAGGCACGACCGCATGTGCTTCATGTTTCGATTGCATCAACCCAGGCAATACAGTTGTCTAATAGTGCTTTAAGTTGTTCATCAGCACATGTAGTATGATCAGACCCTGACTGTGTGCAGCCCGCTAATCATATTAAGCAACATTTACATTAGCCATAGAATTCTTACCCAGGTAAGGAGGTTGCTTTTATTGCTGTTATCCGGTTGCTATTCGCCATTCCTCGCACACACAGCATTCACTCACGTGGTGTTATCGCACATGTTAAATGGAGCCTTTTTTGAAGTGTCCATTCACTGTGAAATGTGTGGAAATATGCTGAATGAATGTTGCGTACATCTGTGCGTGTCTGCTTTTTAATGCTAGTAGAAAAAGAACTCGGCAGCAACGACGCTGGAACGAGCAGCTGGAGGTGCTATGAACATCCTTTTACACCAGGCGTCTCCCTTACCGTATTTATTCAACTGAGAGCAGGACCGTGCCACTGCCCAGCTGAACACGGTCAAATACAGGCGAGGACAGCAAGATCTATTCTTTCAACGGAGCTGTAACCTTGCTGTGTATACAGAGGAAACAAACCTAACATGTTTTGGAACAAATTACTGAATTTGTGTATTCGGGGCAACCAAAACAGTGGAGACAGATATTGCTACAAAAGATCTAGTCAGCACGTACGTTTTACTCGGGTTAATTGCTGCTTAAGCCCCCTTCCTGTAAGCAGTCAAGTTAATGTTTTCCTTTAGGGGTACTAAGACCCAATGGTAAACAGTTTAACTTCTTTCTGTCAACGGTACAGACAAGATAAGTACAGACATGCACAAAACCGAGGCTTCAAAGGTGGTGCTGGCATACGCTCCGCACCTGAAGCGTGAAGTTAGGAGTCTTCTGTATGTTTGGTCCTTAAGCTTTTAAGAAAGGTTCTTGGTTTGTCATTGCTTATTGTTGAAAAGTTACTTTGAAATAGAATTTTGAGACAAATGAAACATTGGTTCCTGGATGTCTTTTTATAATACAAACGTTTCCAGACTGGATGGCTGAAGGCTCTAACGCTGTGTTAGGATATTGCCAGGGGCTGGTTCCACATTTCCACCTCCAAAATCCCAGGCAGACGTGGGTCTGCATGCCAGACATGCTGAATCTTCTTCACCTGCACCACTCACACGGTCTGTGTGTGCACAGTAACTCAGTCCTATGGCACGTGTGTGAATTCACGGTGCAGTGCCTGCAAGCAGCTCCAGTTGGCCACCGGTTCCAGACAAGGAGCTGTCGTTTCAGCCAGAGGAGACTGTATGGCTGTTCTACAATCAGTGTCATCGCATATAGTGCTTTGTCAGCATGGAACTAAATGAAGGTGAAAATGTTCACCTGCTGAAAAGGAGCTAACTTAGGAAAGAGGGGATAATCTCAGTCCCCTGACAAAAATTTTTCAAGATCTACCTGCTATTTTTCTATCTCCCAACGTATTGTTTTCCTCTGTATCCCTCACAGGTAGTTACATTATTTTGTGTGGGGAAAGCAAACCAGCTGACTATGGTGGCCGTGAGAGGGCAGCTAATGGATACGGAGTGCGATAAAGTAGCAGAGCACCCCAGGAGGGAGACCTAGCAAAACCTGAACGCCGTAGCTGGCCAAGGAGATTGCATGTGATAAAGAAGTGTCACTGGTCAACTAATAGAAAACTGTCATGAAAGAAGGGGAGTGGCATACCGCAGTGGGAGAGTTCAAATAGCTTTGTGGTGATACTTGGGCTCTAGGCAAGGGAATTTGGAGGGCAAAAAATGGGGGGATTAGGTATGAGTAGACTTGGCATAGGAGAGACACCAGTGGAAGAAGTATCTCTGAGTGGCTCTCATCTGAGGTGGGCCCACCCTTACCCACCAAATTGTTCATGGCAAACTTAACATACCCAGGATGCTTCCCATGCTGTTTCTCATTTTAGCTAGGCATCTTGCCTTATTCTTACCAAACCTGCTACTAGAGAAGTGGCTTCTCCTCCCAGCATAGAAAAGTAACTTGTTTAGAGAAAAATAGTATTCTATATTTCTGGAGAAGTTTTGATCCATGTGTGAAAAATTGGGAGTGTTTTCCCCTTTCTGTAGCACTGCACTGGCTACCCTCTGTACTTCAGAAGTTATGCTTTGTGTTTGACTTCTACATTTCTTTCATTTCAACAGAAATGCTAGAGAAGTGACTCCTGGGATAGAGTTTTTAATTGGACCAGTTTACAAGCTAATCCCAGGCTCCTAGTTGGTCTGAATTGGGATGTCAAAATGAAAATGTTGGGCAAGATTTATAGCTTCAGGCTTAGCATTGAGTTTTCCTTGAAATAAACACGAATTTCTGGGTCTATACACATGCCCGCTTTGAGGAAACACACCGAGAATTGCTGGTGGGGAGGAACTGTAATATGACTAATGAAGAAACTCTGTAGCACTGGGATGTGTTTGGGAGTCACCTTTCTGCAGACAGAACCCAGGTTCATCCAAGCCTCAGAGAGAGGAACGAAGGAGGAAGGAAAAGGAAGAGGTATTCATCTACCCTATCCGCTCTTTATGCTTTTGATAAAAGTAAGTGCAATTGCCGAATCATATGCTTTCCTTTTGTTCAGACAAGTTGGTAAGAGTGAAACTAGCCATAAGAAAGTAAATTAAATGCAGATCAGAGATTAAATCCCTATGGGATTTTTTTTCTCTTGGATTTTGGTTGGTCTGTATAGACAACTGCTTTTGTTATCTTTTGACTTAATCCTAGACAGCTGCAGGCTTCTAGATTTCAGAACTGGTCAGGTTTTGCTATGACTCTTGGTATCACAAATTCCTACGTTAGAAGTTTGGCATTCATTTTTATGCACCCCTGTAACCAAAAATCAAAAGCAATTGTTCACCTTTTTGGCTGCAGGCATGGTAAAATGCGCGCACGCTAGCCCAGCGTTAGGGGTGGCAGTGCAGGCTTCTGCTATCAGCATCCACAGACTGAAGCTTGGTGCAGTCTGGTCCTGCACATACGACAAGCAAAGCATTTTGCTAGTGTCACCTGTGCTGAGCTCTTAAAATTTCTTAGAATGTTTCAGAACAGACATCTGTAGTAACAGGAACCTCGTTACAGCACAAATCACGTGTAAGGCCTATTAGTCTTCTGAGCTATGTGGGTGGAGGTTTCAGACTGGGGAACTGAAACACCGGTGGCTGGATATTTATTTATTAGGAAGCTGTGTATGAGCAAAGCAGCAAAAAAACCCCAAAAGACATTACTTACTTCAAGCCAGTAATTTAGGCTGTTTAGGCGGTGGCTCTGCTTATAAACCCTTTTACTGGATGCCTTATCCTGTTTTAAGATAGAGGCAGGTGGAATGAATCGCATTTGAGGGATGCCTCTAACCATGGAAACAATCAGCGTAAGCTCTGCAGCTTGCTTTTAGACAGCTGAAGGTAGAGGCAATAAATCCATCAAACATATATCTAAATCTTTTTGCTGGTTCAGAGCACAAGGACTGTGTTTGCTTCCTGGACAAGGAGGGAGAGCTTGGGTCTGCCTGCGAGACTGTTTGAACACATCCCTATTTTGTCCTGACCTTCTCATGGACAAGCATACTGGGCTGTATTTCTCATCAGGCATGCATTGCAGCAGGCAGAACATTCTTGCAAATCATCCCAGAATACTCTCTGGGTTTGAAACTTGTTTTGTTTTATTGAATGCTGGATGAGGAAATGGGTCTCACCAACGCTTATGCAGGGACAGTACTCCTTCTAGCTGATAATCCTCTGCTTATATGTGGAAGGATCACCTTAGCTCTTGTCGCCACAGTTCTGCATTAGGACGCTGTTTGGTCAGTTTTCTTTTATTATCCCATTTACAGGAAGACTCAGAAAGAATTGCCACTTTCTGAAACAGTCTCTCATCCTGTAATAAAATACATCTTCTATGAGCATAATAACTATTTTAAAATGTGAAATTAGGCTTAAAATCCCATATTATTTCAAACACAGGCAGAACCACCCTTCTGCTTCTTTAGCTTTTTTTTTAATTCTAGGAACCATGAGATTTTAATTTCATTTAGAACCCTAAAATCCTTAAAGTTAGTAGATGAATAAACAGTTTTTTCTCCTGCAAATGTGGCATATAATTTTGTGCCTTCTGCAAGAGTTCCCAAAGGCTTGTAAGTCAGATTGGAAGCTTGGCTGTATAAATACATATAAAAGGTATG
This sequence comes from Phalacrocorax carbo, assembly GCF_963921805.1. Taxonomy (NCBI): domain Eukaryota; kingdom Metazoa; phylum Chordata; class Aves; order Suliformes; family Phalacrocoracidae; genus Phalacrocorax; species Phalacrocorax carbo. The sequence continues at coordinate 44,780,464 of NC_087513.1, forward strand.
ATGTATAGGACTAAGAGGGCTGCAGTGGTCTGCACCAGGGAACTGGAGGTAGATTTTAATGTAATTTCTTCCACTCGTGGGCATTCATTGACCTTTCATCTATGATTTGTCACTCTAGAAGGGAAAGATGAACATACATCCTGGTGAGCTTTTTGCTTTATCAAGGGCTATGAAATCCTTCAGTCCCCTATAAAGTGCCAGTCGAATCAGATGTCACAAACAGAAAAACTAGGGCCAGTACAGCAGATCCATCAACTTCAGTAAGTAAATGCCACCAACCCATCATCTCTATTATTATTAGATCATACACCTGGATCTTTGGCATAAGTGAACATGATGCAAGACCTTGTAAAAACCACATGGCACGCCCTGGTTATTGTAATAGAGGAGACAGAAAAGACTTGTTGGATCTCCCACCTCAGTTTGCTGCCAGTGCAGAGAAACATGAGGGAGCCCCAAGGGTAAATGTGAGCAATAAACCTCACTGAGTTGACTGAAGGAGTATCAGTGTAGTGAAATAGCGAATGCCAGGAGACCGGTCAGTTAAAATACAATGCACAAGTACCTGCAGACCTGTGTGTGGAAGGCGCTCTTCTCCCTGTTCTTCTTTCAGGTCCTAATTCAGGAACGCATGTGTGGATGTGCCTTACTGCACCAGGACAAAAGACGTTTAAATCACAAATGAAAAGACTGTCTACAGCTAAATGCAGGTGATAGGTTTAGGGACACAGATTATTCTCTGATTAAGTGGCTATATGTTTTATTGGTCGGTAAGGGGCATGACCCTTAAAAAGTAATTTCTTCCTGCTTCCAGTTCAAATTCCTTGACAGTTGCATTTTACTTATATTTTCCTTTCATCTTATTGTTAAATGTTGGCAAAGACTAGAATGTTAATTTTAGTGTGTATAAATAATTTATTGAATAGTAATATATGAAAATGAATTTGATATGCTTCTCTGTATGAATGACATTCTATTATTGAAATTTATTAATCAGCACATTCCACTCCATCAAATCTAAATTTTTTGAGGAAGAGGAGGGGAGGAGGTGGAGAGGCGGTTTGGAAAAATGCAGTACAGTGGGCTGACTAAGTCTGAATACTTGGTCTCTGAAAATGCAGATATCAGTGTAATTCAAATCATACTGATGAGATACAGAACAGTCATATGCAGTCATAATAACAATTTATATACCGTCAATATTAATAGCAGTGTCTGTTTGAGAATACAGTTTTAAAATAGGTACATACAATTTTATTAAGTATAAAAAGACACCGTGCGGAGCACAATACAATATATTTCATCTTTAATTCTGGTAGTTCTCAAACTCCACTGTCTTAATTGATATCGTCACCAACGATCACTTGATAAATTATGTCTCTGTATAAAATGAGGCTTCTCTGGATGAATTCATGCTGTTTGGTTTAAAAATACAGTAATTTTCTTTCAATGGCTACTTACACTGATCAAACACTGTCAAGACTGTTGGCTAGCCTGCATTTGGTTTCTAACATACGCTATGATACTGCCAACTTCCCCTGTTTTGCTTTGCCTCTCTCTGTTTGAGAATAGATCCTTCAAAATATTAATTGTTTCTGACTTCGTCCCAAGTTCACAACCAGAACACTGGTTCAGACCATTCCTACGTTCTTCACGTTACTAAACGTTCACTGACATCAGATGGAGTTTTCAACATGCAAGGACTGTAGGTCTCTGCCCTAAGCTCCTTTTCTCCCCCAGTCTCTTCTCATAAAGCATAGAAGGCATGCTGAAAATGACGATTTTTTAGAATTTCGGGGTTCCAGTTTCATATTTTCTTGGAAGTAGATGACATTTATAGCCTTCCAGCTTTGACTATTTTCTTTGGAAAAGCAGACATGTAAACTTAAGAACTTAGTTATATATTTTGTTTGCACATTCCAATTTGGTTTGATTAAAAAAAAAAAAAAGTCAGAACTCTACCTTTAAGTTGATTTAAATGATAATGCGAGAGTCTTAAAAGAAAAAACTTACACTTCCTCCTCCCTAAAATATATTAACATTAGTCTGGAAAATAAATTAAAGAATACAGAAAAGCTGAGATTATGCTATCACAGTAATATCTGCCAAACAAAGCTTGGTCTTTTGCTAACATTAGCTTACTACATTTGCAATACATGCTAAGCAAAGACCCTACTTCTCTAACGTGTACATTCAGACAATATATATTTTGTGGAATAAATATATAATATATCCAGTTATAGATTTCTGAATAGTAACTATAATAGATACAAGCAATACCTACGTTTAAAAATACAGTTCTAGGATTCCCTAACTTTACTACTAATAAAATTAAAATTGACCTAAAACTTTCTCACTCTGTTGATGCATAATAAAATATATGGAAACACCAAGAGTAAAAAGCCAATTGCTTCTACAAATGGAATACTTTATAAATATAGTAAATTGCTATTTCCAGAAGGAAAATTGAAAATTATAAACAGGAAGTTAGGTTAAAACAGCTCTACAATATATAGTACAAAGTGGCTATGAAGTGCGATGTATGAGTTTGATGTCTGTGGCAAAATTTTGAACTGATGTAATTGTTCATTTCTGGAGATAACGGTAGAGAAAGATTCTGTCCCCAAAAGCAGCCAATCTTGACCTCCTTAAAACAAAACTTCCAGTGACTAGAGAAAGCCAATGTGCCAATTTGTCAGGGTAAGGAGTACAAGATTAGATCAAACAGAATTATTTGGAAGCCCTGGACTTCTCTGTTTCATAGGGTTTACCCATCATGCTGTTCTCATTCGGAATAGAGTCACAGAAGTACTATGTACCTGTGACTGCCGTGTGCTGAAAAGCCTTATCATGAAGGTGCCCTCCCTATGGCTCTTAACTACATTATTCTTGTACTGCACATTCTCCAGATGAATTCTGTTTTGTGTTCCTGTAATTGTTTCTTTTTGCTGGAATACTGAAGTACAGCTCTGGTTGCTTGATTACTGAACTCTTGATCGAGGCCTTTTTTTCCTTGAGAATAACCTAGAATTAAAGAAACACACTTCTCAGAGCAAGCACAAGGAATTGAGGAATTAAATTGCTGCCTGTCTCTGCCTGCCTCTCTTCCCTTTCAGTTGAAAGAAAAATTTCAAATCAGTAAAAATGCCTTACTTGCTAATGAAAAGATTTAGGTAACTAAAAAAGTGAAAAACTTCATGTGAGACTGTGCCGTTTGTATGTTTGTCTCCTGCAATGGACCTATTTTACACAGAAACCCAAAACTTACTTCATTAAATACTACTGTTTATACCTCCTGCCTGAGTTGAGGCCCTGAGGTGGGATTCAGAATCCACTTGGAACCTTTGCATCAACAAAGCTGGAATTCTGGTGGTCACAGGATGGTGGGGTCTACAACATGGTTTTTTTCCCTTAAATACCAACAGAGGTCAGTGTCAACATTAATAATGATGAAACCATCACTGGGAGCTTCAGTTTCTGACCATTTGGGGATTTTCTGAGTCACTTGTAGACTCTTACTGGTACAAACATCCTGTTTTGGGAACACCTGGTATGAGATACGCATGACTGGGATGTAAGTCATTGGGACATGCTTCCTACTTGATTTCATTTGGGCAAATGGAGCATATCTCTAAATGTAGTCAAGTCACAAACTTGCTGATTTCAGAAAAACTGCATATAGGGAGAATCTCTGTACCTCACATGCCATGTGTCTTCACTACACTGGAGAACTTGCATGCCTCTTAGAAGATATTGCAATACCGAATGTCAGTCAAGAGTGAATTAAATACTTCCTATCAAACTGAAGATGAGAAGTAAGCACTTGTGGATCCCCTGCAGAGGAACCACAGAGTGAGGTTTGGGTTCCCTGAGCAGGGAAAGGACAGGGAAGGCTTTTCTTCATGTACGAGCAGCAAATCTCAATATTCTGTTGCTGAGTGGTAACAGACTTTCTGAAAATACATTAAACTGTGTCTAAATCTGCTAGCATATTCTTACTTGTCACAAATGCTCTGGTTTTTAATTAAAAGCATTCCCAGGTGCTACAGACTTCTTATGCAGTCTTGCTTGCAGGTAAGCCAGTGCTGCCAGAGTGGCTATTGATCTCGGGGTTAGTTGGAAACGGGCTCCAGAATTTGTTAGGGCCTGTCATCTACTTTCAGAACGCCATTTTTACTGGGACAGACCATGTGGAAATGTACCAGAGAAAGAGTTCTGATCCTCCCTGCAGTATATGTTTGCTGGGGCCCCAAGGGCACTGCCAGCCCTGACTGTCCCTGACCCCTCCCCAGGTTCCCCCTACCCTGCCCATGGCCCAGGACCCCATGTCATCCCCCTGAGGGTCCCCCACCTGCCCACAGCCCAGGACCCCATGTCACCCCCTGGGGCCGTCACCCCTGCCCCAGTGATGTTGCAGCTCCCCACAGCCCTGACCTTGCCCAGCCATGAGCCCCACTGGTTCTGTTGCCCACCCGCGGGCCCTGGATGAGGCCAGGTCGCCATCCCCAAGGAGGTGCCCAATGCCCAGGGCTGGGGCTGTCCTGGTGCCCCCCGGCTGCCCTGCTCCTGGCGGGGGGTGGGACAGGCCCTTGTGCCAGGCCCTGCTCTGACAGACCCCTGGCCCCATGGGCTGCTGGCCCAGGCAGGGTGCTGTCAGTGGGCTTTAGGGAAGACCAATGAATCGTCTCACCTACGACATATGGTTTTGCTGTGTGGTTTGCTGCTGTTGCTGCTGCTGAATGAGCAATTGCTGCTGTTGCCGGCGCCGGGCTGTTCTCAGTTTTTCGAAGCGAGCCTCCATCTCCTCCAGCACTTTGGGAGTGTAGCGTACCACCAGCTTGACGCTGTCCTTAGCCGCCTTCAGCAGCTCCACCGCCTTCTCATGGTGTTCTCCTTCCACGCTCTGGGAGCAGGGAGAACAGATTTAATAATGAAAATGCTGCTTTGATCTAGAGCCCTGCCCTCTTTTTCATACGGAAAGGCTGCTGGGGTTTTAGGAAGTTTCCACACCTTATGCTTTTCAAGGGACCATAAAGGGAAAGTATTAGTTAAGTAAGATTTATGCACTACTGGGAATCTATTCATTCTCGTATTTTAAATAAGCCAAATCTGTTTTAGGTTGCATTAGAAATGTAATTTCTGATCTGTGTGAAAAGGAAGGGAAATACTCAATAAGCTTTGTGCCAACAAAAAGAATGTGAAAAAACCCCAAACCCCGCAGTAAAAAGCCAAACAGTCTGTTTGCAAGGTACAAAAATAAATATTTAAATGTTGGTAAAAAATGAAGAAATTACAAGTATGAAATTGCAATTCCCTTCTTACACTCTGGCCCCGTTTGGATCCTGCAGGGAACAACATGTGGTGATTAAGCAGTCACCGCGCTGCATGCGAAGGAGCATGCCCGCTGCTCCTGGCGACAAGCCGTGTCTTAGTTAATGGCATTGCTCACACGTTTAACATTTATGTGATACGGGTTCTCTACTAGAAATAAACTAGTCTTTATCTGGTTAGGTGTAAGCAATCAAACACTAACAACTGAAACAATGCAAGTTCTTGCTGAAGGAATATGTATTTTCCCTCCCTTTCTGGAAAATGGTTTACAGTAAGATGATATCTGCTGTGAAATCAAAAGCATTCCCAAAGGGGCTCAAGCTCTGATTGCTATGCTAACATTGTTTGAAACAGTGAATTTCGAAAAGAGAGAGGTGACTCAGCTGTGAAAAGAGTATTTAATTTCTACCGTTAAGTGGACTGACCAGAGTGCTCTTCAGGCATATGGATTGTTCCACACCTTAAGAGAAATTTTCAAATGGTGTATGATTGCCCATGTGTGTTGTAGGGTATATTTCAACAAACAAAAGCACCTTTGCACAGAAAAAAAAAAGACTGCACAACTGAGACCTTCACATGGATTTTAGACCACTAAAAAAAAAAAAAGTAATTTTCTTCCCACATAAAATAAAGCAAAGTTTTACTACATGCTGTGTTTTAAAACTCATACGTATACCATGCTATTTAAAATGAAACTATATCCATAGGTCTCCAAAGAGAAGCAGCAGCATTCAAAGTACCTGAAGTTCAATTCATGTTAAAAGAATAACTCAGCATCGTTATAGCAACTGTCTGAAGAAAATTCTTTCTATTTTGATCTCTCCTATTTGACTGAGTAGCATTGTGCAAGAACAGTGAATTAAGAATTACTTCTGCTGTGGCACACTATGAAATAACTAGAAAAACTGTGAAAAACTAGCTGTGTGAAAACACAGCTAGAAATAACAACGAAAAATTTCAAAAAGCAGACAAAATACACTCCTACATAACTAACATAAACAGCACAATTCAAGCTTATCACCTTGCTATTTATCTTTCTTCTCCTGTTAAATATCGTTCAAAATATTAATACAAATAATTATTTCATGTCTGGGTCAACTGACTGGACTCAAAGAGTTTCTACAGAAATGTTAAGATGCTTCAAAAATATTTCTGCAACTTAGAGAAATAATGAATGTCATTTCAGGTGCTGAAATGATTACCAGAAACAGAGAAAACCTTGAAGTAAATAAGTGTTTGATTGTTGAAATAAATTACTTCATGTTTTTGAACTGTATGTTCATGAAATTCCTCCAGTAGGTCTCCTATTCAAAGGTCTTCAAGAAAATTAATGATCTGTGATGACCAGATTTGTTAGAAATTGTGACTGGGATAAATTTGCTGAACAAGCACTGCTACCCAAAAGTAATTAGGAGAAAAAAAGAGTTTCCTTACAAATATGTGAAAAAGACAGATGCTCCAAAGAGAGCTAAAATAAAAAGCTATTGATGCACAGGGTGTTTTGTCAAATTGCTTTAATGAACAAGTCACAGATACAAATTAAAACCTCTTCCCCACATCCCCTACCCCATAAGTGCTCAGTGTTAGAAGAGGTGATCGTAACTAACACACACTGTAACTAGCTGTCTTTCATAACTCATTGCTTTGTGACCGGCTTTTGTAAACACAGGTTTCACCTTAAGAGGAACCGTATAAAATTTGGCATTACTTCATATTTCATTTTTTGCTTGTGAATTGTGGTCAGTATGACGTGGCATGGTCATTCAGAGGAAACAACTGTACTTAGTGTTGTCGTGATCAGTTTTGCTGTGGAACAGTATGAACTTAGGACAGACTATGAACAAAAACTGTAAAGTCCCAAGCCACATGAAGTAGTTAAAATATTCATTTGCTTTCAAAGAGTTGGATGGTTCTAACTGGCACGAATAAGCAATTGTGATTGTATCTGTTTTGCAGGGGAATAACAAGATGGTGTACTTTAATACTTCATACAACTTAGTAAACCGTATTTAATTCATGATTGCCTGGTTTTTTTTTCCCATTTGCCTCTGGCTTTGTTCTTCCAGTTTACAGCCAGTATTTTCTAATTAGAAACAAAGGGTTTGACTTTGTTGCTATCCAGGTCAATGGAAAACTCCCATTGACTTGACTAGTAATGATACAGAATTAAGCCTAAAGCTTTGAACAATAACCAAAGAGAAAGGAAGGAGAATAAAGGGTAGTGCTGCTAAATATGAATCCTACTCTCTAAATGTACCTAACTCAGGTCTGAACAACTACAGTTTTCAGCTGCTATTAATACGATTGCTATACGTGCTCTTAACATCTTCATTGCTGCTTGCACTCATATTTCCAAGGCATTACAAACGCTTTACCTGCATAGCGGTAGCTGCGCAACTTAAATAGCAGAGCCCCTTGGAGTAGGGAAAAGAGCTTATACCAGCAAAGGAAGTTGTTTTGCTGTTTGAATTCTTGTGCCTCTGCAAACCTCTGAGGCTGTGCTGGCGAAGGACTCCTGCTGGTATCGGTCATGCCTGTACAGGGATTTTGCTGACTGGATTACACTGGGAACATTGTGAGGATCTGACACTCACGTTACTTTAGAACCGCCCACCAAACATGGGATTGAATAATTTTGTTTCAGAATGCGTGTCCTTATTTAATATGTAATTTTTAATTACATATATTTATATAAACTTATGTCTGTATTTCCCTTATTGCATTGGCAGATTGTGTCAAAAAAAGGGATGCAAAATACTGTAGAGACAAGAACAGCTGAAAGAACTGCAGATATGGTGTGGGGAAACAGCAACCATTACTGTACCCAGGCTCACACACTTGTCATAAATATAAAAGAAAAAAATCCCAGTCTCTTGCAGACAAAAAAGAGAATCTGATTGTAACCCCACAGGTTGAGAAACTGAGAATATTTCTATTAGATATCTGTAAGCAAATGCTTGAGTGAGAAATTAGCCATTATACACCTATTTTGTATCCCTTTCTGAGTCTGACTCACACCAGGTATCTAAAAAATGCAGAATCTTTGCCAGATATGAACAGCCACCAGCAAGTGCCTTTGCTGAGCCATCTGCAGGGCACACTGCTTTCAATTTCCTTTCTTTTAGGGGGTGCGGGACAAAAGTATGTAACAAAATCCCCAGCATAATGAGAAAACACTTTTTTTAACATCCGGTGAAACAGCTCAAGGAACAGTCATCCCAGTCATGCTGGGATAACAAATCTGGATTCTGAACACACAGCTCTAATTTTATGTTGATAATTATAAAGTTGGATAACCACCAACTTCTGAGCACAAACAAGTTACAGATATTTCATTTTCATTTCATGTTCCACTGCTGAGCCGTCTGTTGTATTGTACATACTGTATATTATTTGCTTTTCTTCAGCTAAATTGAGAGAAGCACAGAGTGAACTAGTCCCAGTGAACAGTGTTAAATTTAGACCTTTTTCCTCCTGTCTCAAGCTGTCTGCAAACAAATTAGCACTTCTATAATTTTTGCCTTTTTACAAATTATGTTGTATGGGCTTAATTCAGCCCAAGGTTGGTGTATGAACAGTTGCTCACAGGCATTATTCCATGCACGCAGCTGCAATTCAACCTTCAAATTCTGTTGTTTAGACTCTGAAGGCAAAACTTTCTGTTGCATTCGGGAATCAACTTTCTCATGTGCCTACATGCAATTGGGAATTTTGTATTGTGTGGGGTTTTTTTTTGCTACATTAGCTTAATATATATTCTAGAGCACGTTCATGACAGTTTTTGAATAGGGTATCATGGAACAGAGGTGACAACAGTCAAATTCAATATATCTTGACATCTGAAGGTTCACCAGTTTCCTCCCCTGTATTTGCCTAGGTGCTGTTGACAGTAAAAGGATTTTTCAAGAACCATCCATCAATTAGTGAATATAAACTCTTTTTATCTGTCTTTTTATTCACCTGTTGAAGGAAGTGCTGAAAAACAACAAAATTATTTGATGTACTTCCATCAGTGAAGTTCAGGAAATTTACTTATAAAATGTGCAGTTGATTTCTTTTTCCCTGAGACTAAATGATCTTTTTAGTGGGTTTTCTTTTTTTTTGTTTTGAATCTTTTCTTCCTCACTGTGTACAGGGGCAAGTAAGCTTCCAGACCTATTATTTCTCTTTTGAGAACATGATGGTTGATAGAAGAAGTGGTGAAAGTCTGTCTGAAGTGTTGCACTGATATTTTGTTTCAAGAGAAAGGGAATAGCTATTGTTGAGAAACAGATGACAACACGAAAGCATGTAGAAAACAGCATTTTTTTCATTCTTTATGGGCTTGCAACAAAGAGGAAATTTAAGTTGGAAAGTCTTATATTTATGACTGGACTCAGGAATTGCTTCTACGTGCCTTTGGTGTATTTAAATATGAGGTTTAGATGGAGGTTTTGCATGAAAAAGGATTATGTTTTCATTAAGAGAAGTGTAGGGTTATATGAATGAGTATGCCTACCCTCTCAGTAGTTTACATTCCCTTGTAAAAGGGAACAAAAAGCAAATGAAAGGCAGAATTTGACCCATATCATGTAGTCAGAGCCTTGTTTTTCCTTTCTATTCCAAGAGCCCTTTTATTTTTACCTTGATACTGACATTCACAGTGAAACTACTGCAAAACACTCCACCCTGAAGTATTGACTTACGTGAAAAATGACTATGTAAAAAATGTACCTTTTTACTGAAAATACATGCTCCCTGTATGTGTTCATTTGTACAGCTGATTTCTCTGACAAAGATATCCCAGCTGGATGAATGTCACTGAAAGAAATCTGGAATGTCCCTTCCATTGCAAATCAGCACCAAATGTGCATACTAAATTTCTTTTGATTTTATGTGTTCAAATGCTCTGAAAGTCACAAGGCTGCGCAAGTGCCACTGAGGCACCACTGTGAGTGGAAAGGGCTGTGTGCCTCAGAGCCTATGAAGTGCAAGAATGACAAAGCCTGTAATTATGCTTTTACTGCAAAAGGGATTTGCAGAACTATCAATGAAGAAAGACATAACTTCCTTTAAATTAAGCACGTGGTGTGGATTTAAAATGAAGCTCTTCAAGCACCCTCCGTTACAACAGAAGTTGTAGTGGCACAAAGCTGTCGATGCAGCTTTGCCTCACTTCACCGCAAATGCACACTGAGCTAATTCTTTTTGTTTCATATGGCTGCATTTTAAATCATGGTATTAGAACAGCTGTGAAAAAAGAAAATCCAGACAAAAGTGAAAGCTCTATCAAATTTCCACATACCACTCCATTAACCGAAAGCAGCTGGTCCCCCCGTTTGAGCCCTCCATGCCTTTCTGCCACTCCTCCAGGAATGATGCGAGAAATATAAATAGGTGAATTTTGTTCCTTTCCTCCCATGACATTAAAGCCCAGGCCTTCATCAGTCTTTGGCAGCTCCACCACTCGCGGGTGTGAATGGCCTTCGCTCGCAGCAAAAGCAGCAACTGTTGCCTGGAAGAAAAAAACGAGTGATTTGGCTATGTAGGGAGAACACTGATACACACTCTGTTGCTCATTTGCAGGAAGAATTCATTCCTGTGGAAACATTTCAGTATCTTACTCTGACTTTTTCTGATTATCTGAAAGCATTTTAAAAATATTGAGTTCCATGCCAATACTTTTGAAATAAAGGAATAAGCAGAGGAATAGAGAGTTTAGGTGACTTGTGAAAGATAACGCAGAAAGTTAGCAGCAGAGCCAGAGGTAGGCACCGGGAAGCCTGACTGCGCGGTGGTGAGCACTTATGATCACTAGTGCATTTCTTCTTTGCCTTTTCACAGGGAGAAAATTTATTACTGTGGGATAAGATACTGTGATCACTACCGTGTTCCTAGTTGAAATAAAGTGGATGAACTGAATTGTTAACCCTCTGCTCTGCTTTCAGAGGTACAGAATTATTTTTTATTCTTTAGGCACAGAAAAAAATCCTAAAAGGATATTCTTATTTTAAAAAAGTTTAATTTATAATCTTTTAAAAATCTTGCAAACGAAATAACTCCTGGAACAGGAGTAAGAGTTTTTATAACATAATTTGATCAAAATGTTCATTGAAAAATTAAATCTTAAAGACATTTGATTTATAAATCAGTTAGAAAAATCCTAGATCGCTAATCTTACTCTAGCAAAAAAACCCCCCACATAACAAACTGTAAAGCTTGCATCCAGAAAAATATTACATCTTCATTTTTTCACTACAAGTGTTTTCCTACTTATAGATCTTAGTAAATTGTTAAATAAACATGAAGAAAATCTTTTATCCTTTTCAACGTGTGTTTGTAGTCCAAACTGCTTGAACAGTTCTGCACTATGCTAATGTTTTTTGAGCATCCTAATAATGCTTATGCTTAATAGAAGCTAGTGGATGATGTGACTTAATGGATCATTCTCAGTTACATGTTTTTGCACATGCAGACCTTGTCATCATGCATACATTTTATGTCAGACATGAATGCGCTAGGAGAATGCAATGCAGACAGCCCAGAAATAACCAGGAAATATTGCGATATTGAAACATTGCTCTGTAACCCTGCTGTTCTATATGAATAAGAAATGAGAATGGCAAACACTAATTGGATTTCCCCCCATTTGCATTTAGAAGCAATAATTTCTGTTTACCTGCAGTGTGGACAAATCAGGATTTCATATACACATTTCTCTGTATAGAACCATAGACCTGACAAATTTACATTGTCCATTAACTTTCAATTAGAAGAAGGTTAAGGTCAGAAGAACAGTCTACATAAAAGAACGTTCTATTTAGTAAGGACAATACACTGCAATTTAGTGTGTATTAGGTTATTTGCTGGCCACTATACAGCTTGCTTCTCTGAAATACTGTGGAAATAGTTTTGTAACACACACCCAACCTTCATCTTCTGATACAGCGTTAAATTAAAATCTCTTAACTTAAATACATAATGGTAAGATCTTCGTTCCATTAGGGTTTCAAGGAGTTTTGTCACTAACTTCACAGGAGTGGGACCATGAAGAAATATCTCTTATAAAGATGCCTGGCTTTTGCAGGTTTACTTGTTTTGCATAGTATCTGCTATACCACCCAGAAGATGGTGTTGAGTACAAATGATAATGGGAAAAAGAAAGCCATGGTAGATCTCCCTGTTTGGAAGCATCTATCTTTGTGCATGTTATGAAAATACAGAGCATATTTCATACTGGCACATAGAATGGGTTCTTTCATGGTTGTGTGAATTCCCTGAGAAAATTATCATTTTAGTAGTAGCAGTAATGTAGCTGTCATGGTCTAAGGATATGAGAAAGGCAGGTCCACATGGACAAAGAGACCATATGTTTTATTAAAACCGGTAATGCATCAGAAAAAACGGGCTTGCGTTTGGCTGTGGAGTCTCTTGATCAGGCTGTTTTTGTCACTGTTCATCCTTGCCACTTGCTCAGTACCTACAGTTCCCGTTAGTTAAAAGTGGAATTTTGACTGTTTAGTTTCTATCTCCCAAATCATTGTGTCCTCTCTGGATGAGCTGTATGGGAAAATAGTCCATTAAAATATTGGTTGTTGCAGGCAGACTTCTACAGAATGAACCAGTAGATTTGCTTTTGCAAAGCAACTTTTCAAAAAGCATCAAATTCCATAAAATCATTCTCTTTTCTTAAGCTACAGAAGCAGCATAAAGGTTGAAATTTTCCGTTATGATTGTTACCTGGGAAGTAGCACTGGTTCTAGACTCTGGGCTGCCACTGATGTCTAAATTTTCTTACAGTGTACACACGAATACCTGAAACACACACGCGCACAGTCAATTACTAGGTCACTTTGGTAACACGTATTTCAACAGTTGCACATGTCCTACCTTTGCAGTGGCCCTGGCTCGGAATTCGGGGCAGCCATTAACAGTTATGGTTTCATGCATGTATTGATACACCTAAAATGTTCATGAAAATAAAATGAAATTAATTATAGAAGCAAAACGAGGACTTTATATTAACCCAGACAGGACAGTCCCTTTCCCTCATAAGACTATGTTTCATTAATGCTGTATTCACGCAATCACACAGTCAAGTGTCTGCTGAACTTGTGCATGCTTCCCATCTCTAGCACGTCATTTCCCCAAACCAGGACAGTCAGGTTCTATGTTATCAAAAATGGGTGTCTCCAGGCAACCGATTTGAATGCAAATGATCTGAACTGATTTGGGCGGTGTCTCAGCCTTCAACAATGGCTTCTTTGTTCTCTGAACTTTCCTATGAACTGAAGATTTAGGAGACTGATGTTAAAAAAATATGTAACTTGCTCAGCATACAGATGCTGAAGAACGAAAGTGAAAATAAAATTTTGGACAAAGGTCACAGGACTGGTTTCCATCAACCATAGCTAGGAACAGTGAAAAGTACTGGCAGTCTGGTAGGTCAGACATGGGAAATGGGTAAGATTATCCTTTAGAAAGGAATTGTACATTCACGTAAGTGGCATAAAATCAACACTGCTGATATGTACAACTTCCCGTCTGTTGTTTTTTTCTGGTAAGGACTTTCCTTAACTCTCCCTTTTAAACATCTTCAGTAAGGAGAAAGGAAAAGGTGTTCTCTCACACTGCCTTTGTTCTCTAGATTTGTCACACTCTTACAGGAAATATATTAAAAAATGCCTTTATACTAGCCCGTTATTTTGAAAGCAAACTTAAAAAATAAAAATATTTTTATATAACATATGGAAATTGTTTTTGAAAGACAAAGGTGAATGCAAACAAATCATTTTATTATATTTTCTTATAAAACCACCAAAGCTAAGTAAATATTCCTACATGCCACTGATTTACTCTGGGCATTTTCTTGACCTACTTAATCAGGAATTTTGTCTTTTCATGTGCTTTATGTCTCAGGTTGCATTCCTCGGAGAGGACCTTTCCTGGTAAAATATATTAGCTTTTACAGCAATCTCTTTCTTAGGGTCCTCGAGGAATGCAGATTCAATTGTGCTTTCCAAAATATATTTACCTTTCACTGATTTGGTGATACTTTAGCAGAAGTGTCAAAACTTCCCTCTTTGGTAATGTAAAAGTTACTTTGGCAGAGAAGGTGTCAGGTCCTGTATTTAATTGACCTATAAACAACAGCTTGTCCCATTGATATGTAACACTTCCCCATTCCCCTGTCCTGATGACTTGTTATGCAGTATCATAACGATATATCTCTCCTCACTGAGCCTTTTATTATAAAATTTACACACTGACGAACACATTGCTACAAACATCTAAATGGAATTAAGATGTGTGGCTCATTTCTGATCTCAGTGGACAGACATAGTGGTAATCAAACACTCTTGAGCAGTAGAATGTTTGGGATGACTGATCCACAAACCTTTTTTGAGGGATAACATACACCAGGGAAAGGCAAAAAAGGAATGGAGGTAACAAATGCAATCCACTTTAGAGATCTAAAATACACTACACACCTTCAAAGTAAAGTAAAAAGTTGTTTTGTCTTGACTATTGTCAGCTTCATAATATCCTGGTAACTAATTTGTATACTGGTGAAAGAACAAACTCACGAGCGTGTGATTAAACAAATATGTTAAAAAAGAATCAACCAGCTCAAAAACTTGTGAAAAATATGATCAATAGTGTCATATAATCCTTGGGTTCATTTGTAGATTTTCAATGATAACAGAATTAAAATGGTGTTCTACAAAGAGTTATCAGTGATCATAATACCTACAGCACAGTTCTTGGGAAAAGAAGCGTTGCATGTCAAATCTCGTTCTCTATAAGCAACAGATGCGACCAGTCTTGAGTATCTGCTTCAGGCATTTGTAAATCTAATTCTCCTATTTGACTGTTACATAAGGTTTAATGTAATTTGAGTTTAAGAAGGATAAAATATATACCTACATAACTTTCTTATTATTAAGTCAGTTTGACAACCAAACAGATTAACTGTACCTGTTCCACCAAGGCCCTTAAACTCTTTGTAGGGTTCCGATCTAATCACTGCTCATTCTAGCAATGCACAAAAAGCACACTGAAGGCCATAAATAACCGTTGTTTGCCTGTAGCCACACTAACCCCTTTATCTACACTGTTCTCAGCACTACCTTAGCCATGATTCATGTACAACGAATCCATTCTGCTGCCTCTTCTATGTACAAAGAACTGATAAAACTGAAAATCTCTTTGTTCTCAAACTAAATAAAGTGGCATTTAAATTCTCCCAGAGTGGAATATAGCTTCTCGTTCAATCCATTGTACACAACAAGTAATTGAAATCGTTTCATATAACCTTTCCTTTCAGTGCCTACTATTATCTGTACATCTGATTACATTTTTAACATATAGCGATTCTCCTGAATCTGAAAATGTTATCCGTATCTCTAGATTTCCTTATTGGAAAAAATATCACTCAGTACATAAGAAGACAAAGGTGAAGAATTTAATTATAAGTATCTGAAAAGTTATTTACTAAAGAAGTCTTTTAAAACAGTGACCTTTGTTGACTGTAAGAGATGAATAATTTCTAAAGACATCATTGTGTTATAGGAATGAGTTGAAGAAAGACAATGAATGTATCACAGAATCACAGACAGGTTGAGGTTGGAAGGGACCTCTGGAGGTCATCTCGTCCAACCCCCGTGCCCAAGCAGGGCCGCCTACAGCTGATTGCGCAGGACAGTATCTAGACAGTTACTGTAAGTTACTAATTTTAAAAAGAGCTGCGTATCTATTTTTGTATGTACAGCTATTCCTTTTTAGAGTGTCTAAAGGACTACATGAATGTTTAGTAATATTATTTGCTGACAGACTCCATATGCAGTCTGATGGTCTAGTGCCTAGGGAAAGGAGTTTCCACAATTCATTAATAATAGAGATTAAATTACAGGTGAAATGTCAGTGTTTCAAGATGCAAAGCTGCAGCTGTAAGGTAAATGGTAATGTTTCAGATAATTTTCCCCCACAGCGATTTCTACCAAGATTGTCAGTGTCTGTACACTGAACGTTCATCGGGTAAAAGCGTGCTGCAGACAGGGGTTTGTTCACACAGCTCTCATTTGTGCTGTGGAGCTAGACATACTCGCCTTTGTTTTCTCTTTCCTGTGGTGCAGAGAATACAACACTCCCATCAAGAAATACTCCTTGAAGAATGAATGTAGGATGAATATAGATCTCAGACTTTTTCAGCTTCTGCAGGCAGTCTCCTCAGACACCGTAATCTAAAGTTATTCTCCCACAGTACTCAAAAAATACAAAAAGAGTGAGGGAGGAAAATTACATCTAGGAAATCTGAACTTGGAAGTGAGTCCTCCTTGTACTGTGGCAGCCCTTGCTAGCACAGAGAAATGTACATTTTATTACTCTCCCAGCAGGAGCTGTAGTGAGTCAGATGCAGCAGGTATTATTGTTATGACGATGGTCCTCGTCCCCACACATTCAGCTGGGAGGCAAAGCAGCTGGTTTAGCATTACTGAAGCACGGGAAGGGGGGCTGCCTTACAGGTACTTTAGGAGCTTGCTTCTTAACAAAAATTACTCCATATGGACTCATAATAAAGCAGCATGTACTGGGCTGGCCTATTTAAGTCAATGTGAAGCTTTAGGAGGAGGTCCAGGAATAACAGTGCACTTAGCAGCCTGTTTTATAAAGGTGCCTAGAAGCAGCATTCTGTTTACAGCCTGAATGATGCAGCATCTTTTCTGCTGGATTCTCGAAGTTACAATTTAATTAAACGAATTTTGTTCCATTAACTTCTGTAAGAGGTATTCAATGCTTCATCCCCTGATGAAATATTGTGTAATTCTAAGTGCAACTGTAGCTACAATAATGGTGCTCTGTTCACTTTACGACAACTTGGTCTGAAAATCAGAAGGGAAGAGGCATGAGACAGAAATCATTTTACCGCAATGAGCAAGCGTTCAAAAAACACGCACAGACAAAACCCAAGACAGAGTACATTGCAATTCAGACCTGTGAAGTAGCAGACCCAGATAAACTTTTCCGAGATTTTTAAGTGAGGAAGTAACCTTTTTGAAAATATTGGGGGTTTCTTAGCACATGAGATAACATATGTAAGTAGTAGTAAATCAGCTGTGTTTCCACAGTGTCTGCAGCATGATAATATATAAAAAGACATACAACTCTTCCTTCAAGAAGTCACAACCTAAGCTGGAATTCCAAGTGCCAGAGGTAAGCAGGTTAAAGGGTGGAATGAAGAAGCAGCCTTCAAAGAGATTGATAAACAATGTTTAACACATGCATTGGCATCATCTGGGTTTAGTTTCTTCAGTTGGTCTGCCATATTTTTATTGCTTCAATGCAGAAGAGAATTGTATATCTATTTTTGGAAGAAGTCTTTCAAGTAAGGGAAGACAGGAGCCTGACAGACAGTACAGACTGGAGAGTTAGCATGAGAATAACCAGTGCAAGGAAGACATAATTGGTTTCATTGCATTTATGTAGTCATGCCAATGGAACTGTGTATGTGTGCATCCTTGCAGAACAGAGGGTAAGCTATAAAAAAATTGTTATTTACGTACACCTCAGTATGATGCTTCTGCCATCAACAATACTGAATCCTAATTGCCTTCATATGTTGGAAAGGATGAAGTAAATATTACTCCCTTCTAAGATGTCAAGTGGAAAGGAGTATCTCAGTCTTTTACCATGGTGAGAAGAGCTCACGTCTGTGTATGTGCTTTATTCAGCATAGCTGCTGGCCTCTCCTCCCCTCTTCCCAAAATCTGCAGCTGACTCTCAGACCTTCAGCCTCAACCCACATATCATCTCATTTGGTGTGCGTGCACCAGTTCCTGGCCAGGAGGATGCCTGCTCTTGTGACAGGGAGAAGTTACAGTACAAAGGTGCACTGGAGAGCTGCTGACCTCCTCTGCGGTGCCTTGTTTCTGAGGGCAAACTTCTCCCTGCAGCACAAACCAGTTGTGTCTTCCCCCCACACACACTTTCTTTCATCATTTTACCTCTTTACATTCTGTTTGGCATTTTTGTCCTTCCCCACAACCTCTTGCTTGTATTTTCCATTCTTAATCCGATACACTTAATGCTTGTGGAGGGGAATGCATTAGTTCCTATGCCTGGACAAACTCCCCAAGAGCCGTACTTCAGCACTCAATTCAGATCATACTTCTACCACATCAGGGGGTAAGGACATTTTAAATGCTACAAAGAACAGGAGGGACTCTGGACGCCTTTAGCCTCTTGTACGCCATAAACCATGGAATCTCATCTGGTAATTTCTGCACCAATCATAAATTTTGCTTGAACTACAGAGTCTTTAGAAAGGTCTGTGAATTTCAATCCTGTAGCTTGTTTAGGAAATTGGTCATCTGGTTAACAGCATTTCCATTAACAATGGATTATTTCCAAGCTAAATTTGTCCAATGTCAAGTTATAAGTTTTGCATGTAATTTGGCCTTTTTCATCTCTTTTGGTAATCTTTCCTTCTTCTCCACTGGAAGTATTTGTAGGTCTTTGGCTATCTATGCCCTTTATGATAGATTTGTTGACATTCCAAACAGTATTTGCTTTTCTACAAGATGACCCACAAACCCACCTAATTGTCCATTTAAGATGACACCTGAACAGATGAGGATATAAAAGAAGGAAAACAAATCAAACTCAAACAAAAGCATATGTAAGCCGAGTGCAGTGTGGAGGTATGCAGCTTACCTTCCTCTTTCATAATGAATTTTTACCTCCGTAACCTTACTTAAGCTCAAAACCAATGTAGTAGAGCGCTTCCATTCAGTCATAAACCCGTGACAGCTCAATGAAAATGGAAAATCTCTAGTGACGGTATGTTTAGTTTTGCATCTCTTGAATATCAAGTAGTTTTCTGGTTTTGTGCCTGTGTTCTGCTTTTTAAAATTATCTCGTGATAAGAATGATCAGGAAAGCACGGCTGCATAATAAAAGCATGTCTTCTCCACAGCTATAGCCTCTAGCTAAGATAGTGAACTAAACATGGTCATATACCATACTCCAGAAGACAGTAGTTCCATGGTAACTTGAAAGCAGGCTGATTTTCTTTTCTATCTATCCAGTTGACTCAAAAAAAAAAAAGTTAACATTGTTTTTTCATTGCATTAATAGCTACTTTTATCTTTGGTAGTTAAAAAAAAGGGGAAGGGACTATTCTGGATTATTGAAGAGAAAAAGAATTTGAGAAGACTGTCTTTCTAAATTGCAGTCCTTGTGAGGGACATTGACAACCTCAGAAAACCACTGGCTGTGGAAGAATACCATGGATGCCATGTATACACGCCACAAATTCACGGTTACAATAAACTTAGATTCTTCTTAAACAAGATTGAGCAAATGAATCACAAAGGCCTGTTCTATTATAGGCCTACACCATGTGTTTGATTAATCCCGACAGAAGCAGAGTTAGGCTATCTCATACTCATGTTCATGGTGTATAGTGTACATCGTCTTCATTCTGTCCCTGAGAGGGACAAAAGGTCTTCTTTTGTCAATGTCAAAAGGACAAGTCAATGGATGCCTGTGAGTACAGTGAGGTTGAAATGGTTGAAAAGTACCTTTGAGAGGAAGGCATGTGATCTATTATAGGCTTACTGGAAGCAGCAAAAACTCTGTATTACTTAAGTTATTTCCTGCAGCTACTGATTTTGGACAACTCATAGAAAAAGCTGCTCTATGACAACTAGTCTGTATTAATGAGCTATTTATATCTGACAGAATGTGGTCATTCAAGGTTGCTGGCATTCTGAATATTTTTACATGATAAGCTTTCATTAGCCTGTGAGCAGTTACATGCTTGCATTGGGAAAACTGTTGGTGTCTATTTTCAAAACCAGACATCTCTATCATTTTCACAATTGTCATAACAATCCCTTTCCATGAAGTACCACTGAATGGATGCAGCTACATGCAGTAGGGATGCTCACCCACTAAAAAGCTCAAACCTACAAATGAAACTCAGTCTTGTTTAACATCCTGAGGAGATGAGACAGTTTTAATTTCAGAACATGTGGAAGAAATATTATGAATGTTGTCTTCTACATTTTCATAGAGGATATTTTATTTAAGAGTTTTCTTCTTTGGGGGGTGGGGGTTATGGAAGAAACTAGGTCAGTTTTACCAAAGTGAAAAAACTGATCCAAATCTTGATGCATTATTAAGCTGTCCTTAGGCAGTAGGAAAGAACCAGCACAGGACTGAAACATTGTTAAAAATAAATGAAGTATAATCACTGTAAGGGTATGATATTTTAATTTTGGGTGGAATACTTTATGGAGGCTCCAGTTAAAATACCAAAATATTATTTGCTCCGGCATTTTACATTTTTTGTGTGGAAAAGGGTGGTGCTCACTCTGCTCTGACAGTATCTGTGTTGCTGTCTGAAAGCTGAACCGTTTTGGGCCCTGAATTCTTGCCATATGAGACTGTGCCTGTCCAAGAAACAACCCAACAGGGGTTACAAGCTGGGGCCAGAATGTCTTTCCGCCCTTCTGTGTGAGCAGAAGAAGCTAGCAGATGTACCAGGAAATGCATGCTGTCATATCCTCTGCACATATTGGATGAGTCAGTTGAAACACTCCTGGTGTTGCTGTTAGGACACACAAGACCTCTGTGTGCCCCCTCTTCTTCCCTCCAATGTTGATTCTGTCTGGAAACATCACTCTGATGCTGTAAAGTCAACAGGAGGTTGCCTGGCACCCTCTTAAATACAATGAAAAATAGACTTTTATTTGCAAATAAAATATATTAGGAACAATAAAAATATGATTTGGTCTTTTAGTTTATTTCATGTCCCTTACACGCTGTTCTATGCTCTAAGTCAATGGCAACTATGGTCTGGCATCTTTGAAGGCAATGTTACAGATGCCTCAGAAACTGCATGCTTTGCAGTCACTGAACTTTAGCAAACTGCTGTCCTGAAAGTCTCTTTTACTGCTTCTACTGCAATACACTGGCATCAAAAGAAATAGCAACATGGGTGATTAGTTCATTCCCTTAAGACCACTTGAAATTCATAGCTAATAATTTAAAACTCTCTCTCTTAGACCTCACTGCCAGTTACTTTTGAGTTCAAAAATATGCCAAGCATTAATAAACACTAATTTCCTCTACTTTATCAGTAAGTCTGTATATGCTGTTGGGGCTGCCGTATGCGAGAGCCGTATTCCAAACATTAACAAATTCCACAAAACCTTGCCAAAATCCTCACCTGGATAAAACATGATATAACCTGAGCCCATCACGCAAGTTCATCTCAAGTGTTCCTATCGAGCCGAGAAGGCAGGGAGAAGGAAGGAAACTGCTGATGTTTCTTGTTTTAAATACCAACAAAAAATGTAGCTAAAATGGCATTTTAAAAGAGTTTTACTATTTCTTTTCTTTTCTGAAGGCACAATTAAAAAATGGAGATTGAGCAGCATTCCTCAGGAGTCTCATCAGTGACTTCAGTTAAGTGGAAGCAGGGGGATACTGAGGCTCCATCAAGGCAGAAACAGTGGTGCAGTGGCTTCCAATAACCTGTCAGCATAAACACTCCTTGGTAGTTCACCTTGCTGCTGATTCCTCTCAAGAGGAAGAGTCAGGGTTGAGATGAACTGCAGCAGAGGCTATTCTGTTTATCCTTATGGGTTTTATACAATCAAATATGATACTGCAACAATGAACTAAAACGATAATGTGAGGAAAAGAAAAAAGATGCTGAGGTACCTCGCCCACATTCCACTGGAGTCACCTTCTGCAGCACACACAACTGCAGCCGCGTGCAGAACTAAGAGCATCACCTGAGCACCACTTACTGGAGAGTTTTAGTAAATACGGTACAGCAATCCAGATAAACTGTGATATAAACAAGGTCCGTCATTGCTTTGACTCTATACATTGCAGGACTCTTGCAGCACTAAAATATTTATCCTTTGTGAAAGGCACAACTACGCAAACAGAGCACGAATATGAGTAGATATATAGCCATCAGCCAACCCTGAAAATTGATCTTTAATCAAAATCAATGGGAGAAAGCACTGATTAAAGACCAGTGATATGGTCTAGGCCCAGATTCTGGGGTACTACATCTGTGAAATCAATGTATTTAGCTCTAGGCAGCTAAAAAAAAAGTGACAACAGCAGCTGTTTTAAATCTCCTGCAGTGAAGTCATGGAAGTCGTAGGGACTTAGTAATTGCACAGAGGCTTAATAATGCCTTCTCTCAGATAATGCTTGGGCAGCTTGGTAAATTCATATAATTGCCATTAATGAAGGCCATCTGCTGAGGGACAAGGTAATCATTCCAGAAGTTCTCATTCATGCCATGCATGGCTTGTAAGCACAGAGTAATGCTTCCATCATTTACAGTAAAGTGGTAAATGAAACTTCACTGTTTTTCAAAATTTGTGTAATATCTGGTTACATTCACTCTAAAAAATAGGACATATTTGAACACAGCAAGGTAATTAAAAGAATATTTTTCTGTGTTTACTGCTAACTTAAGCTTTTTGCTGAACTTTCTAAATGCCTAATATGGCATGGTGGCAAGACAAAAAGCAGGCAGCCCATCTTTTGAAATCCTGCACTAATTTACCTACATTACTAATCCTTCTCTCAGCTCATCATTATAGATACAGTACTTGTAACCAGGAGAGGGAAAGTAAAACTCTGGAAAACATTAAAACATCACTGCTTCACCATACTGTCATCTTTGAATGAAGCCAAGTAATGCCCTTTCCAAACACTGACGGAGGTACTTGTTTAGTGGAAATTTTTATCATTATTTTATGTGACTTTTCATTGCTGGGACACTGGTAATGGAAAAGGGACAGAAAGGTACAACAAACAATTCTTGCAAATGCTACACAGCCCCAAATTCAGGTAAACCAGGCTGGTTCAGCTGACATTATAATCCACCCCAATATCTAA
This sequence comes from Phalacrocorax carbo, assembly GCF_963921805.1. NCBI lineage: Eukaryota > Metazoa > Chordata > Aves > Suliformes > Phalacrocoracidae > Phalacrocorax > Phalacrocorax carbo. The sequence continues at coordinate 44,803,708 of NC_087513.1, forward strand.
AAAAAAGATAAAATGCTGCAATTTCACAATTAGCATCCAGGAATGCAAATTTTAATTAAAAGGTACAAATCAATCCATGTATAAGCATGTGAAAATCTGAATGAATTTTGTCAATTTGCGCAATTCCTTATTTGCTGCTGCATGAGCACTACTGCTAAATTAATGGTGCAGTAATTCTGAATAAGCTATTTGGAATACCAGAACAAGGTATAACAAGGTATCAGATTAGCCCAAGGAGAACTTTGCTTCCCAGGCAGTCTAATGGGGCATCATGCTAATATAACCATGCAGCTTTCATGACCTGAGTTACAAATCCGAGCTGATAAATCTCTCTTGCTTTACTCAGATGAGTTGTCCTATTGCCCTTTTGTTTACTAATTGCCTTATTAGTAAGTCCAACATACCACTTTTCCTTAATCCTGACCAACACCTCAGTCTGCATGGTAAATGTGACAGTAGGGGACTTTAGACGGTCAGGTTTCATACTGAGCCTTAATCACAGTTCTGTGCTGTAAATTATAGCAGTAAGTCTTCTCAACACATTTTTTTCTTTTTCCCAAGTTGCATCTTATAATTTAAAAGCTTCAAAAGCTGGGCTTGCCTGTGGAGATGAGAGACTGATTGGAATTGTATTTCTCCTCCTGTAACAAATATTCAGCTCCCAGTGAAAGGAAAGAGTAAAGCTGGGCAGGATTTGAACTCTGGGGCTGCCCTCGGTGCCAGCCAAGAGAGTTTGGCCTGGTGAACCTCTGTTTTTACAGGAAATGTGATTCATCAGGCAGAAATCAATGGAACTCTCCTTTCAGGGGCTAGGTCTAGGTCTGGGAGGTGGAAGAAGAGCATTATATTGCAAACCGGACAAACAAATCTTGAGATTCTTGAAACACAACAAAACCAGGATTTCAAATGACTCCTACATTAAAATCCTAAATGAAAAAGTTTAATAAAAGAATTAATGAGAAGTTTTGCCTGAGTCCAGCTAATATCCGTATTGTTTATTTAGTGCAGCCCTTTAAAATGGAGTACACCACCTTAGTGGGATATCTGAAGTGAACAGCTAAGGGTTCCAGCCAGCCTCTTGTTGTCACACACTGCATCATAGTAAAGTAACGAGCACAGGATCACCAGACTCAGCTTTCACCACCCAGCAGCCTTCTTCTGGTTCTCTAATATTTGCAAAGACATATATCTGGAGTAATAACAGAAAGCGCAGGTAGGCAGCTCAAGGAAATGACCAGATAATTGCATATCAGCAGCACTGGGATTACAGGTGTTCAGACCGCTAAGGCACAAAAATAAAAATTATTAATTAAAGGAGATCATTCCAATATACTGACTAGGCTTGTTGAACTATCCTACCCAGCATTTAGTGCAACTACGTTTTTAATATGATAGAACATAATGAAATATATCTCTAAAGTAACTGGGGGGGGCATCCAGATCTCATCAGAAATGGGTCAGTATTCTGCCACTGCCATTTTTTTGCCTGTAAGTCACTAGTGGCCTTCAAATATCCAGGATGGTCCGTCCAAAAGATGATTTTATAGTAAACGTAAAAGTTTCAAACTAGTGAAGCAGAAACTGAAATATTTTTAAAGACAACACGTTGTTCCACAGACTAATTTCATACAAAACACACAACAGGAGAGTATTTTGTGTTGACTGCTCCTCCTCTTAAGAAATGATTGTCAGTGAACTGGACCTGTGAAAGTGCTTTTCTGCGATGACTTGATATTCTGGTGGGAGTCATAAGACAACAGAATGAAATAATAGTTATTTTTACTTGTCTGGTTGTCATACCACGTTTTTATAAACACTTTCTGATCTGATTACTTTTGGTATTGATAAATGTTTCATGACAGGTATTTACCAGTCAGATTTTCTTTTAAATAATATCCCCACAGAAAAATATTAGATTTAATCTTGAAATGGAAAATGAAGTAGCGAATGAAGGCTGGGAGGAGAGAGAGATACACCTGGATTTTACATATCTGACATACTGAAAGAGAGACTTGAGAGTCAGCCTGAAAGAAAACTTTAGCTTGTCAGGAGATGCATGGGTTGGTCAAGCTGTACTGTTACCCTCCGGGCAGTTCAGTACTGATTACCAGATGTGAACAGTAAATGAAATTCCCATAATCTGCTAAGGTATGTCACATTTTTTTGTTGTGGTTTTGTTAGTGGTTTTTGCTCAGCTATTTAGTCTATCTTCTGTGCCTACAGCTCTTTAAGGTTTCTTGCTAGACCAGAAGTTCACCCTAACTTACAGTTCTCATAACTTCCTTTTTACTGACTTACAACAGTTAAAGTCACTTTATCAATTCAGGTTGCCTAGTTTTATGTTCCATGCGAATATACCTTCTCAGTAGTTCAATTATGCACTCACTTTCACAGCCTTGCCCTTCATCTGTTCCAGTAACTGCCCAGGAATCAGAAGACTATAACATAGCAACAGCTTTGAATAAATAGCAAAAACACATGGAAGGGTAAAGGACTTAACGGTATAATGGACAAGATTCATGCATCATTTGCCAGGTGATAAGACTATAGAATGCTAATTAATCTTCATGTAGCTAGGGAGCTTTTGAAACTAGTAGTTTTAAAACACAATGAATTTTTTTTTCCAAAACTCAATTTTAATGTGGCAAAACTTCAGTTAACTTGTTTTCTGGTCTAGGGGTCTTCAGGTGAAAAGGAAATACTGAGGCCATTACATACTTCAATTATTTCTATTATTTTCAGAGCTAATATGTATTCTTGCCTAGTGCCAGACAGAATATTTCAGTTGGTGGTACTTATATTTAGCTAAGTGAGAACCATTAATCACCATTTCCTGACATAGCATCCTAGAAAAATGCCAAAGTACTTCTATTTAAATTTCATTCACTCAGTCACTTTAAAAATACTTTATTTCTATGGGATATTAGTGCGAGGATTTGAACTGGCAGTTGATTTACTAAATAAGTTCCCATAAATACAATTCATTAAAGCCATTTAACAGATCCCTACACATTAGATTGGAATGTATGTCAGCTAATAAACTTTTAAAGGTTAATCGATCATAAAAGTGACCTTCTGCTCCTGTAGTTAAAGAATTCCTACTTGTAGAAGGGACAATACACATTCAATCAATACTGTGTGGATTATATTTTATCTTTGATCCTTTCACCTGCACTCAGTTTCCCTGGGACATATTTTAACAATCAAAATCACTGGATAGTTAAGTGTCTGTAATTTTTTAAGACTGGAAAGGCAAATGTATATTTTCCAAAGCTCCTACCTTGAAGAGTTTGTAGGACTACAGGAGTCAGCCTTATCCTCTTTTACTAGATTTTATGATGAAAGAAAGTTAGGCTCAGCTCTTGCATTATACAATGACCACACCACACTGCTGATCTGAATCTCTGCATACATATAATAAGCAGTGTCTTCCAGAAATTGCATACTAATACAAAGCCTGTCGCTGCTCCTCATCCTGTTTCGATTACTCCTACCTACTGCTCACACCTGGTCTGCTTCACTGTGTTCTCCAGGAAGGACCTCCTGTTCCAAACAACTCCCACTTTTCCTGTTACTTCCAACTGACTGTCATGCCTTCTCTTGTAAGGCCAACAGCTTTTCTTCTCTAGTCTAGCTAGGTACTAACAGACGGAAGTAAAAGCCAGTCACCACACTCTCATGTCTTACACTCAGGATAAGAGAAGATAAACACTGGAAGGGAGCATTTGCAGGGAGATTTCTGTCTAGCCTCAGCTATCTCGAGCTCAAATATGCTGAGAAAAGACTGCGCTGTTCAGTAAAGTAGCTATCAGTCTTTCATAAATGCCAGTGTACATGAAGGGCATGCAAGAAGGTTATCCCTGATTAACAGCAAGACCCAGCTCAGATATCCTCTGAGCCCTTGCTGCAGTACTTGGAGATGTCTAACAATGTAACATGGCCAAAATACTCCATGCTTTTCTTCTTAGCTTTTTTTTTTAAAATGGAAGAAATTATTTTCTGCAATTTTCCAACAACTCTTCCACTGGGGGGAAAAAAGAGTTACTGTATAAACATTTGCCAAGGGCTTAATGTAACTGAAAAGAGGAGCCATATGTTGAACAACCGTAAGTACTAGCAATGTATTTATGCCAATTCTCCCACTCTCCCTAAGTCAAAAGATTTGTTACTGGGCCTTTTAGATGTAAAGATTTCTTCTAAGAAAAGCTTCACATGCATAGAGGTGAATGGCATTAATAATTTTTATGCGTGTAGAAATTTTGTTCTCTGATACTGATATATTAGATGGGTTATATTATATATACCTTATATATTACATATATAAAAAGAAATATATGTTTTTGTTTATGAAGTTAGTAGAACCAGTCTAACTTCTCATTCATCATCACTCCATTCTTGTGTAATAACTAGCTCCAGGCTTTTTAAAGTGACTATTATTTAGTTGTAAGAATCTAACAGTAATTAGATAGTCTGTCATGTGCAGGTTGTCTTTACAAAACACTCTATAAAGACCTTTTGTGCCACTGAGATGATTTTGTCAAAATCTTCTTTCAGGTCACTGACCTGAGAGTGCATTTGTCTAAGCCATCTTGCTACTTCCTAGGCTCTGTACCTGTTTCAACAAGCTTTGTGTTTGTTTCTGCTAAGACTGTTTTCCAGAGATTAATATAAATTTGGTAAGATTTCACTGATGATGCTGCAAAGATTGAAAATTGCCTTTAACAGTTGGAATACCAGGCTCTGCTATCTGGAAAAAAAAACCCAAAGCCCCGCAACTTTTCAGTGCTCTGTGGTTGATTAAAGAAGCATTTAGTTGGTTAAATGAAAGGACTAGTCAGAATATCAGCATTTCAGGGTACATAGTGCCATTATTTATTGTCATGGAACACTATTCCCTTTAAAAAGCTTTGAAAACTGCCATTTGATTAAGTGGCAGCCTCTCTCTGTTTCTCAGACTGAAGAATATATTCCATAAAACAAAGAGCGTGTTGCATTTTGCTTATTAAACTAATGTCTGTTCCTCTCTTTCTTCCTTTCAGCTACCCAGCAGTCCACTCAATCAATGGGCTGCTGTTGCCTAGTTATCAGGAGTTCAATCCCGCTACCATCGAAGGAACATTAGATTCCCCATTGATTTCAGCGAGGGAGGATTAGTTCCAGGCATAGGATAGATAAACTGAAAGAGAAGTTCTTACAGCTTTTCTGCTGAAAAGATGTTGCCTTCATTAGGGCATTTAGAGCTGCTTCTGTCTGGCAGGCTAACAGCACTCAGTTCAGCTGGTAAGAAGTCTGACACAATGCTGTATTAATTCATAGTTTCTGTTTAAGAAACTTCTAACAGAAATATTTGTAATTTAACTGCTTTAATAAAACCTCTTATACAAGCATGTAGGAAGGGGGGTGCTGCTTCTCTACCTTGCCAGAAGAAAACAACCATCATTTATCTACTGTTGGGCAGAGCTTAGGAAGGCCCTGACCACAGCTGGAAGGGTAATGACCACAGTTCTTAGCAATCTGACAAGGATTTCTGACACGTGCAGCAAGGCCCACTGGGACCTGACCACTGACTTCAACAGCAAGATTCCTGTCGGCTTCAGTTAACTTCAGCGCTTGCACTGTTTGTCTCTCACTGCAATCTGATTTTATCAGCACATCCCTATCACACACCTGAGCTCAAAGGAGAGGCATTTAAGCTTGCACTGACCCAACTTGGCATGTCCCCATATCCCAGCACAGTGCTGTACAGGTTAGCACAGACCCTGAAACAGCATGAGCAGAATACTAAAGGACTAATTAATCACCCTTTCTCCTTAGCAAGGCTAATTGCCTCAGGCTTGATGCCTTGCTGACGCAACTGTTCTGTGCCTGCTTTTCAGTAACTTCAGCATTCTGCACAGTAGCAGGCAGCTACAAACGCATCTCACATCCGTCATCCTTTATACAAGGTACTCCTGCTTCTCCAGCACTGAAAGTCAAATACACTTTTATTTTCAGGAGAGGGATGTTATTCTGAGAAATAAGTAAAAATCTCAATTTCATACCTCTCTGATAGCTGTACAAAACTCACTCTGCAGCACCTTCTTTAGGGACTGTAGCTTGTGTACCGGTACTTCTCCAGATTCTTGCAGTTTTTCCAGTAACTCAATTGCTCTGGCAACATCTGAGTGGGGAAAAAAAGGAATACAGATCAGTATAAACAGTGACTAGTAAGCAACCAAAAGGGGCACACTGATAGTAATTTCAAATTGAAAATCAGTTTTACAACACCTACTGTGTTAATCTTGTGTTACACCAGCCTCAGATAGGCAACAACGCTGCTGTTCAGAGATCCAAATCCCAAAGTACGGACCAACTGCGTATGCACACATACAACAGACACACACAATGAGCTACAGTCTTAGTTGCAAACATTCTTTGGAACGAGGCCACCAGTTCAAAGCAGCTAATCCGTATCAGCAGACCTAAAATATTTCTTACTTTCTGCATAAGAGAAAGTAACACAGGAAACAGCATGGGGCCTACTTTCAGAAAGTCTGAAAGAATGAAGCTGAGTCCTATGAAAGCACCCTCAGAATGACAACACCTAAGAAAAATATTTGATCTTTTCTCCTCAGCAATCTAAATCTACATATCAACTACTGATAAAGAAGGTCTTCTAAAGGCAAGTAAAAGTCCGCTAGGGAAGAACAGGAAGTCTGCTGCAGAAGAGGAAATGTGTAATGCTCTTGTCTAGGTCTCTAAAGATCTCATCTGCCACACAAAACCTGTATGACCACAGAAATACATGGAATAATATTTTTGGTGGCCTGAATTCTCCTTAAGCACCTCGGTATTGTCAAGGGAAAGATCAAAGTGTGTCTGAAGAGCAGTCCAGAGGGCTTAAGTAAGTACCTATAGAGTGGTGAGCGGGAGTCTGGTCCAGCTGAACAGTGCCCATAACCTCACTCTCATAATATTTTTCCTCTTTAACACTAGTTCCTAATTCACAGTTACTACTAAAATACATACATACAGAAAAAAACCCAACCCATGAGATGCTCAACAGTCCTTTACGGCTGGGGACACGGGCACAAGAAATAGTGGTCAGTCTCATGGAGGCTAGCCTAGTCACGCAAGGGACACACTGACTTACACGCAGGAGCAAACCGAGCGATACATATCCTGGCCAGTCTTCAGGATGATAGAGCTTAAATAGAGGGTTTTCTCCTCCTGTGTTGTTTAATGCTACTTTGCAGCTTTTCCTGTAAATTTGCTGGTATAGCTGAACCTGGCAATGCTGTTGTCTTGACTGTGTGGTTGTTCTCACATCTTCTAGCATCTTTTGCATAGCTACCAGAGCCACTACTGGCCAGTTACACCACTCTACTAAAAATAGGTCTGTATCCTAGTGATGAAATGAGTGCATAGTACCAAATGATAAAACAATATTTGAGGCATTTTAATTCTGCACTTCAACTGCACAAAAAATAAATAAACAGCCTCCCCCCAACCACACAACTCCAAAACTGCTACAATGGCTAAAAGCAACCTTATATAATTCTCCTTTCCAATGACAAAGATGGTACTGTTTGTGACTGGGAGATTATGCTAATTAAAACAGTTCTTACAATCCTTGGCTTGTAGCTGAGCTATACTGACCAGATGTCTTATACAACAAAGACATGAGAAGTTTTCTGGAAATAGAAAAGAGATGGCAGTAGATGAGCTGCAATAGGAATAAAATCATAATCATATATTTGCATTTATAAGAAAATAATTATTATCCAGCTAGGAAAAGCGAAGGTGACACCTCAAAAAAATCTATAATTTATTTAAAAAGAGGCAGGCAACTGGTCAGAATGGTAGGTTTTGCCATAGTAGATTAACACTCAAATAATTCTCAAGCTTTTTTAAAGGCATCTGCCAAAAGACAGCTCTAAGTATGAAAGGAGACATGGCAGAAAGCATGCAGTGCTACTTTCAGAAGGATGTTTCCACTTACCAGCCTGTAGTTTTCATCGTAGAACAGTCTTGGAGCTCATGAACTTCCAGATGAAACTAACCCTAACCCTGTGTTCAAAGACTGCACCTCTGCTTTTGCTCCAAGCAGTGCTTCAACTGCTAGTGGGCATCCAGTCCATGTTACTTGATCACAGCTATATCTGAAATAACCTCTCTGCCCAGCGCCACCTCTTTCGCTTTTCTGTTCAGCCTGCTTCTCCACTCCACACTATCTGCTGGTATACATAGCCAGTATTCAAAAGAGGTCACCTGGGAGAAAGAGGCCTTGGTGTGATGGGAAACAGAGACAGCAGTTGAAGCTGTATTTGCAAATAAAAAGGGAAGAGATGGTACAGAGGTGTACCAAGAAAGATCCGTCTAAAGCACTTAGTGGAGTGACGATCAGAAAGCTAAGAGGAGATCTAGGAAATAATAAGGCCATGGAAGCTAAGAAAAAAATGAGATTCTAGAAAGAAGAATATGACTGAATGCAGCTAATACATCAAAGAGGATGGTTTTCAGACTTAAGAAGAGGTAAACACACTCTTTAGTGAGAACCATTTCAGTGGAGTGCAAAAGAATGGCAATGCATTAAATAAAATATGATGCAACAAAGATGATTTTTAATATTCTCAGCAATAATAATGTCACAATGATTTTCTAACAAAACTATCGAATCATTTACCTTGGAATTTTTCTTTTAAAGTCTGTATCTGCCACCCAAGACTTGCAGTTAGCACTCCCCAGTTATTAGTGCAGTTGGTGCATACTGGGATGTCAGACCGCAGAAAGCTTAGATTATTTATTCTGAAGAAGCTTCAACAGCCTACTGTAACAGATCAGACAAGGCCTCTGACATTCATGTGACACATGGTAGATATTCAGATATTCTAAATCAGGCTGGGGTCTTTTCCAGTGCCAGTTCACCTAAGTTTTGAACTGTCTCTCCCTCTCACCAGTTATACTTGCAGGTCAGTGCCACAGATGACAGATTGGTTGCTATTTTGCAGTTGCTTAGAATTTTCATCACCACAACTGAAAATTCTGTGAATCACCCCACATTTCCTATGGTCCTGAACTAAACTATATTCAGTGAAAAAATTTGTACCGATTGAGAAATCTGCTCTGACCCAGAAGGAAGCATAGATAGCTCTAGGTACATTAATCAATCTAATAGAGGTAAGCACAGGTCTAAACATTTCCTTAGGGCACAGACCAGACTCTAGATGATAATTAATCATTTCTAAAGTAATGAGTGTTACAATAGAAATGATAAATTCATATTCTGACTGAAAAGTCTGGCATGGGTGTCTCATAGGCAAAACTGCACACAAGTTGTCATTTGCCAATGCTAGACTACTTAACTTTGTGATTAAGAAGTGCTTTGGGTAAAGAAAAAGCAGAATATCCCAAGAGCATTCTGATTTTCCACATTTCCGAATTAATCCAACAGGCTAAAATGCATGAATGCTGTTGCACAAGTTCTTGCTTTGATTTATTATTCACCTATCACACCTGTTAACAATAAGCAGTTTTCTTTCTCTTGTCACAATTAGGCCCATAGCTTGCTCAATTTGGCAATGAATTGTGGGATATTGCTCACGGTAGAGAGAATACAGAATAATAAAGAGCTTCATGGGATAAAATTACAGAATGAAAATGAGGCATGTGTTCAAAGAAGTGATGTGACTGGCAATGAGGAAGATTTCAAAGTCACGTTGGAAAAAAAGCATATAGCAAGGAACCCACGCCTGTTGAAGTCAATTAGAGTATTGTCGCATGTTTGAGAAGGACTGGTATTCCTCTGCTGGGATACTTTTCTTGTCCCCAGTTCTCCTTTGATTACAAATATAACTAGCTTTGCTTGTAAATGTTATCACCAAGGAATTATTCTTAAATACCCTTTTCTTACATATTTGTGGAAAGTACAAATTGATGAAAAGACAGAGGGTGTATGAGAGTGTGTGTGTGTGTTTATATAGATAGATGTAAAAAAAAATCCTGGAATTATGTTGAATAGCCGTGTAAATACCCTTTATGTAAATAAAATGCCCTTGTTTTTAGTTTCTGATTTTTCCTTCCTTTAAGCAAAAATATTTTTTAAACACAACTTCTAAAAAGGATTGTTTTGTCTACGCTCAAACACTTTCCAAAATATGAACTCCATTATACTAACATTAAACTCATGCTAATGTCATTGAAATCTATCCTTTCCCACATTCATATCCCGTGGAAATTAGTGGGAAATTTGAGTAACAATGTGGGTAGAATTATTCCTCTGTATTCTATGATGCACACAATTTAAAAGGAATATGCACTTATTTCCCCCTTTATATCCAATCCTAAACACGCCTTTTTTTTTTCCCTGACTTCCTCATACATATGCACGATTCCTTTCTCTCCCATTCTGTTTAACATTCACTTCCCTTTTTGTCTTCTCGTCATCATGCTTGCCTACAGCCTTTCGGGAAATAATACTGCTTCAGTGTGGTGGGTCACGTTATCAGTGAAACGGAGAAGGCAGGGGGCTGGGGGTGGGTGGAACGCATTTTATCAAGTGCACTCATCAAAAGAAAAGCATGACTTTCAGAAAAAAAAATCTCAGTTCTAGTGTCCTTTCTGTATTTTCATTTGAATGAATTTCATTTGCATTGCTAGTAGGACACAAGCAGGGGGTTACTATACAAAACTTAAGAAAAGGAGAAATCACTAGAACAGAGAACTAGCAAGATACCATAACGTGATAGAAGGGGAACATTCCCGTGCAATACCAAATTAAGTTGAGTCAGGTATACATAGCCATATAGCACAGTGCAGTTGAAAAAAAAAAGGTCATCTGGCTTAGTTATCACTTTGTTCTGTTATTTATGATTTTCACTCGTTGATTTTTGTTCAAATAGTAAGCAATGCATGACATAGACTGACCTGTTTAATTTGCTGGATGTTTTGAAAAATAAATGTTACTTCCAAGACTTTGCAATTCAGCGTTTACAACTCAGAAGCAAATTATGAATCCACAGAAAGAATCCTGGCCAGTCTGAACTTGGTGCTTTTTCACATTACTGTTAAAATTGGGTAGACCAGGCTCCAGCATTCTGTGAAAGTTGTCCAGTCTGTGGTTTCTCTCTGGTAGATTTTGTGCAGGGTTTATGTTTTTTTCAATTTAGTCAGACAGGTTAAAAATTATTGGGAAAAAATAGCAAATTATTTTAGCATGCTAAATGCTTCCCATCTAATACCAGAATGACTCTTGAAGAAGAATGTACTTGCACGCTTTCCTACTGCAAAATGTGAAAACTGTTGTATATCTACCAGTGTCCTCTCTTGTGCTAGTCTATGAGTGAGTTAAATACTGGTCTGCAGTCCTTAAAATAAATATATTATCCCCTGACTTAAAAGACTATTAGGCAATTAAATAGCAGCTACAATGCTGTGTAATACTACTTTGGGTTCAAACAGTAACATAGAAACATAGAAACATAGAAAAATAGTACCCTGATAACTACTCTAGAATCATGTTGTTGGGTTGCTCCCAAAGCCAAAATATGGTGATCACCTGTTTATTACCAAGATATAAGAGAACAGGCTTCTCATCTTCTTGAGGTCTTTCTACTGTCTCATTTATGTTAATTCTGGAGACTTTCACTGCATTAGAATGCTAGTTACTAGCAAAAGTAAATGTGCTGCATAAACACATCCCTTTGGTACCTCAGAGAGGTGGAACATCACTACAAATTGACAACAAGGATACTCAGTAAGTCTCTAAAATATTCACTAGCTTCACCATGGCATTACAGAATAATAATCCTGGCAATTTTCAAACTCTCTTCCATCGTGCTTGAAGACCTTTAATCAGTCTGAAGGTGAAGAATTTGCATGATATAACAGGTCCTTATAATTGCAGTAGTTTTTCATTCCTCCAATACTTTCATTCAGGTTTAGTTATTCCTTTAAGCTCAGAAGAATACATCCCTGAATTCCTAATGTTATTCTGTCAACTTTTTATCATAACTCCTGAAGCTTGCATGGGATGCTTTATTAAATTTAGCAATCTTCTCCAAACACTATGAAATGACAGCAGATAATCAATGGTTGGGCAATCAGAATTCCACGGTGATTAGCAAAGTCCATTCATAATTCATAGCCAGTAGCCCTAGTACATCATATCGAACTATTTATGTGACTTCATGGTTAAAGCACCAGCTTTGGAAAATTTTCAGCATGTATCTTTTGAAAATTCTCTGTATTACTAGAGGTCTACTGTCAGTCACTGTGTTGTACAACATGGCAATTCTTACTCTGGTGTCAAACACCAGACTGCCCACTATGCTTCCATTCACCTCTTTGGTTCCTTACTATCAGCACGGTGCTGTCCTGAAATACAATAGCTTTTCCATTAAGTTAATGTAACTAATTTACTCTGGAGATTTCAGAAAAATCGAGGCAAAGATCAGCCTTTTTTGCCCGCTTAAGTTGGTACATTTGTCTTGCCCGAAGTTTCATGCTGATCAGTAAGCATAAAGGTGTACTTCACCATGGTAAATCAGACCTGATGTGCAGGGAGCGATGAGCTAAGCTGTTAGAATAGAGCAATATTATTCAACACTTTATAGTGTGTATCTGTGAGGTCTATGCAAATTAATTACAACAAGAATAGTAACACCAGTGCTTTCATACTCTAGTTTAGATAATATGGGTAGTAGTTGTAGATATACTCCAGTGTCACTTTACACTCCTGTGGTTAAACATTACTACGAATGCACAAATAAATATAAAAAAGCACAACCATACAGAGCGTTCATGATTCCTCTTGTGGTAAGGGTTTCAACTCACTACACTTCTGATGTAGACATCGGCAGCCCAGCGACTCACCCTAGGCTGCTGTTATAGTCAATGAGGAAAAACAGACACTTTGAGGCTACAATTCATCTGACCTATTTTAGACGAGATGAATCATACTCTGGGAGTGCCTGTTCCCTTTGTTGACTATAAAGGGAGACTAGATGATTAGCTCAGATGTAAATGCCTGCATCCTACATATTAGATATCTACATCAGTATGATGAAACCCACTCTTACTGTCCAGATATATAGTGAATGACTCATGCAAATTTATCTCCATGTGGTCCAGGAGATAACTGTACTTCAGAACAGTTACATTTGACAGGAACAGCATCGTTAGCAGGCAGGCCAATGCATTTTTTTTATTTAAAGCTTTTAAAAATGCCTTAACCAATTATTTTATGGATTTTTTTCTTCTTAGTGTATGAGAAAAATCAACCATGAAATATGATTGAGTATATCGCTGCCTGTCTCATTTTGCGTGATGTGAGACAACTGCTCCTAATGGCATTAGTGGCATATCCCCGTGGGTTTCTACAAACATTCCCCCACTGCCTGGGGCAGGCTCATTTTCTTTGGCTACTCATCAGACCGTGTTTTGGTCTATAAGTTTCTATATGTTTGAGCTGCACCTAGGTTCTGTCCGACTCCAGCTTCTCAGGCACACCACGGGCATCTGAGTTCTCTGCTTCACTCCATTTCTCAGACACAGAGCCTGTGACCCAGCTGTTGCACACCCCAAGGCAGTGTTATATACCATGAGTTTTCCCAGAAGCTTTGGCAGGTACACCTGAATATAACAGCAAAGGTCTGAGACGTTTTGTGAAATAACTTACAGAAAGGACACAGTTTGTTTACAGGGAAAGCAGTGCCACCTGTGATCCAAATACAGACGGCAAACTGTGTGGGGAACCCTCCATCCAGAATTCTCAACACCATAAATGCCCCTCAGGGCTCTCTCCAGCAATTTCAGTCACTTTTGCTGTTTCAGTCATTCTGCCTGAAATACTGAAATACTGCCATTTTGGGCTTACTGCTCCTGAATACTCTGCTTAGCTTTTCCAAATGCAACATTCAAAAGGTTCCCTTAAATGAAAAAATATGCTCCTTTATGTTCTCTGAACCTCACAATGTCTACAAGGTCTGAGCAATCTCTCCCCCCTTCCCACTCTTCTAAGTTTTAACTAGTGATTTCTGTTCTCCTCAGTTAGGGATTTTCATAGCCTTAACCTACAATGAAGGCCCACTGGGAGAACTAGATTGGCTTTACTTTGGTCAATCTTCTTAGCATATTCATTACTATACATAGATCGAGTCAGTCCTCAATTTTTTCCTTGAAGCCTTCATGTAACTGATGATGTAAATCCCAGGAGCATCTTTGTCAGCAATTTTCAGATTTTATTTGCTTTTCTGTGTGTATGTGCATGAGATTGATCTAGAGAGTTCTTAAAACTATTAAGAGTTCATCAGATACTTAGAGAAAGTAGCTTGGGGCTGTCACATTTCCATTGTTGCTTTTAAAAGGAATAACAATAAATCACAAAACAGTAAAGACTGAATTAACAGATAATTCAGGATCATTTCAATTTGATGTTTCACTTTCTTAATTTGAGACCTGAGGAGCAATAGTGCAATTCAGAATTTTTGAAGATGGGCATTTAAAATTAACCTTAAAACCTAATCATTTTTAAACACTGATATAATTTTTATTCTTCAGAATTATTAGTTTCATTGCAATTTCTAAAGCAATCAGGATAAGAAGGTGCATAAATATAAGTTTGAAATTTTTTCACCATATTTTGCCATCGGTGAGAAATCAAGAAATTACAGATACCCTTACATCTGACAGCATGTACTGCTTTTGTATAGAAGGCATTGAATATAGCATCAGTGTGAAAACAAGCTACCAAATCATCTTTTTAAAGGAAAAGATTAAAAAATAAAGCTGAAAATGCAAAGAATAGAAGAACATTGAAAACTATGGTATTTTCTAACACAGCACTTAAACCAGAATGTCATGATTTTTCCCATGGATTAGCTGTAGAGAAAAGGGAAGGGAAAATAAAATTCCTTTTTTTAACTTTGTGTATAGTTTTGACTTTATATTGCTTAATCATACCTGCTGTTTGTGATCATAACTATGATTTATAGCTAGCCACTCCCAGCTGAATAGAACAGATGAGACATGATTCTGGTCTTTTTTCTTTTTTTTTTTGACGAGGGACAGTTGGCTACAAATACGATAAAAGAAAGACAACAGGTTTTTAAAAGTTTATTTTGTATTCATATATATATACAAAATAAATAGATCATGACAAAGTGACTTGCCTGGTTGACATGGGGCAGGCAGTGGACATTTTCTACCTGGACTTCTCCAAGGCCTTTGATACGGTCCCCCACAGTCTCCTCCTGGAGAAACTGATGCATTATGGCCTAGACAAGTGGTCTGTGCAGTGGTGGGGAACTGGCTGACAGGCCGCACCCAAAGGGTGGTGGTAAATAGCTCTTTCTCAAACTGGCAACCTGTCACAAGTGGAGTCCCCCAGGGATCGATATTGGGCTCAATGTTATTCAATATCTTTATAAGTGATCTGGATAACGGCACCAAGTGTAGCCTGATGAAGTGTGCTGATGACACCAAGTTGAGCGGGGCAGTAGACACACCAGAAGGGAGAGCTGCTCTGCAGAAGGGAGGCTGGAAGAGTGGGCCAGCAAGAACCTGATGAAGTTCAACTAGGAGAAGTGTAAGGTCCTGCACCTGGGAAGACATAATCCAGGAGTGCAGTACAGACTGGGAGCCACCTGGCTGGAGAGCAGCTCTGTGGAAAGGGACCTGGGGGTCCTGGTGGACAGAAAGCTCAACATGAGCGAACAGTGGGCTGCTGTGGCCAAGAAGGCCAACAGGATGCTGGGTTGCATCAAAAAGGGCATCACCAGCAGAGATAAAGAAGTCATCATCCTGCCCTACTCAGCACTTGTCAGGCCACACCTGGAGTACTGTGTACAGTTCTGGTCCCCGCTATACAAAAAGGATGTGGACAGGCTGGAAGGGGTCCAGAGAAGGGCCACCAAGATGATCAAAGGACTGGGAAGCCTGCCATATGAGGAAAGGCTGGGAGAACTGGGTTTGTTCAGCCTTGAGAAAAGGAGGCTCAGAGGGGATCTCATCACCGTGTACCAGTACTTAAGGGGTGGCTACATAGAAGATGGAGACTCCATTTTTGCAAGGAGTCCCATGGAGAGGACAACGGGGAATGGACACAAGTTGCTCTTGGGGAGATTCCGATTGGACACAAGAGGGAAACTTTTCACACTGAGGACAGTCAACCATTGGAATAATCCTCCCAGGGAAGTGGTTGACTTGGCCACATTGGACACCTTCAAGAGTTGTCTGGACAGGGTGCTGGGCCATCTTGTTTAGACTCTGCTCTTCCCAGAAAGGTTGGACTAGATGATCCCTGAGGTCCCTTCCAACCTGGGATTCTGTGATTCTGTGATTCAGTATATATTCACTCATTAAATAGACAAATTAACCCTTTTTCCCTGTAGGAAGCAGGATATTTTGTAGTTTCAAATGTTGTGTTATTTATTTTAATTCTCAGTCTTTCTGCAAGTATTTTTTTTTTAAAGAGATCTCAGGTGTTTAAAGCAGTTATTTGCCTACACAGGACATGTAAAATGGTGTTCTGTCTAACTTCCTGAAACTATGAAATGACAAAAAGAAAATCCTTTGAAGCAAAGCTGTAATTCCATGAGAAGTTCAGTATGGTGAATAGACCTGGCCTTAATGAATTAAGTTCCTACAAGCTGAACTATGTGAAAGCAAGGAAGCTGGCTGCTGCCATAGATATCTTGTAAAGAGATGCCTTGATAACTCTCCACCAGCCTCATCTGTCTCCTGATCACAACATCACTTGATCTTGTAGGATCAGTTCCGCCTCAGCAGACATCACTCACCATACCGGAGTGAAGCCACTTTGAACGCTAGACAAAAGCACACTGGACACTTGGCTGAAACTGCAAACCTAAACACTTTAGAGGTTCTGATCCCAGATTAAAAGAAAAAAAGGCTGGTGCATTAACATACCCCAAGGACCCTACTTAACAGAATACTTGCTTTTGTGTTTTAAACCACAGGCATATAGAGAAAAACATTAAAATCAGTGGGGGAATTAAAAATTTTACTAAGCTAGAGAAGCAGAAAACAGAAATAATTACAAGGAATAAGCTTGCCTGAATAAAGAAAAACAGGATGAAAAACAACACACTTTCCTCTTAGCTGAAATCCATTCTCTTCCTCCCCTGCCTAAGCAAAAGCAAGTATTTATGCATCCTATGTGCACATCACAAAACAAAAGTGTTGGCCATATGGGCAACCTCATGCCTTTCCCACGCTGATACTTTTAGTGTGTGTTTTTAGTTTGCATCAGCAAGATTTTTGTTGGCAGAGAAGAAGACAGGAAGAGGGGAAAAAAAGGTCCCAACAGGTGTCTCGCAAAGGGAGGTAAGGTTAACTTAGGGATGCTAATTCTCCTTCACACCAGGCACGGTGTTTGAGCCAAAGCAGTAACTCTCACTTTCTTCTCTGCTCGTATGTCATTACTAGAGTTTCCTGCTGCCTCTCCTCAATTCTTATCTCCCCAGCTAATCTTAGTCTTAATCTTCTGTTACTAAGAGAAAGACGAGAAAGATGGCTGTGGGCAACTGGCAATTGTACATAGTGACAATACAAATTGTCACTTGAAGGCTAGCATCACAATTTTATCTTCTTTTTCTAGGTGGTTTGGAACTCCAGTGAGACAACAGTGAAAAGATGGCATTTGTGCAATACAACGGATGTGACGCAGTCGTTACATACACATACCTCACTTGGCTTTATCTCTAGGCTCAGGTAACAAGAAGAGAGTTAATATTCTCTCTTCAATTTTAGTGGATTTAAGGATATTGCTTTTTGCAGATCGAATCCCTCTGGGAGCTGGCTACATACTAGTCATTTCTCAGGAAAGGAAAAAAAACAGTTCTTTGAAAGTGTGTATGTGAAAAGCTGCAAACAGCAAGAAGAAAGCAATATAAATAAAATCCTTTGTTAATTAATCCCTGCAAAGCTAGGTGGTACAGATGTGCTGCTGGTAGATGTCAACAACTGCCCACTCTCAACTTCCAAACTGGAAACAAATATGACCTTAGAAGAAAGCTGTGACTATTTTGAATTGCTGCTGCAAATTACAAAGAAAACTTTGAAACAGAAAACCCGTGTGAGAAACAGAGAGCTCACTGTCACCTTTGCAGTGCTGTTGCTTGGTGTCCTACGTGTTGAACGATACTGAGAATAGAAGCAGGAGAAATGGAACTCATCTCGGGTTGCAGCCTCATTTCACAAGGTATCTACCTAAGATACAGGGAGTGTACTTGGCATACTTTGACATGGTTGCAAAGCAAAATGTGCTGTATAAATTATTAGCAACTCCGGAGCTGTCACTACTGGGTTACAAGACTATCTGGCTACAGCAGGGATCAGACATACAACCACCTCTTTTTCCAAAGACTGCTTCATACATTTTAAAGCCATCATACCCTCTTCGAGTTTCTCTGGTCTGGCTCTGTATAACAGTGAACAGCTATATTATCCTTTTGCTCCTGTGCCGATTCAGTAAACAGCATTTGACAAGAACACTGCTGCCAAATCTATTGAAAAGTGAAGAGATGATGGTAAATAAATTTCTGAGGGCTAAGATTGCTGCTGATGGCCACGGTCATCCACCTAATCTATTTCAAGTGCATTCTTCCCCAGTGCTTAACTGATTGTAGAGGGATTGATACCTTAAGGTCTAGGAGATCTACTCCTTTTCAGAAAACATGGTTGAAAAAGAAAATTAAAGAGTTAGTGGATGTGAAGGATTAGTGATTAAACAAGGGCTTCTATTGAAAAGAACCAGTAAAAATGTAATTTTGGTTTAGAAGAAATAAATTAAGAACCTATTTTGGGCAACACTCTTCCTCACACAATTATCCATGTTTATACAGAAACAATTAAAAACAATGCTTTGATGCCCTATGTATTCATGGATACTTCATTGTTCTATCTTTTAAATAATAAAGAATAATCCTCCTTCAATCTCTTCTGGAAACACAGTTTTCTAATAAAAATTTTTTCTCTCTTTTTTGCAATTATAAGTAGCACTAAAGTAACAACTAATTATGAGAAGCTGTATTCATTTCCTGGTAACTTAGTGGAATTACATTTGGGAAATTTGGGGTTTATTTAACCACTCTGTTTAGGACCCTGGTGAAACACGTTCTCAAATACATACGTATACCTCCCTCTGTACTTAACCTATCTAAGATCTGTGCTTGCGGTTTAAATACTTGGGAAAACATTGTTAGTATGTAAATGTGTATTTCTGAATCAAATCTTCTCATCTGAATAGAGAATTAACAGTTGAATGTTTCTCATTCAGAGGCCGACTCTCCAGCAAATATCTCAAAAGAAGATTAAGCTGACTGAGATTAATTTTGAAAATGCCTGGATTTATACACACATGTACAGTTTACAGCACATTAGTATTATTTTTAGAATGTAAAAAATGCATCATGTGAGACAAATTAACTGTGCGTGATCGAAGGCAGACTTACAAATTTACAGTTACATGCTTCTCAAAACACTACCTACTTGCCTTTGCTTGGTTTCCTCTTAAATCCTCCACTTCACATAATTTGTGCTTCTAATGAGTAACTAAAATCAATAGTTTTACATAATTCATACTTTGAATTTTATTGCATTACCTACAAGAACATTATTTTCTATCTGAATAACAGAGGTCAGCCAAAAGCTTGCATTTATATCTTTCTGCACTTGCATGAGTGTCATCTATGTCAAGGAGAGATGTGCATGTACGTGCCCTGAAACAGGGAACTCAAAGGAGAAATTTGCCCCTGTGCAAAGCTGATGACTTCGGTAATTTGTCACATTTCAAAAAAAAGTTTCTGTCTGATAACATCATCAGAGGGGTCCAACTCAAGTGATAGGATGGAATAAAGCAAATTGCTTGCTTACAACAACATTAAGAGGTTAATCCTTTTTTTTCCTGTAGTTACACAAATGTCTCTCAGACATCAGTGTGAAACTAGTTTGTAGGATCCAGCATAGGGATGTTATTTATAAAACAAATCCTTCTTTTTCAACATTATCTGTAGATAGAAAGTATACATTTACTATATACAAAAATAGCATTCCTTGTGTTTTCTAGTCATTAACACTCCTGCAACTTGTTGCAAATGGTGAATCCCGCACCTGCACAGGGGCTTGTCAAAGCCTCCATCCACTTCACCCAGCTGCAGGAGCAGGTCCTCTTTGAAGGATCAGAAGCAGGACACACAGAGGTGAGCTCAGCTTACCGCTTTGCTCTACACAGGATAAGTTCAGATAGACTAAAATGATTACTTCACTGATGCCATGTCTAAAGAATATTTTCAGCCTGACAGAGCAGGAGGAACACAAGGCCTCTGCACAGGCATCGGCTAACCGTAAGTCTGGTTGCTCTCTCGAGTGCCTCACAAACATTTCCCGAGATATGCCTTATTATCAGTTGCATGTTTCTGAAGGAAACATGACTGGAAATTTAAGATATTCCACTCTACACTCCATAAAGGTGACTTCATGTGAAAAGATGCCACGGGTTTTATAGGAGACATTCACACATGTCTAGCTGTCTGATGACTGGCAGTGCCAGGGTCTTGCAGCATCTGCTGGACACTGAAGACAATATGAATTTTCATTCATTTCCACCTGCTGTGCCCTAACAAAACTTAATTTCCACATCACCATGAGTCACTCTGGTCCAGAGGACAGGGCCCTCTCTGGGAGGACAAGAATGGCCAAAGAGGTGTGCTCCCATGGGCACCCAGCCCACCTCAGGCATGTCCAGCGTGGCACAGAGCTCCTGTGCCATCATCTGCCCCAGCCCCTCTTTAGGTCAGGCCTGGACTGCCAAAGACATTTAAGCTGGATATGTGCATTTAACTTTTCAAACCATGTATTTCTACACTGCTCATGAAAACCAGAGATGACATTTGAGTAGGCTCTTGCTCTTGCTCCAGTTCCAGTGCTGCAGGAGGCATGGCTGAACTGCACTTCAACTGCACAGTTCCTCACAGAACATCCCATCATCACCCAAAAATCAGCAGCTCAGTCTGTTTACCTTAATCCACTTCTTCATAAAAATACATTTAGAAAAAAAAAAATTGTTGACACGAATGTAAAAAACACCCCAAACATTTCAGTCTGTGACCAGAAGTATCCCTTTTTTTCTGTTCCTACAAACAGGCCTTTTTTTTTTCCTTCCCCTAGAGGACCGAATTTGGTTAGTTATATGTCCTTAGTTGGCATACCAAACAGAGAAATGTTAGACTTAAAGCATGTGGCACTTGCAGAATTATTTTTCAATTTTAGCACGCTATGCTGCAGAGCAAGAGAAGACATCCCCGTGACAGACAGGGAGCCAGGCGGGGAGCAGCACATCGCTTAGCACTGCTCCACAGGGCTTCACCCCTTGCGAGAGAGATCTGGCCTTATGCCGCACCTTTGTCAAGGACTGTATTTCACACTATGAATCTGATTTTCTCTTCCTGATGAGTACGTTACATATTTCTCCCAAGATAATCTATATTATACTAATACATGCACAGTTTATTGCAACTTATGTTCAGCACAATTTCCGTTATATACATACATATATATGGGCACAGACTGGGAAAAATCCCCATTTATGTAGGCTATGAGAATGTAATGAGAAGAAAAATGGCAAGAAGAGGAGAGGAAGAAGGAAGGATGAGTACTCTAGCAAATGACACTGTATATTAAAGGTCAGGCATCATCCAATACTACATCTGATGGAGTTTGCCTGCCACCTCTAACAGCCAATGGCGATTCCAAGCCCATTTGTATTGTTATTTATCGGCACAGAACGTTGTGCTTTATGAAGGATTTTCACGAAGTTTTGGGACATCCACTCCACAAAGTATTTGTTGCAATTCATAAAAAACCAAGAGAGCTCAGTTATGTGTTACAGTTCAACAACAAGAAGTCTCTCTAGTTTCCAAGGATATATTTGAAAGCAAGAGAAATTTAGTTGTCAATAGCCAATAGCTATGACCTTGTTATGAAACTTCACAGGGATTAAAATATCAGCACTGTATATTCAGTCTATTCAAATTTCTTCTTTTATCCTCAGTCACATGAAGGAGTAAAACCATCACCAACATGAATAGTAACTATATAAGGAAAAATGTAATAGGACATGGATTATTAACAGAAGACAGTTGAAAGCCCCCCTCCACATGAAAAAGATATTCCCTTGCTCTTAATCATGTGATGGTCTTTGCACAGGCTAATTGTATATCATCTTGAGAGACAAGAAGAACTTTTGAAAAGTGCCCTTTTAAAGCTTCCACTTTCATCGTCCTATGCAGAGAGGGGCAGGGACTGAGGTTTTGCAGCAATCTGAGCAGATATACACAGTTTTCTTTCAGAGCAGATTTTCATCTTGGAGGGAAGAACATAAGTAAAATTATAAGATGAGCTTTATGAAAAACTTGCCAGACATTTAGCAAAATAAAGAAGTTCAGATAAG
The DNA here is from genome assembly GCF_963921805.1 of Phalacrocorax carbo. NCBI lineage: Eukaryota > Metazoa > Chordata > Aves > Suliformes > Phalacrocoracidae > Phalacrocorax > Phalacrocorax carbo. Next base: position 44,826,158 of record NC_087513.1, read on the forward strand.
AGTGAAACATCTATTATGCATAGCTAGAAAGATGTCTGCTTCAATTTGCAGGCCTCTATATGACCACTCCTAAAATGAGTGCCAAGGGAAGCACAGGAATCTATTCCCTCCCAACATATTTCTGGGTATGCAGCGTTACTTGCAGAAAATGCTTCCATCAGACTGTGCTAACGCACCCTTTGAGTGATCCCATCCACAGCAAGCTTCCTTTAATTTCTCGTTGCTCGCAATGTGTACCTGCAGCACACAGGAACTCACAGGAGGTCCTTGGAGAACTGTGAGGAGGCTAAGCTGGCTGGGAGAGATGACAACGCACTTGGAGAAAAGCAGAACACTGCTGCTGGATGTGCATGCAGCATTTGAGACAACGTCAAGCTGGTGAGATGCCGATGGTCATGGGACAGCAGAACAACACAGGATTAGAGGAGGAAATTGGGTTGCTGAACAGGGAAAATGGATAAGGGTTACGGAGATGCACAGAGCAATGGGGTCAACTGCAGAGGCTTTGAGAAGAGCAAGGCTACAGACAACAGCATGCAAGGGAGGCATGGGGCTCTGGATAGTAAAGGGGAAGGCAGCAACTGCTGGTGATGGGGTAGGCTGAGGCAGCACCAATGTCCTCAGTGACAAAGGACATCGAGAGGAGATGCAAAGGCAGCACTGCCCGTCCCCATGTAGAGAGGGGCAACATGCAAGATGTGACGAGTGGTATGCCAATAGAAATAAATACTGCCGGAAAATGCCAACTAACTGCAACCAGAGCTGTCTGTAACCAAAATCTGTTCCAACCAAGTTGTTAGTAAAGACGTACCTCTGGAAGAAGGAAAAAATAATTGTATAGGTGTTTTTATACATTTCCCTTTTGGTTTGGAGTGACCACTTTGGATTTTTTTTAATGGAGGCAAATCAAGCTGGGAAAGTACTTAAACATCCCTAACCTTGAACATAAAACAAAAAAAGTAAAAAGAATCCCAATCTTATTTTTTTTGCTTGTCAAAGGCAGCACTGTAAGTTTCCATCTCAACCTGGAACAACGTATAGTTCCCCATACCTTCAGGGTTTAATCTTTGAGTTGGTCTAAAAACTTCCCCCAGTTAGCTCTCATGGACACCGGGGATTACTGATGGGGTGCTATTGATTCAGGACATATGACAATTGCAGTAAAGATAGGAAGGGTGCGCTTTTTTTATAGAGAAGGCTTACTTGGCTGTTGGAAGATGCCTGGCCGGCAGGCTTTTCCCACTCCCAAAGCTCCCAAACGCTGGGGCCACCCTCCTTAAGCTCCCTAAGCGGTACCCACACATAGCTCCACTGCTTTACATTTCCTCCCTGAAACAGTTGCTGATTCCCTCCCCTCCTCCCAGCAGAGCACCACGCAAAGGTCAGGCAAAAGCCTTTGAGATTAAATTGTAAGTGATTAAAATTTCCATTATTTTGTGAACTTGTTCCACATATTAAAGAGCCCTAATGGAACTTGCTCACATTTGTGCAGGTAGAATGGCACATGATGACAGGAATTAAGGAAATTAATTCCTGTGCTTTGGACTGAAGTAATCTTCCAGAATGTAATTGGCTTTCAATCATTCACACACAACATGCCCTTCACCTTTCAATGGTAATTCATTTTACCATACAGGTTTTGAATTCCATCTACGTCATGCTTTAAGAAAGCTCCCATCTCTGTACTAGAACACAGTGTATATGTTTTGTCCAGGAGGAGACCATGTCAGAGCATAATTCAGATTTCTGATGTATGCGTCTATACGATGTTTTATTGTTTTGGCAACTCTTAGCATGGGGAAATGCAGAACACTTCCTGGCCAGAGATCAAGAAGCAGTTCCCTCAGCAATGCAAGGTTATTAATGCCACCTCTCCTGAAATGCTTGCTATTGTCTTGCTGCGCTGAGCTCTCCCTGGGACATGGCAAAGTGGATATGAGTGTACAAGACTTTCCGGGGCTGCGCCTGGATCACCGCAGAGCTGTGCAAAGCATAGTGACAGTAAACATAGCTGCGTCTGCTTTAATAAAAGCAACAGAAATCTGGAAAATTTCACTGTATAGCACTTTCCTCCTTCCATGGTTGTGAAAGAAAGACTACAGAGGAAATATCTGGAAGCACTGGGCTTGGTCTAGTTGCTTCTGGGGTTGCTTCAGCCCACCCTCTTCAGCTGACGTAGCAGCAACATGTTATAGGTGACGAAGTGTATCCCTCTGACGAAATGGCCATCTGCAGGCCAGGTGCGGCATTTAAATCTATTTCTTCTTGTCTGTATTTTCCTTTTGCATGTCACATCCTATCATTCTGTGATGTATCTCCCTCACACTAATATCAGCCCTGGCTTACAACCAGGGAGACTGTAATGTTGGCACCGCTGCCAAATGGTTAGGCATATCCTGGACACAGACAACAGATGCTTATATTTAAATTGGGACTAATTTGCATTTTTGTGTATTATGGATTTTTTAAAGCTTAGTTTTAGTAAAGAAAGGGAATGTGTAATTCCGAAATAGTAATACTTTCATTTGAAAAGCCAGGTTTGCTAATGGATTGCCATCTGTTCAACCCTTTGCCAGGAAATAGATTTGTCCTGCTTACTGAAAACAGTATTAGGGTGAAACTGTAGATTACACAGTGGATTTCTGAGCAGTTTAATTTAAAGTGCATGCTTGCACTTTGTTATTTCAGTAAAAATAACTTTAGAATCTCCTTTTCTACTAATGCTGGAATTTAAGCCATCCAGCAAACTGTATTTAGAGTACTTTGTGGGCTGTTTTGCTCTCAGCTGGCTTCCAGAAAAGGTGCCTACCTCTCCTTTATCGTTCTGAATCTGAGTTCATCACATTTCTCTTGCGTTGGATTTACAGCAAGAAGCTTGCTATCCTGCCTCGAAAGCCCATCTTAATCCTCTAGAAAAAAAAAAAAAACACTTAAAAAACCAAGGCTCTGGCCTCAATCATGCTTTCAAGAGCATAAGATATATACGAGCTGGGAGCCTCTCAGAGCCTCTGGATGCAAGTTAGGAAGAAGGATACTCGGCAATTCAGGATGCTGTACTGGGGCCGTTGGACCTCTCTAACCGATGGAGGCGAATGAGCGAAACAAATCAGAACGGTAAGTTACTCTCTTCTGCAGCCCACAGAAACCTAATAACGTTTCTGCGGAGCCCTGTTAGGGGCACAAATGCACCGCGAGGGAGATGTCCAATTTTGACAGCGTGGAGGCAAAAGCAGAATTTTAACCTAACTTCAAGATTTCAGCACCCTCTTACATCGGCTCGCTAAGGTCACTGACAGTCTCCAGGCTAGCAAACACACCAACCGCTCTCCCTCACCCAGACCCAGCAGCTGTCCACAGGAACAACCAGACGCCCTCTTTTGTAGGGTAACATCATTAAGGCCAGCGAACAGGAGTTGCGGTACCCGGCCCCTTCCCCGCACACGCACACACACACGCCCCCCGCCCCCCAAAACGCCGCATTTCGCCAACAAACTGCCTCCGCGGGAGATGCCGGCTCCCGACTCGCTGCCCCCCGCCACGGAGCTTCCCACCCGCGGGGGCGGCGGCGTGGGGGCCCCCGGAGCCCCGCGGCGTGGGCGGGCGCCCGCGGGGGAACCCGGCCGGGCGGGGGCGGCGGAGCGGCCCCGAGAAGCGGCCCCCGCGCCCGGCGGAGCGGCGCGGTGCGGAGCGGGACGCCGGCCGCGGAGCCGCCTCCCGCCAGCGGTGCCAGCCCTGCCCCCGCCCCGCCGCCCGGACAAAGTTTTATTTCCTCCGTCTCAGCCCTTCTCCCGCCTCCCACCTGAGCCCCTCCGGGAGGCGCTTCCCGCCGCCCGCCACGCCGGGGCTGCGGGGGAAGAGCCGGCGCTCCGCCGCGGCGGCCCCGGGCAGGGCGCGGGGAGCTGGGGCGGCCGGGGCGGCGGCGGCGGCAGCCGCGCTTACCTCTGTCCAGCGTGAGCGGCTGGACCGCTGTCAGTGTCGCCATGTCTGCGGCGGGGCTGGAGTCCGAGTGACGGGCGGCTCCGGCACCGGCGTGGAGTGCGGGGAAGGGCGGGGAGGAGGCTGGCAAGGAGAGGGGGCGGAGGAGGAGGGTGGCTCCGTGGGAGGAGGAGGAGGAGGAGGAGGAGGAGAAGGAGGAGGAGGAAGAGGAGGAGGAGGCGAGCGGGGCGGAGAGGGCGCCCAGGGGAGGGCGGCTCGCCATGGACGGGGCGCCGCGGTGGTGCGGGCGCAGGGCGGCCCGGCGCGGCCCGGCGCGGGCTGCCGGCATCGCTGCGCTGCCGAGGCCGGGCCTGGCGGGAGGCCCCAGCCGCACCGCAGTCGCCTCGGGGCCGGGTCCCGGGACCCGCGGGGGCCGTGCCGTGCCGTGCCGTGCCGGGGGTGAGGGACGGGTCGCCGCCGGTCCCACCGCCCCGGGGATGCCGCAGCGGTCGGCGGAGAGAGGGAGAGGGTTGAGGGCGGGGAGCTGCGCAGCGCCGCGGGGCGGGGAGGGGGCCGGACCCGGCAGCCCGGCCTCGCCTGGGCCGGGGGCGGCGGGGCGGGACGGGGCGGGGCGGGCCGCCCCCTCCCGGGGCTGGGGCCTGGACAGCGGCAAGGGGACGCGGTGTGTCTGTGTGGGGCACGGCTCCCAGGACGGGCCGCGGGGGACGGAAATCCGCGGGGGAGGCCGTGAGGGGAGATACCTGGTCCCTGTGCAGGGCCCCGGCCGGGGGGACGAGTGTCCCGTGGCGGGCCTTATAGACGGACCGAACTGCTGGCCTCGCCATCAGGCCGGGCATCGCCTCTGTCCGAACTGCCAGGTGCGGCCCGGCCAGGAAACCCGACCTCCTCTCGCAAAGCACACCCAACGCGCCTCCGCAGCGTGGGGCTGAGCCCTCACACCCACGGGGCGGGAGGCTGCTCACCGACGTCTGGCGGCCGCCTCTTGCAGATCAGCTGCAGCTTTGTGAGCTTGGAGGCCTTCACAGGAGACCATCCGTGAAGGTGGAGTTTCACACTGGAGCTCCGCGAGGTTTGCTGGCAGCCCTCTGGTCGTCTGCTGCTCGTCTACATGAAGTCAAAGGAACCTGGTCAGCTGTCATCCAAGAATGGTGTGGCAGTGTGGCGGAGTCCCACAGGGTTTCTTCTGCCTTCCCTACAGTGGGCAACTGTGAAGAGGAATGACCAAGCAAAGAATGGCGTCCTCTTTAACTATTGCCATGTGTAGTACCTGTGGTCTTGTGCTTGCCCAGGGAGCACTGGGACAGGGCGGACTGTCATTCCAAAGGGGAAGGTAGCGCTCTTCTCCTTACCCACCGGGATCTGACAAACCACAGGGGACTTGAAAGTACAGCGGTTCAAGGCTGCACATCAATACAAGCTTGCAAGGGTATTTAAGCACTAGTATAGATAATTAGGGAAGCTGTGGAAATTTTGCCATTAAGTGTTTTGAGAGCAGATTAAAAATACATTCGGCCATTTTAAAATTAGAGAAGTTTAAATAATATATATGAACCACCCACTTCTTCTGATAAACTGAATTCAGCACAAATTTCTCTAATTAACAGAAAATAAACAGTAGCCCATTTGGGTATCCTGGCAAGAAAATGTTTCAATTCGCTAAAATAATCAAAGTCGAGAAATCAGTTCCTGGCAAGCAGTCAGTTTTCAAAATCAAAATTAACATAAGGATTTTTTTTTATAATGCAGATTTTATGTATTTGCATAGCAGCTGGATTGACGTAAAGTGTAACAGCTCCTCTTATGTAGTCACATCACTGTATATTGGATTCATAGTCCCGAACAGAGAAGAAGTACACGTTTGGAGCTCTCACAACCTAATGTGACAACTCTCAAACTGTTATGGCACTTGAAAAAATATATTGCAGATATAAATGTGTGTTTAAATAATATTAAAAGCAAGGTGCCAAGTTACTTAGCCAACCAAGTTGTTTTCCATATAAGACTTCATAACCCTTTTTTAAACTCCCATCTTGTGAACAGACATTTTGAAGCAAAATACAGTTATAACAGTAACTTTTCTATCAATAAATATGTAGTGTTAATGCCAAATATATAACTTTTTAGAAACCTATAACTTTAGAAAAATCAATGTTTGGGCTTGAGAAGGGTGCCTGTGGAAAGCAATGAGTTTATTCTGGGTTTATCCTTTTTTATCTACTGCTGGTCAGATTTTGTGTCCTCTGTCGCAGGGGCTAATTGACACTTGGATGAGAGACTTGAACGGGAGTATTAGCTGCACTCAAGGAAGATGAACAGCAGCATTTGCTGAAATTAATCCTTTCCTAATCAGCATAGCTGCATAGTTAATGCTCAAGAACATTAAAGACTTGGCTGAGGAATACTTAAAGCAGCTGAACTGGGAAAATTGCAGAGGTTGTCCAGCTGAATTCAGCAACTGGAGAAAGGGGGTGGAATGAGGCAGGGAGCCGTGCAGTAGCTCTTGGTTTGCCAGCTCCCAGGAGAAATAGGTGACTCTAAAAGGGAAAGTTAGCAGTCAAAAAGGATAAGTGCCAGCCAGCCTGCCGTCTTGGAAAGTGGATCTTTTTAAACAGAAGCAACTGGTCAGATTCTCAGTCTTCTTGATTCCTTGGGCTGTATTGGAGCTTTTAATTCAATAAAACATGTTTGTTTACTGAACCAATGAAACTAGACTGAAGTAGCATATTTTATATTGTATGGGCTGGAAACTGCTTTACTGACACATCTCTACCATGTAGTCGGTAGTCAGGTGCCAGTGAACAAGGCTGTTGCTAATAAGATGCCTGTAGAATTTTTCTGGCTAAGTTTTTAAACAAAATTGAGTATTTTGTTCAAAGATCTAAAATGTAGATATAAAGGCTTCAGTGGCTATGCTTTTAGATAGCACAGGTTATAAAAAAAAATCACCATGGAAGTGGGCAAACCTTGAAAGATGTTGTCCGGAGAGGCTGTGAAATCTCCATCCTTCAAGATTTTCAAACCTGACTGGGGACAAGGACCTTGGCAACCTGCTCTTGCTGTGAAGTTAGCCCAGCTTTGAGCAAGAGGTTGGACTAGATGTCTTTCAGGTCCTTTTCAACCAATTCTTCTATGGTTCTGTAATAAACTGTTCCAAATTGTTGGTAAGAATTATCTGAATACCTGGATTAAATTGTTATGTTTTAAAAATAATGTGTTTTAATGCTGCTGCAAGCAAGTGACGAAGAGTGCAATGGTTGCTTTCAGGTCTGGAGCTTGTTTTGGGAAGGGGTGTACTTAGGTAGCAGGTGCAGTATGAGTTCTTGGTGCAATGTTGCCAAAAGGGCTAATGCAAGTCTTGAATATATAAACAAAGAATGGCAAATACACCTAGGGAAATTATATTTCTTGCATACTTTGCATCCATAAAACATATGACCGGAATACTGTGTCCAGATCTGGTGTTTGCCTTTCAAGGTGGAAAATCAGCTTTGACGTGATGTTTAAGGACCTCAGTCAAAGCTTATCATAGAAGGGGGTGAGAAGGAACTGAATCACCATGTGTAGGTCCATGTATATGGAAGAGGCGTAATAGTGGAGGGATTTATAGTCTTTACAGTCTTATGACATAAGCTGATCCGTGACTAGAAGTTTAACAAATTCAACCTTGAGTAAGATCTACTATTCTAGCAATACGGATAACATAGGGACCAATTACTCACTGTTGCTTGAAATCTTAATAAAAATCAGAGGTCTTTCTAAAAGGCTTGCTTTGATCTAACTTCCAAAGAAAAACAGAATGGCTGAGCTATTCAGGAGGTTAGATGAGATAATGATTGTGATCTATTACTCTTGTGACTTTTATGACCCTTTGGCTTCCCTCAAGAATTGGTGCTACCAGGGCCAGAGAATTATTTCGACACAGCACAGCGCGATGCAGTGTGGGAAAACCCAGCACCACTCTGAATGCACTCGTTGGCTGCCAGAGTAGCACGTCCCCTCATCTTAAGCTTTGCATGGGATAACTAATTATGATGCTGCCCCGTGACTGGAATACTGTGGTAAATGCAGCTATTCGCTTCAGCACCAGAGCCACCCATACTGGAGGTTGAAGCCCTGTTTGTTGTGGCTACAGAGGTGTGTGGCAAGAGGCCATACCCCAGTGGCACAGCTAAATCTGTGTTTGGATTGCACAGCAATGTTTTCTGCCTTTTAGCCATATTCTGGATGATAGTCATTGGACTAAATGTCTTGTCAGGGCTAAATTTCACCTTGGGTACTTACATTTGGGTTCCTACCTATGTTTCCTGTGAGATTTCAGTTTCCTGCAGGAATTTTCACATCCAGCTTTACACTGGAAGGCTTATTGGACACCTGCTTTATTTCACCCTGAGGCTACAAAATAGATAATTTTTATTATATTATTATGATTATATCTTGTTTATGCCCCTTTTTGTTAAAGGCAATGTGTTATTGCACAGTTCTTGTATCGACTTGATGGCTCTTGGGAATGCCACACACTCCGTTTGCAGGGTGATCAGCTCTATCAGTCATTCTCCCATTAAACATAGTTTAGTTATGTTTGCACATTGCATGAAACTCCAGGATATTTCAGAGAAGGTTCCAGGTACAGAGAACTTCCAGGCCCTAGATCACTCCTTGCATTCAGCCTTTTCTTTTTTTTTTGCGCTTCACTTGTGCCTTGCGCTTCAGCACAACTAAAAGCAGAGATTGCAGCAGTGTTGTAATATGGGCTGTGAATTCTCAGAAGACTGAGGATTTTTGTCATCATTCAGATGTGCTTTTGGAGTGGCATTTTGCATCTACGGGGGAAAGAATCCTTCCATTTTTAAAATCCATTGGTTATTTCCATGCAGTTTCCATGGCAGAACTTGCCATTTGAGAAATCTAATGGTTTAACAGCAGTTTGTTTATTGGGCAAAGAACTGCATCAGTTACCCATAAGAAATGTGATTTAGTGTTTTCTCAGAACTATATGCATTACTCACAAGTACAGTTCATTTTGTCCCAGGAGAGCCATGCTGTCTCAAAGAATATTTCAGGTGAGCGGGAAATTCCTACTATGGGTGCATAGCTGTGTATAGTTCAGTATTTTTCTGCTGTACTACTCTGTACTGCAGGACCATTCTTTCCTACGAGACTCATTTTACATTCTAATATTGTGTAATGGATTACTTTTTGTAGATAGTGCAATTACTGTTTTGCGAAACACTGAAACCAATTTGGCCTTTAAAAATACTTTCTTTTTTTTTCTGGTTTTGCTAAAGATGCAACTGCAGTTAACAACCGGGAGAACCGGATCAAGCTTTGCTGAAATTCGCCTTGGGATACGTTGACATTCTGGTGGAGGGTCTACGCAGTCCAGTAAGTTTCTGCCTATAGTCTACAGAAGCCTGGAAGTCTATGTAGTCTTTTTAAAAATAACTACTGCAAAAGCTACGAAAAGCAAACCTGTTGCTGGTAGGCTTATGTTTGCTGTTCGGGGAAGTGGGCTGTGCTTTGGTAGGCAGGATCCACCCTTTCTTTTAGGCAGGGAGGCAGTTTAAAAAGCAGTTACAAACCAGACCTTCAATCCATGATCACCTTTTGACACCCTTGAAATCTGAAACTTGAATCTATTTCCCTTTGTTACCCTGAGTTACTTATTTTGACTGTTCTAAGGATTGGATCTCAACTTAAAGTTTGTCAGTACTGAGGACCTTTGAGAAGAGTGTAAGTTATCCTCTGTAAGGCCACAGATATCTTCAGTTAGCTAGTTTAATGACGGTTTAGGCTTCATCTGCAAGCACTGTACCTGTAGTCTTGACTTACCCAAAATGCTTGAATTCACACAGTGTTTTTAGTTATTTGAACAACTGAACAAAACCATTGATTTGCTCTTGTCATAGACCAGCATAATGAATTATCTACCCACTTTCTTTGTCCAGTCTATTAATATACATTTTGGATAGAATTTTTGGATCCATGTAATTTCTTAACAAGAACACTATGAATGAAAAAAAAAGGAAGTAGACTTGTCCATGTTTATTGATTGTGCTTCACTGGGTTTCTCATTGTTTCCATCAAAACATCCCTGTACGGAATGATGACAGAGAAAGAATGTGTAGTCGTGGAATAGATACCTTTAAAGGAAGTTAAAACAGCAGAACATATAATTTTAAAGCTTTTTAGAATTATCAATGCTGAACTAATAGTGGTAGTTACAAGGAGGTGCGTAGTCAAGTGTGTAGGTGTAGGGAAAAAAAAGACAAGGACAAAGTACAATTCCATAAAATTGCCACAGATAATTAGTTTGGTAGTATGAACAGTGCAACAGATAATACTGGCTATTGGCCTTGTATTTCCTGAAACTGTTAGTCCTGTGTTAATTTTCATGTGAGATTGTGATATGCATCTGAAAATGGGTGGGATCTTGATTGCAAGGAGTTACTGCAATTAACTCTGATTTTAGTATACTCTGTAAGTACCTTTTTGAGCCAAAAAAATTAAAATATGATTAAAAAGCCCTTTTGGGATCTAGAGTGCATTTTCAGATTTTAGCTGGAAAGTGAAGAAAAGCAAGCTGCTTGCAAACCTGATGCATTTATAGACATATGAGTTTTAAGTTAAGTATTATCTGAAATCACCAATTACCTTATTAAGCTACACAGACAACCAGGTTTGTCAGTCTGAGGATTCAAAAGCACCAACAAACCAGTGAAGAATAAAAACCTGACAACTTAGAGAAAAAGCATTGTGGCTAAAATGAAACAGCAGTATTTCTGTTTCCGTCCTGCTTTTTATTAAAAAAAGGAAAAGATTAATTTATTTTAGCTTTCAGAAGACATATAATGATTGTACTGAAGCTTTCCTCTGCTTTTCTAGTGACATGCTCATAAGAGATGACAGTATTTAAGTGCTGCTGGGGACCAGAATATCAGGGCTACTGCTGATTGTTGTTGAGAATAATACTTTGTCTTTAGAAGGAAAGAGAGCCAAGGGGAAATAGGAATAAGTTGTCTTGGTCTAAGAAGCAGTTTAATGGTCATCTTCACATCCCCAGTCAACATTGCTTCAGAGCTGATCTGTGTGACATTGTGAACAGTTAAATCACATCTGGTCACTGCAATGCAGTCACGCTCACTTGCCAAGTCATTCTGTTTCCTTGTGCATCCCAGAGGCAAAACCAGCTTCAGGTCATACGTGGGTTTTAGTTGCGTACAGATGCTGATGCAACTGTGTGTAGTCCCAGTATTTTATTAAACTTGTTTCTCTAGAGGCAATTTGAAGTCTTAGTTCCTGAGCTGGAGAATCTGCAAGACCAGTCCTGCAAACATCTGGGCATACTCTATCTTTGATCTCATGGCAAACTTACTTGCTTCAGTGCAGTTAACTAATGTGAGAACATGTGCCTGAGTCAGTTCAGAATCTAATTAGGTGACATATACAATATTTTCCTCATGGAAGGCCTTCAGGGAAGCCTGAAATGTACAGATTTTTGGGTAACTTATTTTTAATATTCAGAGGAACATTTCCTCTTGGCACTATACTAACTATTCTCCAACACATGCTGTTGTCCATCTGCTCAGAGCCCTCAGATGACACCATTCTGGTAAATTTGCTCTTCATTCACATTCAAAGCCATCAAATTTGCCTTCAAGTTGACTCATGTTCCGTTCCAGGCCAGAGAACAAAATCTCATTTTTTTCCACTCTAAGGGCTGCAGCACTGTCAACAGTTTATACCTAACTTTTTAAAGAAAAACTATTTAGAGAAATAGTACTGCTGGGATTAACACCAGGTCATAGGGATCTTCTGCCCTACTTTCTTCACAGCCACTGATGTTGAACAAGGCCCACTGTAGCAGCACTCCCGTTACATCAGCAGCTAACACCAAACAATCAGCCTCCAGTTTTTCTCCAGGTCTGTCTTTGTCGCTGCAGCGACCGTCGGAAATATCTCACCTAGTCAGTGGCTGCAATGAGCCTCTAAGTGCTTCATATTGAAGCTCTGTTTGATGGTACCATCTCCCTGCATTGGCACAAGAAGCCACCTTTCGTTGCATCTCTTTGCCTAGTCAAGCAAATTCCCCTCATGGACGTATAGTTAATTGTGCCCTGCGAGCAGCCCTTGGAGGCGGTGGCTCCAAGCATAGTGACCATGGGACAGTTGCCAGCTTGTTCCTGATGATAACTCATGTGAGGGCATCCCAGGCTGCACAGTGTCTCTCCCAGGAACATGCTCAGTCTGGCAGTGATTCACAGGCCTCTTTAGCATCATTCCAGTAATGACCTTCTGCTGTGATCTACTGTGAAACTCTAGATTCCTGACACTGCCTATATTGAGGTATAGGAGACAAGGCAGTCACTCCTGAGTTGGTGAGTGTTATGTGAGCTGGGGAATTGTATTGGACCCAAGCGTGGGCATAGGCACCAACTTAGCTTTGCCCTGTGGTCTGTCCCCTGAAGTAGCACAGGAAAGTAAGAGTATCCCTAACCAAGGCCTTCAGCTTTTCCAGAGACTGAGGTGGCAGGGTGGGGGAGAGAAATTATCAGAGAGAAATCATGTCCTGGCTTGATTCTCCTCTGCTTATTTTTTCTGATTTAATTTTGTCCTTTGACATAAGTGATACTTTTTTTTTTTTCTTCCTTTTTCATACAGTGACCTCCTGTACCTTTATCCTGGCCAGGATATTCACTTCATGTACTGAATTGCCCTAGATGTGGTGAAGATCTGCCCTAAGTGGTCGATTACATATTACATTGTGCAAAGATAGCTGAGTCTACTTCTGCTGGTCCAGCCATGAAGCTAATAAAATTAGCTAATAAAATCAGCAAAGGAACAGCACTGGTTATATGGTAGGGGACAGAATCCTCACAATTCTTGAAAGGATTAATCTGAGGAAAAGCAGAAATGCTGCTGATCTTTATTGTCACCTTTTCTTTACCAGGAAAAATTCATACCCTGAGAGCAAGCCTTTCATATTGTCCTGGTTTCAGCTGGGATAGAGTTAATTTTCTTCATAGTAGCTAGTATGGGGCTATGTTTTGGATTTGTGCTAAAAACAGTGTTGATAATGTGGAGATGTTTTAGTTGTTGCTAAGTAGTGCTTACACTAGTCAAGGACTTTTTCAGTTCCCCATGATCTGCCAGGTACACAAGAAGTTGGGAGGGGACACAGGCGGGGGAGCTGACTCCAACTGACCAAAGGGATATTCCATACCGTATGTTGTCATGCTCAGCATATAAAGCTGGCGGAAGGAGAAGGAAGGGGGAGATGTTTGGAGTGATGGCATTTTGTCTTCCCGAGTTACCATTACTTGTCATGGACCCCTGCTTTTCTGGAGATGGCTGAACACCTGCCTGCTGATGGGAAGTAGTGAATGGATTCCTTGTTTAGCTTTGCTTGTGTGTGCGGCTTTTGCTTTACCTGTTAAACTGTCTTTATCTCAAGCCATGAGTTTTCTCAGTTTTACTCTTCTGATTCCCTCCCCCATCCCATCAGGGGGAAGTGAGTGAGTGGCTGCCTGGTGCTTGGCTGCTGACTGGGGCTAAACCACGACACATATCTAGCTCTTGTCCAGCACCCCTCCTGCAGTTACACTTCCCTTTCACTCATCTGCATCAGTAGAATACATTTAGTTTCCCTGTCCAGGTTCTTCTCCACTCGGTACACCCATTGACCTCATCTGCTATCTGCCAGTGAGTTCTGGAGGTGCACGGCTGGAAATGTGGCAGGATGAGGCCCCATACACAATGACATGCAGCTACAAGACACCTGGACCAGCCTAATACTGTTACTACATGTGCTAGGAGAGGGGAAAGAACTTGATAAGTCTGGGTGATCAGAATAAATTTGGGTCCAGCAGCTCCACCTCCTGTCTCCAGATCCCATTTGGCCATTCCAGCTGGGGAATGCCCCTGGACCTTCCCTACCGTTCTGAGTTACTAACCAGAATGGAGCATGAGACCTGTACAACATCTGTCATTTACTAAGACTGAACTAAATGAGCTTTGCTGTACCCAGGATTACTTCATAGGGTTGAACATCTCTGTGTTGCACTCTCCAGTGCTGTGTGTGAAACCTGCATTCACAGGGTTTGACTTTGTTATGCATCACTAGGGCAATGTCAGTGGATTTCAGATGGGGAGAACCGGGTGTCAGAACACTGGACAGCCCAGAAACTACAGCAAGAGAAGGGCACTGCTATCAGCAAGATGTGGGATGGGAATTTGCTAGACTTGTCATTTTTTCTTTTGCTCTCTGCCTGCAAAAGGTCTCAGTTTTGCAGTTTATTCTTTTTTTTTTTCTCCTCCTGAAGCGAGACTGAACAGACTATTTTGAGATTGAGTTCTCTGGCAGCAAGAAGGGAAACTCTTTATCTCACAGATGGGCCAGTGAGGGGTTTAAAGTCTGTTTTCTCTTTTCCCTCCAGAGATACCTGTGGATTCTTTGTATCCATGCAAAAGAAAAGCTGTGTCTATTTTCCTAGCTTGTGAGGGATTTCAGAACTGTCTTTGGAACTGCTGAACCTGGCTGTACTCCAGGGTCTTTCCAAGAGAACAGGACTGTTATTATGAACAGATAACAATTTCAGAAGAGCAGGGGATTTCAGGATCTTGATTCAGATTCATCTGCTGGTGTGGGATTAGAACCATAAGGTGTGGAGCTGGAAGGATTTTCCCCTCTATATCCAGACCTTCCAACACCATCCCCCATCAATTATGTGTGCTTTACATTTTCACTCTGTGTAGCTGTTGAAGGAGAAGCTTTTCCCACAACACACTGCTCATCTTCCAGGCTGATAATGTAGAAGCAGAGCTGGTTTCAGGCGTAACGAACTTGGACAACAAAATAAAGAGCACAGCACACATCCCTGCCCTGTGGCTGCCTTCCTGAAACCACGGGCACATCAAAGGCAAGTGGTCCCTGCTTGCGGGCAACACTGCCATGCAGTGAGAGACAGCAGTCCTGAAGGGGCTCTGACAGCCCCTGTCTCTGTTATATGACAAAATGCTGCCTGCTGGCAGGGTAGATCCTTCCTTCATGTAGTAGGGGGTGAAGGTGTGGGACCTCATCACCAACCCGCAGGCCCTGGAAGCGTTCCTGGCCACTTGGACCTGCACTGGCCCCTTCAACTTCTGTGGCGGTTGTTCTGCTAGTGCTGTAAAACTGAATACTGTTGCAACGCTGAGGGCTGGAACATTCTTTTTCTCTTTCAGCTGTGAGCAAGCTTTGTGTTGAAGGAAGTGGCTTGATAGAGCGTAACATGGTAGTCAGTATACGGTCATACCATAAGGCTGTATGCACAAGGGGGCAGAGCTGAGCTGTGGTGGGACCTCTTGCTTTTGGTTCTCATTAAGAACATCCTAAAATTAAAGGAGAATGTCCCTAAACAATTTGAGAAAGCCTGCAGGGGTAATGAAGCAAGCTAAATTGTTGTGTCACAGATCACAGAGGCTCCTGAGCTGGTCCTGGCTGAGGATCCCAAAAACAGTGATATCCCCTTTGGTCTATGAGATGACACCTTTTCACTTCCTGAGACCATGCTGCTCAAAATTCATGTGTTGACTGACCTTCCCCTTGGATGGGGTTTCCCACCAGGAAGGAAAAGGGCTATTAGCTATCTCCTTCTCTTTCTGCTGAACCATGTTTCTGGGCTGAGGAGAAGGATGGTCTACAGCTGATCTGGGCATTTGATACACCACTTGATAAAACAGATATGTGTTAAAGCTTGAAACATTTTGCAGGTTGGAAAGTGGCTATGGTTCAAAAGGTCTGGCAACAACAAGTGAGCTTAATAACAAATGCTTTCATATAAAGAAGTCAAATTTTAATCTGTTTTTGTGTCACAGTAAATACCCCTTGCCTAGCTCTGTCAGGTCTGATGACTTTATGCAACAAGACTGTCTCTCTGGAGACAGACTCTGAGAGTTTGATTCCCCCCCAGTTCTTTGATAGTCATGCCATTATTCCTTGCTCCCCCCACTTCTGTTAAAATACCATGTTTGATATACCTAGACGTCCCAACGCTACCGTTCTCAATGCCTGTGTTGGTATTTCTGATAAAAGCTAAAGGCTATTTACATCCATAAATCTACTATAGTGTATTCAATAGAGTATTTAAGTGGATTTTGTGCTGTGAGACTGGCCTGCTAAGGGACTTTGTTAATAATAAGTGCAGAAAATGCTTTTTAACTGTGTTTCTATGGCATTCAACCCCTGAGAAATGAAGTCTAAAACCGCTTTCAGTGATACATGCAGGAACTGAGTCTCTGTGTACATGTATACTCAACAAATGAATTGCAGTGAGGCGTGAAGGATATTTTAGGATCCAGTGCTGTAAGACACTGAGCTGTGCTAATTCCCTGGAAAGTCGAGTAGGAGAATGCTTCCGTGGAGAACTCTTGGGCTTTTGAACTTGCATTATTCAAAGCCACTCCTCCATTTCCCCCATGCAAATACAAATTACATGGAGTGTAGCTACAGAAAATACAACAGGCATTATTCTACAGGCTAGCTAAACAAAACAGCATTGTGGACAAGCGAAGAAGAACAGTTAGCCTTTATGCTGAGCATAGCAAGTACTATTTGAGACACAATCTATCAGTTGCATTCATTAGTTTATAGGGTTGATGTTATCAGTAATGGATTAGATTATTGGCATCCACAAGGACAGAAGAAGAACTGAAGAAAAGAGACTAGGCAGAGCAAAGGTGTGTTTTGCCCATCAATGGGTTGGTAAATATTTCAATGCAGAGATGGTCAATACTCTAGAGCAAAGCAGAACTGCAGGTGTTGAGAATCTCCCGGATGAGGTTTCCATCACCAGCTGTTAGGCATTTTAAAGGCATTACTTCATTTTTCACTAACCCCAAAACAAAATGTAGCTGGCACTGGAAGGCGTTTTAGCTTTGCATCACTAAAGAATCAAAAAAAAGAGAAAAATTATTGTTTTGTTCAGCCCAAAATGAATGTTGTGGAGCCTGTTTAAGCCAAGCTTCAATTATCTCAAAACTGGGAATTTAAATATTTCTACCAGTGCACTATCAGTACACTGCAGGCATTAAATTATATTCATTAGGGACTTGGTTACAGTCATATAGAACAGCATAAACAAAGACGGGCACACTCCAGATGTTAGATGTAACAATTTAAAAGGGAAAGGGTTCGCACCCCCATTTTTATTTAGACTACTTTCCTGATATAATGAAATAATTTCAGGGAGTGGGATTATGAGTCAGCTACAAAACTGGCTTTGTTGCTTAGACATGTGCAAAATATAAATATTGCAAAGCTTTAGAGAGCAGATGGCAAGAGATTTCAGAAATTATAAACATCAGCTTTCTGCTTTGGACTGGTCAGCGTTAGGCCTAGAGGTCACATTCAAGCTGCTTGGAGTTTTCTGGCAATATTTGGATCTAGCATGACTCTTCACTATCCCAGGGCTTCCTGTAAGGATCCACCCTTGGTCATTCAGCAGTCCAATGAATGCCATGATTATCTAGTTACAGGAAAGAGTTGCTGCAGAGGGCTCCAGCACATCACTAGCAAAGGAAAGAGGCAGCTGTACCGAGATGAATTTTGCTTAGTTTGGGCCTTTGTTTCTGTCTGGGTTGCAGGGATGAGTTATGGTTATCTTGACTGTTGGCATCACTGTGTCAATGATAAATCACACTTGATTACAACCTTCTGATTACTCATACTTTTTTTTTTTTTCTGCTGGATATTTGGGGATCAAGAAACACTGAATGAATCCAAAAGGATTTTTTGGGTGCAGACAGGCTTAAAATATGACAGGAGAAATCATCAATAGTGGAGGATGTTTGAAAGGAAGCAAGTTCTTTCTAACTATTTCTTCTTATTTTACTTCTCTCCGAACACAGCGGAGCTTCAGCTTTAGACAACTGCTGTAACATTTGAGACTGTCAGACTTTGGGATGTATCAAGAAAGTTGAATTATACTGCTGTCTTCACATAGCTTATAGGATGCAAGGAATGCCTATGTGAAGTGCTATGTATTTCATCCTGTCAGCAGTCTGACGAGGTTCCAAAAATGTGGGACTGGTTGGGGAAAAATTGAACAAAGACTTAAGAAACTGCACGGATGAGAGCTTTGGAAACTAAGGGATCACTCTGAATTCAGGTGTTCATTCTGAAAGGATGTGAGTAATTTCTGAAGTCTCCCAGAGGAAAAAAGAGAAGTATCTTGTGACCTGTTACAGCAAAAATTGCAAGGAGATGCTTGTGGAGCTTTCTCTAATTATCTCTGGAGTTTCTATTAGAAACACACACATGTTCATAATCTCAGGCAATAGCAAACTGATTGGGCATATGCACCTTTAAAGCATATTTCATTTTTGTAGCCTCTTAGCACTGGATGATGTCATTTTACAAGCAGCTTGTGACAGCAGCTACCTGAATTGGTGGGTGTTCTTTCATGCTCTGATCTGTTTTCCACAGGCAAGAGAGATTCATCATAACTCAAAATTTAAGACCCTGCTCTCACTAATCATTCACAGGGTTAGAAAATACAGTAACAAAGACATCAGTTATTTAACGATAATTTACCTTATTGTGTCAGAATAGCTAGATACAAAGAAAATGCCATTTATTTTTCAGTATCACACAGAATAATTTATGCATTGCATTCGAAGTATGTGAACTGCAGTGATAAGTTAACATAAATATTCAGGATTTGAGAGGCCAGGAATCCCAGCAAAAGAACAAACTCTTTGTCCTTACCTTTCACTGCCTGTAATCAGTTCTCCTTGCTGGGTGACTGCTGCTATTCTTGGTGATTGGCAGAGCAGGCTGTGAGGCTGACTGTCAGCAAAATGACATGAATTATATTATCACCTCTTTCTTTCTTACAGACCCCTTCATCAATTATAACATATTTTTGAATGTTGTTATTAGGCTTGATGTTTTTCTCTTCTCCAGATCTTGGAAAAAAGGGTACTTGTTACTTTGGCACACTGTATAACAATGTCTTCCCCCTTAATATAGGCTTATATCTATATATATCTATCTTTAAAATTTATTTATATAAGTAATAAAAGTTATTTCTCTTAGTTTTGAAAATGGCAGCTATACTTTTCTTCCTTTTAATCTGTGATGGTGCATTGAAGCCATTTATCTCTCTTCCAGTCATTCACCTCTTTGCAATCTCAAGCTGTCTCAATCTGTTCCCAATCTGTTGCATCTGAGTTACAGAATAAGTGCTTGAAGCCCCACCAACTTGTTACACTCAAAATCTTGTTATGGGAAAAAGGGAGGACCTCATAGTCAAAGCCAAGAAGAATTTATTGTAATCTAGTTGAAGCCATAACAGTCTAATCAGCAAGGTATCAGCATCCCAGGTCTTTTCGTAGGATGAGTATGATGCTGATGTTGATGGCTTCTTTCTCCTCACTCCTGTGCTCATTTTCATGTGTTGGCTAACACACACTACACCTTGCTTTTTCTTCATTAATCTACAATGTGGCAATATATCTGGGTTTATTCATGTTGTGGTTTACATATACTGGATATGCATAACTTTTGTTAAGCCTAATGCTGGTTTTGCACAGGTCCCAAGGCTGCATAACTTTTATAACCAGTAGTTGACTGCTGATGAGTTGTATATAGCTCTGGGACCTCCAGTATCATCCTGTGTCCACACTTCCAAGGGCCCTGCTGTAATCTCATGCTTGTATTCCTCCATAATACATTACTTTAGTATAAAAACTAGTTCACCCCCTACAGTATTTGTTATTATAATGTATTAGTTACAGAAAATTATGAGAAATATGTGAGAGTATTTCACCACACAATTGTACAATTGTTGCGCCAGGGGAGGTTTAGATTGGATATGAGGAAAAATTTCTTCACTGAAAGGGTTGTCAGGCATTGGAACAGGCTGCCCAGGGAGTCGTTGAGTCACCATCCCTGGAGGTATTTAAAAGACATGTAGACGTGGTGCTTAGGGACATGGTTTAGTGGTGGACTTGGTGGTGTTAGGTTAATGGTTGGACTTGATAATATTAAGGGTTTTTTCCAACCTAAATGATTCTATGATTCTATGAAATCTTACCAAAACTTAAAAGAATAGTAGTCACTTAGTTGTTCAATAACTGCTGTTACAGCTAAACAAACTAAAACATAGCTCCAGACAGGCCAGGAGAAGACCAAAGTCTCACAAGACCTGAGGTCTGTGTCGGTAGCTTAGCATGATGACCTGTGGTCTACAACAGGTGGAATCCCATACTTCATGGACTACAAGGCTGCAGATCTGCTCCCAGAAGTTGAGGACAGATCCACAAGGAAATCATATGCTACTCCAGGAAGGTAAAAGAGGTGTTTAGGCATCACGAAATGCTTACAATCCCAGGTCCTTTGAACCTTTCAGGTGCCCAAGCCTCTGCTAGTTATCCTGACCGTGACTATATGTGTGCTGGTGCTGCCTGGTTGCTCAGAACATGTTTGAGACCCAAGAGGGATCTCAGTTCAGGTGTGGGTCAACCTCTTGCTTTCCCAGGCCCAGTTCTGGATGTGTGTTTTGAGAATATCTACCACATTGGGTGTCAAGCCAAAGACAGGTGAAAAATCCAGTTTAGGATGTGGGGAGGACTGTCTGGATAGAGACAGCTTGCTCTGTATGTTACAGGACTGTATGGGTACCCAATTCCTCCATGGTTTTAAATCCCATTTAATCTGTCATTTGTAAACTTGCTCCCGTGTGTTGAAGTGTTTTATAACAAAGATCACAGCTGTTCTAAAATAACTGGATCTCTTGCACAGTGTATTGGGTATTATTTCATAATGTAATGTGGATCTTGCATGTGGTTTAAACTAGAAGTTCAATGGTACATTGGCTGTGGTTGTGCAGGTTAATGTGTTCTTTCTCAAGTGGTAAAGCAAAGTACAAAAGACTGGAATCGGTTATTGGTTCTGATTCTCTTTAAAATGTAATTTTCCATAAATATATATTTATTTAAATTAATAACATATTTCATTTTTATTGCTTGCTAACTTTTCCTCAGCTTTCAATATGACTTACTTTTAGGATCAAAATTATCACTTTTCCTTTTATTGTCCATTCTGAAAATAGAAGTTTGGTAGCTTTACATTTTCTGATTCATTGAGTATAGGTCCTTTTAAGTTATAGAATCACAGAATAGTTTGGGTTGGAAGGGACCTTTAGAGGTCATCCAGTCCAACCCCCCTGCAGTGAGCAGGGACATCTTCAACTAGATCAAGTTGCTCAGAGCCCCGTCCAGCCTGACCTTGAATGTCTCCAGGGATGGGGCATCTACCACCTCTCTGGGCAGCCTGTTCCAGTGCTTCACCACCCTCAATGTAAAAAATTTCTTCCTTATATCTAGTCTACCCTCTTTTCAGTTCTTGTTATGGGGAGCAAAATGTCACCTCCTTATTGGTCCTATATACATTATTTCCTCAAAACAAGTGGTTGTGATAATGATTTTGGTGGTTTTAATCTTGGGTATTTCAGATGAATGACTTGTTGAACTATTTAATTACCAAAATATTTAATTTTTAAAAGTAAAGCAACATGTTATATAAAATCTCTGTATGCTGTCTCTGCTTACCATTCAGATCCTGCCTCATAATTTCCTGCCAGAACTTATTACAATATTAAAAATGCATTGTTTTTAATGTTATTTTATTAATATAATCAAAGCAAAGTGGCAAACAACTGAAGAAAACCTTTGATAACAGGGAATTTTCTGATATGAGCATAAGTCCTATTTAGTTTGCATGGCCCTAAAATCAATATGAATAAATTGCTAGTAAGCTTGTCTCTTGAATATATCCAATTTTTGTGTTTCATCAAACATTCATCTCATATAGAAATGATGCAATAAAAAACATCAGTTCACCAAAGACAGGTTGATGCAGTATGTATTTAAACATAAAATATTGACAGATGTAATCTGAAATATATAAAATTCCCGTTTTACCCATTGCTATATTTACTGACACATTGCTGATAAAGTTTCATCTCGGTGATCTAAATGTGATAAAATACAGCAAAGCATTTTTGAGAATTCTAAAGGTACCTGTCAGCTTAAGTGTTTGCAGATGGCATGAGGATACTGAAAGACTGATGCATCATTTGAAGATGGTTACATTTAAGTGTATATCATGATAGTTTGCCAGGGAACTTATTAAATGACATAGATGCCTGACAGAAGTCCTCAAAGAAAAAAGTCCCAGTGTTGTTTGGTTTTCAGATCACTTACCTCCTGAGAATTGCATAACACTCACAGGGCTCCCTTTGGTGGTTCTTTGTGGAAAGCATTAAGCTTTCTTTGAACACAAGACATATATTACTTTGCTTGTTTGTTTACATGTTAATCTTGCAACCCTTTTTAAATTGTGTCCAAGAATTACTGAGAGACCTCTGCTAGGCTATGCAATTCTGAGAGAGAAGATATTAAAACTCAAGTAAGTACATGATATGGATCGGCAGAAAGAAAATCTTACAGGTATTTCATAGACCATTCCTTGAAGTTCAAGAAGCATGGTTAAATAGAAACAGCTGCTGGAGAATGTATATACCTGAAGATGATTTCAGTAGTTACTGCCATGAATCTTCTCTAAAATTAAGAAATCCAAGAGGTACACGTCAGGAAAAATGTCTTTACAGAAGGAGAGACAAGGGAAATGATATGCATGGTTGGCATGATCACTGGGTAAGAAAATAAAACTACTTCTCCAGATAAGAAAAGAGTTACAAGGACCATAGCTGTCTGACAGATGAGAACCTAATAGCAGCATAAATGAAAGTTCCAACTGTGAAAAGTATAGCGTTGAATTATTCAACAAAGACTTAAACCCTGTGGTAACATAGAGCAAGCTGAGACACTGCATAAACTGATACTAAATTCAGCATAACTGGGACCTTCAGAATATCTCTTTTCTGTGTGAAATATAGATGTGTACGTATGTACAGTTACACTTAATAGGTGAATATACCACACAGTCTGTTTTATTAAAATAATTGTTGACAGTGTATCTAGTACAGTAATTTAAAAAGAAATCTAGAAGTACTGGTTCTGAGACCTGGAAGTACCAAAACCAACTTCAGAAAGTGCTGGTATATGTTTGAAGTGTGAAGTACTGTATAGTGGCACATTTCTCCTCTACTCAGTACTGGTGAAGCTGCAGCTGGAGTGCTGTGTCCTGTTCTGGGCTTCCCAGGACAAAAGAGACATGCACATACTGGAGAGAGTCCAGTGAAAAGCCACTAAGATGATTAAGGGACTGGGGCATCTCTCCTATGAGGAAAAGGTTGGGGCTGTTCAGCCTGGAGAAAAGGCGGCTCAAGGGGATCTCATCACAGTGGGAGGGTGTAAAGAAGATGGAACTAGGCTCTTTTCAGTGATGCCCAGTGACAAGACCAAAGGAAAACTGAAACACAGGAGGCTCCCTCTGAACAGAAGGAAACTTTTTTACTGCGAGGGTGATGGAACACTGGCACAGGCTGCCCAGAGAGGTTGTGGAGTCTCCATCCCTCGACATATTCAAAAGCCATCCGGATATGGTCCTGGGCAACTGGCTCTAGGTGGCCCTGCTTGAGGAGGGGTTTGGACCAGATCCCTTCCAGAGGTTCCTTCCAACCTCAACCAGCCTGTGATTCTACCAGTTAAGCATAGTTATAGATGCATATCTGTGAATTTGCATATACTCCCCTGCAGAATATGTTAATAGTCCTGCTAATGCCAATTTGACTAGTTTTGCACTACTGAAGACACAAAGCGCATTCAAAGGAAGGCTTCACAACTGGTAGTCATGAATTATGAAGAGGATGCAGTGTAATTTAAGACACACTAGGAGTGTTTTGAAGGACATTTATATGTGATTACATGAAAGAACAAGTAACGGAAGAGATGTCTGATGTTTTTTAACTTTCTAAACAAGCCAAACCAAGAAATTATACTAGAAGATTATAATAAAATCGTTGCATTAGAAGAAATCCATCTGAAAAACAAAATTCTTCATACAGGCAACTGTCTCACTGATTTGCCATCTAACCTTTAAATAACTAGATCATGGTATATACAGCAATAGCCTTCTGAGGTCCATAAGGGCCTTGGAAACCATGGTAATTTTCCTGAAGTGTGAAAGAGACACACCTACCTGTCTTTATTATTAATAGGCATTTGCATGTCTAATCTGTCTTGCATTGTGCTGAGATTTCACTCTACTGGAGTGGTAAAGTGTGAAAACTAACTGTATTTTGGAAGAAAGATTCTAAGGTTGGTCTGGCAACTCAACTAAATTCTTTCAGTTTCTGAGTAATAGGCTCAGCCTGATCCCAAAGGCTGCATTTCAATCTTTTGATTAGCAGAGCTTGAGAGCACTTCTTGGCTGGCAAATTAAGCCACCATGGAGCAAACTTTGCATTCTGACTCATAAAGGCTCTTTGCAAATATCATTAACAGGCTTTGGAATAAATCCTGCCTTCATTTTTTTGTTGCAGTTTTTTAACCCCAAAAAGGATTTAACATAGCAAGACACTTTGTACATGTTATCAGCTATTTGATATAGATAATTTCTTATGGGACACAACTATCATGCTGTATCTGGTCAGCTTTTTTTGAATAAATTTCTAAATTTAGAAAAAATGTGTGCACTAGTAAGGTTAGTGTTCAATGACTTTTCTTCATTTATGGTACAGGAGAACTGCAAGTCTGCTGACCTGAGTATTGCAGGGAGACCCAAATACTGCACAGGAGACCTGTGCCATGGGCAACACTATTTACAGTACATACTAAGTTTAGAAACCTAACAGCATCAAACACAATCAAACTATATAATGAACACAATTAAAGGTGAATGCTGTAAGACCAACAGATTGGTAGACTTAATTAAATACACGCAGATTCCTGCCTGCTTCATTATGTTCTATCCAACTGTTAAGTCATATGGAAAAAATATAATTCTGCTTAAAAGCACTCCCCTTCATCGGAAGTCCAAGGATAACTGCAAATTTCGGTTAATAGAGAATGAAGCGCTTGTACATCTAAACACCACAGTTAATATTTATTTAATGGTGAAAGAGTAAAGTAGTAAATGCAAAAAGCTATTCTTGAAAATAAAGCACTAGTTTTATGCTGGGAGTTGTGAATTTCATTAATTTCCTGTCAGGGTTTTATTTCTGTAGTAGTCATTTTTACTCATGAGTAGGTGGCTCTTAAGATGAACAGCTGAAACAATTTAACTGAGAACCTTGAGCTGGAAATTTCAAGTGTAAACTATAACAGAGGATGATAGGGAGCAAGAGTTCACCAGAAGTGCTGCTTTGACACACAACCCCTTTGAATTCAGGGTCGTCAAGTTTTTTTACCTGTGGTGAGTAGCTTGTTTTGTTTCTAAAGGGAAAACTAGAAAAAAAAAATCACATGGAGATGGTAGTAAGGCACAGGTTAGGCCTCTAGCTGCTTTTGACACTGCAATTATTCATGCAGATTTTGCCAACCTGTATGGTCAGGAAAATAGGGTTATGGTCTATCATTAGTAGTACTGTCGACCATCATGTTATACACTCAAGTTGGGTGACTGCGGTAGCAAAATGGCAGTCCTGATCAGTAGCCTAAAGAAAAGAATAATAAAACACATGGGCGGAAAAGAATGACATATATTTCCACTCACAGCAGCTTAATTTTCCTTTTTAGAAGGTTAGAATGGCCTTTTAATAGTAGCAATGTTAGGTGGACAGATGCTAATAATAAGATCCTAGGCCACCCCAGTCATACTGGACATACTGGTCTGCTGCCAAACAAAATAAAACAGAGCAGTAGAGCATCCTGGTTTTCTAGTCTTCCAGCAGAAAGACAGAGAAGTTTCCCATAACATGCTCAGGGGTTCCCCTGTATTCATTTCCCATCTTGGCTATTTTTAACCTCTCTTTGTATGGGTTTCTACTTCCAAACCACAATATTTTTACAATCTAGCTGACTGTTTAAAAATCCTTGGCATGGAAAAACATCCAGATCAAATTATTTTGTTTACTTTTAATTCTTTCTTGAAATTCAGCATCTGTAACGTGTTTCTTGTCTCTTCTTTATCAGGGTATCACTTATGCTTTTGTTTTATATTGTCTCAAACGTATTTATTGTTCACTGCAATAATAATCAAGGTCTGACAGCATTTGTATTGACATGGAACAAGTCAGAAAGAGAGAATTTAGTACATGATCTGCTCATTGCACTAAATGCTATTACCTTGTCTATCCATAGGCAATTCTGTTTCCTTACAGCTTTTGTCAGTGCCATTCTCCCTATCCTTCTTATCCTCAATAAATGGCAGAGCAGAGGCTACTGATTGTCTACCAGAAATGCATTCTGGTGATGCTCAGACATAGCAATGGCCTTCGTGTCCACTCAGTCCCCATGTTAGTGTATATGCTACACAGATTGTAATGCTGTGCTCTCCTTTATATGTCTGTTTCATATTCCTAAGAATTTAAGTGGAAAAGCTGAGTAAGCATTTTTGTCAGTACTATGCTACTTGTACTTTCTAAGAGATGCTTTCACAGATGCTATATTTACCTTTCTTGGTTTGCAGAATCTGTTGAGAAAGACCCACTGAGGATAGGCTAGTATGATGCCCAAAGTAGGCAAAGTTGGCCTTTTGCAGTGGTAAATGTTCCTTTCATATGCCATGCCTAGACTAGAACTCAACCCCTTAAAAGTGTGAAAGTGAAATATTTCAGGGATCTATGTAAGATGTTTATTCTTCTGGAGTTTTTCACTCTGAAACAATGTTCAGTAATCCTAGAAGTTAAATAACTTGATCTATTCAGGTCATAAAAGGGAGTTATGGTAGGGATAGAAGCACCCAACTGTTGATCTGGAGCTGAAAAAGCCTGCCTGTATCATCACAGATTTGTCTAGACAAATGGATGAGTAAGCATTTGGTGTGAGGTACTGAGTTATCTAGCACGTGTCAGCAGCAGTGCAACTTCTCCCTTTAATACGTTAACAAGGCATATTACCTTTTGTTCATCATGACTACACTTCCTATCTAGGCTGACTTTATAGCTTGTAGCCTAGATTGAAAATGTTCCCTGAGCAGTTGGAGAAAGGTAAGCTTTGCAGCCCTGAATTGGCACTGGTTAAAATGTTTCTCTTCCATACTCAGGAGAAGGCACAATTGAACTTGATGAGAGCCTTTCCATGAGTATACTCCGCACGCTGAAAAAAAAGTATGTAATGGAAATTTTAGGAACTAGTACGCACTTTGCCCAGTGGCCTCCTTGAACCTTTCTTTTCATCTTTGCATCACCTACACACTTCCATTTTCCTTTCTTGTTTAAATGAGAGAACAGAGTGCTTTAAATGACAACTTAATGCTAGTTCTAGGTGCTTGAAGCGGAGATACCGATCTTTAGGGAGAAATGGTTTCATTTTCTTTTAATTTCAAAACAAATCAATGTCATTTAGTCAGTCCCATTTCAAGACTCCTTATATCATTACTACATCACATTACCTTCTGTGGAAGGACTGAAGTTCTTTTTGATGTGTATTGTGGTGGTTGAAATTCTTTCTTTCAGTGAGTGAGTGAAAATTCAGTGCTTTCATGTTTGTTTGTTTTGCAGAAACTAGCTTGCCTGATAGTCTTCCAGTAGGATGCCAGGAATTGCCTAAAAGTTATCTTAGCACTGTAAAATACTTAAGAGATTCAGGTGTTTGACTGAATATAGAAACAGCAGAATGAAGTAACTCAACTTAGTGTGGTTTTGACTGAAAGATACTATCCTGTGCTTGAATTTTATTATTGAAAGTACCCAGTCCGCAGGAGTCTCTCACTTCTGCATAAATCCCACAGAACAGTGATAGCAGCAAATACATTAGACTGACATTTCAGCCTACACCCCTTGTTAGCCACCAAAATCCTTTTGCAGGTCTGCACTACTGCTCCTGTCTAAACATTCTCTTTCATTCACCCTGTATTTGTAACATATATGCTCAAATAGAGCTAAAGCTGTTCATGGAAATGAACATTTCCACATTTCCACAATGAAACATGAATAGGTTTTGAGGGAGAAAATATATGTCACAATTCCATTTCCTCTTTTTTTTCCAGCTGAGAACATCTATAAGCAATATTCTTGTTGGTGCTATTACAGATATCTTGGTTCAAAACAACCTCTCTTTCTTGTCCTTCTTTTCTCCCTATGCTTTTGATTTTAATAACTTGTATTTCTGCATGGGCAATAGTGATACTGAGGTTGCAAAGTGTTTTATGCTTTAAAACCTGATTTCAAATAATGATTTTGTGACTCATTAGCTATTGGGTTATAATTTTCTATTTCTAGTTTCTAAGCAAAGAAGAATCTTGTCAGTCTACATTGAAGCAGCTCAATTATTTTTTGAGTCACAACTATGTATAGAAAAAATACTGTCCCAAAATATAAAACCCCTTGTAGTCTTCAACAGGTGCTGCCTGGGGAGACCAATGTACTATCCCAGTGTGAATACAATAACTATATGAGATGGTTGAAAATACAGAAATGGGCTTTCTTTTGGGGTTCCTTTTTTTTTTCAGTTCTTTAACAAAACTGGAGATGTCCACTTGAAGAGTGTTATGGTTGAGAGGTATGTGAAGCAAGGTGAACAATGGAAAGCCTGGTCCTCAGGCTAGCTATAATTTGATCATGCTGCTCTACAGAACTGGATGAAAGGGTTCCTTGTGCTGTTACCGTTGCTTGCCACAGAAAGAACTCGCCGATCAGGTGCAGTGGGCAGCCCTTTTACTGCTAAACCTTTCATTGTAGTCATGGAGCTAATGATGGTGTTCAGGTGTGTGGATGGGCAGAACTGAGACAACGTATCAAAAAGATGGCTTTGCAAGAGCATGTGAAGAGCATAGGACTTTTTCCATCCTGGAAAAATAGTTCTTGTGAAGGGGTGAGAATGAAATGGATCCTTAACAAAATAGGTGTTTTCTTTCATTTTCAACACCTATTACCTACATTTATACTCTGAGAGTGTACATAGGAGCATCTAAGTAACCTGCTTACACTATCCATTATCTCCTATACTTCTAACAATTTTCTTTCTTTTCTTTCTCTTTGAATTATACAATTCATGCCTTCTTATTATTACCTCATCTGGCACTTTGCATTCATTTCTAGTATTTTTTGATGCTGCTGATATAGCAGGTGAAGGTGTATATTTTAATTCTGTAATGCCATTTTATTCTTAGTATTTTCTTTAATATTTTCTATGCATTTTTATACATTCTAGTACAACATATGCTGACCTTGTTTTCTGATTCTACTAAATATATGCTGAGACCTAAGTTACAGGACCCTTGCCACTAGACTCAAGCAACAAAAAAAGAAGATAAAAAGCTATTCCATTCCTTATTTTACCTTGCAATTGATTAAAGAATGACACATGCTGCTTTTCCATTTTCTGTTCGTGTTAAGTTTTCTGACATCTTTTTCAACAGCAGTAGTTCAATGGCTAATACCCAAATCTACACCCAATAAGAACAAACTTTGAGCCTGTTTCTGTAATGCTTATCCTCTCAGCAGTACTACAGAATTTGCTGGACAAATCCACATTGCCTTTGTTTGACATAAAGATCATCCCTGTATTTTGCAGAATTGCAGAGATGTAATTTCTTACAAATTTATTTATTGCAGTACCTGACAGTCTCTAAGTGCTAAACTCAAGAGTACCCATATTCTGAACTTTAAAAACAAGAATATTTGCAATTCTATTACCAGGACAACTGATTTCTTTCACCTGGATATCTAGCCATTCTTAGACCTCTGAAAGGACAGAAACTTAATGGAGCTCAAGATGTTAAGAGAAGAAGTAAATTCTTTCTTAGTCCTGCTGAATACTTATTTTGATTTCTTTTTTTTTGTCACTACAAAGCAAATGAGAAAAAATGCACACATTTCTGAATCCTTCACCCTACCACAGTAAAAACACTGGGCAAAAGTGATAAATAAGAAAGTGGATTTTCTGATTTTTCTCTACAGGCAGGGAAGACCATCCCATGTATGTGTTTGATGAGAGAAAAGCATTGTGGATAAAAGTGATGCCAAGCTCCTTCCTAGGAGATGCTTCAGGAGGTCTATTATGCTTACTCACCTAGGTGAATGAATGAGAGCATTATAAATGGGAGGCCATGGCAGCCTCTGAAAAGTTGGCTTGGGTGCTTACACAGAGTATTATTTTGATAAGACTAGAGAAATGGTCTGAAATCAACAGTGCAAAACTGAGCGTCCTTCATTATATTGGGAGTCTTGCAGAAGATGCTGTATTTGAAGAATTAGTGACCTGACCACGCCACGTCTCCTCTGTTGGGCCCTGTGCTTAAGGCTGGAGCAGCCCATACATTAGCATAAGCAGCTGCTGTAAAGAAATCTACTGGAGTGCCCCATACCAGCCTGTGCTGCGTGCTGGTGGATGTTATGACAGAATAACAGTCCAGCCTGTCAGGATAAGATGCATGGTTTTGCTTGTTACACAAAATTAAAGACACTACAGTATGGGAGGGAGGAGGAAATTATCCACAGATGGGATCTGCAGAGCGTGCTGGAGGAAAATCCACCTGCGGTCTGTCTGATGCTGCGTGAAAGTGGGCTTCCCTGCATCTGATGGGATGCAAGATTTACTATCTATAATCCTCTTTTTATTCTATTTTATTAAAACAGCTATGCTATTATGCCATTTTTTCTTAGGACTTTATTACTGAGATCCCCCCAAAAAGCCTTCACCATCTCTCCCTCTGCCCTCCCCACCACTGGTGCAGGACCTTCACATTTGTAAAGTATGACTTCTCTAAAACAAAATCCTATTTTCACACAGGGAATGGAAACTAATTGACCAAGTACTGAACAAAAGAATCAGACCATGAATTACTGCATGGTATGGATGCAAAGAAGGGAAAAAAAGACATGGATGATAAATATTTTGCTCTGCTTGATACAAAGAAGTAGCCCTCACCTGCTCATCTGAAATGCTGTAACTATTTCAGACATGTAGACAAACTGATGAGGGTTCAAACCAGGGCAACAAGAATAAAAAGATTCTAAAACATGAAAGCAGGTTGAAAGAGTTGGACTTCTTTAAACTTGAAACCAGAAACCTGGTAAGTTTGCTGTAAGTTAAGTTACATATATATGTATACACTATGTATGCACTACAGTAACACTATATATACACTATAGTATATACTATTGTATAGTGTGTATATATATACTATAAGTTCAGTAAGTAAGACCTGTCTTTAAATGCGTGGAAGGTTGTTCCAGTGAAGACAGTGGTCATAGTTTCTGTATGTTTGTTAGCACGGTGAACAATAATGAGCTCAGCTTGCCATAAAGAAGATGTAAGCAGGATACAAGGGAACGCTCGTTACCTATGGAGAACGGGAGGGATGCACAGGGGGAGATCCTGGAGCCAGTGTTGGTGGACCTTCTGCAGAGCAGCCTAACAAGCAGAGTCTCAGGTCCAGGCACACACTC
The DNA here is from genome assembly GCF_963921805.1 of Phalacrocorax carbo. Taxonomy (NCBI): domain Eukaryota; kingdom Metazoa; phylum Chordata; class Aves; order Suliformes; family Phalacrocoracidae; genus Phalacrocorax; species Phalacrocorax carbo. Next base: position 44,857,591 of record NC_087513.1, read on the forward strand.
AGTAGTCTTCGTGGTGAAGGGATGTGTGAGTTCCCGAGGTCTTGGTTGTCATTACATTTCCATGCTCAAGATTTCCTTCCCCCAAGGCTCTGGATTGCAGTGTTGTATATAGCAGGGAGAAAAAGGGAAAAGCTAGTGTACCGGAATACATAAGCTGCAGCAACAGTCCTGTTATTCTGTATTACATCCACCATTCCCAGGAGGGAAATTGAGACACACAGAGCAATTCTTGCCTTTACTGTTCTACCCTAGTTCTCAGGAAATGTCTGTAATGGGAAGTAAAAATACGTAGTTTATATTAAAATATATTTTTAACAAATTCTAGTCCAGCAAATTAGCAGAGTGAAGATTAACATTAAACCAGGTTAATTTTGAATGAAGAAAAATATGTTTGAATTGTCTGAGTTCTAATACTTGCACTCTAACAGAGGGATTCAGTCATTATATATGCATTTCTGGGCTTTCTGTTTCTACCTTAGATTTTTACATAGCAAGATCATCCAACGTTTTGTCAAAAAAACTCAACCAAACCAAACCAAAATAACGCCCTAAAATTTGCCCCAAACCCCACCTACATTTAAGCACAATGGAATTGTTAGGAAAATTGAAAATGAGACTAATAAAAATCAAGAGGGTCAATTTTTGCTAATGAGTGTTTAGGCATCACAAGTGAATCAGAAGGCATGAACTGCATCTCTATTCCAGAAATATTTTTAGAAAATATTGCTTGAATCTGGCAAATATTTCTGCTATGCTGTGCCCATAGAATAAGGAAAAGAGCACAAATAACTAGAAAATGACAAACCCAAATCTTGTGATTTTTTTGATGACCTTAAATAAAACTTTTCAGGCACTCATCTCTGTAAAAAGAACATGGAGAGAGTGCAGCATGGAAGTTTATAATTAGGACAAATAAGTCACCAGCAAAGCATATTACAGAAGAATTAGAAAAAAACAGAAATAAAATAATTATAAATTTGTCCAATACTACTGAACAGAAATGAACTACAGTATTATGAAGTCAGCTTACTTTGACTTTTCTTTCTTTAATGACTTGAAAAATAATCTCAAATAATTTCTATATTACTTTTCTTGTAAGTCTTCCTGGATAATTGAGTATATTTTAGAAATAAGGCAAGGCTATTTTTAAATTTTTATTCGTTTTCCTCTTCAATGCTGTATTATATTAAAATCTGCTGCATTAAATTAAAATTGCAACAATTTTTTTAAAAAAGATATGTTTATACCATTCGTTTTACAGTAAAAGAAGTAAATTTTTAAGGCTTGAGTTTTGATAATTCTGTAACTAAGTAGCAGCAATATCAAAGCAGCAGGCCACTCCATCTGTAGAAACACTTAAAGAATTTCAGATGAGAAAACAGTATCTCAAAAGTTTTTGTTCTTTTTAAATGCAAATAAATGAAAATCCAATTAAAGATGTATGGTTTGTTGACACTTCTTATTTCAAAGTTAGGGTTTATGCTATTTTTAAATGAAAATCTTAAATAATGCCCCGTCTTTGTGATAACTTCATTTTTTCATAAGGAGAATGCTGATTATCCTTGTATTGATTTGGTATACGTAACACAAGTTTAAAGTATGTGACAATTTTCTATTTAAAATAGGAAAGGAAAAGTGCATTTTTAAAATGTCATTAGAAACGTTGTAAACTAATTTTGATAGAAGTTTGTATATGCCAATTTTTTTTAAGGATCTACACATGTACATTTGCTTTTAAAAGGAGCTACTCCAAATCCCTTCCTGTATCCTGATTGCCCTAAATAGCAAGGATTGAAGGACTTCTGCCAGCAAGGATGTCACCGTGTTTCTACTCCCCTCTGTCCACCATGCATGCATCCCATTCTTGTGCTGAACCAAATCTAATATATTTATTTTGCTTATTTGAAAAGAGACTCCGTAGATCATTACTGGTATAGGATGGCCCCGTACAGGTGACCCACCTGTGCATCTTGCATACATCCACAGTAGATCAAATGCAGCTCCTGTAACTGACGGTGGCACTACGGTAACTGGGAAGCTGCTGAATACTGTGAACCCCCAGGGTGAGCATCCAATGGCTGATATTGGTTGCCCTAAGACCCTACTGCTCAGTTCTGTCCCAGCCCTTAGCGGAGCGATGGGCTCTATGGCACTCACTCACTCCTCAGATCTCCAACACACGAAGTATGCGTTTTGTGATTAATCGACCATCAATTTTTTGGTTTGTGGTTCAGAAAGGTTCACACATTCATTAGAAGTGCTCATATCAAAATTATCATGGGAATCAGTAACTCTGAGACAATGCAATGTATTGTTGTGAAATGATGCAGGATGCTCAAAGCAAAAAATAACAGGAGATCAAATTTGGTGAGAAATGCACAATAACATCTCGTTTTCACTCTGGCAGAACTCTACAAAGCAGTATCCCATATACTGATAGCGCTTTGGCCATAAAAGCGAGCTAGCTGGAACGCAATCACAGTTTTGACCATTATGAATGGGTGGTGGAAAGTGGAGCTCTCTCGGCTAGCACAGTGCACCTCAAGTACTGCTGGGGAAGTGAATTAGTGCCTTGCAAAGTGCTCAGCTTTTAAGTTGGGTCTGAGAGATGAGAGGAAATATTATGACCTCTGATTCCTTATGTTATGAAGAAATGTGAACTTTTTGCAGCTATGGGCTCCACAGAAGGCCCGTGTTTACTCACTGCTAGGATTCACCTTACATTTGAATGTCACATCCAAAGTAGAAGAAGAGATTTCTTTTTGTAGATGGGAAGGCTTTACATTTCTTATATTTGGATTATATGAAATCTTGCAGATACTAGCCAAAAGCAAGCTTGATTACATAAATATTCTCCTGGCCACATCACTTCATCAGGGCTTTTTTTTAGGAATAATAAATGTTTCAAAGATAGCCTACAAAAATGTCATGTAGAAAAAAACAGCAGCAGATGATTTAATGTAAGTGAAATAATTGCCATGATTGGTTACAAAGCTGTCTTAATATGTCAATGAGTTTTGCAGTTAAGCATTCCCCTCACAAATAGGAATCAAATTGCATCAGCTTAGATAATAAAATCATAGATTGTAACAAAAAAGTAAATTCTACCAAGAATTTTTTGAAGTTTATATTTCTATTTGAAGGTGTGTTTCAGAAAAAAATCTATTTCTGATTGTGCTAATTTTTGTTCTGGTTGGACAGATTTTTGTGGTACATGCTGAAGGGTGACTAAATTTCTTCTCCTTTCTTTGCTTTTAGGAAGCGTAGTCAGATGTGCTGCCTCTGATTGCCTCTTGTTCATGTCTGCACAAGGTTCACCAAGTTTCTCCTCTGTATTAGTCCAAATCAATTTATTCAATTATCTGTTCTCTTAATTATTGACTTCTTGAGCTTTAGCTGCCTGATTTGTCAGAAAAAGTTCTGTTTCTTGCTTCTTTGCCCTTTCTTTTGCTCTTCCACCAACATATCTTTTGTTACTTGCATCGTTCTCAACAGTAGGGTGGCTATCAAATGCACTATTACTGGAAAGAGTGCTGGTTGATATAAAAAGAGCTTAGTATTAGTAAGTAAGAGGAAAGTGGATAATAAATTAAAATCACAGGAAGAAACTGCCTTTTGTTATCAGTCTCCATTTAAAGAACTGCACTGAAATAAGACTTATTTACTGGGGTTGTAATTCATGTTAAACAAATAACAAAAAATGCACAGTCTAAAATCAACAGCTGTTTTTTCTTTTGTTTGTCAACCAGAAAAGTATTGCTTAAGCAATCAGAAAATTCAGTACATTCCAGTCCTTAAATTATTTTGGCAGTGTGCCTTCTTATGTTGCATATTTGAGGAGCGACTGAGCACCACTTGGCCAGTACTGCATTTAGCCGTGGTTCATGGCCTTAGGCAGCACTTCTGTTCTGTTAGAGAGAGGAGGTGGGCTGGTACCACAAAACTTTTAAAGACCTTATTTTAATATTTTATGCAAAGGCACAGTCTGAAGTTCAAAACTTCTGTAACAGGCTCAGAAAGAAATTCAGCATGGCATATTCTGTGACAAGCAATTTCTAGAATTTCACATGGCAGACCAGACCTTGCACAGGCAAGTGGAATTCCCTTCAGATGATGAAAAGCAGAAGATATGCTCCAAGGTGAACTTAATGCATTTTAGCTGTTAGTAGCAATTTAATGCTTGGGACCAGAATAAATGGGGTCCAAAGCAAGATTTCTTAAAAAAATGTGTATTTTAGCCATAAAGGTTCTCAGCACAAATGTCTTCCTTCTATATTGTGGCACATGACTTGCTAATTTAAATATGACCTCTATTGCCTGGGACAGGTTGTCCTAGGAACTGTTGTAAAAATGCACTACTATCTGGGATATTTATATGTATAGACCTGCACACATCTTATGGCTGGTTGTGGTTATAATTAAACCACTTGTAATTATAGGTTATGTTTATAATTTATCATGTGCCTTAAAAATATCCATTTAATATCTGTTAAAACTTCCAGATTTCCAGATGAAAAATAGAAAAGAATTTTGGAGTGAAGCTTTATGTAGTTTTCCTGGGCTGTGCAAGGAGAAGGCTGTGTTCTTGTGACACCATATTCTGACTATTTTTCCCTTCCTGTTATTTAATACAGCTCGTTCTGAGGAAAGCAATGGATCTGCCATCGTGATTGAGTGATTGAGTCATGTGATTGAGTCTTCTTGACTTAGACTTTTTGTTGATTGCATTAAATGTATGCAGAAGCAAAAGCAGTTAATATGAAAACTGAGAGGTCATTTGGCATTAAAGTTATCCCCAAGTGTGGCTGCATTGTTGTGAGTAGTGTGGAAGGAGGGGGAAATTTTTGGTATCAGAATGCACTATTGATATAACACCTGCATGAAGGTAGAAAGCAAAGCAGCCAGAGGTGTCTTAACTTTTAGGATGAACTTATTCAAATAGTCTTGATGTGAGTGGGCCACAGTAACTAGGGGAAGGGGCATAGAAACTCGGGATGTTGAAAAATGTAGATAGAGAGCACAGTGATTGCCATGCTGCCTCACAGAAGCAACGCTTAATAACTCAGATATTACCAACTGATCTGAAAACACTTTCAAGGGAGACAACTGTCAAGACTGCATTTTACAGAGGAAGAGGCTAAAGCACAGAGTTTAAATGACTTACTAGCAACTCAGTGGTAAACACTGGTCTCTTGAGTCCTATCAATTTTCTGTTTGCTATACTACTTATATTGCCATGTGTCTTCTGGAGTTCTCCAAAGGCTTACCACAGTGTAGGAATTCATGACAAAGTTATTAGATATAAGTCTGGTGATAAAAAACCCTTCTCAGAAGTTCATCTCACAGTTCTTTTCATAACCACTTCCAACAGTTGTAAGGGGCCCTCGGGCTAAAAATCTTTGCATTCCCCGCCACAGTGCGGGAACTCCTTCAAAAGCCGTTCATCTGGGTTTGGATGAGGGGGACGTTTCAGATATTCAAAAGCATGGTAGATGCATGACATTCCTCTGTGGATGACTATTAGCTTGCTAGCAATTTCCTGAAAATAATTCAGCTTGTGGATTCTATGGCCTTGGATTCATTTTGTGTGGCCATATATAGCAATCCTGCAGTGGCAAGAGATGGAAGTAGCACGCCTGCTGCCAGCTTTCTTCCACAACTAGAAAACTGGCATTCTGTTCTGAAAGTGTCTTTTCACAGAGATCTTAACTTTTTTGGGGGGACTGCAAATGGATCACTGTATGAATGCTGTACAAATCTATCCTGTAAATTACCCAGCAAATGGGGTGCTGGATAGGACCCTCCATGTTGTGCTTTGCTCTTGGTAAGCTTTGGTTATGGTGCCTTTGCTATACCTTTATCTATAGAGCAACATGAGCTTTTCCAGATCTACTTAAAATGGGAGATGACATTATATGACACATATGTCATTACTTAAACTGATTTTCTTTATGTTCACTGATGTGTTATTTTTGTTGGATCAAAACAATGATGATGTGGAATAAAAGCCTTTCTCTGCTGCCTCTAGATACAAAATTATTGGTTAGAAAAGATGTGGTGAGAAGATCACACTAGATCTTGTATCAGAGTCAAGTGATAACCAAAACTTCTGTTTTTCCTTCCAGCTTTTCATGACGTTGTTTCTTCAGATGCGAAATGCCTGCCCCTGCTGTGCAAAGGGGAAAGAAGTATTCAGTGACCCAGGGCAAGGGATAGGGTGGTCTCAATCTCAAGGTGTTTTACTCAAGGATTAGAAAATGGGACAAAGACCTGTGAAAATAAGAAGAGGTAGGCAATGAAATGAACGGGTGGTACATGAGAATCTTGTAGAGGTGATTTCATTCTGTTCACTTCTGTTCATTTGCAAAATTGTGGGTCAAAAGTGAGCAGGAGAAACTCCAATGAATTTAAGAAGAGCTGAAGATACAGCATGCACTGTGAAGCTTTTTGTCTAGCAGTCAGTGGAGATAAACTTTACATTTCAAAGACAGCAGGATGAGAAGCCAGATTAACAGTGGAGGAAGTGAAAAAATTTTTTTCTGAGCCTTCAGTAATGCAGGATCAGAAGAGTTTGCTGCAATAGCATATTTAACATACTTTCGAAGCTGACTGCAGGATACTTTGTGGCACTACCAAGATCAGAGAAGACTTCAGGAATCCTAGAGGAGAGGAGAGATAGAAAAAACTTTAAGAAATCTCAAAATCCTTGTAGGTGAGTGACAGAAAGAATTGAATATGAAATATAAAGCACTGGTGTGAATATGTAGATTTTAGTTTTGTGGCAAATTGGATACTCTGATTTTGCATTTTTTAGCGAAAAAAAATCTTATTGAGCTCTGTGAAAACACAATTAGAGAAAATGTTGTGAAGATTAATTATAAATTTAGCACTGGGAGAAACAATAAACATATTTTATCAAATAAAAAAAGTAGCTACATGAAATCTGTGTTTTCCTGAATAAATCAATTGAAGAAAATAAATGATGGAATTATGCTTCTAATTCAAACATGAATATGGCAGTATTGGATTTCTTTGTGGCAGTTGTCCATTGTCAGTAGGAGTCACCATGACGAAACAACTGAATTTTCTGAAAGTCAAAACGTGAAACAGAAGATCCTGCTAACACATGGAGCTGTTACACGTAAAAACTTCAGGGTAGGGGCAACCATCTCTGTTTTAGGGTGTACTTTCTTGAAATGCTTAGCAACAGTGTGGTTCATTTAAAAAGACATTAGGTAAGGAATACTATACAATTAGGAGTAAAGGTATCCTTTAAAACATTAGGTACGTCATGGAAGGACTATGTATTATCATAGGCTTGGATTATGTGTTTTAGCTAGAGGCTTGCATTAGTATTCAGGCACTTGTTTTATGTTTCTCTTGTTTTTACAGTGCTATCCCCTTGAAACTCATTAAACCTTTTTCCACAGTAGGCTAGCTACTCAGGCACGAATAATCTAAGGAGTAAACAGAATATTGTTATAAATACACAAGTGTCCATTACAAGAAGTAGTAAATTTAAAGATGATTAAAAAGCAACAACAAAGCACAAATAGCCTCTCAAGCACATACAGCTATAACATAACCACTGTGTGTTTTTCTTGTAAAGGATTCATTAGAACATAAGTCTTAGAATTGAGTGAAATAAATAACTCAGCCTGATTAATGAGCTACCACTAATTGTGTCTAGATCAGAAGTTCAAAAACAAAAAGAGGACTTATTTGTTATTGCTCTGTGCTTCATTTAATCATGAGGCCTATGCAAAACAGGTGTAAAAATGCTGTACCGTGTACAAATGAAGACACATTCTAACATGACTGTGTTTTACACCTTTTTACAAGGCTGTTGAGAGCTCCAGTTCAACAGACCATCTAAACATGCATGCCTCAATTTAAAAGTCCTCAGGTTCAACTGACAGAAATGCAACTACATAAGAGGTATACAGGTTTAAAAACATTTTAAAAAGTTTGAGAAGTCTAAATCAATGTGTAGGCAGATGAGGCAATAAACTCCAGACCTGCAGTCTGAACTTCCTCTGTTTAAAGGCTGGGGGAACACTGCAGGTGGTGTAATTTGCAAAGTGAACCAAGTACCTCCAGCACTTTGTCTCACACATGAGTGTGTCTTTTTGTGAGCAGGGCAGTAGGTGAGGAATGTCTTTGTTCCTTTTCCCTTTTGTGGATTTTATATAAAACCTGTAGAATAAAACCAGAAATCTCATCCTCCAAGCTCAAGAGAATTCTTTCCCAAAGAATATCAAGACATGGAAAAATGCCAGGAGGCCTGTGTGGATGAACAAGGAACTCCTGGCCAAACTCAAAACACAAAAAGGAAACATACAGAGGTTGGAAGGAAGGACATGTAATGTGGGAGGAATACAGAAACATTGTCCAAACACCTAGGGATGAAATTTGGAAAGCTAAAGCCCAAACGTAACTGAATCTGGCCAGGGATGTCAAAGACAACAAGAAAGGCTTCTATAAGTACATAGGGGACAAAAGGAAGACTAGGGAAAATGTGGGCTCATTGCTCAATGAGACAGGGGCCTGGTTACGCAGGGCATGGAACGGGCTGGTGTACTAAATGCCTTCTTTGTCTCAGTCTTTACTAGAAAGACCGGCCTTCAGGAGTCCCAGGTCCCAGACACCACAGGAAAAGCCTGGAGCAAGGAAGATGTGCCCCTGGTGGAAGAGGATCAGGTTAGAGAACACTTAGGGAAACTGGACATACCTAAGTCCATGTGCCCTGATGGGTTGCACCTACATGTGCTGAGGGAACTGGGTAATGTCACTGCAAGGCCACCCTCTATAAATTTTGACCAGTCATGGCAACAGGGAGAAGTGCCCTAAGACTGGAGGAAAGCAAATGTCGCTCCTATCTTCAAGAAGGGCAAGAAGGAGAACCCATGGAACTACAGGCTGGTCAGTCCCACTTTCATCCCTGGGAAGGTGATGAAACCATTTCCAAGGTTATAAAGGACAAGAAAATCATCAGGAGTAACCATCGTGGCTTCACCAATGGGAAGGCATGCTTGACCAACTTGATAAACTTCTATGACTAGTCTGGTAGATGAGGGGCTAGCAGTGGATATTGTCTGCTTGGACTTCAGTAAGGCATTTGACACTGTCTCTCATAAGATCCTCAAAGGCAAGCTGTTAATGGCTGGATGGGCTCAACAAGCAGACAGTGAGGTAGGTTAAAAACTGGATGAATGGTTGAGCTCAGAGGGTGGTGATTAGCGACGCAGTCTGGCTGGAGGCCAGTAACTAGGAGTATCCCCCAGAGGGGCCAATATGTCTTCATTAGTGGTCTGGATGATGGGGCAGAATGTACCTTCAGCAAGTCTGTGGATCACACAAAACCAGGAGGAATGGCTGATAGGCCCAAGGGTCGTGCTATCATCTGGAAGGACCTCAACAGGCTGGAGAAATGGGATGACAGGAACCTAATGAAATTCAACAATGGGAAATGTAAAGTTCTGCACCTGGAAAGGAACAACCCCATGTTGGAAAGAAGCTTGGCAGAAAAGGATCTGAGGGTCCTGGTGGACACCAAGTTCAACATGAGCCAGCAATGTGCCCTTGTGGCCAAGAAGACTACTGGTGTCCTGGGCTGCCAGCCAGTTGAGTGATGTAATCTTTCCCCTCTTCTCAGCCCTGGTGATGCTACACCTGGAGTGGTGTGTTCAGTTCTGATCTCCTCAGTACAAAAGAGAGATAGACATACTGGAGAGAGTCCAACGAAGGGCCACTAAGATGATTAAGGGACTGTAACATCTCTTCTATGAGGAAAGGCTGGGAGAGTTGGTGCTGTTGAGCCTGAAGAAAAGAAGAATCAGGGGGGATCTCAGCAACCCGAAGGAAGAGTGTAGAGAGGATTGAGCCAGGCTCTTTTCAGTGGTACCCAGTGACAGGACCAGAGGCAATGGGCACAAAATGAAACACAGGAGGTTCCCTCCAAACATCAGGAAACACTTTTTTAATGTGAAGGTGACTGAGCACTGAGACATCCTTGGAGATATTCAAAAGCTATCTGGACATAGTCCTGGTCTACTGGCTCCAGGTGGCCCTGCTTGAGCAGGAGGGTTGGACTAGTTTCCCTCCAGAGGTCCCTTCCAATCTCAACCATTCCTTAATTCTGTTAAATAACCCTGAGAGCTAAGCCTGGAATGAAACCCAGCTCCTATCTCCAAGTCACTGTCCTTGGACAACAAAATGAGGCTTCTTTCTCCTGTCCCAACTCCCTTTCCTTCAGGATGGCTTTTTACAAGAAAAGAGACTTTTCAAAATATCAAATAATTAACTGCATATAAAAATGATTTTCAGCTATTAATGAGTCCATGTAAAATTTTTATCTGAGGTGATGTCGTGATTTACCCCCAGCCAGCAATCAGCAACTCTATCCCAGCTGAAACCAGGACAGATGAAATCCAAATCTATTTAAAAAGTGAGGACTCAGCTTTTACTCAAGGATTTTTTTTTTATATTCACCACAAGATGTAAAGACTGGAAATTGGTTTTGCTGGCCTAATATTCCCAGTGGCCAAGAAGTCAAACTTTGGACTCTGGTTTCTATGTTATAGAAACCAATTATATGTCCATTTTACATGGACATGATAATTTAAATGGGCTGTTTGGGGTTTGACAGCCAAAAAAGCAATCTGCTTGGGTATAGCCCATAAGACTTGGTTCTAAAAGCTAAAGAATTCCCAAGCTCACATTGGATGTTTAAGCTGCCCTCTGTAATGCACATCTAAACATTTCACACAATTGTTCATTAATTCAGTCTTCTCAAAGGCTGTGATAACAACTACACAGCTTAAGAGTCCACTAGAGGTCTAGACCTTCAAAATGAATGGGAAATTTAGTCTCTGCTATTAAATTACACAATAAACATCGTTTGTTATATAATTCCAAATACATACACTGGATAACTCAGCAAGAACCTTTAGATTTATAATCTATCTATTCCAGTGAGCAGAAATATTGAGTATAAGCCCCCTAAAGCTATTACTGAAAAATAATACCTGAAGATCCAATATTGTGCACTATCTAAAACATATACCTAGGAGTCATTCAATGCTTTCCCTTAACAGGGGTGAACAAATATTTGAACATGCAGTGTGCATGTTGAAATTCCTTCCTTTGACCCTGCAAAAGCAGAACCATATAGGTACTTTGAGTAAACTTCAGGGTGCTTGGAGAAGGAAAAATAGGACATCAGTGATAAGGCAAATGACCAGGTTTCAATTTGGGATGTCTGCCTCATTGAATTCCACTTCTAATTTGACAGAGAAATTGGGTTTTCCTGCCTTCTTTCAGTTCCAGAGAGCTTACTTAAATAGGTTATCTGATGGCAGAAGATTCTTCACTGCCTTTTACCTTGAATTTTCCCTTGATGCATGAAAAGTAGGGTAAGTGTCCATGAATCTGCTATACTCATTTTACAGTAGTATAAATAACTATAGAGACTGTAAATTAATAAAAACCATTTTATTGAGGGTAGGCATGTAGCCTCTGCTTTGTTATAATCAATGACTTTTGGCCTCTAGATTTAGTGAGTCTAAAATTTTACCTTACAATCTAAAATCCCCATAGCTGTAAAATTTAATTCTGGAATTGTATTTCTGAGAGTGCAAATGTAGATGTCTGGCAGCCTAGTTCAGCACCATCAGAGAGTGAGGACATGAGAAAATGTGGACTTGAGTGTATTTGGACATATGGTTTTGCTGCTGGCTTACCAGTAAGAGTTTTTCTGCTTCATATAATGAATCTTGGGACTGACTTCATGCCTGTTTTTCCTGTGACATGCTAATTTGCAAGATGAGCTATAGAAAAAGCTATTTCCAGAGATTATTACTGATGTTATTTGGGGCAAACTGAGTGACAGCTACTATTTCTTCCCTAAGCTGCTGTGAAATTTCATCCATTCTTCACCAGCCTGAGCTGCTCAAAACGGGGATCATTCAAGAAATTCACAGAATTATTGTGCTCTGGATAAACTCGCATTTTTAAAAATATAGCACACATTAGTAAATGACAGTTGCAATGAAATATGCTATTGACTTTGCACTTAGTCAATTTAGGTGTTAATTTATTGTTTGCTTGCAAGTTAATTCTGCAGATGAACTAAACCAGCACATTGGCACAGTGTTTGAACGTTAGCTTTTCTTGTCATGGGGCGAATATAGTTATGTAGTGGAAAAAGGATCATGAAATATGTCACAAGGACAAAATCCAGCAACTGTTGAGAATGGGATTGCATGAATGAAACTTTGGGAGAAAACCAGAAATGGAGCATACTAAGCCAACGTCAGTTATACAAAAAGACGCCCTTCAGTATCTATCAATATGCTGAGCCACAATTTGCCATGGGCCAGGCTCCTAGGCAAGTTTGCAGCCCTTGCAATATGACTGATAGCTTCTTGCAGAAGGATGTGGCAGGCAACAAGCTAAATACTAAAGCTTTGGCAACTAACTCCGTGCTCCTAGGAGCACCCTAGGAGTCTTTAGCCCAGACAGTAATGCAAGTTCTGCACTTCTCTTGCACCCAGAGCTCTCATATGAAACACAGCGTGCAAAAGCAGCTCAGTAGTAGATTTTAGGTAGTGCTTTAAAAATCTCATGCATATGCCTTTTTCTTTTTCTTTCCATCTTTAGATACATACAACCCAGATCCCCCCCACCCTCTCCTACCCCTCCAAGACAGGAGGTGGAACCTCCGTACCTTAGACCCAGGCAAGTCTGGATATTCTGGGAAAAATCAGCTTACCTGTTTTATCTTAGGCAAGGAAAGTTGAAAATAGGAGTCACTGAAATTTTTAAGCATAGAGTTCCTCTAGTAGTGTCTAACTGCTTCATACTTCTTGGGATGTATTCTCAATCTGAGAAAGTGTTGCTGCTAAGAAATGTTGATATAACAGGTAATTTTAAAGTAATGACTTTATTTTTATGCCACTAGAGACATTAACACTCTGAGGGCTAATGGACTCAGTTCTGTGAAAAAGACAACATTCTGGGTAAAGAAATGGTTGCAAAATCCATGGTTATTTTTGTTATCAAGTTCAAAAGGAACATCAATAAGAGTGCCAGTGCCTGAAGTCCTTTTGTCCCCTTCAAATAATATATATTGAATGTTGAAAGTTTTGTAATAACGGTGCTTGTGCCTGTGATGGTTCTGATGCAGTGATCGCGAAAACAGTGGTAGAGGTGTATCAAAGAAACAGGAATAGCTTTGGATAAAACAGCAGAGGTTACCCTTGTAAAGACAAATAATAGATAATCTGCAATTTCAGGAAGCTGGGCAGCTCAGGGACATGGATTACCTAAAAATCAAAGTTCAAAGAGAGTGTTTATAAAATTACATCATCAAGGTTGTATGTTAAATCCACAACAGCAGAAATGCAAAGCAGAAGCTAAAATTCTACTCGTCTTCCATGGAGTCTACCCTGGACTCTTTTCCTCGAGTGTGCTTAAATATTGAAGAACGTATCATAAATTTTGCTTTCGCATGAAACCATTTTTGCTTTCATGTGCTTGATTTTTTAGGTGGTGTGTTGTGTTTTTTAAATTTTTTTTTAAATTAAGAAATCCCCACTATCTATCTGATTTTGTTTGTCACACTTTCAAAATCTTCTTAGAACTGAAAAGTATAGAAGTTCATTGCCCAACAGAGTGTTACTGAAGCTCTATGAACATTTGACTCAGATTTAGCAGGGTCTCATGTGAGTAAGACTACTTACATGAATAAAGCTAAGCATATGGCCAAGAAGCTTTGTGAAAGATGACTTAGATGTGGAAAAAATATGGGTGAAATACAGGTTGTCCTGATCTGTAAGACATCCTCGGGGACGAATCAAATGATAACATCAGTAATAATTGATACTAAAATTGCATTTTCATCCCAGGGGATCTCTAACTCATTCTCACCTGGATTGAGTCACAGACTTTCATTTCAGCACTTTCCAGAAGTCTGTAAAAAGTGCCTTCTGCCTGCAGAGACAGACAGATATTTTAGCATTTTTATAACTCCTCATCATTTGTTTCCCAGCACACTACACACACTAATTTCCAGAAGACAGAAATAAACAGAAGGTCATGAATTCCCAGCACTTCAGCGGGCGGACAGGGGATTCAATCCACCACGGACACATTGATTTCAGCACTGCATCACTATTCTGAGTGCTGAAAAAACTAACTATACCTAAGACCTCTGACATGAAGGCATCTTTAGGCTGGAAGGCAGCAGTCAAACAAAGAAGAGCGATGAGCATAGGTATTTCTAGGGTGGCGGTTATTTGTTTTCATTTTGTTTGCTTGTTTTGGTTCGGTTTCCCCTATGACCAGATCTTACTATTGCAGTAAAAGCCATGGCGTCTTTTATGTTCACTAAAAATAGTCAAAATATCTACTTGAAGTTCTATCCAAATATGAACTTTTTCAAGTAATAATTTACTTATTTTGAATTTTGTACACGATTTTTAGTGGATTTCAAGTAAAGCTGTGATATGTTTAATAGTCTAAGACTAGATAGAAAACTGGAAGAACAGTTATATCTACTTACGTACCTTAGAAAGTGCCGGTTACCACTACTACTTCCATCACCTTTCAGGAAAACAGATAAATTTATTTTGATTTGAACTTAACTCTGCAGACTACTTGCATATTGTAGAAAAACTGTGACTGCCTCCATTTTCTAGACATCAATGGTGTACAGGACTGTGAAACTTACTCATACAAGACTGGCAGTTCTTAGGACAATAGAAACGCGATTTAACATACGTACTGATTGTTTAACTACAGTTTTACTTTGTGCTTACAAAGGACTCCAATTGAAATTTGAATTACCAAGTTGTACAAGACTAGGATAGCCAGAGCATTTCATGTACAGGAGACTATAATACTTTTCTGCTAATCCTTTTTCAACATATATATATCTACAAACATACATGCCTTACACCAAAGGATACAGTTGCAGAAAAAATGCTTTTTTAAGCAAAAGAGAGGCTTCAGATAAATTACTTTGCAATCGCAGAAGTACCTAGGTCATGTTTTACAGTGTGTTCTTTGCTCGATCTATGCCTAGAAACATAAATGTATTTTTCAATGAAGTCTACAGCTACAAAGGTAATTGCCACACACATCACTTGCCATTACTTCAAAATTCTTCATTGAGTGGGAATTTCAGAAGCATCAAGCTTTGCAAAAAGGAAAGAAGTCCTGAGAGGGAAAATTCATCAGTTCAGAAGTCTGCTATAATAGCATTTGTAAGTGAACTTTAAATTTCTAGCATCCAGTTGGGAGAACTAGCAATCCTTTCTTTACCCTCTTAGCTATCAGTATGGGCTGTGAGTAGTTTAATTAACGAGGTATGTTCCACACATACTCATTAGAAACATTCCTTCAGGAAACAGATATTAGGATGTTAGCTAAAATACGAATTTAATGCACTTCATGTTCCAATTAAGTTCATTTGTATCCCCTACACCTCTGGTGCATCATTTCTAGTAGGATGTCTATCCGAAATGAATACCAGAACGTTTGCTGTTGCAATGCAAATTCCTTTGCCAAATGCTTATACCTTCACATTAAACACACACTATGGACAGAGTGGAAAAATGGTTAGCATTGCTTTTCAACACCACAAGAAATATTAGGCATCACCAGACACAACCCTTTAAATCTCAGGATACTTCTTTCAGCAGTAGTGCCTACAACTAACATGTTGCAGAATATACATACTTCAATATTTTAGCTCTAGCTTGGCCTCAGCAGTTTTCTCCCCAGCAGAGAAAAGGGAGATGTTGTTCAGCTAAGAAATACTGCCTCATCCAGTAACAAGTTGCTACCATGGCAAAGCACACGCAGAATTGCATTAGCAGCGTAACTACAATGGGGTGCAGCAGTGTGCTGAAGATGCCGGTGGCCATGGGGGACCATCTGAAGAAAATTTCCCACCAGTGGTGTTCTCCCACCCTCTTAATTCATTCCATTACCTGTGGTATAACATTACTGTCATGGTGTGCAGTTATTAGGATCTTTTTAGCTTCTGCTGTAGCATTTTCTAAAAGCTGCTGTAAATTTGCATGCTCTGACATTTCTTTTACAAGTGACAAATCCATACCGATGGAGGTCAGGGTTATACTGCAATACAATGTAGCATTTCTGATTAGCAACTGGCTAGTAAACACAGGCCATTTATACACAACATCACAGCCTCTAATAATAGCTACATTTCAAGCACACGTATTCAAGTCATTCAGAGCTGGCTGCACCAGCTAAGGCTGGCTGCACCCAGAGGCTGGCTGCATCCAGCTGCTGTAGGTCCCTTCCTAACGTGATGGGCATCAAAAGTGTTGGTGATCTGAAGAACGTAGCTTGTAAGGCAACTAATGTGAAGGGTTACTGCTCGGGAGTGGACATAACGTACCTCTGACAATTTGATTTGCGGGAGTGGGCTTCATAAATTGGGCTGAGGCAATTGATACCTCTCCTTAAGTCCACCAGTTGCATGCCTCAGGTAGACAGTCATTGCACTGGATTCAGCCACACAGTGGGCTTATGAACACCCCCAAGTCTAAGCCTGCGTCTGCCAATTTCTAAGCAGGCACCAAAAAATTAACCATGTTTCCATAACTATTTTCAGGCAGAATGGTTCTTTCAAGTCAAAAGTAGCTTAGCCATTTTAAAGGTAGGAAATAAAAGATATAAATCTGGCAATACTTTTTAAATGCTAAGGTCAGCTCTGTGTGACCTGACTGGGAAGTTGTGTTCTTCAGGCAGAGACGTACAATGCATGCAATACTGCCAGGCGTCCAGCAACGGCATCTGATTTCATGGCTGTCATGGTGTCACAGTGTTCACAGTCTCTGCAAGCTTCTTTCTTTATTTTTACTTATTTATTTTTAAAATTTTGGCTAGTGGACTCTATTGACAAAAATTGTCCTGTCCAAGTGGTGAAAGTGTGTGAGAAAGCAATGTTCTCAAATTACATTTGAGAACTTCTTTTTTGAGAAGTATATTTTTTATTTTCTTGCTTTGTTGGCATGCTGTAGCCTTTACCTTGCAGTAGGGAAGTTTTAATAAAATGTCCACTTAGTCCTTCAGGTGTTTCAGGTTTTGGGGGTATCAACTTCTTTTTAGAAAGAAGTCTCTCATACTTAACTTGGACATTTTGGAAATCACATTATGCTACTCAGGGCTGCGTGTTATTTTGGCACTGTTGGGGAAGAAAGAGAGGAGAACCGAAGTGCAGCGCTGGACAGGTAGTTCATAGAGCACCGGGCAATGCTAGCAGCCTCTGCAAGACATTGGAACTCTCCGTGAGCTAATTACATTTGCCTCAGACACAGAAGCAACAACTGGCCTTTTTGCTGAAAGGCTATTAGTTATTTTGAAGATGACCCAAAAGTTCTGATGAACTTGAACTCTATAAGCCAAATCCTCCACCCTTCCTGTTTTCTGAGCCAGGATAAGAAAATGATTTCATGTATTAAACCTGCCATAGTGGCTAAACAGTCTAGTTCTTCTCATCCCCTTTTTCCTTTACCTGTAATGTGATATATTGTTATGTTCCTGTGACACTAACTCAACAACAGTCAGGTAACATATGCCTAAGTTAACCATGAATATAAAATATATTATAGAGTTCCCCTTAGCCTTATGACATTTTTATAATGTGATTGCAGGAAGAATTTCCCAACACACTTGTAATGGATAGACCTATTATAGCACTAAAATAATTTCAAAAGGGACAAAAAAAGGTCTTTGAAGTTGGTGTACGTCTTAGCTGACTTGTGCATTATAATAGTCTGTAACACTACCACCGAAACTCAGGAGGGGTTTCTAAATATATGACAAAATGTGCAAAACAAGACATCCACTAGAGATGCTGGAGGTCTTCTGGAAACAGAATAAACTTTTACCCGGTACGAACTGTATGCCTCATTTTATTACCTCAAAGCACGAGTGTGTTTCAGAATACTTGAGGAGTATTCTGGCTACAGGTCATGCGAATCACGAAGTCAAAAATACCCTCACACTCTCGGTTTCACCCTCCCCAGCCTCCCTCCGCCGACGGCCGCAGCCAAGCGCCGGCAGGGCCGGCCGCCCCTTCATGGCGCCCGCCGCGGCCCTCCCGCGGCTCCGGCCGCCGCCGCCGCCCGCCCCGGCTCGGCTCGGCGCTGCCCCGGCCCCGGTCCCGGCCCTCCCCGCCTTGCTCCCCGCCGCTTGGGCACCCCGCCCGGCTCTCCCGGCCGCTGCCGAGCGCGTCCGGCGGCAGCGCGGGGCGGGGGCGGTTCGTCCCGCCGCGGGGTCAGCCCCGCCGTGCCCCGCTGGCCCCGGGCAGCCGCCGCCGCTCCGCCGTGCGCCGTCCGGGCGCTTTATCGAGCCTTGACGGAGCCCCTGCGGCTCCTCTCCTCTGAAGGCCGGGAAGATGGGTTTTCTGGGCAGGCTGGCGGCGCTGCCAAAACTCTTCGGGGCGGCGGCGGCGGCGGCGGCGGCGGGCCGGGGCGGCGGCTGGTGGTGGCCGGGGCGTCCCTGCGCGGGGAGCCCCGGGGCGGGGAGCCCGCTGCCGGGCTCGGCCGCCGCCGGCTGCCCGCTGCCCGCCGCCCGCGCCGCCTCCTCCCGGGCGCTGGGCGAGTACGAGGAAGTCTTCAGGTCCTCGGTGGCGGAGCCGGAGAAGGTGTGGGGGGCAGCCGCCGAGCAGATCCAGTGGTACAAGCCCTGGGCCCGGGCCCTGGAGAGGCGCCGGCCGGAGAGCGCGTCCTGGTGAGTGCCGGCCGGAGTCCCCCGGTGCGGAGGGGGCAGGGGGCGAGCGGGCCTCGCCGGGCTGTAGCGGGGAGGGCTGGCTGCCGGGAGCTGGGGGTGGTCGGGGGTGGCTGTAGGGGGGGGCTGCCTGTGGGGGGGGGCTGGGGGTGTGCTGGGGTGGGGGTCCTGCGGCTAACACAAAACCACCCCATCCTCTATTTGGGGCGGTCATCACACCGGCGCTGATGGAGGAGGTGGCCGCAGAGCCTGGAGGAGTTCAATGATTGCACTTGGTTAAGCTTAATGATTAAAAGCAGCGTGGATGAGTGTGTTGGGGTGAGAGGGCAGTTAGCGTGCGCTGTGACAAGTGTGACAGACACGTGCGTGGATGCGATGTCTGTCCGACCGCTTTGGGCCTGGCTTGGGAAGCGGCTGCTGAGAGCGCAGGGAAGCAGGCATCAGGTGCTGGGGGGGGCATGCTTGTGGAAACACAGAAGCAGCAGCTTTCAGAGTTGTTTAATCTTAGAAACTATCTAAATAGGTCATAATTTAAAGGATGTGGTTAAGGTAATGTTTGGCAAAATCATTGGCATTATAATATATATATCTATGTGGGGAATGGCAAACTGCCCTAAGACAGAATTTGCTATCCTTCTTACAAATTACTGGATGGGATTTTCAGTACTTTCTCAAAGGCAATTTACCCCTTAAGATCTTGTCTTGGCCACCATCGCCTCTTTTTCAGCAAGTTTACATCATGCTCTTTGATCTTTTCTCAAGGAGAAGCTCATACAGGATAAAAAAACCAGTGCAGGATGAGGGTCATCTTTGGTACATCTTTGAAGTTCTTTACCATTTTTATATTGTTCTCATTTGATTTTAATTTTAAAATACTAATAATTCTCAAAATATAATTAAAAATATTAATCACTCTCAAATCTGCCCAAATGAAGAGATAACAGAACGAGCAGAGTAGAGCTTGCTTTCGTATCAGTGTCTGACTTTATTGCTTGGCATCTCTAGTAGTGAAAATTGTTTGTATGTCTTAATTGGATGTTAAGCAGCACACAGCCAGGATAAATATCTTAGAGTCAGCGGGACTGTGTAACAGTCAGAAGCCCTAAAATGGATGGACAGGGAGATCTGTGGTCCACTGACCTTGATTTCTAGGTCATGGCACCGTTCAGAAAGGCAAGTAGGATTGCCTGTGTAATTAAAGGGCAATAAAGATCACTGGCTTTGGCATTCTTGAACTGAATGATGAAGTCAATATGATAGTTACTTTTTAAGAACTAAGGAATGAGAACATAACACATGCTAGAGAGCATGGTTTTGCTATCAGATTCTGTCAAAAAATGTGGTTTGATTTATTGAGCATGATAAGCTTGCTTGCTGAAAGAAACATGGTTAGGTCTTTGTAAAGCATTATGACTTCTCAGATGGAAGTTATTTGGTCTTACGGCAGGGATAAAGTTCCATGGGCTAAAGTCAGACTTTATCTTCCAAGAGGCTTTTCTGGCCTCACGTCTCACTTGCTTCTTTCTCCCTTTGCGGATGCAGATTGCCACAGATTGAAATTATCTCACTAATGTGGGCAAGGAGCTGAAGGGAGGGTGTGAAGAGCCAGGCTCTTTTCAGTGGTGCCCAGTGACAGGACAAGAGGCAATGGACACAGACTGAAATACAGGAGGTTCCCTCTGAATATCAGGAAACACTTTTTTAGAGGGTGACTGAGCACTGGCACAGAGTTGGTTGTGGACTTTCCATCCTTGGATATATCAAAAGCCATCCGGACATAGTCGTGGTCTACTGGCTCCAGGTGGATCTGCTTGATCAGGGTGGTTGGACCAGGTGCCCACCAGAGGTCCCTTCCAGCATCAGCCGGTCTGTGATTCTGTGGGTTTATGCAGAGATGGAAGTCTCTAAAGACTCAGCATCAGGCCATAATTATTGTTTGGATCTCAGGTATCTGTTGCTCTGCTGTGGGTAATAAAACATTAAGCAATTTAAATTAATGTAATCCTCTTTAATGTCTTAATGTGCAACATGCAGTTTTATATATTTTTTGGTTTAAGTTTACCTTAAGTGACGACAGGCTGTGTGTGGTACTAGTGTAGTACTCTAGTGCCTCTGAAGTCCCAGGGCGTTACCAGCATTCAGTGTGCTAGGCAGGATGATAGGTAAGTTCTCTGAGGAAAGGATTGAAGTAAGAGAGAGAAGATACAAGCGGCTTTTTCAGAGTACATGCTGAAGAGAAAACAGAATGGATGGAATAGAACTGAGGAAGAGGCCAGGCTTCCAAGAAGAGCATAGCTCGCTGATATAATAGGGTAAAGATGTAGTTCTGGTTCGGAGGTTTAGCTAGGAAGCAGTTTATGGAGACCTTAAAAATAGTATTAAGAAGTTCATGTATGTGCTTCTTGAGTTAGGATTTATCTCATGTTTTGGAGACTTATTAGGTCAATTAATAAATAAATGAATCAATTAATAAAAATCCATTTATTTTCAGTATCTTTGGTCTTGGTTGCCAAAGGTGAGACTTACAGAAACAGATACTTTTAATGTATTTTCTTGTCTCATTTACTTCAGTTGAAGAAGTTGAAGGAGGTGGTTAATGTATTTAAACTGTAGCTATAAGGCAAATGCCAGTTTGTCCGCTCTAAATACCATACAAGCATGAAAGGTACGTGCTGCATGAGAAGATCAGCGCTTTCATGTCCTCTTCTACTCCTACCCCTAAAAGGTTAATTGAGTAGTAATTTTAAAGTATGATTAAAGAGGTAAGTGCATAGGCATGAGATTCCTGTTTGTGAAACAACAGAAACTCTGTGAGACCTCAGGGATGGAGCGAGACGGGATATGCTGAGCCCCAGTCACAGAGGCAGTATCTCCTAGGTGACTGCTGTAGGCAGGTTTAAAGAGGCTGAAGGGGGTCCTAATGTAGGTAACCACAATCAAATTATTAAGAAGATGCCTTGTTAGATCTAAGTTGTGCATAATGTTGTTTATCAAAGGCTGCTGCTTTCATGGATGTATGGGAAAAAAGACTTTTATCAAAAGGATAGGTAGATATTGCCAAAATCCTGGTTTAAAATATTGCTGTGAAGGAAGCTGGATATCACAACCAGTTTTAAATTCTGCTGTGATTTTTGACAGGAAGAACCCTGTCATTTTTTTCCACCATAGCACCAGTGAACGGTGGATGAGCTCTTCAAGATACTGCTAGTGAACTGAATCCAGTTTCTTTTATGTATTGGAGTTGTTGCTGTTGACTCTTTTTATTTGTTTTACTTTTCCTCTACTCTGTTTGTTGAATGTTACTAATTTCTCAGCACTAGTAACACAGCCTAAAGAAAGGTTCTTCAGACTTGGATTCATTTGGTAAGCCGCATTGAGATGATTGTCTGGTTAGCAAGAGATTAGCATTTTACAGTCTTGCTTATTATGACAAGATTTACTGGCAGCTCTTACAAACATCCTGCACATCCACCTCTGATCTTTCTTCAGTCTACTGGAATATTTTCTTTTTCATTCTAGAACTCCATTTTAAATAGGAGCATCTCATTGAGGTCCTTATTCCAAGACTGGGTCCTGGTTTCATGCTGCTGTTTCTTTCCAGCTAAAGCTTACTGAAGCAAATCGAAGTTCCTCACAGGTATTCATTGCCTTGGGAATCCATGGACATTTGCAGCAGCACAGGGCAGCTTTTGAAAGCCAGACAGCTTTTATTTTTCATCTGGAATGAAGCATTTGAGCATGTCCCTGGGTGACAATAGAGAAGTGAAAGCCTTGCAGTTGTGGTCATGGTAGGTGCACCTCTGCTTCTCTGATCCGTAAGAGCCTCCCTCCTTCTGAACCGGGTAGCAAAGGTCTCATCACACTGTCCAGATAGTCATGGGTTTTGTTTCAACTTGCAGTCATATCTTTTTCACATACTTGTTTGAAAGCAATTGTTAAAAATTTATGTGGCAGTGTTGATGTTGCTGTGTATCTTTAGAAGAATCCAGGCTCTGGTACTTGCTCATGTTTTGACCGTTTTTAGAGTGGTTATGCATCATAGCCCAGGTAGTGCGTTCCCTTGTTCCCTTGTTCATATCAACCTACAGTGATTTGATGTAAAAATCAATGGATGACCTGAATCCTACACAACTTTTATGACATTAATACAGAGTTTCTCTATATTACATGAAACAACTCCCAACCCTTTACTGTTCATACAGTTCTTCTTTTATGGGAAGGGATTTGTAGTACAGAGAGGTTTTGTTACTTTACTGGTCCCCACTTCCTCCCTATTAATGGCATTGTAAAGGAGTCACAATAAGAGATTGCTGCATCCTAAGCATCCTAACTGATTCTGGTTTAATAATTACCATTTTTTGACAATCAAGATGATCCTATGGCATCTGTGCGTATAGATATATAAATAATATATCAAATATATGAACTTAAAGCAGTCCTTTACTAGACAGGAAAAGTGAAGAAGGAAATACTCTTTTCACTAGTAGTGGGTTAGTTTAGGCCATCTGTTTTTATTTCTAGTTACATTGTAACAATCACAGTGAGTGTCCCCATAGGACTTTTTGGAAACTCTCAAGTGTGTTTTTCCTGTGTGTTGCTCTTTTTGCTGTAGAGGAATATGTGCAGATAGAAAACCAAACACAAATAGCATTATTTAAAGTGAACTTGAATTTTTAGATTCTGTGTCATCTTTCAGTTAGTAAAATCATCTTTGTACCTGGTGCCTTCTATATTTTCTCACTTGAGGATTATGCTGCACTTGAACTTTCATTTCCTGTGTAAAATGACAGTGAAAATGAAACCTGAGTTTGTGAAGTGTTTTTCTTTAATTTGAAGATGAGAATTTTCTGTAAATGTCTGGCTGTTGAAGAGGCTATGACTCACATCACTTTAAAGGGGATTTTGAGTCACTGATGTAAAACATGGTAATGTCAAATGCGTTATGAATATCAGACAAATTTATAAGATTTTTTAACTATTGGGGTCAGTTTCATTTAGATACAGATGCTTGTATGCTTAACTGTTATTGCCAAGAGATGAATAAGAATATTTTGAGTCCTGAACCTGTTCTTCTTAAAAAAGATATGTGTGCATGCCAGCACAAAGTAGTGTAATAACACACTTGCTTAATGTCAGATTATTTTATGTGAATGTATGCTTTTTCTGTGAAACCTTAGCTATAAAAATCAGAATGATTGATACAAAGTAA
Source organism: Phalacrocorax carbo (assembly GCF_963921805.1). Lineage (NCBI taxonomy): Eukaryota > Metazoa > Chordata > Aves > Suliformes > Phalacrocoracidae > Phalacrocorax > Phalacrocorax carbo. Next base: position 44,881,565 of record NC_087513.1, read on the forward strand.
ATTAAATCAAGATCAAGTTTAGCAGATTCTTAGTTAAGTCAATTAAGGTACAGGACTTTACTTCCTCTATTTTCACTAATAGGCTGATTTAGCTTTTTAAGTAAATTGTAAGGTTATAGATTAAAAAATTACTTCCTGAACTGAATGTTTTATGAGCTATACTTTAATTGAATGCTCACATTTTTTTAAAAAATGCAAAAAAAAAAAAAAAGTCTTGTTTGGAAAGCTGGCTGTTACATACTTCCAACTTCTTTTTTAGGTTTGTAGGTGGAGAGCTGAATATCTGTTACAATGCTGTAGATCGTCACGTTGAGAATGGACGAGGGGACCAAATTGCCATTATTTATGACAGTCCTGTAACAAATACCAAAGAGAAAATAACATATAAGGAACTTCTTGAACAGGTATGTTTGAGAATAACCTAGCTACTGAAAATGGGCAGTAAATATAGCACAGCAGATAGATACTAGAGAGGCAGAAATGGTCTACCTTTCTAGTTTATTCCTTTTGCGGTCCTCAGTATTGATTTATAAGCTTCAATACCTGTACCCAATTATATTGCATCTCAGAGGTTTTGATCTTCCTCTAATTCTTCTTTTTCTTATATGTTTTAATAATTCTTTTTCCTGGTTGGTTAAATTTTGAACTTTTTTTTGCTAGATTTATTTTTCCCCCAACAGTTCTTATTTCATATTTAAAAGGTAAAGCGAAGTATTAGTCAAGTCACTTGATAATTGCTCTGATGTACAAAAATACAGTTCTAATAGAAATGAGGATGCGTACCTTGGCTATTGCTGCACATAACTGAGTGTAAAAACAAATGAAATTTGTCAGGGAGGAGCTCTAAAGAGAGCTGCATCACCTGCCCAGCTGTAGGCTTTAGTGGGGTTTGCTGGTGGTCCCAACACTAGTTTTCTGTCTGGAAAGCCTGTGGATTTCAAGTTCCCCGTTGGCTGAGGTAGCTTACCCCTAGCTGGGATCGTGAATACCCAGTTCTGCATCAGCCCATTCAGATTTGCTCAGTGCCTGACTGCAGGTTGTTGCCACCGTGGGTGTTTGCAGTCTGCCCCGTTCAAGATTCTCCTTTCTCACAGCTGTCAGCTGGTGGTTTGCCCTCATGCTGCTCCTCTGTTTAGCTGGCTTTTTTCTTCCAGTTATATGTAGCAGTTGGACTTAATACTGAGTGCAAAGAATTGTTGGAGTCAGACTCATATTCTTCTTTAATGTATTTCAGTGCACAAGATGCATTACTGTGAATGGAACACACTCAACTTCAGAAATGCACATAGTGTCTGGAGTAATGTGAACCTGTGGTTTAAAACGTGAAATGAGGTTCACAATACAGTAGCTCAGTTTGTGAGGGTTTTACTCCACTGCTGCAGTAAAGGAGAAGACATACAGCTACAAAAAATGATAAAACTGTACTGCAGTCTATATTTTCCTTAAAAGGTAGAAAACATTTACTCCTCACCAGTTTTCTGTTGATTTACCAAGTCCAAAAAAGAACTTATAAGTTACTATACAGTGTGCTGGGGCTAGAACTGCTAGATTGAGTGTTTTAAGAAACCAGGAGACTTTAAAAGGGCCCAGGTCCTTACCTAATTTTATTTATTCTTTTTGATAGGTAATTTTTTAAATATATGTAATATGTTATATAAATAATATTTATTTTATAGATACAATTTTGTGTCATGTGCCATATATAAATATAATATATACATAATATATAGACAAAATATATATGTATATGTGAAATCAATGTATACGAACATAAAAATACATACTTGTTTTATTTTAATGAAGTAATACAACATTTTACTGTAATTTATCTTAAGTGGACTCTCTCTGAGGAAATTTCCTCTGAAAAGCACTTGAAAAGCTGTCTTTCTTTTGCTTTTTAAGCTTGATGTTGGTATTAAGTCTCCTAATCTGTGTATCTGCATTTCCTATAACGGTATTAAATGTTTTAGGATATGGCAGATTGGTGCAGAATGAGAAAGTTTTGCTAGTTGACATACACATCCTTTCCTCCTTTCCTCTTACAGCAGCATTACCAAACCAAATGGAAGAACTGGTTTAAGTTCTCTGGGGTTATGTAGCAGAACTCATTCAGAAGTTCATGGTAATCTTGCTGGTAGCCGAGTCCTATCTAAATACTGTTCCTGAGTTCTCTACAGTTTGCCTTTCTCCTTAATGAAAAGGGAATATAAGTGAAAGGCAGCATTTGAGATAATCATCTTGTCTGTTGAAGCTGTCTAGTCCATTTTGTGGAGTAAATTTAACTTGGTTTACCTGGTAACTTTTGGACACCTGGCAACAAAGGTCTACATAAAGAGATTTGCTGAAAATGGGAAAGAGATGGGCTGGTGTATTTTCTGTCATAGATCTTGTAGGGTCTAGGAGACACTTTGAGAAAAGGCCTACCAAACCTCTATGGAGTGTGGGTGATGACGTTTGACTGACAGCCCTCAGTCACTGCTTGTCACTGTATTCTCCGTCTGCTCAGCGTAAGCAAAAAGTACTATACCCTGTCGTTTTGAAAGAGTCTTTCAGGGCTCTGCATGTTTCATTATAGATCAGTGTGAGTGCAGATCAGACATATGACCAAAGTTGATGAACCTCCTGGTGGGGAAAGAAGCCTTTTACCTTCTTTCTTGAGTTCCTTTCCCAATTCAGAATAGCCTGACAGTGTGCACCTGTGTGCAGACTGTTGTTTGGACTGTTCATGCCCAAGGAATGTTTAGTAGTCTGCCTGGCCAGTAAGCTGATAGTGTAATGAGGATGTCTTTTCAGAAAGGCTGCCTGTTCAAAATGTCTCTGCGAGAGATCAGTGCTTGAAGTAGTGGAATTCTTTCTGGCTTTTGGTAATAAAAATGGAGTTTATAGATGGATTCACCAGAAGCTATGTAGGATAACTGCGGGTCACAGGATGGGAAGATGCAGAGTTTTGTAGCAGGTTGGATCATTTGTTTCAGCATCAAGCTCGTGGTAAGGATGAAAAAAATTGACATTGGTGCTTGGCTGGAGATAATAAGGCTCCTTAAGGATGGTGGGATATCTTGACCTATGTACTCAGGAAGCTTGTTGTTTTCAGATTCCTATCCTTTTTACTTGTTGCACTGCTCTTCAGATCCAAGAGCTACAGCGATGCTACAATTTTTAAGTTAAGTACCACTAAAATAGAAATAATTGAGACAAATATTGGAAGCTTGTGGGTGTTTAGTGCCCAACCTGTGGTAAACTTTTTTTTTTTTTGACAGAACTGGAATAGAAGGATTGCAGGACAATTTCAGCAATTCTTTACTGATGTAAATAGTGGCAAGATCAGTTTGTGTTGATATTCTGTACAACTCTACTGTCTTCACACTTGGAAAGTCTTGAGAATTACAGTTAGTTAAAGTGAAGTTGCATGTAGTGCATATAGTTGCATTTTAAGTTTGTTAATTATATATTGTTACAGATGAAATCTTCCAAATGCATAGGAGGAATTTGGCAAATATAAGATATAACAGTCTTCCAGAATGTACTGATTGGATCTTTTTCTTTACTGATGCCTGTTATACGCCTTTAAATGAGGATTACAATGTTGGACTGAAGCCAGTGAAATGGGGATGTAGGTGAAAGTTTTGGGTATGCCCTGGAAGATTCTGTAATTCTAGTAGTGAGATGGCAGAAAAAGATAAGGGAGACACAAATTCGATTAGAAATATTACTGAATCTGTGTAGTATTAGGGAGATATAAAGCAATAGCTTCTGTTCATTTAAAAACACATTTTCTGATTGTGTTGGAAAATACTGCCATTTTCAAGTTAAGGCAAATGTTGTTAGGTAGGTGAAAAAACCCTTCTGTTTTCATCGTTGGGTGTATTCTCTAGAATGCATCACTTGCTAAAAAGATCTCCAGAATTTGAGAGTCATATTATTTGCAGTTGTTGATGCTCGACAGATCATGTACACAAAAGCAGGATGATTTCTCTTGGTGATTCTTTTCAGTATCAATGCACAGTTAACATGTTGAATTCAGTACTGTAATAAATAATTTCTGAGTTCAGTAATGTGGTGTAAAACCAACACCCCCCAAGCCTCTGACAGCATTGAATGCTACAAAAATATGGATGAGAAAGAAGGGATTCAGGTTATCAACAATGGGCTGGGATGTAATTTCTTCTGTAGGAAGGTTTTTTCCATAATTACCCATCCTAAAAGCATCTTCTTCCAAAATAGCTTATTAGCCATTGTCGGTTTGGATTTTTGAGTGTATCTGTCTTGCTCTGCTCGTATCTCCTGTATATGACTGAGGCATCACCCGGATTCTTTCGTTTCTAGTAGTCTTTCTCATTCTTCGTTCTTTGCTCCATCTTCTTTCTTTGCCTTCTGCCTTGAAAAATGACCAATTCCTTCTTAGCTAGAAATAGTGACTTTTATTTTGAGATATTTTTTTCTCAACAGTTGCTTTAGAATCAAAACTAGAATTCAGACAGAAAATCCTACTGAGACTGACAATCCAAATTTTTATCCTCTTTGTCTGGTAAAGCAACATTATCTGGATAAAACTATGTATTAGTCTTCTTTAATGCTGGTTTTCCTTATCTTATTTAAATCTCAAATGGCATTCTTCAGTGCATGTCCCAGAAAGATTTAACTGCTATGTCACTGGGTTAGCTCTTAAAAAATATTAGTATTAGTATTCTTTAAAGGATGAGACTAATCAGGAATTTCCAAAAGTAGCGTCTTAGTTCTTCACATTCCACACAAAAGACTTCCAAATTACACTGTAAAAGTCTGAAGAAGCAGCTGGAACTTGATCTCCCCTGACTGTAGATAGTTATACTGCAGCATGTCAATGTCAGTGATGGCTACAATAATGTATAATTTGGTGCGGCTTGGGCAGATAAGTCAAGCAAAGCCATGCTGAATTAACTGCCGAGGCTCCTGACATTTTCACTATATGTGGTTTGTGAGTTTTACTTTGGACTAGGTTTAGTTTCATCCTTTGAATCGAATGTCCCATAGCTCACTTCAAAGCCGTCTGAGCACAGCTACCCCACAAATCTTTGCTTCCTTCACTTGTGGATTCCTTTAGGAATTGCCAGGCTCACCCTTCATCTGTCTCGCTGCTGCTTGATTTCTCTCCCCACTCTGAGTGGATGTTGTCCAAATAATGGCCTTTCAGGGAAACATAGATGCTATAGAAGTTGTGCAGAACACTATGGGCTATCCTCCACAAGTACCAGAAATTCCTTCTGGGACAAACAGTTGTCTGGGTCCCGTCTCTTCTGGGGAGTAAATGCTGTGGCATCTCTTCTGGTCAACCATTAAATCCATGCCAAGCTGATTACAGAATCCCCATCTCATCGCAGTCCTTTCTTGGAGACACACAGTCCATAGCTGATCTCCCAGACCAGGAAGGAATATGGCCCTTCCCAAAAATCCCCAGCTTCCTCGCAATCCAAAGAACTTCTTGGAATCTGAAAGAAGGAAGGAGAAATTACTCCAACTAACTGCAATCCCAGCAGCTGTCTGGTAGTATGAGAAACAAATATAAATCATCTTGATTTATATGTTTTCTTGTTATTTGTGGAAGAGTGTGCTAGCACCACTACCTGGTCCTTTATATAAAGGACCTTTTATGTAAAGGTGGGTCCTTTATATCCTGTGTTTGAGACAGTGCGGCTGGGATTTTGTGCTGAAGCCTAGGAGGGCTGTGTTATCAAGGCATACCATGTCCACAGCTTATGCAGTTGCCAGGACTGTGCCTGGCACACAGGCAGAGCTGGGATGGGGCAGATGGTCTCTGGTGGAGCTTCTTGCTCCACACAGCTTCCCTGGGGAATCGTCTCTCAAGGCACAGCAGCTCTCACAGTCAATCCAGAGGCTTACTCCGCCTTTCCACGGCTTTGTGACCAGTGCCCTGATTGTACCAGAAACCTCCTAAACACAATCCTGTGCTCAGTAGAGCATGTGTATAGGAAAGGAGTGCACACACTTACTCAGGCAGGCATCTGGAGCACTGGTTTACAGTTCCCGTTGCCTGCCGTTGCAGAGAGTGAGCCAAGGGGATGTTCCTGCGTGTTGTCTTGCAAGGGTCCTCTGTGGGTTGCAGGCCATGCTTTTTCCTAGACTTGTCCCAGGACTGCTGATCTTGGGACCATGGGCGTGGATGCCCTTGGATGTCCATGGACGTCTGTGAATTTCTGTGTATGAGCAGTAGGCTCTCCCTTCCCCTGAAGATCCGTTCAAGATCTTTGTGGTAGGGGCACATGCACTGTGCCACCTCTGAAGCATGATTTTGCCACCTCATCAAGAACATGGTCTTCATCTGCTTGAAATAAACGCAGCACCACTGGGCAGCAGGCTTGACATTAGCAATAGGGTGATGTATCTGCTGGAGAAGCTTTTGCAGCAGTAGGAAAAGGAGGAAACAGTAATTAGAGCCATAGAAGAGTGAAGAGGCTGATCAAGGGGCACGGGAAAGCAGCAACAAATACTTCCTTTAATAGTCTTGGAAAAATGACACAGTGGAGAAGCTGAAGAGCATAAGGCAACTTGTAGCCTTTGGTTTAGAGGATTGCATATGTGACATGGCTCTTTTTACACCATGAGATGCACTTCAGGATGTTTCAGGAGCTCTCAGTATTTGAAGAATCTTTTTGCATTTAGTTTGCATTGAAGGACTCAACACTGGTGTGACCCTGTCATTGTTCAATCCAGGAAGGTTTGAAATTCCTCTTTTGAGCATTTGGAGTGGAATTTCTGGTTTAGTATCTTCTAAGAATTATTTCTGGATTGGACCAAATCTGCTTTTTGTAACTACTGGGGACAGCCAGGTGATTTACTTCAGAACTGCAGTACTTCTCCAAACCTGAACTGCTAATATGGATATAGTATTCGGTGGCTGGGTAGAAATAAGGGCAAGCTCTCTGGGGGCTTGCATTTCATAGAAGTGTAATTTAAGCCCAGATCTTCAAAGCTGAAAGCCTACTTGAGTTTCTTATTATATCACTTGGTCTCAAGTGATTTTATTACTGAAGTGTCAAATATATTAAAGTGATAGAGCAATCTTAAACTTGAAGAAAAGCGGAGAAATAGCATGCTGGTAGGAAAATAGCAACTGTAAAATCTTGAGTGATAAAGTACGCTATCTTAATGTAAACCATAAATGACAACACACTGTAACAAAGTGGAAGGTTTCATGGCTTTTAACAGTTTAATGAAATGTCACTACTCACTCTTCCCCCCTCCCCTTCTAAAAAGAGTGATTGCTAGGATGTTTCAGGGTTTCCACATCAATCTTGAGGGTAATATAAACCTGCTTTATGATGTTTCCTGGTCTTCCAAATACATGCAGATAGAGTCAGTGTTTTTTATATATCATGTAGTCCAAATGCTCTCTGGCTGTCAGAAGGATGAGTGAAAGGGCACAAGGAAGATCATAGATACCCATATATTGTATTAGGTTATTGTCTTCAGTGACATTAAGCTCTCTAGGGTGGGGAGGTTAAGTGCAGGCAAGTAATTACTGGGTTTGCATGGAAGACATGTGGTTCCTGTCTGCAGCATGCTACATATATTTTGCTTTAAGTACAATTTACCCATGACAGATTTCAATAAAAATTACTTAAGTACATGCAGATACCTTCACTGTCTCCCTCCTACAGCCAGGTACCAAAGTTATATAGGAGTCTTTTATTATGAAATTACTAATTATGATGTTTAAATAATGCCCTTTTCATTTAGCAGGCGAACATTGCATTTTTCATCATCATTAATAATTATAATAATAGTGAATAATAATACTTGTCCATTTTGTTTAACTGCTTATTGCCTATCGTCCACATTTACACTGAATATAAAATTACTCACTAAATATTGTTTTCTTTGCCTCTGGCCTTTTGTCCACACTCTGCTTGAGAGTCTCAAAGTCAGCAAAGATAAGGATTAGTTTTCTCAATTCTTTGAGATAAGGTGATATGAGCTCTGTGTTATGATGAGTTTGCAGATTTTAATATTTTCACAGTAGGAAGTATAGAAAAGGAATTAACCTTTGGAAGTAGAGTTATTATCCTTACTTATAATTACTTTCACCAATCCTATCTAGAAATGACTGTAAATGCTGGTGGAATGGCAATAAATTCTAGTTGTGTACATGTCCAGGCCTTGTTGATTTTTGTTGGGTTTTGATAGCATATGACAATTTCATAGAGTATTGACAGGTATTAATAGATCTAGAGTTAAAGATATTTTCTTTTGATAACCAGTCACACTTAATATAACAGGTCTGTTACAAATAAATCATATACATGCCTTAGTTTGTGTGAGTTTTCAGCTTGCTATAGTGATGATTTTGCCTTATAAATATATTCTCTCTTGCAGCTGAAAGTAACAGCAGGGATTTATGCAATGTTTATAAAAATGGAAGCTATGCTGTTATCTTCTGATGCAAGCATGCATGCTTGGGGCTTCTCTGTTTCTATTTTCTTAAATCCTCAGGCAGAAGGGTAGAAATATGCATAGTTTGATTGTGGATGAGCTGTGTATTTAATGCAAATACAGGTCAGATGCATTTGGAGCTTCTGAAGGTTAATGTTCCAGGTTGCTGAAAGTCTGAACATGTGTTCCCACATGTTCAGAGAGAAGCAGTGAGTAATTCTGTATTATCCTCTTCAGTACATGTATCAGACAGACTTCTAGAATTGGATATAATTGCCCCGAGTTGTCTTGAATATGATCATAAAAGGAAGAGCCTAATGCCTATAAATCTCAGAAACCAACAGTGCTACTAGAATTTGAAATAGTAAACTGGAATAAAGTAACTCTTTAAATAGAGAAAACTCAAATTGGATGAATAATGCAAATGAAGGTAAAACATTTCAAAGAAAATCTACCCTCCTGAGTAGCTCATCCTTGAAAAAGAGGGTCCTTCCCTCCTGTCCTGCTTGTAGTGTGTATTATTGGTCTGGGCTGCTCCCATTGCTTGCATTATTTACTGGGTCCCTGATAACCCCTCTTACTGCTTCAGAAGCTTGGGTATTTTCTATTCTACAGGCAACTTCCCCCTGCTGCCCTCAGGAGTTTGTCTCCCCTTTCCTTTCTCTACAGACTGATAGTACCTGAAGAAGAGAGTCTTTCACAAGCCTAAATTTTACTTGAAACCTTATCTATGTGATATAGTGAATAGATAAGGAATAATGCAGTACAGGTAAGATGTGACAAATTCATATGAGTAGATTCATGTTACACTGATAGTGAAAGAAATTAACATGTTTAAACTTCTTATGTTTATTGTGGTATTTTCTAGTGAATGGCAACTTCTTAAAGAAGAGTTTTACTACTGTAGACAAGAAGAGTTACCCTGTAAGACAGAGCAACTCCTTTGTTCTGAACTGAGATTTGTGTCTTCAGATATCCCAAGAACTTCCTAGAGAATTTAACTTTTTAGTCTTATCACTAATGCAAAACTATTGCAAGCAAAACTGTTCTTGTTATATCTGACTGTATGGTGTGTAACCGTGCTTACGGAGTATTCCAGTTTACAACTTCCTGGGATGGTTCTGCTTCCATCCTGTTTCCTATTAGCTTATTAGTCTACTTCGTTTCTTCTTAGTTTACAGTTTTTCCTGTTAACCTATTAGCCCATGCTTTGTGCACAGTTACATGCAGTTTTACCTCTATTACTTATACACCTCTACACACTGATGTCTAACTGAAAAATTTAAGGGCAGTGAGCAGGTTTAGGTTGTGAGTGTTACACAGCCATCAGCCTCTGGAATTTGAGAAACCTCTGACAGCTGACTTCATTCAATCAGACAATCACAGAATCACAGGTTGGAAGGGACCTCAGGGATCATCTAGTCCAACCTTTCTAGGAAGAGCACAGGCTAGACAAGATGGCCCAGCACCCTGTCCAGACAACTCTTGAAGGTGTCCAACGTGGCCGAGTCAGCCACTTCCCTGGGAAGATTATTCCAATGGTTGACTGTCCTCAGTGTGAAAAATTTTCCTCATGTGTCCAACTGGAATCTCCCCAAGAGCAACTTGTGTCCATTCCCCCTTGTCCTCTCCTTGTGACTCCTTGTAAAAAGGGAGTCTCCATCTTCTTTGTAGCTACCCCTTAAGTACTGGTACATGGTGATGAGATCCCCTCTGAGCCTCCTTTTCTCAAGGCTGAACAAACCCAGTTCTCCCAGCCTATCCTTGTACGGCAGGCTTCCCAGTCCTTTGATCATCTTGGTGGCCCTTCTCTCACCCCTTCCAGCCTGTCCACATCCTTTTTGTATAGCATTCGATTGCTTTTGGGGAATTATTGATTTGCTTTTCCTTCAGAAAATGTCACGTTTCCTTGCCACAACAAGCTCATCGGGACAAGTGTGCAGTGCTTGTCACAGGCTCCTGTGCTCACTCTAAGAGAACTTTCTATGTGGTAAATTGTCTGTCCTGGTGTTGTAATGAAATATTCAATACTAGTTTTCTGACAGAATACTATACGCTGTTGAAGTAATAAATATTTTCTCATGGTGATACAGATGGCTGACATCGCTGCTGATCACATTTCTTGAGTTCCAGTCCTTTGCTGCCATGCACAGTCTGTCTTCAGGCTTCTGCATACCAAAAATGAAAATCTGAAAGTGAGGGGAAAAATTTTTTCTTAAGTCTAAATGTATTTCTCTGAATTTGTCTTTACATTTGGTTCAGGGGATAAGATTTCTTGTCTCAGATCCTGAGAAGTTTACAACACTGCAGTAGAGAAAACATTACTACGTATTGATTTGTGTTTCAAACTTAGCTAGTTAGGGCAGAATTTGCATTACAAAACACCCTGTTTACATCCGTTCTTAAAAGCTGAAATTGAGAACTATAAGCAGTATCTGCATAAAAGAAACAATGGTTAGAGTGTCATTTAAAGTTTTGCAAAGCATTGCTATTGGTTTTTTTCTCTAATGTGTAAAATAATTAGCTTCAGTCCATTATCATTTTACAAAAACAAAAAAAAGAAAAAAAGAGATGGATTGCATTGTTCATCTGTTTTCTGTATCATACTGGCTTGTCTCTTTAATGTGCTATGTCTGTTGATTGTGTGAAAGTTGTTTTTTATGGGGCAACAGCATATCTGGAAAAATTTTATTATGTTGTGAATGTTTTGTCAGTACAGGTCTCCAAGTTAGCTGATGTCATGGTCAGACATGGTGTGAAGAAAGGAGATCGTGTGGTCATCTACATGCCCATGATTCCACAGACAGTGTACTCTATGCTGGCTTGTGCAAGAATAGGAGCCATTCATAGCCTGATTTTTGGTGGATTTGCATCTAAAGAGCTTTCTGTTCGCATTGATCATGCAAAGGTAATACGTATGTGGAACAACAAACACCATTGCATTAGTTATTCATATAATTAGATGCCAAAACCCCCTTTTCCCAGAGAGGATAGCATTTCTCTTTGTGTGGCATGCAATCTCAATTTGTTTATAATACCTAACATTGAAATGTGAACAAAGTACTACGCCTGTGCTAAGGGTAAGACTTCTATAGTAGACGTTGAGATACGAATTTTGACCTCTTTTAAAAAAGCATAAGTTTAACACACTGCTGTCCGTTTACAGCATACTTTCTTCTCCCGTTTGTCAATCTTTGTCTGCAAAGCATCACCTTAAATTTGGCTTTTCACCCAACAGTTTCCTCAAGTGTATGAGGAAAATGCTGTCACCCCTAAATGACTTCATTGGTTTACTTGATATTTATACATCCTAGGTAGTACATTTTTCAGCTATAAAGCTACTTCATCTAATTTGTACATGAATCGAGGCAGCTAGGGAACCAGTTGTCTTAAGTAAGTGACTGCAGAGAACATAATTGGTAGAGGTGAATGCTTTAAAGACTTCCCCGTTGGGCACAAGTTGAACTTGTTTATGATGCATTATGTAAGTCTTTGTAAATGAAAATGCAAATAGTACTTTAACAACCTACTTAGTAGCTTATATATGCATATTAGTAGCTGTGTATGCATTAGTTTCAAAGCAGCTAACAATGTTTGTGCTGGAAGTTTCTGCTCTTGTTTTCTACCACTGAAGCATGCTGGTTAGGCGTATAAGTCCAAACATGCAGGGTAAAGTCCACAGCATTTCTGGAACTTTCACTTAGTTTTCTGTGTACAGAAGTGCTTTTCAGATCCTCAAGGCTTGAATTTTATGAATATTTTTAAATGGAAAGTTGAATGCATTCCCCCTCCTCCCTCTTGATGTTTTAACAAAGCGAAAGTTAATGAAACAGCTGAAATGGTTTGTTGGAATTGTGAAAAATAGCTGAGGGAAGACTAACAACAGCTCCATAGTTTTCTCTGTCTTTCTTCCCGCTTCCTCACTATTTCAACAAGCTGTAAGAATTAATTTTAATTTGTAGAAGTTTTTGATTAGAGAATAATAATGTAGAATAAAAAACGATGGACTTCTTTTAAAATGAAGTTGCTACAATATGAATCATCTGGCATGTTTACTTTTAGAGTATTTTGCAAATCTTAACTAATTAATCCCAATGAACTTTCTCTGAGGAATAAAAGGAGACAGCACAGTAACCATAATGCTTCCTTCATGCATTGAAAAGATAACAGAGAAAGTTTAAGTGACTTATCCAAGGTCACACAGCAAGCGTTTTGCAGGGTTGGCTATAGAATTACTAGTTGCAGGCCATGGATTAAATTCTCATTTACATTGCCTTTTTCTTTTTTCCTTTAAAAGGCACATCTAAATATTTTGGATGATTTTTGGTCCATCTAATGTGTAATGAAAGTGTAAGTAAAGAGGAGGGGCACATCCTCAATCTATATTTCAAAACATGCCCCAGATTTCAATACAGTAAAGCTTTCTTGATAAGTGAATTGCATACTACTGAGATTATCTTTTAAGATATGTATATAAGTAGCTGTGATAGATGGTATTCTGGTGAACTCAGAAGTTAATTGAACCAGTCTCAAAAACCCCTAACCTTTCTATTAGGCTCTTATGTGAGTTGGTTTAGATGCTGCAGTACAGGATCTAATGTTGGTAAGATTAATTAGAAAGAGTTAAAGATGTGGAATGGAAAGCTGGCTGTGAGATGCTTTTGTGGAAGAACGGTCAAACTTCACATTTTATTGGAAGATCTGAGTGAAAGAAATAACAAGAACATTCTAGTGACTATGAAAAGGTACATATACTTTACCAGCTTACATTAATTTGTCTTAAATTTTGAATAGGTCTGGGAATGCTGCAAAGTCCTGCAGCTGATAATTTTTACTCTTGTCCAGTACTGGCAGTTACAGACGTTCTGCAGTGAATTGTGATGAAGTGATACCGAGTGTGAGAACAGGCATTTCTTGCCATCTTTCTTTTCACCTGAATCTGGGAATATATAGTTTGCAATATCAAAACAATAGATATTTTTGAAGGACATTAACTACATTTTGAGAAATTAACATGAAGTCTTTATAAACACTTTATCTTAGTAAGCTAGGAAACTGAGAAGGATACTTAAGAATGAAATGCTTATATGCCTGTTTGCTGGTGTAGTTGCTATGCTGTCAACAACCAAATTTTCTCATGTTTTTTGAATCACAATAATTATATAGCAATTCCAGAGGGCTTTTTGGACTACGTCCAAACCCTGCAAAATAAAATGCAAGTAATAGAGTTTTTCAGACATGATTATTGAAAATGGTTCACTAAAGCAGTATTATGACTTTTCTTTGAATTCTTTGAAATACAAAATGTCTGAGATGCCCAAGTTATTCAAAACTATCTGTTACTGTCTCCCATTCCAGAAATACTGTATTCCACACTTAATTACAGCTGACAAATCTGGAGATTTTAATAAGGTTTCCTGGAAAAAATGAGCTCATGTTTTGTAATAGTTTGCTCTGAATAAGACATAGTTCCTGTGTGCAGGTATGGCTATGAATGGTTACCCCTGCTTCTCATCATAAGATGATCCAACCTTTTGAGTGATTAAGCAGGAAGCTTAGCTGCTGATACTTAAGATGCACAATTGCCTTATAATAGTTGCAGTCCTATCTTGTCTTCTCTTGAAGCACTGTTTATTTTTGGAATAAGTATTTGTTGTGGTTTAGCCCCAGTCAGCAACTAAGCACCACACAGCCACTTGCTTACCCCCCCCACTCCAGTGGGATGGGGGAAAGAGTCAGAAGAGCAAAAGTAAGAAAAACTCATGGGTTGAGATAAGAACAGTTTAATAATAAAAATAAAATAGTAGTAGTAGTAATAATAATAGTAGTAATAATAATAATATAATGAAAAGGAAAATAACGAGAGAGAGAGAGAGAGAGAGGTGAAACCCAGGGGAAAAAAAAACAAGCGATGCAACCGCTTACACCCTCCAACCGACGCTGCCAGTCCCTGAGCCACGATCACTGCTTCTCCTGGCCAAATCCCCCCAGTTAATATAGTGAGCATGATATTATATGGTATGGAATATTTTTTTGGCCAGTTTGGGTCAGCTGTCCTGGCTGTGCCCCCTCCCCACCCAGTTTCTTGTGCACCTGGCAGAGCATGGAAAGCTGAAAAGTCCTTGACTAGTATAAATGCTACTTAGCAACAACTAAAACATCTCCACTTTACCAACACTGTTTTTAGCACAAATCCAAAACATAGCCCCTGCTAGCTACTATAAAGAAAATTAACTCTATCCCAGCCAAAACCATGACAGTATTGTGGAGTAGAAGGCAGTAGCTTGCTTTTTATTTTTAACTACATGTATGGCAAGATTCAGGTCTCTTTCTTCAGAGCACTCTGTAATATCTGGCAGAACTAAATGTGCTTGGCAATCTGATGTGGATCATCTAACCACAAAGCCAGAGCAGTACCAGCAGGTGCAGCAGAACTATATGATGACTGCATAAGCACTGGATTTCTTTAAAATGCATGTCACTTTTTTTGATTCACAAAAAAGGGAGGAGGGAGACACAACAAAAGTGCAGTAAGTTTGAGCAGAGGCTTGTGATCAGATGTGTGGCTGCGGCACAAAGGAAAAAGAGCTTTGTGCGTTTGACAGCGAGGGCCTGAGTGCTGGATCTGTCTGTAAACCTCTTCATGACACTCCTAACATTTTCTGCCCCAAAGTTAGTCAGTTTTCAGTTTGGGCTTTTTGCAGCTTTATCCAATAAAATGTACTTATTGCTTTTTCTAAACTTTGAGTTGCATGCTGTTAGAGATGATAGATGAATTAATAGGAGGTGTCTTTACAACAAAAAGTTATTGGTCTAGTACCATTGGGCCTTGCTTTATCTCATTTCCACTTCTTCATATTGGTTTTTTTTCCTTTTTTCTGCAGCTCACTATAGCTGGTATTCCTTCGCCAGCAAACCTTTGAACTTTTCTGGTTTTCCTTCAAGCTAGTTAATCTTATTGCTTATTAGCTATATCTAATCTTATTGTGCAGGACTACATGGAGCCACAGAAGAGGTGGGAAATGGGTGTATAAAAGCAATATGGAAGCAGAGATGTGGGGAAAGTAATATAAGTAGGCAGAGAGGTAAAACACTAGAGAACAGCAGTTAAAGCCAGTAATGGAGCTTTGATTTGCACAGAGTGATCCATGATCCTTCCAAGTAGTAACCCTCACTTGGGAAATATATCACCTTAGCCAATTTAATATTGGTTATTTTTAGTCCTCCTTACTGCATACAAAGTAGAGGATGAGTAGAGGCGGCACTATTTACAAATGACTGTAAACCTGGCATTGACAACAGTCTTTCATCGTAACAATTGAATAGAAGTGTGTTAATATCTTACATTAATTACAGTCTAATTTCAGGGTAGCCTCCAGATGAATTTTCAGTTTAATTGCATTATATTGTGTCATCTTTTATTAAAATCAGTGCATCCCAAAAGAGAAAGATGACAAATGCTGAAATTTTAAAGCTCATCTGAACTCTATTTTGAATACAAACTAATTAGCAAACTTCCCTGAATGGCAGATTTGGACAGGAAACATTTTATTATTGCACAAGAAAGCAATTTAATCTGTGCTTTCTGTGCTGAGTTTAATGCAGCCTTAACTGTGGCATTATGGTTTGTGCCTACTTAATGAGATTTCTGCTAATGCATACAATTAGTAAACTAGTTTGATCAAAGTGAGAGGCATAAGGTAAATATACTTCTAAAACTCCAAAAGCAAGGAGATTGAAGACTCATTCTTCTCCAGTTAAAATTTGTTCTAATACATAGCTTCTGTGGTGCTACCTTTTATTTCCTGAAATATATGAAATAAAATACTGATCCTGGGACCTAAGTCAGAATAGTTTGTATGCAGATTTCTTGACTTAGGAAATCTTAGGTTAAGTCTGAGGTTAATTTAATGACAAAGATGATAAATCCACATTTAGATATAGAAATTACTCTTACAAAACCCAGAACTACTGAAATCTGATTTTTAGTGGGTTTGCATCCTGAATCCTGCAACCATCACTTGAAGGACTCTAGCTTTACTTCCCTCATGTGCCTTATGACTTTAGCTTGTTCTTTTCCTGTATTTCTAGTTTCCTGTCATCTCTTGTTTGCCTTCTTTTTCCTCATTCCCCCATTTTCACTCCCATGCTATTTAGTTGCAGGCTGGAAAAAAGCCAGCAAAGTGCTATAGCTAGTTTTCAAATATGCCATTGTGTGCAGGCACATAATGAGAGAGCAGACTAAACAGGACAGGTAATTGTTGACATCACTGTACCACTTTTCCTTAATGGAGGGGCTAAGGCAGAGATGGGTTTTTCTCTCTGTTCATTAATTCTTGTGCAACTTACAAGAACTTAATACTGTGATTTCATACTCAAATCTGGTTGAAAATGGTGAAGAGTGTCAGAAGTTGTTAGTGTGCTCCTGAACAAAAAACAGATGCATGGACAGCAAGATCACACAGGCTTGATTTCCTTAGAAAACTGTTCTAAACCTGTTTCTAATTATGTGAAGATAGATGTTATACATTGAGTGTCACTGATCAAAGAATTTCATGGAAAACAATTTATTAGGTTACAGATATAAAATATATTAACATATGTATTAACAATCTGACTTCTTTATTTTAGCCCAAACTTATTGTAACAGCAAGTTTTGGAGTAGAACCAAAAAGGAAAGTGGAATACATATCCCTCCTAGAAGGAGCACTTGCAAGGGTACAGAGCAAACCTGATAAAGTTCTTATTTACAAGCGACCTAAATTGGTGGGTGGACAGTTGTTTTGCTTTTATGTTAACTTTCAGATGCGTATGTAATGCATGTGCTTTTTCTCTTTTACGAGTAAAATTTTTGGTGTATCTGTCTGTAGTTTGTTTTGAGTTTTATGGGGGAACTTGATATTCATAAGATTTAAATAGTAAATAGAACTCATGCAGCAGAGATTACTGTACAGAAAATTGAATAGTGTTTTTTTTTTGTTGACCCATTTATTCAATCTGTTTTTCTTTTGACACTTTTCTATTTTTCAATGGGCAGGGCCATGTTCCTCTTGTCCCAGGTCGCGATCTTGACTGGGAAGAAGAGATTGCAAAAGCACAGCGCTATAAATGTGTCTCTGTTCCCTCAGACCATCCACTTTATATTCTGTATACATCTGGAACAACAGGCTTGCCTAAGGTAAAGACTGTCTGTAGTCTAAGTGTCTGTGACCAACCTATTTGCAGTTCCACTTGAGAAAGTATTGTATTAAAAAGGTTGAAAATGTTTGCTTGTGCTTAGTGCTGTAAATGGTAAGCATTGCTGGTTTAATCTCATTCATTCACATTTCACTGCTGTAAAGTCAGTGTCTAAGAATAAATCACATTTGTTTATTTAAATAGTAGTAATGTAATGATAAACTGCATTCACTTCAAAGTGTTTGTACAGTATAAACGTTTGAGGAAAGCAGAATGTCTTTTATCCATTAATATCTTCTGTTGTTTTACTGTTTGAGATAACCATAGTATAGATCAGTTAATATATCACTTATGTGATAGCATTTATTGCTGAATAGTCTTTGCTTATTAATTATTTGCACATTAGCTAATCTTCCCATAGATAGGATGTAAAGAATGACATTACAGATTAAATGGAATTAAGCGTGTTCTGAAGGTTTGCATTACTGAACAGTTCTGAGGAAATAATTCCCTTGAAGATGAAAGTTTAGTTTGAGTAAGTGAAAATTGTCGTAGGGCATTCTTTGAAAATGTTTGCTTTCAAATGTGAGTTAGTCTTAGTGATCTATTTTTAAAAGATCTTATTTTAAAAGCAAACTCTTGAGCGTTTGCTTGGTACTTAAAATTCTCTTTTAAAGAGTAGAAGACAAGCTGAGAATAATATTCTGGTGGTCGTCTTACCGCCACAAATTCAGAGACAGTATCACACATCCCTGGATGTGGCAGTGCTTAGGTGACTACTAGAAAATTATTTAATGATGCGGCCTATAAAGTTCAGAATCTATGGAGAGGTAAGGAAAACAAACAACAATTTTGCTGAGAAAAATTTCTTCTGCTTTTGCCTTGATTCTAGGCACTTTAAAGCAACATGTGTGTCTTGAATAACTTAATTATATGTCACAAGGTCCTAGATAAGATCCTGTGTTACAATGGGTATTTTCCTTGACTGTTAGTTTCAAAATACAGTACCTGAGAGGTAAAAGTTCTCAGTAGTTTACTTCACTGTGTTGGCTCTCCAGAGGAAGGTATAGACACCTTGAATGAATCACCCTTATAAAAGGGATAGTGTCAACTAGCACTAAGCTACAATGAGTAACTTAATGAATAAAACAACGTCTTATTCATTTAAGGAACTTGCTTTTAAATGGCCATGCATGTAAAATTATTCAGTTATGACCTTCATAACAAAACCTTTGTTAATCGCAGAGCAAGGACTAAGAAGCTGAGATTAACAAAGCCAGTCTGTTTTCTGAAATTCGTGACGTGTTAGTTAACCATTCTCTCCTGTGGCAATCTCCATTTTAATGAGTTAATATGTCTCTACAGTCCCTGCTTTCTTGGATGAGGTCTGAAAGTGCCTATTGCATTCTATTAACTACATAAAGAGAATGTACTGTGCCTAGCACAGACAGCTGCATTGTACTGTCTGCACTGTAGAAATTTGTTTGGTCAGATGAATCTCACCTGAATTTTAGTTCAAGACATCAGGACACAGTTTACTTAATTCTTTCTTCTACAAACAGTGTACTAGAAGATTATGATATGTATATTAAACATACAAATATTACAAAATATTTCAAAACTTTTCCTACTAATGGTGTTCCAGAGCTGGTTTTTGTCTTACCAAGGTACACGATGCTATTGATACTCTCTCATTCTAATTTTTGAATCCCTCTTTTTAAAGTAAGGCTGGAATGGTCTTAATTTTGCATTCCTATGTATACTTCAGGCTAGATGTTACACCTGTCAAAAATAGACATCTGGTTTAAGCCAATCTTCTGACATCTTTAAAAAGAGCCAGGGCAGAAAGAAGGGTACGTTTCAGGGAGCGATTCACTGCAGTTATTTTAGGTATGGGCTACTCCACAGGTCCTTCTCTTTTCCAGTGATGATAGACTAGACAATGAGTTTGAAACATGCTTAGTATTTAGATGGCCACAGTTTAAGTGAGGTAAACGCTCAATCTCTCATTTTTTTGTCAGCATATGTTGAGTAAATATTTGTATATCCTATTTTAATGAGAGGATTCTAGTCTTTGTTAGTTATCTTCTGAAAACTACTGTCATCTAGGGCTTGGGTTGGGGTTTTTTGTTTGTTTTATTGTATGTTTGTTTGTTTATTTTCCAAAATTACTTCTTCAGTGGGAATGGTAGCACAAGCTTGTATTTGTCAGAACGGATTCTTTTCTTATTGGAATGAAACAACTTTAAGTCTATTACTCCTAAAGCACCCAAAATTTCACTGAAGGCAGGAGTGTCACTGCATCCTTCAAATGATCTTAAATATTAACATTTTCTCATTTAGGGTGTTGTCAGACCAACAGGTGGCTATGCAGTTATGCTGAACTGGACAATGTCAGCTATATATGGACTCAGACCTGGTGAGGTAATTCTGTTTAAGTGTCATGTAAAATTTTTTTTAAGTCCTCTTTAAAACTCCCAACTATATTTCTGTTTTTATTTCATTTTAGGTGTGGTGGGCAGCTTCTGATTTAGGTTGGGTTGTTGGTCATTCCTATATTTGCTATGGACCTCTCCTTCATGGGAATACTACAGTTTTGTATGAGGTATGATCCATTCTAGAAAGCCAGCTTCTGAAAAGGCAGCATCTCCTCCTGTTGATGATCCTGATGATCCTTTTTATGCCTGTCCATTCCTCATGCCATATATAATTAAATTTTGTATAAATCTTCAGTATTTATACTCTTCGTCTATTACAGTAATTTGTAAGGAAAACTTACTTCACTGTCCTTTAGTCTTGCCTACTTCATCTGTGTGACTGGTGAATGTCAGTGGGGCAAGAAATTCCAAAACAATAGACCTAGAAATGTCAGATGGTGGACTGTACCTGTGTTGCTGAGGCTTCAGCCACAGGCCATTACAGTAGCTTTATTATGGAACTAGGAGAAGATGTTGTGTTTTGCATGTCTGGAGACGAGAAATTATTACTGGATCTGAGTTGGAGGCAATTGGGAGCTCTGTGGCTGGAGCCAGAGCTCTTAAGCAGACTAGTCTCTTCTTTCCTCCCCCTACCACTCAAGGCACCTGAAGCCAAGACTCAGATAACATTCAGGTCTTGGTCCTTCTCCCTGGCGGATGAAACTCAGTGGGGTAGAGAGGAGACAGGTCCAATTAAAGTGGCCTGCTGCATCCTAACTTTGGTGCTCAAAAAAAACAATCATGCTGCCTTGCTTGTTATTTTTTTGGAAGTTGTTGATTCTCTAATTGCCAGGCAAGAAGATACAGCGTTGCTTGAACCATCATCTTTATTCTTCAGTGAGTGAATACCATATCCAGCACTGGTAGTGAGAGACCTTTTATGTAAAAGCACCATCGTTGTTAGCTCTTAAGCACGCTGAGACTTTGCTGCCTGCGTTCACTTGACATTAGGAATTCTGGATATATCCCAGCCTCTACAGCACACTGCAGCGTGAAGCCCACCTAGTAATTGTTCTGTCTTTTTCAATGGTCCTAGAGGCAGAAGTTGTATTAGCTCTGCCATTGTGGCATACTGATCACCTCTGTTGATTTATAGTGGTAATCAGTCATCTGTGAAACATTAAAGGCAATCTACTGGTAACTTATGGCAGAGCATACAAGAACTGCAGAAGTATAGTGAATGTACTGATACTGAGGGCCTGAAAAAGCATATGAAACAAGCTTTGATGACATTGTGAATATAGCAGTTGTTAGAGCATCTGTTCCCAGTATTTGTGGAGCAGGAGAGTCAGCATGACATGGTGGAAACATAGTGGTTTGCAGACCATCATAAGTGCAGAAGTTCTGCATAAGGAAATGTGTATTATGGTTAAACTTTCTCCATCTTCCTGCTAATACATCATCCAAGTGAAGGTGACCATACTAGAGAGAAATGGATAGTTACTGTTTTCAGGAGCAAGCATTATCAGAACAATCCTTTGGTGCTTGCACAAGTTGTTACTGGCTGAGATGTGTTTCGCTGTTATGGACTTACACAGAGCTGTTGGTGTGTAGTGGGTACTGGGATTGTGCCTGAATTTTGAGTAAATATGTTTCTGAATCCTGGGGATACTGAAGAAGCATGAACAGTTCTCTAAGGTGAGGCTGCCTCCAAAATTGTTTGGATGCTGCTGCATCAAACACCACAGAACTGACTAGTGCTTCATGCATTCTGTTTTGGAAGTTAGAAGTATACTTAACTGCTCAAGTCCACTCTGTAAACTTACAAGTGAGATTCTTACAAGCCGAAGATGCCTCTTGAAGCAGGTCAAGAATCCTCAGAAAAGCAATGGTCATTAGGAGTACATCTACATGATGTTTCAAATCACATCAGTAGTGCAATTCTGAAATAAGTCCTCTGATTGTCCTTGCTTATTGATTTCGTTCACAGAGTGGTTTTAGACATATGAGTGACATCTTTACAGAGAAAACTAAGACAGAAGCTTTGCTGCTTGGGATGAAAGGGTAGGATCCAAAGAGTGGGACTGCACTGCTGTGAAGTTCTCTAGAGCAAATGAAAAGTACATGTGCCAACAGAGAGCTTTAAAACTGTCAAGAGCTCCCACTCTATTCTGAAGTATTTCTCATGCTATGCAGAAGGGCCAAATGCTATGTGTGACTTCATATTTCCTAATGCCTGCCAGATGTCTGCTTGTTCTGACTTTCAGCTGCTCCTTTATTTCTTCCATGCTTTGGCTTCTGTCTTCTTCACAAGCCCTATTTCTTTTGCTGTTCCTAATTTATGAACAACATCTTATAACATGGTTAAAATTATTCCTCCTTTCCTACTGCTACATTTTGCAATAGTGACAACTGTTGCTTTGGCCTCCCAGAATATTGAGCTAGGGGCAACCTGGAGCTTGACGGCATGTGTTCTGAAAGGCCCAGAAGTTTCTCCAGCCTATGCACCACCCTGTTCCTAATGTCAAGCCTGCTGCCAAGTGGGAGAGGACTGACAAGTGGTGCTGCATTCATTTCAAGCAGATGAAAAGTATCTTCTTAGATGAGATGGGACAATCATGCATCAGAGGTGGCACAGTGTGTGTGCCCCTACCAGAGAGGACCTCCACGCTGTGCTGGTTGTGGTTGAGTTAATTCTTATCACTGTAGCACCTGTAGTAGTCTGGGACCTTTCCAGCTTCCCGCGCTCTGCCATATCATGTGACGCCGTGATCAGTATATTAATGTGGCAGTTGGTGCGTGGGGGTGTGGTTGCAGCTCCGGGACTGGTGGTGTTGGGTTGGCGGGCGGTGAGCGGCTGTGTCACGTTTGGTTTGGTTTGGTTATTCATTCTCCCTTCCCCACGGCCCGGGTTTCGCACCTCTCTCATTATTTTTCTTTCCGTCGCATTATTGTTGCTGTTATTGTTTTATTTTAATTATTAAACTGTTCTTATCTCAACCCACGAGCATTACCCTTCTGATTCTCTCCCCCATCCCGCTAGTGGCGGAGTGAGCGAGTGGCTGTGTGGAGCTGAGTTTCCGGCTAAACCACAACACACAGCCTTGGTCCCAGGACCAACAGTCTGGGAGAAAAATCCAGGGAAAAGCATGCCTACACTGCTGCACACATCTGCATGCCTGCAACCCACAGAGGAGCCCTGCAAGACAACACGCAGGAACATCCCCTTGGCTCACTCTCTGCAACGGCAGGCAACGGGAACTGTAAACCAGTGCTCCAGATGCCTGCCTGAGTAAGTGTGTGCACTCCTTTCCTATACACATGCTCTACTGAGCACAGGATTGTGTTTAGGAGGTTTCTGGTACAATCAGGACACTGGTCACAGAGCCGTGGAAAGGCGGAGTAAGCCTCTGGATTGACTGTGAGAGCTGCTGTGCCTTGAGAGACGATTCCCCAGGGAAGCTGTGCGGAGCAAGAAGCTCCACCAGAGACCATCTGCCCCATCCCAGCTCTGCCTGTGTGCCAGGCACAGTCCTGGCAACTGCATAAGCTGTGGACATGGTATGCCTTGATAACACAGCCCTCCTAGGCTTCAGCACAAAATCCCAGCCGCACTGTCTCTTCCTTTCTTCAGATGCAATGCATAAAGGACCCACCTTGTGGTGGTAGTGGTGCTGGTACTTCTGGCCACCTGTCAGATCCTGTCCCTACCATGCAATCAGCTGCTTGTACAACAAATACCATTCAGGATGATTCTGTTTCTTTGAAATGCATTTGTTAAGGTAGTGCTTCATAGCAATACATGATCTCTTCCTCTGCCCCAAGTGACACTTGGGAAAGGTCATAAAAGGAACAGCACTGCACGCTGGGGTAAGGCATAGTTGGATTAACCAGCTTTACCCAAAACAAATGGATTGAATGCAGCAAGGGAGTGTGTGAAACATACAGGTGTGGAGGAGATGAAAACTGAGGACGGAGAGAAGTATTGGGAATCAGTTCTTTTTTAATCATTGCATAATGTTTGCCAGATTGAAAGACAATGATGCCCAGTGGTGTTCCTCCCATCCTGTTCCATGCACTCATGAATGCTCAGTGGCTTGGTGACTGTTTTCAGTGAAGGAGCGAAGTCCTGAGACAAGTGCATTGCTGGATGCCCCACCTATGACAAAGAGAGCAGAGAACTGAGCATACATGTACTGCAGAACCTGTGCTCAGTGTTTCAGTCTGAAGGAAGGTCTCAAGTGTGTCCTTACAGGTGGTTCAGAGTGTTACCCTAACTTTGGAAGGTGTTGGAAACGTTTGCACTGTGTCTGTCCCACATGACCCAGTGTCTTTCAGATGACGAAATGTAGATTATGGTTCCATTATGCATTCAGTAAAAGCACAATTAAATTAGGCCAGTGCTGGACCATTGTCAGAGTGCCCTTTATGGTGTAGGGCACAGGGGTATGCAGCATCTCTCATGGTGCTCATTGGCATTGAGGACATCATGAATGATCCTGTCCCTTCTTGGAAAGAAGGCACTGGCATATGTTTTGGTTCTGTGACCAGAGATACGGAATATAGGGCTTATAGAAATTTTGTGGTGGAGCCTACTGGTGATGTGTGAACTGACATCCTACTGTCATCTGCATGAAAGAGATGAAAGGGACAGCATGACACTTCCTAGGAGAGGTGTCCCTTCAGTCAAGGCAGCAAAGATCTGTAGGATAGCTTTCAATCAGAAAAACTTTGAGCTGCATTTTTCATCCAGCGAACAAGGCTAAGTCTAGTTTAAAACGAACCTCAAATAACATCTAATGGAAGAGGTAAAGATCATTGGCATTAAATAGTTTGATCTACTAATCTGCTCTAATTCACCTCACTACTTGCTATGTAAACAGAGTCTGTGACACCATATATGCTTGAATTCATGTTGCATGTTATTATTTCACACGGTACTAGGTTTATTTTTACCAGTGCATGTAGTAGGAAGAAGATTGATACCTCTCATAGAACAGTAGACTGTGCCTATGTGATGCCTGTGTCTGTTGCTTTATACAGAAACCTGTTGTTTCTTATTTTACATTTTTCTGTTACAAAAATGATAAACAAAACACAATGTTTGAAAGAAAAGCCAATCTTGATGTCTTAAATGTTATTAGAATGTGTTCTTGTCTTTATGGTTAACTTCTAACTTTGTGGTTGACTTTTAAAAGTGTTAACTCTTTCTTCTGTTCATTGAAAGACTGTGGGTAGTGTGTTAAGTTGTTCTATGAAATAGAAAATGAACATTTGTCAGGATGTTTTTCTTCCGCATCATTTTGTGATCTGTAGGTTCTGATATAAATAACTTTGTGGTTTAGTTTCTAGGCATTGGGTTGATTTTTCAATAATCTCTCAGAAAAGCAGGTTTGCAAAACAAGTATTTTTCATTAAATATTAAAGTACTCCAAGTGGTAACCACAAGCACGAGGTTTTTGTGTGTGTGTGGTGTTCCCCCCTCCCCCCCCCCCCCCCCCCAATCAGCGAAGGCATAGGAGCTCACATGCTTTAATGCTCCCAGCCAATGACTGCAATGGCTGGAGAAAACTTAAACAAATGTTTATTCTTAATTTAAATCTCAATGTACCTTCTGTCCAGATACAGTTTACTGACTTGCTTACTTCCAGTGTTCAGCATGAAAGCTTGCAATGAATGCATTATTGACATATATGATGCAAAGGATATCTAGGGTGCAACTATGGTAACAAAAACCAGCCATGCATATGAGTATTGCTTATGCTTAGCTCTTTTTGAAGAGTCTCTGATGTACTAATCTGATGAAATCCACTTGCTTCTGTGAATTTAAACACCAGCTCACTGTGGAACTTTTGAAAGCTTTTGAGTCAATGACAAGTGTCAGCTTGCTGATTGCAAGAGTGACACTTGGTTCTTAGTGCACATACAGGTTCTGAAGGACATGAGGAAACAAGGTTATTTCTAGGACATTGCCAATTGAAAGTAATCAAGTAGTTTTTAAAAAAAAAAAAGAGGAAGGCATTTGCTTAAAAGCAGTAGGTCAAAACCCTAGGAAAAGAAGAAAAGGCAGAATTTAAGAGGAACAGGTAAGTGAGAGAATATGTTAAACTCATGAGGAAGACACTTGTCCTGGTTTTGGCTGGGGTAGAGTTAATTTTCATCCTAGTAGCTGGTACAGTGCTGTGTTTTGGATTTAGGATGAGAATAATGTTGATAACTAGGGATGTTTTAGTTGTTGCTAAGTAGTGCTTCAGCTTGCCATGCTCTGCCAGGGGCACAAGAAGCTGGGAGGGGGCACAGCCGGGACAGCTGACCCAAACTGGCCAAAGGGATATTCCATACCATGTGATGCCATGCTCAGTATATAAGGTGAAGGGAGTTGGCCAGAGGGCAGCGATTGCTGCTTGGGGACAGGCTGGGCGTCGGTGGGTGGTGAGCAATTCTATCATGCACCATTTGCTTTGAATATTATTATTATTATCTTAATTATTATTGCTACTACTACTATCTTTGTTTTATTTTATTTCAATTATTAAACTGTTCTGATCTCAACCCATGAGTTTTCTCACTTTTACTCTTCTGACTCTCTGCCCCAGCCCACCAGGGTGGGAGGAGTGAGTGAGTGGCTGTGTGGTGCTTAGTTCCTGGCTGGGGTTAAACCATGACAGTCCTTTTGGCGCCCAATGTGGGGCATGAAGGGTTTGAGATAATAACAGTTTAACTGGAGTGTATTAAGGAATTTATATCTATTAACAGTTTCTGGTCACAATATTGATTCACCTGGTCTCAATAGTAGTTTATCTGATCTGCACAATGCTCTTGTTTTTGCTGTGCCTGTTAAAGATCGGTGTTGGTTTTTGCAGTTTGCTGGGCTCTGCAGTGATTAGTGATGTTTTGCCTGGAGATCTGTAATTAAAACTCTGGCTCCAGGACAACTGAAGCCTTTCAGAGGGAGGAGGATCCACTTCTTTCCCCTGAGCATTTGAGCATGTTAATCTCAAGGGAAGTTCAGGAACACAGAACAGCGTATAGATGGTGTAGAATAAGGGGTGCTAGAGCAGCAATTTTCCTGCAGCTTCAGTTCAAAACCCAAATACCAGATAAAGCTCAAGGCCAGTGTTTTAATTGTACATGTGTACATATTGTACAGCTGTCCTGTATCTTTTGCTGATCCTAGAGGTCATGCTTTTGGAGTCTTCCTGTGTGCTGTTCATTTATGTAGGGCAAGCATGGATACATTTGTGAGAAGTCCTAAAAGTTCACTAAATAATTTGGGGATTGATTTTAATAGGTGGAGTTAAGTCATGTAGGCTCTCAATTAACTAATGAAAGAAAGAGGTGACTAATGTTCTTTCTGTCATGTATAAAAATATAATTTTTCCTGTGAAAAAGAGAAATAATCTGGACACTTTTTTCTGCATTATTGTGGGTGGTAGCAGAAGAGACCACTGTGAAAGAGAGAAACAAGCTTTGGATCTGAAAAATTAAGTGAAGTATGCATGGCTTTGCACACTGAGGTATTCAGTGTGTATTTTTCACTTGCCTTTTCCTAAGGTGAAAGTGTGAGGAAGAACAGTCTGTATGCTGCACTTGAATCCCACAAGACTCCATTTGTCCCTCTCCTGTCAGGAGCAATCTTTGCTGTAACATCTTTGTAGTGTGTCAAGTATGTAAGGCTACTTCAGTATCCTTAAGCAAAAAAACCTGTTACTTATTTTGACCTTTTCTCTGTTGTCTGGAAATGAAGGCTTAAAAGGGTGTGTGGACATCACTGTAAGCTATATTTAATTAAGTACTAACATGCTGTCCTTCAATCTTGAATCTACTTTCCCAGCAACTTAAATTATTCGTATAGGTAATCAAAGTTAATAAGTATGTTCAAGGTTTATGAAGCAGAAATATACGCTAGGAAAAGAAGATCTATCTTTTGCTGATCTTATAGTTGATGACTTTTTTTGTGTTAGATAGTCTGGATCAATATGTGAGGTTAATCTTCTGGTACGTGGTCTCCACACAAGCTAGAAATCTCTGCTTTCTTGCTTCGCTTGGACTTACTCACACAGAATCGATGATCTGGGCAAAGTGAAGAGACAGAGAAGTACTGCACAAGCCTGCGCCGCCTCAGGTCAACTGTTACGTGGCTCAGTAACTCTGCGGTGTGTAATAGTCCTCTAGTTAGGATCAGTGCTGGTTTTGCAGTACATGAAATAGTAAAGTGTCAACTGTTTCGACTAAAGACTTTGTAGACCAAATTCTTATTTGTGTGTGTAGGAGTGTGAGAAATCTCAGCATTTTCTGCTAAGTGCTTGTCTGTGCAGTGTCAGTGTGTATCATACACGTACATTCCCCTGTGCAGATGGTGGTCATAAAGGTAAGCCTACATGCTATGCAAGTATACCTACATAGACAGTGATGTCTTTTTTCCCTCCTCATGTGCATGACTGTTTCTTGTATTTCTAAGTGTATTTAATAATCCACAGTTTTCATTTGATCTATTCAGCTGTTCTATCCACTAGTCAAAAAGTGTTGCTTTGATTTTTTGTGTGTTGTAAAATCCTACTTTATGAATAATAAGGTGGTCTTCTAAGTTCCTTTGCTTTTTACTGAGGAAATTTTGGAGGCAGTGAACACATAACGTACCTATTTGGACTGTATCAACACTAAATGTGTGAGTTCAGCTGAAATTTGGAGAAGAAAGAGATTAGGCTCTTTTGTAGGCTGATTTTATAACTAGCACAATTTACCTAATGTCAGATGCTTTTCAGGCCCCATCTCCATCTTTATTTCATCTCCAGATGCTCAGGATAGTTCTGTTATGCAGCGTTGGGGGCTTCAGTGGCTTCAGGATCTCTACAGATAATTAAACGGAGAACTCCAGTTTTAAGTGACTTTCATGAGAAAAATAGAAATTAAATACTAAAAAAAAATAGAAAGAAATAGTTTTTATTCCTTTTCAAGTTTAATTTTCTTATGAAAGAGTTCCATTTTCTAGTTTGTCTGGAAAAATCCCAGCGATTTCCCACTAACTTAATAGAATTTTAAGGCTGGGGACCACTGTGGTTGACTTCTCTGATATTCTGAATAACAAGGAGCAAAAAACTTCACCCGGTAGCAGAAATGCACATTTATAGAATCAAATATCATATTAGCTTGAGTATTAAATTGCTATAGACTAATGTTTAAAAACCTAATAGATGTTAATTAGATTCTTAATTCCAAAGGGATTAACTCATCACCACCACACGAGTTAAGTAAACGAGGAAAGCAGTATGAGAAGAATGGCAGTTTCTTGGAGATAAGGAAGAGACTTTGATAGTTTTATAGTAGCTATTTTTGACCACTGATACACTGGACCACACTAAAATGGTTGCATGAATTTGACAGAAGAGAATCATTAAAATATATACTGCAATGACGAGGTTTTCGTTCTAGCAGGTGTAGAGTAAGACAAGAAGGAATGGGGAGGAAAGTGATGAGTTCCTTCAGCAGTCTCTGTTACGTAGTCGTTTTACAGTGAAGTTTAATCTCTGTGAATATGTGGGGATCAGGGTGGTTATTGTCATAATAACCTATGAATTTAAAATGTGTTGGTTTTGGAAAATAAAAAGAGTAAAAACCCTTTTTCTTTAACAGTGAGCATTAAAGAAAAATCAGAGTTAATATCTGGTTGACCTACAAGTCTGCTTTGTGATTTTTGCTCTTGGTGAGAACATTATTAATCAGTAATAGTACATTTACCATTTTTCTTTCTCTGAGATGCCACCAATCAAGTCTGCAGACAGTGTTCATGACATCAGTGTCATCTTTCTGAGGATTAAAAATGGGAAGAAAAGGAAGGCTTCTGTACACACAGGGAGAAAAATGTTTACAAAGAGGAATAGCATATAATTTTTCCTCTGCTCAGAAGACTGTCTTAACAGTGAATATTATAAATTTATAGTCAAAGTTTGTCCTAAATGATTGTCTAATCGTGTGTTTTGGGTTAGGGAGTATCAATATGTTGTTTAGGTACAGGGAAAGAACACCTCATCCCCTTTGCCTAGAGACAACCCCTGTTGAATATAAACTGTGCTGACTTTATACCCTCACTCTTTAAAGTGATTTGTTTATTTTAACATTACTTAGTAGGTGACAATTTTTCGTTTTAACAATTGCTATGGAAACTACGTGCTTTCAGTTTTTACTTGGTGTAACATCATTGTCAGGAATGTGAAAACATTAATGAATTCCTTTGAATACAGCAGTGGGTTTTTTGGTGGTGGTGTGTTTTTTTTTTTCTTTCTTATAATCTGTCCTGGATTGTTTTTCTCCAAGGCATGACAAACTTCAACTATAAATAAGCTACTTGATGTCTTACAGCCCACTCTAGGTTGCTCTTGCTAATGGGATCGCGAGCTGTAAGTAACAGGGCAGTATGGTTTAGGAGGCATGGTATTGCTGGCTTGACGGTTGGACTTGATGATCCTAGAGGTCTTTTCCAGCCTTAATGATTCTATGATTCTATGAAGAGAAAGTCTAGCTACTACCTGTGATGTCAGGAAAAAGGCAGCATTGTAGTTCTAGTGCTTGGGATTTTGAGTAGAAGCTAGTGTAAGGAAGAGTGTGCCAAGGAGTCATGCATTAAGGACTTCATTTGAGTGGTCTAGGACAGAGCAGGAGGTATTGTCCCACACAAAGCTGTAGCAAGACATTGCTGTGCATGCGGAGCCTTCCTCACAACACTCACTGCGGTCCTTCCAGTCCCTGCTGTTGCAATGAATCTGCAGGGCACACAACAACAACAGGTTTAAAATTACTCTCATTTGGCACAGCTGTTAGCAACTTAGGGGCATCCAGCCTTTCTACAGTTCTTGTAAGCCATTATCATCAGCTGACAAAGAAAGCTGATGGAAACTCCCCTGGAGTTTGCCAGTTTTGTGATCTTTCTGCCATCATCCATACCAACTGTATTTGTGGAATGAATTCAGTAGAATGTATCATCTCAAGTCCTTAGTGGAGGTTTGGCAGCAGGACCATCAGCAGAAGGATGAATGTCTCTATGGACGTTTCCTTTTGAATCCTGATGTGTCAGGATTTTGTATGTGCTTTGGTGTCAGCAGGTTTTTGTGGCATTGAGTTCCATGTACGATATTTCCTATGTAGAGAAAATTTTGTCCTCATAATTTTGACTTTATCTTTGAATATCCCCTTGTTGTTAGGAGTCAGACAGAAAGGGCGTTGCTGAGCTGTTATTGATGCTTTGTTGGTTATTTTATTATAGCTCCTGCTATGTATCTTTTTCCTCAAGTAATCCATCCAGGTGGCTTCTGACTTTCTCCATAGGAGTACATTTCTGTCCCCTTGATCATTCTTGCTGCCTGACTATGAATCTTCTTTCATAATCATGTATTATCCATCAACACATTCTGCCTGAGGATGTCTGCTCAGCTGGTAGACATCTGATAAATTACATGCTAAATCTAGGTACTTCCAGAAAGGCATTTCTACTGTCTGTCTGTCTCAGAGTCTCTCGGTGTAGGTTATTAAAAGAAAGTCTTTTCTACTTGGATCCTCCTAGCTGATGGCAGAAGTGTCTGTTTCTATTTTCCTTTTTTAAATTAGGTGAGGCAGGTTGCTGACTGCCTTGGTCTTGTTTACCGTGCTCTCAGTTCCTGCCAACCACATATATTATTGCCAGTAACTTTTAAAATAAATTTTCATCTCCACTATTGATGCAAATTCTGAATAGCAATAGGTCATGAACTGATCCCTGCAGAAATCCAGTGGAAGCACCTCGTTTGCTCATAGTCTCCAACTGATTCAGCAGTCTGTCAGCATATTCTGAATTTCGTTACTCTGTACTTTATTGTTTATATTGCTAACTTTTAAAAAATCAAAACTGCGTGTGATAATAAGGCTCTCATGACATCTTGCAGTACTTCTTAAAATTTTTGTATAATAAATGAGAACTCTCTTTGGCAATTTTATTTATAGTTTTTTGGGCTCTGAAATTAATTTGCACTCTCTCAGATTTGTTTTGCTTATGTCAGTTTTTGTTTATGCATTTGATAAACTGAACAGCTGCCAAGGCACCAGGGAAGTTTTTCTGCAGAATCAGTAAGAGTATTTTACAGCTGGGCCAGATTTTTTTTCCCTGAATGAATATTTTAAGTGTCGCCTTATTCTTTGGGAATTATTTCCTATCAGCTGTCAGGGGAACTTTCTATTCATTTCCTTACACTGTGTTTTATTTGGTTTTCTCCCAGATCTGAGGATGGTACTTCTCCAAACCAAAGCTGTTGTAGCCTACCTGTGACATACAAAAATCAATCTGTCAGAGCCCTGCATGCCTACTCACATGCTCTTGAAGGCTTAGCTGCTTGTGTTGAAGATGCGCTCAGGCTTGCTGGAGGCACAGGCACAGCTGCAGTGTAGCTTAGGCAGGGACCAAGGCTGAGTGCCTGAGTATAAATCACCTCCCGAGCAAGGGGAGGCTCTTTTTGGCTCTTCTCACATCTCTTCTGTTTTCCCAGTGTTCTGATCCAAGGTTACGCTGCTGCACCATGGCAAACCTGGCATTGAGCATCAGTAGCCCAGCCCCTAGGAGAGAGTGGGTGTGCTCAGTGCCAGACACAGCCCTTTTTTAGGCTCTGGACATTTCCATTTGTTTAAAATAACAGCCTACATTATTACTGGCAGACTAACCAATTTCAGATTGCTCCAAGTTACGTTTGTTACTGTCCAAGATGATTACAGTGGTGCTAGTTCAGTTACGTAATTTATTAATGAGAAGTTTATGGAAATACAGAATTTTTTAAGTCTGAGGCCATTTGTTTAAGTGTCAGTGATGTGGGCTTGAACTCCTAACTAGATGGTTGCAGATCTGCAGGTATAGTGAACATTATAGGGAGATGATATGAACTCGAATAAACAGGTTCATACATACTGATGAAGACTTTGATGAATTACATAAAAGCTGCAGTGAAGAAGTGTGCAAGAAGGATGCTTAAAGACAGTCTGGTTTTCTTTGGGAACTGCATTACATGACAGAAAGAAGGACATAACTAACTTTTTTGGCAAGCAAATGGCATTCTTTTGCATTTCCTTTTGGTAATTTAGAATAGGCTATTAGCAAAAAGAGTTTTTTGCATTGGTGATACTCCTCCCTGCTGCTTTGGCTGGGGACTGTTTCTTTTGTTTATTTCCTCTCCATTTGCTTCTCACTGCCACTCCATCCTTTAAAAAAGAAAACAAAAGCTTTTCAATTGTGCTCTCTGGTTTTTTTTCTTTTCTTTTTTTCTTTTTTTTTTTCCTTTTACGGTGATCCTCTGCTGCAGCACTCCTCTCACCAGCAGTATCTCACCATAGGGCTGCAAAGCCAATGGTACGTATCCAACCTCAGGCATCCTGCATTCTTTGAATCTGTGAAATGGTTCTTTGGTGCTCTTGGCCGTGATCAGGCACAGCTGGATGCACAGCAAGTGTGGGGAAGGCTGCAGTGAGGAGGGCAGGTGAGAGGGAGGGAAAGGGGTAAACTCCTGTGAGCCTGCATCACAGCCAGAGTGCTGCTTTTTATGTTGGGAGGGGGCAACTAACTTGATTAATATGTGTTTTCATAGACACTTACTAGTACCTCCTTATCAGAATAAAAATAGTGGATTTAGTAAATTCTTCAAGGTGGTCAAACACCAGTGTACTTTTTTTGCATCTTGGGAAAATGAAAAGTGTTAATTAGAGTTTCATATGCTGTTTTTTTTTTCCACTGGACCTATTAATTTATCTATTCCAAATTTGCATTTACACAAGGATGATGAAGGTATGAATTTGTCTTGTGACTGCTGAACTACTGTAAAGATGGTGACGTTTCAGTAGTGAAATTTTCTGTGCTTGTGGCTTCTTGTGTAAAGCATTGACAAAGTTGTGTTTGCAGTATGAAAAGTCTATGTCTCTCCTAACTTGTGTGCTCTGTCAAACTTCAAAGTGTGGCCTTTCTAGCGAAGAGGTTGTGGTGATACCTGTAGAGTTAAAGCTTATTATATATTAACATAATCTTTTCATAATTTCACAATATGTACGGAGCAGTTCATGCACTGCAGTAATTACATACAGTAAGATTATGATTATATGATTCTGTGCCAACTGCTTTTCATATTTGCAGCACCATAGAAAAGTATTGTGATTATTTTTTGTTATTATTAGTTAGCATTGGACAATTTGTCACACCTGATTACTTCTGTTTATGAATCTCTAGACTGTGTCCCCTACCTCAAGACAACCTTCAGTTTTAAAAAAACCCCAACCACAAACCAGACACTAAAACAGAAAAGGGGTCTTCAACTTCTCTCTAGTCTTCATGTGGGTAGCAGCACAAAGGTGCCAGGAGGCCCACTGTAAGCAGCTAAATGGGAATTTTTCCAGAATTGGGAGGAAATTACTAGGTAAGAGAAAGCTGGCATTATGTCCCATAGGCCTGTGGGGGGGGGATATAGCTGCAGTGCCACTGTGTCCAGAGATTCCTAGTTCAGTGGGGCTCTGGGTGTTTTACAGGCTGCTTCGCAATAAGGATAGATGTCGACATGACTCCCTCTCCTGCCAGTGTAATAATATCTCTTTGTTGCTGTCTTTTCATTCACGTGTCCATTTGTCCTGTTTTTCTAAATAGCAGCTAGTATGTGGTGTGTTCGTGCGAGAGATTGTGCCCAAAACTTGTGAATTTATTTCTACAAGTGAATACACTCGCAGTGTTATTATTTTTAACAAAGCCTTCTGTAAAGTATTACTTGAAATTACTCTTGTTGCAGTGCTACCACTACTGTTACATGTTCAAGCCTTGAACTGTCAAGGAATTATGAAGTATTTTTACCCTGTGACATTTAAAATTATTCTCTCCATAGGGGAAGCCTGTGGGAACGCCAGATGCTGGTGCCTATTTCCGTGTGCTAGCAGAGCATGAAGTAGCTGCCTTCTTTACTTCACCAACTGCAATTAGAGCAATCCGTCAGCAGGACCCTGAGGCAGCCTTGGGAAAGCAGTACTCTCTGAAAAGGTGAACTAAGGATACACTGGAAGCAGTTTCTTACAGATACAGTCTGGATGAATCTTAATCCATAGCAGAGTGTCTGGGGCTTTGCCCACCTCTGTATAGCAGTATTCAAATGTATTCTTGACAATTTAGGTATACATGTATTTGCTTGTAAATTTGTATTGAGAGTTGGGAGATGAAAGCTGTTAAAAAGATTATGACTCTAAGGTTAAGAGCTGTTACTGAGTGAGAGTTAATTGCTCAACCTTAATTTTACTCCACTGTACTTATACCCTGTAATACAGTCTTGGATTACATGATCCTGTACTGTTTTCCCACATGACCTCTTGTTTCATTGAGCGCACAGGATCTTTAGTGTTTGTTTAATGAGCAACTGGTCAATGTGTTGTTTATCTCCCCAAAACTTAGTTACTGCTTATGGTTGTGTGCTCCAAAGACTGAGCTTTTTGCTGTCTCATACTGTTTTTAAGGTGTTTGTCACTATACTAGCAGCATCCTTCTAAAACATGACTGAGTTCATGCTTGCAAATCCCCTGTGAGATGAGAGTGGTATTATCTGTATTTTGCAGATGGGAAGCTGAGGCACGGAGGTATTAAGGTCAAAGTCTTCGATTAGTTTTGAATATCCAGTGTGAGCCACTGAACTATCACTATTTCAGTGTTCTTAGTGTTATATGGTTAAAATGTGTTATTAGCATTATATGGTTAAAATGCCTCTCACACTGACTTATATCTGTGTGTTTAGTACTTCTACAGACCAAGTTTCTGTATCTTTCTGAAAATGAAAAATATGTGGGTTTGGACCACATCAAAGCTTGAAGTTGAATAATTTGCTCAGCAACAAACAAGGACCGTGTCAGACTGTATAGGCAGTATTTGGTGATAAGGCATGTTTTATCACACTTGTCCAAAGAGAAGGGGAAGATGCAAAGCTACATAGCTTCGTTAGACCTCCACGTTCTTAACTGCTTAGGAAAGTTTTCTTTATTAGTAAGCTGGATTTATTCCTGAGGTATTCTTTACAAGTTCATCATTACTTTCTTCCATCTGTTTTGAGTGATATCATCAATCCTTTTCCTTCCTTGAAATAGGCAACAAGCTCATTTGAGACCCTAAAGCACTATCCTTCTATGATATTTATTGGTAAGAAAGTGATTCAGATGTTAGAAAATTCAGTTGCTGTACCTCAGCATTTTTAGGCAATAACTAAAGTGACCTAGTCTGTCTTTAGAGTATTTGTTTAATGGAAAATCTTCTAACCTGCTCTGTGAGTTGTCACATTTTCTGGCCAAATGAGAATTCCAGATAACAGTCTCCCTGCTGATATGAGTTGCCCCAGATGTAAAGACATATTTTGTCATTCATATACAGTATACAATTAATGAGCTTCTCCATTTGTATTCATGTTCAGTTGTCTCACAGTTCACTCAGCTTTGGGCCATGTCATTACCTTGTATGTGACTTCTCTTTACTAAACCCTCTAACACACCGTTTAAAATCTAATATTCTCTCTGATTGTCTTAAATCAGTATTATACAAAATCGGAAGTCCTTACTGGCTTAAGTCCAGTGACTATTCTCCAGCCACCAGTATAGTGCAGTAAGTTTGACAGTCTTCAACATGCCTCTCTTTTCATGTCAGACTAGGATTATTTTACTGTTAGGTCTAGTCATGACCCTCTAACTACTTGGCTATACTGTGGCATACGTTACTGAATTTGGAAGGGTGCTTAAATTAGACTGTCTATCTTATGATGATTTCAATATTAACATACAAATAGTTATAGTGTATGTCCATTTTATGGGTTAATATGCAGTTTTTAAGAAACGGAGTCCAACAAGTGATTCAAATTTCCATTCTAGGAAAATCCTTGCTTTTGGGTGTTACTTCAGTGGACTTTTCCATCCAAGGTCAAGCTAATTCTGTCTGTTTCAGTTTGAAACCAGTATTACTTTTAGTTCTTAAGGGGTAGCTACAAAGAAGATGGAGACTCCCTTTTTACAAGGAGTCACAAGGAGAGGACAAGGGGGAATGGACACAAATTGCTCTTGGGGAGATTCCAGTTGGACACATGAGGAAAATTTTTCATACTGAGGACAGTCAACCATTGGAATAATCTTCCCAGGGAAGTGGTTGACCTGGCCACGTTGGACACCTTCAAGAGTTGTCTGGACAGGGTGCTGGGCCATCTTGTCTAGACTGTGCTCTTCCTAGAAAGGTTGGACTAGATGATCCCTGAGGTCCCTTCCAACCTGTGATTCTGTGATTCATTTATTGATCTGTGATGCTTTCTTCTCTGTTATATGGTGCAGAATCTTTGCAATGAGATGTCTTTCTGCTGTCTAGGCTAAGATTTATCCTTAATTTCTCTAGAGGCTCCAAAACACATGTCCAGGAATGCAGTCCTGAAAGAGGTTTCCACATGGTACGTTTCATTCCTGAAAACTTAAATGAAAAAAACTGATAAAGGTCAATGTCACTTTTTAAAAATCCTGTTAAAAAAGGCAATTACTGATAAGGTACAGAGTTGGTAGGCAATGCCAGCTTCCAGTGTACCAGAGAGTACTTGATTTACAGGAGTAAATTGAATTATAAGCAGACCTGTGTTCTTTTGAAATGACTTAGGATAAATAAATTTCTGTTAAGAACTGACGTTGGTGGCATCACTGGCCTCTGCACAGAATTATATGTGAGGTTTCCAAAGGTTCTAGTGTGCCTGCCTCAAATTCTTTGTTGGCTATTGGAGTCAAATCTTGAAAATTGTTTGCCTTTGACAAAAAAGTCACCTATGTCTTAAATGTGGCCCATGCTTAACAGCAAGAGACGTTTAATTTGTAATACTGTAGGATAAAAGCCCTGTTCAACCACATATTGCTAGAGGACCTAAAGACCTGGGTTTTGATAACAGACAGTGCTTCTAGCAGGCTGTCTGATCATATTGTTGCCTGTTGTGTTTGAAAAACAAGTAACATCAAATTCTGTGTACCTCATGTACAGCATATTCTGTTCAGCTTTTGGAATCTGCTCTCATCTTTATGAGGTAACTCCATAACACCAAGACATTAACTCTTCCCATATTTGCAATCACACTTCATCCTTTAGTCGACTTAATTGTTAGGTCTGATTTCCAAATGATTGGCAACTGACAGTTTTCATGAGATGGGGCAACAACTCAGCAGATTAGATTAACATGTAGTAATAATTTGCAGTTAGTACCCAATAGCCTGCTTGGCTTTCTTGACTTTAGGTCCGCTGTGAATGTTCTGCCATTTTATATCAAGAGAATCTAGAGATTCTAGCTTGCTCATCTGCTACCAGATATTAATGCACTTGCTTTAGAAAGAAATAGGAGACTGCATAAAAACTGTGCAGAAATAATGAATATAAAGTGGATTGGGAACTCCCATTTTCTTCCTCATAACACAGGAACAAGAGGACGTGAAAGTAAAGAAGCAAATTTGAAACTGTTAAAATGAAACACTTTCTCATGTAATTGATCTCACACATCCTGCTAGAGGATATGTGATTAAGACCCAGAATTTAGGACCACTGAAGTACATACGCAGTTCTGCCTGCTACCCTTTACTGTGTACTGCTGTAGATCATGTATGACCGCTCTCGTTAGAGGCCTGAGCTGTGTGCACGAAGAGCTGTTGTGGAGCTCCCCTTCACCCACACTGTGAGAAAGAGCTGAGCTGCAGCCATGTTCTGTGTCTCTCTTGACTCTGTCACCCAAACCTCCAGTGCTTGGATTCTCATGACCAAGGTAAAATCTAGTCAGGGAGGAAAACAAACACACATATCAATGGAGAAAAATCAGAAGACCTGAAAATATTATGTATTTCTTTATTTATTTCACGTTTAAGTGTCTGCAGTCTCCAGGTGCATTGAGAGTTCTTTATTTCCAGTTTATGTTAAGAAGCGCAAATGAACCTTCCTCGCTGTCTTTTCAGGAAGAAAAGGCTTCTTTAACATGATGCAGGTAGAGTTTTTCTTTGCCAGAAAAAAACCCTAATGTTTACATTCCAGAATTGAAACCATTGCCATTATCTTTTAATTTGGAAAAGTGCAGCTCAGATTATTACCCATGTGAACATTCCTGCTTTTGGGAGATGGTTTGGAGATGTGGTTTCTTTTGTGCTTGGAGTGATACCAAAATGTACATGCTGTATTGAACAATTTAGATTGTGTCTGGGCCATTAGGGACCTTGATCTGTCCCCT
Source organism: Phalacrocorax carbo (assembly GCF_963921805.1). Classification (NCBI taxonomy): domain Eukaryota; kingdom Metazoa; phylum Chordata; class Aves; order Suliformes; family Phalacrocoracidae; genus Phalacrocorax; species Phalacrocorax carbo. The sequence continues at coordinate 44,920,833 of NC_087513.1, forward strand.
ATATCAGGTCATACTTCAAGTCCACTCTGCTGGACTCTTGAATAGGGCCTAAAAGCTTGATTGCACTGAATTTTGTGTTAGGAATGTAGGTTTTCAGAACAACAGCTTAGGACATATTTATTTAACAGAGGTTTTAAGATTTTTCTTCCCCATTAACTGCATTGCAGTGATAGATGATTGCAGTAACAGCTGCATTGACATACTTTGAAGTTTTAAGTGGACTGTTAAAAAATTGTTCAGAGTGGGACATTTTATAACCGTTGCCATCTCTTACTATACTGTTTGATAGGAGAAAACAATTCCATAGTTCTTATGCTTTGTTAGGCTTGTGGCACTTTGCGCTCATATGCTTTTTGATGGTTTTGTGCTGTAAATTTGCCAAAGAGCTATCCCTCTCCTTCTTGCAAGGTTGCTCTTGAGTCTGGAGATTGTTAAATCTGATTATTAAAGCTGGCAATTCAGAGGAGAGGAATTCAGGTTTTGGCTCAGGGGATAACATGATGTCAAGTCTTTTAAGTTCTCAGTGGTTTAATAGCCCAATTTTAAAACAAGGACACTTAACAGAATTTTTCAGCCGTTTATAAAGTTAATGAATTCATAAATTGAATTTTTACATCATAGCTGAAATGTTGTGTTGAACTTGCCTAATTACAGAATGTTCTATATAATGTAAATTGAGCAGTGTTTAACAGGAATGCCCTGCGTATAAACATGAGCCTTAAAAAACTTTCCATGAAATACATATTTGTGGTTTTTACTTGCACAATATTTTGTTCTCTTCTATTGTAAACTTCCAGTTAGTGTTATAACTTCCAGTTAGCTATTAACTGTAATTATCAGCACTGACTTGTGCTTTACAATCAAAAGCGTTCAGGTGCAAGATATTGACTGGGGTCACACTCATTATAATCATTATCTTCTAATGTGGGAGATGTGCTCAGAAAGCAGTTTACCAAAATGATGTATATTCATGAGTACAGAAAACTGCTTATTTGTTGTGAAAGCATTGATTGAAATCAACTACCTTCTGCCTTCTACTCCAAGACAGAACTCACTCCAACCCATCTTGGGACGTTAGAAAGGAGGGTTCATTGAAATGCTGTTCTGAACTTAAGGCAGTTGAATTCTTCTGTCTGCATGTTCAAGTTTAACATGGTACCAGTTTTCAAGATGATCTGATGTTCGTAAGTTTGTAACTAGATGTGCTGTAAATTGATTTTCATATATCAAAGTTTTTATTATGGCTACCTCTGTGATTGTTACCTGTGCGTGGTTCACAGATAAGACTCTTCTCAGCTAGTTACTTTTAACTGGTGCAGGGTCCCTACCTTGGTGGTTAGAGTCCCCAATAACTTTTGGAAGTTTCTTTTCCTGTAGTCTAGCTATGAATCTGTGAACAGATCTAAAAGCCAAAAAACTCATCACATTTTTGATGTCTAGGCCAAACACCACTGTGAAAAAAATGCTTTTCAGTGTTAGGGCACATGGCTTGTTGCACTTAACGATGTTTCATCCCACATCTTACTTATGTTGTTTTCAGATGTAGCTTTACTCTACATTCTCCTGCCATGCATCTGCACAGCAAGCAGATCACTAGTCCTTACACTGTGAGAGGCTGCCTTTTATGCTAGCAGGATGTGCCTGTCCTCTGGAGAGGAATGGGGTGTGAATATTCAAAGTATGCTTTTTTGGCTTAGGCAGCCTTGCTATGGGAAGTCTGTGGTCTAGAAGCCTTTGCTATTGAGAGGGCAACCTCTAGGTTCCTAGAGGTGACAAAATGTCACAGGCATTGATCTGGCAGTGGCAGAGCATGCTGCAATTCTGAGGGGACATCTTGGAGAAGTATTTTTAATCCCAGGGTGTGTTGTTGGGCCACATGAAGCTCTGTTCATATCTTAATGAGGCATTCTGTCATCTCAGAAGCCGTGAGGATTGATGCAGTGCTTGGTAGAGTGTCTCTGTAGTTTCTGTTAGCCTGACAGGCTGTTTATGAAATGTTTAGTTACTTGTAGTGTGAGTATACCTGTGCACTTTCACTTGAATAAAGAAAGAGGTTATTTGCTGGTAAACAGAATGCTTCTGATGTGGAATCTGAATCTGTTTCCTTCTTATCTTTCCTCTCTTCCCTCAACCCTTTGAGGTTTTAAATTGTATCTCTGGGTGAAGTGAAAGAGCTGTCTTTGATGATCATACCCCAGGTAGGGAGGATTTGGGAGAGGGAAGGCATGAGCCTACCCTGTGCAGATACTACAGAAGGGAAGCAAGTTCTTTGGTCTGTAGCAATGGGGCATGTGTCCGTGGCAGCTCTGCATTCAGAATTCACATTATTCCTCATGGCAGGATTGCACCTGGTGGTTACAAGCAGGCATTAATGTGGCTGAAGTGTTTCAGATTGCCACACCAGCCTTCCAGGGAAGGAGATGGGTTTTCCATTGTGATTTATCTGTAGAAGTGAAACAGAAATATTATGTCTTGATTTCCCCCCTGTTTTAGATTTGATTTGCCAAAGAGATTATTTCTGATTCAAAATCTTGCTTAAATAGCAACATGTTTAAGTGCCCAGCAAAAGAAGAATGTACAAAACATCAGGCATTCCTGATTTCCTGTTTCTGAGATGCAGGAGCATCCCTTCCAAGTTATAATGCAGTAATCTAATAGCTGTATGTATCGCTATCTTTTTAAACAGTAACTTAACAATGTTTCCATCCTGTAGCTTAGTCATGCATTAGTTAGTGTTGCTCTGGGGCATTGGATTTTATTTTTTCATTTTGGTTTTCATTTTGGTTTTGTTCTGTAAAAAATAAACCTTACCCTTTTGAGTCTCTTCAGGGTACATTACTCTCTAAAGTTGCCTCTTGCTCATTGTGGATTGTAGAAGCCTAGAGAACTGGTTCAGCATAGACATATTCTTTTCATAACAAGTGCAAGTCAGATAAATACCATGCATTGCTTTCAATAGAAGCAATGCTGTCATGACACAGACTAATGATAAAATATTGAATAGAAATCAATGGTTCATCTGAGTACAGTTGGCCATTCATTTTCATCTGTACATCATAAATCTGAATTCAGAGTCTGTGGTTCTACCTGAAGAGGATCGCTTGTTTGTTGGCGGTGTGAGGCAAGACTGTAAATTATTTGTCTCTTCAATATCTTCTTATTAGGTGACATTGTCTGTCCAGTGTCATGAGTATCCTTGAGTTTATATGCAATTTAACAGGGATGTGAGTGGCTGGTTAGGAAATGAGAAGTGCGAAAACTGTGCTATGACATGATTAAAGCTACTGTGTAAGTGTTAGGAAGATCAAAACCATAGCAGCATGCAGTAATGTACGGTAATGTCTAGCTTCTGAGTACCGATAGTCATATTTAAGAAAGTTACCATTGACGTAGAGGATCTTATCATTTTAAACAGGGCGTGAAGTGAATTTGTAATGCTTAATGAAGGACAATAAAGTGTGACTAAATAGCCGATAAAAGATTATGAAGTTAAGGACTGTATGAGTTGAATACCCAGTTATATAGCACTACCTAATTTAATGGTAAAAACATGCAAACCACATCTGTCAGAACTGCCAGGTGTTGCACCTTTTCTCTGCTGAAGTTGGCTACAACATGTCCAGTGAAATGAGCTGAATTCTAGTACTGTGATCAGGGATCCAGTGTTGCTGAATGTTGTTCTGTGATTGGCATTATCTAGTAGGATTTTTTTTTAATGTATTCCTCTCCACAGGAAAATTGCTTTATGTGCCATTGTTTCCCCCAAAACTAATTTCCAAAGGTGTATAAAAAGTTAACTTGGAAATTAGCTTGAAAAATACTAAAATCTGTTTAAATGGAACATTATTAACAACTTCACGCTAAGAGTTGTGCTGCAGGTATTTCCTTTTAGTTATCTTTATTTCTTTACTAATTTTTCTGATATCTCTTTCTGACGCTTTTTTTGGTATTTCATTCTTACGTTTCGCCCAACGGATATCTACCTAGTTCCTGTGTAGAGAGCATTTAATTATTTTTGCTTCCACTGACAGTTGCTTGCCACTGGTCTACTGGGGGTTTTGCATTCAGGAAATAAAGCTTCTTTTACAGGATATTTTAAGTAGCATAAATTGATATTGCTAGGATTCTAATTTTTACACAGTAGGATGGAACATAAAAGGACTAAGAGTTTTCCCACCCCTTTTCTCTTCATCTCATCTGGGAAACCAACCACAGCTATTTATTAAATTTGTTTTCTTGTTTTCCTTTCCCCATCCAGATCATGATATATACTTTTTTATTTTTATTTAAAGGTTCAGAACATTATTTGTAGCTGGTGAGCACTGTGATGTGGACACGCTAGAATGGTCAAAAAAGGTCTTCAAGGTACCTGTCTTGGACCACTGGTGGCAAACTGGTAAGTGTCTTAAAGTACCATTGGTAAAATATGGTGAGTAGTTATTTTCAGAGTTGTTTCCTGAGTCTGCAGGTAGAGCTGTTTTCTCTTTCCATGAACATTTAAATAGGCAAGACCAAGTGTGAAAATAAAAATTCAACCAGGAAGAATATTTTTTGGAAGTGGTCTGAAAAGTGACTTCAGAATATATTTAAAACACAGCATTTTTAATAACTAATAGAGAAAAAAAGGTATTTTCTGATGCCTCTGTTAAAAAAAAAAAAAAAAGATAAAAGTTTCCATCTGTATTTTTTTCCAGATGTATTTTTATATTTTTTGCATGTGTGACTATTTTGTGACAGAAAACTTGTATTTAGGGAGGCTTTTATACTGAAGGTAAGTTTTTTGCACATATACTTTGTGTAATTAAAAAACAATCTGCAGCACAGTGTAGACTCCTTGGTCTTTAATATTGTTCTGTATGGACCTCGTCCAACTTCTGTTGACTATTTTGGAATGTCTCCCATTTATTTCACTGGAGGAGGATTAGTTAGACCGCAGTGACGGAATCAGAGTACCAATCTATGTGTAACTGCAAAAATCCCAGTTGAATTCTGGATTAAGAATTGATCAAATGTATATCCTTATAGCTATGGGTTAATATATTTATAAATTTCGCTATTACAAGATCAGATTAAGATTTTGCTTCTTACAGGCATTATTGCTGTTTAAGCTAAGGAAGTGTACTGCAAAAGCTCCCTCCTCCCCTCCCTCCTTCGCTCCCTTCCAAGGATACATCTTCTGTTTTCTGTTTTCTGCCTTCTTTTTTGAGATGCAAATTTTTTCTGGTGTCTGTCTATATGGAGAAAAACATTTTGTTTCCCCCATGATGGATCAGATAGCAGATATGTAAGATTAGAATAAAAAGTGGAAAACTAGTGGAAAATAGTAGTGTCATCTTTTATTTAATCTTGATTTAATCTGCTAATTAATTGAATAATTTGAGGGACAAGACCTGTATTTTACTCACTTCTCTATGATCCTAACGTCTGTAGGCAAGAACAGGCCTCAGTGATGCAGAATGAGCAATTAACTGAAAAAGAATAAAAGGTCAAATAATGTCTTTGACTACCTACTGAACTGACAGTAAACACTATTACTGTATGTAATTTTGCATGTGCTTTTAATCTGTGCACATATTTATATAATTGCCTATAGCTTTGACGTATATTTAGTGCAAAGTCTTAATATTACTGTGTTCATCCAGATATATCTCAGGTATCAATGAGGTCTTAAACAAGCATATGGATGTAATTGTACTCATAGTGTATAGAGGTGAGACTGCGTTTGAGAGACTTTTCAAAGAAGACCACAAGCCCAGCTCAGAATATAGTATGTTTCCTGATTTTTACATTCACGGCATGCTCTTAAATTAAATTGTAGCATGACTTTATGAGCCAAGGCTATTTCAAATACAGTGTTTGAGAACATTTAATAATTTGATTAGAATGAAGACCCATTTTTATTTCCAAGTGATTTCTGTAGAAATGTGTGCTGCTGAATGTAACTAAGGCATTCAGTCTGAAGGAAAAGCTTTACTAAGTCGGAGTTCCTATCAGAGAACTGAATTTCAAGGGATAAGGAGAAAGAAGGAAGGAAGAATCACTGGGGTTGATGAGGACCTCTTGAGGTCATCTAGTTCAACCCCAGCTCAAGCAGTGTCACCTAAAGAGAGTTGCCCAGGATCCTGTTCAATTTCTAATATCTCTGTGGGCGGGGGATTCCACAACCTTTCTGGGCAGTCTGTGTCCATGTTTGACTGCCCTGACAGTAAAAACGTTTTTTCTTGTGCTCAGCTGGAATTTCCTATTTTAATTTGTGCCTATTGCCTCTTGTCCTGTCAGTGGGCACCACTGAGAAGTCTGTCTGCCTCTTTCATTCCCTCCCATCCAGTATTTATACACATTGATAAGATCTCCCCTGAGCCTTCTCCAGACTAAACGGTCCTAGCTCTCTGCCTCTCTCCATATAAAAGATGTCCCTTTTCCTGGCTGTTCACTGGATTCTCTCTTGTAGCTCCATCTCTTGTATGGGGGAACGCAGAACTGGCCCCACCAGCGCCAAGTAGAGAGGAAGGATCATCTCCCTCTATCTGCATGACAACGTTCTTCCTTTTGCAGCCCAGGGTGCTGTTGGCCTTCTTTGCTGTGAGGATGTGTTGCTACCTCATGATCATCTTGCTGTTCAGTGGCATCCTAAGGTCGTTCTCTTTCCAGCTGGCTAGTCCTCAGTGTGCAGTGGTGTCTGGGTTTATTCCTCCCCAGATGCCAGACTTTGCACTTCCCTTTGAGCGTCATGAGGTTCCTCTTGACCTATTTCTCCCACTTGTTGAGATGCCTCTGAAAGGCAGTACATGCATAAGTCTGGATTACTTGTGCCCCGCCGTGTTGTCCTTCCAGAGATATCTGAATGGTTGAAGTTCCCCATCAGGATGAGGGCCTGTGAATGTGAGGCTTCTTCTATTTGTTTGAAGAAGCCCTCATCTACAGACCTCATCCTGATCAGGAGGTCTCCAGCAGATACTCACTACAACAGCATGAATGTTGGCCTGCTGGCTGGTCTTCACCCATAAGTTCTCAGCAGGCTCCTGACCTGACCTCTGACAAGGCAGAGCCCCTCTCATGTAAAGTGCAGCACCCCCGTCCTTGCCTCTCAGGCATAGGAAAAAATTAATAGAATACAAGCTAATAAACCAGATTTGTGTAACTTTTAAAATAAAGAACGGTCAGGTCTGGTAAGTGAGATGAAATAGAAATGCTTCTCCCCACACTGTCCTGTGTCCCTGAACTTCCCTTGAGACTCATGGGCTCAAGTGTTCAGGGGGAAGAAGTGGATCCTCCTCCCTCTGAAAGGCTTCACTTGTCCTGGAGCACAACAACCAGGACAGCAGACAAAAGCAGCTGTCCCTTCTGCTGTTTAGTCACCTCTTTTTTAGCAGAATACAAAATGTATCCCATTAACTATGGAAAAAACAAGCAGTTATGTCACATTCAACTGTGTGTCACTTGGTATAATATTGTTGAAAGTGGATTTCCATGCTGGAAAAGCCTTTTCAATCCAATAGTACTGGATTTCTGTACACTAGGTTGAAGCTGTAAGGTGCTGAATGTGAAATATTTTACAGAGTAGATAACTGGTTGTTTCACTTCATATTAGAAATATCCAAGGTTAGTGACTGATGGCAGAATAAAGGGCCCGAACCTTGAGAAATAAGTTTTCTGAACTATCTGCAAAATATAAAATAAACTAAAAGCACAGAATAAAAAACCCTAATCAATTCTAGCCGGAAGAGGTAGAGTCAGTTAGCCATTTTATGTAGAGCTAATAAGTTTTTTAAATGAAAATTTTTTTATATCAAAATTCAATTCAAAATAACAGACCTAGTAAATTTTATTAATTGCCTTTTTGGTAATTCAATTGCACCTGAAGTTAAAAATTGCTGTTTTGTGATGCCTGAATTTGAAAGCTTCTGACTCATTTGTAGATATGAAAATGCTTTTGACCTTTGATAATCTGGCAAATTGTAACTTATTCCCCTTATGTATTATACTTATATTTGTCTGCGTTCTTCCAAAACAAGAGCATTGCAAAATTGTGAGAAATGTTGGTATCTTACTTTTACCGGAATACTGTAGATCTTATTTATGCAGTTATGTCCTTGACTCTTCCAACTGAGGCTAAAGCAGAAGATGGAGAAGGAGGGCAATCCAGTATCTGGGTAATTAGTGTTTCTTGTATGATGGCATAATTTCTATTCCCGTGTTTATGACTGAGAAGAGGAGGGAAGAGATCAGCTCTGTAGAATTATTTGGAGATGGAAAGGAGTATGAGTGAAGGGAAACAAAAGGCTGGCAAACAAATGTATTACAAAATAAAAAGGGAGTATAAAACACTAGGTTTAGTAAGTTATCTTCAAAGGTCTTGGCCCCTTCGCCATGTATTGCAACTAGAAATAAATGACTATGGGCAAAGAGAGGTAGATCAAGTTTTCTTTCATTCTGTCTTTGGAAGATTTATAGAGTATATGAAATCACTGTGAGTTGAAACAGTACTTTGAAACAGAAGAAAACTTTCATTAAGCAACTTTAGTGCAGCTACACCTGGAAAGCCTGATCGATTAAAACTTTGACTTGTTTCAATATGCCTTCATCAATAACGCTTATTTTAAATGTTAATATTTGTGTTACAAGTATCGTAAGCATGTCTTACAAGCTGTGAAATATATGTCACAGGATCAATGAGTAGCAAGTAGGATTTGAAGCAGGAAGGACTGATAAGCACTTGCTGCTTTCTCTGGAGAGATGGCAATGGATGAAAGAATGGTACTTTCAGATCCTGTGCTCATCTGTACATGGAGAGAGGATAATCTCATTTTGGATTTGTGCAGGTGTTTATTTTTTTGCTTATTTATACAAAATGACACTTAGCATTTAAATAGCAATTTTCATCTTCAAAGTAAATTAATTCTTTTAACACCTCTGAAGTAAGTAAAGTTATTCCAGTCTTGCAGACATTAAATTGAGAAAGACAGGTATCTTGCCCCAAGCTATCCCGGAAGCCATTGCAAATTCAGTTTTAGAAAACAGAACTTTTCTTACTCAGAGATACATTTTCTTGTCATATTTACATGTTTTTTGTGATATTTTGTCTGAAAGGGAACAGGAGAGCACGCTTTGGACCTTGTTCTGTCTCTGTTTGAGGTTGTGTTTTAAGGAAATGATACAGTAGCTCTGTTTCAGTATTCCAGGTAAGTACATTACAGGGCACCTTGACAAATCTATTTGAAATAGCCTAAACAGTGTTTGGGTTGTGACTGCTGTGCCACACCCTTGGGAGAGGCCTCAATACACAAAGAAATGTGAGTTTGGGTGACCTTGATTTTTGGAGCTGGCTTTGAATTCTAGAAGAAAAAAGGGTAATAGCAATGAGGATGTGAAGAAACGTGGAAGCACGAAGGCTCTGAAAGCTTGTGTTAAACATCCTCAGCTGCTTTCATGTTAGCTATTCAGTATTTTGTAGTAAAAAGAAATAAAATTAAACTCTCCCACATTGGTTTTGACATTTTTAAAAAAATTTGAGAAGTCAGATTTCTGTTTCTTCATAAGTGTAGGATGTAAAGAGTTTTCTCTTGATGTTTCTAAATAGAAACATTTTGAGGGTGTATAGGAAAATTCAGATGAAACAGAACAGAAACTGAAAATTCAGTGATAAAATTTGACATGCATAAAATCTCAGTCAAGAGGTATTCTCCCCTACAACTTTTTTGGTTGTGCACTATGGGAATCAAAGTTACAGAGCATGCAAGTGTAGGAGGTTCAAATTGGAGATATCCACTATGTCCTGAGTGTCAGCTCACTAGCAGGCGGAACTATGAGAAGATTGTGTGTGTTTTCTGTTTTCATGGAAATAAGCTGCCTTATCCAGTAAGGTATGGGTGTCTGCAGCAGGCTTTAGGACAAAAATTACATAGTGCTTGCTACATTATGGATGCTGAAAAAGAAGGTTATCGTATGGACACGTTGTAATGAGATCTTGGATACTCTGAGACAAAGTGTGATAAAATTTATCAGTAGGAATTCCCCAAGTTCTGTAATACAATTAATTAACATATTCTATCACTTTTACAGTTGTTCTTGTTCCTTCTCCATGTCTTACCTCTGAAACATGCAGCTGCTATGTTGGTAATATTTTTATTAGGATATGCTATTTCTCTGTAATTCCACATAGGAGTAATGGTTGTACAGGTCTTTTATTAGGATTATACGAGCAAAACAACTGTATCATTGAATTCAGTGTAAAAAATATGAATCATAGTTAAGTGTAATCACTGTAATATATTTCAATGAACTACTTCCTACCACAATCATGTATGGGGAAGAGTTTATTAATGTGGTCTCCAAGCAGCATGACGTGGTCCCCAGTCCTCAGTTTCCACTGTGTTGTCTTAGCAACATTGTGCAGAATCTTCTTCGCATGTGTATAGATTTTGCAAATGAACTGTTAGCTAATTTTTCCAGGTTTCCACTACAGAACTGTTCTTTAGGTGAATTACCTTGTCAGTCTAGACCTCCATTGCCTCACATTTGACAACTGTATTCCAGATTTTGTTCTTCAATCATCTTCTGCTTTGCCCTATTCAAAACTGTGCAGATCAGTCCAGTGCATTCTTTAATGTGATGCATTTCAGTCCTGTGCATTCCTTTAATATGGTGAAATTTTCAGATCAAGAGGCAGCAGAAAAGGTAAACTAAACAAAGGGTGGCTGCTTAATTTGCAGCAAAGGAGTGAATTTTCAGAAATATTTTTTTGAGTGCCAGAAATTCAGTTCTGGATTTATTGGGCCCAAGCATCTGGAGCTGAGATGAAAGAGATGAAACAGATTTCCTACAAAGTCCAGGCTACTGGTTTAGGTTATCAGGTGGTGCCTCATTGAAGATGTAGTTTCATGCTTTTTAAAGTCGTGTGTATCCTGTCAAGACTAGGATAATAGTTTTTTAGTAGAAGCTGATACTCTGCAGAACAGTTTGTCAGAAGTGGGAATTACTCTGCAGAAACTTCTGCAGCTCCTGCAGCCCTGAATTAGAGTCCTCTGAACATAATTTTCTGGATAACTGAACTCATAACAGGTATTCATGTAGAGGAAGAAGAGAAAAGTGGTCATTTATCATGTCTCTACCTGGGGGCTTGCATTCTGTCCTTTAAGGGTATGCACGTAAAGATTGTTTCAGCCATTGTTGCTTAGTAATCAGACTTGCGCAGTTGTGGACTGTGTGTCATTAGTTACAGTAGCTTGTCATTCCTTGAATGTCATGTTAGCACACCCGGTTCAAACAGGTTTTTGGTTGTCCTTATTGGAGGAGAGAGAGGAGGAAATTTTTTTAGGGGCCACGGGCATCGCCAGGGCAGAGGCTGACCTTTCGCTAGCGTGTGGCTGTCTCATTCTGTACTGTGGCCATTAGCTTCAGAGAAAGGAAAAGGAACAGAATTGTACGTATTTTTTTCTTTGCCTGTTTGGTCAACCTGTGTCAAAATCAAGGAGCTGTGTCCTATCTCATCCTGATGATTGGCTTCTCTCTTGAGGTTTAAGCATTGAAAGTTCTTGCAATTCTTATCTTATGATAATTTAACATAACTTAAAGGAATAACACAGATTTAAATTAGGATTTGACACTCTTGTTTTCAAATAAGCCAAATGATTTGGGCAAAATTGCTTTGGGGGAGCCAACCACTCTCTTAAACCTGTGAAGAGCAGTTGGTGCCTCTCTGTCACAGTATTCCAGTAGTGTTACCACTCAGAAGTGGAGGAAGAGTGGGGCAACCCACCCCTCCTCAGCATGGGACATTGGAGCCCTCAATCTGTGTGTACATCCCAGGAGTGTGTTGGAATTGCAGAGACAAACTTTCCTCAGCCTCACTCTCCTTCCACCCCACTTTTTTGTTGTTGTTGAAGGTATTTTTTATGATAGAAACAACTTGGGCCTTTATATGGGCAGTCACATGGAACATTAGAATTACAGAAATTTCTTAAATGAGCCTTTATTTGGAAATGTGGTAAAATTGCTTACTTGTGAAAACCCTACCTCAGAGCACCCTGTTTCGAGGCAGGTAGAGAAGAGAGTTAAGCGTTGAAGACTGCTGATACTCAGAACCAGATATTTTATTGGTGTAATCCTTGTTAATCTAATGCTAAAATATTGTATCTCTGCTCATGCTAACAGAGTATAGCATCTCCATCATATATGATTTGTTACCTGCGTAGTAAAATGGGTGACATAGCTTTCCTGGTTGCGTTGCCCTCCATAGCATTTCAGTTTTACAGTCATCTATACTCATATTCCAGTCTTGAATTTTCATGAGTTTTGTACAATCATGTGAAATGGATTCTCCTTCGGAAATTTAAGCTGTATCTACTTAGCGGAGAAATATTTTTTACAGAAATGTGTTGTTCATTACTATGTACTGCTTGTGTGTGTGTTGGACATCCAAGAACGTTATGTCTGGATTATGGACATATTCTCTATGGTGTTTTTACTTTGAATGAACCGTTACAGCTGCATAGGTCTATTATGGTCTTTAGTGCTGGTCACCATCTCCCCCATTTCATGAAGTGAAGTGAATTTCTCCTCTAAATATGTTTCTCACTTGAGGGTTATTTCAGATGCACATTCCACATGGCTTTCAGTTCCCCCCCTACATTTTTCAGAAATGCACCGTGTTGCAAAGATGACCCTGGTCCAGAGATGGCAGGAGTGTTGTGGCTTGAAAAAAAGATGGATGTCTTTTGTTTTTATTTATGGAATTGATTACAGTTTAGGCATGGTTAAGTCAGTAAGCATACCAGGTCCTTCTAGTAAGAAAAAAGCACGTACCTCTGTACTTCAGATTGCTGGGAAGGTTCTCTTTTCCTCCTGGCTGTTCTCTTTTTTTTCTTCCCACTGGTCAGCACATCCTCTATGTTGATACAAATTCGGTATCAGCTGTGCTGTAGCCACTCTGTCTCATTTGCTTTGACACTTTCTAACTTAGAATTGATAGAAAGTATGTATTAAGCTTTTCTGTTCCCATTTGACTTCAGTTTCTCGGTGCTTATTAATCTTAATCTTTTCTGACTGTCTTTCCACATGCAGCTGGGGACATGCATTAAAATGAATGAAGTATTATAGATGTTTTCCTCCTTTTTAAAATTTCATTGATGTGGTTTAGATGATTGAAAATAAAAGAACTGTAAAGCAATCTCAAGTTACGAAGCTCAGCCATGAATGATATTTAGTGTGCACTGAATGGACAAATGAAGAAGAAGAGGGGACACCCTTAGGAATAGGTATGCTAAATAAGAATAGTGCAGTCTCATCTGCCTGGAGGAGACAAACTGGCAGCACCTCCAGTTGTATGTGTGTGAAGATGTTACAGGTTGTTGATCTCATTCTTGTCGCATGGCAACTGCTTTTTTTGTTGCTCAGAGAATAAAGTCCTCATTAGTGTAAAGTAGATGATTTCTCCAGATTATTTAAGAACAGGAAAGCTAGTAGTAAGCTGCATGGATCTAGTGCATGGAAAGAATGATCCTTTGCAGGATTTAAGGCGGCTCAGTGAAAGTAGGACAAGAACAGGAGTTTCTAAGATGATAGTCCCTGATACGGACAAGACTATTTGAATTGCACAGTAGTAATTTTATGTCTTTTCCATCTTGGCAGTATTCCTATGCATACAATATATTAAAATTACCCAAAATGATTAAACAGTAAATGGTTAGCACTGAGATGTGTAATTACTTTTTAGAATCTCCATTTATCTCTTAGTATTTCATAATGTATTGGTTATGATGTTACAGTAGGAGGAAAATAAAAATTGGAAATTCATTTTTAGTCTGAAAATATAATTCAGTGCATTGCCCGACTTAATGCATCTTTAAACATGCCGTCTGACATCTTCAAAATATGAGCAAAAAGCTGTCATTTTGCTATAGGTGACTTGTAAGATGTACATTATAAACTGCCATTTGGAGGCAAAGGAGCCTGGTATACTTACAAAATGAATGCATAAACTTTCAGAGCTTTATGGCTAGCTTGCCAGTTAGTGATAGCTGAACTTATTTCCTTCTTTGGTTTTAATATTTGTCATAGCCCACCAACCTTTAAGCTATTTAAAGCTTCTTTACAGTTACATTTTGTACATTTATTCTGGAGATTTTATTTGGATGTGCTTTGAAATCTTCAGAGGCCTTGTGTATATGTATGATGCCATAAACAGCACAGTTTGTAAAAATGTTCTGTGTTTGGATAAGATTGTGAAAGGGAGCCTTGGGGGAATTTTAATGGTTTTGGGGGCTGATTTTGTTTTTAAATGAGTGGATTGAATATAGCAATAGAACTGTTATACAAGAAGTATTTGGCCTTCACAAGTGTAATATGTATTCATGGTAATAGATGCATTATGACTACAAGTGCTTTGAAGCATTTAGGAAATACTAAAAGAATTACTGATTTCTCTTCTGACGTTAAATTCTAAGAACAAGCATGGAAACTCAGATACTTTCAGAAAAAAACATTACTTTATAAGCAAAATGGATTTTATTTTGAGAAACAGGCTTCAGATTTTCAAATACTGTTAGCTTATTGTTGTACACATATTAATATGGCTTCACAGTCAGGCTAATACTAACATCATAGTTTCTAGATTGTGCAAACAAGCTTGAAGCTGTCATTCTCAGTGCTGTATACATGCATAATATGGGAATGCTTGCCCATTTATTTAAATATGAATATACTTTAATTAGTGCAACACTAAATATAATGCAGTATTTCCTTTTAAAACTTGGAAGTAGTGTCCCAGATGAGGTGGGAGGCTTTCATTCTGTCTAAAGTTAAACCAATAGAGTAATGACATAGGTGAGCTCTCAGAAAGCTATTTATCGCTAAAGCTCTGTTTCAGAAAATTGGCCTGGCTTATGAAAGCACTTATATATGTACCTGTGTTGCATTTGACATTTAAAAGGTAATGTGATATCCTAAATTATGAGTTAGACTAAATGGACAAATTGCTTGTGGGGGAGGAAATACTTGTGATACTACTCCGTTTTAAATGAAACATACCGAGATAAATAGCTTGGCAGTGGCGGTGTGTAACTGGGAGTGTGATTTGTGAATGGTCTAAGGCGTTGCAGAAAGTGCCAACCACCAGTGAAAGGAGGAGCGGGGCATCCCTCCTTCCTCTCTGGCACTACCTTTGTACCCCTGCTTTTAGGCCAGTCCTACCATGCGTGTGGCTGCATGGCAAGCAGAATCAGAGCATTAATTTAGGCAAAAACTAACCTGGCTGAAAGAAAGAATATATTTATTTTTTTAATCTGAATCAGTACAATCCAATTCTGTGTAAAAATGGGGGGGAAAGGAAGATGGGGATGTACAGCCAAAGTGTAAAACGGTAATGAGACCACTCTTTTTTTTTGACAGTTATCTTCACTGATGTACTTTTAAATAAGCTCGAGTCAACTGTGCAGTGTCCAGTTGTGCATTTTAATTACAAAATCATCCTTATTCATACAATGGATAATGAAAATGAATATGGCTGTCACATCATTGTCCCTTTTAGCTATTGTCTGTGCTGTCTTTCAGACAGTAACCACTTTCTGTGGTGCCTGTAATGCATGGCCCTGTTTTTGATTGAGCACCCTTAGTACTACCGTACAATAAAGAATACAGAGAATAAGGAGAACTTCAAGTTGAAGTGTATATGAACAGCAAGTAGTCATAACAAGAAAGAAAGCAAATTTTTGTGCAACACACTGGTCCTATTGTACAAATACATCTCTACCGGAGAGTCTGTTTAATTAATGGATCTTTCTGGTTTCCTTAGTCACCCTTCAAAAAATGGATTAATTTACTTCCTATTTATATTTCTTTTCCATGTTTTCTGAGTGAAGTTTCTACATTACAATTTCTGAGTAGAGAAAGTTAAGCAATTAAGTAAAGTCTTTTTAAGGCTCTGTATACAATTTAACAAAGTGAGAAAGGTCAAATTTAATTTCACTTGGATGTGAAGAATAGGTGAAAGACACTATTGTTTTTCCGTGAGGCTCACAGTTAACTTGTAGAGGTTTTACACTCTATTTTGTAGAGTACTAGTGGGATGAATGAACATGTTTTGCAGCCATCCCACCTCAAGGTAACAAATTCTTTTGATCTTCTGCCAAATGAGTGTAATCTAAATTGTAAGCCGCCTGATGGACAAGGTAATACTTCAGATGTGATAGTCTCTCTAAATAATATTTGAGCAAGAAAGTCTTAACTGAAATTCTTCCCAGTAGGTTTACTACATACTCTTTACCCTAACTTTACTTAAGTTGGTAAGGAGTTGAAAAACTCCCTGTAAGAAAACTATGAAAATCTTGATTACAAATCACTCAACTTGCATACCTTACTTAAAATTTGATACTTATTGTGGGTTTTGCTAAGACAGACCCCTGCTACTCACTTACCATATTTTGGCATTCTGTATGCACCTGCTGTTTATTCTGTTGATTCTGCAAGCACTTAATTCACAAGAGGAATAAGTTAAGAATGCAGTCAGATGAGGAAAAATAAATGATAATTACCATCACTCTTCAAGAATTTTTCTGCTGCATCTGTCATACTCCTCAGAAATAAGGGGTGAAATGAAATACCAAATGATGCGTGAAAGAGTTTTTGAACTTTCACTACTAGCCAGCAAAGCCTTTCACAGTTTAGGATGACAGACTGTCTTTAATGTAGCCTAATTTTGCATAATGTGTGAATTGGATTTAATTTCACACTTGCTTTCTGACAGTTGGTAAAACTGAATCAGGGAATCCTTAAGAATTTACAGTTCTCCACATTCTTCAGTCATTGTTGTCTCCTTGTGGCCCCTCTCACTTTTCTGTTACAGTTTGCTGCGGTACCCTGCTAAATATATGAGAAGATGAGATTTTTAGTAAATATAAGCTCTGTTATGAAATTTTATTTTATTTGATGACAGGCTTAAGCAAAATGAAAAGGAAATGAATAAAATGGATGGGTAATTTAATGGTATAATTATCATAGCTCCAAAAAGCAATTTTCCACGAGCCTTTACCCTTAGAAGGTGGTAAAAATCATGGGATATCAACATATACTAACAATGCGGGTGCAGCTGTACTGTGGACTTCTGTGGCAGTCTGCCAGCTGACAGCCCAGCATCACACATCATATTGCATTGGAATTATCCAACCTGTTCTCCTCTGTGCCCTTTAGTGCCCTGGGATAATAGTGGCCAGGTGTCATCTCCTTGTTTTAATGTTGATGAATAATTAGCATCAGACTGGTTCTAGTTAAATACCCAGCACTAGCCAGGTGTACTTGGTCTTTCTACACATTAATACTTCATCATGTCTCATGCACCGACCTGGAGTTGAGCAGAAAATGTAGATCTCTTCCAGGGAAGAGATGAAGAAAACTTTGTAGCAAAATTATACAGTGGATATTACTGAGTCCTTGATGAAGGTGTGGCTGAGCTGTACTGTACAGAGGCTGAAACAGTTATCTGAAATTATCTTCCAAGAGTACTGAGCATAAGACTAAAGTGGTGCTTGGGCTACCAGCCTGCAGCATGGCTATCTAGACAGAATTTGTCAGGGTTAACAGTGCTAAATCGCAAGTAGTGAGTGAGGCTACCTACTGCTGGTGTGCTCAGAGACTTAGAAACTTGTTTGGGTTTTAGTGATGAAGAACTGACTGGGAAACTGACGACTTTGCTCTGCATAGTCATATGTTGAAGTATAAAGGAAATGAGGTCTATGGGAATACTTGATGATCTGGCCCCTGCATCTTCAGGACTCTCCCAGTACATATAATTTCTGTGATGTGTTAGATTTGGTCTTATAAGGAAGCAGTATGGTATGCTGTGATGCAGATTTTGAGTGCTATAATTCGTCTGGTACTGTGGTTTTCTGTTCCTGGATGCCCAGTAGTTCTTGTCGTACTAGAAAGAATGTTGCTTTTACTTTATTGAATTCTTCATTCCACTTTTTCTGGCATAATTAAAACGATCACTGTGTGGAGGGAGCATGTGCAAGGAGTCTCTTCAGAGCTGCGTTCTTGCTATGTGGATGGATTTGTTATCAGCTGCTGCCTAAGTTTTCTCCCTTTCATAGACCCTCCTCTCCATTTTATTAGTGCTGTCTTCTGCTGTAGTAATTTCTTTAATTCACCTCAACCAAAATGACAGCTTTGGCATGAGAATTGCTCAAAACAGCACTGCCACAGTGAGAATTTAGTGTATTATATTTATTGCATTCATTAATGTGTTAATGTATGACAATTGCTCCTTTTTCTTTTATCCTGCTACATAACAACTTCCCACTTCTTTTGCGTGCTTCCAGTGTCTATCCATTGCATCCTAAGAAATTCAAAGTAGACAGCCTTACATTACTCATCTAGTGCAGCCCAAATGCAAATATTAATGTCAGAATGAAGCGTGTTTTCCCTAAGTACTTTCTACCAGGAAATACAATATTTCAGCAGTGTGACAGTCAAATATGTTGAGGAACATGAGACATGGTCTAGAAATTATAATGTATCAGGAATGTAAGTGGTACAGGGTATTTTTCATCTATAAAGTCCTGAGTTATTTCAAAACTGTTTATTTTGATGGAACTTGGCTGTTGACTGTGAATGAACAAGACAATTTTGAGCACAGAACTTACTAGCTGTTGCTCTGCATCATTTGGCAGAGCACAGATTCTGCAAGTCAGGGCAGGTGGAAGCCTTCTGATGAATGAAGTCAGGCATACGCTTGCAGACTACCCTTGCTCAGGGGAGTAAGAGTGCGCTTTTTGCTTCTGCATCAGCAGCATCTTCTCTGACATAAGAATTTCTTTCAGAGATGCAAATACAATAAAAATGCCTATATTGGACTCTTCATTAACGGTCCAATATAGCTCAAAAATATTGAACTATCTTTAAAATAATATCTTTCACTTACATGTAGAGTAGGACAAAACAAAGAAGGTCACATCTTTGAATTTTGAGGGCTATTTCATTACATCAGCCCTTATCCTGAAAGTAAAAATGTAAGGAGGGACTTCGGGAACTTTAACAGCTATGATTTTAAGACGATGGCTCACCAACTCTCTCTTCCAAGTCTCAGTGAAGTGCTTTTCATTATTCTCAGAGGTGTATATATTTATTCCATTATAACGCAGAGCAGATGTTGAATGTAGTTACCAGACTAGTTGTGAAACATTGCTCTTCCAGTGTAAGACATTGCTTTTCTAAACAGCTGTTTCATTGTCATATTATAAGGTGTTATGCAAAAAGGAAATTGGTTTTGTGATCAGTTGTCCCTAAAAAGCTTTCCATGGCCAGAGGGTGAGCTAACTTGCTAGTGTCTTGAGTGGAAGGTTAGCACCTAAATGTTTGCAGAAGGGACTGACTAGAAGACAGAGCTACTGTTCTGTTCCTTACATAAAAATATGCAAGTTCCTAAAGACTTCAGCATTTGAAATCTGTCTAGATGCTGGCATTAATTTCAGAGAATATGCAACTATAAACAAGTGTCAGGTAAGAGATGTCTGTCTACACATTCAGAAACCTGATGTAAGGAGTAGGTGGAATACAATGTCTATTTGACAAGCATTATCCTTCATCAAACTGTTGCTGTTTTAACTTTCAGGCCTAGGTCTTGTAACCTGCATATAGGTCCTGACTTGAATTGTTAACAAACCAACCTTAATTGAAACCAAATTTTTAAACAGCATTACTTACTGGAAATATATAAAAGGGTCACACAGTACTTGTATTGCATATAGTTGATAAGGAAAATTTATCATCAGTACTTATCTTTCTGTGTTGTTCTGAACAGTGATGATTTCTTTTCAGCAGGATTTTGAATTGAATTGCCCTTTTAAGTCAGACTGTTTTTTCTCTGATAATAGTGCTGTCCTAGAATGGGGTTGCTGTTTTCTCATAGGTTTGGGAAATTGATATTTCAATCCAGCATCCTGTTTGGAAGATATGCATTGATTTCCCAAGAAATGTACAGCACAAAGATCCATGCTTTGACAGTATCCTTTGACAGTACTCCATCGTGCTTCTGCATTGTAAGGGGATCTTTAGCATTCAGGAACTGTTAACCTAACACAAAGAGCAGATGCTTTTGGGATTCCCACTCTGAATTAATATCTGGTCCAAGCACCAAAACCCCATGTTTTTTGTGTACGTAAAAAGTCTTATTGACCCATGGGAACTGAATATAAGGCTTAGAGATTAAAGCACCGGGTAAATATGAAAATTATATATCTGCTGGTAATTGGGAAGACAATAGAAGAAACAGCAGAAATTATAAAGACCTATTCACAAAGTTTTAGAACTTGTGATTCTTGTTTAGAATAAGGGGGCTTTCATTCAGTCTTATTCACTGTTGTCCAAAAGGCAGGGAAAAATGCAGACAAATTAAGATGATGAAGTTTCCTTTCTAGTTTATATTGTTTTCATTAACAGTGTATCAGAGAGTCAAGCAAATCCAAACTAATTTTCAGAAATTTCAGATTCTCCCTCTCCCCTCAGGATTTTTTGACTGAGAGCCCTTGATTAGAAATGTTTGTCAGTTCCCAGTTCATGCAGTCAGTTCTTACTGGTACATCAGGTTAACAGTGATGCTGTGTTCCCTACCTCTCAGTAGCAAACCTGATTACTATGTTTTGGTGATAGGAGAATACCTTTCTCACCTGATCTGTTACAGTATGGTTTTTGGCTCTTGCCATGCAATATGTAAAACAAGATATACTCTGTGCTACTGCTTCTTTTCTTCCTAACACAGTCAAAAAAGAAACTGGCCCACTCTCTTTTCCGATTCACTGTTCTCTAAGAACAGTACCATTTTTCATTCTAGTCTGAGGAAAAGAGGACAAAAATGTCTTCAGTATAAATACTGTACAGAAAATGAGGCTCCCAAACTGTTGAATAAATTGAGAGTTGCTCTTCCTGCAACTTTCAGTGTGATCACAGATGAGGTACATTAGATCGTTTTGATATTGTGTCATCACTGTAATTGTAGCTTCGGTGTTCTGCTTGTTGGAAGAAAAGATCAGGATCTGCAATTGTGTGGGGAATGTGCATTATGTAGAAGAAGAAACAATGGAAAGATGGGGAAGCTTTTTAGCCTGTCTTTATTATCATTGAGAGTTGATAATTCTCATTCCGTTTCCACAGCTGGAGTTAGGCCCTAGCTTAACTATGCCATGTTAATGCTAATTTTCAGCTACTTACTAACACCTAACGTAAACCCACCATAAGCTTTTGTAATTTTTTTCTTGTTCTTGCTTCTTTTAGCACTTGATTAGTCATTTAACAACTTCTGAAGTGGCAGATGAATGCTATGGAAGCCGAGAAAATTCACAGCAAAAACAACTGTAATTTCCTAATGAAAGAGAACAGTATTGTCAAAACTTTCAGATCAGATATAAATATAGAGCTAAAGACAAACCTGCTTTGTTGTGCTGACATTTGAGGGTTGCATGGGCTATGAACTCCAGGCCAAGAATGGATTAATTTTTTTCTGGAATTCATTCTTCCCAGGGATATTGACTCATGACATACCCCTTACAGTACATCTGCCCTTCACAGTATTTCTACCATGGCTTTGCTGTAGGCAGTTTCTTACTGGCATGGTGTAACCTTATACCCATAGCAAAATAAACTACAGCTGTAATGCAGAAAGTTTTTATTTCTGACTGTCTTCTGTGGAATCGAAAAAGTTCCCTTTTGAAGAATGCAAATTTCTGTAATGAACTTACATTCATTAGATAATACATAAAAGCTCCTGAATTCAAAATCTTCCATTGCTTGTCTGGGATTTTTATTTTATTTTATTATCTTGATGTCCTGAACTAGATGCAAAACTTAAAACCAACAAATACTTAATGACACTAAGAACAATTTTAACTGACAATATTTGTGTTCTCTTAACAGAATCTGGTTCTGCAATTACTGCTTCCTGTATCGGTTTGGGGAACTCTACAACACCTCCACCCGGACAGGCAGGAAAAGCAGTGCCAGGATACAATGGTAAGCCTGTGATAAACATGCTACTAGAGAGGATATTGCTTTAATTCCTGAGTAAGTGCTCTTTATTTTCATACCTTGTATGAAAGGGAAAGCAAATTACTGTCTTACTGATGTATTTTCCTGTAACAGGAAGCTCTGCTTTTTTGTGTGTTGTGGAATGTGGTTGTGAATAAGAAAATCAGAGTTATGTTGAAGAAAATTGATCAACTACCCCTATCTTTATTATATGAAAGGGCTAGCACATACTTCTAGCATGGATATAACAAAGATATGAAAAAAATACTATGCTTTAAGGCTTTATCTACAGCTGCACTGTTTTAAATGAGAGCAGCAGTGAAATTTGTATTGGCACCTCAGGAAGAAAAATGTTAGTAATAACCATCAACAAGAGGAAATGATAACCAGGCAAATAATTCCTGTAACTTACACTTTAAGTGTTCTGTTATACCTGTGTTTTCAATTTTCAGAGCCTAAATAGTTTTGGTTTGAGAGATGTACTTCAAATAATTATGTCTGAGACACATGGATTAGATTAATCAGATTTTCTTTTGGCCCTACAATTTCATATGAGAAGTATTCTAAAGTGCATAAAGAGAATTCTTACTGAGGTCTGTGACTTCTACAAATATGTCATAGTGAGCTAACAAGGAGTTTGGCAAGGATATAAATCTGCTATTTGAACCCATCCCACACTTTTTTAAAAGAAAATGAAAGTCAGTGTTCTGCCTTTTTGTACAGGTATATTTGAGAGAGTTGTTAAGCACCCTGTCTTTCAGTACTTGTGGATCATTTTTATTTCCAGCTGGGAGAAATGGTAGGCTATGGACCAGCATTAAAAGGATAAGCACTCATTGTCTGGAAGGTATTTGTATGCAGAGGGTGCAGCCACAGGATTAAGAATGCAAAAGTATTTTCATACCTGGGAACCCTGACTTTAGCACAGTTTTCAAGAATTACTTGAAGTCCAAAATAATTATGTTAAAGATCAAGCCATCCTCAGGAAAAGTTCTGTCATCATTGGGCAGAAAGATAAAGCAAGCTGTGTTTTCTTCTAATACGTACAAGTGGAAGTGAACATTAAAGAAAATAACACTTTTCAGCAGTTCTGGGGTTTGGCATTTACAGTTATGGCATAAAGACAAGCAATAGCTTAAAAACAAGATTAAAACAAAGCCTTGAAGTTTGTCCAGAGTTGTAATAAATAGATGGTTGTGGTTTAACCCCAGCTGGCAACTAAGCCCCACACAACTGCTCACTCGCGCCTCCCAGGTGGGATGGGGGAGACAATCAGAAGAGTAAAAGTGAGAAAAATCATGGGTTGAGATAAGGACAGTTTAATAGTTAAAGCAAAAGCCATGTATGCACACAAACAAAGTAAAACAATGAATTAATTCTCTACTTCCCTTCAACAAACGGGTTTTCAGCTACCTCCGGGAGAGAAAGGCTCCATCATGTGTAATGGTTACTTGGGAAGACAAAACACCGTAACTCAAAATGTCTCACTCCACCCCTTCCTTCTTGCCCCAGCTTTATATGCTGCATATAAACCGTGACGCCATATGGTGTGGAATATTCCTTTGGTCAGTTGGGGTCAGCTGTCCCGGCCATGTCCCCTCCCAGCTTCTTGTGCACCCCCAGCCTGCTCGCTGGTGGGGTGAGAAGCAGAAAAGGCCCTGACTCTGTGTAAGCCCTGCTCAGCAATAATGAAAACATCTCTGTATTATCAAGACTGTTTTCAGCGCAAATCCAAAACATAGCCTTATACTAGCTTCTATGAAGAAAATTAACTCTATCCCAGCCAAAAGCAGCACAACAGGGAAGAGTGTAAGAATGTAATTGCATTGCACATGCTACCAGATGATAGTCAGGCCTAGAAAAAAGTATGAGTACCAAGAATATAAAAATTTCCTACGAATTTTTTTGAACATTGGGCCTAGTATAAGGAAAGAATTTATTAAAATAAAATAAGGGAAATGTCTTTAGCATGCCTTAAAAGGGAAACATAAAATGAGCACTAAAATTCACTAAAGATTTATGAAAGAACGTTACCTCTTTCGGTCTTTGGTTTGAGACCAATTATGCTCTGTAATGCAGCCAGCTGTAAAACAGTGGATCTTGAAATTACTCTACTGGCAGCTGTCTTACTGTCACCCACTTCTGTTTTGATGATGTTTTGCTGCTGTTATTATATTAATTAGAAGAGATCCTTAGGCCATTTAGATTACACATGCATCTGGTAATGGTTTTGGATATTTCTAAAGTTATGTTATATTTATGCTGTGAAATAAATAGGAATTAATAACATCTACATTTTTTAAAACACAGCCAAATTCTTTGTCATAGTATTGATAAAATAAACTGATTGCTGATTTTTTAGAATATAAAGAATAAAAGCAGTATTTAGCTATGATATCAAAGTGCAGTAGCACAAATTGTATTTAAAAGTGAACCAAGATACCATATTAATTTCTAGCTCTGTTGCCTTAAAATGGACATTGTGTTGTGCTTTCCCTTTGATCTACTTGAACCCTTTCCAGATAATTTCATTACATTGTTTTCAAACTGGAACAAGTCCCACAGTTTGAAGAATTAAGTCAGGTCTTCAGTAATTCAGGAGTGAGCAGTATAATATTTTCCTTCCCAAAATTTTTGTACATTGAAATACATTGATTGCAAGGATGAGAATAAATGCAGGAATTGCTACTCTGATGAAATAGTTAAACTGATTAGAATTTACTTCTGTATAATAAAAATAGGAAAAAATAGGAGAGAAAACTTTGAAAGCTACATGTGAGTGGATCTTTTCCATTGTGTGTTCTGAGTCTAAATTCTCCAAATCTAATGATCCTATGTTTTCACACATGGTTTTACACCATCTAAAAATGTATTAAAAAAAAATGTGTTTACAGATTATGAATGGTTTTTATTTACGCCATTCTTGCTGTGTTTCATAAGTATCTTCTACGTTTCCATTAATCCCTTTGTTTTCCTATCCCAGTTACTTCTTCCAAGTCACTGATTTGTAAAACTGCTCTGGTGGACTTGCTTGTGCCTACGTGCTGAGCCATGGCTTTCCGCAGCCTCTTCACTTACTTAAAAATTACCATCCTCTTTGAAGGGGTGGCTTCAGCCAGAAATAGTAAATTACAGATGTGGGCATTCTTTGGACAGATAGGGTATGATATTACTCGTAAGAGTCTTAGCAGGGTTTTAGTCAGAAGTCTGTCATCCTCTTTTCCCCATTTCCTCTGGAACTTCTCAATACAGAATGTAAGATTATTTGTAGTAATTTAGATCCAGCTGAACATTGCTTTCTTTGCTTGGGCAGGCTTCAGAAAGCATGTTTTCAAATCCATGTCAGCCCAGTCTGTCAAAACCTTTCCTCCCTGTTTTTCCATGGCTTAGTCATTTCACTTTGTTAAATTCTATTTATGACAGACCAAGCTAATATCTGTCATTTCTTCCTTATGCCCACACCTTCAGATGGAATGGGTGGTTCTAGCAGATTTCCCAGATGACTGCACAGAAGAGGGTATTTCAGGTGTTTTTCCTCAGAAACCTCAGTATCAGGATATGATGCTTTCACTGAAGGTGATGGGCCAATGTCATCCAGGGAAAAGGCTTCTGTTGGGAAATCTGGATTCTTTGCTGCACTCAAGCATTACCCTGCTGTATGGCTTTGGGTAGTTTGAGTTACATTACCTCTTTGTGCTAGACTAGAACAAGCCTTGTCAGCTGGGGAGCATCTTTCTGGGTCTCCTGAGAGCCTTTGAAAACCAGACACACTTACTTACTACTAATAGTATTTCTCACATTAACTGGGTTAGCCTCCAGTAATCTTAGTTGTTATTTCTTACTCCTATTACCTGCACACTTTGTTTTGTATTTGTCATGTATCTGAAGGTCTTTTGCTATTTGGAAGTTCAGATTTTCCAGTATGAAGGTGTCTTTTAGTTTTCAGTTCTATATTTTTTTTCCTGTTTGGCTTTGAGCTAGTTCTGCTCCCAAAGCAAAAGTATTATTTAAGGCTTTTTGTACTTCAGGCTGAATGTTAATAAGGTCGTGAGATTATCCCATTTGGAACTCCCAAATTACTTAATTCCTTTTGTTGCTTGGTCTACTGCTATTCTGAAGTGTGACATAAGTTGATATCCATGGAGGAAGAAACTGTTCTGCACCTAAAAATACACTGCTTGACAGGAGTTCTCTTCCTATATTACTTTTTTGCAGTGATGATTCTGGATGAAAATAAGGAACCAGTGAAGGTGAAGACTTTAGGAAATATTGTGGTAAAGTAAGCAAACTAAGTATCTTAGAGTTAAGAGAAGTTTCCTATATGGATTGATTGTCTTTTGACCAAAGTTTTTATATATATACACACACATATATATGAAAAACAGTAATGGAAGTATTGAGGATTGAAAAGCATGGCTGTCTCTGATATTGATACCAAACTGCCAGAACTTTTTATGTCCATTGATGTTGAAAAATTGCAGATGAAAATGTGTGAGTGAATGAGTGTGGACTGCTGTCTCTTTTTTCCTTAGACTACAGCAAAATTTACCATTTTCTTAACTGCCAGCCTGCTGGCACAGGATTAAGCTTTCCTGTTGGGATGTATAAGCAAGTTATTGAATTATTCTTTTCACTGTTTATCTTCCAGTTTAGTGAAATATACAGTAGTGCAGACTGACATGCTTTGGTTTGCTGGCATGATGCTGCCTCCTCTTACACTATTTCCTAATCCCAACTGATGCAAATGCCTAGAGGGACAATATTTGTTTTCTGATCTCTGATGTCTCTGAGTATGCTTTGCATGAAATGGTGGTACTTGGGCAAAATGCATACAGGAAAAGACTCCAGGAAAAAAAATAAAAAAAGAAAAAACCCCTTGCTGTGGATCATGTAGGTGATTTTAGTACCATTTACCAGACTCCTGTCAGATGAGTTCCATAAGCTTTAATATTCTTTTTGAAAGTACACCTTTGTTAGCACCTCTTTTTAGATAAAGGAACATCTGTTTAGCTAACACTGTGAACATCAGTTACATATCTTTTATCTTACCTTCTGCCATTTCCCTGTTGCCAGAACCTTTCCTTACTTCTGTGAAGCTTGATAGGCTACTGCTCCCCACAGCCCATGGCAGTTCTGTCAGGCTTTTAGGCAAATGGTGTTTTCCTCAGACAGTTGCCTACTTTGTGATTAACATGTTAGCTGTAGCTGCTTCTGTTTTCAGTCACTGAAAATACTTCTGTTCTGACCATTTCCTAACTGCCAGCAAATACAAGCAAATTCAAATACAAGAAATGCATTCACCCACTTCTGTGGTGGTAAAATTTAGGAGAGTTGTGGTAACTCAGATTTTTCATTGATTGCTTAGATGAATGGAAGGAAATACAAAGATTATCATTAACCTCAGTGAACTGAAATTTTTTCAAACGCCAAAACATTGGGATGGATGTACCAATTTTAATGAGTTGTTAAAGAGAGAAGTTAGCTGAGGATTGAGGCAGTGGCCACGTTAGTGGGAGACGAGACACACAAGAACTACAGGCACGGGAGTGTGCTGCAGAAAGGCAGTGCTAAAAATGTGGGCTGTCTGGCTGCATGGCGCTTCTTTGGAAGTCGGAGTTGCTGAGGTGTGGAGGTTTTTGTACTACTGATCTAATGTAACTAGACCGCCGTGGAGATCAAGATAGTATCACATGAAGTTATTGTACTGTGTGACGCAGATGTGTGTTTTCAGCATGAATTCCATACCCTGACTAATTTTCAGCATCTTAGGCTAAGCCAGCAGGACACACAGGCATGTGTTTAAGTGCACACACGATCTCCCGTGAATCAGCAGACTCATATCTAGATTTAGTTTTCCTGTGACACATGTAAGATCGTGTATTCATTCCATTGCAGAGTATGAATAATTAAAATTACTCCAGCCTTTAGTAGACTGTGGTCTCTAAAGTATGCAGTATCAGTAACCCAGGTCAGAGCAGAGGGCTATCTTTCAAAGCTCTCACCTCTGTAGTGCCTGATGCCATAATAAAGCGTAGGCTTGTAATCAGTGGAGAGAGACAAAGGTATTTTGTAAGAAATTTGATCTTATCTGCCTTAGGCATTCAGCTAGGATGGAATAAAACACCTTCCAGATGTGGTCATGTCTCTCCACTGACTCCACTGACAAGGGGTGACACAGCTAGCTTAGGGTAGGTGCTTAGCATTATCTACCAAAAGCAAAGTAAAATTAACTCCATCCTTAGCAACTCTGCCAAACAAGCTGAATTATGCCTCCTAACAGGTAATGTTGGTAGACTTGTGCATACATTTCTGAGTCATTACTATCTTTATCTTTAAGTGCCTGTCAGGAGTGGATATTGCCATGTTAGAAGATCCTGTTTGGGGTTATTGTCAAACTCTTAAAGCCAGAATTTATCTTCCCTAATGTGGCGTTTATCTTAAGGGATTACAAACGTGTTTATATATAGAATTTGTTGTTGTTATGTTGTTTGTTTTATTTTGTTTTATCTTGCCCAGCATGACTTTTGCTGCAGTCAAATGAATTGAGAGGGAAAAAGCAGGGGGGTTGTTTTGGGGTTTTTTGTTACTGGATCACTAAAGAAAGAGTAATGACACAGGGACACTGTTATTTTATCATGTTTGTATTTTCTGTAATATCCATTCTGAAATAGTGGGCAAAGAAATCACATTGAGTCATTAACATAATTGATATGAAACCAGTTCTGAGGTAGGTTAACTATCACTCCTCTTTCTCTTCTAGCCTTCTTCTGACTTAATCTTTTGAGACAACAGGGTCTCTTAAAATTAATTCTGCAGCTTAACAAAACAAAAACAAACAAACAAAAAAACCGACAACAAACCCCCAAAACCCCAAGCAAACAAGTCAAAGGTATTGATGAACTTTAGGAAGCCAATTGTGGATATTTTTAACACTTCCAATATTTGAATCTTTGGACTGTTAACAGAATTGGGTTTAGGATATTATGGTTCACAGTGTCTTATCACTTTGCTCCAGGTTCCATTCTGGTAAGTGACCATTTGCTGCAGCATTTAGTTGGGTTTTTGGTCATAAAAGTATACGGCCATTAGGTTAAAGCATCACATTTTCTATCTTATGCTTCATTCAGCTAAGCAGTTACTTAGCTGTAAAACTTTTTTCATTTTTTGATTAAGGCTAGTTTTCATAAAGCCCTCCTGCAAAGAAGCCTTTCCTATCTTCATCTTGTCAGCAGGCTTCTACATATACAGACCCCTTAAAAACAGTGGAGATGATCCTTGTTACTAGCAGTGTGTTTTGGTCACCCAAGGGACATGACCCCATGCAGCTAGAAGAAAATGGGGAGTTGGTATAGTTTCAACTACTACTCTGTCGTGCACTCAGCAGCAAGATATGGCATACCATTTTAGAAAAAACGGCAGGTGTTTGCTGTATCTGCAACATACATGAGTTGAGAAATATTATTCAGTATTCCTTGGAGAGGAGAATGGCCACACAGTGCTTCCAGTACCAACTGTGCAAAAGTGGTATGCTGCTGCTCTTGGTTATTTTTGTCCCAGTCTAACTCCTGGTAAAGACTGTTGGGGGCTGCTTGAGTCCTGCAGTCCTCATAAGTATGTTATTTTAAATATCTATTCTTACAATAGAGTTTTAAACTTTAATTTTATCCTGCAGGAGTCAAATACTTTAGAAAGGTAATTCTTACACCTAATTACTCCATCTTTCTGCCCCAAGTAATTTCTTTTCTTTATTTATCCGCCAACTGGTACCTGGGTTTTTCCCATATAACCATAATCTATGTCCTTTTTGAAAGATTTTTGCTGACAGGAACTCCCATACAGGCTAATTTACCTGGACGATGCAGTAATTTCTTTGACTTCACAAGTCTCTCAGGATAAAGTAATCAAATGTAGTGTCACAATATTTATGATGAAAGAGCAAGGGAAAAGGGTGGCTGCAGCTCATGAGGGTACGCTTGTATGACTTGTTTCTATATTTACATTTTTTGAAGCTATAATCACTGGACATGAAAGATAATTAACCGAGGATTTATTCTGAAGTGAAAATGATAGCAGTAATGACCTCCATTTCCATTAGCAAGATCAGTCTGATTTAGTGACATACTTCTGTTTGCGTTGTTCTGACCTGCCAGTAATTAATGCACACTTGAAAATGTATGTGTGTATATGCAACCATGGTTAGCCATGAGAATTTTCAGTTGTCTGTTCTCATAACTAACATTAGCAAATGTTCCTAATATTAACAAATCATTAAATTCCAGTGCAGTGGGAAACTCAGGTTTGCTCTTGGACATTATAAAGATCGCAAACCCATTATGTTGATTTTATGAAGCAGTTGTCAGCACTGTATCATTAGCTAGTGTTATTCTTTATGCTCATCCACAACAGCAAGAGGACTATGTTTGCCTTATACTCATTCTATCCAGAGGGTAATGCCTGCCAGTAAATTTCCCACTAGATCCTAGTTACACTTCCTCTAGTGTTTGTGTCGTTAATTTTGTGCCATAACAATGGGTGTTTATGGGATAAGTATTTACAAATTTGTTTTACTGATCTCCAGTGCACAGAATCACATAAATATATCTGTTCTGTATTTAGAAAGAGGTGAGAATGTAGTTATACAGTGATTCTGAAATTCTTCGGTTGCGTTGGCTAAATTGCATTTAAGAATAGTGACTGTGTGAGAGACACTGCAGACCATTAATGTTGTGGGGTTTTTGTCATTAATTTGGGATTAGTGGAGGAAGAGAAAGAAAAATCATAATGCTCTGTCAATAGTTAAAATGATTCAAATGATGACCCACCCGATTTTATAGAGTAAAATAATGCAAAAAATTATGTACAGTGCTATAAGAGTGTAAAGTATGGAAAAATAATATTTATTCATGAGGTTTTATAAATAAAGGTTCATGATAAATTTACAGCTTTTTATAATTTTAGATTTTAAGTTAGCTGAACGGAAATTTGACAGGACTTTTGAAGCAAATACCATAAAGTTAATATCCTTTAGTGGAATAGATGTTCAGAAGTAAGCAACCCATTCACAGTGTCACTCTTTGTGATACTGTGTTCAATCTTTATAGAGTATTTAGAGAGCAAATAGATGTTCAATAAAAAGCTTACTCATTTAGTATTTATTAGAATGCATTAAAAAAAAATAATCAGTATCTATGTGGAAGCCTGAAGCAACCTGAATCCAGGAATGTAATCATTAAGATGCACAATAGTAAGAGCTATGCACAAAGGAGCTTGAAGGGAAGAAAAGAGAAAGAAAAAGATGTAATCTTTCGCAGCACACTATAGTACCTTGGAATCCCATTAAACAAAATAAAGAAAAATCTTGTAAGACTTGATGGATCAACATATGGGCATCTAACTTGGGATACGCACATGAGAAAGGTCATAGCTCTCGTTTGTGCACTTGCCCTTCCCAGGAATAAAAGGAGGCCAGGAGGTGATGGCAGTGTTTTAGATACTAAAAACAAGGTGAGACTCCATCTGAAGCCAAGAGAAGGATGTATGGCCTCAGCTCAGAAGAAAGACAGTTAGATAGAAGCTACCTGAGATGCCAAAACAGACACCGAAGATCTTGTTACATAGTGCCTCAGTAATGAATGTTGTCAGTTTTTCTTTTTGTGAGTGTGCAACACTATTGCTGTTCTGTGCTTTTAAAAGAATATATTCTTTTAGCACCAAACTTGATCCAATTATAAAAAACAATACTCAATATTCTGAAATTTCCTTCTATGAATGTAATAATCCCCAAAATTCAAGTACTTAGACACTCTAAGAAACCTCTTTCTCACATATGATTGTTCTAGAGTGTCTGAAGGGGATTAAGCTATATCTCCATTGCTTGAGCTGTTTCTATTTTCTGTCATTTTAATGATGTTCTCTTCCATTTTGGAAGTGGTGTTTATTGTTTTCCTATTAATTTTTGAAATATAAAAGAAACAACAATTACATAAGGTAACAGAAAATTAAAGGCAACCCAAGAGAGGACATGTTGCAGACCCATCTAAGAGGCTGCCGTGAAGGAAGATTGCTGGCGGGAGAAAAGTGTTACTTGTAGAACTATGTAAAGAAAATGTGTCATACTGCATAGACCACTTGCAGTGCATTCTTGTAAATAAAGGTCATACACCTAGGAAACATGAAAATGTGCTAGATTTATAAGATGAATGACAATACCCCAGAAAGCAGTGACTTTCAAATGAGCTTTTTATGTTACAGTGGGTAGACCTGTGAATACACAAGATCTTTGAAATGTAGCTGCTAGTGTAACTAAGCAGGCAATATGATCCCTTATTATTCAGTAGGGAAACTGAAAAGGAGCTATTATTGTTATTATGTGTGGATATGATGTAAGTGAAACCATTAATGCATTATGTACAGCTTTTATTTCCGTATTTCAAAAGGCTATTGAGAAACTGGCTGGGTTTTGGAGAAGATATGAATAAGAGTGACTTGAGTGCTGGAAAGCTTGGCTTGAAGAAACTTAGTTTAACTTGTGTAAGTTATGCAGTGTAGCTTATCCAAGTTAAGTGATGACTTTATCAAGGTCAGGAAGTACCCATAGGACAAAGACATCTCTGAGAAACTGCTGTTTAATCTAGGATAAAGAGATTGGAAGCTGAAGCTAGGTGTATTCAGATGAGAAGTAAACCAAATCATTTTAACAGCGAAAGTATTAAACCATTGGAACAAATTCTTGGGAATATGGTGGTGTTCTTTGACACCTCTAGGTCAAACGTGGATCTCTATCTTAAAGTTACACTGTCATTTAAACAAGTTATGGACTTGAGACAGGATTTGGTAGGTGACCTTAAAGCTGTGTTATATGGGAGGTCAGATTAAATGATCATGATGAATCTGTGCAGAAGATTTCTCTCCCTGCCAGCCTCCCACATGTTTTTTTAATCAGCTCTGTCTTTACCCTTTACAAGGGAAACAATGAGTAGGACTTTCAGTGTGGGAGCAGTTTGGCCAAAGATTGGTTTTCTAACAGATTTCTGGCTGAGTATATGTGAGTAGCATTTGAACTTTCTTTACTTCTGACCTTTTCCAAGCACTTTCACTAGTTTTTGCTGCTTTCTCTCTTCCCCACTAAACTATAGGGTTTTTTTTCTGCAAAATCCACACTGAAACCAACTACTTCTGTGACCTCTTTCAGCTAATTTCATGCAGACTGGTGAATGTTCGAGATTCTCTTCTCTTGCCCCTTCTACACCCTTTTTTTCCAGTGCTGTTGTTCCTCATATCTGAGAAAGCTTCTGGATTCCAGATGGCTTTTGAACTTGCAATCAAAAATTTTAAGAGTGATGTTTATGCACAGCACTACATAAATGCTGAGTAATAATATAGCTGCCAGTCAGGATGATCTAGCTCCATTCACAAATCCAAACTCATTTAACAATGGCATATACTTGCTTTGACCGTAATGAACAGCCTGTGAGTACCATTGTTTACGATAAAATAAAAGGATGTCTTTTCTGAAACTCAGCAAGGTAGCATCTCTAATAGTTTTGACTTTCATTTGTACTTTCAGAAATCTGCTTTTCTCTGTAAATTCTTTTGAGTACTGTGCCTATAATTGCTTTGTTCCATCAACAAGGAATGTTACATCATTTTGATGAGTGGCATCCTGAAAGGATGTGAGACACGGTCAGATTTTCTTGGGCTAAGCTAAAGGTGGGCTGTTCTGTGTAAGGTCAACCATTGTTGCATGAAAAATAAATGCACTGTAAAACAATGCTTAAAAACAGATAATAATTGTTGTTTAAAATTCTCTAGCAGAAAACAGTTACTGTGAAAGCAGTTCAGAGTTTTTCTGTGATGCTGCCAAGCTCACCTAATCTGTCCTAATTCCTCCACTTTATAATGAAATTGCCTTATCTTTGTAAAATGTAACCAGAGTGGATCTTTGTAAAATGAACCCTTATAATTTACATAATTAATTACACACTTTACCTAGTTTTCTTGATGCTGTTCTAAATGTATTCAACCTTGAAATGAGAAATAGGCCTGGATCTGTATTCCTGTAGTTCTGCAATTGTCACCTTAATTCCGTTGCAGTAAATGGAGAACAGCATCATTTCTGCTGCTGTTGCTGTAATGGTGAAAAATTGGCATGAGTGAGATAAAAATTCAGACCTATATATCTTTTTTGAAGTTTGATAGAAGATGGAAAGGCTCAACACTCCTTGTCTGTGGATTAGTATGCAGGATAAGAGAGAGAGAGTTTAAGAGAGAGCTAGAGAAATACACTAAATACCTCCCAAAGGGAAACCAAGCAAATGCACTTCTTTGTATATTATGGGAATGATGATGAAGGAACCTTCCTCCTTCTGTTGTGGTCTTCTGTGCTCCTGTCGCTTGTGAAGGGAAAGCAGGATTGTGTCTGGGGAAATCATGCTTACTCGTGCATAGCTGTCATTTTTTGGTCAATATATCCTCTTGATAAAAATAACACCAAAAGGCCTTGAGTATCGACTCAATGTTTGGTTGAAGAGGCAACAGTTTTTAAACATAGAACTTTGGTAGGTGTGTGTTATGTTTCCTAGGGAAAACAGACCCAAACTCAACACCTAAAAATGTTCATTTTTATGGAGGGGTTTGAGGAAAAGATGTTGGCTTTCAGTTGCTGTTGTTTTCTGATTTTTCTCTCTTCCTCCTCCTTTCGCAAAATTCTAGTCCAGTTCTGATCCCTTTGGAATTCATGGCAGCATTCCCACCAACAGCAGTGGAATTGGAGGTATTTTTGGCTCTGGGCATTTTAATCCTGATGTCCTGGCAAAATTCCAATACATGTAATTATGTTCTGGCAAGCTGAATTCTGCCTTTATTAATTTTATTAATTATTTGTGTTTGCACAGCACCTAGAAATTCTAGTCACTCATGATGCTATGAACTTTACTATCATGGAAGAATTGTTTGGGGCCATTGCTCTGGAATTATTTTGCCTGAAAGATAGACATGTGGAAAATGGCATTCAGTTTTTGCTTAGTAGATGGAATGGAGTCCTAACTGCATGTAATCTCTTACAGAAGGCCATGGAGGCACATTTTCAGATTGTGTCTGTGTTGTGCTATGATCTGTGCTTTAGAGATACCTGCAGTAGCCAGTAGTTTAGCATCGTGGTTTCCACAGACTCATGAAATGTGCACTGTGGAGGTACTTGTCATTGCCATTTGCTTAAAACAAACAAATAAACAAAAACCCACCAAAAAAAAGAAACAAAAAAAAAGCCCCCAAAACCACAAATCATGGGAGCAGGAATTATATTTTTGATGATATGCTGTATACTTCTGTATTTAGATTTCTAAACAATTCTAGTTGCAGAAAGGAAAATGTTTTTCTGATTTCAACATTAAAATTCATTCTTCTATTTAATAACTAACTATAAAGTACTGAATAGAGCCGAGAAGAAATTCTTAAGGACTTTGCCAATATGAATTTTTGTTTCTCTCTCATCACAAGGTTGTTTCAGACTGTTAAATAAATTTAAAGTGCAGAATTTGCAATGGCTGAGGCTGTTATGAATTGCTATGCTATTAGCAACCAGGCAACAACCATAGTAACTACCATTGTCTGGTGGTTTCTCTTGTGTCTAACCAAGAGGTTTTTTTCTTTTAAACTCATACACACGCAAACACCAGTTGATATATTGTTTTTCTAATTTTTTTTTTTTCAAGGCGAATACTCTATAGGTCATGACTCTGTATCACAAGGATGCTTACTAAGCTTGAAAGGCTTAAACATAAGCCAGTGAATTCCCTCCAGGTGAGCAGAAGCCAGTCTGCCCTCCTGAAGCCTGGGTGACTACCTGGGAAGTGTCTTGGCATTTCTGGCCTTACCTTAACCATAGTTTCAGCGAATGTGGTTTATAGGATGTGTTGAGCCAGAACACTCAAAGAAAGCAGTAATATTTATAATAGTATATTCTATTATGCTAATCGAGCTGAATTAAGCTGAAAAAACCTGGGGTTATAAAAAATAACGTATTTGAATCATTACTAGATGATATAGCCTTTTCAATGTAGCTTGTACTATTTATACCATTTTTAGGTTAAAAAAAATTATTATTTTTGTAAATGTAATGTTAGAAATGTGCATATCACTGAGCTGGTAGCACCTGTTCTTGTGACCTGAACATCATGGGAGACTTGTAATGATACCAATGTTACTATGCTACAGAGGGGTCTTTCACTGCTAGAGATGTTGCCTTTTGGTGTCATGGGGGCACTATTGGAGTACAAAGTAAAATACCCCTGGCTAAAAATTTGCTGGTTAGGAATGCAGGCATATGCTAGTAAAATCCGTATGAAGCGTTCATGATTTTATCTGTATAAATATGCTTGGTTGCATGTTCTCTCTCTGTTACTAGGGTTAAGCTTCATGAAACTTGTGTTGATATGTCTGAATATATAACTCTTAGGCAGTTCAAGTAAGCTGGGTTTAGCCCTAGCAGAGCTTTGAAGGGAAAAAACAACCACTTCTTTGTTAGCTGAGCTTTTGTTCTAGCAGCTATATATGCAAAATATCCCATATTTTTTCATACCTATATCCTTGACTGAAGAATGGGTATACAGTGTGCATTGAAATTTCAACTAATAAAACAATCC
The DNA here is from genome assembly GCF_963921805.1 of Phalacrocorax carbo. Classification (NCBI taxonomy): domain Eukaryota; kingdom Metazoa; phylum Chordata; class Aves; order Suliformes; family Phalacrocoracidae; genus Phalacrocorax; species Phalacrocorax carbo. The sequence goes on from NC_087513.1 coordinate 44,957,486, forward strand.
AAAATTTTACAACTTCACTTCTTAAAAAAAAAGTCCAGTTACTTTAGAAAGCTCTAAAAGTGACTTTCATCAATATACTTTCAAAGAACTCCTCCAACAATATTATGTACAGTTTAAATAGAAAAGCAAAGCAATTTTATTCAGATTCTCATGACTGTAGTCGTTTGAGTTACAACTTTTTACAGAAACTGAAGATCTGTGCATCTGGTAATTCAATTCATATGTCTATACATATGTGTGTATGTTAGAGAGATACCTACAATAAAGATCATAGCATGTATGCACACATTTCTGACAGATAATTCATCCTTGCAAGTGTTGAAAGATGAATGCTGATAACATACTTATAGTACAGTATATAGTGTTTAGTGGACCAAACATTATTTCACTGACTGCCAGAGATGCTTATGCTATATAAAAGGTATGGTCCGGATATAGTTCGGAGCTATGTGCAAACCACAGCAAATATATGGTCTTTTTGATCTGTTATCAGCATATTATTAAACAGACTTGTTTCTGATTGTGTAGCCAATGATTGTTTATCTGAATTTAAAGTATGAAAGCATGAGCAGGGAAGCATGAGTTGTACTCATTATATCTGTGTTTCTAACTACTTCACACTGCTCTTTTTAATTTAAGGTTGCCTTTGCCTCCTGGAGCATTCTCGGGTCTTTGGGAAAATCAGGAAACATTCCAGAAGTTGTATTTCCAAAAATTTCCAGTAAGAATTACAAAATGAATTAGATAAACTTTTGGTAATCCTGCAGAACTTAATGATAGTAGGTTTAAACTGGGTAACATACAAAATTATATTTTAATGGAAGGTCTTTGATATATGTGTTACAGAATTACAAACATTTCAAGCTAAAACTTTCTTCATACGTACTTTAAGCTTTCAGGCGCACTTTTTTTTCTTTTGTAAGATCTGAAACCGAAGACGTAAACCTCAAGGTTCTGAATATAAAAGTTGTTTTATGTCATTTGATCTAATAAAAGACATAAGCCTTGCAACCTTAGACTAGCATAGCTTCAAATGCAGTTCTGCTCTTGACATGCAGTCATTCTAAATTAGTATCAGTCCAAAATATACCCTTGCCCACTATGCATGTAAATACATTTGAGGCTCCTTACTGAATTAGGTATTGCCTTGTCAGATGAACTATCCAAGGACTGGCTTCCTCCTTTCCTTATAGAAATTGATCGATTGGTCCTATGTGAATGTCCAAAATGGAAGGTTTGGCTCAATAAAAGGAAATGAGTGAATTCATCAGGCAAATTTTTTGTGTGTGTGCGCTTGCATGATGATGATGATGTATGTTAGGATCCAGCAAACAGAAATATCTTTTGGGGTAATTTGACAACTGTCATTGTATTGTGAAAATTCCACTTTCCTCCTGTAGATTCAGGCAACATCCCTCTCCAAGGTGTAAGGGGTCAAAGAAAGTAGAGTGGGAAAAAATCCAGGTTTATGTATTGTCTTCTGTTCTGTCTTAACAAAGACTGCAAAACCTTTTCTGGAAAGGGAGCTGCACAGTATATTATAATGTAAGAATCATGAAAAATATCAGAGAATTAAGTCTCTCGGGCTCCAAAAATATATTTAATTTGAAACAATCAGTTTGTTTGGTTTCACGGGAAATGGATGGATGTTCCTAGTAGTATTTCTGAGTTTATTTTTGGTTGTACTGTGTCTAGGGCTATTATGATACTATGGATGCAGGTTATATGGATGAAGATGGCTATTTGTATGTCCTGTCTCGAGCTGATGATGTGATCAACGTTGCCGGACACAGAATTTCAGCAGGTGCAATTGAAGAGGTGAGCATTGCCTGACAGTAAAATAGAAGGGCGAAACATGAATGAAGCAAGCTGAGACTGAAAATCTCACAAAATGTCTCATTTTCTTTCTGCTTTTTGTGATTGCATTTGCACTGGTACTTTAACAAAAACATTAATTGCAAGTCCTGGCTATTAAGGTGCTTTCCGGGACCATAATAAACTTAGTCAACAATAAGCAGTTTGTACCATTGGATTGATAAAACAGGAATGAATTGACATTTGAAGGTGGAGTTAAGGGGCGCTGTGGTAACATGGAAAGCATTCCTGTAAGCTCTGATAACATATTTTGGGGGGAATACATTAAGATAACGTAGGGTCAGTGTGCCAAGTAGTTTCACCAGCTACTGTAGTTTCTTAGGAGTAGAATCTTTTATTCCTAAAATACAGTTTTTAGTTCACATAAACTCACATTGTCTTTTTTTTTTTTTTATTTGAAGAGTTTCCTTCACAGTTTCTTAAGAGCTGTTTTGTCTCTTATTGCATGAGCAGTGCCAAATGACCAACAAAAATTTCTGTAAAAAACCCCCAGCTGTTAAATTGAAATTCATTGGTGTAATACCCATGCAACTTAAAAATGTGGAAATAGTGTTGTTCAGAATAGTGTTGGAATTTCATATCATTGTTCACTCACCTCTCTGGAACTGCTGTGATTGATTGCCAGTTACAAATTTCCCTGATTACATATCAATTGCTTATTCAGGGAGTATAGGAAAGGGTGTGCTGGGCATGTACAAGGGAAAAATACACTTCTAAGAACTCTGAATTTAACTGTTCACTGAATCACAAACTAATCTGTTAGTCATTTTTCCTTTATAATGTCTATTAGTCTAGTGACTTTTTTTTTAAAAGGCGAGAAAACTTAGAATAGAAGAAATTCTGATTACACAGAAATTAAAAAATTCAGATAAACATAGGCAATCCTTTGAGGATCGGTCAGCCAGGGAGCTGAACCAGTCACTGTCCTGACTTGAGTCTATGAAGCCATAAAGGTGGCTTTTAGTCTGCTTAAACCTTTTTCCCTTTGAAGACAGTTTTCTGTGTTGCTCTACTAAAGCGCAGCAGGGAATCTCATCCCCACCCCTTACCGCTCTGCTGCTCAAGGGCTGAGCTGGGCATTGCTTCTTTGCTTCAGGCTGAATCTGATGCTAGTTTTACAAATGAAGTGAATCACCTCCTCAGCTGTATTACCTTTGTATCCGTCATCCTGAGCTCAGTGTCTCTGTTTTTCTCCCTCCTAGTTAGGTCTTTCCCCTAGGAACAAGAAATGTTTCATCACTACAAAATTCTAGAAGCTTTTCTATTCACCTGTTGAACAAAGCTAAAAAACAAGAGTGTTGTTAATGCATGCACAGCAAATTGCTAGTTAAATGGGAAAGCATTAACAAGACCACAATTAGCTCTTCAGTAAGATCAGTAAATACAGAATTAGAGGTTCATTGAATCGCCGTCTAATTAAATGACAGTCACCTTGTTGAGCAAGTGTATTATCTGCATTTACATTATAGCTGCATTACAAGACTAACAAGTTTTTCCTTAGTGCTTTGACTAAGAATTTCGGCTTCATTATGTTCCAAACAATTAGTTTCTTTGTCTAAGGTGTCTATTAGTATCATTGGGGCTTCATCTTCGCTGCAGTGCAGTAGGTATTACTGTTTACCTTGCCAATCAGTGAATGTTAGCCATTATGTAACCTCAGCTTGGGTTGATCCATCCATCTTTCTTGTCTGTACATCTATGGTATCCCAACTTGCTTTGACTCTTTCTGAAAAAGCCCAGATCAAATCTTGCCTATCTGAGGCAACAGACTTGAAATCAAGGAATTCAGCATGAGAAAAACCCTTCCTGATGGTGAGGTTTCTGTCTGCTGATACATTAGGCATCCATCCTCATGCCCAATGATCATTCCAGGCATGTCATTTCACTTTCTTGAGATTTTTTGTTACTTTTAAACAGTTTTTAAATGTCTGGTGCTGATTCTGTTAATCTTTTCAGCTGTTTTACAAAGTTCAAAAATTTCTAAATTAATATTTACACTTTCAGTCATTTGAAATTAGCTGTCCCAAAATCAAAGACATGTTGACAGGATTTTGGGATAAATTAGTGAAGAAGAATATTGCAGTGACTGCAATATTCCAGCTTAACATAAGACTTGTATGAAAAAGTGACAGACCGGAATGACACAAACAAGCTACTACAAAACGGGCTGGCAACACATAAATCTCCACTGTAGGGGTCCTGTTGATGCCTGGTGGGTAATTATGGTACTAATGGTAATGTCAGATTACTGCAGATCTTTTTCCTATGTTTTTGTGGAAAGCACAGTTCCTCTGGCTGTAGACCTCACTAGTTTGCTCTTCTGTAATTCATTGCATTTTCTTCTTTTTCTTTTTTTATTCTGTCAATCAAGTTGCTGTGGTCAGGGTCAAGAAGTCAGATATAGCAGGAAATGGAATGCATTATTGAGGCTCTGGACTAGAAGTGACCGAGGCTTATAGGTGTATGTATTGCATTGAAATACCATGGAGATTTGGAGTTGCATAAAATTCATTCCTGTATGATTTGTCAGTTTGGATACAATTCTGGACAAAGTATACTGCATCTGGATTCAAATGCACTTATGTATATTGAACTTCAGTGTTTTTGCAGCAGGGTTTTCTGCCCTTCCAGTTCTCGGATAAGCCCAGCTGGAACTAACTCCAGGCTGTTGCACTTGCTCTTCTAGATATGGCTTGTGCACATCCCATTTCATTACTGTGAAAAATCTACAGTTTAAAAAGGTGTGTGTAAATGGTCGTGCTTTTGTACTTTGATAGAGCATGCTTCTAATATTAAGCTAAGTATTTCCCATTTGCTTTTTTGTAGCATGGGACATTTCTGGGATCATAGTTTCTGAAGTGAGTATAGCTTCTTTCAAAGTATGCAAGAAAAACTCTGTGCAGATTTATTTTGCTAAAAACTACTTCCTGGTTTGACTGCAAATCTTAAGGGTGGTGAAATCTGCATTTAGGATTATTATTATGGGAGACCCTTTGAATTGTTCATTCCACCATCAGTTTCACAACCAGGTCACACAAGAGCCTTCTTTTTGTTAACTGGAACAGCAGTGATTCAGCTTTTTCCTTCCTCAAGTTTTTTTTCTCCTGTCTTCTTCCTCATGCTTATGCCATTGTATGAATAGCCAATGCAAATGTGTTCCTACTTAAAAAAAAAAAAAAGCGCCTTTATTCTTCTTAAAACTTTTTTTAGTTTAGTCTTCCTTTCTATCATCCCACTGCCTTTGGTTTTGACAACACAGTATGTGAAGAGCTGTTACTGGCAAACGTATAGTCCTTGTATGCACAAATAAACTAATATGCACCGTCACATTACATGGCCTCTGTGTGGCCTATGTGTAGGGTCATGTTAGGTCCTCTTTGTGGTTGGGTACAGAGGATATGTTGAAAGCTCTGTTGACAGCAAGATGCCCCAAGGGACACTGATAACTACATGAAAAAAGCCAGTTGCTTTGGAAGAGGATTCACAACTGCTGGTATCTTAAGTCCAACTTTGTCCCAGTGTAACGTACTTCTCAGTATGTACTGAGACATCTTTGTGACTTTTTTCCAGGAAGTGAGAACCTCATCTAGCTAATTGGAAAGAAAAGAGAATCTCTCACTTTTTTTTCCCTAAGAGTTTGAGATATTAGTGCTTCTGTTCATCACTTGTGTAAATGTGTAAATGCATAGTAGGAAGGGGGGGACTCTCATTTAATTCCCTTTTTGTCTGAGGGGGCTGAGACCTAATGTTTCCAAGAGAGTTGAGCTGAACTAGGCTGGCTGCAGGCTGAGGTTGGGCCTGTATTTGGCTTTGGATGAAAATGTGCCTTTGTGCAGCAGAGAATGAAAAAGATAGAGGGGCCAGAGAGAATGAACCAATATGACTTTATAGCCCTGTAGTAGGAGTGCTTCTGTGGTTTTGGACCTTACTCCGTGCACTTAACTCCATGTTATTTGTAATGTTAGACTAATGTTATTTGTTCCAGCAAAGATCTCACGAACAAGAACAAAGATGTGATACTCTCCCAAAGCTGTAAGGAAATCGGCTTTGCTTTGTTCTGTATTTGTATCTTGTGCTGCCATAGCTTTTATTTCTTAGGTTTGTTTCAAAACTACACGTAAGCGTGCATGAAAGTATACACACAGGTACATCTGCAACATGTGTAATTGGAATCCTGAGGTGTACTGATTAAATACTTTTTGCTGCCAAAATGTAAGAAATAAGTCTATTTTTTTATTGTCCGTGCCTATGGAATTTTTTTCACTGAAATGTGCTGTTGTTATTAGTTCAGTTTAGCCTTGTTTTCTGTCCCTCAGTGTGTCCTCTTCCATCACGCTGTGGCAGACTGTGCTGTGGTAGGCCAGGAGCATCCCTTAAAAGGACACGTTCCATTTGCGCTGTGTGTACTGAGAGAAGGTGAGAGCTCGCTGCTACTGATGTTACTAAGACTTGCAATAGTCCCAGAAAGGTTAAAGGATATGAACTTCTTCACTAGGTATAAAGACGGAAGAGGAGAAGATTTTGGAGGAGATTGTTGAGCGAGTTAGAACTAACATTGGTCCAGTAGCAGCTTTCCAGAAGGGGGCGTTTGTGAAACAGCTACCAAAAACACGCTCTGGCAAGATACCACGTTCAGCTCTTTCTGCGCTTGTCAGTGGAAAACCATATAAGGTAAGTTGGAGAGGTATGCTTTAATGAATTAGGCACACGTGCACATCCAAAGACACATCATCATGGTTTCGGTTCTGTAGACCATTCTGCAACTGGTCCATGACTTCAGGTAGTACATTACATTTTATTTCTACTGTAGCTTACCCAAAAGATTTTCACATTCCAGAGTTTTCCAGATACTTTTTCTTGATTGCATTCAAAAGCTAGATTTAGAAGATTCTCTGACTGAAATTCCATTTTACCGTTGAAGGACTGCAATCTACTATCATATGCTTCTATTTATTCTTCCTTTTCAGATAACACCAACAATTGAAGATGCTGGAGTGTTTAAACACATTGAAGAAGTGCTAAAGAAAAATTAAATGGGATAATACGTTGATAACAAACATGTCAGTTACTGAAGTATACAAAGAGACTTTCTGTTAGGAAATACCACATTTTAAAAACTAGTAATGATTTGGTACTAAATTTTTTTACTTCAGAAATGTTACTGTATTCTTCACCATATTGTCACAGCCAATGAAGCACACTGAAGTCTCTGCATGCTGTCATTACATGCTGGATATTAAGGTTGCTAAGAATTGCAAATAGAATTCATACATTTCTATAGCCATAAAGGGAAGGAGTTACCGGATTTTCTGTCTTGTATGATGTCATGTAACCTTACATTTCAATCCATTTTTGTATAATGTGACCAGTAACTTGAGTTTGGCTAAAAGAGCTTACAAAAGGTAAGTCATGAACTGAGGACAGTAATAAAATAGGAATTCTAACGTGAAAATTATTGCAGACATAAATTGTCCGCACTTGTAAAATATGAGCCTTTATGTCTTTTAAGTTTTTATCAATTTTAGATTTTTAAAATTAGTTTTCTTGATTCCATTTATTTCCCCCCCCCCCGAAGTCTTTCTGCTACAAATTATATTTCTATAATGTTTTTACTCAATAACTTTCTGAAATGTCTTTTTTGTAGAACGATAGATAGTTTCTGGCTTTCAAATCTATAAAAATCTTGATTTGTCCAGAGCAATATTCAATGAAAACCATGTATTTTCAATAAAGGCAGGCTTTTATCCTTTGCATTTTCTGATAATTTTGTTGTGGTTTGTATCAGTTTTGATAAGAATAACCAGAATCTGCTTTTGCTGGCATAATTAGATGTTTCAGAATTACTGAGATATATACATAACCAAGAAATTTAGAAAATACAGGTGCTAGGCAGCCTGTTCTTGACCTTACAGGCCATTTAAAAATACTTACAGGGTTCTCAACAAACCAGGGATGGAGGATACACTCTCTACATGCATTACTTATAAAGCTGCAGGTTCTTAATTGAATAATAAATGTAAAAATCCTTTTTAAAATACATGTTCATGGAGAAATTTAAAAGCAGAGAAGTTACTCAAACTCGGCAATACTTTCCAGAGGAAGAAATGCAATACGCACATTCAGATGATGCTGGTATGAAAGGTTCTGTACTTAGGCTAAACTAAGGTAGAAGTTAAATCTAGACATATTTTGCTGTTGCAGTGTGTCCTCAAAAGACTCCAGAAATACTGTTATCTCCTGTTGGGTAGAAGTAAGGATGATAGCCCTGTTACGTGATAAAATAAACCAGCAGATTGATGTAGGAGCTGAAGGGTGATAGATAGGTGCTAATTAACATGAGCCATACCCTGATGTTGCCTTGTGCCTGTGACCTTTTTGTAGAGTCAATGAGCTCTACCAGTAACATCGGAAATAAATAAAATGTCCATGTGGTTTTTCCACTAGGGACTGGATGCAGCTGAGCCAACCATGTTGAACCTGTTCATACAGTCATATAATAAAACAGCCTAGTTTCAGTCTGTGCTGCACTTTGGGTTTTTTTGCCAAATAATTGCATAAGGTAGCTGCCCTGCTCAGCTGTTTGATTTAGTTGAAAATCAACATCTGAACAGAGAACGAAAGCATTTAAAGACTGAGTAAAGGCTAATGATGCTTTATTGTAGATACGCTAACTATACAGGTTAGTGATTTATGTGGGGGAGTAATTTTGCTCCTCAGAGATGTCCTGATAACATTCTTGAAATACTTCTTATATAAGCTGCACTTAGTTGAAGATACTATTTTCTTCTGGATGGATTATTCAAGTACCAAGGCTTTAATAGGAGGCCCATGCCAAATAATGGAGTGCCTTGCAGAGACTGCTGAGTATTTTTCAGTTTCACAGTGCTACAACTTATCTATGCTGAACAGCCACAGGGCAAGTGAGAGATCTTGGGAGTTGTCACTGGTGGCTTGTTTTGTTTGTTTTTTTGTGTTTTTTTTTTAAATCAGTGAGAAGCTACAAGAGAAACTGCTGCACATTCACGAGGTGCACAGCCGTTACTTCTTTGTATAATGAAAGCTGAGATGAGAAGTTGATTGTGTTTGTAGTTATCCCAGCTGCAGCCATCATGCTGCAATTGCAGGAGCAGGGGAGGGGAACTAACTAGTGAGAGCACAAGGCCTTTAGTAAAGATACACAATAGGATGTAGGAGAAGAGAATTAATTTCCTAGATCTTTATAGTTTTGCCAATGATATCTCATGTTCCTACCCCAGTTTCTTCACTTGTAAGGAAAGGTAACCTGTTTTCTAGTCTGGGGCTCTTTTTTTAAGGAGGAAAGAATTAATATCAGACTTTTTTAAAAACAAACCTCAAACCAACATTAATAATGGATATTTAGGCACTTACCTTTCTGAGGGGCTGTTTACTTATATTAATATTGATGAGAAACAACTCTGAACGGTTTTTGAAGAGCTTGAATAGTTAGCATTCTTAAGGTGTGTCCATAACAAAAATGTTTGTAATAACTTCTGCTTTCTAAGGAAGCCTGAGCTTTTTTATTTTCATTTTAAATTTGCTTTTTTTCTTTTATTTTCTTTTCTTTTTTTTTTCCTGTTTTGGTGGGAATCCTTTAAGATCAAGACTGGGATAAAAAAGAGGGGCAGAGTGGTCAGGTGTACTCACTCTGCTATTGCCCTGGTACCATGATGGAGGATTCCAGAAATGCCAAATGTGTCATTCATCAGCATTCAGAAAACACAGACAAAGAAAGCCACATTACTGCAGCAGTACAGTATGGAAAAATAGTTGTTTCACAGGCACTGATTTTGTTTTCCAGAGGAGTCTTTTGCTGAGGAACTGTGATTGCAGAATGCTTTGTCTACAGCTTTAGCTTTGTGCTGAGCTGGAGGAAGGGAGAAGGAGTAGTCGTTCTTGTGCGCAGCTCTGGTGCTGCCCAGCAACCTGGTTGTACTGTCAAGGAAGAACAAGCCCATTTAACAAGTGGTAGGAGAGCACTGATTTTCTTAATCTTGTTTTTAGAGAGAAGCATGTGGGTAGGTTTTGAATGGTCAGGGAGTTACTGAAACTTGGCTGGAAGAGATTGATGTAATAATTATTCCCAGTGTGCTGAAAGGGTCAGAGACAACTAGACAACATTTAGTAAAGCCAGTTTCTAGCTGGTAAGCGTAGAGCTTCAGCTCGTATGGGGGAGACAGGGATGTACTCGGAGAGTTTTATATATTAGCCTTAGATCAAAAACAAAGTCACGATAATAGTCTTTTGAAAAGTTTTTTTAAAATTCTTCTGGTCCATTTCCTTCTACTGTAGGAATAAATAATTTGGGGGTGCTGTACTCCTAGGGCAGGATACCTGCAGCTTTGGCCTCATTCTTTTCCCCAACACACCTCATTCCCCTCTGCCCCCTGAATTTGAGCGTGAGCTGTGACAATTCCGGCTGAAAAAGAAATCCTGTAAAACGGGAGCTGGCGCTTACAAGGGGAAGTGTATTCAAATGATACTGCAACCACTGAAGAAGCGGTTGGACTGCTCTAGTTTGTGACATTCTGGACTAAAAGGATCCGAAAGGAGGCTGGGGGGGAGAAGAAGGAACATCAGCAACGATGTCGGTTAAGCTCAAAGAACCGTACGTTAAAGAGCCATGTCTTTGTACAGTTGTGTGCTAACCCAAGCCATCGTATCGCACCCATCAGCAAGTTCAGTGCTCCCTCTCGTGGCAGATTCTGACCAGTAAATCCATCGTAACTCATACCTGCTAGTGCTTATGCTTAGCTACGAGAAGTATCTGGCATCCAAGTATTTTAATGCTACTACGTACCAAGCTTAATAGACTTATAAACACAAATAGCACTGAATTCTTCTTTATTGACATTGGGGGAGAAAAATCTTTCACCATCTGATTGACTGAAGTTTGCCGAATGAAAATAGACAAAACAAATGTTTATGTACGTGCAAACATTGCAGATCAAACTGCTAAAAGAAATAACTAAAAGACAGGTCTTGAGCTAAGATCAAGCAGCAGAAAAATAGCAAATAGGTAAATGACTATTAAGTAGGTCTTACTTTGAAACTTCCCATTTAAACAAAGAATAAACAACAATAACACCACCAAATAAAGCCACAGCAGGTAATAGTTGCTCTTCTAAACTTTTATACACTATATATTAATCACTCTGTCTTTCAGTTATTTCCTCTGATAAAACTGACTTCTGTGAAGTCTCAGCAAGGCCATCTTGGCTAAAAGCATAACGTTAGACAGGAGCCTGTCTAATGCCCTGTTATAATGAAGAAATGGTGGGGTTTGGCTTCTCTTTTCTTTCATTTTCTTTGTTGAATATATCTGGAAACGAGAATCTGATTCTATGCAAATATTAGATTTAATTTTCCAATGCTGGCTGGTGTCTGAAGATCCTGGAACGAAAAGGTGGGTCTTGGTAAAGCAAGATTCTTCTTGGTCCGCAGGTAACATAGAAGAAAGTTTTTGTCTTTTTGTATAAACCATGTTTTATTAAATTGCCTTTTTTTTTTTTTTTTTGTAAACAGTTCTTCTGGGTTTATTTGTTAAGAGGTGAGCCATCATGGTGCTTCTCTATAGATATCTGACATTTCCATTTTGTCTTTAGAGGTCCATTTTGGCTCCAGGTCCAGGTTATGTCATTCTATTATACATCATCAGAGGCAGGTGTTCAGCTTAAATACTGGCAGATTTTCTCAGTAGGAACATGTTGAAGCTTCTAACTCTGCTAAACATATTAATTTGACTGTTACAATCCAAAAACTGTAAAAATGGTGGAATGGAAAGATACAAACAGTATTATTGACACTGTATTGTCAAATGTTTGCACTGAGACCCCATGTACCATAGATTTTATTTTTAAAAAATCATATTTATATCCATTTACATAAGACTTACACATTTTAAAAGAAATACATACACAGTAAATACGTAAATGTCTAGTATTTTACAATAAAACAGATGGAACAATGTAAAAATGAGTGGCTTCATTTGATAAAAGCTTTGGATGTGCACTACTGCCAAATTTCTGATGACAGAGATGCTGAGAGGATAGGTGGAGGTTGTTTTGTTTTTCTTTTTTAATAGTAATTTCAGTATTTTTTTTACTCTTGTTTTAAACTAACCAATACATAAAAGGAATATCATATCTGTTTGTCTGATATACCTTATGTGTTTTCTTCCCTATTACCCTGTTCTTGTAGAGAGTTTTAATGCTTTTTTTTTCCTAAGTAGTGGTAGTGCACTTCAGGTAAAGTAGAAGAAAGAGATGACATCTAAGGGAAAAAAATAAACATTAATTAGCAAGATTCTTTGATTCTAATTTGGTCTAGGATGAAATGACACCAGAAAATATTATACCACTAAGTAAGCTATTGCATGGTTTACTAAAATATGAGTTTTGACTATCTGAGGGAGACAGGCATTTGTTTAGATCTGCAACATAAATCTATTCATAATGCATTTTAATCTTTACTAACGTATGCTTGTCCTAGATCAAAACAAAATTGTGCTTATGTTCATTTTACAGTTGTTAATGTTTTGATTCAGCACTGGGGTTCGTTTCCTGCACCTGTACACTTTTGCCTGTTTGGCAGAAGGCTGAACACACGCTTTAGGTGTATAGACCTTGTTGACTTACTCTGTGATTCTCCTTGTTCACTGCAGTTTGAAAGCATTTATCTTTTTCCACCCTGACAATTTCTTCGCTATGGACCAGCTGTTTCCAGATTATCATTCACACCTCTTTGGAATTCTTCTCTAGCTATCTTTACAAATCCTCTTTGGAACCCTTCATTGATAAAGTACATAGTTGATTTTACCAAATCTGCTTTGACATTTCATTAGAAGAAAAGTGAAACTAGTATGTTCTACTGCCCCAGCCTGTAGCAATGAAACTGTCCTGGCTGAGCCTTCTGACTTGGTGGTGACAAGTATTTCATAAGAGAAAAGTGTTGGGAAAGCTTAGACAGTGTGGCTGGCAAATCCACTGGCTGTGTAATAGCATTGCAGATGCTCAGCTGGGCAACATACAGCCACCACAGCAGAGAGCTTGACCTGTCCCTTGTGCTCTGTGGTAAACTCCTCTGCAAGATTAAATGGCCAGACATCAGCAGTCTTAAATGTTCTTAAATTTCTGATCTGGAGAGTGCACTCAAACAAGGCTGCACAGAGTAGGCTCATGTAACTGTTCTGAGAATGCCAGTTCACAGTTTCCGGCAGCTTGTCATGGTGGTTTCAACAAATGGTTTTAAAAAATACCTGAAATGCAACTTGAAAGCATATGAGATGAACCCAGCTGTTGTGAAGAAACACCCTAAGACACTGTAAGGTTGTACCTAATTGGTGGTGTTGGCATAAACTATTTTGAAATACAAGGTTTTGACATTCTCTGTAAGAAAGGTGAGTAGCAGGGTGCAAGTATTAGCAGCCTGCTGTGATCACAGGCCATCTCATTTGTTCCACGTGCAACCTGTTTGCAGCTCTCATAAGTCTGCTCTTCATATGTGTATTCCCCTTTAGTATTAAAAAAAATCTCTTACATTGCTGTTGTACAATAGCTCACCCAGCTATCAGTCCCTGATTCTATGCACACAGAAAGTTTAGGCACCAGAGTAACACAACTACTGATGTATTTTAGGCCAGGTGTTACAAGCCTGGGTCTCAGTCTGGCCTGGATCTGAAAAATCTCAGCACGCATGTTGTAATGGATAATCTTCCCTTTTGTCCAAGTATGAATCGGTTCCTTCCACGAAGAAACTGTTGCTCAGCTTCTTCACAAAATTCTGAAAACTCTTCTGTTGCCCTTCAACCAACTTCACATCCCCCATATGAGCAGTTTTTGTTCATGTGTTCATCCCTGAGATTCAGGTAATTTGTTTGTTTTCAAGTTTGATATAATAGTGAAGGAAACCTTTTCATTTTTTATATAATTTACTGAAATCCAAAATTATTTTAACTTGCTCTTTGTTTTCTAACTTGCATGACATTTTGAAACTGCACTTAGGAACAGTGCATATACTTAAGTTTTAGTTCCCACCATCCTGTTGCTTCTCTAAAAGGAGTATATGGTAAGTGAAATGAAATAGTAGTGTATGTGTCAGTCATCCTCATATATTAGCCTTTGCAGTTTGGATGTAAATTTGATATTCTTACAGAGCATCTCAAGCATTTAAGATTAGAATGTAATTGGCAGAATAGGGGACAAGCAGCAAGTACTGATCTGAAACATATCACTGATTCTTGAAACACCACCAATACTCCTATAGAAATTGAAGTTAACTTGTATATCTTGTATAACTTTGTATAAACATCTTTTTCCTCAAAATACCCAACGCCCACGTACATACACTGCCAGCAAGGTTTGCTACCGTACTTCCATTTGTGGATTGCTACTTTTTAAATAATTTTTGAATACAGTGGGAATAAACAGTTTGGATAATCTTAAATTAATTTTTGTTAACATACCAATTTTCAATTTCTGCCCTTGTTGCACTCTTCAAACCTATTGGAAACTATCACCTCCTGTGCCTGGCCTGTTACTGTTGGCCAAATAGATGGCTTGGTGTTTAAGTTTCATTTCTTGGTCATACTTTATTGCTTTCAACATTGCAATTTTGAAGCATGTAGAAGAAAAGATGCATCTCTGCTATCAGTTCTGCCCCACTGAACCCCGTGACAGTACTGTCATTGACTTTACTGGCATAACACCAAGCTCTCATCTATACACATGTACACATAAAAAGATGCGTATAGTTTACGTGCTTCATCATCACCTTTGAAAAAACTTACCTATTTTAGGAAAAAAATAATCTCCTGTGCTTATTTTTCAGTGGTGGCATGAAAAGCTTCCTGTTCTGCTAGATTAAGATTTTATACTCTCACAGTCTTGTGAAGATCTTAAGCCTTATGTCATCAGCAGGATTCTGAGCAAACTGTTTTCCAATGGTAACTCTTGCTGTTCCTAAGCACTTTTTGAACATGCCCAGAATGAGTGAAATCTTGATGGCCCCAAGCCTCTCCCAGTCTTGGGAATCTAAAAAAAAGGACTTTCTTGCAGATCCTGGTGTATCTTGCCTACAATATGTAAGAGCATGTTCAATGCCTGGTGAGGTTTTGGTGCTATCCAAATATTCTTTCCATCTGCCCTACAATCCATTGAGTAACTAAATGGAAAATAAAACTGCTTTACTGAAAAATATTAGCGTGAAATGGTGCCATATTGATGAAAGCGCTCACCATGTTAGTATTTTTTGCAAAACTTATGATGTAGCAGAAAACAGTGTATTTCCACAGAACTCTGGAAGAGTGAATCTGTGAGATTCATAGCCTTGTTCAAAAGATAAGTGGTGAGAAATGCAACATGAATTTCAGTGCTAGATTTGATCCAAAGTTGCATCCAGCTCAGAATAGCCTTTTTTTCCCCACTGGTCAATTCTTAATTATTTGAGAAGTGCAAGAATCTCTGTAATAGATAACTTTGGAAGATTTTCTGTATAGGGGAAGTTTTGTTCTAGCTTTATGCAGCTACATGATGATCTAAATTGAGCCATATCTCTTGTTTTTTTTTTTAAAAAAAAGGTAAATCTCTTCTGCTTTACCAGCTTTTTTTCTTCTGTCTCTCCCTAGCTTCTGGTAGAACTACTTCAAGTTTTCATAAAGTAAATTATTCACTCCCTGTGCCTACTGCTGTCTCCAATTCTAGCTTTAAGTTTGAGACTGTACAAAATACATTATGGTTGCTGGTCTCTCATCTGAACAGAGTTGCCTGAAAACTTTTGTCTTATCTGATAAAGTGGTTTAAGCAGAAAGGACCTGCTGTTTGAGATGAGGAAAAGAACAGCACAGCATCTCCTGGACTGAGCTTGAGACTGTTGTGATCAAATGACCAATGACCACCCAAGTGAGTCTGAGTTAGGTCCTCTGCTCCATGCTGGCTCTTGCTTGAATAATGCCAAGGAACACTGGGTGTAGTGTACAGTTATAAAGAGCTTTCATGATGGCCCCTTATGAATACTCACAACAATTCAGTGCTGGCTTCTTTGCTAGGCCTTGTCAGCATGAGTATGTGCGAACTGTTGAGCTGTCTAACCTCTGCAGTCGTGATGAAGCAACTGCAAATTGCAAAAAAAAAAAGAAACAAACCAGAACCTCTTTAGAATCACGAAGAAAATAAATCAGTCTGCTTCCCACTGGAAGGGTGGCTATTAAATTGCTCTGTAGCTTTCTATGACATGATCTGGGCACGGTTCAGAACTCAGTTTCTTCACATCTCATATGAAGATGTCATCTTCATGACAGATACTGAAATCTGTCTTAAGTGAATGCAGTTCAAACCTCAATTTTGTCTTTATTTTGTTGTAAGTCCTAATATTGTATGTATCATGCTGTTGAAATACTGTAGCGGTCTTAGCACTGGGAGACAGGAAGCCAAATCCTGGATGAAGATGTAGGTCTTCAAAGCTACCTACCTTCAAGTCTACTGAGTTCAGTACCCAGCTCAATAATAAACTATGTGGAAGACCTCAAGTATATCACTGAATCTCCCTTGTGCCTTAGTTCCCCATCTGTAAAATGGGAATCATATCTTCTACATCACAGCATGGCTAGAAGATGAAATCTGTGAATGTTTGTAAGGTTCTTAGTACTACAGTAATGATGTGGGCCATGGAAGTGCCTAGGGAACTAGTACCTTTATTTCTACATGGAATTTGCCTTGGAACGGATTCTTGTCTTACAGCTTCATGATTTCTAAACAGTGCAGGATTAAAAGCAAAGCATGCACATGAGCAGTGGAGTCAATGGAATTCAGTGATGCAATCAGTAAATTATTCTATCTCTAATTGCACCTATAAAGCATTGTTTTTAAGGGTGAGAAACTTTAATGGAATTCAGATGGCAATATTGTCATACCAAGTTCCTTCAAGAGGTAGAGAATGTAATCACCACCAGCAGTGTATTAAATTACTTTGAGACAAGTCTACTACTCATCATACACCTAAGTTCTCTCATGAGGAAATAAACAGCAGTATTGAAATGGGCCAATCTGTGTACTGGTACTTCTCAGAACTTCAGGCAGGTATACATGGCTTTATCATCCATATACCTGAAGGAATAGCTGCGATGGGATTTGTCCCTTCTCCCTACACTCTTACAATGATTTTTTAATTCTAATTATTTTTAAATTATGATCTGCTTGTTACTTTTCCAGTCATTGCTGTGTTAGTGCATCTTTTGGAAATTAAAAGATATCTAGAGGAAATTAAGACTGGTATGCAGTGACTTAATTAGTACCTGAAATTCAGCATGTGCTAACTACACTACCCACCTAATTGTTATTAGTCGTTAGCAACTTGAGTTATTTGATGGTCAAGGCTAAGCTAGTTAGTTTGAAAGTCAAATGGGAAAATAAAGGTGATAGCCCTTCCTAAGTTCATGCTCTAAAATACAATCCACCTGCTAGAGAGGCTAATGAGATGAAAAATTTGCTTAGATATTATACACAATCTTCGATGAAAGTCGGTAAATTAATTCCTCTCTGAATGTTTCCTTTGCAGACCTAGGATGGCTAGATTGCCTTTTCCCCCCCTTTTTTTTTTTTTTTTTTTTAAATAAACACTGACAGTCTGAAGCAAACCTGGAAAAAATCAATAGCGTGCCAAGTCAGTGCTTTTCCATTCCCTAATTCGACTCTCCCAGACTCCGTTCATCCTAGTAACACGAACGCAGGCACTCTGGTGCAAGATAGACATGCACTAAAAGTCAATTGAGCATGCTAGAATAAGCCTCTTGCTTTTCAACAGTAAGTGCAGAAATGACTGCATACCATCAGTCGCCATCTTCCGTGACTGCCCCGATGTTGTGGTTAATCTGAACCCGGCTGGCAGCGTTTCTGAGGAGCCTGGCATCATGCTGATCCCGTGAACCTCACGCGGAGGAAACTGTCGTCGCCAGGAGGGGCCACGTCTGAAGTTCTTGTCATCGCTCTGTCAACACACAGAGTTGTATTCGATAAAGCAAAATGAAATTTTTTGATTAATTATCCTGCTGTCTGCTGCCTCTCCCACTGACAAACGTATTCCACAACAGCTACCCTGCTCTGTTGCACTGCATCCAGTAACTGCAATGCTTTAGTAAAGTAAATACTTTAGAAATATTAAATGCTAGGGTGGAAAACTTTTCTTAAATCTCTGGCTTGATACAGTAGAGGGTTTTAGTATCAGCTTAAGTAGAACATTCTTAAAAGTGAGATCTCTTCCACATACAGTGACAGAAAGCGCAGTGGTTTGTTACTGCATTAGGAGGCTTACATGAAGTGCTAATACAGAATTAAACACTCATGTGCATGCACAGAATTCACAGGCATCTCAGATTTTCAGCAAACCCTTACAAGTGTTATTCTTCCTCACGCACAGAAATCCAAAATTTGAACATTTTTGCAATGGATTCTTACCTTAAGATGAATATTTTGCATAGGTGGATTTGAGATTCCCCATCCTAGATAACTGCCCCCAATCCCACTCTAGTATATACTGATGAACTTTGAAGAACCAAAAAAAACCCAACCCCACCAAAAATCTGCTTTTCTTCTTTATTCTTAAAGAAAAGATGTAAGTGTCCTAAAGAATAGGTTGCACAGACATCCCCCCTGCCACCACTTGCTCTAGCCAGTGAAATTTCTGCTCCTTTCTCCATGTTTCCTCTACGGAAAATGTTCTCTTAAGGTAAGAGTGCAGTGCCAAATTTAGCATCCAGGATGATAAGAAGATGTAGCCATACTGAGGTTACTTTAAAAACCTTGATTGGCATTTCCTAATTTTTTCTTAAAGCTGTAACTGACTTTTTAACCGTATGTGAATTAACATGTCTTCATGCATTCAAATTTAATTTTTATATTTTACTGTGATATTTTATAAATACTGAAAATAAAATTAATTACTTCCTCAAGTCGTCTTTCAGTTCCTAGTGCTAAAAGGTTGTTGTATTCTCTCTCAAGGATCTGCCGTGCCTAGAGATATCAAAGTAAAAAATTAAAATGGTTGAAGAGGAATAAAAGGCAATAATGGGTACAGATTAACCAGAAGTAGCATGAGCAAACTTGCCTGGGTGTTTTGTGTTGGAATCTGTAACAATAAAGCTAAACTGCTGTAATCAAAGTTTTCATCCAGTGCTATAAGTGAACCATGTACACCACTTTCTAGAATATTATTTGCATATTCTCGGAGGCCAATAGCTTGTATCCAGCGTATGACTCGATCGTTGCTCCATACCAGCACATCTGTAAGGACATAACACTGGTTCAGTCTCCTGATAGCCGATAACATCTGAACTATACAGGTTGTGCATGCACTGTGGACGTCACACTGCTTTATTTCTCAAATGAGGAATGCCAGCAAACTATTTATATAGCTTTAATTGCTTCAATATCTCCTATTCAAAACCCAAGGTATGGCGGAAACGGTGATTTTCGCTTCCTTCAATTTAAAGGTTTATTCTAAATAATGTTTCCAAAGGAGACAGGTGCCTCCAGAGGGCACCTCCAGAATGCAATTCTGCCCACCTCCTACAGATACCCTTTTCAATTCTAAGGCAAGATTTTACAGTTTAAAAGTGCAAGGACACAGGAGAAATATCTGTTCCTCAAGACTTCACTGGAGAGTTTTGTACTAAACATTTTGAGAGTCAGGTCAGCACCTACCATTTTATAACTTGCCATAAAGCAAACTGTGTGTTCACAATTTTGGAGACTAGAACTATTTTTAGTTCAGAAAGCTGGTTAGACTGTTAAGGTCCATGCCAATTATAAAGCTAAGGCAACAAAATGAGCTAGGAAACCATTTCTGAGGATTTTGCTGTTATAAAAAAGTATCCTACCCTGCCTGTAAGATTAAAAGAAAGTTACTTCTACCGCTCTTTATACTTGCAAGAGGGAAATGTGACACTGAGTTTTGTGTTACTAAGTGATGAGGCTTTTTCCTGAGCCCTTAAAGAAGTCCAGCTAATGCAGCTGTTCTGGGAGCAGGCATTCTCCATCACCTGACCAAGAGCATCCCAAACTTTGGGGTCAGGATTGGCTGAAACACAGCATGGCAGCCAGGGATCACTGAGACCTGGGACCATGGCTAACTGACCAATGCACAAGGGGATGAAGGCTGGGTGAAGGAGGCGATGGGTTATTACCCTTGTCCTAGAGGTGACTAGCATTGCAGCAACATCAGAATTTGAGACCAATACCTAATTCCCCCAGGTCAGTCTCCAGCTACACACACAGGCTGACTGACACTGATGTCTCCACACCCAAGTCAAAGTCTTTGCATTGGTGCATGCCATCATCTGCCTTGAGCAAATGCACGCTTTCACTGTAGCCATTCCTCCTCTTCATCCCCTTTTTTTAAGCTCTTCCAACTGGCATTGTGCTTGAGAAGTGCTAACTACTGTATTCACTAGAGCTGCAAATGCTTAAAGGAATCGAAGGATTCACTGCTGATAATGGGAAAAAACCCAACAACCCTAATCGTTACATATAAAAGGAACCATGCAGTGAGCCTGCAACTGCTCTGGAGAGCTTTACACAGAAAAATACTTTTAAATCAGCTGTTAAACCTTCTAAGAAGGCCAGTTCTGTTAGGAACTATTCTTATATACCAATCAACTGCCTCAGTCGCCACCCCTCCAGGCAACATTTTCTATGATACACATTTTGAAGTAAGAAATAAAAGGCAAAGGTTTTCAAAAGCAGGAGCAGTGTTAGGGTCCTGACCCTGTGTTGACTCCAGCATGTCCCACTGGCTATTTGGCCTTCTGCTTCTGAGACTAAAAGAGGCTGGGATAAGATTTGTCCCCAAAATGCAATTTAGCAAAATGTATGTATCATCAAACCGCCATTCAGAACTGCCCCAATTTAGCGAAGTACTTAACTGTGCCTAATTTAAGGCGATCTGAGGACAGATGGACTTACGTTAGTTTTACTTAAAGCACATGCTTAAATGCTTTGCTAAAATGGCATGACAAGGGGTTAATAGTGTCAAGCTTCAAAACAAGAAACATTCCCAGTATTCATTCCCAGGAACTATCACCTTTGATTTCATGCTGACTCATTTCTCTTCGCTTTTCCAGTTCTTTTCTATCATAATTCAACCTCTTTAAACACATGATTCCATATTGCAAGCTTGTTCTGTTATTTAAAGAGAAACATTTAAAGAGTTAATAAAGATAATTTTGAAGATGGGAACATATGTAGGATGTATTTCCTGCATTTCACATGAGGTGTTTCATGATGCCCATGTAGCAAATCTTGAGGACAGAGGGGACAGCAAAACCATTAAAAAAACATAGATTTCAAAAATGAAATGGACAAACCCAAAATGAATATGTTGAATAAATGTTCTAGCATAAGAAACCCAAAATATCAAAAATTGTATTGAGAAAAGGTCAGCCCTTGCGAGCGTGAAATGTTTTGTCAAATCAGGCCTCAAAAAAGTGACAAATATGACAGTACATTAAAAAAAAATCCACTTCTTGTCACATAAACATCATTCTCCCTGAAGTCTAAATGCCTTTATTTCCATATTTCCAATTTAGCTTCCTGGCTTATCCCTGGATAACCCAAACAACTGTCAATTTGCTTGTACTGTTAACAGCTTTTATGCGCTACACACAATAGCTTTTCATTATTATGAGATCTCAGGGGTTCAGATCTTAGTCTACCATTTTCTGATACTTTAAACTACTTAATAAATTATTACTGTTTCTGTATTGTCAAGGCTTTATTTATATATTAATGGTTCCCTGCTCATTATGAAATTTATCTGTACCAATACCTTAGTTTTGAGAGACATAGTTGTAATGCGGTTGCTCTTACCGAAGGAATCTCTCTCAATTCAGATATCTGACACTTAGCACTTACTTTTCTGTGTGGTTTTCCAAGCCAGAACAACAGAAAGTCGTTTTATTCTGTGCAGCACTGAGTCCTATATCAGACATAAAAGTCTTTATACACGTAGTCTTTATGCAAACATACCGATGAAAGCTATCCACCATTTTTAAGTGCACACGCAGATCTTTCTTTGTCAGATGATCTAACATCCTCGCATCTACCAGGCATTCCATAAAATAACTTCGGTACTGAGGTAAACCCAGACTGGGGAGCCATTCGTTACCTATCCATTCATGGTTCATATCACCATAAGCCAGGGTCTACAGGGAAAAAAAAAAAGAGGAAAAGGGGGAATAAATTCTTGAGTTTGTTCAAGGTTGCACCACAGACTGAGGACAGAATATTTATCTGCTATGCTTGCTTCTGGTAGAAATTCCTAGCTTAGAAATCCTGACTAAAAACAAAAAAAACATTCTGTTTTTACATGATTCTGACATTGGAGGTGGAAGCCACTGTGAGATATGTTACTGATAGCAAACAAGACACAACAGGCAAAACTGCTATCTTTTTAAATTTTAAGCAATCTTTTTGTAATAAGAAATAATAGTTTAAATGTTGAGTTTTAAAGGCAAGCAAACTTATTACATAACCAAAATGTGTTTGTTTCATAATGTTACTTGCCTTCAGTTGACCTTCTTGAATACTTATGCTAGGCAAATCCTACACTGAACTTGGCAATACAAACACGGCCCCAGAGAGTCAACTGAAGTTTGTGTCACTGTTTAGTGGGGGCTAGGATTTCCTAAGCAGGATCTAATGACACTTCACAGGTACACACCTGTGGGCCTTTTGAGACTAAAAGTTAATTTCAGTTGTTTGTCAGCCAGGCTTACATTCGCCATCAGTCTTCACCATCAGTCAGAGCCGGTGATCAAATACATTCTATTAATGAGATATTTTCAGCTGTGAACAGCTTAAATCTAACTGCATCATATGTGGAGCTCAATAAATTAATTATTTAGGATAGGAGCAAATCAGATTCCTCCTAGAAGCTAGCATTCAGGCATTAAGCTACTTCACTGTTCAGATAAAATTTCAATAGGGTGAAGATGAAAGTGTATGAAAAAAACCCCACATGCATGTTGAGCTATTTTTATATGGGTTGCACAATTTAGATGCAAAATAGATTTTTACATCTCACTACTGTCAATTTTTTTGGTAATCCTAAAACTTAACAGAAAAGAGGACTCGCAAATTGCAAGATTAACACCTCCTCAATAGGCTGTGCTCAGCTTTGAGCATGTCTTTCAAGCCTAACTATCTTTTTGGTTTTGTTTTTAATGTCTCCTGTCATTATAGACAAAAGGATAACACAGTGCAAGCCAGATGTATTTTCTATGGGGGAAAAAGTAGTCCCCTCATCTCTTGTTCTTGTGAGATTTTGAAGAGAAAATTAATGCATAAGTAAAGACAGTAAGATTGTGTAAAAGTGTGCATGTATTAGAGGGAGAGAGGAAGAAGTTGAAAAATAAAATTAATTGATACTCTAACTAAAGCGAAAAATTTTGTTCCTAATTATACAGGACTATTTGTAGGCTGATAGTTGGGTGTGATTTATACGATTGTTCTAAAATAAATTTGGTGTAATTTTAGAAATGTTAGATCTCAAACTCTTGGCCTATTTTATTAGCCTAATCTCGAAAATAAGGAGTATATTTTTTCTAGATTTAGCTGGGAGGTGGAAGATGTCTCTGGAAGGTAGCTATTTTAAGAAAACTATTTACAGCATATGTACCTCTCTGTGCTTTACCCAGCAAACCTGTCCAGAGAATATTTTCTCTGTATTAGATAAACTCTAAAATGTGTAAATCATAATTCAATTATTGAGGTATTGTCACAATGCCATACTTCTCTGTGCATATTGATACATTGTTAATTACATTATTATTAGCTTTGCATTCAAGAAAATCATGTAAAAGGGTCATACCTGAGCCCAGCTGCCTTCTTCAGACTCTTTCTGTGTTATCAGCAGGAAGCAATTAGTAAAGCAGGTAAAAAGACAATAAAAATGAGTTATAAAAAGATGCGGTTTTCATGTATACATTAATCTCAGTGCAAATGAAAATATACATGTAAAATGTGCCAATAAAATATCTCCAGTCAGTGGCAATGCTTTGGGCTAAACTACCTTAAAAATTACAAGACGAAACCCGTAAAATCTTAGGAGGGCAAATCTAGCTAAGTTTTCAAGATATAAATTCATTATAGCTTGGTGAAACTTTACAGCATTATCTTAAACACTTTTTATGGTTTCACAATCAAAACACAACCATTTACTTACAGAATTGGGCATTAGAGATGCCATTTTTGTTTCTAGTTAGATTTTGCAACATTCACAACAAAAAGCTGTCTTCTCGTGAAAGTATTGTAAAGGAGCTTTTTATATAATAATTTTTATGGAAAAACTATATTTTTCTTGCTGGCCAGTTAGATAGGATCAACTCTACTTCCAGTCAGTCGGGTGTTGTTATATTTATATTTATCTTTACCAATAATACAAAATTGAAAATGAGATCAGTTGTAAAAAAAAAAATAAAAAAAAATCGATGAGAATCTGTGTCATGAATGTTCATGAGAAAACTTAAAACATTATAGCAAGCATAAATTTCTATCAAATAAACCTTTACTGCATCACACTTTAGCTTTAGTACCTCCCCCACCATTTATGGATTGGGCTGACTATAAAGTTTTCCAAACTGAAGATAGGTTTTTCAGACACCTCACTATAGGACTGTATCATGTTTTATAAGCTCTGTTATGGAGTTATGATGTAATGCTAAAAACAAAATCTAAAACAACATATGTTCCAAGTGAAAGAAAAAAGTTCTAATAAAATCTATTAACATTTATTTTTGTCCCCACCAAGCAGGGAGAGGTTTGACAAAAATCAATAAATAAATGACACACTCCATGCACCCTAAATCAAACGGCATGAATACACGAGTATGGACATGAAAGACTCATCATTAATGAAAACACTGAGTTGTGTATTGTACCATTCTCAAGCCTTTTCTTATTTTTTTCTATATCAGCAGATATAAAACTATGTTTGGAAGACATACTAGGGAGTAGAGTACAGGGCAAATATTGCACCTGTAACTGCAACCATTTCATTTCACCAAATGAGGTTTCACACTGGCAGTGAAACTATTATGTGCTGTAAAACTCCAATACTGGTTTTAGCTTCACACAATTTTTATGATCGCAATACAGTTTGTAATTTCTTTTGCTGAGAAATGATGTAACTGTCCTTTAAATTCAATTTCACTGCTCCCTGCAACTTTCTAACGGCATGCTTAGGAAGCGTCCTACAGAAGACAGGACATCTGTGCTAAAGCAGACACAGCCTAGTTCTCTTTCAAGCACCGAAACCATTTTGAATGGAAGCGGAAAGACTAACCGTTTTAGCTGGAGCAGCAAGATTTTCCATTTCTTCATGGGTCACCCAAACATTGCCTGAGGGCTATGGACAAGGCCCACAGGGAGGCAGGTGAGATCCACATTAGGTAAGCAGTGGTAAAGAAGAAAGGCAGCACCACTGTAAGTTAACAGCGTATAGCATCACCATCAGCACAACCATGTTCTTGCCTCTACCGAGCTGCAACTAGAGACAACTTTAGACAACTTGTTTTGTATCTTTCGTTAGAGGATGCTGAACAGACGTGATGGAGCATTTCAGCTAGAACTGATGGATGAAATCCAGCAGAGCATCATCACAAGGGAAAGAATAATAATTAAGATGCATTTCACACACAAGTGGCAAATACAACCTTTAGCTCATAGCTCTGTCTGGAGGTGAGCCTGTGAAACTACTATTCCTCATCCTATTGTTTTCAGTCAGATTATTACAAGGAAAATGGGATGAGGCAGGGGTGGGGTGTGGAAGTCTGCTGTGCACATAAGGTGTTATGGGCTGTGTTTTCTTGACAGCTGAAGGAAATTAACTCCTTTCCTAAGGAAGTGGGGAGGCAGAAACACTTGGGACTTAGAAATACACATGCCAGGGCAGGCCAGCTTTGTGCTGACGATTAGGGAGAATTAAAAAAAATAAGGTAAAATTATTCCCAATGTTTCTAGCTCAGATCTACAGTTTTCTCATTTCAGAGGCATCAGTGTGCTTATGCTTTGAAATATGCTTTTATACTCTTAAAATCAAAATTAATTTTGTTTAGTAATTCAACATCTTGTTGAGTCTATACTGCTTTACTTAGGTGAAATCCATTACGATTCATAGTCTTGCCATGGTTATAACATATTCAGCCATTCTGAGGGGAGAAAATATCAGGTGGGGAACTATAATATTTAAAGACCCTTAGCAATGTGAAGATAAAAGGCCAGTCAATAGGAACATTAGAGTTCTGTTGCCCAGTTGCTCATATAACTCAGTGGTTCAAGGTATCTCAGTTCTCATTTCCACCATCATCATTCTTAAAATCATTCTTATTTTATCTTAGTATTAGAAGTCTGGGGTGCACTATTTGAGTACTAGCCTTCATCCTTTACTTCTGTGTCATGTTTCCCTTCTGATCTGATTTTTTTTTCTTTTTTTTTGTTTTGTTACAGTCTCTGTTGCCTCTTTCACAGCCATCACCATCAGCCTCTCAGCTTGAAACCCCCCCTTTTGTTATCTTGTTTCTTTTTCTCCTCATCAGTTTGGCCTGTTTTTCTTCATTTTCCACTAAAAGGTGCTTTTTATCTATAGCACATCCATTCTTACTCTCCCCTAATGTACTTTCTTGGTCTTTTTGATATGTTCCCCTCTCCTTTCAGACCTGTATCCCTGTGTTTCTTCTTGCTTCCTTCCCATCTGCTGCCACTCACTCTCCCCCCTCTCACCCTTCCTCACCAAATGCACACACTCCACTTCTCCCTTCATACCTCCAATCACTGCTTCTCTTAAAAGCATGAAGAAAGTCAGCTGACTCAGATTAGATAACATTTGAAAGGATGCATAACCTCTCCCACTCCTGCCTCCCTGCCCCCTCCTCCCCCCCAAAAAAGAGAAAAACAATCTGATTTGGTGGGAGGCATGACTTAAAGGAAGAGAAAGGCAAAAATACAGGCAAAATTACAAATAAGATGCACAATAATACTGATCATTTAGGTAACATCAAGGTTAATCAAAAGCATGACTTACAAAAAATAAGAATAACTGCTAAAGGAAAAATATCAGTGATCAACAATCAAGTGAGTGATGAACAGATCCTTCTAAGTCTCTGTAGGACAGTTCCCACTGATTGTGAAGTGTGTGTTACCATAGAGCCACTCTGTACTACAAAAGTCTTTCTACAGACTCCTGCAGAGTGAAGTGGGGAAGAAAAAGTTAGCTGAACAGGACTCACTGTTCTGGATGTTGGAGGTGCTGATGGACTCGTCAGTGATACCATCTCCTGGATTGCTAATCGGAGCTTTAAGCGATGAAGAGGATTGCTGATGCCAATTTCTCTTTGAATCTCAGTATCAGACAAAGCAGACATAATAGCTCCACTCTTCACGTTGGCACGGCAGGCAGCAACATACCAGGCTGGCATGCCTAGCCAGAGCTGTCGAGAGAAAGGCCACATTCATCCAAAGCATTGCTTCATTTCTCAAATGAAATTAACCATCAAGGCACCTATCAATCTGACTAAGTGGGGTAATACACACAAATGAGTATTACCATCATAGCCTTTAATAAACCAAAATTGTTTTAGAACCTTTGAAATTGCCACGGCTTCATGTGAACTCTTTTTGGTGCTTTTATTGTAACCAGAACTTTAAAAGTAAGGGATGCTTTGAATTATTTTGAGAGCTATGTGCTTCTATTGCCTGAGCTACTCCTTTCCCAGGCCTTTAATGAGCAAGTAGTGGCACAAGTCAGTGTTACTGCCCTTTTGACAGTCTTATCATATCCAGAAAACAATCTATGAGGAATTAAGTAATTTTTTTCACTTTTGTACTAAAATGGTTTTCTCTCTCTTTCCAAGTTAGTCCCCACAGTGTACTCACAGGGCACAGTTTCACACTTTTCAGCTTTTATTTTCTTGGTAGAAATAAACCAAGCACAGTGCAGATAACCAACCTAAGGAGGACTGAGCTTACTGTAAATCTGGGAACAGTCTGGTGTGGTGTCCCAGCTAGAAATACAGCTTAGAAGTTGCAGCAAAATGTAAGCACAGCTACATCATCTGTGCATTTAGAAGATATGTACTTGCCACTTCACGCTTTTCCTCTCCTTATGTCAGTCTTACTAGCCTAGGTCAGCAACAGCCCCTTGCTTCACCACTTTTAGTCTTTTCTTGTGAGAGCTATTCTCCACTTCCAGCAGTCTTTCCTGGGACCTACTGAGTATGAATTCTTTTAGATTTTCTCAGCTTTCTCATTTTGTGCTGTCTCATTAATATGATTGTTGGCGTCTACAGATCTTTGCTCCCAAAGAAGATAATTCCATAGCAGGCATACATACATGTGGGAAGATTTTTCACAGTGTGAAATACATTACGCTATAGAGAAATGTGTGAGAAGGATATAAGCAGTGAGTGCCAAAATCACTGAGATTTTGGAAAACAAAGACATACCTTGCTAGGTGCTTAACTCCAGGAGACTGATAGGCTCTGTGAAACCTGACAGGAGAAGATACTTCTCTGGACAGTAGCCCTTCCCTGCCCTCTCTCATCACCCTTTTCCAGATCACTATCTCATGTGGGTTGGTGCTGTGAATTACATTGTTTTAGTACATAGCTCTCCCCACTGGGAGGAAGAAGCATAATGTATAACAAAAGATTTCCACTGAGCAGCAAAACAGCTACTACCCTAGCTTCTGTGACACTGAGTGTCGAAGTGCATATATCACCCTTCACTACTTGACTTTCAATGTATCTGAGTGTACATACTTCTGTACACATAAAGTTTATATACACATTTATACAGGTACCTAACTTTGTTAAGTATAGATCTGTTGTACTTCACTGTACAGCTAAATAATATAAATATAAATGTCAAAAGCACTTTTCAAACGTACCAATTAGTTACTAATGGCTTGTAGTAACATCGTATTCTATTCCACTGTTTCTGAAATAGAAACCTGTCCATCAGCGCACAATGCAGTGATGCTGTGTGATAGTAGCCATTGTATTCTACATCTTCGGGTTTTTTTATTAGTTCTGGGTAGATGACAATTAACGACCACCTGTGTTTGAATTTCAGTGGGATACAGCGACTGTGAAAGTAAGTGAAGTCATCAAGAACTTTACCTCTCTGTACATCTCAAATAGGCCATCGGAATTAGCTGATTGCATTATTTAATTTTTTCTTTTGATAATGGCGTACTAAAAGAGGATACAAGGTCAAAGAAATTATTAAAAATATGCCATCAATAAACTCACCAGCAAATCTGGAAAGCAGAGACAAACTGTAAGGTTTTTTATCTGATTTCTCACAGTACAGGAAAGTACTGTCTATTTATTAACAACTCTATACCTTATCTGGGACATATTTACTTAAAAGACAGCTGTTAGGTCACTTTTATGACACAGAGAAAACAGACTTGAATGTCAGATTCCAAACGAGCTCAGACAGGCTTCTCTGTACTGACTCCTGATGTATCACTGGGCTTAAGAACGACTGCATCATGTTTCAAAAAGCCCTTCCCACTGATGGGGTGAGCCACTGCCCCCCACCCAATGTTAGTCTGAACCGTGCAAAGATGGTCTAATTCCAACTAACTGTAATGAAATACAAAGTTTCATTAAAGTCAGAAAATACAAAAAAAAATTATGTAGATTACACCCAGATGCACTTAAACAAAGGGCCATGAGGAAACCATTCATAGCGTTAAGATCTATTTAATATTCTCATTTAATTTGACATTAATTTTTTTCATACGTGTACTTGAAAAGCAGGAAAGCGTAAATACTGGGAGTTATTCACCCTGCAGAAATAGATTCAAATGTTTGCCACTCATTAGGCAAATCAGTTCTTTAACAAATTAGGTAAATTAGTTCTTCAACAAACAGCTGTCTACACCAGAAAAATGCAGTTAGATGAAAACAGTCTCTAAAAAGAGGGCACAGTAATTGTTCTAGGCAGAGAACCCAGATACCAAGATTGATATACTTTTCTTTTTAGTTAAGAAAGCCCACAGTTCTTAATATATATTTCAACTATGTCAGTGCTACATACAAATGACAAGAATAAATGCTATGGCTGAAAAGTTATGCCCTGAAAAGTTTGGAAATGTCACAATTGTGATGACATATACTTCTTTAATTTGGCCTTTGTCTCCTTTAATATTAATTTTGGTTTTTAGTCCAAGGGTCACATATTATATTATCCCCAGGAGAGTATGAAGTGCACACACTGTCCATCTGCTGACTGAATGCACTGATGCTCACTGAATAAATGTGGTACTTCTGCCCTCATATCTTTTTATTATCAGTATTCAATCTGCATTGAATACTGCAACATAAACTTCCTCATGGGCTTTCCTGTGCTACTCTCATCATATTTCCCAAGAAGTTCATAGACATCATTTCTCTTTACAGCCCCTGTGTGAGACAGTGGGAAGCATATCCTATTTTGCAGCTAAGGATGAAGGCAAAAAAGATTAGGGCTTAACTCGTCAGAAATGTCTTCAGATTTTGGATCACTCTGGAGGACATCAAGGGCAGATTTTACTCAGTATTCAGAAATGTATATACCTTTGCATGTTCACCTTTCCAGCAATCATCTTTGACTGTAATATTGAATATTTCTGATTGATACAAATCTGGTTACAGAACTCTCAAAGTCATACTAAAAAGTCAGGTAGTGGCCAAATTAATGAATGTTCCGTATTAACAGAGGGTTTTTTGGAAGGAAGATACCATCCTATTTTCCAAGGTCATGCGCAAATGCTTGAACTGCCTTTCTGCAGTTTTTATTTCATCTTTTTCATTAGGTACCTTCTTCAGCAGTTCCAACATGAAGCAGAAATTTTGTAGGCATTAGCTGCTTTCATTCCTCACCCTACATTTATTCCCTGAACATACTCCTGTTAAAGCTTTGGAGGGTTTTTTTTTTTTTCATTGAAGGGAAAAACCTCTACAAATTCTATCAGATGATCAATGGGTGATACCCACAGCAGACACAAGAATAGGTGGGAATATATAGAGACACTTGTTATAGACATGGAATAGACACCTGTTTCTTGAGCCAACAAAGAGCTTGTATCTGCATTGAACTGACACAGCCTTGCCTTGCCATGTAAAAGTGACTGTATTTGTAAAAGAACAGACTTACTTTCTGCCTTCTCCTCCCCTCAGTATCTGGGTAAGTAATTTCTAAATAGTTCCTCACCTAAAACATTCATTGATTGTTGTCTAAATTGATGGACAGCTTTTCTGAATGTATCTCTGGGGGGGGGTCCAAAGTCCATTCTTTTACGCTCTTCAAATAAAGGTGAGCTCTCTGCAGATCAGATTTCAGAGATGAAGGCACTGCCTGTCCAGTCAAACAGATTTCAACCTGGATCTTGCACATTCCAGGTGAAAGTGCCAAGAACACCATCTCTTCTTCCTGTTCTGAGTGATATCTAGGTAATTCAGCCCTTTCCCGTTACATTTTAAAAAGATAGAAAGTTTCAAATTCTTTAAACTTATTAAAAATTCTGAAGATGTAGCTTTCATGTTAATCTCAAATAAAATTTCATAGCTTATTTTTGTTTTCTCCTTAGCATATCAGCCTACATAAACTCTGTGGATTTAGAGACTGATAAATTAAAAGATGTCAAAAATTTTGGGTTTGAGTGCATTTGATAACCTTTTTTTTCCTGTCCTCATCCCCCTGTGTAATCCTGTCTTACTTTTTTTCAGCTCTAGTCTCTGATTTACACCATCTAGTGTCAAAATCTGCTTAGTGCTTATGGCACAGTGTGTAGGGGAGAGGGGAGGAGACTTTAACAGTCTCTTTCAGAATTTGTAAGGATGAGCACACAGAAGCAGCCCACAAATGTGGCTCACGTTTCCAAGTTATGCCCAACACTTACCTCCAGCCAGGCAACCACCGTAGGCCCATCCCACTGTGCAAAAGGCAAACCCTTTCTCCGAGCTTCTTCCAGAAGTTCATGTCTAGAAATGGATCAAAAATTGTTAAATAAGCAGAGGTATCTGTAGGGAAAAATACAGATGCAACTTTGCCTTTTTGTTAAGGATAACAACAGTGAAGCACGATGACAAGCATAGAAAACACCAATGAACAATACAGCTCCTTCCCCTGTTTGAATATGTTAATCTATTCTCAAATAATATTTCTTTTGCTTGTTGCATTTTGACATACCTTTAAACACCTAACATACAAAAGGCAAGGTTTCTGTCTGTTCTTAGCTGAAGCAATACAGAACTGGGATACCCTATACAAAAGGATTACCCGTATAATAGAAGACACTGGTGAAGAGAGAAAACTGAGGGATTCCTCCTGAGAATACCTTAGCTCTGGTCTGGTAAAGACGCAGAAAGGCCCAAAATTGCCAACTTCTAGACCTGAGCTAAGCATGGATGTAATGTTAGTGTTGGAAACACTAAACCTTGCTGGACCAGCTATGCACAATTCTAGGGTCTCTAGAGTACAGCTATTCTGCCTCTTAAATAAGCCATCTGTGGCTAATTAAGAGTTGATTGTATTTTTAAAAGTTCTATGTTAATTTTTTTCATTATTATTGCTTGCATATGAAAGAAATCCACATGGTTTACTGATGTATACATTTTTATAATTATAGAATTGATGTGGTTTCTCAATTTTATACATATGCTTATATGCACAGATATATTTCTATTGAGTTGATCAGACACAAATCCAAGCCCTGCATCTGCAGCTTCTCTGGACTGCAATGAGTGTATTATGTAAAACAACATTCTCAAAGCTTAAAATATTCTTTTCATACAGCGGAATTAAATATTTGGTAAAGTTACATAGAGGCCAGTCAGGTAGACTATCAGGAGAATGCTCTATGTTAAACACGTTCAATCATTTGACCAGACATTTTTATTCCTGCAGCAGGAATAAAGAACCCACTGTGGTGGTTGCATAGAAAAAAACAGTCCTTCAAAATTCTTTTCTTCTGCTATTTAACAACATATTTTCAGCTGCCTCCTACTGAATGAAACACAAAAGAATGCTCTCGGCAACAAGCTGTAGTGAAAAACAAATTAGACAGGAACTATGCTAACATAGTATTAAAATTTGCTTACATTCCCACATAACAAGGAAATCTTGGAATTACAGCTTCAATTTTGCTCTGTCCTCCTTTATTGCTACAGCCTTTGTGGCTCAGTTATCCCTTGGCAATTCTTCAATGCCGTAGCAGCCTTTCAAATATATGTACTACAAAATCACAGCAGATAAAAGCAATGGAGTGATCTTACTTGTAAGGAGTACTCCTTCTGGGATTTTTGCACTGCCGAGGGGCCAGACTGAGAGAATTTGGCTTTAGTAGAAAATGGATCTCAAATAGCAATTTTGCATACGTGTTTAAATCCCTCACATTGAATATTAATAGAAAGACAGCTGCTTTACTTTCTATGTTTCTGCTGTAGTAATATGTAACATTACAAATACTTGACAGTGTTACTGAAGTCTATCTAGCTTCTCCTCCCACACATCCTTTGCAGCATACCTCACCCTTTGTCACTCAGATGTCCAAAGACATTGTAGAGCTATCCTTGCTTTCTATGAAAGAAAAATCCTCAGTAAAATGAGAAGTTGCTCTCTGGGTACATAAATACCATGTAGCTGGAGGAGGTGCAGAAATCCCATATTCCCAGGGAGTCAAGCAGTGAAGGACAATAGACATATACACAGTTGGCTGCTTAGGAAAGCAGAATTAAGGCATGGCCAGACACAGCCACCTCCCAGACTACCCGTGGATGAGGTATTTGGGTTGCAGCCTTCCCTTGGAGCTGGTTCTGCAGGAACCAGCCAAAGCCAGCCAGGGAGCAGCCCCTTCTGCAGCTGGGAGTCCCATGGGGGCACCATCCTTGGGAGGAACCCAATCCCTGATTTTTACCTTATGGATGGGTATTCTCTTCATTCATACCAGCTGAAAGAGCAGGGCTAGCTATCACAGTAAGTAAAAAAGAAGATTATGGCTTTGAGGGCCACTGGTCTTCCTTGCTTGTGTTGGGCTCCAGCTCCAAGCAGGAGCGCAGCAGCACGTGCTCTACAAGGAGATGGGGAGGAACTTTTGGCCTATTTCTTTGAATTGGTGTTAAATCCCTGTGTGACCTCGAGAACCGTGGTGCCTGCAGAAGAGGCATTGGTACTCTAAGTTCTCACTTCCATGAAAAACTTAATTCCTTTGTATGGAATTATAAAGGACATATTTCTAGGGAGCCCTCTGTGACTTTGCAACTTCTGAACTGGCCTGAGGCTTGGTGGTGGAGGCTTAGCATTATTCCAGTGCTTCTCAAACAAATACACTCTCCCAGAATAGGAAAGCACTTCTGTTACTTCAGAGGCAGTCTGGCTCAGCGAGCTAAAGGAAAATGTAACTGTGATTATTGATTTTGGCTGAAGAAAATAGGGGCAGGCAAGAAATGGGATGCCCTATATATATACACTATAGCAAGGGAACACAGTATGATAAACATAATCCAAAGGGTCTTGGTATGTAGAAGGAAAGTGGTTTGGGTTGAAAATATTTTTAGTGCAAAGTTTAAATCCTTTGCTCAGACATGCACAAAGATTACAGCCATCATAAGGCCTGTGCCCCACTTATTGATGTAGAATACTAAAAGGATTTTTATAATATTTCTTTCCCTTAAAAAGAATTTTATGCTTCAGAACTCATATTTCCTTCCGTCAGATGTTTCGTTTAAACACCACTCCAATATTCAAGTTTATTTAAATTACATTTTACTTTTTGAACAGTATTCTTTGATGACTTTTTAATACACACTAGGAGATCTGCAGAACCTGAATCTTCAATTTCTAAAACAGAACTAAACCCAGAATTTCTGTTTTTTGACTGAGATATTCTTTAGTTGACAGTCAAATGGGTTTTCTGATATGAACTAGCAGTATAGAGAGAACCCCACTTTTTCCAAGT
Source organism: Phalacrocorax carbo (assembly GCF_963921805.1). Lineage (NCBI taxonomy): Eukaryota > Metazoa > Chordata > Aves > Suliformes > Phalacrocoracidae > Phalacrocorax > Phalacrocorax carbo. The sequence continues at coordinate 44,992,370 of NC_087513.1, forward strand.
AAGTTAAAAGTGTCATGTAAGAAAAAGCATGTGTATAATTTTGATCAATAGTGCAAATCATCAGAAAAATTGACTACGTTGATCTCCATATTTTGGAATATAGTCCAAATATTTTAGAACAGCCTGAATGTACTGTTGTCCTTGTGGGATATTCACCGGCTTCCTGAAAACAGAAAGTCCCCAAAGCCAAATATTCGTGACTGCAGTTCATTTTTCCTTACAAAAACATACAACTGATCACAAGAGGAAGATGAGACAAATACTGTAAAGCTCATCACTCCCTCTTCCTTTCATTACGAAGATAGGGTTTGGAGATCATGAAAAACATTATACAGTTTCTCTAATTTGGAAGATGGTTTGCAGGGAAATGTGTGGATTTTCTCATCCTAAGACTTTGCCAGAAGAGTACTACATGTTATAATGTGTCCACTTTGCATTGGTAAGGGGATAGGGAGTTGAAATGTAATTATTTCCATGCTCATTTAGGTTTCTGGCAACATATGAAAACAAGCTGATAAGGAAGAATTGACACTAATTAGGCATTACTATAAATGCTATTATTTTGCAGATAGGGTTTTAAACAACCTACTATGACTGGAATGAATTACCAAATTAAAGCTGTATTTTTAAAGATAACATTATTACTATTCAAGAATAAAATCATCTTCCTGCAGACATTATGGGAGTAACTGCAATATGGTATTTAAAATATATCATTACCCTGAGCCTGGTTTGGCAAAGTCAAGCAATTTCATGAACATCAACTGTTTAGCATTCATAAAAAATTGGAGAGATGCTTGTATTTGTCAGTTTTAGAGCGAGTGCCTCATAAAGTGGGCTGTCTTCACTCTTTTATCAAAGACAGAAAAGAAAAATCACACTATGTCAAGTTGTGCTGTGGAGTTGTGTATCAGAGAGAGGGGTTGCCTCCCTAGCACATACTTCTGATGTTTAATCCTCCCCAAAATAACTTCCTAAAGATACTGTTACACTGGGCCATTTTCTTTAGCACCATTCTTCTGAGAGCCAGGTACAACTGCCCAAATCAACCTACCAAGCTGAGAGCACAATTGTCTCATACCATTGGGACTATGAATGCTTCAATATCCTTCTGGACAGCAGAGGTTCATGAGAGAAAAAGGAAGGGGGAAATGATAAGAACAAAGCTATGTTATTATCCTGCAAATTTTCTATTTCATATATATCCTTCACTTGCATCGGGAAAATTCTAGCTCTTTATCAGCAGCCCTCACCAACTCATTGCATAAAGCTCAATGAACTTTATTAAAAACAAGAATAATCTTTAAATAGATTTTGTGTGGGAAGTTAAGATCTTGGTTTAAAGCGTATCATTCAGTGACATTCAATTTTCTTTACAAAGATAAGGCTCCCCCCCATGAAGCAAACATGAAATAACAGTTTTGGATTTCTGATACACATAATTCAAACACTCTGCATAGTACACAAAGTCCAGGCACTGACTTCATGAAACCTGAACGATGTTTCAACACAGACCTTCATATTTCTGCAAATAGTAGCGTTTACTCTGATAGTTCTACTAGGGTTCATGTGAAAAGTCCTCAGGTACACTATATTGTGCACATTATAATGTCTCTTATTTAAAGTGTAATCATAAATGTGAGATGAAAAGAAGGCACAGTGAAGTCAAGAGACAAATCATGTTTGTAAAATACAAGCAGAATTTATTTAAAAATTTTTGCTAATGCGTAATTTAAATTCTGTGAAATGGCCTTTACTTATATTTTCTCATAAAGATAACAGATGAGAGTGTTTCCCTAGCAGATCCTCTGATTGTTATCATGATTATTATTATCACCAATACTAAAATGTTTAGTTTACAAGAAAATATTATACATGATTGGTTTCTATACGAGAAATGGAAAGAAACAATAGGTCAAATACGCTATATTTGTCTAAGTAACCCTATGATTTCAAGTTAAGATTCAACACATCTGCCTCTCAGGAGCTAACATATATTCAAAGACTGCAAAATTCAGGAGAAAAGATTTCTGAGGAATTACGCTGGATTTGTATTTTATCTTTTCTATCATTATTTGCTAAATATTTAAGATAGGCTAGAATCCTGTAGCTGAGGTCGTTGTATGACAAAATAAGGTAGTTGAATTTGTACAAATTAATAATGATATTAAACACCTAATAAAAATAAGTTAAATTTAATCTATTTATTTCTTGCAAGACAATAAATGTTTTTAAAGTAGGGAAAAAAAAAGGAAAGAAGCTCATACTTGATATTGCAATATAATGCTGATTTAATTTAATCTGAAAGGATCCATCCGACTTAAAGACTGCACTAATTAAACACTGGGTAAGATCTTGTTTCAACTTTGGCACTTAAGTGACCCAGATTTTAAATAATTTGAAGTCCTCCTTCCTTCTCCTTTTTGGTACTTGATACTGTAGTCAGACTGAGAACAATGGGCAAAATTAAATTTCCATTTTTTACAAAATGTTTTGTATTCAACTTGAAGGAGTTTTCAGGACAGAATGACAAACACAGAAATCAAGATGCAATTAATAATTAAAAGTTTTTTAAAATCTATAAAGCAAGGAAGTATAACTTTAAATTGAACAGCGTCCCAGATAAATCAGATTAGCAAAGCAGATGTAACAATGATGTAATTATTCTGTATAGGTGTATATTTTAAGTGTATGCAAACTGAAGGGCAGCATTCTTTTTTCTGAAGACCTGTATTAAGCTAAGCGAAGCATGTTCAGGAATGCTCTATATAGACACTAACAAACCAGAGCTGCAGAGAGCTGCTATTATAAAAAATAATAAAAAACCTGTGAAATGAAGAGACTTGTGTAATATATGACCTTGCAATCTTTTCTGTACTGTACTACAGTTGAGGCCCCTGAAGCTCCCACGTTGGTTAAATGTTTTCAAATCTATTTTCATAAAGCCATTTCATCATGACGTATTCTAACCTATTGTGGTAGTCCCTGTTCTCTTCAAGCTGATTTTATCCTTCCACCTTTAGAAAGTTTTAGCTCATTGATGCTTTCAATAGATGAATTTTTTTCCCTAAATTCCAGAAATTATTCAAGAAAAAAAAAACATTTGTACAATAGATCGAAGAGGGGATAAAGAGTTTAAAGTTGATATCAGGTTAACAATTAAAAGAAAAAAAACAACACCCAAATATAAAAAAAAAATGAACTGGTGAAAAAGAAAATAGTAAAATTATATGCACAAATGAAATATTGTTGTACTACTGCACAGCATGAAGGCTCAAACAGAAAACAAGAAATTGTGTACTCTGGATTACTAGAGTGTTTACAAGTTTGAGTCCTCTGTGATTTAATTAAAAAGAATTTATGCCTTAACAGCATTTGTCAATCCAGGCCTTCACTCTCTCAATTTTTTCACTGACTTAAACTTTCAAATGTCTTTGTGATTCTGGGCTTTAGACCACCCAAACCATGTTTGTTTAAAAAAATTGACACTAGATATCTCCAAGTAGTTAATCCGTTATGTTAATCCCTGCAGGAGCAAATCCTGACCTTAATTTGTGTATGCTTTTGATGTTTACCATTATTTTGAATACTTTGGAAGTTTTCATTTGGGTCAGTTTTCTGCATGGATTTGTTACATAAGGTTCACAGAAAAACAAAAAGAAATAAGAATAAAACATAGAAAATAAACATGGTGCTGAAAATCAACATATTCAGCAGCCATGGTGCTTTAACTTACCCAGATATGCTTTTCATGAGATGGAGAGAGATGAATGGGAAAAAAAAGCACATAAATGTTAATGAACATATAGTAGTCCATAAAAAAAAATATCATATGATAGATAAAACAATACCACCATTATAATTATGGAAATTTTTCTAAATGGTCTTTGAATGCTTTAAAGAAGTTCAATGCTCTTGTGAAGAACAGATGCATCTTTCAAAATGAGATTTTCATTAAACTGATATTAGCTATTTATTAAGTACCACTCAGCAGAGCTTATCTACCATCTACAATACATATCTGTGCCAAAGATCTTTAAACATAGCGAACGTGGAAAAGATTTTCAAATCAAAGCATTTTGCACAGATTTGAATAATTTCATAATGATTTTTGTGTAACACCAAAAATCCTGAGAATCCCAAACCTGTGGGTTTAAGCCAATTACCATAGAGACACAGTAAAATTGAGTGGACTGCAAACCAAGGTTTGCTTTTCTATGAGCACTTTACTAATATTTTAGCAAAATATCTTAGAGTAATCATAAATGATCTAGATTTGGGGTTTTATGGCGGCTTTTTTTTTTTAAATATGCAGATTTCATGCACATAGGTGACTAACAGTGGTAATGGTTATTCATGCCATTCAGTGTTTTAATTTGAGCAGTCATACTAATACTAAATTAGTAGCAATACTGGTATGAGCGTTTTGCCCTCTAGGTAACCTATTCTTGCCAATATAATTGGTAACAGTATCTGTAGGAGAAAGCAGGATGCCATTGCTGATAATAAACGTTCTTCAGCATCCTTTAATTGCCACCATAAAAAGAAAATTATATGCCTGAATGAAACCCAGACATCTCAGAAAACTCTATTTCTATTAACAAATGATTTACCAAGATACTAAATTTTTGGTAGATATAACTATAGAAAACTTTGGGGTGAAAAGCCTGTGCTCTGATTAATTAAGAAGAGGTTGCAGACATTTCAGTGAGTTCAGGAGGGGGCTGGTTTCAAGATCTTAAATCTTGTTTTCATGTGTGTGAGATCAGCAGAACAGCTGGGAGAGAGGAAAGAAAGTGCAATACAGAAAAGTAGATGGAAACAAATGACAAATTTATACACATACAAAAGGAAAATTAAGGAAAGGAAGGTCAACAAAGGCATGCAATATAAATAAAAGACTGAAGATTTAGTCAAACAATTGCCAAATCTGATGGAAGTACCATTCAAATTGAATAGGCATTTGTGATTTTGGGGCTAAAATCTCCTTTGTGCTCATATGTACTGAGCTAACTGTAAAGACTGACTTGAACACCTTTGCTAGAAAAGTTTTTAATTTTGGACCTTCCAGAGCCTATTGAACCAGAACTCCCACTTCTTCCTCTGAATACTCCTTTGGGTATGGGTAAAGAGAAATAAACAGGGGGATTAACTGGAATGCGAGTAATTTTCTGGCAGCTTTAATGAGCTGGCAGTTTGCAGTCGCTTGGGGATAACTTACGGGACCTGAAGGCCATTCCAGTCTCCCCCACTATAGAAGCAGAGAATCAAGGGACATTCCTTCACTTCCTGAGCATCTTGTCCACAGAATAATAAAAATAAAGCAGAAAAAAATTGGATCTTTAAATTCCAGCTTTTACCTTTTCATAAGACAAGCATTTAATCACCATTTTACTGGAAGAACACAATTTCCCTTAGACATATATTAAACTAACAGTTATGCAGAATTTCATTCCTTTGCTGTGCTTTATCCATTCTTCCCTTAAACCCTAATTCTACAGTTAATCTGACAGGATATTTGCATCTGCTGGAGATCATCATTTAGAGAGCCAGCTGCATGCATGAGGGTAGAAGCTTATATCTATCCAGAAATCCCAAATTGCACTAGATAGGCCTATATGTGTAGATAAGGCAGGGGCTGGGGCTTTGTTCTGTTTTTGTTTGATTAAAAACTTGCAACTTGTTGACACAAATAGCCTTATCTTTAATGAGGAAAAAAATAAAAAAAAAAAACCTTGGCAAAGGATAAAAATATTATTTTACAAATACAAGATTTTAAAAATATATGAGTTAGATATAGAGTAAAATATGTTGCATCAATTTTTCATTCCAGAATAATCTGAATAAGGCTTAATAATCCTCTACAAGATAAATACCCATATATCCTCACATTTGTAATGCTAAAAAGGTTCCGAGTATCTGATGTAATAGCAAGACCCATTTTTAACATTGCAAAAGCTTTGACTGACTAATGATTTGAAAGGGTCTTCCAGTAAGTGTTAAAAATGTTTGCAAAAGGAATTAAGTTTAAAAAGAAAATTATCCTCTGTGTATGACTCAAGGATTAGACACTGATCCAGTCAAGAGAAAACCATGGTGGATGCAGCAGACAATCCTAAACTGCATATCAGAACGTGGAACACCTCTCCTTCCTCCACTGGAATGAGAAAATAGAATATAATAGCTACTGAACACCGTATCGTTCCCTAGAAAGGGAGGAAGAACTGAAGTCTGGAAACTACTAACAACGTCAGGTAGTTTCTTGGAGATGAGGTAGGAAGGGAAGAAATTAAATGCAAAACTTGAATTTTCCTAAAGATTCAGTAAATAAAAGATTGGGGGAAAAAAAGGTGTTGGATTCTTAAGAACTACTATAAAAAAAAATTATGTATGTTTAGGATATAATGGTGTTTAATTAGCATTAAGTATACAGGAACATTAGACTGATGGCACAGAAAAAGACCTTAATTAATCCAATTGGATTAATTTTTTCAAAATGTGTGTAATTAAGAAAATCATTAGAAACAGCTATTTGTATACTGCAGAGGACAGAGATTATCTGTAGTCACAAACACTATGTCAAATTCTAATTGCAGTTACACACACTGCATTGTGTGGATTCAAAAGCAACTAAATGATAACTATAGCGTTTCAAACTCTTATTCCACAAAAAGGTCTGCCTAGACATTTTTTCAAGCAACCTGTTGCCAGGGATCTAAAACTTAGACTTGCCCATAAAAAATGGAAGTGCCAGTGTTCTGTTTTCTTTTACTGATTTTATTTAAATGTGGATTACCACAACATGAGGCCTATTTTTTGTGACTTCTATCATCTCCCAATTTTTGAAGGATATATACAAATGAAAACCGATAAAAGAAAAGGACAGAAGCATTATCAGGAATTTGTCAAATTTATCAAAGGGACTTATCAACATCTACCATTCTTTTTTTTTTCTAGGTAGAAAGGAAGAGTCAATTAATACAACATGCTCTTCTGTTCATATGGAAGATACTGTTGTTTAATATGTGCATCACTGTAGTCAGCTGAGACTTAACAGCATTGCAATCATCTCTGCAAGATTAATTAAAAGGCTGTGAATACTAAGAATTTCTTTTTACACCATAATTTTACATATGAGAATTACTTAGGTCTTGATTTTACAAGTCTTTATTCATATATGTAAGCATGTATGTGTCCTGGCATATCAAGGCTATTCTGCAAGCTACTTGAAAGCAGGAGACTATATCTGGCAAATAAAAACCTGTATCTGTGGAGTATTTATTATTTATTCCATGATTCTGTATGGGCACAAGTTGGAACACAGGCAGTTTCACTTAAATATGAAAAAAAACATCTTTCCTGTGAGGGTGCCAGAGCAGGGGCACAGGCTGCCCAGAGAGGCTGTGGAGTCTCCTTTCCTGGAGACAGTCAAAACCCACCTGGACGCGTTCCTGTGCCCCCTGCTCTGGGCGTGCCTGCTCAAGCAGGGGGGTTGGACAAGATGATCTCCAGAGGTCCCTTCCAACCCCTACCGTTCTGTGATTCTGAATAAATCTCCCCAAAGCAAGTACCAAGGAAAGAATGGTTTACTTTGATTTTCCTTGGAAAATATAAACCTTACATCTTAAGCTTGTTTTGGAAATGTGGAATGATTAGATTCTTGTCCAGAGTCAAATCAAACAAAATTGAAGAAAAAAAATGAAGCTAAAGCTCTGCTCTTGACTCGTCCTAACACTACCAGATGACTAGGAGTGACACCATTATGACACAGTGCAGTTATTTCATCAGCTATGAGGTAAGTAATGACTGTTATTTAAATGCTCATATTAAATAACTGGGGAATTTTTCAGCTTTGGGCTGGAATCCTGTCAGTGTGATCCAGGCTAGCTGACTTGCATGCAAACTTTTTTTCATTTACATAATCTCTGTTTGGGATTGCATAGGCCAATCTCAATCTGTACTAGCAGCACGCACAAGGTCAAATCCACCTCCATGTGGCAACCTAGGACTACATGGCACTTAAACGTCTCTCAAACCTTGCCTTATGTTGGTGTCTTGCACAGGATGAAATAAACACGTTCTGTGAAATATCAGTGATTATGGCCAATCATTACATACATTTATGCAACATAGAAGACATATATGTCTTGCCTGTCTTGGGCATGCTTCCTTCTTCGGGCAGATACTTGCTGCAACGGTGCATGTTGTTACAGATCAAATCAAATAATACATTTGAAAAGGATATATATTACTGCCACTCAGAGCTATACTGCACTTTGAAAGACAAAGCAAGACTCTCTAGAGCTTTATTTGCCACCAGAAGGCTTTTGGGTAAGGACGATTTGACATCACCCGTGAGCAAAACTGTGGACAAAGAGAATCTAACTGATCCTCAGTATGGTAGTTATAGTAAAAAGGGAAGCAAACATGGCTCTATTTGTTGACAATATTTCAAGTTTGGCTGAGTTAATTGTTAAATAAGAATTTTATGAAGGGTTCATCATATGGTATTTTAGTGAAAAGGACAGTAAAACATTTATACAGCTTCTCTTACGTGCCTTAATTTGCTACCTGAGGTGAGCTCAGTGGGGGTATATCTTTTTACGGGGGATACAGATTATTTGATTTTAGACACAGCATTATTTACTCTCATTTGAGGTATGAATTGTCTTGTGGGACACACACTGATCAACTTCTGCTGTCCCAGATGGCACTATGCCTGAAACCGAACCCTCCACGAACCTTTATGAGTTCTGACAGAAACTGGACTGACCTGAAACTTCCTACACTGAGTATCAGCTTGGGCTATCATCACAACCCTGAGTGAATGCCAAGGCCAAGTATCATGCACAGTCATATTATTTGGTGCAAAAACACCCACAAAGGATAATGTTATGAACAGCTGGGATAGTGTATACACAGTCACGGAGAAAAAGTACCTACAAAATTCAGAATTGGAAATTAGGTAGATATTTTTCACAGTGAGACTGATTACTCACTAGAAAAAAAAGTACTAAGAGAAAATCTCCATTTGTCATTTCAGTGATGGGTGCCTTCTGGAAAGCATATCTTAACCAAATAAACTTTATGATTTAGATGAATGCAAATTATTTGAATCATTAAGGGACTTGAATGTAATGGTGACATAGAGGGTATCAGCACCATTAATGCTTTTAGTCCTAAACTCTGAAGTTATTGAAGAAGTTACTCATTAGGCAAACAGGCTCTGAGAGTCAGATAAAAGGAAGAAGAAATTAAATAGAAAATATTAACAGTTTTTGTGCAGAACAAGTGAAGTGGAATATAAAGGTTAGCTTAAATAATAAAAATGCAATGCATTATTCTTTGTCACACCCCAACATCACTTGTTTTCATCCAATAATGGAATAACACCATAAACGTTCTAAATACCTGACATTCATTTTTTTGTTTTCTAGGACTGCATGCTCAATTCACAAATAGTAAGACTTAAAAAGTTTTAAAATTAACTATAGCTGTCATATATTTTATGTCCGAGAGTAAACATCTATGGATGATTCGGGCAACTTAAATTCATCTTTTCAGATGATTTTAGGAACATGTTGGGTCTAATTAAAAAATTCTACACAGCTTCCTTAATTTCTCTTTGATGCCTCAGGAGAAAGACTTGTTCCTAATAAATCTACTGTAATAACCAAATGTTGGATGAATAGGGAGTCTTGTTTGAGCTTTATAAATGTCTGGCATATCATTGAGACAAACTGTTAATTACATTTTAATGATGCCTAAGTAGTCAATTGAAACTGAAAGAAATTTTACATCTAAATAGCATCTTCTAAGCAAGAAGCAGGAAAACTTTGAAATTTAGGTTAATGACACTATAATCACCAGAAAGAGAATTGGTCTCCAGAATTATCATATCCTCTCATGAAACTTTTCAGAGTGAAATGTATTATTCAGTAATCTATTACTATGCATGTAAATTGTGCTAAAATAGTATAACGTGCCGCAGTGTGTTTGTAACTCCACGAGGCCAGAGCAGGGCTAACGCACGTGCTTGCTACTCAGAGAGCAGGTGGCCAGGACACCTGGTGGATCATTAGTACCTACTGGCTGCAGCAGCTGACAATCTGAAACATTGTGCTTCTTCATCCCTGGGGTAGGGGCGTCCTTGCCGAATTACTGATGAAGTTGAATACGTTGAAAAATGCAAAATTAGAATTTTAGCATTTTAAGGTATTTTTCACCTAAGAAATTAATTTGACTGAAAAAAATACCATGGATAACATTTTAACAAGAATTCGTACTTTTATAGTAACTTCTATCCAATTTTCATTTACTAACGCAAAGCTAATTGCAAGCTCTGGTGAAGCTCATCAGTACTGCTCACAGTACTCAGGTTTTGATCGCAGTGATGAATCAGACCTCTGGTTTCACATCAAGGGGAGAATCCTTTCTTTCCTGCACCAGAACTACCATTGAACTGAAAGAGAAGTTTGCTGAGCTGTTAACAGGGCTGAAAGCCATTTGACTTGACTTACATGTGTATCAGGGAAACAAAAGTTCAGTGTGTGGTATTATTCCTGTTTCATAGAAAGCGAGTTGGCTCTGGGATCAACATTTTGAGGTTTTTTGGGGGGGTTGGGGTGGGTGGGTTGTTTTTGTGGTTTTGTTGTTGTTTGGTTTTTTTTTAAGGAAGTGACAAAGCAGCATAAGCTCTCCCAGACCTGAAATGTAATACAAAGGATTGCTTCCCTGCTTTAGTCTACCCTTTAGCTATCCTTTTGGTGGGCCTGGTTCTCTTGGGGTTTTATGTCCAAATCTAAATTAGCCATAGAAATCCTTGCAAGGTGAAGTGCTCTGCTATCCCCGTTCCAGTGACTGGGCTCGCTGCCTCTGCAGGGGTTGTAGGGCACTTTTGTTTGACAGTTAAAAGGAATCAAATGCTTGGACTTAAATCTTACTGCTACATCATGACATGGCAAGATGGCAAATGATTCTCAGACTTCTCTTATTACCTCTTACAAGGACCTCATACACATTACTATTATCCTCAATGTTACGCAGTACTTGCATTACCCAGAACAGTAATCTTGCAGCTACCGTATCTTTGTTAAGGCTCTACTTCCAGGGGGAGTTATGCATTGTCAAGTGTTGGCAGAAAGGAATCTGACCTACTGAGACAAATTTTTCATTTAAATGACTTTCTGGGCTGTTTCAAGTTAATACTTTCTAAGGTAAGACATGCAAATACATGACTTCATTTTTTACAAGGGTTAATTCTCTTACACCCTATTGATAGATTGGCATCTGAATGATTATCATAATTCAGTAGAACCTCATGTATAGTTCTAACACAATATGCTGCATTTTTTCCATATTAAAGTTCCTCTACAACTATATTATATATATGTATTTATAAGCTAGCAATGTATGTTAACCTTTCTCTGGCAGTAAATTAAGAGAAATCTCAAAAGTAGTTGTAAGGATTCCGAAGCAAGAAACTGTGAAGACAGACAAATCTAAAAGAACAGGGAAGAAATTTAAAATCTTCATGACACAGGTATATAACATATACATAGGATAAATAGTATATGGTTTATATTACATGAATAGTCATAGCCACAAAGGAAAGATTCCTTTCCTTCCAGCAGAGAACATTTTCTTTATATCTAACCCATTAAGAAACAAGGACAGACAGACACAGGAGAAGAAATAGGAAAGACTTGAAAAGAAGAAAGCATGGAAAAGTCTAATTGTGTGAGATTAGACAGAAGTCTAACAACAGATTCCCTGTACGCCTACTATTTCCAGACCCAAAACTTAGTAGGCACTCTCTTATATGAAGTAGTCGTGTCATGTATGCAGTAGTATGTGTCAAGTCTTATGTTATTTTATCCAGCTTAAGGAACTAACATATGAGAAAGTGAACAAAGTGAACACATTCGTCCCTTCAAAGTGATTTCAATACTGTGGGACCGTCAGTCCTCAGAGCTGGAAAATAAATAGGGACTGCAAAAAGTAGGCTGCTGAAAATTCCATGATATGCTTTATGAATGGAAATGACCATGTCAAAGATGCTTTCTAGAGTTAGTGAAAAAGTATAGTAATATACTCTTTACATCCCTATATTTCTAAATGACTAATGAGTGACAAAAATGTATAGAGAAGAAATACAGGGACAAGACTCATCAACTGCAATATCCCTGTGAATGTTATTGCGAGTTTAATTGAATTTAAAACGTTTCTTCCCTCTCAGCTAGCACAATGACTGCTTCTCTAATTGCTAAATTGAGGCTGATTTAAATGGAACACTTACATTTGTACATTACATGGATGTGTACATTTAAAGTTATATTTCATCAAGAGCTTGATATGAAAGTGGTGATTAAAAATATTCTACATAGAAGTTTAAAGAGAAGCTCTAGATTAGCTCTAGATTCTTTGGATTAGAATTGCAAATTCTCCTGAAACTTTGCAAAGGAGCACTAAAAGACTGAAAGAAAGCTGAAAACCCTAGAAATTTAAAAATTGAGGCATTCAGAATTCAAATAATAGCACTACAGTTAATGGTTGTGGATAAAAAAATAAACCTGTTTACAGAATGAATTTGCAAAGTCATTTTTAAGTACCATTTTTTTCTTCTGACACCCTCTAATTACACTGGAACTGTGATGCTGCCAAGAGGTTTCTTCTGTGTTTGTAGCTTTATTTTAATAGTTCTCCTTAGCTTCTGGCAGCTGCTATGAGTCAGTGTATTGATTTTATAAGGAGGTGCACCAAAGACAGAATTAAATTGTTATATAATTTATGTGAACAAAAAGCTAGGTTGCCATTTGCTGACAGGCAAAAAGAAAGTGAAGCTGCTAGGGTTTATGGGGAGCCTTTGACTTTTATAGACAGAAATAATCATGCATTCAATAGATAATGCAAAAAATTCTTTTTTTCCTTCTGAAAAATCTACTTAGTGAGTCATTAAATGCCTGCCTATTTTTTAAGAATTGCACAGAAGGCAAACGGCATGGAATTAATGACAATATGAAATAGAAAATGTCTCTTTCTCATAAACCTATGTTCTTTCACAAATGAAACACTATTGTACAATTGACAGACTCTAAATATTTTTCTCTATATTTTGTATGCAGCTTTTAAAACTTTTACAGTGGAACAAAAACACACTAAGTGGTAAACTGGCATAGTAGATGGTCTAGCTTCTTATTACATGTCTGAGTAAAACCAACACAAAACCTGACATTTGAATCAAGTTTGAGCCAATGAAACTCACATGAAAAAGGTACTCACTTTTTCTTTAGTCTTCGGTCCTTTTCTGCTTGGGTTCCAAGTTTGCCTAATCCCAGAGATTCCTGAGCTGCTGCCTCAGTTTCCATGTAACCTCCTGGAAAACAAGCCAAAACAACCCCACCGTATTTTCCCATAGCTCTTTCCCAGTTGTTTTCCTTCTCAACCCTTCAATCCCCCTCCCACCCCTCATCATCACCTATGTTTGTTTCCTTAAGCCATGACATCTGGTGTTTGTGAAGAACATCTATCACCTACAGAAGTAAATTCTGGCAAGTGTTTACTACATGGAAAAGAGTGGAAGTAGAGGGAAGAATTGGTTTCTCTTCCTTGTGTTTAGCAGTAATGTATGAGAAAAGCACCCTGATCTCCTTTGCCTGTTTTTCTTTGCCTCCTAAGGTTCAGTCTCATGGTCCTAAGTAAGCAATGCCCTCACCATTTTTTAATCTTAGTTGGGAAATGTACAAAAGCAAGTGCCATCTCAAGAACTGCCTCATTATTATTGACATAATACAGCATCACTTAATGTTGTAATACTAAAGTCTTCGTTTTGCTGTCATAGTCTTAGAGTCTTTGATGTCATTATCCCTGCAAACTCCCAAGCCACAGATGACACAAAGAATCTGTCAGAGAGGTAAAAATCCTCCTAGGTCTCCCTGGAGGTGCCTCATAGGCACCTAATTCCTGTCAAAGTCACAGAGTCATGGGAATTTGAGTTACTTGCATAGGGTGCCAAGGAAAGCTTGCAGTAAGTCAGGACACCCAGACCTAAATAAAATCATATTATAAAGTAAGGACACGACTGGTATTTTATGATCCACGCTGATCATACAATATGTCCACTAATGTGACTTTCCTGGTGCCGAAGTGGAAAGATGCTCTGACTTTTTTATCGTTGCCTGGATTCAAGGAAGAAGGGACCTGCTCACGGAGCTGTCAGTGCAGTCTCCTGGCTCTGGCTCCATGCTGTCCTCATTTGCACATGTACGTGTGCAGAGAGGCTGCAGCACTTCTTTGAAGGCTGCTTTCTGCCTGTGCTGCTATTCAGAAGGTGTGTAACTGGCATAAGAAGGAAGACAGCAGTATGGTAAATGTTGGTGCTTGACTCCATTTGGCAACAGCAACTTCTTATTTCTCAGCTAATGGATGGTGAACAATTGTAGAGTGGACACTGGCATAATTAAGAAAGCAGAGTATGAATTTAAATATTTCTATTCTTATTAATTGATTTTAACCATAAAATAAAGCCTAAATGTTATATAGTGAAATAGTATCACAGCCTTTTACAAGTCACATTTACATGCTCCTCAATCAAGTGAGAACAAAAGCTACTGCTCTATCATTTTTATTATGTTAACTTAGAAAAGATGTTATTTCAAAGCAGGTGTAGTTTTAACACTCCTGCTTGCCTAGACAGAATTTTTCTTTATTAAAGAGGACATTAGTTCTGCAAGTCTCATGATGAGAAGGATGCCTCCAATCACAAATGCAGAAAACATGAATGTATACTTTGCTTTACTTCATCTGTCTTTCAAAGTCTTACAGAATCTCTCATGAAATGTTTCTTGCTGACTCTGGAGTAAGTTTTTAAATTAGAAAACTGCTGTATAATATATCACAGCTTGCCGAGAGAGCAGCTCACAGTACATCAGATAGAGATGGTATGAGTGCAGTGCAATGAGGGTTTTTCATAGATTGGAAAGTGTTCTTGGCATAACTGACTTCGCCAGAAGACAGACACATCTGACTCTCTGAATAACCCAGCGTACATTGTATTGGATGTAGCGATTGTGCCTGTCAGTATCTTAGGGATGCAGACGGCCACAACAAATGTTTCCTAGCAAGCTGACCTTTGCACACACCATAGAGATCAGCTTGTCTGGGCAGGGCTAAAAATCCCTATAACATATTGTTTGTTTTAGGGACTAAAATATTTAAAATGTAGGACGGGAAGAATATGTAAATGTCTAGTGTGGTATTCCCCACTGAGAGACGAGTGGATAAGTTTAAAATCAATCAAATAAACAGAAAAAGAAATAAAGGGCACTCCTGCTCACTGTAACATTCCTTTTCCCTTCTCCAATAATTAAAAGAAATCTTGAAGAATCTAGAAATCTTGAATCTTGATTCTAGGAAAGATCTCCTAAGGCATGAATCTGCCTTTGAACAATAACAGAAATGGTTTAGCAGAGTTAAAAAAGTAGCAAACTATAAAATAACGGAACTCTGGCAAGTTTAGCAGTTGAAAACTAATAATTTGAGAGTTTTGCAGGGAACACAGAGCCAAGAAATCTTTTGGGTGATAGCCTGGCTCTGCTGAAGTTAGTGACAAAACTTGGGAGGTTCCAATATTGCTTCTAAATACAAGCATATATTACATGTGATTTTAGAGGTATTATAGAATTAGTTACAGATGTACTATGTGTAATTATAATGTATAATATCACTGGGATCCCTAATATCCTCTGCATTGATGTGAACTTTTAAAGTGCTCCTTTAAGCATAATTGTGTGCAAGGGCAAATATGCTTATAAGAAAGCAAATTAATTTCTCTGAAGCTCAAAATTACTTTTACTACCTCTCAGTATGTGATGTGCTACTGAAGAAAAGATGTTTTCCATATTCAAAAATGTAAGATATATCTATAAAAATTAGAATATTTAATTTAAGCAAGAAATTAAATGAGATTCTTTTATTGTTTTGCATTATATGTTTAGGTTATGAAAACAATGCAAATATACTGCAGTGCAGTGATGACAGGACTTTCTATCTAGATCTCCGTGATATAGTATCTTAATATAAATAGAACTATTAATTCTATAGCTGCACAGATAATGTACCCATCACGGAATGGATTCAAGTACTACCATGATTGCTACTTTTAAGTTTTGTTTTGTCTTTAAAGTACTGCCATTGAATGAAACTGCCACTTAATATTTTTTTTCTTTTCATATCTTAGAAATTAAGATTAGGAAAGCAACTTTATACTTCAGCCGTTTAATGTTATTTCAATTTCTAAAAATATTGTGCTCCTCCCTTTTTGTCAGTTCAAAGTGCTACTGTAAATTTTAAACATACTTCTAAACCTAGTTTGCTTAATTAAAATGTGCATGATACTGAAATATTTGCTGTTGAGCTAAAGGATGGAAGCCACAAAAATGTCATTTAATTGCAAATCTTCACTAATATCTTTTTGCAATTTCATGAGCTACTGTTGGGAACTACAAATAGGCTTTATCCAATTATACATATGTCTTATTAATCATGTGCAGTATTATTAAGCAATTAATCTATTGCCAGATTACTTTGCCCAGAGACAATCTTTAAAGTTGTTATTTTATTTTTGTTCCACATCGCAAGGAACTGTAGGGAAGACCGCATTTATTACATCTTTGTCCTCTATGTTCCTGAGTTACTGTGAAATCATAGATTACTGTGCATAATCCAACAGTATCAATAAAACTGGTTTTATGGAATGTAAATGTGAATTAATAACGCAGTCTAAAGTTATAAAATTCTCCATCGGTGCAGATGGTGACATGCAGGTGTATTTGAGAGACTAATTTAATAGATTCTGAAATACATTAAACTATGAAAAAGATTGAATAAATCAGTTTTATTCTTCCCATAGTGAGAAAAAAGGGAATTTAAAATGCGATTAGAAATCACTTTTTTTTTTTTTTTCAAGAACACAAGGTTCTCACAGGCAGAGAGGAGAAAGGTTGGAGTGTAAATGGAGAATGCTCAGTTATTTGATTTTACTCTGATACTTTGACCTTAATATTGCCTTATTTTATTCTGTACGATCTTAGTGATGGGTTTGTTAGTTGTGATAAGGCCATGCTTTAATATCAATTTAGCTTTTTAATTTCAGGCTTACCTATTGCTTAAGTATTTACAGTTACTGCAAACTCTTAAAATTCTTTTACGGGTGTTATGTGGTCACCACAGCAGTAAAAATGTAGTGCCTCAGGAATTCGTACTATGTGACATCTTCATGACTAAGAAAAAGCTAGTTTTTATATTTTACTGACACATCTATACCACTTTGATGCTTGTGTTGACATGTGTATACAACCTAGCTACATCAGATAGCCTAGCAATATAGACTAAGGATTTATTTGCCCATTTGGGTGTGTGGACTATCAGCCTTTGCTGAAGATTGTCACTCCACCTTCCATTGCTTATGCTACCTAATGTTGTTAAATAAAATTATGCCACGACTGGTTTCTTTCTGCATGTGGCATAGACATATCCTATGGAATATTGCAAAGGAAAATTTTTACTAGGAATGAATTAGACTAAGGTCTTGGCAAGGTAAAAGGGCAGAAGTAGTATGAAAAAACCAAGGCACTGCTGTGAGCAGCATAGCTGAATTGAAAGAGTAAGGTGAGGATTCAGTGATAGGCACTAGCAGATGCCTATTGACACAAAGAAATCTGAAAAGCAACTACATTTACTTGCAAGGAACTTCCATATCACAGTTACACCCCTTATAGTGGTTTATTACTTATTACTTTCTTGCCTCCTCTTTATTTTTAATTATTTGAGAATATACTGTCAGCACTTTTACCCTAATTCAAGAGAGTATTGAAGCAGTAGGTTCAGTGAAGAGGATGACTCTAAGTAATTTTTGCCAGCAGTCTCCTTTCATTTGCGTTATAGCGAACTCCTAACAAATATAATTGCTGAAAGGAATGAAGTTTAATGGGAAGGTCCTGCCAGAGAAAAATAAGCAAATTGGAAAACTGAATAGAAGTAAAATTAAAAATGTAAAAATGACTGTGAAATGGTGATCTTTGCTTGTTACCACTAATTCCTTACTGAGCTGTCCAAGTCGAGCCTTCTCTTTTTTACCAAACAAACGTCCTATTGAAGACTTGATTCCTTTCTTCTTGGGAGCTTTGTGCAGGGAGTCTTGGCTGCTGTTGACACTGCCAAGACCAATGCTTTCTGGTTCCAGTGAAGCAGGCAAACTACTACAAAATGATAACAAAGAAATTGAATAGATAACATGTCAAAATTTGCAGGTAAATTTTATTTTCTTCTGAGCAGCTCTGCAAACAAATTGATTTGTTACACTTCAGTAATAATCTCCCCACAAATTGAACAATCACATCTTCTTCCCTAAATTATTTAGAAACAGGACAAAATCAGGTCATTCTGGAATAAACAACAACATGATTTGAAAAGATAATACACTGTAAAACAGTGATGTATCAATTCATGTTTCAAATCTCTTACCTTCTGGCATCATTGTGGTATGAAGAAGGAAGGGTATGAGTCATTCTGATAGCTCTGGGTGTTGGGGGAGGAGAAGTTTCACATTTGATTGTGGCTTTATCTTCACGCCCATCCTCTTCAACTACTGCAATCTGGGGGAGAGAGACTCCATGAGAGCAAATTAGCTTTTCAAGAAAGTTCCAACATGCGCTGCACAAATTTGTCAAGTGAACTGAAGTGTGTATGGATCCAAGTGCAATTTTTTGAGCAAGTTGTAAGGATTCTTCCTTTTGAAAGACTATTGGGAAAGAACAATTGCCTAAATATGGCAGCTTAAAGTACATATTTGACAGAAAAGAGATTACACTTGGAGAAGAAATTAATTCGTTTTATGCCCAACAGGTTGACCTAGTAAAGGTCTAAACATGAAAATAACCTTAGGCGTTAGCATGTCTCTTGCATTAAACAGGTATTCAAGTAAACAAAGTTTCTCAGGGATTTAATGGAGAAGGTAAATACAGACATAAACAGGACCACTATCTCCATAGCTTGTTAACAGAATGGTCAGAATGCTTGAAAACAAGCATGAACATAAAGGAATTTTGTCACAGTATATAATGATTTATCTTAAATACTGCCTCCTCTCATGTAAAGATAAATCCTATGTTCAGTGCCAATTCTGTAAAAAACTTTTTATTGCTCCAGAAGATTTCAGTTAATCTGACTCTGGTTCCTCCAGCAAGAAGATACCAAATGTTTGGAGGCCAAAATACATTTGAAGGTAATTATTTCTGTGTCCACGCTTTAACCGTGTTCCTTTAAGTTTGTGCTGTAGAGGCTGCTACGCCAAGGTATCACTGGTGGGCCTTGATTCTATGGCTTAGCTGTGACCCCTGCAACCCTTTCCAGGTAGGACTAAAATGATTACGTTCAGGAATTGAATGAAAAGGAGTAGAGACGATGCAGTGGCTGGCAAGGATCTTGATTATAGCAGAGAAACATGGTAAATGTGCTCTCCCAAACTTAAAAAATTTCCCAGTATCATACCTTTCTCCGATGCTTCCTTAGGTCACTTGGCTTGGATTGGTAACGAAAGCAACAACAACAACAACAAAAAAGGGATTAATAAATCTTATTTGAGCATACTGAAATGACTCACATTCATTCTTCTCACATTCAGAAGTGGGAAGCAGAGATTTCATTAATTTAATACTATCCATATTATATACTAATTATACACTTGGCGTCATAACATAAGATAACCCCTGTCAAATATGCCATTCTGGGAAAGCAGCTATTTTTTTCTAAAGTTACAATCTCCTTAATTTTCATAAGCTTAGTAAAGAACAGAACACTGCAAGCTTACAGCAGCACTTTTTATTTTTGGAGTTTTCCTATAAATCCTTCCACTAACCCCAACACAGCAATTTTTTTTTTGTTTTTGTTTTATCTACTATTACAAATGTTTTGGTGTCTCACCAAGTATAAACACTAAAAATCATTAACAAATACCACATCTCAAAAAGGGGTCTTTTTCTCCAGTTATCCCATATTAATGTGACTGGCATTCTCAGTCAATGGATACAAATTCACTCATCTTCTGTACTGCAGCATTATTTAGCAGTAGAAGGGTGCTAGCATGTGCCTTGTTCAACACCCTTTTCATTTTTATTTTTGGTAGATGTCTCATTCATTCAAGCAAAGCTGAAGATACTCTGCAGAATTTATTTACTGCATGCACCTGGGCTGTGGAAACTCATACAGTACTGCTCCTTCAGCCAACCCCTACAGGACCATATGGCCATTTGATCTCAGAGACCAGATCTCTTCAGAGCTCTTCCCAACCCAAAGTTTCCACTTAGAGGATGTCTTGATAGCCTGTTGTGTCTGTTCCCACCCAGTAAGGAGAAGGAGATATTGAACACTGAACTCCTGCTGAAACAGTGCAAGGCAGAAATGTCCTGAAATGGCTGATGAGGGTGAGCATAGTTGTTGGCTGCACTGTTGAGCACACAGTGGGGTGCTACTTTTACAGCTTATATCTGTCAAGAGTTCAACTGCAACTCATACAGACATATTCATCTGAGCTTTAGCCCAGCTAGAGCTGAGTGACAGCCAGGTATCTGCTGGAAGGTCAGTTAAACCATTGCCATTTACCTGCAGCCAAACTGTTTAGTTTAAATGGTGGTGAAATGGAGCCAAACTGCATATTTGGAAAGATGCTGCTTTAGTGAAGCCCATGGGTGGCAGTGCGGCAGCCTGCACACACACACACCTCCACAATGGTCTGCACCACCACCATTTTCATTTCTGCTGGTCACCAATGGGAGCTGGGGGCAGCAAAGAATCAGTGCCACAGCCTGCCACAACCTCCAGCCCTGATCTCCTCTCTGCTGTCTTCAGTTCCCAAGAATGCAGCAAACATCATCCTAAACTGGGAGGGGTAGAGGTGGATACAAGTAGCTGCCAGTTTCCAGGAAAAGGGAGCACTCAGCTAGATGATGGTAGGCAAAAGTCCCTACTCCCAGAACAGCCAGCTCCACTCCCAGCTGTTCCTGGCAACCTTCTCAACTGGGAGAGTTGATTTCTGCTTTCTGATTGAGATCAAAGCTCATTTCCCCTCTGCTAAGAGGCTCCATAGGGAACCAGTGCTGCTGCTTCCCAGGAATGGAGCACAAGGGGACTTCTATGAAATTCAGTTTATCAGAGAAATAGTAAATAAAAAATTGGGTTACATGTATCCTATTCTTCTCACTGTATGTAGACATCAGCAGAGTGGACTGCTTTGATTCTCTCCTAGTACTTCAAGGGATGAATTCACCCAGGCTCCAAACTGATTTTTAGCCCACACTGTAGACGGCACCCTGCATCTGCACTCTTATCAATATCAGAGTTGTACATCTTGAATATGCCGACATGTACTACCTTCACTTATTTGACTGTAGCACTGCTTCTTTTTCAATAGGAACCAAATTAATTTTTTTGCAAATTCCTTTTCAAATCAAACCAGACATTTCAGAATATGTCTTCAAAGGTACAGTAATGTTAGATATGCTTTGCATGATAATTTGATGGCTTGGTATCTATTTATGCATGTTCCTTGTAATGCTGAAATACATCAGTTAAATGAATTATTGGAAAACAAAGCATTTATTTCAAGTCATGAAGAATACATACAAAATGCTGCAAGTATAAAACAATATACCAAATATAGAAGTATACCCAAATGATCATATATATGAAGTAGTAGAAGGTTTTAATGTCTTCTAGACATTTCTTGGAGGTTTAAATTCAGTAATAATTACACAGTAGTCTGTGGGACCACTGTATTACTTCAGAGCTTTTCAGTAGTAAACATTTTTTGCACGTAAATTGGTTACAGTAATTCCAGTGATAAGCTCTGTTTGTTATTAATTCCCCTGCCTGTGTGCTGAAGGCCCTTGATCATCGGATCATAGAATCACAGAATGGTGTAGGTTAGAAGGGACTTTAGAGGTCATCTAGTCCAATGCTCCTGCAGTGAGCAGGAACATCTTCAATTAGATCAGGTTGCTCAGAGCCCTGTCCAACCTGACCTTGAATGTCTCTAGGGATGCGGCATCTACCACCTCTGTGGGCAACCTGTTCCAGGGTTTCACCACCCTCATAGTAAAAAAGTTTTTCCTTATATCCAGTTTAAATCTACCCTCCTTTAGTTTAAAACCATTATGCCTTGTCCTGTCACAACAGGCCTTGCCAAAGAGGTTGCCCCCATCTTTCCTATAGTCCCCCTTTACGTACTGGAAGGCTGCAATAAGGTCTCCCCGCAGCCTTATGTCCCTGGTGAATCATGCAATGCTCAAAAACACAATAACAAAAACCAAAGCCACCCAACCGTCCATATTCTAGGGAATTTTCTATATGTATGTACGATGAAGAGGTTAATAAAGAATTAGAGACATAAGCCATTCATACAGTGAAAAGATGACGTATTTAATACTAGAAATATCACACCTGAAATTGACATCACAAAGTTTCTTACCAGCGTCATAACCCCCATTCTGTCCATCTCCCTGGCAGGACTGCGAGGGGTGAGTTTAGGAGTTGAGTGTCCACTGGGAGGAGATGAGCTTGCAAGTGACGATGCAGTCACTGAGCCAGTAATCGATGTACCCTGGTGGACTCTGGCCAGATTTAAGCCTTCCAGACTCACGCTGGCCACTCTGTTCTCTATTTCTTCAGCACGCAGTTCTGTTGACTCTTTCTCTTCTTGGATTAACCTTATTAAATAAAAGAAGAATGTAGTTGTATTTGTCTCTGCAGACCCCAAAAGCAAAACTAAAAAAATATTTTCTTTCAAATGAGATTCAGAAGAAAAAGAAAGCAAACATGAATAGCATAGAGGAACTCCAAAATAGTAATGAAAAGGGTATTTTTAATCACCAGAATTATAAAACTATTTTTCTTGATTCCTCCATCCTCAAAAACTGTTTGAAGAATCTTCCCAACAAGATGACTTGACATATGACATTTCAGGAAGACTGGTTCCTTTGCAAAGGAGATAGTATAGGGGAGGCGGGGTTAACAATCCAATTTACCATAGGAAACTAATTCCAATCTTAAGTTGGCTTCATCTGATTTTCTGTTGCTAAAGCACAAACACAAATTTAAACTAAAATGAAATTGGGCCTTTAAGAAGGGAATTACTGAGATAATCCATATTAATAAAACAAGAGAACATGCAAAACAATTTGTCCATTTCATCCCTACAAACTGATGAAAAAGTAACAGTTGTTTCTAAAGCACTGAGTTTTTACATGTATTTCATTAAAATAGCTCTGTTGTTAACAAAAAAATATAAGCTGCTTAAATATATATAGCCTCAATAGGATGCTTGCACTGGGTTCTTTAGTTTTGGTTTTTAATTCTGATTGTGCCTAGAATGATAAAATGTATTTAAAATAAAACATTTGCTTATAAGTCCTTTGCCCATAAACCCATGTTAGAAGGAGTCTTTTTTTGCAAAGAAGAGGAAAAAGTATGAAGGATCAAGGTTAAATGAGAGATTATGAAGTTTGGGGAGGCTGAAACTGTGAATCAGGCTTTTCTGAGTGAAATGAAGCAAATACAGCAAATGAAACCATAATACATTGAAAATAGAAACCTACAAATTCCTGTGCTGTGATAAATCTTCTTCCCTAACATCCATTTCACAATTTCTATAAAATGTCTACAGTTATTTCTGAAATGAGGCATGGCAGGAACTTAAAGGCAAATAGTATTTTGAAAGGGAATGATAACAATTTTTTTCATTTTAGTAATCTAAATTCTGAATCATCTTGTATAATAAAACAAGGCAAAATACATTTTTAATCTCTCTTGATACCTCCAATCATTTAATAAACCCTTATAGTGTTTGTCAAGGAAAAAGAAAAAAAAAAACAAACCAAGAAAATGTGAAATGCAGTACAGTTTATAAGACTATCCTTGTATAATAATTTTTCCTGAAACATATAAAGAAAAAGAATACAAAATTAGCTACCTGGTTCTTTAATAATGACAGTAATGGTAATGAAAGCCTATACTTCAGAACAAGCTTAGTAGTAGGGGAAATAAACTAATCTCAGCGGACCTCCATTAAAAATGGCTACATAAAATGTGCACCCTTGCTTCCTTTTTTTGATAAAACAGTACCTGGCATCTAAGTCAAGATCCTGTGTTAAGTAAAACAGTGATCTGATTCAGGACAGCACAAGTAATATCCCACTATGAAACCTGCAGGTACAATTTCTTGTGAAAACCTTTTACTGTTAAATTGTCAAAATGTTAGTATTTTTTAAAACAAATACCTTTGTTACATCTACAGCTTCCTGAACTGGTCACTGTGCTGACTTCTTTGTAATAACAGAAAACATGGATAAGGTTCTTTCTTTTACATACAGTGTTTTAAGGAAGTTTACCCTCCCAAGAACAAAATTTCTCTTTGACTCTCTATCTTGACAGCTGTCATAAGAGATTTTAGAAAACAGTGTAGTCCTATTTGGATGAAGAAATTCTGGGAGTAGTGAAAACGCAAAGCTGTAGATCTATAACAAAATCTCCCCCATGAACAGAAAAGTTATTCAACGTCAGTATATTCCACTAGAGTTCTCCCTCTAAAGTTACTTTGCTCAGAGAATGATTGAGATTTTGCAGAAGGTAATCTGGTTTTATTTATATTTCTAACCACAGCCTTTCTGTCTGCAGTATTACCCGAAAGTTACTAATACATCGAGCAATCTCATTCGTCTCCTTCTAGAGAAACAGTCACTAATGAGAGGATGTTTTTCATACACCAGTTTTTCAAAAGTCACTCTTCCTGAAAAACAGGTAAGAATGCTTTAAGACTAAAATATTGTTTTGTTTATAAAACTCACTTAATTAAAGTATGTAATTGGATTCTCTATCACTCCATTAAATTTGCATAGAAATTACGATACACTCAATTCACCACCTATTTCCAAGCACTATAGCCTAACCTGGAGCACAAAAAATCACATTCTATGCCTCCATAGAAAATGAAAACCATGTCTTAGAAAATGTAGCTTACATGAGATGTAACATAGGAATAATTATCAGGAGAAAGCATGAAGAGCACTGAAATAAAACATTTCTGATAGGAGGTCATTATTGAGTAAAAGGAGTCATGCAGAACAGTGAAAAAGATCTTGAAAAGGCAACTATGAATAGCGATCTGTCAAATTTGCCCTGTGTTAGCCTTGTCTAACGTATTTCTCTTCACTCGGCTGGCAGTTCTTCTCTTGGAATGTTTTTTGAAAGAAATTTCTATGTTTAGGAAATGAAGATGCCGTTGTTATCTTCACACAATCAGTACTGTCACATGAAAAGCAGACACATTATTAATCCTTTAAATGTACAAGTGGTGTTTCCTAACTGTTATGGTCTGAACTCATGCACTAAAGGAAGCCTGAAGCTGTAATCATAAGTGCATCACCGCTGGTTCAGGCTACGTACCTGATTTCTTTATTGATGGCATCTAGCTGCTCCTGAAGCATCATGGCCAGAGTCTGGGCATCGGAATGGCCGCTTGGTGACAGAAGGTCCATGGAGCTAAAAAGCGTTTCTCTATCATCGTCATCGATGTCGGACATTTCAGTGTCACTTTCAAATGGATGGCTGCTCAAAACACCAATCTGCTGAGTCCTATTCCACTCGTGATCTCCAAGTGATTTTACCTGGGCAGAAATTAGGATGTACATGGCTTATTCAATGAAGAACAACTGCAAAGTTGAACTTCTATCAAATAGTAAAGGAAAGCAACTAACATTTAAGACTACTTATTCAATGATCAATTCACCAACAGTACTTGCAATATTACTGCAGATTACAGTATTTTCACATAATTTCTAATGCTGTGTAAAATTAACTATCAGGAAAATTTACACAAAAATAAACCCAGAAAAGACAGTCACTCAAGTATGCTTGAACTTTGACGTCCGAACTTCAACCTTTTCTGCCTTCATTTTAGTACAACAGTACTCTTGTATGAGTATGTATAGGAAAAAAAGCTTGCTATTTGGGTTTCTTTTCTCTTTTTTTTTTGGTGTGTTGTTGGGTTTTTTGTTGTTATTGTGGTTTGTTTTTTTTTCTGGAAATACATAAACTGTAAGCTTAAGAGCCTGAAATACATTCTCTTATCAGGTAATATATGAGAAGAAATTGGGGATTAACCTTTGGTTCATCTCTGCGTACGCCCATCCGGCCTCTTCTAGGTCGCCTTATCACTTTAGTTGACCGATAGTCAGACTGGCTATCAACTAGTGAGCCCACAGAATACCTCAGCTCTGCTGATGTGTCAAGGTGAGGCCTATAAAAAGAGCCATAGAAGTAGACTAAGAGATTAATAGTAATAATAACAGCAACAATCCACTGACCTTCGGTCTAGGAACACGGATATATTTTTTTAAACAAACAAATTATTGTGTATCAGAATAAATGACAAAAACGTGGCACAAAATGTAATTTAAAAGTGAAAACTTGAAATCATATTATGAGAAAATTAAGGAAGAAAAGAAACAAATAAAACCTTTGATTTTTCAAAATGAAGGACTTGCATAGTGAAACTCATTGTCCAAAACTATAATATGAAATAACAAGTAGATTTCAGGACAAGATAATAAACAGAACTGTCTGCTGAGTGTACTATCCTGTATCTTTTCCTTCCATTACTTTCCTGCATAAATATGCTTGAGGTTACTGTAAGCATGTTAACATGTTCACGAGTGAGGATATCTATAACACTTTCCCACTGTAAGTCTGTGCTCCACATTATGAAAATATTAGTGAACTGCCCTGTAATATAACATTGCTTATGAATGATTCATGTTTATCTGATGATGCTTTTGAGAGTTTTAATCCCCAATTTTTCCTGTAGTCTTGGTAAGTCTTGGGACATTGTGGAGAGGCATATACATGACGACTTCAGCATATCTTTTCTTGGCTGCATACAATGGCCCCTGCCCTTTCTGTCCTTGGTCAAACAGCAGCACTAAAAGTTCCCTGCATGGTGCAACAGAAGCATCCTGCCCACGGGCTGCGTAGCCAAGTCAGAAGAGCAAAGGCTCCATCCACCCACCATTTCAGCATTCAACCACAGCAGTGGAGACTTGAAAAACTTCTATTTCTTAACACATCAGCAGTTTCCACATAAAAATATATGAATACCATTATTATAGTAGAAAAATGAAATTTAACAAATACTATACTAATAAGACAACTAAGTATGTATTTGCTTATAGCGACTTCTAAACAATATTTGACATTTTACTATCTATAAGAATTTAATGTTGTACTTACTTTCCTTTTTTTTTTTTTTTTTTTTTTAAATCTTGGGAAAAATGCTTACAGTCACCTACAGACAACTTACAGCGTTCACAGCAATGTTAATAATCAGTTAGGGGAAACAGAATAGGAGTAAGTTTTGTTCTTAAATACTTCTCTCACTTTGAAAAGAATGCTGTTCAAGAAAATGATGGCTTTAATCCCAGACGTAAAAAAGCTAAGTAAGAGAATGTCTGCTTTCCAAAATGAAGGAAATAATTTAGAAAATCGTGTATATCTACGCTGAAAACGGCAGGCTGTGACTGTTTTCCTGAGCTCTAGTTCTGTGTCTTTTTCTAAACATATTCACTTTTCCTTGAGAAGAATTTTATTTGAATTGAAACATACTCATACTTGGAAGACTGAAGCATTGGTCTCAAATTTCAAACATCACTTTAATAAAGTAAAAGTGAAAGATAAAATATTATAACTGTGATGCCTGTATATTGATAAATGGGAATGCAAAAACACCATGATAAACATGAAAGCCTCTACTACAGGCTACTTTGACGGAGTGGGACTGTCGTAATTACTGTCTTGTATTATAAGTACTGTGATAAAACTAAAATAGTAATGGAAGGATTTCAAGCACTAATACAGTTTCGTTTATAAAAAGTAAATACTGCCAGAAGACAAATAAAAATGTACCACCAGAATTCCTGAATTGTGAATATGTGCCATAGTAATCAAATCAGATACATAAAAATGTCACAGACACCGAATAATGTATTAGAATTTAGGTTTTGGGTACTTCAGAGCTCATGCTGTTGTCACAAATGTCCTTTTCAGAACAAACATTGGTGTATCTTCTCTTATGTTTCCCATCATGCCTGGTAGGAACTTCCATAATATTAGAAAAATAATGATTTTAAATTTTAAAAAATTCTCTGAAACTCACTTTTTTCATTAAACCAATAAGAAAACTTGACAACAGTCAGGCTATAAATATCCTGAGCCCTCTATCTACTGCACCAGACAATAATATTTTGGGTTTTTTTATGCTTAATTTGTCTGTATGACTCTCATCTGTTATATAGTAAGCCATTCAGGGCAGTGACTGTTTTTTATTTTCTCTGTACCATATTTTCTATAATAGAACTTTGTTCTGATAATTGATAATACTTGTTACTTGTGCAGCAAGTTGGCAGGAAAAAAGAAACAGCCCAGATTCCAGTCTCTAGCCGCAAATACCTATCTGCTGACCAGCTTAATTATTCTTCTGATGAAAGAACAAACTCCTGCAAATACAGAACTGAATATATGCTCAAAGTAATAAGTATGTAATGCTGATTCCTCCCTGTACCTGAGAGGGCTGGTAGATTCTCAAGGTGAGGTCATGGAAGGGGAAATATACTGTTTTGGGGGAGCCTGCTGGATTCCAAAGACATTTAGACAGATTATCAAGTTCAAACTGCCCTTTGACAAGGGCTAATCAGACTCCTATTTACAGAGCACAAGCTAACGATACTTACCTACCTAGCAAGAAAGGCTGCTGCTCACCAAGGATGGCTTCTCCAAAAACATCTCTGCTGTTTGTTGCAGCAGTTCAATAGTCTGTACCCTCGCAAGCACCCTCAAAAAACCAGTGTTGTGTGTGCTTGTAGTCACACGCTCCCAAAGGAACAAAAATTTGAACATCTACAAGGATCGTATTCCGAATTTCAGTGATTTACACTTCCCATGTATAGAAAAATATTATTCCAAGAGATAATAAAAGGTCGAGGGAGAAACCACGTCCAAGTACTGAGCAAGATGTCTGAGAAAACAATGGGCAGACAATACCTGATGCAAGCAAAATAATTATCCAACAAGAATAACTTCAGAGGATGACAGTGCTCTGATTTTAGTCTTGGTCCATGAGCTTTGTCTGGCAGGTTTTAAAGGTTAACATGTTACTTGTTATGAAAACAGGACATGCCACACGATTAGTCATAAGGTAACAATTTTATTTTGAGGGATACTTTTAGGCAAGAACAACTGTCTAGAATTATAAATTCATTTCAGCTGCTGGTAGCTACTTCTATGGTACCTGTCACACTGTTGTTCCCATATTGCTTTTCCACCACAAACAGGCATAATGTTTAATGTTCTGTTATGATATTTTCAGATCTCTCTGAATATTGACTTCATCTTTAGCAGAACATCTGTGGTCTTATTTTACACACTAAACAAAGCTGAGTTATTTCTTGCTAATAAAAAAGTAATTATTAGATGTACCTGGTAGAATAAATAAACAAATATGGTCATAAACATGCTGATTAGTTTCAGCATTAAAGGTGATGGTTTCAACTTTTTATTAAGCTCTCCTGGGAAAAAAATGGGTATTTGGATATACTTTTGAAAACTTTCCATAATTTAAAAGACTTTCCTTAATTTCAGTAATATAACAGTGTATATTCACTGCTATAAGGCCCCATTTACCTATGAAAAATGTGAGAAGCAACAGTAATAATAATAATTTTATAGATTTTAAATTTTATAGAAATACATGATATTTTTATACGTGTTCTGAACACATCCCTGTTCTAAAGGCTTTAAATTTATATTCATGTTCTATTTCAAGTGAAAACGAGGAAACTTTTGTCATTAAATATTACCTTGACAATGTGGGTTCGATTAAAGAACCAGCCCTCAATTTCATTTGATCCAGTTCAGATCTCAGTTTCTCAATTTCTTCAGCAAGTCGCTCCTGGAAATAAGAATAAGAAGATATACTTACTTGTGATACATGCTCTCAAAAAGCTAAACAAGTAAGATTAACCAAATGTAGTACTGACTATAATAAGAACAGACAGTGAACTCATTCAAGTATCTTTCTTGCTAATAAGACATGCATGAAGAGGAGGTTGTATAGAGCTCTTGAGTGTTTCTCCACTAGCTGGAAGTGATGGCAGGACAGGGTTGCACTTGAAACTTACTTTTATCTTATACAGCTAGGGTCAGGAAAAGAACCAGCACTGATTTGTGCACTAACTGCACTCTCCGTGCCAGGCATAGTTCAGTGTGCGATATGCTATTTGCCCTTCAGAGACAGAGGTTGCATCCTGGCCTTTTTATTTAAAAATAGAGACATAGACTTAAAGACAACCACATTTTAGGTGCTTTACTGAACTGCTGATTTAGAGCTTGCTCTTGGAATTTGATAGAACCCCAGTGTGAGGTGCTACTGGTGAAAAATGACAGTGTTCCCAAATTCTACAAATAAAAATAATGTACTAATAAAATGAAAACAAATCAAAGAATTTTAAAACAAATTAAGAGAGAACATGGCATGAAGAAGTAACGCTGCTCTTCCTAGAGTTTAAAATGTTCAGGATTCCAAAATGCTAGGAAGGAAAGGGATCTGTGCTTAATTATTATTAGATTCAGTAATTTTTTTACAGCATTTTTACACTATTTCTTGGTTGAAGAGATGACTTGGTGGTTACTCGTATCGTTTGCTAGTTATTTAGAGATTATTAATATCTGGTGTTAAGTCCATGCAGCTGAAATTACTTCATCAGTTTCTTCATCAAAGTGGAACAAATAAACCCTTCAAAGTGGGAACTTAGAAGCTCTGGAGTCAGACCTTTGTGGCTGTATGTGAAGAGAACTCATTTCTACCAGTTGCACAGAGAGGTAGTGGAAGAGTTTTGTTTATTTCGTTTCTTAAGCAGAAATCAATAAATATAATAAACACAAATATCTTTGCAAAAATAATTTCAATATGAATTTACATTTTTATACCAGATTTTTCATCTTTGTCAAGAATTGATAGAAACATTTAAGCCAGAAAACAGACTGAAAAAGCATTAGCCACTCTATTCACTTCCACTCTAACATTATTAAAATAAAGTTATGTGGGAGGTAACATGGGCAAAATACCTTAGTTACACAGACCAAACTGGTATCCATAATTCAGATTTAGATTCTCTGGTAGCAAAATGATAGAAACCTTCGTTTCAACTGACACAGCTTTAGAAATGTTCTTTCTGTCCTTTTGGTCATCTAACTTGATGGTGAAGTATGATCCCGATTTTGCAACAGATGAATCACCTTATAACTGTGGTAGTACAGCAGGGAAATTTTACTTATTTAAAATGCACTACAAGCTCCTTTTTGGGACTTTTAATCTCTCTGCCTTTCTGCAAGGTTATCCAAATGTAGATGAAAATAATTTATTTTAACAGATACTTCTTTTGTTATTTTTCTTAAGGTTCTTGATTTTGGATGTCATATGATATAATTATATTAGTATTGAGTGGAGCTATGTTTTTGAAATTCTATACAATCTCTTTTAAATGGATTTGATACATTACAAAAATATTTTTGTGAATCTGAAGGCAGATATATTTGTGTATCCTACTGTGCTCAAGGCAAGCATAACTTCAGAACAAAATCCTCAAATTTGGGCTTGGAATAAATATTTATAATTAATTTGACTGTTTCACTAAACAGTATTAGGGGTTAATTTGCAATGAACTAAGAAAGGCCACTTTTAGCTATATTTAACATAATGCCACTGCACCTGTTAAGGAGAATTGCATCGAATCAAGAAATCACATTCTTCCCTATGAAAGTGTAACTAGTTATGCATACACCTCTGTTGAACAAGAGTTTTTCAGGATTAAAACTGATAGAACAAAAATCCCAGAGCCAGTGAAATCAATACAAATTTTAGTATTGCCTTCCTGAGGCTAGGATCTCAACCAACAACTTAGCTCAGAACAATTGTTAGAGACCCTTAAAGGCTAGTTAAGACATCTGGGTGATTAAAAGAATTATCACTGATGCCAGGAAGATTTCAGATGCTAGCTGGATAATTAATATACCATAAACATATTTCCAAGTAATAAATATATAACTTCTGATAAAAACATAAAATTTCAGTATTTTATAGTACCTTGTCATGTAAAGACTCTTCCAGATTTTTCCTGAAACTTTCAGATTCTTGAATCAAAACATTCTAGGAATTAAAAGAAAAAATAAAATATAGATAAACCAGAAAGAAATTAGGGAAATGTTAAATATTCAGCTATCACCATATACACGTAGCCTCCATGTACAAGTTAGCAAAGTTCATATTCACTGGCCTTTAAAATTAGAATCCCTTAATGCTTCGGTTTGAATATATATTAAATTTAAAACACTGGAAATCCAAACCTGTAGGACCATTTTCTATCAGGAACAGCAAAAACTTTGCATTTTCCTTGAACTGAGCAACTGTCACACTCTTGCATGACTATTTCTCTCAGGTTCTTCTCTTGGCAGGCCTATTTCTTGCTTTGTACGACATTTTGTTTCAATGATATAAACCAGAACTACATCCTCTGAGAGGTTCAGAAGTATCCTTCTGAAAAACTCCTCTCAGATCAAACTGAAGGTGAATAAGTAGAAGAGGGAGGGATTAAGGAGGATGAATATAAAGATCATGGGATTTGAACTTTGCAGAACCATTGTACGTCCCGCATTCACATCACAAAAAACCTGTAAATAACATTCTCTCTCCAAGGGTAGATGCTCCTTCTCCTGTGGTGACAGCATTTTACTGTTCCCAGGGCAAGTGCGGTAAAATCATCAGGCTAAAATACGGCAATGACAGCACATCTGAAACGTGGCCGTCATTCTCTCACTGCCTTGTACCCAGTGGTGCACTGGTCCTTTACAAGCTCTTCATCAGACTCCCCGCTGACAAAACAGGGACTCATAATATGCAGCATATGCTGCTCACAGTAGTCCTGGACAGATTCTTGAGTGCACTCTTGAATTTTGGGTTGACTGTATAAGTAAGACCATATTTGTGGTAATATTTCGTAATACATAATCAGCATGATGCTTCCATCCAGATAAAAGTAGAACAGGTTTCACACAGGAGAATCTTTACCAAGCTGAACTTTCTACTGCTCTTTGCACTGTACCTTTTCTTCAAGTGCTGCCATTCTCTCTTTTAAGTGTAGCTGCAGACGCTCATTGGATTCTGTCAAAAGTCTGTCTACAGTATCCGATAATCTTTTGTTGTGCTCCTCATTCATTTTTTCTCTTTGCCTTGCCTTTGATGTAGAATAGAAGAGACAGATTGGCAAAATTAACCATGACAGACTTGTATCATTAAAAAATAAAAAAAATTATGGTAACTGTAGACGCTTAAAGAATTTCCACAAAAAACGTAATTACAGTTAGTGATTAATACAGGTTAATTTTGGATCAGCAGAATACTTTGAAAGCTGCAGCTAGATATAAACTAGTATATTAAGATGGTTACATAAAGTGGGAAGATGCTGCCCTCACTGCTATAAATGAAACATTTACCAGTAGATAGATTTGTGTGCTGGAGTGCATAATGTAGTGCTATATTGACAAATTAAAAGAAGAAAAGTGCACAGAAGTTGTCTGCGATACACCTACTCTTTGAAGTTCCTGATTCTTCTCTTCAAGTTGAGCTTCTAAGTGTCTCATGCGTTCCTCAATGTTTCCATGTCTTTCTTCTGCCTGTAAAAAAATAGAAAGACTCTTTCTGTAATTTAAATGGCTTCATAAGTTTTTATCTCAGTAAGGTTTAAACAAAACATAAAGCAAGCTACTACTAACTGCAAACTTAGTTTTCCGAAAAGAAACTTTATTTAAACAGGCAGCTGAACAGCATTGCTTGAAATGTGTCAGCTACAAAGGCCTGTTACATCCAAGCATCAGCAAAACATTGGAGTTATTTATGAGCAATGAAATCAGCCAAATGTAACATGCAGACTGTGCATGGTTTGAACACAAACCTGCCATCGTAAAATTGTAAGCTCCTGAAGCACTGAACTGCACGATGGTTGATTATCAATAAAAAAATAAAATAAGTTAAAGAAAATGAAAACAAATCAGATGGATTCTATTTAGCAATAGAAAGTAAAGTCCAGTAGGACTACCTTCCTACGTATGGAGATCATTTCTTGTAGTTTAGCTTCCATAACATATTGATAATCATCAGATGAGGTAGAAGAGGTTGGATCAGACTAACGAGTCAAGGAAAAGGAGAGGGACAAAATTGAAAAATCAGAACTAAAGACACTGACACTGAACAGAACACAGCACAGAATGCTTAAAAGAAAAGTGTGACTGAAAATTTAATACTTTCAACTGACAGATTTTTACGTGGAATAAACTACACTGATACTTGGTGAATATGATGCAGTTGATGTGGAGAAACTGAAAATAATGGAATGATAAAAAAGCTATCAACCTACACATGGAAGTTCAAGGTTAGTGATGGCTGGCTGATGACATATTACTACCGAGTGGATTCAAAGCAATACTGTCTAATCTAATGGTTTTTTTTGAATTATGACAAACTAAACACCAGAACGGGACTCTGCGAGGCCAATGTCAGAAAGTCCTTTATAATTCTTCTATCATTTTCTAGGAATGAAAACAATGCATAAATACTAAATTAATGGATCGGTCAGCTACAGAACTGTGCAGTGTTATGGTACATTCCCTAATTTCTAGAAAACAGAAAGACAGTCAAAAGAGATAAGGCTCAAGTTTTAGTATTCCTTTTTGGAATACACTACATAAGCCTTTTCATCCAAATAAACAATATAGATTTTATCCCTTTGAAAGAATCCACCCTGGTGGATCTCTTTGGAAGATCAAGGTCATCAGATAAAAGAAGAACCTATAAATAAAAATTCATTAATAGGAATGAAAAGTCATTACTGAGTATAAAAATGCTAATCCATCCAAAGATTCATTACTACTTCTGACAGAAGTTGACCTTAATTAGGTCATTTGTTGCAAAACATGAATTTTCATGTTATTGTCATATCAAACAAGTCTATGTTATTCAAATTAAAAAAAAAATAAAAGAAGAGCCCTTAAAGAAAGGGAAATGCTATATTGGATTTGTTGCTATGGAAACAGGAATGTGCATAAGGCGTATACACAGTGTTACTCATGACTTTGAGTTGTGAGCTCCTGCTTGTCAAACGCTATTTCACTCTGTCAGATTTACCCTCTCTCAAAAAGAGATCCTGAACAACATCTTTAGATGAGCGAATTTTAATACGTACAAGAAATACTAATTTTACAACTTTTTTGTTTAGTGAGACTGTTTTTCATACTGTTGTCTGCTAATGATTTATCAGAATAATTAGGAATAGATACCAAAGTAATTCCAGATGTACATCATAACTTAAAATTACCCATAACTTAAACTCAGTAGTATTATCAGGACCAAAAGATCAGACAGAAAACAAGCCTGTGATCTAGAGATTTATAAATATAAACTGCAGCTTTTGATATGAAGACATCTATATGAGAAAATACTGCTTTATATAAAGACAAGAAAAATGCCTAACTTTGAAGATCACTACTATTCTTTTCAAAGTAAGTATATTCACAAAACTCAGATTCTTGCAAACTTTAAGGGAAAATCAGTATACATGAGTAGCTAAGCTCATTTAATAAGTGCAGTTACAATTTCTGATCATGAAGCAGGTGTATCGTGATGTATTTGAACTTATTCATTATGTGAAACTATTTTGCCTATTTATTACAACTTGGACCAGTGACAAACCCTTTATGATTTTCTTCACCTTGTCTTTCAATTTTATGCATTAGTTTGTTTCAGCAGACAAATGCTAATGCACTGCTTCCTCTCCCAAATGGATAAACAGAAAGACAGGGTTGAAAAAGTTAAGTCCCTGTGATTGCAGAGAACCAGATCACACTATCCCTTCCACTAAGTGACCCAAGCTTTACCCTTCTCTGTAGAAGGTAGACTTTTCCACTTTTTTTGTCTTGGGTGCACTATTGGTTCAGCACCTTCCCTTAATGTGTCTCCAAGGGTCAGGAGAAGATTTGAAATCATCAAAGCAAGCTCTGAGCTGATGATAGAGAAGGGTTAAGTAATTCTACCTCTTTTGAAACCACTTTTCATTCAGAGAGATGTAGAACCCATTGGGGGTATCATCCTACAGAATTGAACTACTTAGGAACTTCATTAGCTGACTGCAAACTTTAAAAGCAAGTTACTTAATCTTCACTGCTTCTATACACTTAATAGTAGGTTAATGCAAAATACGAAGATAACCAAACTAATACTTCTAGGTTCAATGGGGATCTCATTTAAATCTTCTGATATGTGGTGCCTCCTGTCATAACCCATCCTTGAGAATCCAGTCTAGCTAGCTATATCGTTTACATTTATTTTTCAAACTAAAAAATGGATTTTTCAGTCCAAACCATGCCATACCTTATTCCTTATGAGGAAACAGTCTTTTCAATGCATAAAATAATTGTGGTATTAGGTCTAACTATTATTTGGAAGCAGAAGAGGAATAAAATTATCAGAATTATGTATGTTATCTGAATTCTTATATAGAAAACGTTATTGAAAGAACGTGATATTGTCTTAAGATTCTTATAGCTATCTAATTCTGTTATTTCATAACTTCCTACTTGTTTAATAATTCAGCAAGGTATATATTTAATATATATAAAAATATTTTTGCCTGATAGCTTTCAGTGATTTCACTAAGAATATTAAAATTTTGATAGGTACATCCTTGTTAAAAAATCTTCCTTACTGTGGCTCAGAGTACCTCCAGTTTGTTTTCCAGCATAAAAGAAAACAGAGCTGATCACCACATCTCCCTTTACATCTCTTTTGTAGGATAAAGAGACTTTAAAATTAATTAAAATTCACTATGCCTTAGAATCAAAATAAATTCCATTATTCTAAATACTTAAAATATGTTTGAATATTTTATGTTTCCTTTATCTATGTGCATTTCATTTGTTTGATCCTAAAGTGTTATGCTGTATTACTGTAAAAGAACCAAATTATTTTATAGCTGAGACATTAAACAGGCTCATCTGCTTGTCTGGCAGAGGACAAGCACAGGTGTGCAGCCTTAGTGGGCTCTAACGTTATTTAGGGATTTTAACCACTGGTTCTTACATTCCAAATGCATGAGCAGCCTCTGCAGCAGGAACATGAACCAAAAGGGTGTCCTCTGTAAGGGCTAGAGAGACAGACATACACGTACATACTCCCTTTCTCTCTCACTTGCAGAAACCCACCTGTAGACACAGACCTGCAATAGGAAAGAGCAGCCCCTCCATCTCTGGCGTGCCTAGCCGGAACACACTCCTAAAATGAGGGTTTTCAACATCTCTCGTTGCCCTTCACACTGAGGAATGCCCCAGCCTGGGTCTGAAAGAGACCCTTCCAGACAAAAAGACCTAGCAATTCAGCTGTTCCCTAAGGGATTTGCAAATGCCTCCTACACAGACTTCCCCAGGCCATATCGTTAGGATTGACACGCCTGTGGCAGCTACACTTTTGTTGTTCAAAAGTGTGTTAGTCAGCCAAAGTCATTCCCACCAGAATAGGCTCTTTGGGATGCTCGGAAGCCTACCATAAAACTACTGAATGTCTCAGTCTCTGCCTCTTGCCTCAAACCACAAGGCAGACGCTGAGAGACCAGTGTTCCTTCAGATACACAAGACAGAAGGGACAACTGTGGACTCTGAGGTTCATAAGCAGAAGTTGAATTTCTTCTGACTTGCTTTGCTAAGAGTTAATTGAGTTAAAAACTTTCTAAAATGGAACTTGTGTGACTACCTGCTTGGCAGAACTTACCCTACATTGTTCTTTTTAATATATGACTTGCATGCCTGTTCACTAGTACTCTGTAGAGGAGGATTAGTAAGACACATGGTGTGGTATTCAGCAACTAGTATTTAAAGCATTTAGCCAGCACACTCAGTTATAAATAGATTTGTGAAACTGTGTATCTTAGACTGGATTAAAAATATATGGACAAAACCTAACAATGTCTGACCCCTATAAGATACCAGCATGAGTCTTAATGCTCACTTTGCACTCTATATGCTATTAAATAGCAAAGATATAGCCAGTATAAGCCAGTAATAGACAGGAAAATTCTGCTTTGAGGGAATACTGAAGCAGCTTGTACTGTTGCTCTCTAACCCTGTTAAAACTCTGCTGCTGCTCCTGCTGCTAATGCACCCACAAAAAAATCCCATTGCTTTCACATCATCTGTTACTGTTGGCACTGCATATTTTCTAGGTCTTTGCATCTTAGTTGGAAAAAAAAAATCAAATTTCAGATGCAGAAAGCACCTGTGCACTACAGGTGCTATAATTTTTCTCCTCATGCTGAGCTGCAGAAACAAATCTAAACTTTTCTAATGGTACAAGCCAATTTCCACAGTTTTGAGATCTTGGCTTTTGAATACCTGCTGTCTCCAGATTTTCCACTGGCTTCTTATGGCATAGTTCTTTTGGCTATCCTTTCAATGAGTGAGTTACTCAAAAAGAAAGAATGCATTATTGAATTGAGCTATGCAATTGAAGGTGAATATAGGTGATCATGGTGACTGAGTCATAAGAGCTCACGAAGTTATCAGCTACTTGTTCACATGCTTACTTCTAACCCTTTACAAATGTGACAAGATGTGTTGGCTTAAGCCACCCCTTTCTCTGAAACCCAACCTTTCAGTCACTAGATAGCCACATGTTCTTGCCCCCCTCCTTCATTCCCCCACCACCTTCTACACCTCATAGGTTTAGCAAGCAACTCCTTCCATTTAGCTCTGTCAAACTTGGTACTTTAATTTCTTCCTCCTATCAGGACAAAATCTTCTGTGTAAAGGGAAGCACGGGAAGAGGGGTGGTTTGAGGAGACAGCAACATGTTGTAAATGTGGAGTTTTGTTAGGCTTCTGTCCCCATAGAAGATTTAATCTTCCCCCCCCCCCACCCCAGAAGATATATTAACTTCTTTTTCCGGCTAACACATCATCTTCTCCCTCTCCTTTGTTCTCAGAGAGGTTTCTGGCTTAACCACATCCACTTCTTGCAGGATAACTTCTTTGCCCTCTTTGCATCCTTTCTAGTGCAGACCTTCCGCTTTCACTTCCTTGCAACTTCTTCCCTACTTAATGCAAACCAGATCCCCACATTGTCACAAAACAAGTATTGTGACCTGCTTGCCTCCAACTTTCAAGTAATTTTTCATCACCTTTAAAATAAGATGAATGTGTTACTATGCTAAATGTAGTTTATTATGATTATGGTTTCCTCTTCTCCATGTCAGTGCTTCTCTAATGCAGCTAAAAAACACCGTTTGTATTTCTGGTGACCTGCATACAGGAATGATGGAGTAAAATGCTGACTGCTGCCTTGTGATCAGAGAAGTGACGTGGTACTTCTGTAGCACAAGCACCCGCGGGGGAGCGTGACTACTAGTGGGAGTGAGTGAATGGAGATGGTGATTATTTCCACTAGACCTGTCCTTCCATACATGCAAGGAGAAACTGTGTTTGACAGACTAACCATCTGAAGAGTCTAGATGCTCCAGTGTCTGTCTCTTCTGAGGAAAACAAACATCTTACAGGATAAAGAAAGGTTTAGTTAATATTGGAAGGAGGTTCTCCTACTACCAACTGCCTCTTCTCCAGGGCAGACAAACAGGCCAATGCTGTGAGAGTGAGTACAAGGTGGCTCAATGAGTCATGGCAATCTAAATCTTGGGATACATACCAAAAGCTGTGCTACTTGTCATGACCAGACAAATACTAGTGTGACGGCCAGACAGGACAGCACAGCACATGGGATCATGCTGTTCCAGGTTAGTCTGCCACAAGCTGACTAACCCTCTAGTTGCTCACCCAATGGGCAGAACAGAGCGAAAACAAAGCCAAAGAAAATTTCAGATGATTCAGGTAAATTTATGGGTACTTATCTGAGTTCACTGTATAGTCCAAACTTTTGGAAGTTCACTCCTTATGAACTAGTTTGGGCACGGAAAAGTAGCAAAAGATATTCACTAGCCCACATATATAAAGAAAGAAAAAGAACTTGTTTTAAAAACTGACACCATAGAAGGATCTCATTTTACATCCTTCTTTTGCAGAATCCCAACCCAGATTTATTATGAGGGAGAGTATTATAAATTGAATGCAGAATTGTAACATGCATATTTTAAACATGGGAGTTGGGGGTGGAAATCACATCCAAATCCAGAATGTTTGCTCTGTTTTATTTCCACATGTAAATAATTGGTCTTGTATTATACCCACAGTGAAGCAGTCATTGTTTCCAATTATCCCATACTACTTTCCTCAAAAAAACCATGTAAAATATTAGGCTTAACTCACCTCTTTCATTTGATTGTAACCCCATTAATCTCAAGGAAGCCACTTGCATTGAGGTAGTACAAAAGAAAGGAGAATCACTTTTGACTACTTTGCAGTGCAGAAAGACTAGCTGATTCAGGGGGCTCATCTTTTATTTAGTAGATATGGACATTGCAGTGACCATAGCTCAGGTAGGCAGACTTAAGATAGTCTGAAGTCAGCTAATTTGAGCGCTAGTTACAATGTTTATGCTGTCACAAAGCTCAGAGGCAAAATTAATTAAGCGTTATTCAGCTCCTTAGGTAGGTCTTGCAGCTTTCATTGAATAGCTAGTGTGGTAACAGCATACCAGCTAGCTAATTTAAAACTACATCAGTAAGTTGCAGTGACTACAATGTCGTCCTTGGTTCTGAGCTACAGTTATGTGATCTGTGAAAAGTACTGGACTTTAAACTTCAGAGCTGTCAAACCAGCACTTTAATAAGCTCTACAGTTCGCAAAAATGTTGTATACAAGATATATAAAACATACGCTTACTTGGCCTATTGGCCAAATTCTGACATTATTATTCAGGTCATATATATTCCAAAAAGACAAAATTTTAAAGAAAATTAATTTCTTCAATTTTTCATGTAATCACAGAGGAATGAACAGAACCAGCATTACAGTCTAATATACTTGCTAGAGTTTCCCGTTTGGCAAAAACTTTGATAAAGTCCATCAAAGTGAAATGGGGTGGGACATCAGCTCTGTTCACGGCTCTCTAACCACATCCCATGAAATAATGCAAGACAAACGGAGATGTATACTGCAGCTTTATGGTCACAATAACAACAATATCTCATGGAAGTCCCTGAGTGCTCTGCATGGTTGAAATGGGATTTCTTCGTACAATATTTGCCATTAATATATGTTCAAGGAAAAATGCAGTTGCAAGAAAAGACATGCTTGAGACTGCAAAATACTTACTGGTGCCTAATTGCTGGAGAAATTATTCAGGAAAAATCCTCTTAAAATAGAAAACAATATTTTTAAGCTACTGAGGGCATTACAATATGTGATTATTTGTTGAATCAGAAACAACTGAAAAAAAGAAGTTAAAATGCCAAGGGATTGCTCTTATGTGCACCTGAGCTTTTATTAAAATGCAATGAGATATTTGTTTGGTATTCCATGTAGCTCTCTTTTTGCTGATTCTTCTTTTTCCCCCCCCACCATTTTCAGTCTCTTTCAAATTCCCACCCATTCATATAAACCTAAAGTGGACAGCACAAAATCTTGATTACTGAATAATGATCTTGCCTTAATTAAAAAAACAAACAAACAACACCCCCCCAACTTTTCTTTCTTTCTACTTCTTAACTAAATTACTTAAAAATTGGACTTCATTAGTGAGCTGCTCAGCACTTAAGGCTTCACTATAAATGGAAAAACATGAGAATTGAAAAAATCCATCAAATATAAAAATGGCTAGGCACATAAATAGCTAGAAACATTCCTTGGCAATAGAGAAAGAAAAGCTTATATAAATCAGAATGATATTTAATGCAATCTCTTAAATGCGTTTTTGTTTGTCTGTTTTGAAGAGATGGACAATAAACATATTATCATTATATGTCTTCATGAAGCTGAAAATACCTGAACTGTAATATTAACTACACGCACACCTGAAAGTATTAGATGCCAAATATGAAAACCACGCTACTGAAAATTTATCTTCTTATTTTTTTCTGCAAGAAAGCTGCCGTATAATAAATTTATCAGAAAAACCAGTTTTAAGTCCTCTCAGGGTTTCACATTTGTCTTTGCAAATATATGATACAAAGAATCATTCAAAACAAACCTTTTAAGTATGTACTGCAAGTTGTCTTCATCTGTGCTGAACAAATGATCCCAGTTGCCATTAAGATTTGATTTTATAGCACTTACTGGATGAAAATAATTGTTTTCATATCCATGGTGTATGAAAATGTCCAGAAGAATTAAGTAGGTGTAGGAATGGGACTTCCTCCCGCCCCTTTCCCCGTAAGTTAGAAACACTTACACAGTAACATGAATCCTCCTAGGATAGGTAATGCTGATGCATTAGAAATATATAAATCCTTTGTATATATAGCCTAGGCTAACTTAAAGATAACTACTTTTCCTGTTACCAAAATGCTAAGAATTACAAACACGGCATTGAGACTAGTTAAACTTGTGGCACATACTTTTCAGGAAACATTTTCTCCTTTCAAATTAGTTTGATACTACTTTTGTTTTGTCCTTGAGGTGAGGAATCAGCGTGCAAATTAATGTTAAACAGTGTCACTTCTGAAGTGAACCTATTTCTCAGGGCAGTACCTTAGTCAGAGCTGCTATTCTCTGAGCCAGCTCAGCCTCCACTTCAGGTAAGGTTTCAGCCTTCCTCATTGTCTGTTGCAGCTTCTGCTCAGCCAGTTCTAGACGCTCTTGCAGCTGTCTGTTTTTGTCTTCCAACTGAAGGCCAAAGATAGACAAACAGGTATAAAAAATAAAATCAGAATTCAGATTTTACATTTTACGTTTTCTACGTAAGTATAGATACTCCACAACCTGGGAGAACTTATTCAAAAGGTATTATCTCAGGCATGGAATCATGTAGGCTGCCAGTCTCACTAAACAAAGAGTGGTTTGAGGCTCAAGGATCTTATGAAGGTGAAGAAGAGGAGTTGTAAAATGGTACTAATGAAGATGAGCAAAAAGCTCCTCTGATCAATGCATTGCTTATCTGAGTAAAATTAAAAGTATTGGTGGCAGTCAAATGAGAATTTTTTAGATGGAAATATTGAGTCCATCTCACAGACAAATTTATGTATGAGCTAAAATGTGACAAAAGGACATTTCCAAAAGCATAGAATTCCCAGCAAAGTTTATGAACAAATTGCCAAATGCAATCTTCTGAACAAATGCCAATCATATATCAGGAAATGTTAAAACTGACAATTGTTGCTCAGCTAATTTATTCATCATCATATCCTGGTTGCTATTTACTTAAGGTTACAGTGATATTGTTCATTGTGAGCCTACAGTTAAGTCTCATTTTACAGAAGTGAAATTGTTCAATCTGTGATAACCATTAAAGAGAAACAGGAAGACTTTTGTAACTGCTGTATTTTCTGGCCTACTGACATACACCACATGATTAAGATTTTTTTAATGGCTTGACAAGTGTTCCCTACTTTCCTGTTCATACCAGGTAACAGAAGACACAACGAAAAAGGAGTGTGCTTTCAGGTTCTTTTTTAATCCTTAAAAGCATGAAAGATAGGCTTTTCACATCACAGTGCTGCAAAGCAACTTTAACTCTGCCTGTATATATTCTAAGCCTAGTTCTGTTGATCACTGCTTTGAGCAGGTAGACCTCTGCAGCAGAGCATGACTTACATTGGCAGCAATAAAAACTCCAAGGACAGATACAGGTACCTTACTTTTACACTGTTG
Organism: Phalacrocorax carbo; assembly: GCF_963921805.1. NCBI lineage: Eukaryota > Metazoa > Chordata > Aves > Suliformes > Phalacrocoracidae > Phalacrocorax > Phalacrocorax carbo. Next base: position 45,036,322 of record NC_087513.1, read on the forward strand.
GGTGGTGGGTTTGTTTTGTTCCTCCCCCCCCCCCGCCCCAACAATTGAAGATACCTCTTAAAATAGCCAAAGGAGGCTGGCAGAAGCTGGAGAGTTTGGGTTCTGATGCTTTAATTTCCTTGGAGAGGTAGTCAACGTACATACATATACACACATATAGAGGGATGTGTGCATGTGTGTGTCAATGCGTCTGCATACAATCATAGAAGCAGAGATTATCAGATCATACAGGCTTATTTTTCATATAGCATTTTATATTGTTTGAAGACTTAAGTGAAAAAAATACAGAAGTCTGATGCTGAGGCTGAGGAGCAATTTAATCTTTTAAATTTTGAATTATATTCATTTCATGTTAGCTTTCAGTTCACATTGTATTCTTCAAGTTACAAACCATTTTTTGTGTTCACTTTACACTTCAGCTTTTGGAATCACTGTGGAAACAAAGTATCATGAAAGAGAACTGCACAATCACGTTATCTTTTCTAAAAGATATTCAAGGATCATTGAGTTTTGTAAACTTTTATCTACACACTAATAATACATGAAATCACTAGAATCTATTGCATGCAAATTTTGGTCTTTCCTGCAGAAGGGAACTTCTTTCGCTTAGACTATTGTTTTATTTTTTTGTTTAAAAATAAAATTCAGCAAATCATTACATAAAAAGCAAAGATAATCCTTTACTTTGCGGATATGATGATGTGCATTTATGCAAGCCACTATTAGAAAACACAGTTATTTTACAATGTTGAAAGTACACATTGATTTGGTATTCACGATTGTAGTAGGTGATATGAAGCTTAGAGATGCTGAACAACTTGGGTTTTTTCAGATTAACTGATCTGTTGATTTAAAAATTAACAGATTAACCTAATGGAAACCTCCTACTGGAGATCTACCCCATTTTTTGCATTAATTTTCATTGTGTATGAAGAAATCAAATGACAAATGCAGATACTGCACCTGACGTAGGATGGCTTCCTTGTTTGCCAGTTCATTTTCCAGCTTATCGTTCATGTCATGTATGGAGGTGGATTCTCTCTGTGCACTGAGGTAGCGCTTCTCCAACGTAGTTATTCTTTCTTCCATATCTTCCTTTTGCGCCATTGCCTAATGTGACAAAAAAAACCCATCAAGAACCATGCAATTAAAATGCTACACAATTTTATACCAGTTTGATTTTCATGGTAACAGTAGACAAGGATGTAAGGTATGCTCAGCAGTGCTTTTTCTGTTTTAAAGAGAATTTATTTCCTTTGGGATTTCTTGTAACTATGATGTTTGAAGTGGTACCTGCTGAGTATAGCAAACAGAAACAAGCCTCACCTTTTGTATATTTGTCTAGTTTCTCTACATTTCAGTGCAAAAAACCAGCAAACAGAGCTCTCATTTACTTGTTTGCCTCATAAACAGTATTCTATCTTAAACAACGGTATAGAAGAATTGCTATAGTTACATAACAGTAGAAATATAGTGCAGTGATGTGAGGGGGGGGAAAAAAAGTATATTCACATTTCTACTCTTATTCCTAGGTCCTGCTAACATTTTCCGCCGAAGTACATGTAGCAGACAACAGGTGACATGTCCTGAAATTTCAGAAAAACAAGCGACCACAATATTGGATACAGAACATAAGGGTAGGTGGTCCATATAGGTTATGGATAAGGTTTCTTTAAAATCTTGAGCTGTTTTTATTCGTCTATCACAGGCTGGCCTCACTGAAGTCAATACCTGTAACTTAGACAGATTATTAATTACATTGTTTACTTCAAGTAATTTTAGTGAAAGCAGAATATTTTATGTGTTTAAAAATTGTGTCTAGCTCTTGAGAAGACTTTTACATCTTGCCATGTAATCTTTCACAATGAAAATATTTACTGATAAGCACGTCTTGCTGTTTGTGTTATATTACAATACAAAAGCAGTATTGAAGTAAGTGAGATTCATTTTTGAAGTAAGACATAATGAACACATAAATTGATCCAAATAGCTAGTCCTAAACCAGGCCATATCCAGGTGGTCCTTTTGCTTATTGCTAGAAAAATAAAAACCAACATAAAAATAGTAATTATGTATGCAGTTCATTAAAAACACATAGAAAAAACCCTAATCCAGTAATTTATTCCAGTTATAAAATACTAAACTACCCTTCTTGTTGCAGGTATTTAATTTTCTGCATTAGGAAGACTATCATGTGTGGTCGTATGAAATAATGAAGACAGGCACCTCCACCTTTATAAATACCTTTGCAGCAGATTTTACATTGATATTTGGTAATTATTCTACAGGCAAACTTATTAGTGGCCACTTTGCTTAGGAAGCAAAGTGCTGAAAGCAAGTAAGCCTTTAGCTGGTGTCATGTGGTATTTAAGGGAGAAACAGCAAGTGGCAATCAAGTGTCCGTGAAACAGCAATATTTGTCAAAAGGTAAATGCAAGTGGAGGTATTAGAGAACCCTAGTGATATAATGTAGCAGTGGTGGAAAAGGAGAAACGTATCAGTGCAAACTATTTTTTGTAACTGGAAAAAATGGACGCAATACTTAAAAAGAGGCAGAGTACGAAGATGTGAAGACACTTTGAGGCTGTGTCAGACATCAGAAGTTCTGAAGGAACATTTCTTCCAGAATACTAAAAATAACAGGTTAAATATATACATACATATGCATATACACACACACGCACACATAAATCCGTATGAAATATCTTCCTATTACACTACTTCCTACAATATAGGTAACTACTCTAATTTCAAAACAGTAAAATAGATTCTAGAAGCCAACCATCCACACATATTGAGATTATCCATGTAAGAGAAAATACTCTGGAGATTACTATGGAGCACCACAAATTTAAGAGGAGGAAAGAAAACGAAAATTGAATTCTATTTCCATTAATTGTGAGAAGGGAATAGCATTTTGTAACAGGAGTAATGAAGTTACTACAGATAAGTAAATATTAAAATTGATTATATAAATAACACTTTTATAAAACAGCCCAGGGTCTTTAAAAATATACTTTAGAACATAAACAGCATCTCTGCTTAACAGAGTTCATCATAAAAACTTTAAATGGCTGACAACGTGCCAGAATGTACTCTAGAAATGCTAAACCACACAGAGGTTGGCCTTCCTCCTATTAGAGTTGCAAATATGCAGACCCATTTTTATGAACATGGTTTTATAGATTTCTAGTACTACTTCCTAGTGTGAATTTTGGGTTTCCTATGTACAATGGCCTTTATCAGTGCTCAACTTTTGCTTCCTGGATTCATATGCTTCTATCAGTTTTTATTGCATATCACAGAAACAGCGGTCAAGAAATAGAAGAGTGGGGTGAACCTCTTACCTCTCTAATGTCTCTCTGATATTTACTGTTCATTTCTTCTGTTTTAATGAGCTCCTTTCTGGCAGTCTCTGCTTCCTGCTCTACCTCTCCCACCCGGGAAGACAGTGCAGCCAAACGCTCCTTCATTTGTGCCATTTCATAGTTTTGCTTTTCCAGTAGTTCCTGAAGTTCAACAACTTGACTGGCTTCATCATTTGAGTCTACAGAGCCATTGGATAGGCGCTGTTAAGAGAGAAGTAACATTATTTATTGATTATCTTTTAATGTGGACTCTATCTGAAGAATTTCTAAAACAATAATTATTTTAAAAGTTTCAAAAGCAACTAGAAAGGAAAACCACAATAATTTTCATGGTAAATAAGACAGGTGAAGTTATGAAAAAATTGCAAAAGATTAATACTAATTAATGTCAAGGGATTCCAGAATGAACCATCACCTCAAGAAGTAAATGTCTCCGGAATACTATACAATACTACTTTACTTTGACATTATGCTATTCAAGTACAAATTCCAACAATATGAATCCTAAAAGGAAAGAAGTGAGTTCACTAGGAGGACTTGCTGGCGGCACTGCCTCATTATAATAGTCATACTAAACTTTTCCAGCATAGGCTAAGCCCAGGCTTCATAAAAATTTAATTATCTCATGTCAAAAATAATAGGCAAAAAGAACAAGCAAAACCAAAATTATTTGATTTTGACCTATAACATGAAAAAAACCCACCCAAATTAGTCCAACCTGTCATTAACTTTCTTGATTAGGTGCATTTTTATTGGTTAAATTTATATCATGCAGTATAGGAACAATGCAAATCATTGTAACTGCCATTTTAAATAGGTTATGGATCTCAAAGAGCATCACAGAGAAATACTGGTCCTAATAGGCACTTGTCCTTCCGATAGTAGGGTGTACAGCAATGTATATATGAAATATTATTAGCAAGATCTGAGCGGAAACTAAGCTTCCTTTCATTAGCACTTCCATATTATTATTGTCAAAATATATTTGTACAGAAGTTTTCTAGCAAATTCAAAGAACATAACTTTTTTTAATAGCTGTAACCCCATTCTTTCCCCAATCAGCCATAAAATGAACCCAGATCAAGACCACCTGCCCCTCTGTGGATCACTGAATAAAATTATTTTACTCCAAAAATTCATTTTGTCAAATAACTCAGTGCCAAAATTGCTTCATTTATACTAGTTAATTATATTATATTTTGTGATTTTATTATTTTAATAATAAGTGATTAAATTATATTATCATTTTATGTTAACTGCTGAACCATCATTGATCTACTTTCAGGATACCACAGTAAAATGACAACAGCCATTTAAAAGTGTTCAGTTAGTCTACTTGGAACAAAATCCCATTAGTATACAGCAATTGCATACGTAAACAAAATAGTTGCCACAGATGTCACATAGATGTCACATATCAACAAATTTTGCCATGCATTGAATTTGCTGCACAATTCTCTACATAGTGGTCCAGAAATTGCTGCAAGTTATAATAAGCTAAATACTGAATCTGAAAAGCAATAAATGGCATGTGATCATATACCTTATGACATATAGAACATGGCGATTTTGAAATGGCAAGCTTCGATATCCAGGAGTATGTTCAATGGCAGAGAATTTTTTTTTCATTAATAAACTTTTTTCCTAAATATATTACTAACCAAGACACATAAAAATTAAATGCAAAAAATTTAAGTAAATAGTAGAAAAAGATATCCGAGAGTTATGCAAAGACAAAATAAAAATGTATTTAGAATTAATCCCTCACCACTAGAAAAACGCTGTGATTGCCAATTATTCATGTACATACTTTGATTTATGTACATAAACTTCCCTCACAACTCTTTGATGAATTCTTTGTACAAGCTGCTTTACTTCTACTCGTTGTTCAGTTTTGCTTTACATTCCTTCTGTATTCATATACAAAGCTGGTTGGCATTTAAAATCTCCAACTTACAAAAAAGTAAATATTTTGATTTTTCTTAGTATGATTGGGATTTAAAAAGTTTTCTTTAAAAATACTATTAAAAATACAAACCTAATTTTTAAAATTGGTATTTTTAGAATTTTGAAGCATTCTTTAAAAGTTTACCTAGGAATTTTAACTGACGTTTTGTAATTTTTTACGCTTTGCTATTATTTTATAATATATCCATTATATGGGTACAGCACATGAACTAATCACTCCAAAAGACCACAGGCAGAAAGTTATTAAACATTAATTCAAGAAGTAACTGACATAACATACCTCAAGCTCTCAGGAGGGTTTTTACCAATACTTTACGGTCATACTTTTTTCGTCTCTCACAAACAACAAAAGCTTGAACAAGAAAGTGAAAATATGCTACGCTGGTAGAAGCAAAAGGCATCCTGTAGATGAAGTGGATTCAAACGCATTTTCTGAATTAGTGAGAGGAGCTGGAACCTCCCACATTCCAGAGGAATTCCCTAATTCCCTACAGAATGAGCTGGGGGACAGAACTGCAGCATCTTCTCCATTACTGGTTTTGTGAAGAATGTCCGTGCCCCTCTTTTTTTTTTTTTTTTTTTTTTTTACTTTTTTTAAATCTGGATGAATTTTTTGTGCTGAAATATTTCCTGGTACTGAAAGAGTTTCCTGTTGATGATGCTGTGTATTAATTGCAATCAATTTGTAAACAGTTAGTTGAATCCTTAAAACAAGGAAATCTAGGTTTTGTATAGATGTCTGTTAATGATTACCTGAAGGTAATCATTCTTCTAAGGGAAATCTTCTCCAAAGAGCGGGCACAAAACAAGCTTCAAAGTAGACATTCTTAACTGACATATCCCTACATTACCTAAAATCCCCGATATATTCAAGACATCGTGTCAAATTAGTGAGGGGAAGGCGGGGAAAGAAAGTACTGAAAGTAAGCTGAAACAATTGGGAAGTCTTTAAAGGAGGGCAGAAACATTAAAGAAAACTTTCTAACTGGTTGAAACATTCTAGCAGAGAAAATGAAAAATACACATGGTCCCCAGATCTGGCTTACAAGTTAGTAATCCAGTTAAAATCTTCAACAAATTTCATGATGCTGTCTATCAAATGTGGTAATGAAAAAGCTACATATGGACACGTTCCTTACTTTCAATAATTTCACGTAAGAGTATCTACTAGTAATGGCTATTTTTCCTTGAAAAAAGAAATGTGGCAAATAGCTCATATGCTCCGATGCTTTGCTTTTTTTTTTAACTAACTACTTTATCCAGTAAAAGAGAGCCCATCTGTTTCTATCACATTTACTTATTTAGACCACAGTGCTGCAGAAATGGTATCGTCATATATTCTTGACTTCATCTTTTTTGCTTTCTACAAACACAACAGGCGCACACGGCAGCAATGCGTGCACACCTGCTATACCTGCCATAGTCCCTGCTCTCTCCTCCTGACCCCTTCCACAGGTTTCTCAGCCACGTGAGAGATCGGGTTGGCATCAGCCTGAAAGACCTAATACAACCTCAAACATCTTTGCTTGGTCTAGTTCAGAGCAAACAAAAGTAACTGAGCAACTACATCTGTACCCAGCGATGTAGCACTTGCTTTCCTCATCACTAGAAAGAATGAGGGAAAGAGCAACAGCAACAAGGCCCGCTGTGGCTTCTTGGAGGGATTTATTTGGTGGCATATCACCACATACCAGATAAATTTCTGAGAAATCACAACCCATACTAAGGGTTTCAGAGGTACTCTTACTTCATAAAATTTTTACACTTGCCCAAATACAGCAAAACAAGCTAGAAGGAGGAACAGAAAGGAGATGAAATAATTGCCAAGTAAATCTGATGACAGCGATGGTATTAACTACAACAGAGGCAGCATACCGCAGAGAAAATCAAAGTTCAAAAAATATCCTGTAGAACTGAGAGCCATAAAGGGTAATATGGATTAAATAAGAAATGTCTGGGGAGAAAAACCTTTGAATTGCTTATGGTCTCTGGAAATGGAGGAGGGAAATAAATGTTCATGTTCCCTACTGCTGAACAGTATGAAAAGGAAACCAACATCCCTGGTATCAGGTTTTCTTTCTTTCAAGACCCAAAAAGCACAGCAGTAAGGCAATCTGCTGCTTGTATAGGAGTGTCAGCAGAGAGAAGGACAGCAAATTAGAGCATTACACATAACAATAATTCCCCCCCAGATCATTGGTTCTCTCCCTTATTCCCTCTGCCGTGAAATAATAAAAGGAAAACCAGCTGCAGACTGCTTTACTAGTAAAAAGAACAATGGTAAAAGAAACACCAGGAGAAAGTGTAAAACAAGACTAACCCAGAATATTGTATCCTCTGTTAATCCATTTCATATTGTCCTTTCAATTAAACCTTAGGAATAATACTGAAGGCAAACTGAGGGGAGGTACACTTAAGTTTAAAAAAGTAAGGATGTCACACTACAGCAGTTAGCAAAGAAATTGTAAAATTGTCCCAGACTATTGATTGCAAGTACTTCTCTATTTTATTTTGTAGAAAGGACTTTACATTCAACTACATATTTGGCAAAATATACACAGAAACCTCTTTTTTTTTTTTTCAGGCAAACCCCAAGAACAGTAAAAACCACCAAATAATATTTTCTCTCTAGTTGTAAAACATCTGACACAGATATGTTTGGTCTGAATACTACCAACCAGTAATTAGTTATGTATTTTGTGCTAGAATTTAACCTCAGGGAGTGGTGAGAAGGAAAAAAAGATCTCTGAACAATCAGCAGTAGAATAACCCAGAAGACTTCTGGCACTATGTTAACCTACAGTTATAACAGAATTGAGTAATCTTTCAAAACATGAAAACTTTTGTTAAAAATACCATTTTGATGATACATATTCTTCTTGACATGCAATAAAATCAAACATTAAAATATTCACAATATTTAGAAAAGGCTATAAAAATAAGACAGAATTGTTTCTAAATAACAGAATGTCATTGCTGCAGAAGCTTTTGGAGACTGGAATACACTGTTACCTGCCTCCAGATATGACATAACCTCATATCTGCCATAAGCCTGTACCCCTAGCACTCATGGTGACTGGACTCCAAGATATCCCTCTTTCACTCGCTGTTGTTCTAGGATAGCATCTCAACCTAAAGAAACATCACTGACTGACTTAATTTTGTGGGACTTCTCCCTTCATCTTCTACTAAGGCAGGTGCCAGCTGTCGCTCTATGAAATATGGATGTATTTGGTCAGTTGCTCTGACATTTGATCAGTCAACTGCTCACATGAGAGCCAAGATATGAAAGCTTTCCTGTACCTCGTATGTAATATACAGAATTTTGATGGTATAAATCACTTTAGAAGTATTTTGGAAGTACAACATGATCAGTAGTACTAATGTGAAAACCTATGTTTAGGCTCTCTATGAACCAAGATAATCCCTATGAACAATACATATATAGAAGTTTCAACATGAGGAAGAGGAGGAAAGAAGTGCCGTACAAAGTTTGAAGGCTTTAAATACAGGTGTGGTTTTTGGGTTTTTTTTAAAAGCTTTTAGAACAGTTAGGCAGACAAATTGGAAAGATTTTGTCCCAAATCCCAGGAAAAATACTACTTTTAGCTCTGTAGTGGTGGAGATGTTCCTTCTGACTTAGAAAAGCTGGCCATGAAGGCCAGATCACCAGGGGAGAGACAGAAATACTGTATATTTCTCAGGTCAAATAAATTTGTCTGAATTCTATAGCATAGAAATACTAAAAAGGAAGTAAAATAATAACCAAAGGAAGATAAATTATACATGCCAATTGACTTTCTGAAAGAAAGAGTAAATTGTAATGCTGCAAAATATTTACTGATGTTTGAAATGTAAGAATAAATGAATAACAAGTTACAGAAGATGCTTTTTACTATAGAGTTCTTCCATCCCTATGCCATTCAGATGCCTCATGAAAAAGATTTAAAAGTACACGATATTAACACAGATACATAGCTATGTGATAGCCCTTCACAAGTGACAACTGAACAAGCAAAAGCAATATGATCATCATCCATATAATCAGCACACAAAACAGAATGTGAAAAGCTGTGCCAAAGATAAAAGCATTACACCTAAGGTGTCACAGCCATTTCTAAGTGGCTGGCTGCCTCTTTATGTTTGAAGGCTATGCTACTTCTCTAGGTTGTTCCACATCTTTTGGTCTGTGTCAGGCAGTAATCTCATAATCATTAGAGGTCTCCTCTCCAGTTACTCTGAATTTTCTCCAACCTCTAATCAGCTATCAAAGCCAACGTTCTCTCAACTGAAATATTTCTTCCCCCCCCCAATACTGATATAAAAATAGCTACCTTTATAGCACTCTTCTGTCCAAACATCCTCACTTTCTTGCTTTTCCTACCAAGCCATCAAAGGACTCCAGCTTTTATTACTACTGTAAAGATCTGGAATAAATCTGCTTCCTGATCAGCTTTCAGCTCCTATTCTTCTTTCTGATGTTGGTAATCATCTGCCATACCTCACTCAGTTTGCAAAATGGGGTGGGAGGAAGGGGAAGGAGGAGAAAAGGGGAAGGAGGAAAAAAAAAAGGTTTACTTGATGGGTAGGTATTTTTCTTCTTGTTACTGGTCTCTTCCAGGATACCTGCCTATTTATCTTTTACACTATTAGAAGTGTTTCTGAGATCTTACACAGATGAGAGAAATCAGTTCCTGCTTCCTTATTACAAGGGCTAGTCAAATCTCACCCCCATTTGCCTTAACTAACTCCTTTCTCTTACCAGTCTCACCAGCCTACCATTAGAAATGACTGGCCTGGTGACACCCTGCAGTAAATCATCCAGCAAAGGCCAGTCAGCCAATGCTGTCAGCTAGCACAGTACTTGATGTTTAAGGTTCCCCTGCAAAAGTAATGACTTTCAAAGCAGTGTTTTAACAGGCCTGATGTGTGGAAGTGTATAGGGGTTTCTATTAGGTGAAAAGGAAAAGAAGTTTTTATAACTGAAAGTCATTAATTTATATGAAACAGATAAAAAGCTGAAACAGTCAAAGACTTGATTTCTTGAAAAACTAAAGATTGGAATGAGAAGTCTGTTGATTTATTATATAAATAATGCATAATTAAAGCAAATTTTCATTAATAAAATCCCTATGCTATAGTGTTGAGCACTAAGTATTTGTAGTCATGTAGACATACTCAACTGTTAAGAATAACAGTACTTACAAAATATTTGCCTAGCCTCATTTAGAGAAAACATTGCACACACTCCCAAACTTACTCCTTTGCTCATGAAGACTTCTAATCTCAGCTGCAGCTTTTATCCATATTTCCTTTCACTCCAAATACTCCTCACCTCCTCAGGTGTGTCAAACCATCAATCTTCATTACGTCTCCCTCAGCACATGCTTCTTTAATTAGCTTTATCATCATTAACCCAGAAAGGGATAATTAGAAACCCAGAAAGATAACTTCACTGCTTGGAAACAAACCCATCATCTGGTTATCAAACGTATTTTGTGTCTGAAGTGTATTATTTCTCTAATTCAGAATGTGAATGCTTTGGGGCAAGGATCATGTCTCTCACTATTTTTTATACAATGTGCATTCTGACTGCACTCAGTAAACAGCAAAACAAGAAGTCTTTAGAGCAAACTTTTTCTAAGTTACAAACACCCCTTCGACGGGTGCTGTTCAATCCTTACTGAGTCCTCTTTCAAACTGGTGCTTTTGATGAGGGCTACATGTGTCCTGCCTTCACTCCATTCTCTGCCATTCCACTATGCTGCCAGTTAAAAGGGAAGATTTTTTTAATCTCTTCATTCAAAACAAAGGAGCATGTGTGATATAAACTAATAAGTAAAAACTGAAATGGAAATTTTTCTTCTGCAGTTTTCTACTGACCATAAAATGTGATCAGAAAATCCAAAAATAGTCAAGTCCAAAAACGGAACAGATTCTGATGAATCACTGCTCTGAAAGAGACTTTTTACTTTTATATATTATTTAATTTTTATTCTATTTGATCTGCACTCTGAACATTTTAGTCCACCGTGCTTGCTTTGGCAAAACTCCTTTTACTCCTACAGGATACGATGTCTATAACTACTGTCAATGTTTTAACAGATTTTAGTGTTTATAAATTACTGGCATTTGATTTAATTATTGGGCTATGTTAGTGTTATGAGTAAGAAGAAAAATGTGAGTCTTAAATAAGCTGAATGTGAACTGCTTGAGGTATATTTTAAGGCAAAATACCCCCAGTTATTTAATTCATGTAAAAAGTAATTATATACAGCTCTGAGTTCCTCATAAAATGTACCATTCTTCATTTAGGAGAAAAAGGTCTTTGTTGCACCAGGACTCTCTGACCATTTTACCTGTCCTGGCATATGTATTTGTTTCCACATGCCTAAAATATTCTAGTTTATTATTCTGTAGGGAAAGGAACAACTATGCTGGTAATACTGCCCTTACAGTAGAACCAGTGTGGTATACTTGTTGTAATAAGTTGGTAAAACCATAAAGCTAGTTAATGACTTTTAATGGTACAGTTATGTATCTTGGAATAAGGAAGTGTTCCCTTATTAGCAGGTTATAGGTATCATAGTGACAAAAGAAATATTTCAAAAAATAAAGGCACCAAATAGGGGTAAATACGCTTGTATTTTACTAGTGTTTACAAGCTGCAGCTACAAATATCAGCAATAAAGCTTAAAAACAGAAACAATGTGCTTCCAAGGAGAAACACCCTGACTTACACTGCACTTGAATGTTTAGTTTTCATGTCTTCAGTGTAACAGAAATTCATGCTGAAGTGCTTTGTCAAGCAGGAATCCTCCTATTCGTACAAGGCACCTTTGAGGATAAAAACAGTCGTTCCCGAGGCCTATTCACTTCTGACAAAACTCCATTAACTTCAGAAGAAGTATAGCAATGATTTATTATATGTTTGAATTAAAAGATGTGGCATGGAACTTACTGTGGAACATTCTCCAATATGAGCCAGAAATAGGCAATGAATTTTGAACCGTCAAGGAAAGAGATCATTATAAGTGAAGGAGATACTATTATGGTGAACATTTATGGTATACGGACATCAGAAGATTAAATGTTTTCCAAAGCAACTTCAATCCTTCCAATCTGCATATGAGCATTTCTGAAAACATTCAATTTTATTGAATAATTCAATTTGCATGGCTCTAATGGAGGCTGAAATAAATATCAGCATGAAATAATGACTTTATTTGAAAACAAAATACTTATTCTCAGTATCTTATTTTTGGGGGTCCAGCAAGCACCACTTTAAAGGGACACAGTTTGTAGCAAGCAAGGAGAGCACACTGTGCCTCCTATCAGCATCTGAGACTCATTCCTATTTCTTGCTCCAGTTACACATGGTAGACAGTGCATGAGATTTAGCCACAGGTTCAGGCATCCCAATTTATCTTTAAATGTACTAACTACTATTTTAGTAAGGAAAAATCTTATATTTGGGGCATCTTGACAAATTATCCTTCAAACATTGTGGAAAAATATTTCCTTCCTCCCATCCAACCATGACCATTGATTGGATATAGATGAGAATTATTACTAGTTCAAAATGGCAAATAAAAGTAGAGGCATTGGATTCCTCAAGTAAATCATTACTTTATAGACTTACAGGGACTTTTACATTACTTTTTGATAAAAACAGAATAAATCATACTGATTTAAAATTACACAGGAAACAGCACAATGGATTATGAGTTAGATGGGCAAATAATCTGATGTTGGTCTCTGGAATGCACAATTTTTTTTTTCCAAACAAAAATATCAGCCTTTTTATAGTAATTTGTCTGAAAAACAAACTAGCGGGTGATGAAGTTCCATAAAAATACATGTGGTTTTTATACTAGTAATGTAGAAAACGTAAAATCTCACTCTGTCTCTCCCTCTGTATATTTTGTTCACAATATAAATAATAAGACTATTGGACTGAGAAAAACATTTCTGATACAGTTCTACAAATAACAAAATAGAACTCTGAAAAAACCCTTGCATAGGAATAATGCCAAATATTTGTTCTGATAGATTTTCTCTAAAGGATCTCACAGTTTGGAACTGAGAAGTGCTATACTTCTCAGTTCCATAATTTCTTTATTTTGTTTTTCCTTTGAAACTTTTTAAAATAGATTTAAATAAATAACATGATCGATACTGATACATGGCAAAACGGCCATGACTGGGGTTTTGCATATTCTTGAATTACTCTACATACTCATTAATTGTTTCTCATATTTAGTACTTGTCTTTGTTTTATCATGGCAATATTTTTGTCTGCTTTCTCTATTTTAAAATTCCCCTTAGCCTTCATACATGGGAATTGGCCATGTAGTTGTCAATGAGAAGGACATACTACTTGCTTTATCATCTCATTAAACTGCTTTTGTAGTCAGTCAGAGTTCTGAAGCAATTACTGAATGTACTACCACTTCTACTGGGAATTAATATATTACTCTTGGAAGCCTTTGTGCTTCAGTCAGAGGGCAGTGCTTGTGAATGTAGAATTTTAAATGGTGCTCTGGCTGCCCTGTAATACAGAATCACAGAGCTAGCCACCTAGCTCACCACCCTCTGGGCACTATATCCTGCCTCAAATATAGGTCATTTCCCCTAAAAATCCTTAAAATCTTCCAGTTCTTGAGACTGCTTGACTGATTCCCTTTATATCTGAAGCTACATTTTATATATTTGAAGATTAAAATTCTGTGTCTGTTAGTCTTTTTTTCTCTAGGCTTTCAGCCTACATTTTGAAAAGTCTTCTCACAGGTTATGTTCTCCAGATTTATGATTGTTTTTATTGTTATCATCTGAATTCTTCTCAAGACAGTCCACATCTCTCTTCAAGTGAGGGACCCAAAGCTAGGTACAAGACTTCAGCTGAAGCCTTACCAGTGCCGAGGAAGGTCCAGGAATACGTCACATGTCCTGCAGGTTCTAGTTCTGTTTAGTTATCCCATCATGGCACTTGTCTTTATACCATTGATTCATGATATTTTTATCATCCCGATTAATCCCCAGATCCATTGCTGCAGAATTATTACAAGCCTGTTTCCTGTATTGTATAGGTGCTATGTTTGTTCATTCCAGCATTCTCATACCTTGTAGGAATTCCTAAAAAATAACTATCAGGTTTTATCAGAGAGCTCTTTCCATACCAAGTGATGAAGTGTATTCCTACTGGGGTTAGGATCCTACCTATTGCACTGGCAATCACATCAAACTAAGTTATCTTCAGTGTAGGTCCTACCTTCTGAATAATTCTGCTTCTTGCTCATAGACACTTAATCCATTTCATCTTCACTTAATCCATTTCATCTTCCCCCTTTGTGATTTATAGTAGAATGTTATCTGAATGGATTGCAAGTTTTTCCTGCTTATTATTCTACCAGATGATAACAACCTATTCCTACATTGCTCCATCAACCACCTACATTTACAAAATTTTATGAAAAATCATATATATCCAACCTATGCGTTGTGGTCAAATGCATCTGTGGGCTTCCTTTTTTTAATCTTTCTCATTAAAGTAGAAATCCACTGGTCAAAGACACTCGTGATTTTACATGATATAGTCTATTTTTGCCCATCAGCTCCTGAGCTGGGAAAACCAAAGATCACTTGGCAACACCAACACCACCTGCACAGCCACACCTTCATCTCCACAATGTATCTTTCTTTCTGAACTATGAAGCTTATGAAGGACTTATTCATTTCTATAAGGAGCAAAAATTGGTAAGCACAAGGCTTTAATTCAGCTTACCAAGACCAACTGAAATTGTTTTGATTATGAAGCATAGAAGTTTTCTGGACATAATATTCTAGAAACATTTAATATAAAATTATAACAGTGTGCTACTTTGGATTTCATTCCTCTTTCATTAATGTTTAAATATGCAGAACTCTTAAAGGATAGGTATTCTTATTTCCACTTAGTTCTGCTTATAAGTAATGAGCCCAATGGCTCAAAGCAGAAGACATGTCTTGCAAAGAAAGTGGAAAACTAGAGATTTTTAGCTAAGCAGAGTGGTTGTATTTAAAAGCACAAGAGTGGGATGTCACTGTCCTAACAAAATTTCACAGATGTGTCAAAGAGTAAGATTTTGCAAGGAAGAGGAAAATAGCTGAACAGTATTTATTTACTGCATGTTTCTCAACCACATAGATAACTCAAAGAAAAACACACACATAAACCACAAAACATGTAAAAATAATGCTTGCAGTGCAAGTGCATCCTTGTAAATTGGATTGCCTATAAAATAAATAATGACGAGTATTATTTTTTATAAGTATGATTTATGCCACTGTTCATCACATGCCATTAGACAAAAATGCCCATTTAGAGATCCAAGCAGCAGCTCAACTCATTTCAGCTGTCTGCCAAATGTTATGTTATGCTTGCACTTTAATAACTGTAAAGCAAGAGAGGACGATATATACAACTTGGTTTTTATCAATCTGGAAAATGAAGACTTAGAAGAAAACCTTGGTTCTAAATCGGGTATTCTCTACCTTTTTTTCTTTTTCAGCATTAAGTGGCAAATACTTAGCCTAAATTCTACATACCTGTTTTATATTGAAAGAGTGCTAAGTAAAATGTTTGTCACTTTTCTCTGTATTAAGATGGACATGAATTAGAAGAGTTTCCATAGGTAGCACAGAGGAAAATTACTTTTTCCAGGTTTTAGGTCTCTGTCCTCCCCTTATGGACTATTTTGGCACCAGTTTTTGCATATAAACCCTTTCACATGTACGTATCACAATACCTGGCTCTTCTGTATGTGATACACAGAGGATAACTCAGCAGGATATAGCATCCTTAACTGTAGCATTATGCAAAAAAATTCCAAGAAAAGTTTTTCATAAGCTGTGGGTCTAACTCAATACCCTATCAAAGAGCAAGCGCCTACCCATCTGCATTTCCTTTTCATTTAAACAAGCTCATTTTTGATACTAGTTTCAGTAGGCAGACAACATTCGAAAGGGAAGTCCCAGAAAATATTCATATTGCAAAAATCTTACACCTGATTATTTCTCACATTGATTGTGTGATCCAAGGAAAAGTAACATTTTATACCTTTTCGTGAACCTTTTGCCCTGGCTCCATTCCTTCAATATGCTCTGATTCAGCAGGCCCTTCACCAGCTGCCATTTTCCTTTGAATGTGTGCATTTTGTTCACGCAAAGCTACAATCTGCAAAATAAAGAAAATAAGTGGTCAATATACATAAGAAACCCAGAAACTACTGAGCAGACAATTTGTTAAATCTATTAACATTTTGATCCTATATTGGCCATTTATAGCATTTGAAAACTATGTCTATACAGGCATAGAGGTTTAAAAAACAAACATATATATTAATAATGACTAAAGGCCATTAAGGATACAAACGAACCTATAAATGACTGGAGAGTCAACACTGTCTTGCTTTATCTTCTGTCCTGACTTTGTACTAGGATAAATTTTTTTTTCTGAGCTTGAAAGATGAGAGAGCTGTTTAGGCATTGATTTTGCAACACTGCAAGACCAAGACTAGTTCTTCCATATCGAACACAACGGGTGCTAAACTGGTGTTATAAGAAAACAGTGCCAAAAGGCTGTGAATCAAAACCAAGTGATATAAAATGAAGTGCTAGCTTTCTGTCAACTTCCCATCTGTTAGTAACTGCAACATACGTTTTAAGTGTTTTTTTGTTAAGAAAAACATGTACGTAAAAGTACTCTACTGTGGTATTCATTGGCTGTTTTAACGCATATGCAAGTAGGTATTATTGTATTTATTTACTGGTAGTGTTACTAAAGCCCCATGCAGCTACTGGAAAATAAGCTGCTTTCTCTCTGACTTTGTAGCGTACTCTCAGATAATACACAGGATGGAAAGATTCAGGCCCTAAAAAATTTTTACATGGTATACTATGATAAGTTGGAAGACCTGGCTAATAAAAAACATTTATTTTGATAAATTGCACAGCTAGATCTCCCTGTACCATTCTGCTTTCATGAGCACATATAATAAATGATTTACTGAATGCATAATATTGTGTATTAAACACAGTTGAACACTGGTAGGATGTGTAGATGCCATTTTCAGAAAGCTGGTATACACTTAAAGGCTTCTATTGCTGTATTGTATCTGCAAAAATCCTGAGTCAGAAACACCCTAAACCAGTGTCCTATCCTGGAATACAAAAGCATGGGGTAGGAGGCAGTACTATGTAGTAAGTGTACACAGCAGCCAAGATTTTGTGGGACATTTAATTTAATTTAATTTAATTTAGTTTAATTTTAATTGTCATTAAAACTATATTTTGATCTGAACAATTTCGTTTGAAAAAAATTTTTTTTCAAATGCATTTTTTAACTTATTCTGATTGTAAAGACCATTTGAATCAGCTCTGACCAACATTTGAGATCTCAGGGACACACCACTTCAAGCAATTCTTCCTCAATACAAATCTTCAGAACTGTTGTGATATGAGTCAGGCTGATTCACTGCTCACTAAATTCCAAGTTACAGCCCTTGTAAAACTTGTGTGACTCCCACTGATTTCAGGGCCAAGACTGAGACTTGAGGGCAACATTTCATCAAAGCAATTATAGAAAAATACAAAAAAGCAGGAATTAAATCTGTCCGAGACAATCTGTGTCTTTTGGAGTTGTACAAAAACATTGAGCTTTAAAACATTTTGCTTAAATAAAAGAATTAGGTCTGTTTTAACAGAAAAAGGTCTTTATAATCTCATTAGCATAGATTCCCTTTATACACAGTAATCAGCAATTTAATAACTTTTTTTCTGACTAGTTTCACTCATTCCTTTTTCTTAACAGTTCAAACAGTTCTCAAATCTAAACTAAAGAAATTATGGTTCTCACCAAGCATAATTAGCCATCAATTAGTGCTAAAAGTGACTTTCAGGTAAATTAAAGGAGATATTTCAATGTATATATTATAAAATTACAATTTATGGAGAATAATTATGCAACGTGAAACAAATATAAAATTACAGGATATGTTAACTAGCAGCCAAAAGCAGATATGGATTTTCATATGATAACCTTTCATTAATCCATGAAAATGCAGACTTCACTATGCCTTCATTTTGAATTATCACCTCTGCCTAATACAAATCCTTAATTGTGCTTTAGCTCAATAAGAATATTGTATAAACACAAGAGCAAAATTTTATCATTTCATCGTATATTCCACAATAGTTTATTTTTTCTTAGCCTCTGCTAGTGTTTAGATATCCTAAGATCATCACTTTCTAACTAACTAACTAGCTAATTAACTAACAAAATTAAATTAAATTGTCCCTTCAAAATGAAAGACAAATGAAAGAATACAATATTGTATATCATTATTTTCACAGAATCACAGAATGGCAGGGGTTGGAAGGGACCTCTGGAGATCATCTTGTCCAACCCCCCTGCTTGAGCAGGCACACCGAGAGCAGGGGGCACAGGACCGTGTCCAGGCGGGTTTTGAATGTCTCCAGGGAAGGAGACTCCACATCCTCTGTGGGCAGCCTGTTCCACTGCTCTGTCACCCTCACAGGGAAGAAGTTTTTCCTCATGGTTAGCTGGAACTTCCTGTGTTCCAACTTGTGCCCATTGCCCCTTGTCCTGTCACTGGGCACCTCTGAAAAGAGTCTGGCCCCATCCATTTGACACCCACCCTTTAGATATTTATAAGCATTTATAAGATCCCCCTTTGGTCTTCTCTTCTCCAGGCTGAACAAACCCAGATATCCCAGCCTTCCCTCATAAGAGAGATGCACCAGTCCCCTGATCATATTAGTAGCTCTCCGCTGAACTCTCTCCAGTAGTTCCCTGCCTTTCTTGAACTGGAGGGCCCAGAACCAGATACAGTATTCCAGATGTGGCCTCACTAGGACAGAGTAGAGGGGGAGGATAACCTCTCTCAATCTGCTGGCCACACTCCTTTTAATGCATCCCAGGATACCCTTGGCCCTCTTGGCCACAAGGGCACAGTGCTGGCTCAGGGTCACCTTGATGTCCAACAACACTCCCAAGTCCTTCTCAACAAAGCTGCTTTCCAGCAGGTCAGCCCCCAACATGTACTGGTGCCTGGGGTTGTTCCTCCACAGATGCAGGACCTTACACTTGCTCTTGTTGAATTTCATGAGGTTTCCCTCGGCCCAGCTCTTCAGCCTGTCTAGGTCTCACTGAACGGCAGCAGAAGGCTTTCTGGTGTATCACTCTCCTCCCAATTTTGCATCATCAGCAAACTTGCTGAGGTTACACTCTGTCCCTTTGTCCAGGTCATGGTTGAATATGTTGAACAGGACTGGACCCAGCACAGACCCCTGGGGAACACCACTAATTACAGGCCTCCATCCAGACTCTGCCCTCTTGATCATGATGCTCTGAGCTCTGCTGTTCAGCCAGTTCTCAATCCACCTCACTGTCCTCTCATTTAACCCACACTTCCTTAGTTGTCTATGAGTATGTTATGGGAGACAGTGTCAAAAGCCTTGCTGAAGTTGAGGTAAACAACATCCACTGCTCTCCCTTCATCTACCCAGCCAGTCACGCCATCATAGAAGGCTATCAGTTTGGTCAAGCACGATCACCCCTTAGTGAATCCATGTTGACTACTTCTGATAAGCTTCTTTTCCTTTACATACCTGGAGGTGACCTCCAGGATGAGCTGATCCATCACATTCCTGGGGATGAAGGTGAGGGTGACTGGCCTATAGTTTCCCTGGTCCTCCTTTTTGCCCTTTTTGAAGACTAGAGTGACACTGGCTACCCTCCAGTCCTCAGGCAGCTCTCCTGTCCTTCATGATGTTTCAAAGATGATGAAGAATGGCTTAGCGACAGCATCTGCCAGCTCCCTCAGCACTCTTGGGTGCATCCAATTGAGGTCCATGGATTTGTGAGGATCTATTTTGCCTAGGTGATCTCTAACCCAATCCTCCTCAACCAAGGGGAAGTCCTCCTTTCTCCAGATTTTGTCTCTCTCCTCTGGGGGCTGAGGTGCCTGAAGGCCAGCCTTAGCAGTAAAGACTGAAGCAAAGAAGGCATTCAGTAACTCTGCCTTCTGTGTGTCCTGTGTCACCAGGGGACCCACCTTGTTCAGCAGTGGGCCCAAAGTTTCCCCAGCCTTTCTTTTACTACTGATGTATTTGAAGAAGCCCTTCTTGTTATCCTTGACATCCCTTGCCAGATTTAATTCCAAGTGGGACTTGGCCTTCCTAATTGCATCTCCTATAACCCTCCCAAGTGGCCAGTCCCTTTTTCCACATACCTCCTTCTTCCATTTGAGTTTTTCTAGAAGGTCTTTGCTCATCCATGCTCATCTCCTGGCTGCTTTGCTTGACTTCTTCCTCATAGGGATCAAGTGAATTTTGGGCCGTTCACTTGATTTTTGAATGTTTGGGAACAATTTCTTTGCCAAAAATGCATCATTGTTAAAGCTTATTCTTTCAATGGTTTTATTACTGTAATGAATGCAGAGTAACTATATACAGGAACAATGTGAAGTTTGATGTCTGACATGTCTTAAAAGCTTCAGCTGTAGGGCAGTCATCAGATAGCAGATATAAGTTGTGAAGAACCACACAGCTAACTTGCTTTCATACTTATTAGCTCTTTTTGGTTTAATGAATAAATTAAGGCAGAATTAATGCTCCTAAGGAAGCACGGAAGCTCTCCTGTGTCGTACAAACATGTATTTTTACTTTGCGGCTTGTTGAAGCAAAAGGTTTTTAATTGCTATCACATTAATGTTTATGTTTTATTTAACTTGAACTTTCAATAATGTGCAAATTATTTGCAAATGTGCTAACTTAATCACTGAACAATTTCTGCAACTTTCTTCACAGGTAGGCAAAACATGCCTGAATGGATGATGATGATGAAATAAGTGAAGGTGAAGACATAGGTGACTTTAATTTTTTTTCCTAGGTAGACTCTGAATCTTCTTAAAATTCTAATGATCATTACAACAGCAGACAGTGATAATAGCACAGATCTAGGTAAGAAACTGATTGTTCAATATAGGTAAAACTTACTAATATTACTTTTGAGAAATACATATTTCTTATATCGATGCTTTTACGTTTATGATAGCCAACTTAACATATCTACCACAAAACATGTCTTCAGACAGCTTTCCAAGTACCTACATACTATTTAGCCCTCTGAGGTAATAATTCTTGATTGCCGTCTTAATGGTTTTCATGCTAAGTTCTCTTTTGAAAAAAAAAAGGGTAACACTAAAGATGGAATCGTATCTTTTAAAAACACAGCAAAATTTAAAAATTTAAAAGATTAATAGAAAATAAATGTGCATAAATACCATTGTTGTACGCAAAACTGGACAATCAACCTAAACATTGAAGTCCAAACAACACCTGCTAAAATATGATGAAATATATTACATATTTTTTCTTATCAGCTTCTGATTGTGGACCTCAAATAATTAGATTCCTTTTCTAAATTGCCATTACAGACATTATTTTCCTATTTAGCACACATGTCAAGATTTGACCTGGACCACAGCAACATGTTTCAACGTGACTCTAATCTGAAGTGAGTGTAACATTGCAGAGATGTGAGTCTTTCCATAATTAAGTCTAAAGATAGCTTCCTGTTGCAAGTCTAAATTTGGCTCCCTAACTTTGCCAAGCTCAGTCAGCTGAACTGAAAAGTTGTTTTATGATTGAGAAAAATGAAATAATGGTTGTGAATTTAAGAAGATTAAAATGTAGAGTAGTAGTTTTCTAGTTGGGGCTTACTAATTTTTATGGCTTAAGCCCATAAGATTACCTTATAACCTAAAGAAATGCTCCTTTAGCTTGTTCTCTTCTTACAGACATGGTCTTTGACATTTTTCTCACTTTTGTAGTTAGTTTTTGTGACTGACAAGAGATAATTCTCTAACACTGAAACTTTTAAGGACTTCCATCTATTTAGATTCTAGTATCTGTATTTCAAAGGTAAATAAAAACAAGGAGCACAGTTTCTAAAGCCCTACTCTGCCATAATCATTCTGAACATAACCTTACATAATTCTAGATTTTTGTCTCAACTCTGAAATATCTTCAACTTCCCTAAAGCCCAGCTTTATGAATTACAGTTTTAGTAAACATCCCTACTATATGACCAATATAAATTGCCTCCAAAATCTTCTTAGTAGAATTTCTGTACATTAGAATAATAGAATACCCTGAGTTGGAAGGAACCTGCAAGGATCATCGAGTCCAACTCCTGTCCCTGCACAGGAGAGTCCCAAAATTCACACCATATCTCTGAGGGCATTGTCCAAATGCTTCTTGGATATTGTGAGGCTTGGCGCCGTGACTGCCTCCCTGGGGAGCCTGTTCCAGGGCTCCACCACCCTCTGGGCGAGGAACCTTTCACAGACATCACTGAATCATATATTTTTTATGAAGGTAGGATTCAAGAATTCAGATTCAAAATTACAACTGGTTTTCCATAAATGACCAAATCTACACCTCATTCCTGTACACTTGAAAATAGTAGTCTGAATTCAGGTGTTAAGGGAATACTAATTTCAAATATTAAAACACACGATAGAACAAGTTATCAATACATAAGCCAGAACTGATCTGAAGAAGTACCTGATGTTATAGAACCATTCCCATCACCCACGCTGATGAAAAAGGGCAATGTAATAAGAGAATAGTTTCATAATGAATAAAGATTACACAAGACTATTAGTCAATAAGCAATAGCAGAAATTATATCTGTTTCGCAAGAGAAACAGCCATTTATACATTCATACATTCATACAGATCACTATCCATAGTAGGTCACTAAGTCACACAAATGAAAGAAATAAAAGATTCACACTGTAATTGCAACAACTACCAAACTGTGAAGGATAACCAAAAAGGAGAGGAATAATCAGCACACAAAAATGGCAACATTTGAACTAGGCTCATTGGACAAAATAAAAATAAACTGGAACACAAAAACTCATCATGAAGATGCAATGGATTTATTAATGGTGCCAAGTGTCTCACAAGACATAAAATGAAGCAGGAAAAAGTATTTCCAACCACATGTTTACTTGTGGCATTTTACAAAATAATAATTAATTTTAAATTATTTGAGTGGTGGGAGGTCAGAATCCATTTCTAAACATATAAAATGACTGGGTATCTCTGCTGCTAAAACTTAATCAGTTCTGTACTTCCAATTGTTTGATTGACCACTCGTTACTTCATTATAGTTTCAGGCTTCAGATAATTAACTTTATTATGAATACATAATATATTTACCTGTAACAGCAATGAAAAGGAACTACTAATCTATTACACTTGTTTTATTAACCGTTGCCTAATATAGATCCATTTTTTTATTACACACTTGTTCTGTTCAGTCTAATGTCATTCAAAATTCTGTCTTACGTGTACAGAACTTCAGTCCTATCTCTTTACTCCTGATAAACATATCTCAAGCACCTATGGAAAAGCTGTTGTTAGATTTCCTAGGAGGAGTAACTGGCTCATCGCCAGACTTTCCCTCAAAGCACCAGCATTCTATAACTCCTTATGGTTTTGTTCAAATAAACGTGTGATGTTTTGGCTGCTTTCTGCCCTGTGTTTTGTTTTTTTTCTCTGTGTGCTGAATGGAAGAAGACTGCTACTTTGCAACCAGACATGTAAGTACAAGGCTGGATTAATTTATTTTCTTGATCAAATGACTTTAAATCCAATAAGAAAGCAGCACATAACCTACAAAACACCAAGAAACTTGTCAGGTATGGTTTAGATATAAGATATAAATATGTATGAAAATATTTCCCAGTTCAATTATTAAGTTGAAGTCCCTCCAGGTTGGTGAAAAGGAACTAAATGCATTCTTTTTTTGTAATGAATCACGTCGATATTTGGTCCATAAGTAGGGCTGACAACTCCGGAAAGGAAGAATGATAACTTCAGACAGGAAAAATGACATTGTAGTTGAAAGCTCAGGGGAGCTTAGGGTTTAGAAGTCTGACATGACCGCTGGTGGTGTTACCTGGTAAGATTTGGAGTGAATCAGAGAATGTTGACTAGTTAGGGACCAGACAAAATAACGCCCTCGCCACTAGGCTTTCCCTGTAAGTGTTCTGATATCCTCAGGGAGAAGCTGTTGTTACTATCAATGTATATCATTTACTGTAAATTACAAGGATAGTATTCTGGGTACTTTTCCTAAACATAACAATTTCCTTTGCTTGAAATCTTGGCTCCTGGGGCCTTGTTCCCAGTCCTGCTGTTCAGTAAAAAGTGAGTTCTCCATATCTGACCCCAGCATTTAGAGCAAAAATGCTGAGTTTCAACCTTTGGCACCCTGTGTCACACAGTGACTTAAGGCAGAATTACAATAACTGAGCTGAAAACCTTGAACTTATCTAGCTGCCACAGAGCAGGGTAACTAAACAGCCAAAACGTTGAACACGTAGACTAAAGGGGTTATCTGATTCCTTCTATAAACATTGGGGAGAATAACATCACCAGCGAGTCTTCTACTTCTGAAATAGGTGTGATGAATGACATGCATATCTCTTCTCCTGACTGAGGGGAAACAGACTATTATCTTAAACTAGAGGCTCCCATTATGATGGCTAAATTTAAGCAAATACATACCATCAGAGGACTGAAGAAATTCCAGAAATAACTCAAGTTATGAAGTAAAATGCATGCCTGTGATATGGTATTGCACACTAACCTGGTCCCACCCCCTTCTCAGACACGGAGGGGAAACCTGTTCCAGTTACCTTATGGATCCATACGCCTGTTCTCACAGTATGTATAGAGTACAGAGCTCTGTACACAGGATGGTACAGAAAAAAAAAATTAGTTATGTGTTTTCAAAAGTGTATTGCCTCTAAATAAAATCCTATTCTAATTTTTAAAATACTTGCACAATAGATTTTTCTGTTTTCTCTTTCTTTAATGTTTTTGCTATTTAAATTCTATTTAAAAGCATCTGCCAGTAAAGGATTTAAAT
Source organism: Phalacrocorax carbo (assembly GCF_963921805.1). NCBI lineage: Eukaryota > Metazoa > Chordata > Aves > Suliformes > Phalacrocoracidae > Phalacrocorax > Phalacrocorax carbo. The sequence continues at coordinate 45,061,669 of NC_087513.1, forward strand.
GTAATTACTGTAATCATCTTGATTTAATTTTGTTTTCCGTTGCATAAATGATTACAGTATGCAGAGAAATAAAGATATTTGATTTAATTCAAAAATATATAAGGCCAAACATTAACAGAGGTTTCTTTTTGTAGGATTCTTTGTAATGTTTAAAACAGTAGGAATTTTTTTTACTTAATTATTTCAATTTTTCTACTTCAAATTTATTTAATTTATTGTTAATTTAAAAAGTTTTAGAATAAGTTAAATACAATGCTTTTGTTTGTTAACAGAGGCTCTAAACACACATATATAATGTTAGACAGTCCCCTAAAAAGAGTACAAACCTGGATCACTTAATAAATGTAAGTCATTATAGGAAGGCAATTATTTGAAGCTTTTGGAAAGCTGTTTTGTGTAAATGTGGTCTACCTTAAACCACTGAACTTGTTTCTTTGATCTTCCAACATTGAAACAAGTCTGTCCTAGGCAATTTGACTCACTAATAACCATGTTTTACATAGCTACAGCTGGCAGATCTAGGCAGCTTTTTGTTTAACAGCTTCTTATCAAGAAGGGGTTTCTTTTTACATGGATAGCATGCTATACCAAACTTCTTGTGACTGTATTGTGTTAGTTTCCCATCCAGCTCTTATGTAAGTAAGTCTTTCAGAGAGCAGTGAAACTGCCTACTTGGATGTCCTCCTACGTTATTCTATCATAACAGTCTTTATTTAAATGGTATTAAATACCAGATTTCAGCCTACTGAGGACATAATTCAGACTCCTGGTCCACCTCTGACTTTGCTTTAATTTTGGCAGGGATAGTTTGTGTTAAGCTTTAATCAATGTCTATCATTTTATACAGTAAATATTAAGTGTAGCTTGGGGAATAAAGGATGCTTTGAGACTGAGGTGATTTCTTTCTGCTTCAATGGAAATGTAAATCCTCATTAATCAACATAAATATAGCCTTTTCCACTTACATTTCTAATTTGTTTTAACCTTAAAGCAGCCTTTCAGAAGTTAGAGAGTTCAGAGATATTTAAATAGGGTGATTGAAATTGTTTCAGTTGTACAATAAATATGTCATTATTAATATTTTATTTTAGTTATAGGGTCAGAAATGCACACAAATTTTATTGACATATTATATGTAACTTTTGAAAGGAATTATAATGGTAATCGGCATTTTGTATTACCAAGATCTTGTATAAACAATACACTATACTTCTTTCACTCTTTGGTGGAGGAAAGACACAGCATGGTTTGCTCACTTGCAAAACCTTTTCAGGAAAAACAAATTGATCCTTTTTTGAATCAGGGTAAAAAACAGGTATTATAAAAGGAGATTTTTTTTTTCATGAGGGGAAGGGCATTTTAACCAAACTAAGATAATTATGTGAGATTTTATGTGCTCCTGAGGGCAGTTTTAGGAAGGGTGCATCTCATTCAGTGGGGTGACCTGGAAACCTGCTGTCAACTGTAAGAACAGGACTTAGATAAAAACCTCAGATATGTCAAAATATTAATTTTAATTGTATTTCTCCATGACTAAATAGGAATCTTTTACTAATCCTGTTCAAAAAAAGATTTTCAATATTTAATTAGAATCCCACTGGATAGTGTCAGCTTTTACTGCAATTTTAATGACTGTGTCAGTTGAGGTGTGACAGATTTATCTGCAGTACTTTAACATTTGTGCCTGCATCCTCTCAGTCTGAGTTTATCAGCAAAATATCAAAAGCAGCATGACTAAATGCCCAGGATTTGCTGTTCACAAGTTTCCACTTCAACACAGTTGCATATAGGATGCAAAACTAGGAACTGTGGTTCCCAAGGTGCAGAAATGCTTTCTCTGTTGCAGGGGCAGGGGACATTATACAGGTACAGAGAAAAATCTACTGGGGATTTGAAATTTCTTAGCAGATTCCTCCAGCCTGCAAAGTTAATGCAATTTACAAACCAGAGTTTGTACATTCAGACACAGTGGTGTCTGAAAGTTTTTCCATCCCCCACTTTCCAGCTTATGCTCCTTCTTGTCCCACTGGTTTGTAATCACTTTCAGCCTCATGACTGCCAAATTATTGCAATTCCAGCATCGCATAGTATACACCTACCTGCATATGTTTTTACACATATTCGCATCACTGAATAAATCACTGAAAAGTTTGCATGACAGACCACTTGGGAAATAATGAACAAGAACTCTATATAGGTGCCATAACACGATCATTTAGTAGTCAAACTAATATGAAAAGATCTCAGTGGAATTCTTTCTTACAGTATTGGGGCAAGTTTTTTGAATGAGCAATTAAATTTTTCCTGAAAGTAGATACATTATTAAGATTTTTATTTTATTCTGGCAAGAAGATTAGCCATTTCTAGGCTTTAAACATATACCACTTGAACAGTCTTATTTTCAAACACACCTAAAATGTATATCCTGAAGATCTGGGGGAAATCCCTACATTCATACATATCACTATTGCCGTGTGTATTTGTTTATGTCGTATTACGTGTTCTGGAATGAGACAAGAAACCAGGCAGGAAAGGCAAAATCATTACACGGCACCTTTTGGCACAATAAATCATATTTTGCATGAAAGAAACCACTTCTAAGGTACATCATGCTGTCACTGTTTGCAGGACCCCAGAGGAAGCCTTGCACATGGCAGGCTACAGGGTCTTCCAGGAAACAGCACAGAAGTGGATGCAACCACAGGACCCCACAGGTCACCGGTTGGATCGCAAGTTCTCATAGTGAGAAGCAGAGGTACCAACCGAGGGCCAGCTGCCATGAAGAGGCACACTTGGAGCACTGCAAAGGATCTCAGGATTAGCAGCTTGTTTGCACTGCAACAAGACCTATTTGTATTTCAATATGTGAAGCCGTGTACTGGCTTAGGTAGTTTTGGCAGATATCCTGACACCTGCTATTTAAACTCTCATAAGATTTCCTGTTCTGAAAAAAACGTTATATACTAATCAACATGACCAAACCAGCTCTATTTAGTCATCCACTACTGACGACTTTCTTAGCCTGTCATAAAGATCAGCAATATTCTAATTATTTTCAGCAATCGATGGGATTGAGACACAAATTCTGACCGGCTTATTTTTCTATATTGATCAAAGGAAGAGCCGAAGTAGGGAGCTTGCCTCATCTTTGAACAACAGTGATGAAATGTTCTAGTGAGACAGTCCAGTAATAAAACCACCAAAATGTTCCTGAAAACCCAGGGGGAGAGTTGGTGTGTGTGGCTCAACCACCTTCTCACCATTCTTTACTAGACAACAGCAGATGGAAGTGTAAGATTCACAAACTTGTCTAATAATAGAAATTCATTCTCATCTATTGAAGTGTCTGACTTTTACAGATGGGATAAAGAAGGGATTAAGGCAAGAAAGAGATATTTTTTCTTCCCAGCAGACAGGGAAATTCCTTCTCATCTACCAAAGTGTCTGAATTTTGTAGATGGGATAAGGAAGGGATTAAGGCAAGAAACGGATTTCCACCCCCCCACCCCCCCTACAGGCAGGGAAATACAGAATTTTGGACCTATCCATGTACACAATGAAATTAGTAAAAACACATGGAAAAGTGAGGTGTTGTCTTGCAGTGGGGGAGATCTTTCCTCCCAGAGTGGTAGCTAAAATCTCAATATGTTTCAGTATCATGATCAAATGGACCATGTAGGACCGATAACTGGTTATATATATAGCATTTGAGAGAGTGAATGCAAGATGCTTTTCAGGCTATCATAACTGCACATTCTGACTTCAGAAATCAAACTTCTCATAAAACAATATAGAGTCTTTTAAAACAACAGATAAAACTGAATCTCCCTGAAGATGGCTTTACCACTGAAATTCTGTAGTTTTTCCTTTCAGCAATGCAAGCTCTGAGCTTTGCAACAAGTTATATTTAAAAGCACAAATACGGACTTAGAACTTTATTTTCACAACAGGTAGGAGTTAAAATAACTATGGATCGTACAGCATTGTAATCAACATTAGCCACACTTTGAGAGAACAAAAGAAAAGAAAAATGCCTTTTCAGATTGCAAAAATAACTTTGGAAGGTGCGGAATGAAACCATCAACACTGACAATGTACCTTGGGCTCACTTTGGGGAAGAAAAAAAAACATAGAAGTTTTTATTTTTTTAACTTAGCACTTCGTCTTCCCTCCCATTCAACTACTTAAAACAAAAGAATCAGACAAATTTGCAAGTAGGGCTTTTGTAACACTCTGAAAATTCACTTTAAAACTAAGTGCTCATGTCTGAGTGACAACCTCAGCTAGGTTTATTTTATATTTGCCTGGATTCCAGTGTATTTTATTGCTATTTAGGTGGTGAGCTTTCCAGAAACTTCATACAATTGAACCCTTTAAAACATGTCCTGACATGTCAAGAAAAATACTACTTTACTGAAAGAAAAAAACCTGTAGGAGTTATGAGTAATACATATTTTCAACATTTTTACATCATAAATTCTCTTCCTTCCTTTTTGAGATTGTTGACCTTTTATTAACATTGCTGTTTAGCTTTCATTGCTATGGAGTAATACTCATTAAGGTGAAATCATCCTCATGAGAGAGTCTTTATAACCCTTGAAAGTTAGGCAGTATAGGCCTAATGAAAGTAAATCTTGTATATTTGTGCTACATGAAGTTTAAATAAGCAGAAATTGCAATAGAATCTCTACATTTTTACTCCTTAATGGCCAAAAAGTGTCACCTTGTCATTACTAGAAATCCAGCATTTGCTAGTGAGCTTTATAAGAGATCATACATTCAGATTTCCAGCAACATTTTTTAAGCTGCTCAGAGGAATGTTGTAACAGTTGACTTTAAAAGTCAGAGGGTCTTTACATTGTGGCAGAACGATGAGGTAGTACACTGAGTCCCAGCCCTTGGTTACAGTTTTTTTTATGGTTTAAGTAAGTCTTTACCTTCTATGCTTCAAGTTTTGTCAAAGAAAGCTAAAACATCTTGCTCCTTCAGCTTCTGGTATGTCTCAATTAATTTATTCTTATAATCTTGACATAGGCACCGCTTTCTGTGACCCTGCTTTTATCGTGGCTAGCACTTTCAGGCTCTGCTTTCATGTCACTGAAGTGTAAATAATGAATGACAACATGCAAAGACAACTGGAGATGCTCTGAATCTGTGGCATGTTCATAATTTTAAGTGGAAAAGATGAAAATACTAACCACACGTGTGATCTTTCACTGTTCGTGCCAGAGCTCATGATAACTATCATGATAACTATTGCCAGGTCTGGGCTATCAGTGCTTTATTGGCGTGCCTATATAGGTCACTTCTGTTCGTGCCAAGGGTGCTGTGGTCCAGGGGTAGCCCACAGCTGTGGCACTCAGCTGTCTGCAGCAGGGCACCGCTTGCCATCCGTTTATCCTGCCACTGAGCCCTGACTCCTTCTGAACATTAATTGCCTGAATCAGTAGTCATTTTTATACTTTAGATGTAATAATACACTAACATTTTAGGCTGGTAATATGGTAATAAGTCTCCTTCACTTTATTATGAATTTTGAAACAAATTAAGTGTTACTGTGTAAATAACTGTCTTGTGCTATTGCATGTAGTCTCGAGCATGCACCATTTATTTCTAGGGTGTACTGGCAACACTTTTTAAACAGAATAGGAGCCATTTAAAGCAATTGTGCAGTCGCTATTATGAAAAAGAATATCTGTCAAGATTTTTCTCAGAAGATTACCAGGTACATTTCGGTACATTTTCTTCAAAAACCCTTATCTAAGTAAACAAAAATGTGCTACTTTTAATTTGTCACAAAAAATGTATGAAATACGATACAGTGAAATAACTGTCTTTTACAGAGAGTAGCACAATGGAAAAATAATAGCAAATATCAATTACATGGTTGCATTATAGTGTGTATTTGGCACCTGCTGACTAATTTTTCTTGCCTTTTTTTTCCCTAACCAAGCTCAACAAAACAGTAGCAAAATTATTATTCTTTCGTTATTACCCTCACGAAGACACTAGTAATGTGCCCAAACCAGGATACAAAAGCCCTAGAGTTCATTGGTAGTACAGGGACTGATTTCCAGATGGCAACAGATGAGGATGAATTTGACAGAAACATTATGACCTTCATTGTTTTCAACAATATATGAGTTCTTGAAATACATATATATACACATAGTGTGTGTGTATATATATATATGAAATACATGACATAAGTGAAACCTGGTGGATGAGTCCTGTGACTGGTGTGCCACGATGAATCGTTACAAGCTCTTTAGGAGGGATAGGCAGAGCAGGCGAGGCGAGGGTGGTGGTGGCATTGTATGTAGCGGAGGAGCTGGAACGCATGGAGCTTGCAGTTGGCGATGGCACAGCTGAGAGCCTCAGGGTAAGCATTAAGGGACAGACAAATAAAGCAGATGTTGTTGTGGGAATCTACTATCGGCCACCCAGCCAGGAGGATGACATCAATGAGTCATCCTTTAAGGAACTGCGGGGTGCCTCTAAGTCATCCGCCCTTGTCCTTATGGGGAACTTCAACTTGCCAGATGTCAATGGGGAATACCACATGGCTGGGACAAACAGGTCCAGAAGGTTCCTAAACCATCTGGATGACAACTTCTTGGTACAGATACTAAGGGAACCTACCAGGAAGGGTGCCTTCCTTGACTTGCTGCTTATTAACAGAAAGGGCCTTGTGAATGAAGCGGAAATTGGGGGCTGCCTTGGCCACAGTGACCATGAAACAGTCAAGTTTAAAATCTGTGTTGACAGAAGGAAAGCTGTCAGCAAGACCTCATCTCTGGACATGAGGAGAGCAGACTTCAGGTTGCTCAGGGAACTGCTTAGTAAAGTCCCCCAGGAAAAAGCTTTTGAAGGTAATACGGTCCATCAGTGCTGGTCGCTTTTTAAGTACCACCTCCTAAAAGCACAGAAGCCGGCAATCCCAAAGTGTAGGAAGTCAAGCTGGCAAGGCAAAAGGTCGGCTTGGCTGAACCAGGGATATTCTTCTAGAAATAAGGAGAAAAAAGCAAGTGTATAGCCAGTGGAAGCAAGGTCAGGTGACATGGGAGGACTATAGGGATGCTGTTCACCACTGCAGGGAGGAAATATGTGTGGTCAAAGCTCAGTTAGAGTTGAAGCTGGCCAGTATTATGAAGGACAATAAGAAGGGCTTTTTAAAATACATTAATAGCAAAAGACAGCCCAGAATTAGCATTGGCCCATTGCTTGATGAGAATGGTCACCTCACAAGCAGGGACATAGATAAGGCAGAGACATTTAATGATTTCTTTACCTCAGTCTTCAACACCGATGGTGGGCTCAGGGACCCCCAGAGAACCCCTAGGGAACCATGACTGTGGGAATGATGAACGCCTAATAAGACCTGAACTTGTGCAAGACTTGCTGCCTCAGCTAGATCCCTATAAGTAGACGGGGCCTGGTGGGATTCATCCAAGGGTACTTAAAGAGCTAGCTGATGTCATAGCGAGACCTCTCTCAATCATTTTTCAATGCTCTTGGGAATCTGGAGAGGTCCCAGTTGACTGGAAGCTGGCAAACGTTGTCCCAATCTTCAAGAAGAGCAACAGGGATGACCCCGGTAACTACAGGCCTGCCAGTCTCACTTCTGTGCTGGGCAAAACCGTGGAGAAGATTATTCTGGGAGTTATTGAAAAACACCTGAAAGACAATGCAGTCATTGGTCCCAGCCAGCACGGGTTCATGAGGGGAAAGTCCTGCCTAACAAATCTGATTTCGTTCTATGACAAGGTCGTGCACCTAGTTGACCAAGGGAAGCCAGTCGATGTCATCTTTTTGGATTTCAGTAAAGCTCTCGATACTGTCTTTCACAGTATCCCCCTGGACAAAATGTCCAGTGTACAGCTGGATAAACACATAATGCAGTGGGTGAGCAGCTGGCTGATGGGTCAGGCTCAAAGGGTCATAGCAAATGGGGTTACACTGGGCTGGCGGCCAGTCACTAGTGGGGTTCCACAGGCATCCATCTTGGGGTCAGTACTCTCTAATCTCTTTGTGCATGACTTGGATGTGGGACCGGAAGGAATACTATAGTTTGCTGATGACATGAAATTGGGAGGAGCTGTTGACACTTCTGAGGGCAGAGAGGCCCTGCAGAGAGATCTGGACAGACTGGAGAGCTGGGCAGTCACCAACTGCATGAAGTTTAACAAGACTAAGTGTCGGATTATACACCTGGGTCATGGCAACCCTGGATGTACATACAGACTGGGGAACGAGAGGCTGGAGAGCAGCCCCACGGAGAGGGATTTGGGGGTTCTTGTTGATGGCAAGTTGAACATGAGCCAACAGTGTGCCCTGGCAGCCAAGAGGGCCCACTGTGTCCTCAGGTGCATCAAGCACTGTGTTGCAGCCAGTCGAGGGAGGTGACTGTCCCGCTCTGCTCTGCACTGGTGTGGCCTCACCTCGAGTGCTGGGTGCAGTTCTGGGCACCACAGTGCATTAAGGATACAAAACTACTAGAGAGTGTCCAGAGGAGGGCCACGAAGTTGGTGAAGGGTGAGAGGGGAAGCCGTATGAGGATTGGCTAAAGTCACTTGGTTTGTTCAGTCTGGAGAAGAGGAGACTGAGGGGAGACCTCATCACAGTCTACAGCTTCTTCACAAGGGGAGGAGGAGGTGCAGGCGCTGATCTTTTCTCTCTGGTGACCAATGCTAGGACCCGAGGGAATGGCAGGAAGATGGGCCAGGGGAGGTTTAGGTTGGGTATTAGGGGTAGGTTCTTCCCAGAGAGGGTGGTGGAGCCCTGGAACAGGCTCCCCGTGGAGGCATCATGGCACCAAGCCTGACACTATTCAAGGAGCACTTGGACAATACCCTCAGAGACATAGTGTGAATTTTGGGGTTGTCCTGTGCAGGGACAGGAGTTGGACTTGATGATTCTTAAGGGTCCCTTCCAACTCAGGACATTCTACGATTCTGTGATAATATATACACAGATATCTTATTTACCTATATATACACCCTGTGATATAATTACATATGAATATACGTGTTTAGACATACAAACATATTTTTAGTTTCCAGGACATTGATTATAAATAAAATAACGTGCCTCTAGGACTTTATGTGGTTGCTGTTAGTACATTAGCATTTAACTGATAACTACCAATGCTTAAGGTATACAATTCAGTTTGAAAAATCCTACTCAGGTTAAAATAAAGTATTTAGCTATTTGCATTGCAAATCCATTACATTCATATATTACATTAATAATGTAATACTGATTATATTAATATGTTTCTCTCTGAGTACAAACAGTCTCCCCAAATGGTTCTTTGTATTTTTTGTCTGCATATTGTCATCTAGAGACTTGGTGATTGTTTAGATTTATTTTGACTGGACACACCTGTTATGAAAACCCCACTATTCTGCATATGTAGTTTTATTAGATTTTCCTATACAGTGTATCTGTATTAAAATCAACATCTGTGCTACTGATTGTACAAAACATGAAAATAAAAAAGACAGATAGGATATGAGTAAAAAACCAGAAAGGAAATTAACCTTATCCCAGAACTACAATTAAAGAATATCAAAGCCCTGATCTGCATGCACAAACTGAAGAAATCCCAACTTAAATCTAACTGCCAGTCTGTTGAAATCAAAGCACAGTAGAGTGAATTAAAGTCTATATTTCAAGTATAAACCAAATGTACCGATTTAACTTCAGTCAAGATTTCAATACTTTTCAATTACACCCTTACTGGAGGTAATTTTTTTCCACAGATTTCTCCAGTGAAAATCAAGGATATGGTCCTCACTGATACAATTTTTATATATTTGTTAATGATCAAGAACATTCTTCATAAACTGAACTTCTAAAATAATGTTTTTATTACAGCCTAACTGCAGAAAACAATCTAACACTCATCTCTACAACTCCACACTCATCTCGCAATAATTCCACCTATACATTGGCAGTCCCTATTAATATTAATGAAGATTATTTAATATTTTCTAGTGCTTTTATTGTCCAATAAAGATCCCAAAAAAGTACGAGTATCTAATTTTGCTCCTTCAAACTAAAAATATCTTTTATATTTTTGTATCCCAAGTAAAATTATTTCTATATTTTTTTCTATTATAGACATATGATGGGCACTTGTTTGCAGTAAAATAAAAATACACTGATTTTGAAAATCTCCTGATATGACTACTTAGGTGAACATTTACCAAGATACATCTATCCTTTGCATATTGCCGGCACAGTCTATGCTCCTATTTTTCTTACAAATATTTTATCACTGAGCTGTTTTATCAGCATTAGCAGAGCAGTAGCAAAATGGCAATAATTTTCTTTGTAGTCTATCAGTAAAAAATGTGGAATTGATTTGTCACGCTTGTGGACCTTGCTCTCTGTCTTGACAATGGAGGGCCAATACAGACCTGTGAGTGGCAAATTACTCTTGATTCACATTATTGCTGACACTGCTCACAGACATTCCTTTTTATTGTCTTGCTAGTTAACTACCTTGTGAATTTGCAGAATATTAGAGCTGCATGTGCACTGTTGGGTTGAGGTGATCTAACAGGAAAATACAAATGATAAGTGTTTTGGTTCACATGTTAATGGGAATATTGGTTAATAAATATGAACACATTGAAGCTTAAAGTTGATTTTATTTATTGGCTCATGTCATTAATTTAAATCTTATTCAAATGCAGCATGTAAGGCCTATTCATACATTAAAAAATCAATTATGGAGAGTAATAGGCATAAAACATAACACTATGTTTTGTTATACTATTTAAAATCTGGTTTGAGAGTTAGTGGATATAGATGTTCCTAATAAATCACGTAATATTTAACAAATATACACAAAATTGTGTAATCATTCTGAATAAGCACATTAAACAAATGATAAAACAATATATTGATCCAGCAGATTAAAAGCAAAGGATAATGGGTATGTGTTTTGCATTTTCATCAAGATGGATGCACAAGAAGATTGTTAATGATAAAGAATCAACAAGACTGATTCTTGCAGTGAAATTATCTTGATCCATATGAAAACTCACTTGACAAGTATCAAATAATCCTGAAGCAGATAGAGAGAAAGATAGCCAACTAAGCTCTTAAACATGAATTTATACCTCTGATGCAGGATAAAATGGCATAACTTTCAAACTTTATGAATCCCAAAATAACAGATCAACAAGAAGTGATGTATTCTTTCCGAAGTCTCATGAAAGGCACTGTGTGCATACTGTGAGCAAATTAAACATTAGACATTAACATTTCCACTGATATCCGTTGTACAAGTAATAGTAGGCTCTACAATGCAAATCAGCTAAGCATGACTTTAAATACACGCTATGTCCTTTACTTTAGCAGGTTGGTGTGTTTAAAGTAAGGCATTTGCTAACATAACCTTATTAAACCAGGGCTAGTGAGAGTTGTATTACATTGATTTGTATGCTCCCTAAACAGGCTGCCAAATATATGAAGTTAAATACAATCTGAAATTATCCTGATGTCTAATCTCATGCTGACTACGAACAATCCCTAAACTAACCATATACAAATAACCTTCCAGTTTCATTAATCTCCTGGAGTTTTCAGGTGTGTAGGTAAACTATTGTCAAATATTCTGAGCCACACATCTGGTTCCTGCCACCCCTGTGTTCTCCTCTCAGCTTGTATTTCTTTGGTTGTCACCCCATCACCTCTTTCTCCCTTTTTTCTACTTTGGTTGAGGAATATGTGGTAAATAAGAAATCCACAAAACCTGTGCTAGAAAGTTTGAACTTTGCTATTCTGTAATTCTCTGGAATAGAGGAGATATCAGAAGATCAGTTTATCACTTCCTGAGACACGTTCTTCAGTTTCATGGCTCTGTGTCATGTATCGATACATTTGTTCGTTGTTGTGCAGAAATGTCAGGCATGCTCCACGATCCCTATTTACTGATGTATATAAAATATTGTACAGACCCCAAAATAATGCTAGTAACTCAACCTCATGAGATCTAGAAAGCAGAAACTCTCCATACATCCTGAGTAATTGCAGACTAGTTGCGTTGTGTAGTGAGCCCTGAGTACTGTGTCCTACAGTTACTTAGACTCAGGACCTCATGGAGGCTGGATGCCTGCAGCCCCAGCCTCTCTTTCATTAAAAAACCAGGCATGGAGCTGGGGTGAGGGTATGCACTCAGTATTTAACTCCCAAGCATGGAGTTACGATGAGGTGAGCATGCTGGGATTCATGCAGCGTACAAGGATTTATGCGGTGTACCAGGATGGCATATTTGTCACAGATCTCAAAGTTAGTTTTCTTTAATTATTTGAACCAAAGAGTTAGAAAAAAGAAAAGACGTGAAAGACTAAAAGTTTGTCGTGACTGGCTTAACAATAATCAGTAGTGAAGGTGACAGTAATGATGGTTCAGGAGTGATATAAGGAAGCATTATTCAAAACTCTTCTAATGCGAAGCAACTGGTAAGAAAACAAGGTCTAGAGGGGAAACTGCCTGGAGTGTGGGAGAATTCATGTGGCAAGGATGGAAATGGGTGACATCACTGAGAACTTTTAGGTCGGTGTGAGACTGTAAAAGCAAAGCTAAGCCTCTCTCTGCTTTCAGAAAAAGTGAGTAAGGAGAAACTCAGGAGATCGAGCAGATGAAGATGTAGTCAGAGCAACAACTTAGGAAGAGGATCTCCACAGATTCTTGCAGGAAATGTTCACATTAAATTGTTACACAGTAATGAATTTAGTACATGCCTATGTCTCCCAGAGAGTATTCAGTATCCAGACTACAGAACAAAAGGCAGATAGCGTACATTTTTCTGATAGCATTATGGTACCTAACTTGTTTTTAAAATTAGCATCCTAGAAAAGTTTTTAAAACACACACAAAAAGAAAAAAGAATATACTGGATCAGGTTTATGCTCATTTTGATGAAAATGCTAATTTTATGGAGAGTTTGTGCTGTAAGGTTTAGAGGAAACTGGGAATTTTTAATCTCCAGTCATTATTTATTCAGAGATAAAACCAAAGCATTAAACCACCTGTATTTCTAATCATGGGGGACCAAGTTTTTAAGTTAAATGTCTCTGTCAGACGAAAAAATGAAGTAGATTTGAAGAGATTTGCAAAATATATTCCAAACATCTAGCTGTCTGTTCTTTTAGTGTATATTTAAACATTTGCTCCATCACTGCACAGTAGGTTTGGGGGAACAGCAAAGGAAAAGCAATGAGCGAATCACAGTTTTACACAGCTTTTTTTACCTTTTGCTATGTTCCTTTAAGCATTATCTTACAAAACTTAGATTTTATTTTTCTACAGAGAGTGCATTTAGTAGCTTATAGCTGTTTAAGAGTAATGTAGGTATGCTTATTGATACATAGGGATGTGCCATAGCAGAAAACTGAGGTGCAATAGGTCTCAGGTTGTTTGTGAATAATCAGATTAAAACTAAACTCTACTCTTCGATCGTAAATCTGTGACACTGAGATTCGCTCTAGTCACAGATCTTTATATAACAAATCCCATTAAAAATTTCACAAGTAAGTAAAATGAAGGAGATTAGCCACAATGCAAGGTTCTAAGAAAAATATCAAAATTGCAATGGAGATGCTTAATAGCCTGAATCTATTATTTCAGTGGGAGTATCTCACTCCTTCCTTAACAGCAGTAACATCCTGAAGCACCCTAATCCATCCATACTTGAGATTTTAGAATATCTGGAAAATAAAAATTAAAAGTAACAATTGTCTTTGTGACACGGTATTGAAAACAGAGTAATGTATACAAGTTACCAAGCACCTGACATCAAAGATTTTATTAGAAGAACTATTAAACACACTGGATAAGTGAAGGAATAAAAAGCCTCTCCCTCCAGCTACATTTTTCCTCCAACACATGCGCAAAAACAGATGAGCAGAGACTACACATCCTTTATGTTAATCACAGTCTTTCTTACAAATTAGTTTCTTCTAAAGACTACAGAGGAGACATTCAAACTGGATGAAAAGTCAATGCAAAATTTGAATAGGCTATCAGTATTTTAGGATTTATTACAGGTGGCTACATACTAAATGGAGGGGTAAGAGGACACAGCATTTCAGCATCTCTTTTGAAAATACTCAAAGCTATTTGGGCAGCTACACAGTTCTGCTCTGCAAAATCATTTCAACGAATACTAAAGTTGCTAAGCCTATTTAACATAGATTACTGGGTTGCCAACACTACACTGTGGCCAACGCATAAATAGGCCTAAGCGACTAAGGAAAGTTATAAAATGGGAAATTAAATCTACAAGCTTTTTTTTAATGAAGATTTTTGTGTGGCAATACTAAAATAAGTGCAAAATCATTATCTGCTGTCACTGCGGAAAATATTTTATTTTAGTACTCAAAACTCTTCGGAAAACTTTTCTCTGTGACAGATATTTAGGGAAATTATACTGAGGAACCACTTTTGCACATGGAATAGTGATGTTGTCTCAAATATGTCAATAGAAATTAACATTCTTAAGTGACTACCTGAAAAACTTATTGAATTTTAGACCTATTCTGCCCTGAATTTATTGAGAATTGCTTTTGATGGCAATGGAAAGATAAGCTTTGCTGCCCTCAGTATCCACAAAAAATGTTAGTGTTTTTTTTCCACTGAGAACTTAGATTAGAATTAGCTGAGGACATAAAAATAAATATCTATAGCAATTTAACTGATTATTTCTTGTGCTTATTTCTCTTTGACTTTGTAAGATCAAAAATAAGGCAATGAAGGGTGTAGTGCTGCTGTAGTAATTTTCAACCTCTTCAGCTAACATGCTATATATCCTGATTCAAATATGTAGACAGAAAGTAATGCTGTGGAACATGGAGTATGAGAAACATCCACAAAAATAAATCATTGCTTCATTACTGTATTTAAAACTTAAGGGCAACAGTAACTTTCTGCAGTTAATATTTAAACTAGATAGCTAAGGTTAAAGGCACAATGAAAAGCAATTACATATAGTACATAAAGATTACATTTCAAACCAAGATATTTTCAATTAAGTGCATCTTTGCAGAAAAGATATAATTTGGCACAATTACATAGACATTTAAAATTAAAGTTCAGACCACAAAGAAGGTCTCTTCAGAGTTTGACCTATGTGAAGTTATAGCTTAGAAAAAAAATTAATATGTAGGAGAGAGTTAACCAAGCAACAACTTTCAGTTACACCATTCTGAGAAAATACAGTAAAATTAGGTTGTTGATGAAGGTTGTTTCAGATTTTTCACAAAAAATTATACTTAAAGTCACAGGCATACAGTGCATATAGCTTCTAACTGTGATGATTACCTAATTCTCAAATAAAACACAGGCATGTGATTTTCTGTCCTTATGAATAGTGTGCAGCATTTTATATGCTGCAAAAAATAAAATAAAGTTATGCAGTGTCTTTCAGCCAACAGGTTTAGATTTTTCTCATGTGCTCACTAATGAAGACAGCGTCTTGTTACCTGAAGACAGTGAGAAACGCCAATGTGGGCTCCAGTTGGTAGGGTTTATAGGTATAATCCATCTAGCCTGGCCCGCTTCAGGAAAGAAGTCACTGACTTTCACCCAATTTCATTCAGAGTTTTGATACCCATCAATTCTGAATTTTGGATTGATCAAATTCTGTGCATATTATATTTTCAAGAAATGCATATGCTATTTTTCTCAGCAAACTATTTCTTTAACATTTCTACTCCCAAAACCACTTTGCATTGTATTACATACAAAGGCTAAGGCCACCAAGGAACTCCTGTAAGAAAAAGTGCCTTAAGCTAATAGGACCTGAAACAGCTAAGGATAGAAATGTTTTCACATGCAACCATGGGTAAAAAGAACACACCATAGTTAGCTGGGGTTTTACATTAAAATGCATATATATTAAATATTACAGCATATTTCATTAGCAGTAATGATAATTCAGTCATGTCTGCAGCATCCCTCATGGTCAGAGTCAAAACTGTGCTCAACTGTTAAAAGCATCTGCATTCTTCACTGGTTTCTTGACTTGCCCAGCATAGCAGAAGTCAGGCTTAAGATGGTATTTGAAATTTCTTTGGTGAATAAGTGGCTACATTTTCTGGCGTTTCTGGTACAGAATATAAAGAATCATAAATCGCAAATCATTTAACACTGCACACTGTAGCAGGAACAGGTTTAAAACCATCACTATGAGCCATGGTACCACAGGTCCAAAATCTATGTGTCCTTGCCCTGTGGAAGCCAGTAGAGCTTGAGTTCTTGGTGATATATGGTGGTAATAAAATATCTTAATGTGTTGTTTGCACATGCTGTAGTTTAGCATACTTGTAACAAAGACTCACATAACACTAGTAAGAAGATCTCAAAAGCTGTGGAACAAAAGTGGTTATCTTGTCAGTAATATCAATATTAAAGTTAATTTCTATGAGGATCATAAATGACAAAACCAGGAAGGAAAATTTGCATCCCACTTCTCTTGCGAATGAGACTCATTCTTCTCCAATTAGTGTGTAAAAAGGAAGCTGGCTAGCAGAACCTTGTTGGAATTTGAAAATGTTCATATACTCACTGAAAAGCATCGCATTTGCCTTCAAAATGTTCATAGACAGAAAACAATTGTACCACTGAGCTTTGGTATTGGATGTACCTCCTGCAGCTTGTTTAACTGCTACCTACAAATTATAACCTTCAGCGACAAAACTATTAGGAGAGACCATGGGTTATGTGGAACCAGATGAAAAACAGCATCATTTTAAAAGCACCTGAGGGCTAATCAAATGTAGCTACATTTTACACTAATTTAAACTAAAAATAGGAGGTAAATTTTTCAGAAAATTGTTAACAATATCTACTATTCATCTTAGCTACAACAGACACAATGACTAGGACAACATCTACCAGTTGTGAACAAATAATGGCTTCTAGTGTAAGCATGAAATAAAAAAGTGTGATAATTTTCGGTACGTTGTGTGATATCTGGTGATAAAAAGCAAATATTATAAGGATGACTATGGAATTTAATTACTGTAGACAGTTAATTTGCCCCAGTCTGCATGAAAACTCTCTAACAGCAATCCAGATCGTGGCTATGTTTGAAAGTCCCTTCTCTTGACACTAATCCATTGCAGCAATATAAAATATAGTAAAATAAATTTTTTCCCGCAGGAAAATATATATATATATAAAGAATTTTCAATCTGCTCTTTAAGTATAATATTGGCCCATTTTGTATCTCCCCCATATCTAGAAGCCCAGTGGCTGATTCAGAGAGCTTCTGCTGATTGTAAGGAGTAAGACAGCTAAATATTGCTGCCTATGCATCAGGTGTCTACCTACATCAGCTATATGAGCTTGCTGTGAGAGTCAGTTGCCTAACATAGGCATTTCATGTCACTGTAGTGACCAGGGTTAATCCTCCCCCACATCTGTCTGTCCAGACAGACGCAGCTCTCCCGTCAATGTTGTGTTGTATCTGGCAGCCCTGGCAGATTAACGGCCAGGTTAGCTGGCAGACTGGATTTACTAGAGCTCTCCACAGGCTACAGCTGAATTTCAGACATCTGGTTCACATATAGGTACCCACTTTCAAGAGTCCTAATTCTGAGCTGAATCCCGAGTTCTGTAAGATACAGTATGATGTTCATTGTTTGTAAACGTGTTTTCATAACGAGCTGATGTACCCTGTAAGTATCCTCCAGCTTGACACAATTTAAAACCAAGACTTCACATTCAGAAGAATAGTTAACGTAACTGATATGCTTAATTCTACCCCTATAATGTTGTTGTTAAACCTGTAGTAAACATAAGGATTCCTTTGATAATTTGATGCATATTTAATATTGTAATTTATAGAGAACTGACTTTTAAAAATATTACAAATTGCTAGCATATTTAAAATATTACATAAAATCAGAACAATTTCTGTGAAGCATTTATGTGAAAAGGAGACAAACTACATATTCACTTTTTCATAGAAACTATTGCCTTCACAGAATCAAAACAGCAATGAACCATTTGGCAGACATTCTTGTCTCTGAGTTCAGCGGAACCAAAGACTGACTTATGCCATATCAAGAGTCACTACTGGAACTGCAGACCAAAGCCCTTCTCTATTACTCTTGTATGATTACATATAAATATTAGCTACACCAGCTAAGTTCCCCCAACAGGTCCAACTGTCCATCTCAATTGCCCCTACAGTATAAAGTCAATGTGTGTTATTATTCCTTATCAAATAAAAGTGCTTTGAGAGATGGTGTTGGCAACTAGAGCCAAAATCAGCTTTGCCAGAGTTCCAGATGTCTTCACACCCCTTGGTATGTATGTAATATGCTACAAAGACTGTTAAATGAGAGCTTATTTATAATCTAATGATGGAAAGCCATAATTTCTCTCTCTCAAATTTTTCTGTTTTACATAAGGAAATTTCCAATAATACTCATGAGTGTCTGCAGTTTCTTATTGTTGCTCTGTGTCAGAGCCACAGCCATAAGCTTTCAGAAAGGTGCTACCTTAACATAAACATTTCTACTATTTTTTACCCCTGAATCTGACACTTCTTATATACCTAATCATATATGCATTTAATCAGGGGACCAATTTACTGTCATCATGTTACGTTTAGATATAGTCCTGAATATGTAGTACACTCTTACAGTCAGTATGAGAAAATGGTTATGAAAGAAAATATTAATTCATTTGGGAGAACAGACACTGAGTGACAGGAATACAGAAATTACTGAAAAACATATATTTAATTCCCTTGGGAACTTGGCCCATTTATTTTCATATATAGTACAACACATTTTTAAAGCCCTTTATTGCCTGTGCATTCACTGTGGAATCTACTATAAAAATAGGCTTATATATTGCAGTTGTTTAATTAATTTTGTCTGATTTAAATAGTTAATTGTGTGAACATTATCTGAACTTCTCTTCAAATGTGTTACCTGATTGAAAATAATCCACTCGTTCTCTTCCACATCTCTTCCCTTCTAGCTCTTTTCTCATTATTATTTAATTGATTGTCCATTTTTCAGCTTTAACAATTCCTCACAGGAAACAGGATTAACAGCATAGAAACTGTATTAATGGTCATGTTACGCTTGGTTGACTAAATGTCCTTTTAAATGTTTTTACTATCACATAGACACCAAGTTTGTACAATATTTCTAAGGATTCATGGAAGAAAGGCTATGAAAGTCCTATTTCAATTTAATGTCTCTGAGCATGATTTACTCCTTACTGTCAATACAAGTTTCATTAATTTTTTTAAAACTCCAAATAACAAGGTGGTGCCTAAAGACCTGGTCCCATGCCCAGTGAAGTGAACTTGGATTTAATTGGATCATGAATTGGAGGGATTAGAGGAGTGGGATGCATCTCGTGTGGTTTCACTGACCAAAAGGACAGCTTTCTGTTTGACACTATGCAAATAACAGATTCCACAACATAGTGTAACTAAATAATTTGAACGCAAGTATTCTTGACATTATGAAATGGAAGAATAAAAGTGAGGTCTTATTTTTGCACAGATGAAGTGCAGTTACTTCAGAGAAGATAAAGTGCGGTCACTTCGGAGAAGAAAGGGATGATTCAAAATATCTAGTTCATAGTTTATAAAACGGAAGGACTAATATCTTAATTGCAGATCCTACTTTTAAGAAGTTACTTTAAGAAAGTAACTTCTTCTAGCTTAATATTGCAAAAAGATTACTTTAGGAGTCTCTATTTTACATCATCCATTTTTCCATTATCACATTATTCCATTTTTCCAGAATTATTTGGTAGTACTATAAGTTTGTATGTGGCTGTTTTCAGTTTCTGCCTCAAGGCTGAGTAAAATGACACCAGTAAATGGACATAACCAAAAATAGCTTTAATCCAATTCTATTGGTTGTCTGACTTACTTTTAGCAGTGTGAGAAGCACACATCAGGTCAAGATTGAGATGGGGATGGGGATGGTAAAGTCACCAGCAGACCCCATTATTTATATTTTCTGGCCTCGGGGTTGTCTCTCTGGGGTGCAAAATTCCTTTCTATATGTGTGTACAGTTGTGTGTGCAACACAATTACGTGTTGCTGTTCACCCTTTCAAAGGAAGGAGAACAGTCTGCAAACTGCCACACAGGAAAAAAATTTTGTGTTCAAGTTCACAATAGTAACATGGCACCACAGTTCACCATGATACACTGCAATTAAAAGGGAAGAGAGAAACCTAAATTTCAAGGTCATCCATAATCATTCCTCCAACAATGTTCATATTTACATAGTGTGTGTGTATGTGTGTGTGTGTTACTTAATTTTGGAAAAAAATGGAAATTCAGGTTATTAAATGGAAATTCAGGTTATTAACTAGTATCTGGCATATTCATCGGTTCACTCTTTTTTCATGTCCAATAAGAAATCTGGGAATCTGTCACTAGCTCTTGGATTTTGGTTTGCTCACAAGGAAATAGAAGAAGGGAATGTATCAGTAAACAGAAGGTTGTATTAGTGTTACAACCGCTTTAAACACGCTTCACTGAGCAGCTTACTCAGAATGTAATTAATGTAATTTATCTTTTTTTTTTTCTGACAGTTTTAAGAAAATGACAGGGAACACATGGGACAGAGTATTAAAGAAACTGAACCTCAAAAGGGGAGAAAGTGTTTTATGTTACCTCCTGGTTAGCAGCAGCTAGTTCTTCTTCCAGTGCAGAGACTCTTTCTAAAGAAACCCTCAGTCGTTCCCTTACCTAGAAGAAAAATCAAAATATGTGCAGTAACGTAATTTCTATCAGTCTTTAAAGATTATATAATCTGCCATATGCACTACTGTATGCCTTGCCAGTCGGTTTGCAGGCATGTGTGTTGCATCCTTTCTTGAGACATACTGTGTACTAAACATTTAAACCTAACTATTGGAAGACACAAAAATAGGTGTCCAACTTCAAATGCCATACTGCTTTTCCACAGTTTGCCTACTATTTTATGGAATACACAGCAAATGCAAATATTCTAAAACCACATTAGGCATAAAAAGAAAACGTTTTTCACAAGCATCTTTTACCAAGGGTAAGGAAAAAACCATCTGCAAATGTTTTAAGTCCACTCCATGGAAGACAACTAATCTGTTCATATTAAGTGAATGCAACAAATTCATTGAAAAAATAACTTGCAGCATTGCCTTCAGCCACACATACTAAAGATTTTTTATATCATCATGCAATTTGTTTGGGTTTTGCAAAAAGTCATAAACAAGACACATTCTCATAAGCAGAGAAGACTGCTGTGTTTGTACCAGTTTCATAGATGGCCTATTCTGTTCTAAGGATTTTTATGATCTACTAAATTATTACTATTATTACTGTTATATTTACTATTCAATGTTAATTATTAATATTAAACAATAATAATTTATTATCTCTGAAGACGTATTTACTGTTGTTTGAGTGCCCTGGCTCGGCATCTGTTCATGTAGCGATAGACAACCTAAGCTAGCCATGCAGGTGCCAGTGTCCCAATATGATCAAAAGCAAATCAGACTTAAAGTGATCTTCAGTGCTGTGTGTAGGTGACTCTCTTCTGACTATGAAGGGATCCTATGGCAGCTCCTCTCCTAATGTACACAACTTCATTAGGCATGTCACATTAAATGACTTTACAACCTGGCTAATCAGCCAACACTCAGGATATAGTTCTATCCCCATTTCAGCTATGCTGAGGTAATGCTGTTCCAGCTGATAAACAATGGATGTTTAAGGCTATTAGCAATGTTTGCAGGGAAAGTTAGCATACTCTATTAGACCAACAGATGTAGCTGGAAAACAGAGCAAAACAAAAATCAGTCTTTAATGTACAGTGAAACATTGTACATTTTCATGTACGTACAATTGTTTTCAGACCCTTGACAAATACAGGAGGCTCCTGAAAAGGATGTGTATGCCTTAATGCTTCATACTTTTTCCAGTGATACCTCCTAGTCTAATAAATATTACCCTCCCTTACATACTTTGTTTTCCAACACTACTGACAGAAGTGAAATTTTACAAATAGACTCAGTACATCCCAAGATTGGCTTAGATGTTATAGATGAAAATGACTTATTAGCAAAACTATAACATAGCATGTACACTATTTTTGCATCAATTAAACCTTAAAACTAAGTAAATCTAAAGATCAAATACATATTCAGGAAATGAACAATTAAAAAGTAAAACTATTCAGCTTTTCTAACAAATGCAAATCTAGTTGCTAATGCAGTACTGTGAGGTTTTGGTCCTCTTTACATACTTCAGCTCTACTAAAAGAAAAAAAATTTGAAAGTGTATTTTATGTATTCACAGAAATTCTCTGAATACTCTCGGTAACTATAGTTTTACTATACAATAAACAATGTTGCTAGCTTAACAGAACAGAAATCATGAGTGAGAGGTGCTCAAAGGAGCAAAAGCAAGTTGAAGAGTTTTAAGGTGTAAGAAATCCCCAAGACTAGAAACAATCATCAATTTTATAGTCCAATTTCTGATTTATTAATTTCCCTTTATTCCTTCAGCACTATAAGACTAAAAAAATAAACTGTTAATGGTTCCAAAGAGGCATATTGTACCTTAAATGGACATTTTCTGTAGAGTATGACTATATAACCAACAGCTGAGCAGCAACAACTGACTCTGCCTGTTCCTCACCTGATGTAAATGAAACTTTAGCCATCATCTAGTGGCAGTGACTGAGCTACCTCTGAGTGGCAGTGATAAGAGTGAAAATTACCACAAATTTTCACAACTGTTTCAACTGTTTTCTTACACCAGAACAACAGAATGCAGTGAGAATATGCAATGGAACCCAAAAAATTTTGCTATTTATTAAATTTTTGTTCTATTTTTCATCAAAGATGTATGTTAAACCCTTTAATCACAAAGCTTGCTTTCCAAAATGAGCTACATAATTTCTGGAAAACATGCTCATAAAGCTTCAGGTTTATGGTAGTACATAAGCTATCATCACAGTCATTTTATATAAATCCTTTAGTATTCAATTCTAACACACTTAAAATATGTACAATTAATTTGAAATATTATATTTCATAATTCTAATTTATTCATAATTTCCATCTAATTATATTTTTTCATAAAAATACTTCACATCAAATGTATAATGCATCAATTATTCTGGCTACAGTTGAAAAACTAATTGTTTAAATAGCTGAAAAAGTACTTCTTACTTCATTCGCCTTTCCTTTTTCCTATTTTTAATATCATATTCTGCTTGAAAAACAGCATTATTTCACCAGTTCTACTGACTTCCGAGGGCTGCTTGATGACCTGTTTCCCTATCCAGAGGGACAAAAAGCCCAAGGCAGTACGAGTCCACTATCTGGCACTCACATCTCTCTCCTCTCTCTGCTCCTACCATGCTCTCTGCCTTCCCAGAGGTTCCCAATTCCTCTGTGTATCCCAAAACCCTCTTTCTGTATGCTGTTTCTCTTCCCACCACCATTTCTGTCTTTTACTAGTTCTCCACTATTAAAGTCCATGTCCTACCAGTGAGGGGTCTATTCCTCTCTCAAGAGGCCTGATTTCAATCTCTAAATACAGTGGGAGCTGGCAGACAACAATTTCTTAATGGAAAGCTCAACTTAGATTGAAAAAATGCGAAGAAAATGAAAGTTATATTCCTGGCTTCAGTTCTCTTGGATGTAAGCATTGCTGAGGGACAAGATCATTGAAAGAAATTTCACAAGACAGTAGTTGTCAATAGCTGAAATGAAATGCAAGGAGTTGGTAATTTTCCTTTAAATTTTCATAAGTTTCCTGAAACCTCCATGTATTCAAGCCAAAGTGTTTTAAAAATGAGAAAGCATGTTTTAAAAATATGTCTAACACTGGAATTCACTTTGAATGGTGTTAGAATTTGCAAACCAGCTAGGCCACATCACTGAGGAGGTCACAGCTCCACAAGGAGCTGGAATCAGAAGAATTTTCCTTAACCTTTATAAACTGTGGCACTATAGAACTGAATCTATGGACATTTTAAACCCTGTAAACAACATTACCTGGAAATAGTAGGAATTTGTTTCAAAGAAAATTTAGGAGACACATTTTTTACATGGCACTTCAGAAAAAACACGTAGAGAATTAATGTCTTTGTTCTGAATATCAAGATATTATATTAATATCCAATTTTTTTTTTCATTCTTTTCCCATCGTCAGTAACAACATGGGACAGTATCAGTGTGACAGAGCGCAACAGTTGGAAATTTTTTCCTTTGCCTTCCCTTGCCTCGCCTTCCCTCCCTTCTATGTACACAGCTAATGTGCTGCCTTTTTTATAACAACCTACCCAAAAGTGCAGTCTGATGGCCCTTATTTGTTCTCTGAATATAAGGTTTGCTAAAGGAACTGAAAGCAGCTCTGCCTTGGTGCAGATGACTTCTTTTTTCCTTTCATCTGACTGGTGAACAACTAATTCAGATTCACATTTGCCATGGTGACATTGGAAATGTTGCGACTAATTCTTCATGCTTAACCACATGCATGGCAGCCATTAAAGTTGAAGGAAATCTTTGACTCTATCAGTGAAAAAGAGGAAAAGTGCTACATCATCGTCCTGATCTGAAGGAGAAATCTGCTCTGGTTTATAGCCCAGAAACTGTGACTTTATTCCTCATTTAAATTTCTTTCTCAGTCTCCAACTGATTTCAAAATAAACTTGAAGCAGAGCAAGAACATCAAAGTCAAAAGTCTGGAAGTCAAAGACAGTAATTGAGTAAATATAGCTCATAGAAGTAAGCATTACCTTAGTGAGACTGTGTTTATCACTTCAGAAATAACATACTACTTAAATTTCATATGGTCCTTCAATATATTTCTATTTTCTTGGGCACTAGATAAAGCTTTACCAAATATCGTTTCACAAAGTAGGACTAATCAGATGTCACCTGATCTATCAGAACATGCTATAATATGCATTTTTAAATGACAGATTCCTATTACAGTGCCACAGACACAGCAGAAGTGAGTTGCCTTTTCTATGTTAGAGGGTGTATCCAACATGTGCCCGGGTGATTGGGTGTTCCGGCTTTTAAATGTAACCACATTATCTTGGAATGTAATATAGTCAATGTCATGTTAGCACTGCTGTCGGTGCAAAATATCACCCATCCTTCTCTGTCTCCTAGCAACTGCTTCCCACTTTTTTTCCTTGCTGTCAAATTCTTTCTTCTTTCTCTCCAGAGCTGCAGCCCACAAAGAGCTTTTAAAAACACTTGCACATGCTAGAATTGAATCACTTTTTTTTTTCATGAGCGGTCTATTGAATAAAAGCTCTCCTAGCTACGTGCTAATGAATAAAAAGACAGTGATAATGTTGACGTGAATAGGTGGTTTTAATTTGCAAGAATATTAGGTGTACTTTTCTGCTGTGAATTAATCTTAAGAGAAACAGTGTTTTTTGAATCTTAGCTAGGACAATAACACCTGGTAGTTGCTTTTATCTGTGAAGATCAACTGGACACTTTTCTTAAAAAATTGACAAAAAAATTGGCTTTGGAGAAGTTGCTTCGAACAGTTTCTTCTTTCCAAATGCATATTTTAAATGTTGAACCCAAAGTTTAAAGCAAAACAGGACAAACATCTGCAGGAAAATAAACGTGTTCAGACAGATATGAGGCACCAATTATAGCTACAGAATGGCATAAATAAAATAACCCATTTTTCTAGTTTTTGTTCTTTCTGAATTGCGGATAAGGAGTATGTACTTCCTGACCTACTCTATACTCGATGCCTATTCTAACCATGAATTTAATCTGAGCTTCTCTTTTCTATTCAACTTTAATGATGTCTAGTAAATCTTGTCTTCATTTGCTGCATTATACACCATCCATTAATATTCATATATAATATCACGAAATATTTCATAGTGCTGTCTTACATTGTTTCTACAACTTTTCATTGCATGAAATAAAACAAAAAATACCAGCTACTTAGCAGCAGTAAGAAAACTCTGAGATCTGAAGCATTAAGAAGGTCAGGGGTGATTAACTGATGAGAAGTTTCCATACAGACTATCTTCCCTATGAATACAGCTGCAAATTTCAAGTCACTTATGCAATAGCAAAGGCTATTAGGAACATTAAGTCAGAATTTCAAATTGGTCCCAGTTATAATTAGTCCTAACCTCTAGTGTTTAAAACCTTTTTGAACAATGCTCATTGTTTGTGGGACATAACCTAACTTACACTTAGAAAAAAAACAATCACTGAATTTAACTTTGAACATGAAAAAAAATCTAGAAATGGTAGCAGAACCGCCCATGTCCTGTGTTTTCATATTTCTAAAAATTTTAGTGTAATTAGATATTGCAAGATATTTGAAAATATGTATAGCTTCTGTCAAATTAAATTTCTAAGTAATAATAAGTTAGTGTAGTATTAATTTCATTTGCTGTGATACAACTCACTTACCCAAGAAGGCACAATGATATTCCTTTGAGAAATATTAAATATTTATGAACTAAATTAACTCTTTCATTATCCCCATGCCCTAAAGTGAAAATTCTCACAGGTTACACTGCAACTATGCAAGAACAGACTGTGAGGACTGTTGTTTGTCTCTGCTAGGATCTTATATGGAAAAATGGGGTAAGAATAACAGCATAGTCTTACTACCTTCTACTCCTAAGATGTACCTATTGGGTTCAGCCAAACAGGGCCGGCTCTCTGGCAAGCTTTTATGGCAAGAAGCTTGTGGCAAGCTTTCATTTTACAGAGAGTGAAGAGATACTGAAGGAGCTGTCAGGCACAGAAATAACTGTCAATGACAGTCATGCTTTCTCTTAATAATGCAGTCACGGGCTAGAACCCTCTATGGTGGTCTACCTTTTGAACAAAAGGTAAAGGCAAAGCCCAGACCTCATATAATATATAAAAAGCCAATAGGCATTTTGAAATAAGGTATCATGCCCGGTTCTCCTTATACATAAGCAGGCCTCCCTGGAAATATGAACCCTGAACTGATATGTTTTATTTTACATCTTCCAGTCGGTTTTTATTTTTCATTGGATTTTGCTATAGTAATGAGGATGTTTTTGTAGTTCTTGTACTATGTACACAGCAATCCTTGCATGACCAGTCAAGTTTTGTGGCAGAGCTTGTTTCAACACCTTGAGATGTTTTAGTGTAGGAAGTGAAAATATGAAAGAAAATCTGCATTTAGGAAGAATGTAAAGACTTTCTTGGGATTTCTGTAAGTTTAAAAGATAAACATCGTTATGAAAAATACCGTGTTATGCTTTTTCAGTGGTGTAATGGCTAAATTATTGGTTTCAATATCAACATTTTTGTGAAGAAAATAATTAAAGTTTCCATTATTCATTTGCAAGTACATTTTCAACGCACTTCTGACAGTTTTCATTACTCTTTATCCATTGACCTAGTTCTTTTTCGCGTGCATTTTCTAAAAGGGCAGTGTTTATTTCCTGTGACATCAGTATATCATGGTTTTTCTGCCTCAGTATTTACTGCAAAGTTCTGCCTTCAGACCTCCCTGAGCATAGCAGCAGACTCTGTGGGAGTGAAGCATAACGCACAACATAAGAGGACAAGATATACATAAGTCAAAGGGAGTAGATTGGCTGCATCCAAGGGTGCTGAGAGACTTGATTAACTCATCACAGTGAGGCCTTTTTCATTTTTGAAAGGTAATGGCAGTCAAGGGGATTCCTGATGAGTGGGAAGCTCACAAATGTTATGCCCACCATTATAAAAGGCAGGAATTGTCCTGGAAAGATCCAGGGAAGTAAAATCTGGCCAGTGTTGGGAAGGTTATGGAGCAAATCTTCCTGGAAGCCATTTCCAGGCACATAAAGAACAAGTTAGTGATTGGGAAGAGCCAGTATGACTTTGTCAAAGGCAAATGAAATCTGGCCAACATTATTGCCTTGCATGATGAAATGACTGGCTCTGTGCATGAGGGTAGAATGGTGAGTGTGTTTTACTTTCTTTTTACCAAGGATTTCTGCAAGATCTGTTTACCCATAGAGAAAAGGGTCAGATATGAATTGGACAAGTGGATTATACAGTGCATAGAAAATTGGCTGGACTGCAAGGCTCAGAGTTTGTGATCAGTGACACAGAGTCCAACTGGCATCCTATTACTATGAATGGAATAACCCCAGGCAACAGGACAGGCTTGGGGAAAAGAAAGCAGTTTTGCAGAAAAGACCTAGGGGTGAATAAGGCCAGACACACAGTTCAGTCAGCAGGCTGAGGGAAATTATTATTCCCCTCCAGACTTTTGAGACTGTACCTGGTTTTGGGCTCCCTGGTACAAGAAAGATACTGACAGACTTCAGTGAAGGCCCACAGAGTTGGTCATGGGCTGGAGCACATGGCATAAAAGAAGAGGCTGGGAGAGCTGGGTCTGGTCAAACTTAGAAGGGAAGGTTCATGAGAGACCTTATTGCTGTCTACAACTAGCTAACCAGAAGATGTGGAGAAAACAAAGCCAGCTGCTTCTTGGAGATGCAGAGTGACAGGACAAAAGGCAGCAGGTGCAAGACTCAACAACAGAAACACCAGCTAGGTATTATGGAAAAATATTACCATGAGGGTAGTGAAACACCAAAATAGATTTTCTCCCTGGAGATATTCAGAAGTTGATTAGATAGGACCCTAAGCAACCTAAAATATTTGGCCTTGCTTTGAGCAGAAGGTTGGGCCAGATGTTCTTTAGTAGGTCCAGCCTACATTATTCTACTAATCTCTGAATAGCTTAAATGAATTTTCATAGGTGGATTAATAGCTTATTTCTGAAAGGTCTGGAACAAATCTAACATACTAACATATAATTTTTCTGTCAAAGGAAGTGTGGAATAGATGACTCACATGCCATAAAGGTTTTTAAACACATTTGGATATATGAGATCTTTTTTACTTCCTTGATTTTTGAATAAAAATCCCAAAAATGCTGACAGTGTGTGGTATAATGTGATAGTATTATATTGTCAGGTATCTGGATGATATATACGAAGTCTTTGATCCAATCCCTCTAAGGAGAGCTACTATAACATAAACACCTAATTTTATACAGGATTTTTACCTGAAAATAATATGTGCTAGGTTTATAACAAATTATTTTTAAATCATTTACTAAACCGTTTCCTTGATTGATCTTGGAATGTTTTAAAATTAAAATATGATTTATCATATCAAAATAAAAAAGGTTCAGCACTTAGATGAATAGCACATAGGGAAAAGTAATTTTGGCCAGTCACTTTAAAACTTGCAACATATTTCCTGTTAATATGATTGCAGATGGCTGATTTTTCTACACTGATAATTATCTTTACCACCATTATATACATAAGATACCTGTGTCACTCCAAAATTTTTAAATTAACTGAATACTGATTTTAACCTATTACATTAAAAAAAAATCAAGAATATAGGTCAAAATGTTATATTTAGCTTCAATCTAATCTGTAGAATAATTTTCAAAATGCAATTTCAAATAAAATGCATAGTACCTAAACACTAAAATGTTCACAAAAGAAAATGTGTAAGAAGTACGTAACTGCTGAATAATCAGAATCTATTTAAAGTTTAGTTCTTATTATTTCTCATATTTATTCAACACAGTGTCAAAAAGTATAAAAGCAGGAGAGCTCCCTACTCTCCTTACAGTTCTATCAATGTTTAAAATGTTGGATAAAAGATCAAAGCTGAGACTATAAACCCTATCAACTCTCAGAAGATATTTTTAATACAGGATTTCGTAACTCTTAATGACATCCAAAAGCTTATTACAATTAACTGCTTACAGCGGCTAGATGTCATTATATTCCCTTTTCCAGATTTTCTTTAAATACACTTTCACGATATGTAACTGAATAGAACTTATAACCAAAGATATACACCTAAACACAAAATAAGTTTTGATTTGGCATAAGTTCCTTAAAGTCATTTAACTTTGAACCTGTTAGTTAACCCACTATGACTCATAACCCACAGCGTTTCACACCTTTATTACCAACAAAAAATAAATATTAGCATATAACTACGGCTACCTTTTTCAAAAAGATGATTCTTTTCCTAATAATTCCTTAAATATAGTGAACTTTCTGAGCATATTTATGAAAAAAAAAAAAGTTAAATTTGTTACTGTGAGACCATTGAACTGGTTCTACACAACACAGCTCAACTGTGCAGTCAACAGTTTCAGATGCTGTGCTGCACAATATCTCCCATTTACCCAACCATCTCAAAGAGAGAAGCAACTCAGCCGCAGCGACGAGCCTGAGCAAATCAGCCAAGTCAGTCCCCACAAAGACCTAGGCTCTTTGCTTGTGAGCAATGGTTCTCATGTGCTCCCTGCATGTGTAGTTTTGAGGCACTCACTAATTCAGATACATAATCTTCTGAGCATATTGTTTCTAGACATGAACTAGATTTCTGAATCCATGTAAGAAATGCTTGAGGTGATACCTCATAGTTGTTCAAACTCTGATTTACACAAGAGTCTTTCCAGCATAGGACACATGGGAAATCCACTGGAAACACCCTCTTAATTAGCATGACTAGATGCAGTTATCATCAGCATTTTTAATCTTGATTCTGCAAGCCCTTCATTACTTCTGATAACGAACTATCTACTAATTATTTTAGGTTACTCTACTTGTAGAGGGAACCCTGGGTTTATGTAGCAAATGCTTAAAACACATCTGAACATTAGGTTTTCCTTCCAAGAATTTTTAAGAGGTAAATTCTGTTATGTAGTTAGAAACTTCTGTTACGTCGTCAGAAACATCTCATTCTGCCTTTTTTACTCTGTGTGTTTTTAAAATTTCAGATACCTACATTTTGTCAGCAATTAGTTAAAAACATATTGTACAGATAAATTCCATGGTGTCATCTTTATTTAGTGCTAAATAGGAGAACCATGTCTGGTAGGGGTGAGATTTGCTTATTTTGAAAAGTCAGTACTCTTGTCTACAAAAGATAGCTAAAGTGACCCAAAGCACATTACAGCTATTGGTCATATATTCTTATGGATTTCTCTGGACACATGCAAATACTGTAAGTACAGGACATATTCCAAGAAGTAAATAAACAATACTGTCACTCTATTGCAACATAAGTTAAAGAGTGTATTTAGTAAGCTTTTTTCCATACTGTACCTTTTCATCCAAAGCCTTGTGGTGCTCAAACAGAGATTTCAGAGCTTTAAGGACCTCAACTTCACTGGAAACTCCTGAGGGAGACTGTGCTTGCCGTTTCACCACTGTCATCCTCAGTGATCTTTCGTGTCTTGAGACAAGGCACTCCAAATGCTCCAGTAACAGCTGTTGGATTTGATAGAAAATGTTATTAATTTTTGTGCACTTAAATGCCATAGAAATTCTAACTACAAAGTGCATGGTACCAAATGGCAATTTTCTTGGCAACCTCATTGTTGGAGAGACTGCTGGAATTATTGACAACATTTCATGATTCTGAATCAGATGGAATAAATAGAAAAATAGGAAATCTACTCATCATATCATTTGAAACTCTGCTATGAAAAGCAACAAATCATTCAGCACAGGGCCACTATTTAACTATATTAAGTACATATTTGCAATATTTATGTGATAGTAATTAATAAGCATTAACAACCAAATAACAACTAAAGCCAGTCTAAAGCATCATGCAAAAATACTAAAGAAGTTTATAAGCAATTCACCCTAACTGTACTATATTTTTATTACATCATTTTCAGTTTCACACTACTAAAATATGCAGTAGCCAGTAAAAGTGAACAGTGTATTTCATTAAATTTTTAAGACTATTCATTCTAAATGCAACAGCTAATGGCTTTTGTCACTAGCAAGTGCTTTAAAATGTTCTTTGTCTCTGCTGTATTGCAAACATTACGGAAGACAAAAAGGTCCATAAAGAGAAATTCCAAGCTATTGTAAATATCTGTAAAATAACCTGTAAATAACCTATTGTAAGAACAAATGACAATTATTTTTCATTATTACTCTGAGGTTAAATGAAAAATTTAAATGATACATTGATGTTGTGCAGAAAATTCCCCATTTATCTATGCTTTTATAGGGCTATCATTGCTGTTCTTGTTGTCTGAACATAAAAGAGAAGTGGTTAGCTGTAAGGTAAAAGCAGGGCAGCTAAATTCATGAATCTCAATGATGTCAAATGTCTTATAATTACAATCTACAATTATATCTAAGTCATTGAACTGGAAATTTGAAAGTTACATGGATAATTGTTTATTATTTCTCCTTTGATGTTGTTCTTAATATAGCTACTATTACTAAAGATATATTTTTATCTGCAATCTATAGTTATTCTCAGTCACATAATGACCTTTATTGTTACATGATTTAATAGACATAGAAGAGCAAAACCAGGGTGTAATCACATTATAGTTGTAATACATTGGTATTAAGTGAGGAATGATTAGGATTTAATAGGAGGGGATTGTCCTGCTCTGCTCTGTGCCGGTGCAGCCTCACCTCGAGTGCTGGGTGCAGTTCTGGGCACCACAGTAAGTTAAGGGTACAAAGCTACTAGAGAGTCTCCAGAGGAGGGCCACGAAGTTGGTGAAGGGTTTAGAGGAGAAACCATACGAGGAGCAGCTAAAGTCACTTGGTTTGTTCAGCCTGGAGAAGAGGAGACTGAGGGAAGACCTCATTGTGGTCTACAGCTTCTTCACAAGGGGAGGGGGGGGGCAGGTGCTTGTCTCTTCTCTCTGGTGACCAATGCTAGGACCCGAGGGAATGGCAGGAAGATGGGCCAGGGGAGGTTTAGGTTGGGTATTAGGGATAGGTTCTTCACCCAGAGGGTGGTGGTGACCTTCCAACTCAGGACATTGTATGGTTCTATGATTCTTGTATCTGGATTTGCACCTGGTTATTATGTTATAATAACTGTATTATTCACAAAAAATAATGAACATTATGCAAAGCACCTTAATACATTAAGAGTTGCAATGTCTCCACACAGCTCAAGAAAGGAGGGTATTTCTACTGTTTCTGAATTCAAGTGATGGCCTGTATTTATTAAAAGCAAATGAGCAAGAAATTCATGAACTTTGTCATCCTGTCCCTATAAGGCTGACAGCAGATACAGGTGGACTTTTAATTATTTGAGGCAGACCAAAATAACAGTCAAGTTTGAAGAGGCCTCTTCATCATAGAGGCATCAGGAACTTGGTACAGGCCTGTGGTAAGGTTGTAACTCAGGTGAGATCAGAATAGCTTGCAAATACAGAGTATTTCTGCTCATAGCAGTACTTAAACACACAGTTAATTGCTATCATTAATCGAACTAAATTTCTGAATTTTGGTCTAATTTTACAAATCATGATTTTTCTAGGTCACCCAGTTTATCTAGGAGAAAGCTGAAGGAAAGTAAGTCAGTAGTTGATTTCTAATGCTACAGCCTACTCTCTGCCCCATCTCTCCAAAGCGACTGTGCAGCTGCAACATTTCTCTTTTGCTGCAGCTGGACTCCATCCTATTCTGTAGCCCTAGGATAACCAGACTCTGACTCTAATCTATGCTGTGGATTTATATTTCTCCACGGTCATTCCCACTTGCTGGCTGATCCTGTTAGTCTGGCTCATCCTGCTCTCTTGTCTGTCTTGTCTCCTTTTCTTTATGCAGAAACTTTTCAATGCATCATAGCTACCCCTGGAACTGCCTAAATCCAGTCAAAATGCTATGAATTTCTGCAGAAATTGGGAAAAAAAAGAAAAATGCTGAACCACAGTTGAGCTTTTAGCATGGCCATTCCTTCCATAAGTCTGTAGGTGTCTGAAGCCCAGCTGACACCCACTAAAACAGTCCGGAGTAACAAAACCTTGGAACTGTTTTCTGGCCTAATGCTGAGCAATTTTATCATATCTGATGCCCTACTATCCTGAACAACTTATCTTCTAGGCAAATACTGTGATGATCAGAAAGGTGCAGGTTTTAGCTGGAAAGGGAAGGAAAGTGAGAAAATCTGGTTTAGGAGAGAAGAAAAATGATGGTGACACAGTATTCTTGACATGGAAAAACTTTTATGACAGAAGGAATTACGTAAAACCTATAGCACAGAGATAAATAAGGAACAGAGTAAAAAACCGAATATACATCCAGCACCTCATTTTGAACTGGTGCAGACAGACAATCCTGAAAGTGAATTTGAAGTCAGCACGGGCAGAATAAAGACAAGATTCTTACTAAGAGAAGGAAGAATGGAGATTGAAGAGAGTGATGAAGAGAGAAAAAAGAGTTAAACAAGGTTTCCAAGTATAAGAAGAGAGCAGAGTGGTGGGAACTCAGAATTTCTAGTGGGATGATCATGGAGGAGTTTACGAAGTGGGATGAAGAGTGCAGCACCTTAGCCATTTGTAGAGCAGCAGATAACATATTCAACTTCAGGTTAAGTTACAGCCATGTTCGAAACATACATAATATATAAAACTAAACCAATGAAAGTCATCCATTTAATACACACAAAAGCTAATTTTGCCTTTAGTTTAGAATTACCATTTTAGAGGTGACAAAAGTGTATTTTAATGTCTGCGTGTATTTTATGGTCATTAAATAAATCAAGTGCAAAACATTGTGTTCTGTATTTTACTGTATAAAGAGAGATGAGCTGATGTCACAGCTAAGTGTCAAAATACTCATGGAGAATCACTGCACTACTTGTGAACACATCATGCTTTTTCTTACTGTTCTTATTCACTCAAGCTACTCAGCTAGCCATGGTTCATTTTTCTGGAAACTACCTCTGAACACTGGAATTCCCCTTACCGTGAGCCCTAAGAAAGCTCAAGAAGGTGTGCTGGCATAGATTTTCAGCTTATAGCAATTTCTTATTTTTGCTTTGTGACAAAAGTCAGCTCTTGCTGTGAGTACTGCTTACAGCAAATCCAGCTGAGCAGAGAGTATTATTAACCAGGACTCCCAGTGCCACATTATTCCCAGCCATGCTGACAGGGAAGAATAACGCAAGGGTTAGAACATCCAACTCTGACTGAGCACCTGATGGCAAATCCCCTTCCCCTGCTCTGCTGAAATGATACTGCTATTTTATCCATCTTTGGCCCAACTACAATTATATAAAAGAAGCGTAATAGATCTTCCCTACTTCGCTGGGAAGTGCAAACATAACTACACTGACAGAAATATCAATGAATGACAGAACATTGCTTCGATAATGGGGGAAAAAACAAAAAATTAACACTGACATTGAAGATAACAATGTGTCCAAGCGATGTTTAACAAATGAAGGAAATCACTATGTCTTGTGGGAATAGGGGCATGTTAGGACTCTCCCCCCTATATAATTCAAGAATTACTATGCCAAATATTTGTGAGAACCCTCAAGATTTCATGTCTAAATAGCATTGTAACAATATTGGTAGTTCGTTTAAAACATGAAACAATTGTTAGAAATATCTTTAGGTGTTTCAGTATGTTGCAGTTAAACTCTGGCATTAATAACGATCATGTGCTGCTGAGCATTTTCTGCTCCCTTGCACCGTGTCAAGCTGCTACTGTTGTCGAGCTCTCAGAGGTGCAGGCAGCTTGCAAAGAAGATGAAGATCAAGAGCAGCAAGCGAGACACAATCACTCACGCATCATTGCTATATGCTTTTCCTACTGGAAAGCATAAGCTTGACAATTAATTATGAAATAATTTGACAAGTGAATTTTACTCTTATGCAGGGCAAATTTTAGGATGCTTAAGACGCCATGCTGATAATTGTATCAGCTAAATGGGATGAAGTTTTCTGAGCTCTAGACTCTTCATGAGTATAAAGAATGTTTAAAAATAATCATCTAAAGAATGAAAAATGCTTTAGTGCATATTTTGTGAGTAAATGAAGCATCTTTAAAATGTTAATTAGAACTAAATCAACAAGAATAGAGAAAAATTTTTAGAATATACCCAGCTAAACCAGCTTCCCGTATTTCTCAATCACTTCCAAAGCACTTGTGGAAGTGATTGATTTCTGTGAAATGGAAATGCATGGTTAAATTTAACGATATAAACTGTATTGCTGTAGGCTATCACCTACCTATATTATACTATACCATCATTGCTACATGGACACTGATTTACATATGGAAAATGAAAAAAAGTTAAAACATTCTTTTTTAGGGATGATGACTCAGTAAGTTGAAATTATTGTGACTCAGCAGAGTTTGTATTACTACAGGACCTGGATGTTAATCAATATAAAATATTTTATCTTAATTTTATTTTCAACAAACCTGTTTGTAAAAAGAAAGTTCATAGCAGGATAATAAATGGATAAATTAAAGAATCAGGAGAGAGCAATGCAGAGAAAAGTAGAGGCATAAATAGTGGAATACAGGGAAAAAATATAAAAGATAAGGGATTTACGAAAATGAGACAGACTTAGCTTAAATGATTCCTTAAAGGAATAGGGCAACCCACTAAGAAGACAATTCTCTTTTGAGGCCCAGATTAAAATTTCTCACCAGCACAGGCAAAATTGAATTTCCTCAGTCTATATTTAGAATGCACATTGTTCAGTGAATCTCCATCTCTGGTGCAAGCAAAGTAGACAAGTAACTTAAGCAGACATGGGACTGAAGATTATCTCTAAACCCAGTCACAAAATCAGTCATTTTCTTCAGCATTGTTCCACAGCGGTGGAAACCAGTTTGCACCTGTGGTCAGCTGGGGTGACCTCAAATAGCTATACTGGTGAATTACTGGTGAAAATCTTTCTTTGGAAAAACAAAGTTGCAGCCTAACAACAGCACATGCCCCATGTCTATCTTTCTGGACATCCAAGACAGAAAAAAAAATACTGGCAACCTAAAACCTTAATGGGAACACACATATGTGAAGCAAAAGTATGAAACAAAATGTAATAATCAGTATAAAGATGCAAAGTAATAGAAATGAAGAAGAGGGGTTTAATGAGAATAATGTATACAAATATAACTATTAGATTACACAGTGTCTGAAAATACAGGTATTGAATTACTGTATATGCATATTACTATCTATTGTCACCCTGTTTTCTGTGACAGAAATTTGTATTTTGAAAGAAGAAACACGAGTCAGAACTTATCAAACTGATGTAAGTAAAAGGACCTCTAAGAAAATGAGCTAAATAAAAGTGTTAAAACCATACTTTAGAAGATATTCTTAGAGTTTTCCAACAAAATAAAGGGGAAATTTAATCATAAAATATAGGGTTAAGTTCTAATCTATGTGTATTATGAGGCTGGAGTGCCTAATTGAAGATGTTTCATAAACCATTCACTAAGGAACTGAGACAATAACATATGAATAAAATTGAATCTAAGTTAGCCTTGTTCGTTTTAATAAATGTTTCAGCTCCTGAAGTATTAAGTAAAAGGACAACGACACTGTCTTTGCTAGTGCTATTCCATTCATGAACATAGATTTAATTTTTCTTGTTTCTAAAACTGCTTGAACTAAAATATTTCAGACCAATTTAAGGACCATTTTATGCTGTATACAAAAAGCGTATGTATGTGCCTGGTTTTTTGTTGTAGTTAAAAAAACATAATCACAGACTAATCCGTATCAGTATTGCAACAGATCTTTTGTTTCAGCTGCCAAACCAAACCCCAGATTTCCTCATTGACATATTCTGATTTACTAAATTAAACCTACAACCTTTTTTCTACTTTTAAAGAATACAGACTGAGAAAAAAATAACTTTCAATTTTAATTTAAACTTAGCCCAGACAAATTAGTGTTATTTTATAATTTCCATTGAATAATACACTAGATCACATTGACCTGTGTTCCAGCTTCAGAAAAGATGCTGTCTTTCCACATGCTATAGGTGATCATTTTAACTAGAAAATACCCAGAGAAATAACTGTAACAGTTTATATTAAGATATTTCTGAATGTTTCCTAAGTCCCATGCAATAATTTTCCACAGTGAACCTGTTTGTCTTCCTGGCAGCAGTGCCACACCGATCAATACATATACATCTGCTCCTGTATTTTCTACTTTGCCTCGCATACTGACAGATTGTCAGCTAAGTTCTTGACATGAAAATATTTCTACTGTAATATGTCAGAAAGAGTTAATTATCGTAGGCAGTAAAAATACATATTCAAGAGCAAAAGGTCAGTAGGGAGCTTTGCTTAAGAATACTGCTAGAATGACTGAGTAAGGAACTTGCTTAAATATTGGGGTAAGGCTTAAACCTTAATATTTTGGCTGAGACCTGGTTTATGGGTCCTGAAGAGTGTAATTCCAGCATGCTCTCTCTCGAACACGTTTTACTGTCAGGGTCTGCCACTGCAGCGTGGCGTAGAGTGGCAAATCAGGAGGAGTGGTGTTTGGCTTTTTTTTTTAATGGAGACTGGCAAAAACTTTACGTGATTGTTGCCAAGAAAAGAATGCATGCACAGGTATGTGTCTAGAATAAAGAAAAAACTGCCAGTCAGATATAACTGAAAGTGTAGAAGGGTACTAGAAGGCAACAGGTGGTTGGGAGTGTGTACTCAGAACTAAGAGTTGCCATTTTTATTTCTTCTTGCTGATCTTCAGCTTGAAGCAATAGGTACTTCAAACAGTATCTTTATGCTGTTACCCCAGGGAAATAAAAGACTGGATCAAAAAATTTAGAAACAGCAATCTGAGAATATGGAATTGAGCCTCTGTGTTTAAAAGTGCTAGCTGGGGCAAAACTGGTTGTACTCAGTAGTTCCACCATGTGTGGCTCTGCATGAGAATTTCCTGGGAGGGCATGTAAGCCTTGCTACCATAGCCAAGCTAGGGCTGGGTTAAGTGTGAACACTAGTGGGATGGAAGAAAGAAGCATTAGTTGGGCTAACTTCATATATTAGAAAAGACATTTAATTTCCATACTGCAGAAGTGTATCAGTGGCCATCCAAATTTTATTAGTTAATTAGAATCTTTGTTTAAATACAAAAAAATTTCAGAGCAGTATTTTCTTGCAAAATATTAATGCTCTTTTATATTAATAACATCATAAATCTCAGTTTGTGAAAGTGCCTCTTTATAAGCAATGCTTTTTCAATTAATATTGCTAGAAATCTCATTACTAGCATCTCATCAAGACTGTATTCTGAAGACAACAGCTTTCTATCTAAAAGGCTGGTCCTTCACTGTAAAAGAAGTGTAGCGGAGCCTTCTCCTTTCCCATTAATACTTGGACTATATCTTCCCCTCTTGTTCACCGTAACATTTCCTGCATTTTTTATATTTTTTCATAGCCTAAATCCTTTCATCTCCAATACCTAGCTTCATCCTCATTCTGAACACACACTGATAGTTTGCTAATTTTAACTGCAAGGACTTCTTGCAAGGACTATCATACTCTTCAACTCTCATTTGTTGATATTAGTTCTCCCGGAAAATCTTTTACTGATTTTTCTTTTACATAACACAAGAGACATAAGATTGGATGATCTTTAATTTTCTTGTTTGCAAAGAAAGTGCCTATGACAGAGCTCAGTCTGACTTAGGCGATGACTTGGTGTTGACTCATCTTCCTTTTCCCTCACAGTTGTTTGGCAAGTGACTATCTCTGACTACTAGGCTACCTTGTGATTTTTGCTAGCCTGCACTGCTTGTATCAGACCCGCAATAAGTATTGGTACACTGCAGTTTTAATATACCAAAGTTGGTGTTCAATGGGCGTTCAATGTAGTGAAGTGGATAAAGCATCGTGCCAGGCAGTTTTGTGCATATACTTATGAAGAACTTAGGACAACTGAGAAGCTGACAATGCAAATTTAGTTTATATGGTATTTTTTTCTGTAAAGAAAGGCAAATGGATATATGTTCTGTGCAGGAATGGGTATTGAATAGGTAAAGTTGAGTGTATATGTTAACTACATCTCTGTTCAAAAGTTTGTGCTGGAAATTAACGCAAAGTGTTCTTTATTTGATGTAAATTATTGTCTTAACTGACTTTCCTATTTTTACCTTAAACACTAAAATAGCTGATATATGTAGCATTACTGATCATTTAAACAGCTGTAGAAAGCCTTCAGATTTGTTGTTGAGATGGTTTGATAAACCTAAAGAATGCGGTGCAATTTATATGTGCTTCTCCACTAATTAATCCTATTTTTGTGGGAGTCACAGAATGTATGAAAGTCATGGGAGAAAAAGTAGGTCTCACCTGTGCCTCCCATCACATTTCCCAAATCCATCACCTCTAAGACTTTTGTGCTAAATGCAATATTCTCTTGCACCTCCAAGCTAGCATGGAGGCAGCTGGGGCAGCTTTGCCTCTTTGTAGGCATCTGTATCATCCGTCCTTCCTTGGACTTCTGAAGTCCATGGCACCCAGGTGCTATAGCTGGACAGAAGAAAGGAGGGAGAAAGACCCTCTCAGTTCTTTTGTCACGTACATTGTTATGTTTCCTTCAGAATACAAATTAGCTGACCAAGGAAAGATGATATCAGAGCAGCTGAAGTGCTATCAGTTTAGCAAGGGGAGGAAAACAGGAAGAGTTACCCAGATCACAGAAGAATGAAATATGGATATAAGAAAACATCCCTGGTGTTCAAGCTCTCTGAGATCTATCCCATATGTTCATTACCAGCCTGACTCCTGTCTGATCTGGGACGACTCCATCTCTTATCTCACACCTTTCCACACCCCATAAAGCCTCCTCTGCTCTCCTCTTCCATTTCTTGAGCAATTCTGCATTTGCCCAGACACCTGCATGTGCAGATTATTTTACTTTGAAAAGCATTCTGTACACCATTTGAGAATTTTCCGAAGGTGCTATCACATATCCCTGTTCCCAGGCAGAATAACATCTTCTGATTGAAGTAGAACATAGTAAATTTATGGGTGAAATCTTGTCCTCACTCAGCTGTATGGCAAATAACATTTACTTCAAGGGTCACATGGCTGCATCTAGACTAAACAGCAGTCTCATTGTAGCAGCTTTCACCCCATTCTTATTCAGATCAAATCTAAGGCACAAAGGAAAGCTGGGTCTGTGGTAACCTTGCCTTTTGCCTTGATAAGAGATTAGGATATATACAGGCTTCTTATGCAGGCCCTGGGGATTAGAAGGCTGCATGAGTCCCTTGCTTTAGAAGACATTTAAACTGAATGTACTTATGATGTTATATGGAAAATCTGCTATTTTTGTAATATGTCTTGCTAACCCTTACAGTGATTTCCTCTGGGTCTGTAGCATGGTAGGTATGTCCTGTTACTTAGAACCTTACTTATTATAATACTGGAATTTTGTCTTCTTATTTATACAAATGAAGATATAAATTCATGTATAACTATGTTCCTCCTGCTTTTCACATACATGTTACCCAGAAAAGGTCTGCTGTATACTTACTCTTGTGTTGTTTCTTTCAGCCTTCAGTTCTGAAATCTCCTCCTCTTTTTCAAGCAGCTGTTCCCTGCACGCATTTAATTCTTTTGTCAGTGCAGCAAATTCCTGTGGAATAAAATTATATATGAAGCTACTCAAGATGTAAGCACTAGAATAATCAAATCCATATGCATTCTAGAGTTTGAGGATTTAAATATTATTTAGAAATCATCTACACAAACTAAAATATCATATGTAAGCATCAGCATCTACCAAAACCATTTAAAGTCTGGGCATATCTAATAAAAATTGCCTATGGAAAACACTGATTTAAGTTTAAAAACAAAACAAGGTTCAAGATGATCGCAACATCTCCCATATATAAGATCTCAGAACCACACCAGAAGAACAGCAGAATTGGCCTGTTTCATAGCATCAGAGACACCACATTTCACACATAATGAGGTTCAACTCAACATATCCACTTAGCGAGTGTTCTTGACTCTCTGTAAGGCAGCTGTTGCAAAGCTATGGCATGGGAGAAAAAAGTTAAGGTATTCACCAATCAAAATCTATCTAATATTAGATAACATAAGTAATATGTGTGTTGTGAAAAAAGAAATCTCATTATTTTTACTTGATATTTGAATTTAACTGTTAAAAAATATTTTGGCATTATAGTGAAAGGCTGTGAGGAGACAGCAATGTTCATGTTCATTTGTTTGGAGTGAGTTTCCTATGAAATAACAACACAAAATGAAACTGGATTTTAAGTTGCTCCTGATGTTAGTTTTTATACATGCAACTAATAGGTTTTCTGAAAAACACCTTTTCAGTTGTCAAAATTCCTATTAAAGTGTCTTGAGTTTACCACTGCTGTTACTCTTCCACAATATACATATATTTTTGTCTATACAAAGGGCAGTCACAGATTTGTCATTCATTTCAATAATGAAAAGGTTTCACTCCATATGTGTTTATTTTTGACAGGCACAACATATAGTAAACTGTAGTAGTTAATTTTATCCTTTACAGCAAAAAGATGCTACATGTCTCACAAAAACAGTGAGGCAAAGGCTAAAAGCCTTTAAAATTTGTGATCATGTGCCAGAAAAATAAAAAAAAAGATGAATAGCATTTCTGCTTAACAAAGATATATACACATTTTAAAATATTAAGTTTATTTCAGTTTGACCAAAATAGTCAGTGCTTAAGAGCACCCACAAGCAGCCAGAGTTAAAGTGAAGTAATTCTTTATCTCCCCCCTCCCCCCAAAAAGAAGCAGTTTAAGAAAAAAAACATGTCCAGGTGGTTTATCTTATCAGCCAGTAGGATGAAGCTGAGACTAAACCTACTTATTTAAAACAAAAGCTAGCAATGAACTCAGAAGGGCTCGGCTGGTTGCTTCCCCTTGTGTTGCTGAAAGCAGCTTTTATCTGAACTGAAATGCTGTTCGATAGAAGTTTAGTAGGCATTCCTAGGCTCATTCTGTTTTAATCAAGTTTCTAAACAGTTAATGGTATATGGTATTATTAATAATATATTAAAAAGTATTCAAATAGATTTCTAGTGATATTCTGACAATGTGTAATCAAGTTGGTTTTTCTCATTTTTCAGCAGCTGGAACTGGATTCACAGTAAAACTCTATGACAACAGTAAGGAAAGTGTTGTTCTGATATCCTCTGTGGATTTTGTTTTAGAGATCAGCTATTGATCATACGAACCATGCAGCGATGTTTTGTATCGTACCCCCTAATCAGTATTTTCATTTTACACCCTAGTGGCCAAGAACTTGTGAGGCTATGCACCATACTTTGATGTTAAAGCCCTTAATTTAGCTTTGAAAATGAGATTTAAATTTAAAAACTCCTCTCTCACTTTTCAAAAGTATCGTTACAACTTCTGCCTGTAGGTCTTACTCT
Organism: Phalacrocorax carbo; assembly: GCF_963921805.1. Classification (NCBI taxonomy): domain Eukaryota; kingdom Metazoa; phylum Chordata; class Aves; order Suliformes; family Phalacrocoracidae; genus Phalacrocorax; species Phalacrocorax carbo. The sequence goes on from NC_087513.1 coordinate 45,104,931, forward strand.
AGGATTCAGAAACTGCCAGTCCAGCAGTGTTATTCTGTCCAGAATCTTGTTTAAAAAACTCCTGTCCTTAAGGTTATAACTAATGTTACATACCAAATGAAAATATAATATTTAATAGAAAGCCAAGGGTCTCAAGTCAGATTGAATCAGAATTCTGAAGCACAAAACCACACGTACACACGTATTTTTTCCTTCATATTCCTCTAAGAGAAACTTTAGAGTGCTACGGGTTCGAACCCTTGTTATGAATTTACATACAGTTTATATACATGGATAAGTGTAATACTTTCAGAATCTCATAGAATAAACTTTCTGTGTAATATATGTAGTATGTCATTGTTATTTACTTTTTCTCATTTCTTTGTATTGTTTCAGTTGGAATTAAAATAGACATTTTGGCATATGCTTGGGCATCTGGATGGGCAACAGGTGGTGAAAAGGGTAACAAATATCATCTGGTGACTTACAGCTCCAGTTTCTAACTAGAGTAAGGCAAAGCAGTCTGATAATATGCTTTTGTTGCTTTGCTTGGAAACAGAAAAAGATACGAGTTTATCAGATCATATACTCTCTGCTGTGCCAAGGCAGGCCTGCTACCAGCACTACTGTCCCTAATGTTTTGGTCAATATAATCTCAAATAATTAAGGAATGGAATTCCTACTAGTTTGCTGAGCAGCATGGAGCTTATTCTTATGGACATTTTCTTCGGTCATCAGCTTACATTTTCCCTTGCTTAAAAACAAACAATAACTGAAAATTCTGCTCCCAGAGACTCCCATACCTAACACAGTGTCCTCTCAGCCTTGAAATATCTTCAGCTTATATTCATAATAATTATTAGCATTCACTTTAGCTGGGCTACCTGTGTCCAGTATTTTAGACATTTTTACTTCAGTCACTGACATAGGCCCTTCAAGGCTTTTAATTATTCAGTTGCTGCTGCTCTCTGAAATTCCTTTGTGCTCTTGACATATCTGCAGTACTAGCACTTAAAACAAGCAGTCACCTCTTTGTACCTAGGGAGCTGAAGTAGCCAACCTTCTCTCTTCATATGAAGATCTGAAGTACTAGAGACTACTCAGTCGTCAAGAGCTTTGACTTCTCAGTTGTCAAGAGCTTTGACTTCTCTGAATCAATTGATGACAGAAAGAGGGTTTTTTTCTTCGCTTTATCATAAGCCTTTTACAGGGAAAGTCTTCAAGAAAATTGACTTTGCCCTAGAGCTTTACAAATTATTATTTCTGTCACATCTGCTTTGATGAATTAATAACTAGGATAAAACCTAAAAACAACTGGCTTTTCAATTCATGCTTCCAAAATTACAAGTTAAAACTCATTTTAAATATACCCTTTTCATTGAACGTATCTGAGACATGACAATGTAATGCTCCAGGGAACTTGTTTCTCCCACAGGTTAGATTCAAAGCAAAGCATATTTTTGTTTTACCCAGTTATGTAATAAATAACATAAGATGGTAATGACCTCTGCTCTGGCAATTCCCTCCTATATATACAGGGATCAAGGGAATACTGTCATCTGGAATTATTGTTTGCAGCAGAAATCTTGCATGGTCAGTCATACTTCGGGAGCCCTGAAGGTAGTATCTGTTGCATAGCTAATATGATTTGACAGAAACAACTGCACTCTTAAAGCTTACACACAAGTTGTGTGGCTACAAAGCTAGTTAAGAACCAAAGTGAATTACAACTAAATGAAAATTATTCAGTTGATTGCACTGTTTTTTACACTATACTATGACATCAGGACACTAACAAAATTATTTCATAATAAACTATTCAAGAAAGAGCAACTTTTTTGCCATCTGAATAAACATATCTCAGAGCCTGTTTCTCTTCTGCTGTTTCTCTTTTTGTTTTAATACTTGGGCTACAACACTGAGTCTGACTGAAAAACAGCTGACTGAAAATGACAGCTCTTCATTTATACTATGTTTATCTTTGAAGAGAGGTCAGAAGCCTTGAAGACAAATTCAACAGAAATTTGTAGCCACTGAAAGGACTGCTATGCGTTACAAATGAAAAAAAGTCAAGGACTTCCCCTGATGAAGCCGCTGAGCTGCAGTCAGAGCAGAGGCTGGAGGGTGCCCAGGAGAGTGGGAGACCATCGGGACAGGCAGGCTGAGAGCGCAGCCAGATGTGTTGGCAGCAGGACTGTGCAGTGGAGGCACACCACAGCACCCTTACTATTAAATCTGCCTCTAGGGGCTGGCTGAACAAATGCTGCTTTCTTTGCTTATTGCTCCCAGGAAAGGCCTGTGAGGTTTTTTGTGTTGTTTTGTTTTTTCTTTTTTACCTAATATGCAGAAAACCTGTGTAACTAGTCTCCAAGCTGAGGGTATGCAACAGAAATTATGAGACCTCCTAGCTGCAATGCTCAACTGTTCAGCCTGCGTCTACAGTCCAGTACAGAGTTGAAATGAAAATACAGCCTCTCATGATCCCCACAAAAAAGAAAGAAAGAAAGAAAGAAAGAAAGAAAGAAAGAAAGAAAGAAAGAAAGAAAGAAAGAAAGAAAGAAAGAAAGAAAGAAAGAAAGAAAGAAAGAAAGAAAGAAAGAAAGAAAGAAAGAAAGAAAGAAAGAAAGAAAGAAACAAACAAACAAACAAACAAACAAACAAACAAACAAACAAACAAACAAACAAACAAACAAACAAACAAACAAACAAACAAACAAACAAACAAACAAACAAAGCCCTACTGAAAGGAAGGAGAAATTTTGCAAGACAAAACCAAAATCAAATCAAACCAAAAAATCCCCAAAACCAAAAACCATAAAATTCAGTTTTAAAGACACTGGGGAGATTCGGCTTAAAATCTCCCTCTCTGGATTTTCTATCATTGATCCACGGCTCATTTCAGGAATGAATGAGTGAACTAATCTCTGCATGGAGGAAGAGTGGTAAGGCTTTATCATTTTTATTTTACATTCAACACAAGCTTTGTCAACTGATTTGCTTTCCTACAAATTTAGATGTAACTCATTTAACACAGGATATTATGATCTACTACAATTCCCTTGGAGTTTTAACCTTTCTTTTATTAAGTTTTCATCCAATCCTACCTTGCAAAAAAATTATACCTTCTTTCTTTTCTATTATTCCTTCATTGGAAATACTTTTGGAAATTCTCCACACTTTTTAAATGACCAAAGATTTATTTTAGAATTTTGCCTTTACCAGCACACAGATTTCAACCTTATTGACTCCTATTAACAAGACAAAACACTACAAAATTCTGAATGTAATTCACTGTTTATCTTCTTACTAGAGAAGAGCCATAATAATAGTCCTTGATCCTAGATTAGGTTGAATGCAAGATTTAAATATGTGGGTTTCGTGTCAAGCTTCTGAGATGTTTATTGTTACATTTCTGCTCAAAATGAGAGTTCATTTGCACATGTGTTTTAGGTTGGAAAACATGTGCCCTGAAATATTGTATTGTTACAGGACCCAGGTAAAACCAGGAAATGTTAACTGATCTCAGGACTAAAATTTTGGTCTGTTCATACATAAAAAAGTCAAACTTTCAAAATTGTAGAGTGGTCTCTGAACTAATCTCTCTAAAAAATTATCAGATCAGTTTGCACTATGATGCTGTTTTCATGGAGAGTTTTCTACACTTCTCCCAAATAAATGTCAGCAAAATTGATTCAGTCTCCCCTTTCCCCATTTTTATGTAGTGGGTTGGTTTTTTTTACCCCTTCAAGAATATTGGCCATTAGTAGTAAATTGTATAATAAATAATATGGTGTGAGTGGGCCAAACCATGTTGAACTACTGAATCTCTAATTTGAGCTGTTACTTTGTTTGACTCATGCCATGCTTTTAGAGACAAGTGCTTTTCTTCAGGTGTGATCTTAGTGGCTGTTACACAGCCACTAAACATGCTTCAAACTATCAAGGAATTACCGACGCTGGTTTGGGTTATTTATTGGTCTGCAAGACATCTCAAATGTGGAAAGTGTGATTAAATGTGACAATGTGAGAGTTCATTAATTCACAGAGAAAAATGAAAAGGATGAGATTTCTGTTACGTAAGAGAGAGAACTAAATCAGTAACACAGTGGACTTGCAAACCCACATTGTTGTTTTTTTTTTCCAGAAATGTGGGCACTGACTGAAATTTGGGAATATGTAGACACTTACCCACACATAAGCACACAGTCAATGCTTCTTGGAAGAAAGAAAAAACTTTTGAGAGACTCAGAGCCCATGCTAACATCTACAAGAATTAATAATCCCAATACCTCCACTGAAAAGAAAACTGAACAAATGGAGAATTGCCTCATAGCTTTCCATCAAGAAGGAATTCCTTCTTTAAATACTCAGCTGAATCTACATCAGACTTTGAACTAAGTCTTGCAAATATTTACTTATTCAGCCATCCCCTTCTGGGTAGAAGAAATAATCTCAAACCAGTGTAGCCTCTCTTTGGATGGCCTACTATTGTGAATGGATTATCTGCCATTATAACTGTGGTCCCAAATTAAAAAAGATATAATTGTTTTTTCTGAGCAAAAAGAAAATCCCCCAAATTCTCTATCAGTACCTTAAAAAACACAAAAACCCATCTGATTCTGGAAAAGACCTGAAAAGAATAGTAGAGAGCTAAGGATTATACTAGATAAAATTTATGTATCTGATTAAGGCCATTGAACATATTGAATGAATGTGGATATACATATTTTGGTTTATCTTTGGAGCATATGTAACATGACTTTTATATAAATGTCATCTAAATTCAACAGCTGTATCATGTTAATTTCATGATTTTTTAGAAGAACAAGAGTACCAAAAGCATTCAAAATTATACTTCAAAAATCAGCCAAAAAGAAACTTTAAATGTTATCTGTTTAAATGTTAGTCCATGTGATAGTACTTCTAGACAAATTTAAAGAGTACGGAAGAACATACCGCTGTCAGGAACTGTGATATAATCTGCCTAATTTTCCTGCTGTAGTACACACTTGACATACAAAGATGAACTCCCACAGATTTTTGAAGCCAAAGTGAACCTCCTCAGCCACACGAGTATTATGACAATGGCTCGATTTTTGGCAATGGTTTTCTCACACAGGATTACTTCAGGAGGAAATCTGACACTGCACACAGAAGACATGGGCACACATCTGCCATGACAGTTTTTGCCTGAAACTGGGGTAATGATAATATGAATGTAATTCCCTTAGTTTTACAGTAATTGTTAAAAAGTAGTACAACCACAAGCAATGACCTAAGTGTAACGCTCTAATCAGTACCAAACAGCCAAACACAAACCTGTGTTCCATTATTTCCCAAATAAGCCTGCAAAATTGTCATGTGAAAATGTAAATCTTACACGACACCAGCTAAAAAAAGTGCCCAGTTGACATTCCTGGTTAATTTCTCTTTAAAGAAATTTAACAGTTAATTTCTCGTTAGTGGAAAACTGCTGAATAAAGTATGCAATCTGCTGTTTTAATAATGTTTTCCCACTCCCTCTATTTTTAAATATTTTATATTTGGTGCTCTGTATTATCTGCTGTCTACTTATCACTAAAATTTATGTTTTCTGAAGAATAATGCCCACCCAGTGTGTATTGGTCTGTTAAAACAAAGCTAGGTTTCACACTTACAATAATAATAAAACAGAAGGACAAGGGAAAAGGGCATGATAAAATGGACAACAGATTTTTACTTTTTTACCTAAAATTTTATGTGTTCTGTGAGACTCTTCAGATTATGATAGCAGATGCAAGTTCACAAAAGCTTAAAAAAATGAACTCGAGCACAAGGCAGTAGATGCTAAAAATTCAACAGCACAAGGCAGTACATGTTAAAAATTCAGCATTCCTTATTTGTCATCCTTAGTATCAAGCTATAAAGCTTGAGGCTTCAAAGGACTTGACAGCCTCCATCCATAAAAAACTAAATTTTAAAGATTATAAAAATATAGCCCACTTTTTAATATTTTTATTATTATAATGTGGCAAATCCAATTATACCAAACTAGAATCATTCTCCCATATTTATGAACAAGAATGATCTTAGAGTCTATTTTTTCCCCTTAAAAAAAAGAAAGTGGAGTATTTGAAGGTCTCTTTGTTTTGCAGTTCATGTTAACTAGATTGTTCCATTTGGAATAGATATCACTGTGAAGGGCAGCATACTCTGTTATGTTGAAAATCACAATTGTGTCTTCAGTGCTTTGCTCCTGGCTGATGGGAACACTGAGGCACAGAAGGTCTATAACCAAGCTAAACAGCTGTTGGATTATTACTGAAACAGGATGGGATAAAACATCACTCATATAAACACACTTAAATATAAAAAAGCTGAATTTGTAATTCAGGTGGGTGACTTCTAAACAGCTAATAATATTATAGGTAGTGTAGGATGAAACTGCGGACTGATTACAATGTGTTTTAATTAGTCATATTTCAGAATGTTTTACTATACATACTGTACTCTATTTTGTAGAAGTATTACTCCTGTAAGACACTATGGCAGCACACTTTCCAGAAGTGGGATGAAAGTGTTCGTTGGGGCTGTAATGATTTTTTCTTCACATCATACCACTGAAGTATGGAAGTGAATCAGCCATATAATAAGGGAAATATTTTCCATTTAATAATAAATGTCTCTGTTTTACAAATATTCCTATTCACTTCTTCTAAAAACACATAAATAATTTGCAGATATAGTTATGTTGCAGAGTAGTATATATTATTTTCAGATGACATTCCTTAACATAGACAATATAATGTCTTGATTGATTAAATATTGGACTGCATCAAAACTGATGACAGTTTACTACTCCACAGTTAGAAATTTATCATCTATCAGTAAAGAGAAAGGGAAAAAAATGGTCTAAAATGCCAGACTATGACTAATTTATAAAGTAATTTTATGGAAAATGGGATTGATTTTATTCCAATTCATCAGAAGTATATTTCTCCAAGTATTTAAATATTAAATATGTGAAATGGCCACAGAGCAGTAGCATAAGTGAAGAATAAATTGCTGTGTTGAATTACAAGACTACAACATCCCACTGTCAGCACAGATTTTTATTTTATGCATATCATCCTACATTTTTGGCAAAATCAAAATAAACACGAAGTTATAAAGGGAATCACCCTGGACAATATGCAAATTACTGAAGTGCTTTACCGACTGTACAATGGCTTCAGCACATACATGCATATATACACCTCTCATTATATGGCAGATTGAGGTCAGTACATGGCCCTGAGAAATAACCCAGAATAAATCCTGACTAGAGAGGATATATGAAGGGTGACTGTAAGAAGCAACACATACTTACCAGTAAACAGAATAGGCCTTGTCTTATAATGTTGGTAAGGAATGTGCAGCTTATTCTGGTGCCAATTCCAGCTTACAAATCTGGTTGATTTTTAGCATGCCTGACTCACTTTTCAAACTCTTTACTTCTCTAGCTTCGACTGCTTTCTCCACACAGCATCTTCTTGTTTTCTTCCCGGCAAAGGTGACAAAATACAGCGTGACCTTTCCTTCTCCCTCATTTTGGGGAACACATACTGTTCTGACACTTGTCTCCTTCCCTTCTTCATCAGCATTGTCTCTGAGTAGATGTTATCCATGATCACTCACTCAGTTATTAGTAATAGGTCAACAAGTCTGCTGTTTTGATTCAGAACACATCCTTCCTTCTGCAGTAAAATAATATTTTCCCCCTTTCAGAATCTGAAATAGCACACTAAATAACTGACATTAAATCATTTAATATTTTAAATATACTTAAAATGTTTAAAATTTCATTTTTTCACCGCTTTATAAAATCAAGTGGAAAGTTTCTGATATTTTGGCTGTTTTACACTGCCTCTCATTTTTTCATTAATTTGCTCAGCGTATAAAAAATTATAGAAAAGGACAGATAAAATGTAAACATACTTCATTATATTGTTTTGAATAAACCCCCCACCCTTCAGATTATTGTATGTACTCAGTTCTAACAAAAAAATCTTTAAGCTAAAAAGTTGCGTTTTTTCTTCTTTTTATCAGAAAAAGATTTGTCAGGCTAAACCAGAATCAAGTTTACTAACTGACCTCATCCATGTACTGATGTCTTCTCATAAACTGTATTTGCTCTTTTTCCTGGCAAGAATAGGTGCAAACTGATGCTTGAGTATGCAAATATTAGATTTTCTGGTTGGATTTATCTCACCTAACTTGAACGGTATGTTGTATTAAAATCTATATCCAAGCTGGTCACCCAAGAGAAGCAAAGGGGAATAAAGGCACTTTTAGAATGTGATTGACCCGACATGTTATATATGTATCTCTTTTATATATATATATCTTTTAGGTTGAAATAACTGCACCCTTGATTTCCTTATTTTTCTATGTAGGGTTTCTGTAAAGGCAATCGGAAAAACTACCTCTTCTGCACTATAGATGCCTGCTTCTGGCCTGACTGGTGCCAGCCTCGCTAAAGCTTGTTTGAGAGAAGTAAATAAAATTCCCAACTTCAGCTTTCATTTCACTTTCATTCATCTCACTTTATACTTGGTATCACCAGTGGCAGTCACCTCCCCACCCCACCCCCAGAAATAAAATTGTGGAAATAAAAAGTATAAATTGGTAGTAATTATTCTACTCTCCTAGGTGCTAGTATCCAACTGGAGCACTATGGGGTGGTTTGGTTCTTGGGAAGATAACAAGACAAGTGACCAGAGTCAGGATGAATACCATGAAGTTCAAATGAGAATATAATGAAATGTAGGGGAGAGGGCACTAGTAAAATGGTTTAAAATGGACAGATTATTTTCTCTAGAAAAGAGAGGTTTAACTGGGGACAAAGTAATGTTGCTCCAATAAGCAAAAGGTTGTTTGTTATAATGACAAGAGTGATTATTCTCTGCGTGCATTGAGTGTGGGGCATAAATAATCAGGTTAAATTGCAGCTAAGGCAGTTCAGGGTGGTATTAGGAAAATCCTTTATAAGAATAGTTAAGCAACAAACCTGGCTATACAGGAATTGTGTAGTGACACACTACCAGTGACAGTTCAGACAAATATCTGTGAGGATTTATGGTCTTGTCTCAAAGAATGAAGACGGAATCAACGTTATCTGGAAGATATTTCCATATTTTGAATCTGTGACAATGAATCCATATATACAGTTTCACTACTGTGAGTTCTACTTTACTTTCTATTGGTGGATCCTTTAATTTATATGAATACAGTATACATTAACTTCTATAAGTAATTGCATTTAGACATAGCGCTTTCTTAGTGTCTCTGTTGGAGTTAATTTATGCCATGGATTTCATCGACTTGCTTTCTGTTCGATAAGAAATGTAAGATATAAGTGGTTTGTTTTGTAGAAATGTTTTATTGATCCTTACACTGGAAACAAATGACTTTTTCTTCTTCTGTTGATTTGCTCTCTTTCCAGTTAGTCTAAACAGTTATCTAATATCCACAAAGTACAAATATGCACCTCAGGAAGGAATGCCAATTTGGATCTTCCCAGCAAGCTAATAGAACATTTGGCTCTTTTATGTACAACAGAAGTAACATTACAATGTGTTCAAACCTTGTTTTATATACTGAGATTGTTAACAGTAATCTTTCATATGGTCTATACTATTACAATGAACTTTAAAAACTTCAGTAGAGAAAACAAGTTAATTAGTTGCAGACGTTATTAATTAAGAAATATGATGAACTGGTAATTACTGACATAGACCTTGTCTTGAGGAAAAATATACAATGTACCCACAGATGCCAAGTACAGCAAATTAAGGAACAGCATCTTCTACACCAGAAATCGCACAATAAACAAAAGATCAGACTAGCCTCTGTGCCGCACATTAAAGATAAAGGAATAATAAAATATCTTAAAATGATGTTAACATTCAGATACTAGCAATTTCATCCATATGCTGTCACCTGCTACCAAGTGGTTGTTGTTTTTTTTAAATAATACAGGATAACTGGTGTAAAACACATAGCAGCCTTTCAATTCTGAAAATATAGTGAGTAACCTTATCTTCTTCTCTCTCAAGAAAGTTGATAAAGCATGGCAGTTAAGAGTGATAATAATAAAAATATTTGTTATCCTGAAGAATTTTATTTGTTTTGAGTCAGCAAAAATAATAGAAAGAGTCTTGCTGATTTCAGAAAAACAGGAAACCAAATCAGATATTTAGATGAAAGGACATTGTCACTGATGTTCAATAATATGCTGCATTCATGTTAGGAGAAAAAAATTTATAAATTACATCTTCTATACATAGTGTACTCTTGGGTATGAGAAGTTGTTCAATATATAAGAAAAAGTACTGCTTATCAAGAGCTCTGCAGGACTCTGGTGATTTTCTTGAATAAATAAGAAATTTACATCACAATAAGGCCTCAGGAGCTATAAATTTTTGAGCTGCCCACTGGACAGACGATCCAGAGGCTGATTCTGCTCAGACCCCAGGCAATTCATGTCTCTATGTCCACATCTTATTTAGTCCTTCAGGCATGGGTAGTGCCTGTGCAACGCTGGATAACAGCATGACTACCAGCAGGACAGTACCCCAAAATTGGGACCTAGTCCATGACTTCTAAAAAGTGGTGTGGTATCTGTTCTGAGGACAAATGTATGCACAGTCCTCAGTTTTGTTACACATCTTGCCAGAACTACTCACGTATGCATGTGATAAGCTCACATAAACATTACACAATATATGAAGAACTAGAAGCAAGTTTTGTTAATTCAGGTTACATAACTTAGATGACTCTACCTAACACTATCCCTGCTTCTCCATAACAAGTAAAATTCAGAAATGGGCAAACACAGAGATTTTTTTTTTAAGTTATGTTTAAAATATTTACTACAAGCGTGTGTCACAGAAAGGTTTGCTACCTAATCTTCACACACACACTTCAGAAGCAGTTGGGCTTGTTTGAAGTGTGACTGTCACTTTGAACACTATATCAGATTTGCTGATCCAGATCTAGCGCTCTAAATGAAAGTTACACTTCAAACAAGCCCGGTTACCTTTGAGGTGCTGTAGAGCTACTGTTTCTGTTTGAAGTTCATTATCCTACTGCATTACTACCAATCCAATGTTACATCTGTCCCCTCTTACTATGCTGTGTCATCAGATAACTTAATAAACACAGATGATAATGTTCAGGACAGAGTATACGTGACAGCTTTGAGCTCTTCTATTCAGGAAAGCTCAGTTTAGGATTACAGCTATCACCACAAGATCTGAAAGAGTCATATGAAGGGGAGCAGAAGTAAAAATTACCTTCCTAAGGTAGTCTTGTAGTGAACTACATGCACACTCACAAACGCACACATATAGACTATTAAATACTTTTGCCAGATACGTTTAAATCTCATAACCCACTAAACTCAGACTATAACTTAGTCCTTATCACTCCGCATTCTCATTAGCTAATGTCAAGATAAATGGAAAACATGATTTTAATAATACTGATTCTCAGAAATCCTGGTGTATTTGCAATATAAACAAACCATAGAATCATAGAATCGTAGAATCATTAAGGATGGAAAAAACCTCCAGAATCACCAAGTCCGACCATCAACCCAACACCCCCATGCCTCCTAAACCATGCCCTGAAGTGCCACGTCTACATGTCTTTTAAATACCTCCAGGGATGGCGACTCTACCACCATGTTTATATTATGCCTCTCCTGTAATATAGAATGCATACAGACTCATTCCTACCTGCCCATAGGTAAGTCTGGCAGATTCACTGCATAGAAACACTTCACAAACTTCTTGAATTTTACTGTATAGTATTCAGTTTATGATTTGCATTTCTCCAAGATGTGCTAACCCCCAAGGTTCAGAAATTAAAAAAACCCAATCCAAACCAAAACAAACAAAAAAAACCCCCAAACTACCTAATATGTAAAAATGTGTATATTAAGTACCCATTTTTCCCTTGGTATATTTATTTACAGTGTATCTCCTGAAACAAGACCATTACAAAAAAGACACGTAAACATTCAAACAAAGGCAAACACCAGAAATCCTACAGAATTGGAACACTTGTTTCAGAGCATGCTCATGGTTGCCAGCTGAGCTGAAATGCATTAGTACTGAAACCTCACAAATCTTCCCAAAGTTTTTTGCATAACTATACTTTATCACGCAATATTGCTAAATCAGATAACATTATACGTTTCCTAAACTGGCTGTTTGTATTTCTCATGACAACCACAAGACAGCAATCACAATATACAGCTAGACATGTGCTGAAGCTTAGGGTCCCACAGCAGTTCAGAGTGCTTCAAAACCTTACAGCTATATTATCCTCCTTTTGCCCTGGTACTCCTCTTTCTGAAGCCGGTGGATGCAAAGAAATCAAATTCAATCACAATGGTGGAAAAACTTTGAAGGATTTAGCTTCTAAAAATTCAATCCCTAGACCCAACCCATCAATCCTTTGAATCAAATTTATAATTGAAAAGCATAATAACTTAAAAGAAAAATATTTATTGTGGCTGAGCAGAAAGACACAGTTAGAGCCCATGAGCTTACAGGCAGCTCTCACCCAGGCACCCTTTGCCCCATCTCTAGTCAGGATGATTTAGTCTGGTTCCTTTCCCAGCCTGGCAGCAGTGGATGAGATCATAATGCCATAACATGTCTCTGAGTGCCAGCACTGACAAATGAGATTAAGGTTGTTAGGTTTAAGTATCACCAAAGTATCCATGATGGTAGCCCTATATTAAACTCTGTGCTTACCCTGACAAACTGAGAAGCAATTTGTAGTTAATACTGATTAACTTGCTCAAACAGCTTGTTCTGTCAGGTTTCTGAACATGGCTAATCACAGAATCACACAGAATCACAGAATGGTAGGGGTTGGAAGGGACCTCTGGAGATCATCTTGTCCAACCGCCCTGCTTGAGCAGGGACACCCAGAGCAGGGGGCACAGGAACACGTCCAGGCGGGTTTTGAATGTCTCCAGGGACGGATGCTCCACAACCTCTCCAGGCAGCCTGTTCCACTGCTCTGTCACCCTCACAGGAAAGAACTTCTTTCTCACGTTTAGGTGGAACTTCCTGTGTTCCAACTTGTGCCCATTGCCCCTTGTCCTGTCATTGAAAAGAGTCTGGCCCCACCCTCTTGACACCCGCCTGTTAGATATTTGTAGGTATTTATGAAATTCCCCCTCAGTCTTCTCTTCTCCAGGCTGAACAAACCCAAGTCTCTCAGCCTTTCCTCACAAGGGAGATGCTCCAGTCCCCTGATCATCTTTGTAGCTCTCCACTGAACTTGCTCAAGCAGTTCCGTGTCCTTAAACTGGGGGGGGCCAAAACTGGACACGGTATTCCAAATGTGGTGTCACTAGGGCAGAGTAGAGGGGGATAATGCTTTATCTGATGGGAAACTGGGCAAAAGGAGGAGATAAATTTGTAAATAATTTTCTGGAAGTATCTCCTCAGTAAAACAGAAAGCAAAAAATGCAAATGAAGTAAATAATGGAACCTCCCTTCACTCATAAACCATTTGGTGTATCTATGAAAAAAACCAGTCACCACGTGAGAAAGCTCAGAAAAAAGTGATCACCAGAATCAAAAGGATACTAAGATTCAGTGTAAAGCAATACTTAAGAGAAGACTGTTTTTCTAGAAGAGAATTTCTTGTAGTAGTTTAAAGTTGATAAAACTGAACAGTTGCTCTATTGCATGAATTACCAACATAACTCTATACTAAGCTGTTTATTTTAAATATTTACCTTTTAGTTCCTTTGTAAAAGGGGGAAATTTCTTATAACTGTAGAGAAATACTTCAATCAAGAGAACTGGGATTTGGTACTTTTGATATGGAAAGAAGTAGATAATGAATTAAGGCTACAGCATTGCATTATGCCACTCATATATGAAAACAAATTTCCCAATCGTAAAAGCAAGATTTTTCAAACAGGAAGAACATAAATCCTGCAGAAAATGATACCTCACTAGTTCATCATTCTCTAGGGAATGTATGTGCTTTGTTACTTGTAGAAAAAAGCAGTGGAACTTAGTTAAATGTAGTGAAGATAACTAATAATTACAGCAATCATACTATACTACACTTTGTAAACTTTGATTTAGAGATAGGCAATCCCCTCAGCCTGAAGCCCTGAAACCTCTGGCATCACAAAAAGGTAATTGCCGTCACCCATTAGTTTACAAAAAATCTTGAATATACCTATTTCAGGCAGACATCTAGTTTAGCACTTCTGAGTTCATATTATTTAACAAAAGCTGTGATGAGGAGGAGGTAAAAAATGAAAGAATCCCAGGCCTCAGAAATAAAGCAGAAGATAACTCCAGAGATTCTTGTTACATGCCAAAGTCTACATCCTAGCTGCCCGTAAAACACTGTCCCAGGTGTGGCCATGCAGCCCACAACTCAGCCCATGTTCAGCTCTCTCACAGGTGCCAGAGCTATCTCACAGTTTGTCTGTGAATTGTCTGTGGGTAACCTGGTAGGCAAAATCCCTGCCTGGGTGCCAAACCACCTAACAGTTTGGAAAGGTAATGCCTCAGTATAGCTGGGCAGAGCACCCTGTCTGTGTCTTGACCTGCTCGATGGAGCGAAAATCTGACTTTGTCAGCCAAAAGGCTAGTTGTCTGCACAATATTTAGTATATAATCATCACATACAAATTTACAAAAAGGCTTGAAGATACCTACATAGGTAGGCATATATTTTAGCACTACTGGAACGCAAGAAAATCAGATCCCAATATGGAACTGAAGGTGGCACCTCTTTTCCTTCTCATCTTTTTTGAATCAATTGGTTTTCAATGCTCTGTAAAGCTGTGTATTATCTAACATTTTCATTTCCAGTCTCTATTTTTCAAAATTTTATTACCAACTTTATGAATAAGCCACTGATCTATAGTATAAGTTAATACAATATTTTTATTTAAAACGAAATCTATATGCCTTATACACTAAGAAAGCAATCTATTCTAATGTGGGAGAGAGAAAATCGACATCTAAGAAAAGTACAGTTCCCTCTTTAAATTTTTGAGTTATTTTTAACTGCATTCGGTGTCCAAAAATAACAAGACTAAATGAATTAAAATGCAGTGACAACATTTCAGTGTTCATTATCCACTTTTAGACCATTTTGGAAACAAAAAAACAAAACACAAACAAACCCAAACCCCAAGCATTGCAATAATATCAAAAGACTCTTCAACAGGAAAAAAAGAAATAAGAGAACTCGATTAGGCCACTTTGCAAAAATAAAGGGGATAATAAAAGCTATCCTTTTTTGCACTTAGACACCTAAGCCCATATCTGCTGAAACAGAAATACTTGAAAATATCCTTCCTCTCTGATCATGCTGAGCTTTGCATGAAGTTGTAGCTTCTGTTTTGCCTCAGGAAGACTATTCAACTTGATTTGCTCTTTTTCTACAAATTATGTTGAGATTTAAATAATTTTATTTGTCTGTTATCGGGTAACTTATATAAAACTGCATGAACATATGCGCGTGCAGTCTTACTAGATCTTCAAACAACAGTTTGCTTAAGAACTTCTATGTATCTAAATTTTTAAATGTAAATGAAACGTTTTATTTCTTTAATATTATTCTCTAAAGGCCTTCTCTGTAATACCTGCAGAGTATTTCATGGATATCTTTAAAAACAAATCTTGTTTTCGTGTCAAAGAATTAATGATTTATGTAATAAGAAGAATTATTCATATAACTGATGTCTTCTTCACCTTTCCTACATGCAGTATCATATTTCTGTTTGTCTATTGATGAAATTTCCATATTAGGCCTTCTGTATTCCAGAATACCTGACCAAAGAGGTGAATTTGACAAACTTCAGCTTTATTATCTGAATGTGGTCACTTGGAGTTGTTAAGAAAAGAAGGAGGCACGCGTACAAACTGCTTAGCATGCTCTTTTTGTTCTTCCAAGAGTATTTGCTCTAATTTACAATATTGCCAATTCTGTGTGATCGATCAATGAAACCCTACAATGAAATGAAGCTCAGAGAAGACAGACGACATGCTCAGAAAAGAATGTTGGAAGTGGCCACAGCTACCATAAAGGAAGCTGAACATATCTCAACACCAAGGAGGCCAGAAGGTGGCCTTTATTGTAGATAAATGGCTGTATCAGTTGAGTGGGTCACCAGGTTATGTAAATGACCTTCTCCAAAATAATCAATAGAAAGCATTATCTTCTAGCATACAGACCAGCATGGGGAGCTATGTATGCAGCTCAGCCCAACAAATAGCATAAATATTGAGCAAACAGCAAAAATTACTTTGAAGAGAGCAACAGGTTTTGAGATGGCTTCAACCTATGTATTCCTTCCCAGTAACTAGGAATGCCCAGCGCCATGACAGTAGAGCATATAGAGAATGTTAATTATGTTCATTAGGTGATTTCACCATATAGTGCGATTGCTATACTGTGCTTGTGTTGTGATTTCAGAATATTGCTGTACCACTTTTCTAAATCAAAATCCCCGGTAATGTCAAATATCTTCAAACAAGTAAATCTGATATTAAACATTAAACCTTCCTCATGTGTAATATCTAAAATAGCCTGCTCAGAGAGTATTGGGCTCTGATATTCTGAAACCTCAGCAGCAGAAATTCAATAGCTCGCTCAGATTTCTTAACTTCTTTAGAAACTGATAATATTATGTAGGCATGTGTGGAGAATGTTAGTTTATGTTGGGGTTCTATTAAAAGGAAAGACCATGGGACCACATTGTGGATACAGTCAGAATAAAACTACCGCTCTGAGGGACTGCAAAATGTTTCTAGAAGTCTCGACTGCATTGGCAAACCTCTTAGGAGTAACAACATATGAATGATTCAGGCTCAAAAGCTTTTTCCATTAATTGAATTTCTGTTGAGTTGAAATGGGTTTCTATGGCAGCAGTAATGTCATAAATGATTCCCATGGCTTAAAAGTACCAGGTGGCAATGCCTCTAGCACCTACTGCAGTATTTTCACTCAATTAAAGAAATCATGCTGGGACCCAGATGAGAGATGGGCTTCATCAGCCACAGCCTCCATCGGATCTGTTAAAGTGGCAAGGCTAACCACATCAGAAAGGTAGCCCCTTGCAGTAAATCTTGCTCAACTAGATCCCAAGAATGCCTTAATATTTGGGGAACTTTCAATTCCAAAAATTAATCTGCATCTTGATACCTAAATCCAACATATGGATTCCCCCTCAAGGATGGAGTTATTGATTTATATAGTTGGGATTCCTCCATCTTAACTTAGGAGTCTGACTTCAGATGTGTCTCTCAAAAGTCAGTCAGCCTTGCAAGTCTAAACCAGTAAACTTCTATTGAAGGGACAAAAACTAAACTGTCAAAACTTGTCATAGAAAGCTAGTGCTTTTATGTAATTTAAAAATATTAAGAAAGCCAAATATATCATCCCATGAATACACAGCTTTGGAAATTTTTGCCACCAGTGGTACAACACTTGGAAACACTTCCTCATTAAGGTCAAATATATTGGCCATAATTTCTGCCTGATCCAAGTGAAAGTAATATAACTTTCCTTTCAGTTCTTATGCTATAATACTCCATACACACAACAAATTTATTTCATATTAAATAGTTTTTATAAATTTGCACTAGAAACCCTACCTCAAGGTCTAGTATTTCATCATATTGTGTGGTCTGAAAGCAGAGAAAGATGTGGTTTCTCTCCAAAGGAATTTACAATCTAAGTAGTAAAAAAGAGACAGTAAAATGTGAGGGACAAGTCAGAGCCAATGTGACAGTGTGACAGATAACTGGCTTCAGCTACATACTGCATAATCAGTTTTCCTGATAAACCAACAGAAATGAGAAAAGATAGACATTACAGCCACCTGGACTGACAAACAAACAGTAATCCCAGAGGAGAGCTGAATTATACACTTTCATACAGTAGAATCTAGAGCTTGATGCGTCTGTATTGTGTGTGCTTTCCTTCAGTGCTTTGGTTGCTAACTCTTCCTTTACAGAGTCGTGGGCCAGCAACATTGGCCACGCTACCTTTTGACACAGCTCACTTTTCAGTGGGAGCTCTCATTTCCATTCTCTTTCTCATTTTTATGTCAAAATTACATTGTGAGTGTAAACACAGGAAATGCATTCCTCCTTTTCCTGATCAGCAGTAGTCGTCTTTTCAGCAAAATGAAGCAGCTTTGAAAAGTGCATTAAATTGTAAGCCAGAAAGCAAATGAATAAAATAATGGCAGAAACATGAACAATAACTGAAACTCATAGGAATAAAAGTAAACTACGTAAACAGTACCTAACAGTGTTATAAGTGAAAAAAAAAAACACCCAGCAACAGCAGTACATTCTTCTATAGCCCATCAAAAGCTGCAGGTGGAAACTTGATACATTTTAAGGGTAAAGGCAAAATTACATACTCTGGCCAAACCTGTGCTAATCACACTTCCTCAGCCTTCAAAACAGGGTAACTGCTGGCAAATTGCTCAGTGGCTTACTATCTCTGGCTCATGACAACTCCCAAACCAAACCTGGGAATTGCTTTGGGTGAGAGCCAGTTGTCCATTCTAACAGCTTACAGCTATGGATGATCACCTCAAGCCACAGGCAAGCTCCACGGTGTAGCAGCAGATTAGAGTCAGGGCTGTCCTTCACTACTGCAGTGTTCCTGAGGACAGATTAAACGAAGTCTAGGAGATCCTTGCATCCAAGGATACAAAAGTATACGATAGAAGAAGAAAAAACTGTTCTGTGCATCCCTTCCCTTCGGTTGCCTTCCAGGATAAGCATCAGTGTACATTTATGCCAGCTACAGAAGTGTCTGCCTCCACAGCCTGCAATCCCCACATCGCAATGTGAGCTGTCCACACGGCTGGCAGAATAAAAAAATGTAATCTGCAGATGGCTGTTGTAGCATCTGGTTGTATTGTAAGACTCAAGGTGTCCTGCAGTGGCTTCCAGTCCCTGAATCTCAGACTGTGCTAGGAATTACTAAGAGTGTTTGCCATATCATTGCCACTTCACTCTCCTTCCTTGTCTTAATCTTGGGCAAATACTTTTGTTCAGACCAAATAAAGTTCATTTCTACAATCAGAACAACCTCAACTCCTCTGCTCACAGCTAGAGAGTGCATGATATCATGAGCTGTTCAGAGACAAAGTCTGAAGGAGACCTCATCCTCAGGTGCAGCTCTAGAGTGAAGAAGAAAAGCACACAGTTTGCTAGAGGTCAGATCTTCATAAAAATGTAATTTGCCATGGGAACCTGTACAAACTCTTTTTATTCCTTAGGCACACTAATAAATGAATAACCACAAAAATGTCATAATTTTTGTCATATGAGAATAGAATATTTTAAGGGGAGACCAAGAAGTGGAGAGAATGACATGCCTTCTGGGATACCCTTGGAGGATTTTGGACTAGCTACAATATACAGATACAGGTCATATTATTGTTACCAAAAAGGAATTATACCACAAGATAGTCTCTGAACAACTGTCTCCTTACCCTGTAACACATATTTTCTTTGCAGAAGTAACTAGAACTATTGCCTGCTAAAACTGCTCCCAGGTTAAACGAGATCTTCAAACTGTACCACTGTAACAGCTCAGACTTGTCCTCAAAAGGGGTGTAAGAACAGGAAAACTAACAGGGATGTTGTTTGTGGGCAGGGGGTCTTACGAACAGACTGTACTATGGAAGAAAAAGGCAAAACGCTATCAAGGAAGTACCTGGGGTTTTTCTACCATAGGTCCCAGGAAGAAATGTTGTTCCTATGTGTGAGCAGTATGCTTGTTTCTGGTGACTGTATAATTCACAGGACTGAAACTCATTACAATTTCCAGTATTATCCTGCCTCCTGGAGAAAAATTAGACCTACCACAGACTAATTATGACTGCAAAATGCAATTTGATACAGGCTATGTCATATAGATACTGTTATATAGCTCAGTTTAGAAATCCTAAACAGATTATGAGCTCTCCATCCTATTTTTACCCTTCATCTGCTTTTATCAATTTAGTTTGGATTTGGGTCCTGACTTATAACAGGTGTAAATGTGTGAGAAAATAAAAATGAGGAAAGACTACCAATGTGACTGCATAGAATACTGTCAGACTTTCCAGCTACAGTCCTTGGAATTTATGACAAACCATATTCTTTCAAATAGCCAGGCCCGTAATTCACATACTGAGTAACGGGATCTAACAGTAAACAACACATCTTGAGAAACTACATCTTTTCAAACATGTTGCTTAAACATACAGTTACCAATCAAAATTGATTCCTTTTCAAGGAAAATATTGATGCTTACCTAATATTCTAAAATCAATTGAGTTGAAGAAGTGGTTAGTTCTGTACCTATTTTCATCTGATTTAAAAGATACATCAAAAACATTGTTTATGGAACAAATAAAAATGTATTAGGATATTTGAGGATGAATTTCAATAAGGAAAACTAATTTAAAGGTAACCATTCCTAATACAGCTTCAGTAATGATACTTGCCTGAAAAAATAACCCCAAATCCTTCTGCAATTAAATGGTAGTATAAAACTCCTTTTGCACAACTGCAGTAAGAAATAGATTTCTAGTGTAAGCTTGAGCTTATAACATTTCAGTCTATACTGAAGTCAAAACTAAAGTACTTATTTAATTCACCAGAAAAATTAGACCATTTTAAGAAGTATTTCTATCACTTCTGAAAACCAGTAAGACTTTTTTCACAATATACAGAAGCTATTTTTATTTCTTTGATAATTTTGCAAAGTGGAAACAATTCTCTTTCTGTTCTTATAATCTTGTAACCAAACACATTCTTGCTCTCCTCCCCCCATCTCCGGTTGGGACCATGCCCTTCAAGTAAAGGCATAGAATGAGATCATGACAAGAAGATATTAAAGACTTACGAGAAGAAACCAGCCTCCCAGCACATGCTCCACATCTAAATCTAACTGGGCATCCATGCTTCAAAGTATCCTCAATTGATTCTTTTTCAGTTCTCTCAAAATTAACCTGCTTATTCCTCAAATGCAGTACTAGTTGATTCCATAAACTCTGACAAAATGAAACAATAGTTAAAAGTTTTGGTCCTCACCTGGAGGATTTGACTGTAGAGAAGACAGGAGAACTCATTTTACTTTTTATTTCATAAAAATAATTTAAGGTTATTTCTTCAAAGGGAGAAACTATTAACTTCATGTAAAATTTATTACGATTTCTCACTATCCAGTTTTCAGAATTATGTTAATACTACTCTCAGAACAGAAATTTAGACAGTCATACTAATCCTGAGAAGTTTTTAAAACTAAGATCTGAAAAGGATTCTTTTTCCATTTGTATAAAATTAGGATTGTTTAATTGCAATAATAATAAAGCCAAGAAGTAACTCAATATGCTTCAAAATCAAGTAGTCATGGTAGTAAAATTTGTTCATTATTTGTCTGGGGAATAATCTATTTGTACAGAAAAAAGAATATATTTAAGAGGAAGAAAGTTTACTATGTTTAGCAGATCACAGGATGCCTTTCTAGAAGTGTCTTCATAAGGTTTCTTCCTGCTCAATTGTCCCTAAATAGTTTTCTCTTTGTTCCTTCTGTTTAATTTTTAAATATTTCTCCTTTTGCAAATTATCTCTCTCTTCACACTTCTCCCTTAACCTATAATTATGCCTTACTGTATAATCATGCCTTTTACTATAAAATACAAGATAGGGAATAATGGAGTAAGAAGACAGTTGATGCTAATAATTTGATATTGTTGAGTCTCTAAGATATGTAATACAAAGGATGGACATATCTAGATTCAAAAAGAAGTATTTTACATATGTACAATAATTAGATATAACAAAGATCAGACAAAAATAACTGCTGGATAGCAAGCTCTTCTAAAGTTTTTTGTGCTTGCTTTGTTCACCTAGATTAAAATGCATCAACAGTTTCATCAGAAAAAGAAGAGAGTTGCAAAATTCATTGTATCACTACCCAGGTAACCTTTAATAGGCTTACTACATATGAATGAAAAAGTAGTGGTGCAATTCAAAGGTCAGGTGAAATTCAAACTCTACAGAATAATCATATTCCCACCTCTATCTTTTTGCAAACATAAACTAAATCACACTGCAGCAAGCATTACAATGTAAATGCAACACAGGAAGGAGAGTTTCTCTTAACAAATTTCTTTCATTGTCATCATGGCTCCTCAGATAAAGAAAATAAATATGCTATATTTGAGATACACAGTTTAGAGTTCTCATGGTATCGATTTTTTTCCCCTGGCATTTCTATTGAGAAACTGAAATCAAGTTTAATCCTTGCCTTAGTATTATATTCAATCATTATTGTATAAAGCATTTATGCATTTCCATGCCAATGACTTCCTTGAGGCACTGAGGAAATTCAAAACATGATCTTTAGTGTAAGCTTTTTCCTCTGATCTGTCATTTGCAATATTGGTATGCTTTCCAATTACTTCTTACTCCAACCTGCTGTAAACATAAAACATGTGCTTAAGTAATACTGGCCTTTAAAATAATTCCTTTTCTTTCCTGGGACCTGTTTGTTTCTTCTTAGCAGACAACTATTAGCAGTTTAATAAACCAGAACTATTGGCTGGGGAAACAATTACAACAAAATTTCTATCTCACCACTCAAAATGTAATATATTTGTATGTCTACAAATAATGTGTTGTAGAATTACAGTAAAAGGGCTATATTAAAAGAGGGCAAGAGTGTTATTTAGTAGCAGGATTATTATGGTTGTCTATAGAAGTGCCTCGTGCACACAAGCCACTATTATACCATCATTCACTGTTTTGTCTATTGGAACTCAGGATACCTTCTGAGGGGGCACCTCTTATGCTTTCACCCTCCCTCAGTCTCTAGACCTGAGACATCTTTCCTACAAAACCGGATACATTTCCATTAAAAGTTTTCTTTTCGGTGACCTGCTTTTTCAGTTGGGAGATCTGTGTTACTGAATACTTCCTTCTCCACTCTTACTTCTCATCTGTTTCAGTTTGTGTCCCTCTCCCACAGCCACCAGCCCCTGTTCCCACTGGGGTCTCTGATCATCCACGTGCTTCCAGACTCCTTGCTTTATGAGTCATCATGGTTTTCCCCCTTCCAGTCCTTGGCTGCCCTTTTCACTCTAGTCGTTATTTCATTCTAATACATGATTTTTCCTGTTTGCATGGGAAAGCTTCCTTGTCTGCCTCCCCTGAGTTCCAGCAAAGGCACCCGAGCAGCAAGAGAGAGAAAGGCTCCCAGGTTCATTACGCAAAAGCTATACACCAAAAGCAAGACAGACCAGGAGATCCCAACACCAAAAGTACGTTCAATCAACATTAACCATTAGCAGCATTGAAGTCCTAGCTCTAATCTGATTATATAAACCATCAAATGTCTTTGAGAGTCCGCAGTGATTTTAGTTTTAACTCTATGAGTAGCTCTAAAGACTAAGCATAGGAGCAAAGCTTGAGTGGGGTTTTCTGAACATCTGTGGGGGTTATGTTGACCTCAAAACTCACATGTTATTCTCAAACTCTAGGCTAGTGCTGTTGTTGCAGCTAGCAACCACAATATCAGCAGCTACTTCCATTTTAAATTACAAAGGTTTCGCATTATGGGATTTAGATTGAAGGAACACTTTTTTAACCCACTAAAGCAACTGATTTGTCTCCTTATCTGTCACACATACAATCCCTTCTACCATCTTCTAAGGAATTTAGATCCATTTACATAGATTATAGCTACATTTTTAGAAACCATTTCTAAATGGTTTTAGAGACTAATTCCTTTTAAAATCGAATATGCATGCAGCATATTCACCTCAGCTATATCTATGCTGGGGAAAAGATACTCTTTCCAGACACAGGGTTGGATGTGCCCCAGGCACATCTCCACGTAAATCAGAGTGGCTTATATCTGCAACCATTGTTACTGGGGAGAGCAACGCCCTGGCGGGCCAGGCATGCAGGAACAGCAATGGGCTCTGATCACAGCCAGGAGCAGCAAACAAGAACCCCAGGGTGGATGCAATGACCCATCAAACACCTGAAGTGCGATTTTGCCATAACCCCTGTGCTCACAGACTTCACAACAGAAATGCACAATTTGCCACTCTGTGAAGGTTTAGGACCAGGACAGCAGCGCTGAACTGTTGAACATCAATATTAAAAGTAAGTAGCATGAACATGAATAATACTGATGCTCTGTGAACTAATTGTTTACTGTCAGTTTGTGGCTGTCCTTTTACACTTCCAGGATGCAGCTTAAGCATGTATTTTAATACAAAATAAAGATTTCTGCATAGGTGTAAAAAAAGGTGTTTTAAACTTTGGCTAAACACAGATTAACACTGTTCATCCTTAATATATATATTTAACTTCAGCTTTAAAATGTGTTAGAAGATTCAATCAAAACCTTCATTATCATAATTTGTAAAAAAATATCATCTCCATGAGTTTATATAAGCTTCAACTTTCATAATTATTAAGATTTTGCATAATCTCATTTTGAGACTTTGAATGATCTTTTTAGTATAATTCAAACAATTTCAACCTACTGGACACTGATTCTAAAACTGTATTTTGTACATATTAGGACATTATAATATTATTGAGAAAAATTATCTGATTGCTTTATACAGTGATATTCTTTGCCACCAACTATTTCAATATTACAGGAAGGAAGAAAAAACTCTTAAGTTGTTGCTGTTATCAGTTAAAACCTGATGAAAATAAGAAATTTTAAGTTTTCATTACTTAGTGTAATTGAAGGATTCCTTGAGATCTAAGCATAAAAATAAACTGAATCTGAGGTGATAATTTTTTTTTAACAGCTCCTGGTCCTAACTCTTCAGGAGTTTCTATTTTAAACGCCTCCTAACTCACTTATCCAGAGTAGAACCTAATTTAGTACAACTTTCCAAATCTGTAATGCAGTAAAGGTACAGAACAGAAACATGTGAACCTGTTTTCAGACACACTGGGGGTGACATGGCCTTCTGTTTGGGGAGATTTCATCTTTTAGGAGACTGAAAAGTATTGTAAATGTTGAATAATGTTCTTTTCACAATAATCCACTATTTAAACTGCCAGGAGTAAGATAACATCTTCAGTAACTGTAAAAATGTACATGTAACCAAAGCAAGAAAGAGTAGTGTTACTGGTTGCAGGAAAAGTCAGGCTGAAATTTGATGCACTGATCAAGTTACAGGTAATCAGAGTTAATTCTTTTTTACTAAAATTAGAGCTGATGATATTTAGTGAGATACTTCCATTTAATTGAAACATCAGCATATAAACACACAGTATTTAAAACAAACAAGATTATGACCAAGAAACTGCTAGATATCCCAAGTAATCTAAATCCTAGTCTCAGATGACAGCCAGTGAGCATTTTATCACAGACCTTCACTGATGATGGTAAGTGGCAATTATCCATGCCTTGAATAGATTAAAAATGACTTTACATTGTAATGCTAACAAAATCACAGTACTTGACAGCCATGTGGCAAAGACAGATAAATAAAAATTAAACAGGCTTTTCTAAATCCATTTAGGCTCATATTTGCCAAGAAGCACACTAGTCATCTTTTGAGGACAGTTTCTCCCAATGTTTCATTGGTTGGGGGACAGTTTTGACCTTTGCTGGCTTTGTGTTTGGTGGGGTTTTTTGTAAAGACCAGGAAGAATGCTGGGATGTAAACTTTGTTTTGATTCATGATGGTGTCAAAGTGAATACAGCTCCTTGAAACTGAATAAAACTGAGATTGTGTTATTAGAAGGCAATGATGACTGAGCCTGCTAATGGCTGCAACAAAAAGTCAAGCTGTCTTTCCAGCCCTCTTAACTCAGCATAAAAATTGTTCAGGAAAGTGACATCAGTAACATTTGGACCAGAGTAGGAGGGTACAGCAAAGGGATGGACAGCATTCTTCTATTCTTACAAAGGAATGTGCCAATTGGCCTTTGCCCAATGAGTTATCTCTCAGTAATTAACAGCTGGTGGCTCTTCTGTCTCTGTTTTCCAAGAAAAATGCAAATTCCAGAAGAGTAGTAACTGAATGTATCTTGGAGCATGACTGTTATCTAGAAAATCTCTTCATATGCATTAAATCTCTGTCATGGAACGATTTCCTCCTATCTGTTTTCTGGAAATAGGACTAAGATTTTTCTCAGTAGTAATACCAAGACAAACTATTACCAAGCCAATAAAATCTGCTCTTCTCCCCAAAGGACATCTTTATATGCATATATTTCCTGTAAAAGTCAGGCAAGGCATAGTTCTTGCCAAATCTAGATCTTCCTTCTGTGGCTTGAAAGCCCCCTTACTAGATGGACATGGGCATAGCTCACCCCCATTTGTAGATTTGAATGTGTAAGGCATGCTGAGAGTGCAGCTACACAAGTGTCCTGGGTGCAGGTGCTCAGACACTGACAGTGGGGGTCTGTGGGGCGGCCTCTGTGGGGAGAGGCCGGGGCTGCCCCGAGCCGGACACAGCCGGCTCCAGCCGGCTCCAACCCCCCCACCCCAGGGCACGGCTGAGCCCTGCAGCCACGGTGGCGGCACCTCGGGGAAAGTGTTTGTAAGAAAGGGTAAAAAAATGCCACACAGGCAAAGGATGAAGGAAAGAAAAATGGAGCGAGAGAGAAACCGCAGTGTGGACACCAGGTCACAGAGGAAGCGCGGAGGAGGTGCTCCAGGCACCGGAGCAGATATCCACTCTGCAACCCATGAGGAACCTCAGTTCACAGCAGAGGAAAGTGTGAGGAAGAAGGAGCAGCTGGAGAAGAGCTGTTATGGATTGACCTCAACCCCCATTCCCCAGCTCTCTGCGCTCCTTGGGGTAGGGGGGATGGAGGAGCTGGCAGTGAAGCAGTGAAGTTGAACCTGGGAAAAAGTGAGGGGTGGTGGTGGGAGGTGTTATGTTAATTTTTTGTATTTCGTTCTCACCATCCAAATCTATTTTAATTGGCAATAAATTAATTCCCCAAGTCATGACTGCTTTGCCCCTGTGATAACCAGTATGTGATCTCCCCATCTTTATCTCAAGCTATGAGCTTTCTCACCCTGTTTTCTCCTCCTGTCCTTTTGAAGCAGGGAGCGAGGAAGCGGCTGGCTAGCTGGCTGGCTGCTGGCTATGGGCAGCCCATAACAATTAAACCTCGCAGTGGGCCACAGAGAGAGGAATGCCGAGATTAAGGGTCCAGGGCATTTCACTCCAGCGGATCTGCTCAGTAAAGCTGCCTAGTAACATCTAGTTTCTGTGAAGCCTCGCAAGATTTTTTCATACAATACTCTTCATCATGATACATACTGATTTTAAAGTTGTTTAAAGTTGTTTCCTCTCCCAGGATCCAACAGATAAGCACCTACGAATTGACATGCTGTAGTTGAAAACAGAGCTAACCGTAGAGTACTGTGTCCACTCCCAGTGCATATCTAAAAATTAAAACTAAAAGGGAGTGGAACAACTTAGACATCACCTAAACATTGTTCCTTGCAAATCCCTTGCTAACGCTGCTACAGCTCCTAAATCCTGATTTCCATTTTGCAATTTTCAACCTCACAAATGAGTGCAATCAATGCATTCAGCCTGTGTCAGTCCAAATGCCACAGAAAAGTGTTGGAGTGCTTGCAAAGCTATGCTGGGACACCGACACCATGCACATAACAGCATTACCATGAGTGTGCGGCCACATACTTGAGGACCAGGACACCACGCTGTTGCTAAGACATGCATTTGCCAGTGATACATCTCCCCAGTGGCAGCACATTGCTGCTATCTCTTTCTACCTTAGGATTTAACACACTTGGCACAGCTTGCCAGGCAGCAGATCTGTCAGCTAATTGCCTGTCACAGGGTCTGGAACAGAGGCAGAAATGTTGAGCTGCACAGTGAGATGTGCTGGCCCTGCGGCAGGGAAACAGGAGATGAGGGCCAAAAGATTAGTGTCATACTCAGAATATAGGGCTGAACAGTCACTGGCAGCGAGAATTGTGTTTGCAAGTTTATTTGTTAATGAAGTAACTCCTGAAGGCTTTGAACTATGGAGTTTGGGTAAAAGCTCAAAAAAGGTTATCTCCCTACATTTTTTTTCCTTCTACGGACAAAAATAAGACATCTGTGTGCCAAGAGAGTCTGACACCTGAAAGTATCAGGTGATAACATAAAATGGGTTTGTAGCTTCACGAGGCAGGTTACTAGCTCGCCAAGCCACTCGCCATCGTTTCTCAGCAGTTCTGGTTAACAGGGGAGGCTCCAGATGACTGCAGGCTTGCTGATGCGATGCTCATCTACAAGAAGGGCTGGAAGGAGGATCTGGGGAACTACAGGCCTGTCAGCCTGACCTCGGTACCGGAGAAGGTTATAGAGAGGTTCATCTTCAGTGAGCTCACCAGGCAAGTGCAGGACAACCAGGGGATCAGGCCCAGCCAGCCCAGCTTCATGAAAGGGAAGTCCTGCCTGACCAACCTGATCTCCTCCTATGACAGCGTGACCCACCCTAGTGGATGAGGGAAAGGCTGTGGATGTTCTCTACCTGGACTTTAGTAAAGCTTTTGATACCATCTCCCACAGCATCCTCCTAGAGAAGCTGGCGGCTCATGGCTTGGACGGGTGTACTCTTCGCTGGGTAAAAAGCTGGCTGGATGGCTGAGCCCAGAGAGTTGTGGTGAACGGAGATAAATCCAGTTGGCAGCTGGTCATGAGCGGGGTTTCCCAGGGCTCATTGTTGGGGCCAGTCTTGTTTAATATCTTTATCAATGATCTGGATGAGGGGATCAAGTGCACCCTCAGTAAGTTTGCAGATGACACCAAGTTGGGTGGGAATGTTGAACTGCTTGAAGGTAGGAAGGCTCTACAGACGGATCTGGACAGGTGTATTTGATGGGCTGAGGTCAACTGTATGAGGTTCAACAAGGCCAAGTGCCAGGTCCTGCACTTGGGTCACAACAACCCCATGCAACGCTACAGGCTTGGAGAAGAGTGGCTGGAAAGCTGCCTGGCAGAGAAGGACCTGGGGGTGTTGGCTGACAGACAGTTGAACATGAGCCAACGGTGTGCCCAGGTGGCCAAGAAGGCCGACAGCATCCTGGATTGTATCAGGAATAGTGTGGCCAGCAGGAGTAGGGAAGTGATCATCCCCCTGTACTTGGCACTGGTGAGGCCACACCTTGAATACTCTGTTCAGTTTTGGGCCCCTCAGTACAAGAAGGACATTGAAGTGCCGGAGCGTGTCCAGAGAAGGGCAACGAAGCTGATGAAGGGTCTGGAGAGCAGGTCTTATGAGGAGCGGCTGAGGAAGCTGGGGTTGTTTAGCCTCGAAAAAAAGAAGGCTGCGGGGAGACCTTACTGCTCTCTATAACTACCTGAAAGGAGGCTGTGGGGAGGTGGGGGTTGGTCTCTTCTCCCAGGTCACTAGCTATAGAACAAGGGGAAATGGCTTCAAGCTGCATCAGGGGCGGTTTAGATTGGATATTAGGAAAAACTTCTTCACTGAAAGAGTGGTCAGGCACTGGAACAGGCTGCCCAGAGAGGTGGTAGAGTCGCCATCCCTGGAGGTATTAAGAAGACATGTAGACGAGGCACTTCAGGGCATGGTTTAGGAGACATGGTAGTGTTGGGTTGATGGTTGGACTTGATGACCCTAGAGGTCTTTTCCAACCTTAATGATTCTATGATTCTAATTCCCTTAGTCCTATGAAGGCTGAAAAAGAGCTGAAGGAGTTGAGCTGAAAGCTCAGGGAGCTTTCATGGCAACCTGAGAAAGGTTGGAGGTTTGTAGTTATGTTTAGGCTTATGGCTTTTTGTTCCTATGTGTAGTTCTGGATTATTTTTTCCTCTCTGAATCTCAGAAATGTTCTCAGGATAGAAAAAATGATTTCTGCTTTGGCTTACCTGAGAATAAAGGCATTTGGTTTAAACTTAAGGAAAAACAACACACTTAGCTTATTCACATGAACAAACTTATAGAAACAAGCAGGATTTAATCTGTGATAGAAAAAATTTATCCAGAAAGCACAGGAAGTACAGTTTCATTCTCATTTGGGAGAAAATAAATACACTGATATTTTAAGGTACCTGTATACTACCAAAGCTTTCTCTTTCTCTCCCCCTCTTACTGTAAGCCTCCCAGAATGCCTTTTGAAATAGTGTAAAGAATTAAGATTGCTGATGAATGAAAACCAGCAGTTTTATAAAATGCCACATAACGGCTGAATTTGATAAAATATAAGCAAATTGCTCCTTTCTTACAGAACTAGTGTAGAAAATGTCTCTATATATTATCTATATCTTGTCTAAAGCCATAAGATAATAAAAAACATTGATGTTAAAAATTTACACACAGTAAGCTATTTAATTAATAAAAACACCTACCCAAACAAAACAGCCTGAATTACATATGCTGGAATTAAAAAACCCCTGCATTTTCAAAGTAATTGGTCTAAAACTTGTGACTAATTCTACGAAGAATTCCTGAAGGTATGTATCCTTTAGACAGAACAAATGTGGCTTTTCCATGAAAGAGTAGTGGAATAGCTGATGGTGCAATAACAAATGTCTTGGTTTTGTACTTGATTAAAATTAAATAATTACTTTTCTTTGCAGTTATATGCAGTGAAGTATGTTTTCAAAAAAACCATGGTCTTCAGTTCTGCTGTTTCAAATGAAGAAAACACAGCATGTTTAATACCTGCCACCATTTTATTTTGTACTTTGTGGTTTATGTTTTTACTGTGGACCTTAAAGAGCTGCAAAAAAAGGAGTATTTATACTGCCATTTTGCAGAAGCTCAAGGTCATGCAACCGCAGCAACTGGATCTGCATACAAAGTGTCCTGTCTTTGCTCTGACCATTAGCCTGCACTGTTTCTAGCCATCAAGTAATGGCATTGGGTTACCAAAGTATGATAGACTGTTTCTGTCTAAATGAGTCTATATCCATCAGTAATGTCCATTCGGGCATATCAGAACACACATATACTTTAGGAGCACATCTACAGAAATTACCTCTTATCAAGAATCAGTGTTTTCAACGTATACAGCAATTGTAGTGGCTGTTTAAAGACTAATCAATACAAATAATACATATATATACACACGTCAAGATTTGGGATATCTTGCACAAAAGAAAGCAAACCTAGCAGTTCAGTGCCTCTTATTAGCCCACTAAAAATACATAAGAAAAGCGAATAAACTGCAATAGCATATTACTACTGCATATAATATCAATTTCTTCACTCAGCTTCTGTCGTGTAAACAATTTATAAAAATGAGAAATAGAAAACAGAAAGTTTATGTGGAAATAAAGGTAAATTGAGGCCTATAATGAAGACCGTGGAGGTGTAAATTTCACAAAGCAACAGCATACAAATTAGATTTCTTCATTTTTGCGAAACTGCCCACAAAATTGTACCTTGAAAATTGTCATAATATATGAGTTCTCAATTTTGAATATATTGCAGTTTCTTTCTGAGTTTCAGTTTTATGGCAAGCTTTGCAGTGTATTTCTATTAAGCAAAATTATATACTACACACCCTTTATATTTGTTAATAACACTAAGAGATGGTACTCAGGCTTAATAAATCCTTTTAAAATATTTTAGCATGTATGTCTCAGGAACATGTTTTCTGTACAGTTTTAATATCTCAAACTCTAGACGAGCACTTCTAGCAATATGTTTTAGGTCTGACATTAAGAGCCAGAAAAGCCAAATCAAATGTATTGTGCCTTTTTTTGACTAAATGAGTTTTATAATTAATTATAACTGTACAATTAATGCCATGTAATTAAAATGCTGAACCAGTGCAATATATACTGACTGAAAATTTTATGTTTCTGAGAGCATCCTCCACAGCTATCCTTTTTAAAGAGGCAGAAATACAAAGTCGTGCAATCCACAGTAATTACAAGACACAAGAAAACATTTCAGAATAATGTAGCCCAGTAATTGAAAAGTTACCATGCATTCAAAGAGTTTCAGCTGTAGATTCTACAGCCTTAATACCAGTTATTAAAACTACGGTTCACATAGGTAATTGCAGGTTTGGAATTCAATGGAATAAAATAAATGATTTAATTAAATTTCTTTTTCATATATTACAAAATGCACTAAGTTGTTCCTTTTATAATGTTTTTCTAATTAGCATCAGAACAATCAGTCATAATATAAAAGTGTACTTGTGAAAAAGTCTAAGGAGCTGGGTTTTATTCAGTAACGAATAGCCACATAAACAGTTTCCACTCATCAGGAAACTAGAAGATTTAGGAGTGAATAAAACACTTTGCAATTATTCATCCAGTTTTGGATTACTCTCTTCCGTTACAGTATTTCTCTAAACTGAAGCTGGATCTGCTTTTACAATTGCTACAGTGCCCCAGGAAGATCATGTGACAACAGAAGTACTTGTAAAGCAGAACTGCCTTCTCTTCCTATCCTACCTGCAAGATGCTGGGTGAAAGGGTGAGTGCAGGTTTCCACTCTTCACTCTTTCTGAAGGCCTTCTGCATTTGGATGATGTGTAGATGTTGGTAGGGATTATATTCTGTCTCTGAACAGGATTCTTTTGTGACTAACAGGACTTTCAGTAATTATTAATTATAAACTCAAAAATATGATCAAACTGAAATTTGAGGAATTCAAGCATAAAAAGTCATCTGCAATGAAACATTAGAGCCTAGTCTTTCAGCTGAATTGCAAGATTTTCCATTGTTATCTACACAGATAACACACACATTTTTTTCAGTGTTTCAGCTGTGAGAATGGTCTTTAATGTCAAGGCTAAGCTATTTGCCTAACCCACTGATTAAGTGAAGTGAAAAAGACCACCCAGTGACAATCCATCGAAGCTGTTTTAAGAGGGGATGGTTCTTCAAACGGTGTACCTTGTTTTCTTCATTGAAAGCAGCTGCATCACAGCTTAATTGAACAACAAGCTTTTAAGAGGCTTCAGCTTGGTGTGGTAATTCTTGTCGTAAACATCATCTTAAATTGGGAAAACAGGCTTTGTTATTACTTATTTTTAATCACCTATAAGAATGGTATCTAAGCCAAGATGGCCTTTTAGGACCCCTTTTTAGTCAAAAGAGAAAGACTGATACCTTCAGAGAAGGCATCAAGACTGATACCAACATTTGAGACTAGCTCTAGCCTCCACTGTCTCTAGAGTAGAGACAACAACGTTAAATTCAACATTAAACTTTAGACAGGAAAATCAGGAGACGGCATTAGAAGAGCATTTAATGAATGCTAAATTTTGTCCTCTTTCTTGTGGACATTGTCACATATCTTTTGTGAGAAAAAAAAATCCTCACAGAAGTCCAAAGAGAAGAAACAAAAATTAAAAATGGGGGATAATTAAGAACTGCAGTTTATAATGACAGCTCTTGCGATCTCTAAAGGCAGGAATAAAGATATTCTTGTTCAGTGGCAGTTAATGAATTACTTATTGATTTTAGCAGTAAAAGATATAATCCAAAGAATAAAGGCTAACATCTGAGTTGTTGGTTTTTTTCATTCTTTTAACAAAGCATCTATTTAGAGCCTGTCTTAATGTACTTTTCAAAAAACAGAAATTAAACTAAAAGACCTCAAAAAATTTTGAAATGATAGTATGGACTTCTATAACCCCATCTGAAATCCTGCATTTTTCCATGCTTGTCAATTTTGTCATATTATTATCTTTCGTATTACTATCATCCATCAAAAATTGTACTATTTGCAGACTGAAATACTAAAATTGCTTTGGAGAAGTTAAAGTCATGTTGAAAAGCTGGAAGAGATTGGAGATTAATCATACACTTTGTATTGAGGAACCTTTTTCCTATTCATAGAAGAAAGTCTGAAACTGGAGTCTAACAGTACAAATCATACCCAAGAACTTATATGTTGGTCCATTCAAGGAATGCAGTCAGAAATCCGTGATTCAAATAGTCAGATGCAGTATCTTCTACAAATGTAGTGTGAAGAATTTCTCCGTGTTCCCTTAAGGGCAAAAACTTTCCAGAAAAAACCATTGTTTTAAGATTTCATTTTTTTTTTTCCCAGATAGGGAGGATGAACTAACTTCTTGCCAATATTAAATCACAGCAATATTTCTCTTAGCTATTGGTTATTTTAATTACATTGTGCGGGTACTTTGATTATTTGTTATATCTTAAAAGAATGTAAGGTGATGGAAATGTTTATCCCGAATTCCTTGTGCCAGTTCCCCTATAAACAAGATAATCTTTAGCTGAAAAAGAAATTATTTAAAATAGCTTCTCTATAATGCAGAGCCACAGTCTTTTCTCAGTGGTACATCCCAAGTCCTCATTAATGTTCCTCCACTGATGTGTAAGTGTTCAGTTTTGGCCCAATGACTTTCCATTACCTGAATAGTTTTAGTAAAAAAGATAACTGACTTATTATACTACAAGTGAATGATTTGCTTCTTTTGTTAACAAAATGGATTTCTTATTCTGCCCCTCAGGAGAAATAGTAAGTCCTCCCTTCTTCTGTTTTAAGTCATGGGGTATATTTCTTTAAGCAAGAAAAACAAAAACACCTTCCTTCCAAATTTAGTATTACACAGCTTTATATCAAAATCCAATTTAGAACAAGGTTAAATAGAATAAATATAGCCTTTCATTGCTTTCCTCATTTTGCCTATTGCTGTTCTACTGATTTCAACTGACAGGAGCATTGAGCTGGGTGGGAAGCAAGGTAAATGCAGAAGAAGCTGTGAATATATTATCATTGTCTTTATTTAGCTGCACCATTAAACCATTTAGGAAAAAATGACAGTAATTTTGATAGGACGAGACCTCACTTGTAGTACAATATTCATTGACCCTGAAACATATAATGTGAATAACCTCAAGATGCACAGGCTTCTGTGGGCAACAAAATATCAAATTCACATAAGGAGGCTTAAATTACACAAAAATCCAAGATATTTTGAACATACATTAGGGCAGGATATGGTCCTTTGAATGTTATTCTCAATGCTCGTACCAGCAGCAACCGTCATCTGAAAAAGGGGGCAACAGAGATTCCGCTGAATGGAACAGGATTTTGTACAGTGCTACAGTACATTTAAATTACACCATGCTAACAAGATGAATGTTATCATCATTCAAACAACCTGATCTAAGAGAACAAAAGTGTGGCTCAACTGAAATTAACACAAAAAAATTGAAAGTATTGTTACATCTCCTGACTCATGAGGAGCCGAGAACAACCAAACAGTAAGTCGCTGTGGTGTTCTGTACGGCGTTCACAGAAGTGAGCTCTGAAGCACTGTCAAACAGTCAGATAACTATGGAGAAATAATCATAGCTGCATGGCTAACTTTAATCCGAGGTCTCTGCATAAGCAAGAGGTTAACCGGTTTGTGAGGTCTGAAGAAAGTAGGATCTTCACCAAATTAAAAGATCTTACAGAAAGACATCAAAACAAATAAACCTATTTAAATCATTAGGTAGAATTTACCTATTAAATTAATAACTTTTTTATTCTGTCTCAGACTTCACTGTTGCAGAAAACAGTCATAAGAGTGGAAAAATATTAGGAAAGAAGCTATGTGCAGTTAAAAATCTGGAAGTCCCTTCAGCTATGTGAAAAATATATCTTAGCACTGAATACTATTTTTCCTCCTTTTTCATTTATTTTTGCAGAGCCCAACATATAACATTCTTCTTTAGAAAGACCCAGACTAGCAGGCAATCTGACCAGATGACATTTCTTCAGATCTCAGTACTTACTTCAGAGGAAATTTTCAGCAGAAATTTTCAAAAAGGTCTAGAAGTACTGTTTCAATCTATCCTGACTGCCATTAAAAAAACAAACAAACAAAAAATCCCACAAAAAACCCCAACAAACCAGTTCTAGATTAAAGCTCTAAACAGTTTCTTTCCCTTGTTGAAAGCATATGTAACAATACATACAATGTTCATGCTAATTGTAGTTGAGCTTCATCATCTCTCAAAATAAATATTGACCTAAGCTTTATTTCTGTGACTTTACCAACTCACTTCAGTAAACCTAGTATTGAGAACTGACAAAAAGACAGTATTTTTGGATTCAAGTATTTTTAATAGCACAATATAACATTTGGAAAATACAACATATTGCAAGATGTGTTTTATTATGTCTTTACTATTATAATTTATGAGGAAGTTAAGCCTGCCTATATATTTTAACTTACTTTTGCAGTAAAAAAAAATGTGGACATTATCACTATATTTAATAACAGCCACAGGCATGTATCCATGTTCATCTATCTACAAACCACATATTGCCTATGAAACTTCACATTGTGATTTGTAGCATTTTTAAAAAATTTGAAATAATTTTAAACTTCCAATATTTTCAAGGAGAATTATGCTAATAGTGGTAAGAAATAGAGTAAATCTTAAATTTTAAGCAAAACTCTCCATGTATGCTGGCAAGTTCTTAACTTCCTTGTGTCAGACTTCCCTTCTTTAGATTTACACCCTTAAATATCTGAAAACATTTTTATCATGCTTTTTTTTTTTTTTAAAGGAGATTTCACTTTGTACAAAGCAGCTACTTTTGAAAAGAACATTTCCACACAAAGCAACTTCATGGTCAATTCATGTGTCATGTTTAGATGGATCTTTACTGTTGCTCCAGAATTTTGTAAGGAAAACACAACCTGCGTTATGTCAGCATGACACTGTTTTAAATAAACAATATCTGAGCACAAGAAAACATACACATTATAAAATTTATCTATTCATTATTTCAGTCTCACACAATCTTATTTAATAACAGTTTAATTCTTATTAAATTTAATCTCAGCATTTATACATACAAACTACTAAAAAGGGGTTGAAACAAATGCACCTGGATTAATGTGTAAATAGTTTGCACATTTTTGCACATTTTTAAATTTCCATTGGTCTTACATACGACGTTTACTGGTAACTTTGCACTTTTGTGTAAAAAGGTAGATCTACTGTATACTTTTGACTGCTGCATCTGAGCTCTGTTGACTAATTCATCCTTGCTGTCCATCACTTTTAACAGCAATAATCTCTGAGTAACTTCAGTCTAATTTTTCAAATTGTCTTGTAAACAGTTTTCCCCCTCTATCCTCTTGTAAAACTGTGATTAAAGGTTTATTGATGAAAGGTATAAAGTGAACAGTGTTCAATTCTAGCAGCTGGTTTAAGGACCAGTATTTTGACTCTTCAGGCCTACTATGGGAAACTTTACATAATTGGAAATGAGTGATCCCTGATATTTCCATGCTGTAAGGCTATCTCCTTATAGCCATGGTCATTTCCTATCCAATTGGACTCATAGTACCTAGAATGCCAGGTGTAAGAGAAGAGAATTGAATGAAAAATATTCAGTAAAAAGTATTAAATTGGTGCATTAAATCTAAAATTGTTTGCTGTCAAACTATGCATGTTAAGGTAAATACATCGTACTGTCATGAAGATTTTACTGGCAATCATTTGAGAAACAAAATCCGTGAATGAGTTATGCAGTGTAAGTAATGCAGATATTCCCATCTCATGCATGTTGATAAAATACTTGTTCCATTCAGGAATGCATCTAATATTATAGCATCAACTTAGTACTTTGAACCCTAGTAGCTATAACCTTTTAGAATTAATATTCATGAAACTTTCTATTACAGTTTGGTCTTCCTCTTTGAGAAAACGCATAAGCATTAAATTTTAACAGAGGAGAAAAGAGGATCAACAGGGGGACAAAATCCTGAAAATGAAGCTCTAGAACATGCATATATTCTTGCTTAGGATGAACTTCAGTCACTATTTGCTGTGAACCACATGCATGGGGACAGATTCCTAAGCCGTATCCTAAATGATGGACCCAGAAATGTTTGTAAGCTCCTTCTCCTCTCTCTTTTGCGTTTCCACACAGAACAGCCTTGTGTGAGGCTGTGGCACATCTGAAAACATTTTCAGAAAATGCATGACCTATGAAAAGCCCTCCAGGTACACACACAGCCAAGCTGCACCTCCTGGAGTTTCCAAGACCGCATCAGAAAAGAATCATGAATAACGGCCCACATATGCACCAAACTGGCCTGCATTTCACAACTAGATGGAAATAATGACAAAGGATATATGACTACAATTTCAAGCTCCTGTGGAAGCACTAAAATTAAAGTTTTAGATAATTCTGCAAACTAACCTATGAGAAATAGGTAAAAATTAATGAACTCTAACATCGATATTCCTGAGCTTAGATCATGTAGCAACTGAATTTTTCTAACTGGTTAGTTACACCAGGCTTTTGAGTGATCTTGCTGTTCAGGTCACATGAAACAAGCCATATTTTACTAAATACCAACATCGTTATAATCCAAACCTTCTTAGCAAGTTCCCAGTCAAAGCTCTGGTAAAGCAGGAACTCCTGCTCTCATATTATGATGTGAGCAGTACAGCGCTAATTTCAAGGATGTGTCCAAAATAAGGACATGGAATAAAAAAGAAAGTCACGTTTTATAATCAGTGGTATCCAAAGATGCTGACAAATTCAAAGATATTTGCCGATAAATCTAATTTATTGATGGATTGAAGAAACCAGTGCAGAATCTTCCCCAATTCTTTGACTTTTATAATATAATCTGACAGGTGGAACCTACTGACTAGAAAAATAATAATCCTTCTCTCAGAAATAAAAAAGTCTCCCTCAGAGCAATATTTGGTGTTTCTTGACAATAATTTTGTGGTGACCAGTCTTATATCACTCACCACAGTCCAAAATGCTAGTTAGGTGTCTTAGCCTGTTGAAAATTTTATTTACTCACATTAATTAGTGAAACTAGGCAATGTTAGGAAAGAACTTATGTGTCATCTCTTTCTGGGGGAGCTAACTGAGGTCATACTTAGCAAGCCATCTGAACAGTTTAAAGGTAAAATGCCCCAAAGGAACAGACCCGTTACCTACTTTGTAAAGCCATTCCTGTAGAAAGTATTCTATTTGTTCCTTTAGTCATTGGAGAAAAATCCAAGATGAAACCAAAAGGAACATTTCCACAATACATGGGTACAATATTTCAAGAAGTTTATATTTCATAGGATGAGAGGAAATGACTCAAGCTGCATCAGGGGAGGTTTAGACTGGATATTAGGAAAAATTTCTTCACTGAAAGAGTGGTCAGGCATTGGAACAGGCTGCCCAGAGAGGTGACGGAGTCGCTATACCTGCAGGTGTTCAAAAAAATGTGTAGATGTGGCACTTCATAACATAGTTTAGGAGACATGGTAGTGTTGGGCTGATGGTTGGACTTCATGATCCTAGAGGTCTTTTCCAACCTTAATGATTCTATGATTCTATGATAGTGAAATTCACTGCCTATTCTCTGCATTCAGACTAGGAAAGTGGCTTCAGCTAAGCCTATCCTGAAGTGAAGTCTGTTCCATGTAATATCCCACGCATCTCACATCTTACTTCAACAATCAGTACCTTCAACTAAAGTTGAAATCAATTTAATCTACATTGTACTGATACACACATGTACACAAATGTACACTAATGCAGAATCCATTGTGTTTTGTTTGGTTGGTTTTTCTAAGTGTGGGCTGGACTAGAAGTAATGCTACAAAACAAATATCTCCTGTTGAAGTTGAAGACCATAAGGTCATCATGGCATATCATGGTACATTACACCACAGATACAGCAGACATCACATATGTCTTTTATAGTATAAGTCTATTTTAACTTTGAGAAGTCTTCATGTGAATTCACAGTAAAAAAATATATTCTCAGATGCCATTCATATTGCCTGTTCTAAAGAGAAAGAGAAGTGTGATACCCAGATGTTGGCAAAGGGTATTTTAATAATCTCAAAGGCATATTTAAAATTCACAGACTGCATACTGAATACTGCATCTGGAACAATTATCCCACTGACATGTTCTCGTTTATGGAAGACCATTTCAAAACTTGATTGGAAAGGATCCCGGGTCACCTGGTCTAGTTATAAAGTTAGCCATGCATGGACTAAAGGACCTCCAGAGATCATTCCAACCTAAGTTATGCTATGATTCCATTATTTTTCAATACTAAATATTATTCTGCGTTACAGCACATAGGGTTTTCATTATGCTAGATTTGGTATCTATAAATTGAGAAAGACAGAGAGCTCCTACAATAGAACGAAAGAAAGGATGAAGGATGTGAAGATTTACCACCTTACCCAGTCTATCCCTAGACAATCTGGACAGAATTTTAATCCCGACAATCGTTCTAGTGACACGTCTGCACTTGCCTGAAGTTTCAAGTGATAGAAAAGTTTGAAGCCCTTGGGGCTTGCTCTGGATAAATTACTTCTGTGACAACCGGCGGCTGATTTCAGATCTCACCTCATTGCCAACATCATTACCAACAAATAATGTCATTCCTCTTCTGCAGCTACCTCAGAGACCCATGGGCAGGCTTTAAGTCTTAAAACTGTCTGTAAAGGGTCTTAGAAAGCAATGCAGCAATGAAGGTAAGTCTTGCAGGCCCAGTGAAGACCAAACTTGCTAGTCCCAAATGATCAGTTTAGTACTTTTAACCCAACAGAGTTGAACGTGTCCATACCCTGAAGTTAAGCAAATCAAAAGCAGTCTCATTTGTATGACCAGAATTGGTGTGTCTGTGCATGTGTGTGTACATATAAATATAAAATAATTTTGATATAAATATAAAATAATTTTGCATGTCTAAGATGCAATATATAAAAAGTATCTAAAGATGTTTAGCCTGGAGAAGAGAAGTCTCCGGGGAGACCATATTGTGGTCTTTCAACACTTAAAGGGGACTTATAAGAAAGATGGGGACAAACTTTTTAGTAGGGCCTGCAGCTATACGACAAGGGGTAATGGTTTTAAACTGAAAGAGGGTAGATTCAGACTAGATAGGAAGACATTTTTTACAGTGAGGATGGTGAAACACTGGAACAGGTTGCTCAGAGAGGTGGTAGATGCCCCATCCCTGGAAACATTCAAGGTCAGGCTGGACGGGGCTCTGAGCAACCTGATCTAGTTGAAGATGTCCCTGCTCATTGCAGGGGGGTTGGACTGGATGACCTTTAAAGGTCCCTTCCAACCCAAACTATTCTACGCTTCTACCATTTGATATATATTGTACATAATACACACACCTGTATCCATCCACATATATATGTACACACACTATTCATAAATTACTAATTATTATATGTTTGATGATGATAGCCTGCAGAAAAAAAGTAAAAAGAAGTAACAGTACCCACCCTCTACAACCATCTATATCAATAGTAGCTCTCAGGTATGTACACTGACCTGTACACACTTGACTTTGTACATGGGAGTATTCCCACCAAGCTACAGGGAGCTTGTTATCACCACAGAGTTAAATCTACATGTAAAAATTTGCAAGATCTAGCCCTTAAAACCTAATATGTAGAAAGACAGACCTTGCACTCTGTATAGTAAACTTCCCACAGTACTGTAACGTGATGGTACCAGATAAGGTAATACATCATTAAGTGAGTATTTTAAAGAGATAATAAGAGACATATTTATTTGTTCACCTGTTTAACAGTGACTGAACTGTCTAATTATTCTTTGATCAATAATTTTAAAAATCTTTAGAGATGTGAATGCAGAAAATCATCGTAGTTAAAATAAGCTCTTATATTTACAACATAAAATATTGATTTAAATGCATCAAACTGGAGAAATTTATTATAGCAAATAAAGATTTGGAACAGTGATCACAGAAGCAGAGTTTGAGTTCATATAGCCATTAAAATATCTCAAGATCATGCTTCTGTGTTGTACAGGCACAGAACAATTCAGGCATATATTTTATCATTTAAAAAGTAGTTAATTAAAAGAGCCTACAAAGTAACTGTCTGAATAGTTCTTAGTCAAAGATGAAAAAATATTTCCTTGCCTAATTGTCAGAATTTCCTTCACATAAAGTCTTTTCAAATGATAAGACTTTTTAAAATTATTATTATAAGTGTAGAAGACAAAGGACATGTTCATTTGGTATTACGTAAAAATATGGAATTATACAAACATGTTGGAATGTTACGCTAATTAGTTTTCAAAACAGGTCTGTGGAAATCATGCTGACTACTCTTTTGCTCTGTCTAATAAAGCATGAAGAGTCTGATATTTACATTCCAGGTCCAGTTCCAAGTAATTTGTTGATGACAAAAAAGGGAAAGGGAAAGGGAAAGGGAAAGGGAAAGGGAAAGGGAAAGGGAAAGGGAAAGGGAAAGGGAAAGGGAAAGGGAAAGGGAAAGGGGAAGGGAAAGGGAAAGAGCGAGAGGAGAGGAGAGGAGAGGAGAGGAGAGGAGAGGAGAGGAGAGGAGAGGAGAGGAGAGGAGAGGAGAGGAGAGGAGAGGAGAGGAGAGGAGAGGAGAGGAGAGGAGAGGAGAGGAGAGGAGAGGAGAGGAGAGGGAAAGGAAGGGAGGGAGGGAGGGAGGGAGGGAGGGAGGGAGGGAGGGAGGGAGGGAGGGAGGGAGGGAGGGAGGGAGGAAGGGAGGAAGGAAGGAAGGAAGGAAGGAAGGAAGGAAGGAAGGAAGGAAGGAAGGAAGGAAGGAAGGAAGGAAGGAAGGAAGGAAGGAAGGAAGGAAGGAAGGAAGGAAGGAAGGAAGGAAGGAAGGAAGGAAGGAAGGAAGGAAGGAAGGAAGGAAGGAAGGAAGGAAGGAAGGAAGGAAGGAAGGAAGGAAGGAAGGAAGGAAGGAAGGAAAATAAACCACCAATCAAATACACCTACAGTGTTTTCCTGCACTCCCTGAAAACCTCTCCCCAGCCTACAGTTATAATCTCTCTTGTCACCAAAACTCAGGCTGTGGGGAAGGAAGATACAGCAACTCACACATGCCTGCATGCTGCCCTGCAATAAGACAAATATAGTTTAGGAAGGTGTGTTAAGAACAATGCTAAACTGTGCACGTGGTCCCAGGAGATCACACCTCTGACAGATCCGGGTTAGACCGAGCTCCAGTGCACCTGAGGAGCGTACACAGGTTTCAGAAACCTTGTAAATCTTGTGGACAAGAGAAAACTCAAAAACAGGACATGGATCACAGGGACTATCAGTGCTTTGTCAAAGGCAAAATGAAGCCAAAATTCTGAAAACATGTTCAAAATACAATGACTCAGACTTGCTCTAATTCAAAAATTTTGCTTCCTGTAGTCTCATTCTTACTGTGTGACTATAGCAGACAGCAAAGCCAAAAGCATGCCTAAATAATTTTCAACAACAGCATACAACTTTGATTGCCCCACAGAAGTCAAGGGAAGCCTATTCAAAATCTGTTGCTGTCCCAGTCCTCACATTTCTATGTAGGGAAAAAAATAGGACAGTGAATCACAGTTTTATTTTATAGTAATAAATATTTCCCTTATTTCCCTGAATGCATGTACCAACATGTCAAGTTTCCTCCAGAGGGACAATTTGCCCTCTGACCTCTTTGAAGCAGGATGAGGCAGAAGAAAACGTGCCTTTGGTTGAGTGCAGAATGCAGCATCTTCTTGCACTCCTGAGAGATATTCTGCTCTGCTTGGGCTACGCAGGACTCTGGGACATGGCTATTCTGTGTGAGTGTCAGCAAACAAAAAGAAGCAACTGGTACAACCCCCACATGTACATGAGGGAGGCCCAGAAGGGGCCTCAACTCTCGATTAACATGTTCAAGGAGAAGGTAAGGTGGTAAGGGATAAAGCACAGAAGCTTTCATTCAGGCTTGTGCTCATGTCAATCTCCTCAGTACTCATTCTTTCATGTCCTTATCAGGGTTCTTTAGGCTGCAGACAGATAGGATTCAGGTTCACAACAGTGTTTTTACATCATTTATTATGTATATGTTTTCAGGGAGCATATAGCATAAAAGCTAAATTAAGCTCTTTTTTGGGGGTAATTTTCCAGTAACAGAACAGCTAAAAATAAATCTCACAGCATGAATGTGTGTAATAATGATTTAAAAGCTTGAAGGACAGTCTTGAGGAATTTTGCAACTAAGCATTCCCACTAGTTAAGAGATTAATGTCTTTTCCCCTGAAAAAGCCAATCAGTGGTTGTACTTTTGATTTAAGCACCATGTTATCTGGCTTCATAACCAGATAAGTGTGTTTATGATGGGAAAACCATAAAAAAAAAAATCCCACCACTAGAAATTCTCAAACATCAACACTGAGGGCAAGTTAATTGCATCTTAAAAGAAGAGATTTGTGTTTTCCTATTTCTGGCTTGTGTATTTACTTAGGAAAGTATGAGTTAGATAGGGTACTCTTCAAAGGCACTTAACACACATTTATCATTTACCTGTACATATATATACAGAAAAGAATTTGTGCTGCGCTTAATCAATTGAAATATCCTCATCTAGACAAATCATCAGAATATAGGCTGAACTATTTCTACCA
Organism: Phalacrocorax carbo; assembly: GCF_963921805.1. NCBI lineage: Eukaryota > Metazoa > Chordata > Aves > Suliformes > Phalacrocoracidae > Phalacrocorax > Phalacrocorax carbo. The sequence continues at coordinate 45,149,339 of NC_087513.1, forward strand.
AATGCAAACTGGTCCTTCAAAAACAGTCTTCAAGATAAGTCTATCTGGAAATTGTAGTCATAGATAGATAAGCTTCAGTAATGGTTTATCCTTTAAATCCTTCCTATTCAAAAAAGAGCCGTAACAGTATAACAATACAACTTGTATTAATTTAAAGTTTCCTAAATCTCTCTGGGAACTTCTTACTGTAGTCCCTCTACAAGTCATTGCCTGCTTTGTCACATGTGAGCTTGTACTGTCTATGCTATGCTGGTTTATGAACCCCCAATAAACCAGACTTTACATATAGACCAATGATGACTCCTAGGAAAAATAAGAGAAGGTATACGAGGCAATGAGAAGTTCCCTCTTCAGACAGTGAAGTGGAAAACTACTGTTTTACTCCTCTTACAAAGGAAAAGTGACATAATGTCTTCCCTGAACTCAGACCCATGGTGCAGGATGAAGAAGAAATGACTTGATGCAGTCCATCCCCAGTGGCCAGGGAGGTCAGTCGTGAAGGACTGACCATATCCCACCACACTGCTGTGTTCAGCGCAACTGTGTCAAGAGACCTGCACAAACCTAGAGCGAGCTGGTGGAGAAAATTGCTTCAGTCACTACAGGGACAAACTGAGAATGAGGTTGACTTTGACTCTGCATCCTTCATCCAGACTCTGCAACACAGTTGAAGGATGAGGGATATATAGAAAGGCCACATTTAACACTTCTTGGATGGTTCATTAAATTTTAAGAATGAAGGATGTGAATGCAGAGTAAAATATAATACCCTTGCACAAACTGAGTGTGTAACTGAAAGTTGTCTTGGTATAGCTTCAAAATGTTACCAGACTCTCAAACAACAAGCTTCAATCTTATATATCACATCATTGGTAACTTCTACCACCTTTTTGTGGACATTTTTGAACAGTATCTGAGAAAATACTATATGAAAGGGATTTTAAAGAACATACGCTTTCTTCCCTCTCCCCACCTTCGATTTAAATACATTTTGGAAAGGTATCCACAACAACGTGTTTCTTTTCCCCTTTGGCATTTGGCTACATAGTGATTAAGAGAGCTTATTTCTGCTCTATCTTTCTTTAGAGAATAGAAAAATCTATGTTTTTAGAACTATAGATTTGGAGAAAGTCAAAGAGGAAAATAAAAAGTACATAAGAACACTCTCTCTCTTGCCTGATCATACAAGAGGAATGAGGTTTTATGATTAAAGCTCTGCCCATTCTAATTCCAGCAACAACAGATCTGCTGAGATTATCAGTGTAAACCCTAGACCCCATGAAAAGAATCTCATATTCTATTGTCTATATTTATACAAATACCACTTTTATAACTATAACCTAATTCTACAATCCAAGTAAATAGGGCTAACATTGTTGTACACTGATTTTTCTCATAGTCTGTCCCCTCAGAGAAAAACATGTATAATACGATACACAGATATCTGCAGTCTGCAAAGATTTTTGGTAGAAGTATTCTTGGTTTGGTGGCTTGTTTTAAATATTTATCCTTCTAGAGAAGACATTGCTGAAAAAAATAGAGCTTGCTCTTGAAGATACAAGTGGGACAGGCATATGATAGTGATAATTCCTGGGGGATTTAATGCTATGCTGTTGGGCCAGCTTCCAAACAATCTGGCTGTCTCCCTCCCTGTCTCACTGATGAGGTCCTGAATAGGTCAGGGCCATCACATGCATTCCTCCTGTCTTACAGCAATTATTATTTGAAGTAATTTATATTATAACTTGCCACCATGTCTGCTAGGCACTGTGCAAGTATAGCTCTGAGAATTTTTCTTTGAAAAAAGGCTGAAGGGAACACTTCATGTGCGTATAAACAGTGAGTGATTGGGATACACGTACACTGGTTGGATGCACTTTGCTGTTTTTCTTTATTTGCTTTTCCTGGTGATATAGAAGCTGAAGTCACAAACTTCAGCAGCGGTATTTTTCTTTGCCTTTAAAGTCACTCCCTCCCAATCCTTTGAGATACCAAATGACATCCAAATACAAAAAAAAAATATACAGAAGTGATACATTCATGATTTACACAGAGTTTCAGGAACTGAGGCTGCTTATGATGCTGCCAAGCAGCAGAAAAGGCAAATTAACAAGACTTTGGTCTTCTTCTCAGCTGTTCGTAACCCTTTGGGGAAGAGCCAGATGTCAGAAATCAGTTCAGCTTCACATTAAAGTTATTTGAAAAAGCCATGAGCAGTGGCAGATGCAGGCAGTGAAACTGCACCTTGGAAAGATAGCCCATAGGTGGAGGATATCAGCAGCGAGGAGGTGGAGGCCCTTCCACTGAAAATAACAATGAAGCTGTGAGTAAGAAGAGGCAAACCAGAAGCCTCTTTTTTATTATCTCCTGAAAGAATTAGAAAAGTAGCATATTATACCTATGTGACTGAAAACGAAAGATTATTTGCATTAGCCCTCAGATATAGTCTCAACTCTTGTATTGCACCAGGGTAGAGAAATAATGTGTTTATCCACAGAGTCCAAGGAGTTAAAAAAACCCTAAACTCAAAAAACCTACACTATCAAAATAAACCCTAAATTCATCTGACCTATGTGAGGATCTATTTTAGGATGAAATGCACATAAATCTGGTTATTACTCTCCACTAACTATACCTTAAATGTAGATTTCTGCATTTGATAACTTGGCGAGGTAGGAGAGGGAGATTACCCAGGCTTTCCATAAAAGCTTTCACGAAAAGCATTCTTAAGAAGAGCACATTAAAAAATGAAATGGAATTCTGATTGAAAAGGGAAGAACTGAGAAAATTTTTATTTAAATTAAATATGAAACTTTACAGGTGAAGACCAGCAGACTGAGGATTGTGTGTCTTTATGTATTAAAACAGCATGTTCGTTCACAAAAGCTTTTAAAAACTCTTTTTCAACTGTCATTTTTGACACTGGTTTATACCTCAACACTGCACTGACTGAAAGCCCAAATCTAAAATGCTCCAAGAAAAAAATAAGCTTCGTGAACTTTTCTTTAAGTAGTTTATTTTCTCCACATGTAATATTCCCTTCAGCTGCTTGAAGCATAAATCAGACCAAATTCCCTAACAGAATATGCTGGAAGAGCTACATCTTTTTAATGAAAATGAACAGAAACGGTTGTTGAAAATCTATTGAAAATAATTACAAAGGTGCTTAAAGTGCGTGTATGCCAGGAGACTTGAGGAAAGTGAGCAAGACACCTGGGCATGTCCATGAGCCCACTTTCCTTTGCTATGCCGCTATTAGTCCCTGATGCTACCGCAGTGACTAAGGAGTGGACTGGAGAAGACCAGAGAAGAAAAGGTTTCCTGATACCTACCATCTTGCTTCTCTGAGTACAGCTATTCTACCGACCTAAGCACCAGGATTATAAAGTACAGCAATATTACTATGCTCATATGAAACTGAGACTAGGGCACGAACTTAAAACGCTAAATTCAAGAGCACACACTTCACTGACTACAATGAAAAGAATACAATAAAAAGAGTAAAATACTACCTTGGCAACATTTACTCAAAGAGACAAAGAATTAGCATCAAAGCATCACTGGATAAATATTGGCTATATTTTTTTCTCAGTCTCACCCACACAGCAACATGAAAGACTGCAGATCCAGACCAAAACAATCTTTTTGAGTACATCATAACTGCAGATACAGACAAATGTGTATATAAAAAATACAGAATCTACTTTGCAAAACAGAGGCATTTTGTTGATTAGTGTAAAAATTCAAATTTAAACCATGAGGGTCTCACAACACCACTAATAACAATTCGTAATTTTAATAAAAAGTAGAAACTGTGGAACATTATTTTGGGGCTAGAAAAAAAATACAGCTTTCCAATATTTATTTTTTAAAAATCAATATTTTATATTGTCACTGAAAAGTTCACAACTGTAAGAACCTCATAAATTATCATGTGATTTTATCTGTATGTGTACTTCACGCATTATTTTTATAAGCTAAAAAGTGTTCATAGAACAAAGCTAGAAAGGGAAAAGAAAGGTATGAACTAATAGCCCCCAGAAGAATCTCCATGAAACAGCCAGCCACCCATCATTATGCAATGAAGATCTTTGGTTTGTTAATAGGGCAAGTTTTCTAACAATTGGCAAAGGGCAGATCAAAATACCCTGATCAGTTAAAAGACCAGCCCTACAAAGAAGAAATGGAGAGAGCACAGATCACTAAAGAGCAACTGTGATCCAGAACCTGTACCAAGAAAGCTGAAATTGAATTATTTGCACATCTCATCTAAATTAAATGTAATTCAGAGTACTTGAAGTTAAAAGCTCAAGATTCCTGACCTATGAGTGAGAAAAGCGGGTACCTTCAAAGGTGATTCTTAACATCTGAGTGAATTCCCTGAAGTTAGATGGTTTGAATACTGCACAGTCCCCTCTCTTAGCCAAAAAGCCACCAGCCTTGATTCTTAAGGAATGCCAAGCATAGACAAGGCATTTTGTTATTTAATTCAATTTTTCTTGGCTAAACACAATATTATGCTTTGAAAAGCTGTTTCCTCACCTTTGCTGCATCATTGCTGCTCACTGGCAAGCACAGGGCAAGAAAACCTTAGCAGGTGCCATATACACTGGATTTTCTGGATGGTGCTGAAGATTACCACACCTCTGTCAGAGGGAAGCTGAGCTGAGTTCCCATTTCAACCAAAATACAAATGAGTTGCTAACTATTTGTAAAGGATGCATTCAGAGACAGAGAGAATGTCTAAACAATCAGGCTACTGAGAAATGGTGACAGCAATCTTTTCTATAAAAAGTAAAACACTATATTCCTTACAGTGTTATGGGTTTTAACCGTTGCGTCTTCGAAACACTCAAAAACCCCCTATTTTCACTCAATATTAAATTCTTCCTTCAAGATATTCTGTATTTCAATTGCAAATGGAATTAAAAGGCTAACTTTAATGTGATCTACAATATCACAATTCCACATAAAACAAAAAAGGAAATATGTCTCATAGGTATTAAGCTACTGCAGAAAGCATTAAAATAGCAAATATGCAGATGACAGCAAATTTACCAAAAGAGGCACTGCAGATTGACTGCTCTTGGCCTGTAGAAAATGCAAAGTAATTAGACTTAGTGGGACTTGAAATGATTCAACTAACTTTTTCTCACTGTGGTCTAAACTAAGTTGCATTGGCTTGCACATACCACCAGTTAACAGTGTGTATAAATAGCCATCCTGGGTAGGTTAACTCACAGGAATGTCTTAGAAGGAATACCTTAAAAGCAGTGAAAACAGCTCATGCATATGGGAGGGGGAAAGAGGATGGGAAACAGATAATTCTCTTGCGTTTTCTGGTGGCCACTGATGCACAGCTGCCAAGTCCCCGCCCTTGGGGAGACCCACAGATTGACATTCCCAATAGTGGAAAGCCAGAAGAAGTGCTTGTTGGGCATGAGACAGTCACATTCCAAAACTCGCATGTGCAAGTGTTTCCCAAGTGAGTTAACTCTGACTATAACAAAATATCACAAAGGGTGACAGTTTTGTATAGGACTGAATGCTGCAAAGAGCTCACTCCTGAAGCTAGTCTTATTGGTATCAACATGAAGGGCTTAGCACAACCAAGTATCTTATGTAACCAAGAAATATCTTCAGTTAATAATAACAGGTTTTAGTGCATATTTCTCTAATGATTATAATTTTTGTGTGTATGGAAAGGTATTTTGCTAGGATGCACAGTGAATTATTTCTCACATCCACCATGGATGGATTAATCCATCCATCCATCCTCAAGACTTCAAAATATGATTAATTCCTGACTATTATCCCGTTTATTTTTTGCTTGCAGTTTGGTGCATGACATTAATTAAAATGGGACACTACAGTTTTTGGAGCTAGAAACAGTACTTAAAATTGTAGCAGTAGTCACAGGAAATAAGCTCAGGAAAAAATGGTTACCAAAAAGATGACATTTAATCAATACTTCATAATGCAATTTAATATTGTAGTTGAGCGAATAATGTTTTGAATACAGCATATTATCTTTCAACAATATAAAAAAGCAAACCTATGAAGAATTTCACCATATGTATATTAACTAATACTCTCACCAGACAATGGCTTGTTATATGTACTTGTGTGCATCATAGGAATACATGATTAACACTGGCAGAAGACATGGTTAATAATATATGAGTCAGAAGTGTGGTGGTTTTAATCATCAACACAACGTTTGTTGTGGAACAAAGGTACATACATTATATCAATAAGTGCATTCAGTTGATAGTCTTAGCTATGAGTGTCATCCAACCTTACTTAATGAAAATACTGTCTTTTCTAGCTCAGAATCCCACTCTTTTTATCAGCAGCTCTGCCTCTTTTGATCTTAACAGCCTTATGGTTTCACTCATCCAGCTGTCTCAAATACAATGATGGGATTAATGATAAGCATCTATAAGGAAAAAAAAAAATTTCAAACATTTTGCAACCCTGTGTGACACTGACTATTAAATAGTGTGTAGTGAGAGAAATACCCCAAGGTTCCTACAACAAGACAGGAATTTAAGGAACTCAGAGCTTCCAAAGGGGCCTGAGGAGATTCATCTGAGGGTGCTTAAAGAGCTGGCTGATGTCATAGCAAGACCTCTCTCAATGATTTTTCAACGCTCTTGGGAATCTGGAGAGGTCCCAGTTGACTGGAAGCTGGCAAACATTTTCCCAAAGTTCAAGAATGGCAACAGGGATGACCCCGGTAACTACAGGCCTGTCAGTCTCACTTCTGTGCTGTGCAAAACCATGGAGAAGATTATTCTGGGAGTTATTGAAAAACACCTGAAAGACAATGCAGTCATTGGTCCCAGCCAGCACGGGTTCATGAGGGGAAAGTCCTGCCTAACAAATCTGATTTCCTTCTATGACAAGGTCGCGCACCTAGTTGACCAAGGGAAGCCAGTCAATGTAATCTTTTTGGATTTCAGTAAAGCTCTCGATATTGCCTTTCACAGTATCCCCCTGGACAAAATGTCCAGTGTACAGCTGGATAAACACATAATGCAGTGGGTGAGCAGCTGGCTGATGGGTCAGGCTCAAAGGGTCATAGCAAATGGGGTTACACTGGGCTGGCGGCCAGTCACTAGTGGGGTTCCACAGGCATCCATCTTGGGGTCAGTACTCTCTAATCTCTTTGTGCATGACTTGGATGTGGGACCGGAAGGAATACTATAGTTTGCTGATGACATGAAATTGGGAGGAGCTGTTGACACTTCTGAGGGCAGAGAGGCCCTGCAGAGAGATCTGGACAGACTGGAGAGCTGGGCAGTCACCAACTGCATGAAGTTTAACAAGACTAAGTGTCGGATTATACACCTGGGTCATGGCAACCCTGGATGTACATACAGACTGGGGAACGAGAGGCTGGAGAGCAGCCCCACGGAGAGGGATTTGGGGGTTCTTGTTGATGGCAAGTTGAACATGAGCCAACAGTGTGCCCTGGCAGCCAAGAGGGCCCACTGTGTCCTGGGGTGCATCAAGCACTGTGTTACAGCCAGTCGAGGGAGGTGACTGTCCCGCTCTGCTCTGCACTGGTGTGGCCTCACCTCGAGTGCTGGGTGCAGTTCTGGGCACCACAGTGCATTAAGGATACAAAACTACTAGAGAGTGTCCAGAGGAGGGCCATGAAGTTGGTGAAGAGTTTAGAGGGGAAGCTGTATGAGGATTGGCTAAAGTCACTTGGTTCATTCAGCCTGGAGAGAGGAGACTGAGGGGAGACCTCATCACAGTCTATAGCTTCCTCACAAGGGGAAGAGTAGGGGCAGGCGCTGATCTCTTCTCTCTTGTGACCAGTGCTAGGACCCGAGGGAATGGCAGGAAGATGGGCCAGGACAGGTTTAGGTTGGGTATTAGGGATAGGTTCTTCCCAGAGAGGGTGGTGGAGCCCTGGAACAGGCTCCCCGTGGAGGCAGTCACGGTGCCAAGCCTGGCCATATTCAAGAGACATTTGGACAATTCCCTCAGAGACATGGGGTAAATTTGGGGTTGTCCTGTGCAGGGACAGGTGTTGGACATGATGATTCTTATGGGTCCCTTCCAGCTCAGGACATTCTATGATTTCACGTCAGTCTGGTTTGAAAACATAATCTCTTTCAACCATTGGTGAAACTGAGAGTAAAACATTTAATATGCATATTTGCTTAAGAGCGTTTATATGGTTATGCGTCTTCTTCAGTTCCATATATCTATTCCCATAGTTTAGGTTTGCTGTTAATATTCAAAAGTTTCAATACACTTGAAATCCTGCTAGGAACTACAATACTGTTACTAAAAAAAAAATATTTTATACGTGGCATTTCAGTGGGAGTTTAGTTAGCACTCAGGCACTAAAGCTGCCTGTCTCCTGTCCTCCACTGTCACCCTGCAAGGGTATCTCTCTTTACTTCTGTCTTAATTACCAAGAGTGTTTCCAATGTAAGACAGAGACCCTCGTGTCAATGCACAGTATAGCTAAGAGAGTCACATGATAGGGAGGACATTCACGTCAAATTTAGACCCCTACCACTTTTGGAATGCTGATATGAACCGAAGTCTGCTACCGCTCAGGTCAATGTCCACAGGATTAAGTTCACAAAATACTTGTGACCTCTAATCTCTCCTATTGGAGTTATTCCCCTTTACATATGGTTAACTCATCTGGAAGAGAAACTTACTTTCAGACCAGCTGGGGCACTTCCCACAGTAATGGCACACTTGGATTTTCATCCCTGCCCTACTTGGATATTAATGGTTTACACGTGATGGCTTCATGCCAAGCAGGAGATGAGCACTGATCAAGGGATAGCCTGGCTGCTGCACCATCTTCCAGTAGGCTGCAGGAGTGGAGGCAAATGTTAGGCAAATATTACCAAGCACAGAAGAAAGCTAAAGGCTGCTTGGATTTAATGTCTGATTCTGGATCAACGTCACAGCTACTAAATAGGTTAAAAAGATGACCACATCACACATTCTTAGTTTACTTAAATTACCTGCATAAACTATCAGCTTTGTAACCAAATAGTTCACTTTTTTTCTGACAAAGTTCTTATTAATATTAATACTAAAACTTGCATTTATAGCTCTGAAGTGAGCAGCCATAAAAGCAACCTGGTTAGAAGGGAAAATTACTGAATAGAGAAAATGTCTGCTGAAATACTGACAAAGATGCCTGCCAGCCTGGGAGCTCTTAGCCTGGGAACTAGGCCTGGGAACCAGAACCATCCCTGAGAAGCGCAGCTGGCATCTTTCAAGTACAGCTGGGTACATAGAAACCAGAGACATCCTGAGAAACCATCGATAAGTGCAAAACCAATGAACTGTAATGGCAACTTATTGTCTGAAAGTGTGAAAAATAGTCTGAAAAAAAGGAAAAACATCCTGAGAAAGTAAGAATCAGTAATTGCCATTGTCTGCTCTAACTGCAAGAACAGGAAAACAGTCTGGAAAAAAAAAAAATTGGGGTTGGTTTGCTTTGTCCTCCCACTTCTGGGTTGGATTGGCTCCCTCTGGAATATGTTTAATGTGCTTGGTACCATATATATACATATAAGTAATCTGTCACAAGTATGTTTGGTGTTATATTATTGATAAGTTTGCTTCACTAGCTCTAAGTTTGTAGTAATCTATAATATTATATATATACTTGGTTGCTGCTATTATCGGGTGCTGCTATTATTGATTGTTGCTACTATTGATCGCTGCTGTACTATTGATTGCTGATAATCTGTAATTGCTTGAGAGAGACAGACTTGCTTTATTAGTCTTAGGTATACTTGCTATTGACGACTTTTGTGGTATTTGTGGTAATCCATAATAAAACAGAGATTTAAAGGATAAAGCCCTGGAGTCCTACGAACCCACAGTTGTGATCTCTACACGCATGGGCCAGCTAACCCTTTAGGCTGCGACAAGCTCAGCGTGGCACAATTATCCTCTTCCAGTTTTGTATTGTGCTGCCAAACAAAAAGATCAATTACTCACTGTTACTATAACAGTGATTCTGAGGTGATCAGATAACTCAGTGATGGGCTGGTATGACAGCCAGAATAAATGAAACTTTCTGCCTTTCGCCGTCCTGAGGAATTAAAATTAACCCTCTTCACTCTTCTAGTTTATGTAAGCCTTATCAATTTATCTTAATATTTGAACATCCCAACAACATGTTCCCAAGAGAATGAGATACAGAAAGAGTGCAACTGGAGCATTTAATGAAAATCTGGCTTTTATATATATGCCTGGTTGGGTCTATTACTCCAGTGATTTTTATGGTTGTACATTTCAAAGACTGAGTGTCAATGAATAGATGTGGGCTCCTCTGTAGCTCTCTATTTTTAATTCCATCAGAGATGCTTAGTGTTAAACATGTGATGGAAGAAATGTTAGTCAGAGGAAAGCAGATGGGATAGCTAATTTTTCTTTCACAGTGTTTACACATTGCTGAAATTTTGTTAACTCTCACAGCAGAAAAACAAGAATACCCTGCTCACATACAGCAGCACTCATCAGCAGGCTTTAGAGAGGAAACTGCTAAGTTTTGATCTGTTTGATAACACTAGGTAGCCTGGCAATAGTATGTACCAGTAAAGACTTGTATCTGTAGCCACTACCAGTAGCATCCAAGCTTGAAGTGCTGCTCAGGTCTCCAGGCTAGCTACACTTCTTCAGTGTGCTCATCTGGAGCCTCCTGCTCTCTGGATATATGTGCAAGTTGCACATAGAACAAAATGTACATTTTATTACTTCTTCCTTATAAGCATAGGCAAAAAGTAAGAGTCAAAAGAAGCCCAGCCCAGACTGTACCAACCAGACACAGAAACTAAACAAAATATGCCAGCGACTTACTAAAAAAACAAACAAACAAACAAAAAAAGATTTTTAAGCAAACTGGAACCACTTCAAAATCAACAGTGCAAAGAAGAGTGTGAGCACAGCTATGCTGAGGAATAGAAGACCCCTGAATTTGTCCTGAATGACCTAACTCCAGAATGGGAAGCAGCATAGACATACCAGTAGGGCATGATGCCTATGGAGAAGGAGTGCTCAGTAATTCAGAACAACAACAAAACCACATCCTGCTTTTAGATAGAAAGCAGGCATTTCTATACAGCTCTGTGCCATGCTCTGCTGAGGTGTTAGCTCCCTTGGGACTGCAGTGAGCTGTATAAACTCATGGGGCTCCAAAAGAGAAGATGAAATGGTTCACACTTCATATTAGTTGTTTCTAAGGTCTCTGGTGACTCTATTGACTCTTATTATAACCTTCAAAACTAAAAAAGACAGAAACTTGCATATAAAAAATGTAGGCCGAGATTCTGAAGTAAAGCTTTTAAAAAAAATGTCTGCACTGTGAACGCTGTATACAAAGTCCTTAGATTTTAAACATTTGCTTTATCAGGTTTCCAGCATCGCTGCTTAGGTTTGTATATCATATACTATATTAGAAAATATACTACAACTCATATTTTCATTGAGATTATTAGTATAAATACTATTGACTACTCCAATGAGAAATCAAATGCAACAGTGATTTTCACCTCTATATAGGCTTATATTTGTTTTTAAGTACAGGCCTTCAGTTTTAACCATTTCACATTCAAGATCAGTAGGAGCAACTTCACCAGCTCTGGAGAAGTGAAACAAGAAACTCCTACTAGCTTCAGGAATATTATGGATGAACTATTAGAGCACCTTCCTCAGATTTTTATCTCTTTCCAATCATGCAAGAGACAGACAAACTGCAAGTTTTACTTTTTGTTAAATATATTTTAATTTTACTCTTGTAAATGGGTTCTGAAACCCGATTTCCAGCTTTAGGTCAACATAAATCACAAGAGATGTTCTCAAAATCTTTCAATGGCTGGTGACCGTGTTAAGGGAATTTCACATGAAAATTACTTAACCTCTCTCCACAATTTCCAAAAGACAGCTTTGTGAAATATCCAAAACACTTGAATGACTAAAAGAATAACCCTTAGCATTTTAAGCCATCACAAACGCATTCTTTTGCATTAGTGCAACCAAATGGAGGTAGAGTAGGTGTATTCAGTGCTGCTATTCCATAAAGGCAAATGAAAAGCTGTCAACAAATACCTTCCAAATGGTTCATTTCATAGTCTTTTAGTGCCCAAGATTTATTTAATAGACAGATATCGTGTTGTCAGAACAATCAGCACTACTGACAGCTCACCTCTTTTCTAGGAGAGAGATGAGACTGTAATCCCAAGGACTGTAACCAATATATACCCTTCTGTGGAGTTAACAATACATTGTCATTTCCAGACCTCCAAAACTTGCAAAGCTGTCAGCATGAGGTGATGAAAATAACCACCACATTTTATTTGGATCCGATACTTTCCCAAACACACGCAGATACTGTGCTGTGCTTGGTACTCCAGCATTCTAAAACCACGCTTAGGTGAATGTGCTGGTTTAAAGCAATAAAATCACTTTCTTGCAAGTGATCTTGAACTGAAAAAAAATTCAAATACCCCTTTGTGATATCCACAAATTCGCATGCATACTTTTTTCCATGTCACTTCCTGACAGTAGATGAAAAAACTTGCATAGAAAAACGTACTTATACTTTGAAAGCAAGATGGAGTGACGTCTCGATTTTAACATTTGTTGGATGGGAATGAAGTGTCACATCTTCACCTGCTCATGTGTTATTATGGTTTTGATACTTCACTTAAGACTTACGTTATTCTTCATCTTCTGAACTACATGCTTCTGTCACTGCTAATAGAAATTTATTTCCTACATTACTATCGAGTATTGAGCTTTTAGAGTACAAATTATTGTTCTAGAAACAGAGACATCCACTTCTGATAAATCCCAACTATGAAACATGTAAAACTCCTTTAAAACCTGGAAGTTTACAAACCTTATTTGCAGTACAATAAGCATTACCTGTCTTATGCAGTAATACATTGTTTTCTCCTTTCACACCTCTGTTCCAGCCTTCCCTTAATTTGGTGTGTCAATTTATTACACTGTGCGCTCTTTGTAGCCATGACTACATTTCTACCCTGCCCAGAACAATGGGACCTCACCCTTAATTAGACTTTCTAAGTAGCATCACCAGTATTGAAGAGTGCATGCACTGCATAGAGCATATAGCGCTCCTAATGTTAAAAACAGAAGCAATGCTTTTGAAGAGTACAAAAGTTGTATGTCACAGTGATGAATGTATAAAAATGTTCTTCACAGATATTATAGTTTGTTCAAGGTCTTTACATGAGGTGCAACCTTATAATAAAACCTTAAAAATGAAAGCTAGCAGGGATGGATTAAGAAGAATCCTGCAGATTAGTGATCTGTAAAATCATGAGGCAGAAGCAGAGCAGCAGGCAGCATTTCTGAACAGGGCTGATTACTGCTGGCCAACTGCCCATTTTAGAAAGCTTCACTTCTGCATTTCTGCAGGAGTTAAAGAACTGCAAAGCTGAAGAATGTGTTTGGACAGGTGCAAAAAGAGGAAGAGTCCTTTGTATAGGTGTCCAGCTTGGAGATAAGAGTTTCTGCCACCAAAAATCAAAATGTATTGAACTGCAGCCTTTGCACAGCAAGGTTAAATCTGAAAACATATACTGAATGGTGTAATTTTACTTCACAGCACAAAACGCAATGATTTTTATGAAAGAAGAATAACCCATTGTGAGGGCTCTAAGTGTGTTTCTCTATTTCTCAAGTACATTAATAAAAATATCCACTATGTTACATATATTATGCCTATACTGCATCCATCGTATCCAGTACCTTCACTGAACTTACATACAAAGCTCAGAGGAACTCATAACTAGTCTAAACTAAAAACTCATCAATGTTGTACACTAAAAAGCTTGCATTCCACTCTATTTTACAAATTAAGCCCAAAATACTATGTCCAGAATTTCACTGCAACAGGTTTTTCTACAGGAACAGAGAGCTATCATCAAAATGGGAATTTTATTTTGCTAAGATAGAGGAGGTTAAGTATCTATGTCTTTGTTTCATTGTGCATGTTTTTGTTTAAATACTCCTAACCTTTTTTCTCATTTCTAATCTGCCAGCAGCCGCTGTTCTGTCATATATCAGTCCACCTTTTCTTCAAATACTGAAAATCATTCTGCCCAGGAAGAACTTAAACACCTGAGAAGTCTCCCACTTAGATTCACAGCTTTTATGTATTGGTACTCCTTACACTTCATACTCTTGCAACCTCTAAAATTCAATTACAAATGGCCTGAAAGGTAGCATACCCTGCCCGCTTCCCATTATGCTGTTCTTATGGCCTGCGGCTTTTCCTAAGGACTTGGTGTTAACTAACCCCACAATGAATTGTCTAACCTAGCTTGCATATGCTTTTGGGTTGTACACACATTGTGTCCAATACCTGGCACAGCACAACCAAATATGTGACTGGGGCCCATAGGAATATCCAACGTTCAAGTCAAAGGGAGTCAACATATAAATGTCACATGTTCTGTGACCACTTCTCTGTATTCCCTTCTCACAAGCTTCAAGAACATCACCTTGTTAGATTTATGCTGGAAGATGGTTAGTTTTCTCAGCCACTTTTAAAACCACATCACTTGCTATTTAGATGTTTTTTAGAGAAGTACTGGGGAAATATACTTCAGACTAAAGGCTTTTTGACAGCTGGCAGTGTGCTGAATTAGTCAGAAAGCACTGATAGTGTTTGTTCACAGCCTGTGTTTGATTTAGGGTTTTATATATATACACACATATAAATATACAGAAAAGGGTATTTCTGATATAATCTTCGTTGTGTTGATTTGAGTTTTTCTTATTTGAATACACCCACAAAAAAAAAAAAAAAGGATGTGTAGCATGATGGTGGCCACTATTACCTCACTGAATAAACCCTCATACAAATCTCAGCTGTAAATATAGGTTAAGTCTTGATATTGTTAACAGGGTATCTCCTTAAGTACATATTAGTATTCTGTGTGCATCTGCTTGACTAACATAAAACCCTGTCCATATGCTGTTACAAGAATTTTTACCAGAACAATTTTATTGTGGAATTAAGTCAAACAGACAGACTTTAATAGCAGAACCAGGGGATATAAGCCGTTTTAAATTGAACAGTACTACTGGCAGCCTACTTAACCCTCTTATGTTTAGAACAAAATGACATAGATTTAGATTTTATATTTAATAACAATCTATTTCCCAGCCGTCCTCCTTTTGTAACTGTTTAAGTCTTTAATTTCCATCAGATTTTGAAGGGATAAGCTACTAATGAATTCAGCTTTATATGTCTATTTCATTTAAAGACAGAAATAAGCAAGTAAATAGGAATATAGTTACAGGAATTCCCAGGGAAAATCTTTCTGTGGTTTAACTTCTAATCCATTTTTATTTTGGTATTAATGCAGATAGCATCAAAGCATCAAAATAAGAAGCAAGCTGGATATTTAGTTCTCTTTCAGGTACTCTAGGAAATGAGCATGTAGCTGTAAAAAGTAAGCACAAAACATTTTCAGGTTGGTGACTGCTTTTGAGTTTTTGTGTTTGACTATGAAACTTGTTCATGAGCAGTCTTTCTAAAGATTTATTTAGAATTTCTGAAGTCTAACAACTTGGAACTGTATCAGCACTACAAAAATAATTTAAACATTGTATGAAAGTCTGTAAATACTGCAAATGACTCATATCAGTTAAACTATACAGAGTATGTACCTATGTGTGGCTACAAACCTTTACAGCTTTATATACTAATATCTCATGCATTTCTTATGAAAACTGCTTAAAGGACAAATCGTCAAGAATTATTTTGCCAATAAAAGGGGAAAGATGATGAAAGCTACCTAAAATTCTACTCTCTTCAAAAATGCTGGACTGAGGCTTTTTCTCTGCACTGATTTCTAAAAAACACAAAGAAAAGTAACAAAAAATCTCTCCACTAAAGGTACAGCTCTTGCTATTATGATTACTATTAAAAATTACTGAAAAAACAATTCTAATATGACAAACATACTTCAGTTAAAAGGGGTAGAGAAATCCACTGCATGCAGGCTGACACCAGAATTTGAAAGTCAGAAATGGTTATTTTTATCCTGGTCACTGAGAACAATTAACATTTTGGGATCAAAATCGATTCAGTGCTAATGGTGATGATATGCCAGGTGGAATATATTCCACCTCCCTTCCCTAGAGTGCTGTTGATATTATATTCTACAGAGGAGGGAAAAACAGAGAAAAAATAGTTGTCCCTGAAGTGCATTCGTATGACTCAGAATGTGTGCAAGAGACAGATCAGTGGAGTGAGAATGTGCTGTTTATACACAGATCCTTTACAGGGAAGAGATGTTTCAACATCATTTTCTATTATAACTATAAAAATGAAATGACTGTAATACTGTCAGAGCAAGAGGCCAAATTTAGCTAACAATTTTGGTCCTCACTGTCCCTTTCACTTCCTCAAGCAGCACATAAAGAAATTCCCTTTATCTTTCTGCTTAAATAGGTGTGTATTCATCTGAGTTTCCTCCCTCAGAAACATGCAATAATACTCCCTAATTAAAAATGTGCAAGCATTCAGTGCGATTTGTATGTTTTTAACATACAAAGCCCTTTGTCTAATCTCTTGATGTCTTTTTATCAGGTGCTTGACGACATAGCTGGAAAGTTGTGATGGTAACAGGACATTAAAAGGATGAATCTATTTTTAGGACTCCGTTATTTCCTCAGCATTAGTTTCCCCATAATACTCCCCCTTGAGGGAGCTGTATTGCACTTCTCTTGCTCCCATCTGCGTATGGAAGATCCTTGATACCAATGATTTGGAGAACTGGTTGAAATAGTGTAAACATAGCTAATCCTATCCTTGCATTGTTTGTAGAATTTCTTCTCAGACTGAATATTTTCTCATGTTTCAACAAGAGCATAAGTTATTCTTTAAATCAATAATTGTTTTTCAATGTCATACATTCTACTAACTAGAAGTAATGAGAAGTACTAACACGGAAAAAGAAAATGAAAATAACCACTGTAAAATAGTGTTGAAAGGGGGGCTGAGTAAAGAATTTTTATTTAACAGCAGATTATAACCAATAATTTTGTTTATTTGATATAAATCTCCTTTATATCAGGGGTCCTTATTAGGATATACCGTTGATGTCCATGGAACTCTGTTATTTTTTTGAATTTTTTTTAAGCTAGAAGGGCCTTATTTGCTATGACTGGTCTAAAGGTATACAATTTTTCTCACAGACATTATTTGTCTTTTTTGGTTTTCCATGTTGCTATTATCTGACCTGTGCCAAACAGAAGAATCTGAGCACTGAACAACACTCAACTTGATATATTCGACATCAGATCAAATTTCAGACAGTATAATTCTACCTCTGGAGCACTTACCTATCACTTGTTGACATCACCACCACACCCGTCACCAGCTCTTGAAACAGAACAAATATAATTTGTACTAATTTTTCCATCAGACCAACTCCACAGTAGTATCCAGTTTTAGAATTTGCATGTCATCTGCAGATTCATACCACCATGGAGAGTCAACTACTGTAGTAATACAGACTTTGCAGCACAGAAAGCCAGGCTGTTCTGCTTTGCGAGTGAGGGCCATAGCTGGCACTCGCAAGAAGCCTTCAATGTTTATGTAGAAGTTTCTGCACAGTTATGTGCACAAACACATCAGGAAGGAGCAAGAAAGTGACCTTGTTCCTTCCTGTTCAAAGCCAGATTAAGGTAATCTTACAATCAGAGTAAGGTTGCACACGTATGGCCTCCTTGTGCTGCAATCTCAGGTCAGCCTACAGCAGTAAAAACTCTCAGGGATTACAAGGGGGGCAGAACACTGTTCTTCTTTCACACATCTGAGATGCTCTGAGTTCAACTGTTGCATTCGAATATGCAATAAGTGCATGCAGTATCAAATTTATTTGGGTTTCCATTCATCATGTGTAAGATTTAAAGTTGGCCAGAAGTTGCCAGCTCACGTGGGGCTGAAGGACTGGTCAATTGTCTGGAATCTCAGAGGAATACTGAAGTTACTAGGGTGTTAGCTACACAATAGCCATGACAATATATGATGAAGGTAAACATTATCACTAGGAGCTATAGATTAGCACTTGGTTCTTTTATTAATTTTCTACCTCTGCTGGTAGCTTCCTTATCATTGTTGCCCTTTTTATTGTTGCAAACAAATTCTTGAGGCTGTTTTTTGCCTGCTTCTAGCTATTGGATTTTCTTTGGCAAGAAGGAAACAAACTTTGTTCAAGAGCTATTCCAAAAGTGCCATTACAGCAAAGTCCTATTAGCTCCAGCATCACACCCAGCACATGATACCTAAACTGGGTTTCAGCAGTGCATGAAAAAGCTTCCAAAAAGCATCACAAGTTTTTTTTATTCTGTCCTTGACTTTCCCTGCACCACAAGGCCAGTTAAAGTCCATTTCAAAGTGAAGATGATTCATGCTCCAGTTCCCTTATTAAGTTAAGTACTCTGACTGAAACCACAATGAGCTGCTGACAATGATGAGGACTGGGGTATCACTGGCAGAGGTCTTCCAGTGAAATTTAGGACATATCTGGATTAATGGAATAATTCCTGCCCCCTTAGTTATTACTTCTCGCTTTCAGCAAATACTGTTATACTTTAAAGCACTCTTTGTAATTATTAAAACTAAACCAACTTTTTCCTTACAAAAGGTTAGCATCTGTACTCATCAGTGAACTCTGAGAGCCCGAGTGCCAAATACGTTCCTAGTTTGTGTTTAGCAGAGGAAACTTTCAGCAGATGACACACAAATTCACAATAGCAATGCTGATAGTGACACTGAGCACCAATTTCCTAAGTTTAGTCTTAAGTACATGCTGTGCAGGAAAGAGGATGTGTTTGTGCAGGAAATTTTGAGATGCCTCATTTAAGAAATGTGTTAAAGAAGCAATTTTACCACTATTACAGTATTCCATAAGTCTAATGGCACACACCGAGTACTCAGAAGTTTTCCCTGCAGTAAAACAAATACTGCAAGTGAAACAGGATGGATCATTGCCTTAATATATTCACTGTGAGTCCCTATATATCCCCCTTCCGTAAGCATTGTTTACTTGCTTGCTGAGGAAAAGGCAGAAGATATGCAACATATTACAATGATGGATTTAACAGAACATTTAGCAGGCCACCTGATCAAGCAGATAGATGTGTAGCTTGGAGAGACAGTACTTAAAACATGCGTACACCATTATTTAGAATTGCAGAGGGATGTTTTGGTAGACTCCCACTCTTTGGTGCTATTTCCACCTCCTCAGCTGGAAGGGAAGAATATGCCTTTGTACAGAAGTCACTACCATAGTCCCTATGTGTTAGTCAAGTAACACAACGTTATTTGAACAACACAATGTCAATGCCAAATATATTTACAAATATATTTAAAGGTATTAACAACAGTGTGTAAATATAATTAGAAGAATTAGCACTTCATATGCATTATGAATGGTATTAACTAAAGGTTATATTATGCTCTAAAATCATTCTGTATCCTGCTGTAGCTTTGTACACAGACATCACTGAATTCTGTATTGCATCTTTAACCTCATTTAATATATTATTTTGAATATCCAGTAATACCTATGGCTGTGAACATATGTGAACAATGGCCTCCTATGACAAATACTTAACAATGAAAGTGTAAAAATTACTTTCAGAAAAACAACTATATGCCACAGCTAGCAATTCTAACTATGTGGTTAAGAAAGGCAACTTTTAAGAGGAGGCAAGATGTGCAAGTTACAGTGGAGCCAAGTTGTGGCTGCTTAATCGCTGTCTCCCTACAGCTGGTACAAAGTGCCCACTCTCCCATCTGCCTCAGAACAGATATATCCATTTGGGAGATGTAATCTATAAATAAGGACAACACCCCTCTAACAGGAAAAGAAGTGTCATAACAGATCTATTAATGTTCTCATGGGCACGCTGTTCTAGTCCGATCCTAATATCCAGAAGTCCTATTCCCTTTCTATATGTAAACAGAGTCATCCCTGTAATATAAATAAATTTTAATTCTCGTAAATCTGAAAAAGGCAGTGACAATGAAGGAAAAAACGTGATGGACAAACTATGCCTACTAGAATTAATTATGATTACATTCTACCTTACATCTTCTATGAAGAAGTAGTGCCTACCTTGAGTTTATTCACACTCCACCCACAAATAAAATAAAAGAATGCTGAGGCAACTATTAATAAAAAGCATTTATTTGCTTTTGTATGCTATTTTAATAAACACATTTCACACGCACTTGTTTGTACGTATTGTTTTCTTATTAGAACATATGGTAGTAACAGGAAGGCCAATAGTGTATTAGTTACAGACACTGGAACAGGGGAAACGTCAGCATTATTAGCCTAATCTTTAACTATATAATAGCATTGAGATAAAAGAGATTATATAAACTCATGTCTGTCCTTCCATTGTTTTGACAGTTAAGCTACAGCAACGCCTACTTCCTATCAGTTAATTTTACCAATGCATCAAAAAAAACCAACTTCAGAATATGAAGAGGTTTGGGGGCAGGAGTGGGAGATATTATTGCAAAAAGAGGCTGTATCCAATGATTAGGAACAAAAAATATCCCAAATATAATCTCATATTAGGAGAAAATGGAATCACTGTAATGAAACCTGAACACTAGATGTTTAGCATGGAAGCATCCCACTGTTGTACAGCGGGATTTACAAGAGTGCCACTTCATCACGTAAGTAAAGTTAGTTTACTATATAAAAAAATCAGCTTTCACTTCAACATGGCTGCACCTGGTCAGATTTCTCAGACACAAATAAGGGCAAAAATACCATTACTTTGAAATACAAGGAAGCTTGCTGGAGAGCGGCTTGCATTATAACTACAGTGTCTCTAACATAGTCGCTGAGTAATAGTAGCTTTAATGCAACTGTGTCACTCTGCTGTGCAGGTACAGGGAGCACACTCCCTCTCTGATTAAAAACTCTCATGGCATAGCCAGAAAATAAGCAACAAAATTATTATTACTTCATATATGGGCAAAGATCTGCTCCTTACCTTTCTCCTGAAATACAATTTGACCTAAAATTTAACTGTCCAAATCTCTTAGAACTGTGACCTTACCTCAGAATATATTAAAAAAAAAACAAAAAACGGGCAAATTATTATGTAACTGTGTAACTACTCCATGTATTAATATTTTAGGACGGAATTTATTTTACAAAAGAAAATAAAATCTGACTTTGTGTTTACCAATTACAAGTTTCCCTTAAAGCCGCTGCAGTGGACTCTACTACTCCAAAACCAATTTAAGAGAAATGCACAAAATGAACATGTAGAATGAATTTTACAGTCATTATTTTCATATCAAAAGATTAGTCTTATTTTAGCAATTTAAAAAATTGCTTGGATTAATTAAAAATTTCCCTGTGTCCCAGAAGTATCACCTTACCACTATTTACAGTACTTTAGGCTTAACATTTATTCATGATTCTGAATAATTACATTCTATACATAGGTGTAACTGACTTTTAGCAGGTTAAGAAAGTATTAGAATAACATTCAAGTATTTAAATACTGAAAATGAGAATACAGGCCCTCCAGGGAGTATTAGGAAGAGCTAATTATAGAGGACCTGCTTTTATTTGGGAAGACAAGTTACTAATTTTCTTTGGTCTTGTTATATATAGACTGCCAACAGAAAAGATAGTGTTTAGTTATAGAAAGCTTTTTCTTATTCTTTTATTCTTATATGACTGTCAATTTCCAATTATATTTTTAATAAAGGAGGAAGCATTCACGATTTGGCTTGATATTAAAATGTATCTATTCAAGGTAAGTTGCAAACTAGAAAAGTTTTAGTCCCTTATCTTCTACTAGAAAACACTGATAAACATATATGAACAAATAAATTAGCTAGAATATGGGGAAGACAAACAGACAGTTACATTATCATATTAATTGCAGACCAGTAGGTCTGAGGTAGGCAAGGACATTACAGAATCACAGAACAGTAGGGGTTGGAAGGGACCTCTGGAGATCATCTCGTCTAACCCCCCTGCTTGAGCAGGCACACCGAGAGCAGGGGGCACAAGAACGCATCGAGGCAGGTTTTGAATGTTTCCAAGGAAGGAGACTCCACATCCTCTCTGGGCAGCCTGTTCCACTGCTCTGTCACCCTCACAGGAAAGAAGTTTTTCCTCATATTGAGGTGGAACTTCCTGTGTTCCAACTTGTGCCCATTGCCCCTTGTCCAGTCACTGGGCACTACTGAAAAGAGCCTAGTCCCATCATCCTGACACCCACCCTTTAGATATTTATACGTATTTATGAAATTCCCCCTCAGTCTTCTCTTCTCCAGGCTGAACAAACCCAAGTCTCTTAGCTTTTCCTCACAAGGGAGATGCTCCAGTCCCCTGATCATCTTGGTAGCACTCCACCAGACTTCCTCAAGCAGTTCCATGTCCTTAAACTACATGGCCCAAAACTGGACACAGTACTCCAAATGTGGTCTCACCAGGGCAGAGTAGAGGGGAAGGATAACCTCTCTCGATCTACTGGCCACACTCCTTTTAATGCAGCTCAGAATATTGTTGTCCTTCTGGGCCACAAGGGCACAGTGCTGGCTCGTGGTCAACTTGTTTTCCACCAGCACTCCCAGGTCCTTCTCAACAGACCCGCTTTCCAGTAGTTCAGCCCCCAACCTGTACTGGTGCATGAGGTTGTTCCTCCCCACGTGCAGGACCTTGCACTTCCTTTTGATGAATTTCACCAGTTCCCCTCGGCCCAGCTCTCAATTATTTAATTATTTTACAGACAGGTTCATCAGAGAGTCTCTTCCTTTAAACTTTAGCCTCTAGGGAGACTTGACACCAAAAAACCCCCCCAAACCTCAAAAACCTCAAACACCGTTGTTCTAAAGAATTACCATAGAGTATAAAAGATATTAGAAGCTGTCTGTATCAGTGTACCATAACTGAAAAAGCTTCAGGTCAAGTCGATGTATTATTCATTCACTATTATGAGCTATGTGCTCTTTCTAAATGTAAATTATGCTCTATAATTATTTTTAAGTTTTAAAGAGTATCATTCATAAAGCCAATTAAAATGGTGTTGTGATTAAAATAATCAAAATTGCTGTACAACATCCCAGAGGGCAGCTGCAATGACATGATAAATTACACAAGTTTAGTGGTTCAAGACTCTACATAGATTAGAAAGAGGTCATCAGCTTCAGAGGGTGGCAGAGTACAAGACTGCCAAAGAGAAAATCAAAACAATTTGTTCACTGATTTTTGGGGAGGGAAGGAATACTAATTCTGCCTACCTGAGGTATGTAGGTTGGAGGCCAAACCGCTCCAGCAGCATCCCCAGCAGACAGCAGGCAGGGTGGATTTCTGCTGGGGTGATTCAGAGTACACTTTCAGACATAACAAGCTGACATAAAAGTTTACCCCTCTCCATATGCCGACTGAAGCATCTCTGCAGCCTGTTTGACTCCTCTGTGAGATCACTTAACTTAGTAAAATCAGAAACTTTCAGGGGGGGGGAAACCCAAACTGCCATGGGGCTGATTTAATTAATCCAGTAAAAGGGTTGGGGTTTTTTTTTTCTGATCTACATATCTACCTACCTTCTACCTATCCTCCTACCTGTTTGCAACAGTTAGGTCATATCCTCACCCAGGCAAAGTTTTCAGAAAATTACAGTTCATGATTTTGAGTTCAGGGAGTTTGCAGGTTTTGTTCTCCTAATAATTATAAGGTTTATAATCTCCTAGATGCTGCATGGAAAAAGCATGAAAACCCTACACAGGATTAAGCACTTACAGGAAAGGTTCTCTTAAACCTACAAAATTATAGGGTTACTCATGAGAGGGTCCGCATTTCTGAGATATACTTTGTGTTATCTTACTGCTTCTGCAGTAGGCATAAACATAAAACCAGCACTTACCACTCCATTACTGTGCACCCTTTGTTCCTCTGGAAGAATGAAAAAGTGAATTAAGTAAATTCTAGTGCAGCTTTTCATTACGAATATTCCAATTCTCTGAGGGAGCATAAGCCATTTTACAGCTGCTCTTGAGTTTCAGCTTCAGCTCAATCTGTCATGCCTCCTCCAGACCAACAGACAGCTTTGGTGAGGATAATATACTTTATATTTAAAAGTTTTCTTAGGTAATGTTGAAAGGTCTACAAATTAAAAAAGCCAATGTTATTGGCCAGCACCAGCATGATTTTTCAAAAGTTGTATTTGATCAAATTAATCTACTCTGCGAAGACATAGTCACTTAAAGCGCAGGTGTATATTCATTTGTATATATTCCAATAACAGCTACCTCTCAGAGTCAAACAACAGTACCTAAAAAGAAGTGCGTATAAAATGCATTATTTAGGTACTCAAAAGCAATAGGAATGCTCCATTTAGTCCCATCTCCTCACACCCCCCCCTTTTTTTTTTGAGTAATAATGCAAAAATAAGACTGTTTTGCTCATTTCAAAGCAGAACACAGCCCTCTGTTATTTCATATCACAGGGACGTTTCCCATCAAAAGGTAATTGTTCTTCACAAGGCTCAAAAAAACCTCCAAAAACCAAACAAAAAGACCCACAGCAATTACAGTGGATTAGGTTCTCCTTTGCTTTCTGGACCCTTTGTAAAGCTCACACCCAGCACACAGGTGCATCAGTTGGCAGTAGCATGTCTGGAGTCCTGCCAGAACGTGTTCTTTCCCTAATTTGGGGATGATATCCAGCTGATAGAAGTTAACAGCTCTAACATGCATCAAGATACAAAAAAAGTACAGTCATAATCATTCTCCTAATATTCTCTAATTGCAGTGCACAGACAAAATTAAATTCATTTCAGCAAAGGGCAGAGCTTACTGCTTCATAAATTAAGTACCTTAGTTTTTTTCTTTTCTTTTTTATACAGAAGTGATTTGTGAAGGGTGAAAACCATTCTCCCCTCCGTGAACTCTCTAATATTAAAACTGCCATAGACATTTTCAACTGTTTCTTCATTTGATGAAAAATACATTTTCTTACAGGTGTTATGCAGAGATAAAGAAGAGCTATAATTACTGGAAATGGTTTGCATAACCTAAAGAACAGTAATTACGAGGCAGCTTTCGTTAGCTGTGCTACACTGGATGACTGGAGAAAGTGCCATTAGTGGACAGCCTTGGGTTTTCCCTCCCTGTCTAAGACCACATGCCAACATGAGTGTCCCAGAAGTTCTGGAGGCTGAAAACAGGATTGCTGATGGTATGTAGCAAAACTCATTGTAACTTCTTAAAGTACAGTAAAAACTTCCCTGTATATATTTTTGCATTCTGTGAGGAAAAAAACCCATACCTTTCAAATTGATAAATATAGCTGTTTCTGAAGAAGTTAAAACTGTTCAGATATACACTTATAGTTTGCAGCTTCAATCTTGTAGTTTTCTCTAGAAAATACAGTTGGACTTTGGTGAAGAAAACACTTCCATTAATAACTTGAATTTAATCCTGCCAAAATTTAAGAACTCCTCCCCAACTAATTTTAGTGTCTAGAATCCCAGTGCAATGAAAAGGCACAGTATGGTTTGAGCAACTTTGTAATATATGGGCAGGAGTAGATTATACTTTTTGAAGGCTTTGAGTACCTGTAATAATGCATAAGTAACCTTTTTCATGATTAAAAATTTCTTTTGGTCATTCTACCTTAAAGTCAGAACAAAATACCCCTGGCAGTTAAGTAAGTCTTGCAGTAGTACCTGAATACAATAAATTGCATGTGAACATATTACAAAAAGAGGGGTAAATTAGGATTTCATAATAACAACTTTCCTAAAAACTGAGATTGGTTTTACTGTATGAACACATACCATTGTCTTGATATTCATTTTAGCTACCTAGGTAATTTAGCAGCAATTTTTTTTTTTCAGTTACAGCTTAATCCAATTATCTAACGGGTAACATCTTTATTTATAATTAAACAGTGGCACTCCAAAGACATTAGGAAAAATGTTGTTTCTTATATGTAATGGCTACATTATACTCAGCACATTAAATTTCAGGTAAAATTCTATGCATTTTTTGCTATAATTTTCTTAATGTTATTTTGTAACTCACTGAGACTTCATTGCTTTTCAATTACTCAATTACTCAGCTGAAGTACATTTGTCTGAAACATATGTCTAACCTTTTCAGCTATTTGAGGGTTTTTCTGTGTGGTAATCTCCATCAGTTTAGTCAACTTAAAAATCCCCACTGATCCCTTCACATAAAAGGTTTAAAGACTTGGAGCTTAGGATCCTCCTCACTGTTAGCAGCAGAAGCTCATTCAAAGCGTTCTTTTACTCTAGATGAAGCTAATCCCTTGTCAGAGAGTAAACAAGGAATTTTGCACTTCATACAACAAAACAAACATGCACAGAACAATAACACACCAAAATGAAATCATAAATAGCAATCCCAGAGGGCTTCACTCAGATTTTACCTGAATACATAAGGACTCTGAAAACGCTGAACTGGCCTAGACACACTAAGAAGCACGTCACAAATACTGGGCAGAGCTCCCTGGAATATACATGTGAAATAGTAACCAGGAATAAGGTGTGTATATCCAGATCTTGGTAATAAATGACTGTTTGTATTGCATAAACATGTGAGCAAAAACCCTTTAATTCCCTCAGCAGTCACACTGGGCGTAAGATATCTCATTTGCTGGACGTAAAATTCCTTAACCTTGTTTCCTAAGCTCATGGTCCACTAGCCAACTTTAACCTTTGTTGGTGCTTATTCATGTAATTGCTAAACAGCTTGGCAGCTTTTGGGACTTCAGATAACCTGCCTTGGAGGCCACAAGATGGTTGTAGCACTACCATGCTCTCTAATTTTGTAACATCAACAAGAATGAAAAAAAAAACCAAAACAGAAAATCAAGCCAAATCCCCAAATTCCTAGATGTCTAGTCAGCTGTTACAGGATATTTTTTTCTTTTTAGCTCCTGCTGTCAAAGGAATTGTTTATTCCATACGTATACCATGACTGCAGCCTCCTGTCCACTGACCCCTGTAACACTGGACCTGTCCAGAAACTAAATCTCCCTCCTCTCCCCACTACAATGAAGAGCTGGGGCAGCATTTACGTAACCTTAAACTAGTCAAATCTCACACTTGACCAACAGGAGGGAGCACTTCAATTTTCAGAATAGTGATTTCTAACTGTTGAGTGGCACCTAAAAACCTTGGTTCTTCTTGGAATTGATCAAACAGACCAGTCTGAAGTAAGAAAGTGGCATGAGTATCGATTTGTACTTCAGCACGATCAAGAAAAAAAGTATCAAACTACGAAGTCATTGCAGCACACAGTGAAAAGCCATGCCGTGTGCATCAGTCGAGAAAGAAGTGCTTGTCTGCTCTGCAAAAGACAAATATGGCACAGCGCTCCCAGAAAGAGCCAGCACGAGGACTCAATCTTTTCTTCAAGTAGCCAAATGCCCTTCCTGGGCAAAGGGAACAGTTAATAAACCAAAATCTCTTCCAAACCACTTGGAAACTGATTGCACATAACAAAAGAAACGTATTCAGGCTTGCTCTTCAAAGCACCTCTTCTCTCTTTTTGAGTCAAACCACTTGTCTTCATTCTTGAAGTCTTATAGCATTGCTGCATGAACTATGTAGGTGTTATTCAATGAGGAACAACATATGGAAGATACTGAGTAATTTATTTGCTTGACAAATCTGAGAGAAAAATACTTGCAAGTACAGGCTACATAACAATTACGTCAATATGCAATGAAGACTTTAATAATACTATACGAATTTTTAAAAGGCATTTTACTTTTATTTTTCAAATTATTTTCCCTTATTTTTTCTCAATTAGAAGATACTTTAAGTGCTTTAGCTTTGTTATTTTATTAAAGAAAAAAACCACCTATTCCAGATGTCTCATGGTTAGCTCTGCCTTACTTTTTATAGCCAGAATTTATATTTTTTTCAATTAATTGTTCTGTACACTGATCATGAGCTTAACTTAGATAGGCTTTCTGTAAATTATGTGAAGTCAGTTAGATAAACACCTCGGGTTCATTTAGGATATTTTGTGCTTATCAAAACTATTATTGCTAAAAATGGAATACTTTTAACAGCTTCTTGACACGCTAGACTTATTCCTCTTTCACTTCTTTTTTGGGTGCCAATCTCCAAGGTCTCTGACCTTGCAAATTACTAGACCATGTGCTTAATTTTAAGCACAAGGAATCTCATCAGCTTCAGAAGGTCATCACATTCAAGTAATTTAGGGACGTCTAATACACTTTGACGAACCTAAAGCTTCAATCTTCGTAATTCACTAACAAAACAGTGGCTTCATTTGTCCAATCAAAACCATGTGTTGATTAATAAAAAGTAAATGCAACTTCACTATGTTATTAATTAGCCTGAAAAACATTTCAGTATTCTCTATGCAGCTGTTTTAGGATTAAAAACCACTAATACAAGCATCATGGAAATACAGCTAACATATAATTATCTTCTCTCAGTATTTTTTTCTTTTTTTGCTACTCCTCCCTTGCCTTTGTACATACTTCAGTCTTCTTCATTAGCATATTCAGATCAAATAAAACACTACACGATAAACCTAGATTACTAAAGCCATAAGGAATGTTCAAACTAAATTAAGCAGCATTGGGTTAGCAAATTGCTTTACTGCTATATTTCTTTTCTTAATCACTGCTGCAGCTGCTTGTAGAGGTGGCTGGGTGGTAACAGTCACTTCTATTAAGAGTTACATCTCAGAGCAAGTGACTCTTACTGACTCTGTACACTACCAAGAGACTAAATACTGTTTTGGTTTTTTTTTTTTAAATCTGGCTATATACAGAAAGTTAGTTAACTCTCTTCTGATGTCTTTGGTAGCATACAGTTTTAGCTCTAGCTATCAGTAGAGGTGAATTTTTCCCACAGAAATAAATACTGCCTGCATATTCTTGGATTGCACAGCTAGCTTCAGGAAAGCTTTCCAGGCCTCACCAAGAGTGCTGTGGGTTGGTAGAGTGTATTACACAGATTTCAGAGAGCCTTCTCAGATATAAGACTTCTGGTATTAGTAATTACTATTACTTCCATCTAAATGGCACAAAAAGTCACCACATTACATTTGAAACTAAATTGGAATAGATGTCCTGATCTGAAATACAAACATCATCATTAAAAAAAAACAAAACCCAAAAAGCCACAAAAAAGGCAGAATGAGATAATGAAAAGTGCACTAATTCAGGGGAGTAACCCTATTCACTGGATGCCTGGGGTGGTGCCCCTTTGACCCTGTAAGCCTGAAAGCTTTCAGAAACAGCTGATAGCTGTTTTACCAATAGGATATAATAAAATAAAAAAACATCATTGTGGTACTGGTACGGGTATAAAAAAGGCACTAACCAGATGTAGAAAGATGGGTCCGGTGGCTTGCAAGGCGAAAGTTTCTGACTTCTTGCTTTCCTGAGAAAGCACTGATATGGCCTAAAACCTGACCTATACTACCTGTGAGTCGCTGAACACAGGGACATCAGCTAAGAAAGATGACTTGATTCACTGGCAGTATGAAAACCAAGCTTTGATCAGCTACGACAAGCACTTATGTACATGCCACAGTGTTTTTTCTGAAGCAGAGTCGGGAAGATGAGAGAAACAGAGATGGACAAAAAATGAAAATGGTTAGCTGAGTGATTAAGAACTACCTTGTATGATACAAAATATGGAAACATATTTTCCTAATACAGATATGTAGCAATACACTTTAACAGTATTTAATATTTCTTAGTTCATATAGTATCATTTAAATATTTCATTGAAGTAATTTTTTATCAGATGTAAAGTTAAAGTATGTGCTTGAGATTGGACAAAGTACTGAAAGGTTGCAAGCAATGTGAAGAATGCAAATTTTTATGACTGCAGACATTTAAAGAGGTAGGTGCATGGCAACCTCCTATAAAAATAATTTTAACATCATGTTGTGGGAAAAATAATGAAAGAAACTAGATTTATTTTTCATTCTAACAGC
Source organism: Phalacrocorax carbo (assembly GCF_963921805.1). Classification (NCBI taxonomy): domain Eukaryota; kingdom Metazoa; phylum Chordata; class Aves; order Suliformes; family Phalacrocoracidae; genus Phalacrocorax; species Phalacrocorax carbo. Next base: position 45,179,385 of record NC_087513.1, read on the forward strand.
AAGACCAAAAAGATCAGAGATTCAGGTCAATAAAATAATTTAGAAATTTGCTTTCATTAGAGGAAAGATCTTATTAGTATTTTTTGCTAACTTTTGATGTCTTCAAAATGAATTGAATTTTTATCTCAAAATACTAATTCAGATATTGAAAAATATCTACTTATTTAACATTTATGGGACAGTATTTCACACCTGGTAGTGAAATAAAGTACCTATCTAATGAAATACCTAGTTTAGCTTAAAACATATTTTTATGCTTCCTTTTCGACTTGCTTTTGGCAAGAAAAAAAGGTAAAACCAATTATTCAGTCTTGCCCTAAGTTGAACATTTTCATCTTTATGGTTCAGTAAGCCAGTAAGATAACCAAAGCCTCCTGGGTTTCACAATGCATTCTGTACCAAGAATTCTGTTAGACCTGGCAGCAGTGCTCTAACATGCCTCCCTCCTCTTTCAAAATTACCTGTTCCCCTGACAGCCATGGGTTAGAAATTATGTGCATTTTAATTGATGGTGAAATCTGATTTGGCATCTAAGTTACAAGCAGGGACCCATGTGATATATTTAATATTCTTCTCCATAACCCTTTTTTCCTCCTCTCCTACTGGACATTTCCTTTCTCTTTATCTTCATGATACTTTTGCCCATCATAGTCGATACCTCTGATTATTTCAAATATTAAGATTGCCAGAATAAGGTTTGGGGATTCTGGGAAAGGTGTGCACGTACAAGACCGCTTATACTGAATTATGTTTGTATATTGTGTGGCTTAAAAAATTAAATAGCCAGATATAAGGGACAAAAAGTGACCTTCAAGGCAAAACTGACCTTCAAAGGCTGTGTTTGTACAGATCTTACATTCCTATAGCATTTCATTTTTACGGTTCCTTCACTTACGTGATAGTTTGGGAAGCCTGTCAGGGTACAGATTAATAGTTCTAACCGATTTGGGGGGCTCTATCACATGCTGCAAGCCTCATCTGAATATGGAGCCTTACTTGTTTCCTTTGTAACTTCTGTATGAGATAATGATGCAACAGTAATATAATTAAACTACAAATAAACAACCCTCTGAATTTAATGAGTTTTTCAAAACTCAGTGTCAGAGATGTGGGAGCCAGGCAACAGTTACCTAAGGAAGATGACTGACTGAAACCAATCAAAAGACTGAAAAAGGTTGAAGCTATAAGAAAGACTCTCTCCAGTTGTTTCGAATAAGAGAAAAAAATCAGTTGCTGAGAAGAGAATCTGGAGATCCATACTGTAAAAGAAAAAGATGCTAGAAGAAGAAAAGGGAGGAAGGATGTTGACTTTTTAAATCAATAGCCTCCAAGTCCAGAGAATGTCTAATTAGCAGTAATTAACTGCTGTGAGAAAACATATTCAACTCTAGTATTGTTCTGCTTAAGTCATTATTTTCTTGGGCTAGCAAAAGTTAGAGATGATCAATGTTGGAATACCTGCATGAGTTCTGAGACTGTGTGCTCAGAGAGATGGGCGACCCACCTAGGGCTAGAGCACCAAAGATCAAACATTGGACGAAGGGGGTGTGGGACAGCTTTGGTACCCACCACATGGAGGCTGGGCCACCAGAAAGCAGGCATCCAGCTGGGCAACGGCATGTAGAGAGAGAGCTGCAGCCCAATCAGCCTGGGGGCGCTGAATTGAATTTAGGCCAAACGTCATAAAGCTTGAACCCAACAGCAAATACTGTGTGAATGTCTGGGTCAGTCCACTTCAGTGAAACACCGTGCTTATAAAAGTTATGCACAAAGATGGTTTAACTACAGGCACATGTACTCAAAACTAGGGAGCTCAGTAATATTTTTGTTACAGAAGCATGGTCGTTTGTTACATCATAGAAGACCCATTTGCTCAGTTGATAAAATCACACCAGTCATCAAAATGATAAAACTATTAAGAATGTAGAAGACAAGAGATGCCTGAATACCAAATAGAAGGTATTAGATTATATATAAATGCTTCATATGTTCTGCACTAAACAGAAGTAAACCAAAACTAAGTACACGGTGCATTTTAATAGTAATATATCCTTGAGAAGGTGAAATAAGAGATTTGCTTTGTGGAACATATAAGTTCTTTGATGTACTGTTCCTTAATAAAATAAATTATGATCCATGCACAGAGCATCACAAGTCTCAGATTTAATTATTCCTGCATATGAAGAGAATTTATTTACAGAATTTGCCTCTGGACACATTAAAAAATACTGATGGCTTTGATAAAAGTTTCCTAAGAATAAGGAGAGAAACATTTGGGTCTGAAAAGAGTTAAATGGAATCCATTAGTACCTGTAGGTATATTACAGATATATAACTACTATTTTTCTTGCCAATACTATATTGTAGTAACTAAACCATGTTGTATGAAGCCGTAAGGATTAATTAAGCCTTTACCATTTTTAATTGGATAAGCTCAGCATAAATAGAAATATTTCAGGATCAAATTATACTGTCTTTTGCATAAGTGTTATAATGGATTATCTTGGTAATGTACAGTTGAAAGTTGAGAAGTCTAGGAGAAGAAGACTAGATGAATTTAAAAGTAAAAATCAGGAATAGTAGACTATTTCTCTCAACTATTTGATGGTAGGAAGGAAGAAAACGTAGTATAATCAGAAATTGTATTAGGGGATCAAGGCAGTTGTGGAAGCCAGAGACAAGGCGCATTTTAAACTGTTGCTAATAAGCATACATTGTATATAGCAAAACACAAGCTAAAACTGGTTTGATACCTCAGATCGATTTTTATCAATAAACCGACCCTTGATTTGGCCTAATCAAAGCAGTCACTGGCCAGGTGCTGTTCTCTTTGGTGGGAGAGGAAGGATCTTCATGCCTGGTTCTTTTCTCCCTCCTCTTAAAAGGGAGTTAAAAATTTATTTTTTTTTTTTTGTTAGTACTACAGTACCTACATGTTGTTCCTCATTAGCTTCTTCATGCACACAGACAGCGCACGATAGGCCTTATCAAAACATGTATTTTTGGCAACACAGTGAAGTCATCCAAGTTTTAGTTCACTCAGTCCTGGTTTTGTAGCAAAAGCAGTTTTGTTTCAGTAAGTTGACAATACCCCCTAAAAATCCTACATAGCAATAAAAAGATTTCCCCCCAGCTGCAGCGATCCGCAAGACCAAATGTGCGAATGAGACCAAACCAAAGTGTGGGTCTGTGGAGGCCTAAGCATACCTGTAGCAAGACTTTGGCAATGTTATAGCTAGTTAAGGCACTGGTTTTAGCTGTGGTATTAAGAGGAGAGTGAATGTATATGTACCAGCTAGTGCCATATTCTCCTACTGCCTCAAAAGACAATAATGAAAGTTGATCCATCCTTATTCAAGTCCCAGTACTGACATTGGCTATGCATGGGTTCACTACTGAATTCATGCACAATAAATTCAGGATCAGAATTATAATGTGTAATTTTTCATTTCTAATCCTGTTATTTCTAGTTATCCATGGTAATTATGTTTCTGTTAGCCACTTAGTATTAGACATGCTTTTCATTTAATTGGACACTGCCAACTCCCTCAGGCCTGCAGTGGACTTTGAATTCAATTCCTCTGGTAGCAATGCAATTGGATTTATTCATGTAATTCTACCGTTCAAACCAATCACCCACCTTAATTATAATAAACTTACAAGGCATGATCTGCATACAGGAGATGCCAAGCAAGCCTGACATCCCTTGATCTACTCAGCTGTTTGATTATACACGTGTATATGAATGTGATCCCCAGATGTGTTTTATATGCTGAAAACAACAAATAAAAATTAACAGAGTAGTGCATATTTCAAAATCTGATCAATGCCCTTTTCTTAAAGGGTTTTTTTTTTTTTAATGAGCAATTTGTTAATCACAGGATGTAGATCTCTGAAAATTTTATCTAAATATATAAAGGAAAAAATGTTTCTATTCAAATTTCTCTCTTTCAGATTTTTTTAAAACTAATTATGGGCTAAAACATGGCAATGAAAGTTTGGAGCCAAACAGTAAATGTGTAGGCAATCTGCTCCAACAGGTAGCTCTGGAAACAGGAACATTCTGTTTATACATAGAAGATTCAGTCTGGGTTTACCTCTTTGAAATCAAATTTCCTCCCAGTTTGTTACCATATTTTTAAATAACTATTAGGTATTACATACTAGGTATTACTCCATGATGCCAGATTATCCAACATCGTTGTACCCCACTGTTTTTCTAAATTTAGATGCTTTTACTGTCTCTCTAATGTACCTTAGAATTGGCTGTCCCTTAGATACTTGTCTTTTTATTGCATTTCTAACGCTCAGGCTCTAGAGGCTAGCGTATTTTTCCCAGCATCTATTGATACTGAGAGAAATGTGAGACATATCTCCAAGTCAATCCACAGAATGAGAACATTTTCTTTGATATGTCTTTGTGCTTTGTGTGCTTCATCCTCAAAATCATCAACAAAAATATATCCTCTTTCCAGAAAGTTAGAAAGTGTCTTTAAAAATAGGGCTGCTGCTATTCTTTTTCTGTGTGGGATTTCGCCATTCTGTCCCATGTCCCCAGAAAATCCCATATAGGGATTTTTTTTCAGGCTTTTTCCTCTGTGCTTTTCTGCCAAGAAAGTGCCTTGTCTATAACTAACCAAGAAGTCACAAATAAATTTAAGGTTCCCTGGTAGCATTTCCTAAGGAATCTGTAACAGCACAAAGATGGGCAAAAGCAGTCCCTTTACATGGGATTAGTTTCACCAAAAACTTGAAAAGGAAAAACCAAAGTTATCAGTTTTAAATATGACACAGAATGAGGATCACATTTTATAAAATGGTTTCATAGACTTAAAAGGATTGATAGTGTCTTTTTGACAGCCTTAATGACACTGGATTATTTATATCCCTGACTTTACAAGCAGCCCATTAATAATAAATAGTGCTAGTATTGTAACTGACCATGTGATACTTCAGGTTCAGGGGGTACATTGCTGCATTACATCCTACTTACACAAAAGTTGACCTATAATATAAAAAAAAAAACACAACCAAAAAACAACACTTCAAATTATATACAAACTCAATACAAAATTGTATTTGAAAACTATGTTGCTATTCAGACAGGAATAAAATAAAATTGTTCCCTTAAAGTTTAATTATTGCAGAGTAATCCATGTTTATTCTGTTCATCCCATACTGGATTCTTAAACATGACACTCACTATGGCTACCACACAAATAACTTAGCTGAAGTCAGAGAAATCAAAATGAAATTTTAAAAATCTGTCATGTGGGAACATAGCTTTCCCTCATTACATACAGGACTTGGTGGTAAAAATAAAAATTCAAATTAAAATCTGCCTTTAGATTTTATTGGTCAAACCTGCTAAGATACTGCATTATGTGACATGCTCCTGATAAACTATAGCAGATGAGATGTGTTCAGAGATATCTGATGAACTAAGCATGATTATGGTAAAAGATGAAAGATGTCACATAGCAAGGAGCACAAAACATGATCTGCACCCTCAGCCTTACTTGAATGCCCTTTATTGCTTTGTAAGAAACTTACTTATTTTTAAAAATAAATAACTGCATTTGCGATCCAAATTAGGAAGTCTCCTAATTTAGTCCTAATAGAGAAGCCTCTATTGTGTAGTATTTCATCAAACTACGTTATTTGATATTTCTTCATCTGAGCCACACCTCCCCTACCATTTATCTGTGAAGTAGCTTTGCCTAGTAGTCTTAGGCCGGCAACAAGCTTTGCTGTTACAGAGGACATTTGCCAAATCCCTCCACTTCATTACCCTCGAAACCATGAAGCATCCTAAGGAGTTTTAGTAGACTGATCCTACTGACATTTTCTCATCTTGAGATGTATGAGAAATACCACTTCATATGTCAAGTCACCTCTGGTTAAATGCTATACTGAAACTTTTTTTTTTGTTTTTCTTACTTATGTTTCAAAAGAAATACAAAAAACCTCAAGAAATGCAAAACCTAATACTATTGCTAAGACAGTAATTTTTTTCATGCATATATTAGATGGCATGTTACTAGAAAAATTATGTCAAAATAAAAAGGAGAATATCTTAAAATTTAAATGCGTAGCATTTAAAAAACCAAGAACGGATTTGAATTTGAATGTAAAGTTTATTTTCTTAAAAATAGAACACAGGACAAGTCCACAGGTTCTTTTTAGCATGTATTTAGTCTTTATTTAGGCAAACTTCTACTATCGTTAATTATGATGGTGCTTAAAAGCCAAGTGAGAAGTTAAAAACAGTTTTCTTAGTACCATTAAAGTAGGTTGTTACATTTGTAAGAGAGGAAGCACACTTTATTTGCAAATTGCAAAAATTCTACAGGTATTTCAAAGTAAAGCACCATTCATATGAAGAACAATACTTGCTCAACAGCCAACCCACCTACTTCTCCTGACTCCAGGTTAAGAGAGTGCTCCAAAAGTCACCAAAACCAGACTATTGGAGATAATTTGGGGCCATCAGGTCTCTGTGAAGCAGTTTGGTCCTGTCCTCAGTTTCTCCCTGCCTCTCTTTCTCATCTTGATGGACATCTAGCTGCAGCAGCTATGCTAATTGCATCTTTGCTTCTAGTACATGGTGGGAAAATGTCTCAGGAAGGCTAATCACAAGTTGTTTCTAAATGAAAACTGGGGCATTTAAAGCAATAGAGAAAGACATGTGGCCAATGGCCTTACTCTCTTCCCCTCGTATCTTCGATTTAAACATATTAGATGATCAAAGGAGGAGGAAAAGGCCATTTTAATCCCATTTTACACCTGCAGAATGAAGGAAAAGGAAGGTCAAGTAAATTGCCTGAGTCTGTATGAGAGGTTCGTAACAGACTTTCAGGATTGCAGCTCAGTGGTTCAATTTAACTGACTCATGAAGTCAGCCTCTTTAAGAAAAACATGAAGTTTGACCCTTTACTTTATCATAGAATCACAGAATTATTTAGGTTGGAAAAGACTGTTAAGATCATCAAGTCCAACCAATGTTAACATTTGCTTTCCTTGAAAAAAAAAATCTTCCACTTGTGACCTGAACTGCCCTTAGCTATATGAAAAATTCTTCTACCAGCAAATAAACTTGAACTGTAATTGGTGACAGAGATACTGTAGCAATCACATCTTCACAGCTTCTGGAAAGTGTCTGATACCAAAAGTATTGCTCAACCCACTGACCAGTGGCAAGCATTTTTGGGTTCTTCACAAAGGAGACACACCACACGCCACACAACGAAGTGTTGTTTCCATTTCTGCAGCAGAAAAGTTTGTAAAAGTTCGGCACACTTAGCTAATATTATGTAGTGTATTTTGAAAGACACTGTTAATCTTTCTGTACATGAATAATGCAAAATATTTTGAGATATTAATTTTTTTAAAAAAATGATCATTTGAAATACAATTTTGATAGAACTCTGTTTCTGATATAGAACATAGGATAAAAAACCTAAATGCTTTTGATAAATGGCAGTATACAAATACTATACAAATTTTAATTATTTTAAATAATATTATATATAAATATGCTTTTATAATATTTAATATATAGAAAAACTGTGAAAATTACATTCCGTAGCATTTTAAGATCCTATAAAACAGTAACAGGGAAACTAAATTAAATGTAGCTTTGTTAGCTTAATGTCTTATCTATTTGGTGTTATTGTCTTAAAACAGTACTAGCTGACACTTTAAAAAGAGCCTATTTTGGATCTCTTAGGTCCACTCACTTAAATCAGTTGCAATTTTCACTCTAGAAAGATTACAGATAGGATATTTAATCTGATACTCAAAAATGCACCACGGCAAGGGCAAACAACAAGGATCATTTCTAATACCTCCAACCAAGCATATGTTTAGTGTTGTAGGAATATTGGAAATAGAGGTTCTGCATGATTATGGGGAAAGTTAGAGAACCCTTATTTGTTTTTAAATCATACCTTTAGTATTGCTAATTTCCAACAACTCTAAATAGTAGTACAATGAACGTTTTTTTAAAGGAAATATATCATTGGATTAACAGGATGATATATTTGTGGACCTCTGCAGCTACGGTCTATGTCAGCCAAGGACTCTCATACATTTTATAGTTTAGATACAATACTGCCATCAAATTCCAGCATTTCTAAGACTGAAATAGTTAACCCTTAAAGCTTTATAATTTTAAAATAAAAAGATAATTACACCAGAATATAATATTTATTTTCATAAAAAGCATAAAGATACTATATACTTTAATGTGTATTTGATTAAAATTCAATAACAAATAATTCATAGGGTACTAAATCACAGAATATATTTATACAGTCTCATATAAAATTTTATATTAAAAATATTCAGAAGCAGTTGTAAGGAAGTAATTTATCTTATATATTTCCATCAGCCTTCCTATAAAGCAGTATTTTATTGTGTAATATGTCACTTACACAGTGAGTAAGCTCCACAAAAGTGGCAAAGCTTTGGGGGCTCATAGTCTTTGAAAACACTGACAATCTGAACAAGACTTGCCAGCCTTTATCATTAATCCTTCGTTTGAGAGACAGAAAAGGTCGGCTCACAAGTTGTTCATTCTGAATATTTGCAACAGAGCTACCCTTACATTGCAGGTGGTAAAACTCTCAGTATTATTACCACAGCAGGACTTTGAATGGAAATGTTCTTTCTACCCCACAAAGCACAAGAATATCATCAATTTTTAGGCTATGAGGGAAGCTTAAGTTTCTTAAAGTGTTTTACCCTTCTATCCCTTTAAAAAAAATAGAAAGATCATATGCAAAATTTTAGCTTTTCTTAAGGAAATCAGCACATGGGGTGGGCAGAAGCAAGAAAAGAGGAGGGGGAAAGTAAAGAGAATTATATGCCTTCTTGTCACTGCTCTGAACAAAGAAAGAGAAAGACAAACAATAGCTCACATGAAACAAGATTTAATTTGTGTTTAATTAGCAAGTTGAGAAGCACAGAGTTCCATCTGTTCTGCTAGAGGCTGCGATAAATACTGTTTCTTGGATTTGTGGGTCTACAAAAAATCATTCTACTTCAATACCTGCTTTGCAAGAACAGATGATTATTTTGTTTTGGAGCCCCCGTTCTCCATGTTTACGGTTTTCTACAAAACAACTTCTTTAAATGTTTTCCAAAGTACATTAAAGAAAAAGATTTACCTGCTAGCTTGGGAAAAAATCCTAGATAATGACACTGATGAATTTGTCTTTTCTCTTTAGCATGTTGAGAAGAAACATTTGATATCGTGGCAGATCCTGTTCAGTTTTTAACCATTTTCAAGATGCTTGATTTTTATATGGGACTAAACTGTATTTGTGAACTAAAGAGTGTCACGTGCTACATGTCTAATTAGCCCCTGAAGTGACTCTTCAAGCACTGCCACTCCATGCTGAAGGTAAAGATTATATTTTATCTACAAAAAAAGCTGCACTTCCTTCTGTCTTATATGGGTCTCACAGAGTTTTGGCTTTAAGCAATGGAGATTTGTAGCCACCTGATATTTGGGAAGATAAATGCCACAGAACCCCTTTGAGAATAAGTGGCATTTTCTGTGCCTCTAGAAGTCATCCTTGGTTAACGGACTGTGGCACCTTCTGCATCAATATTCAACCAGCAGATCCTAGAAAATTCGATTAAATCATAGAATCATAGAATCGTTAAGGTTGGAAAAGACCCCCAAGATCATCAAGTCCAACCACTAACCTATCACTGCCAAGTCCACCACTGAACCATATCCTCAAGCACCACGTCTACCCTTCTTTTAAATATCTCCAGGGACGGAGACTCTACCACCTCCCTGGGCAGCCTGTTCCAATGCCTGACAACCCTTTCGGTGAAGAAGTTTTTCTTAATATCCAACCTAAACTTCCCCTGGCGCAGCTTGAGGCCATTTCCTCTCATCCTGTCACTTGTTACTAGGCAGAAGAGACCGACCCCTGCCTCGCTACAACCTCCTTTCAGGTAGTTGTAGAGAGTGATAAGGTCTCCCCTCAGCCTTCTTTTTTTCTAGGCTAAACAATCCCAGTTCCCTCAGCCACTCCTCAAAACACTTGCTCTCCAGACCCTTCACCAACTTTGTTGCCCTTCTCTGGACACACTCCAGCATCTCGATGCCCTTCTTGTACTGAGGGGCCCAAAACTGACACAATATTTGAGGTACGGCCTCACCAGTGCCAAGCACAGGGGCACGATCACTTTCCGGCTCCTGCTGGCCACACTATTCCTGATACAATCCAGGATGTTGTGGGCCTTTTGGCCACCTGGACACACTGAAAGCAGCTCATTTGAAATACAGGACTTTTTAAATATCTGAGATATTGAAAAAAAGTACAACATTAATGACAAAAAAAAAAAGAGAAATAATATATTTTCTCATCTAAAGTATTACTAGACCTGTATAATCTCAGACTTGGAAAATCTGGGGTCAATGTTGTTTTTTACTCTGTGGCAATCACTGACCAGTTCTCCTTCTCTAGATAGGAACTCCCTAACTTCTTTACTAATTTGTTGTTTCTAGATTCAGTAGAAGACCTTAGACACTACAGTTATACAGAGTTGGTATCTTCAGAGAAGAGTCATAATCTCCTAGACCTGATAAAATATTTTCCAGGCAGCTGCTTACCCAAAGCCATTGCAATTTTTTGCTACACACTGCCTAACTACACTGCTCTAGAACCAAATCATTAAAGGTTTCAAGAACCTAGTAGACCCATGCATATATTACCTTACTATACAGGTCATAGTGTTCATAAACTGCTGTAGATCAGTGCTATGACCATCACAGATGGCTTGAAATAGTGAAAAAAAAAGCTGCAGTTCTTTGGCCTTTCTACTTCTACTTAAGGAAAAGCTTATTTTTCAGAGCCAGAGGACAAAAGGAAAGTTGCTTCTCAATATGTTATGCCTGATGTATGCTTTTTATTTGATGGACGTGCTTGTAGAATTTACTACTTCTTCCTCTCATGGATCTGAGTATGAAATCAAATAGGATGGCAGAAAAGAGCAAATTAGCGTAGATTTTAACTTTCAGCCACACTGCATGGTGAAATCTACAATTATTTTTACAATTACAGTTTAATAAGAGAGGTAATGTTCATTTTCCATTATCAAACAGCTCCTTATATATTGTTTGTTCAATAGATCATTACTTCAGAAGAATTTACTTCAGAAATATCTCTTCATCACTTTAGAAAAGTGAAAAATTCCATTGAATTCATCACTAATATGTCTAACTTTTCTTCTTACAAACCAGAGTGTAGTCCTTTAATGAAGCAGAAAGGTTTCATTTTACCTAGAGTTGATGTCTGATGTCAAGATTAGACAATATGTACAAAAATTGAACAAGGTTTCCCTTAGACTCTCTGACTTCTTAAAATTGACCGCTATAGAACCTGTTTTTATCCAAAAAGGATCATATAGCATCTAACAGAGCTGATAATTTTAATATATGGTTCTTATAAAGCTCACTATACCATTATTTATTAAGTCAGGATTGATCTCTGAATATGAAAACTTTGACATAATTCATTTTGTTTTGCTCTCTGAATTCTTGACAGATAGGATTATATCAAAACTATTTTGAATATTAAACAGACAGAGATTTCCTTCAGGAATGTAAGCAAAGTAAACATATCGTGGAGAGAGTATTCAAATTTGAAAGCACAACCAATTCTACTACAAATGAGAGTAAACACAGTATTTTTAGATGTGTTCTTTAAAGAAAGATTGATCTACATCTGCTCCTCACTGGAAACCCCGGTCTTATCATGGTTAGATACATAATATTTGATATAAAAATCAGTGAATGGTGCTTATTTCGGTAACACAAAGCCATTTTTCCATGTTTATATCCTATTCTCTAAAATAATGTCATGTAAGAAAGGATCAGACAACCAAACATCTAGCTGAGCTATCAGCTTATCTTTATCTATTTTTTTCAGAAGGTGATTAGAATATACATTTTTCATATTCAGATTTGGTTTCCTTCAAGTAAGTATACAGTGAACACACACACTAAATTTTTATCAAGAATAACCTACACCTCCTTAAATTTTGAAAATGTAACAATATGAGCTAAGTTTAAAAACAAAACAAATATTCACTCTTAAGGCTTTGCAGGTAAGTTTGTTCTGACCAAAAATCAGCACGTAAAAAGTCAAAGATAACCATCCTCAGCTGCCCTCAAAATCTTAGAGACAGGTGCTTTTAGAGTAGTTTACATCTTTATACAGTACACAGAAAAGAGGTTGGTGGAATTGCAAGTAGGTTTAGAAGTCTGGGTAGAGCTTCACCATACAGATATTGAATATCAAGTGAGATGAACCTTGCCCTGAAAGTGAATGTGAAACTTTTATATTAGAAAGGTGAGTTCTCAGAGGACCCCAAAACACAGACAAAGGGAGGGAATCTCTGTTTCCCTTGATTTCCAATCCAAATTTGTTTCTGAAAAGAGAAAAAGTGGAATTGTACCTTCACTTTGCAAAAAATGTATCTTTGCTGTGCTCACCCATTTATAAAAATTGTACATATAATTGAAATTATTTTAACTCTCACACTTCATGCACAAACACATATATACACTGTAAATAAAATAATGATGACAACAAGCCTGCCAGCTTTCTCCTGGTCAGATAAATTCACAGTTGAGTTTTCTGAAGAATCTCAAACCTTAGTTTAGGAAAAATCTCCAGAGCTGTTAATTAAACCCTGCCAGGAAGTAATATAACACTGTTATCTTGAAGAAATTAAGTGGAAGAAAATAATGGGTTTGACTTTCCACTCTTACACTGGTTTCATGCAAATGTGAGGTGAAAAATCAGAGCTAACATGTCTGGTTTTCCCAAATATGCAGAACATATGGAATGAAAACGTTTTTATTATTCCTTTAGTAGATTATACCATCCAGTCATACCATACTGTATACTCAGCTGCTATCTCAATGTATATTTTTGTCATGTTCAATGAGATGTTAAAAGAACTGTAACTATATCAGAACTGAAGTGGAATAAAAGGAGACTAAATGGTGATAAAGCAGCTGGTACACGAAATGAGTGGGACTTAAATTTGAAAATATCCATATCCTTTTTTGTGTGTGAGAGAAATGCAATCCAATTTGTGATTTGGATCTCACATGCTGCAGCTGCCATAGGAAAGCTTCCAGTATATTCTTCAACCACGCTATGAGTCCTTCTCACTTAAGCTTCTCAAGATCAAAACGAATGCTCATTGCCTCCTTGGTAAAATCCTCTCTTTAATAAAAATGATTCATGTCTCTAAATTCTTCCTCTTACAAGAACTGGTGTTCTTTAAAAGACCTACCGCTAGCCCTTTGTTCAATTGCACAGATCTAGCAGATTTGTTAAGTTTTTGTTTGCTGAACAGGGATGATTTCATAAACGCTGACTTGCCAAAAGCAAACACATTTGGTGTTTGACGCATTTATGGAGGGAACTGTGTTGGCCAACATACCTCATTCCCTTGTTGTGGCTACCTTTGGGGAAAAAAAAGATAGGCTAAATGTGATGTTCAAGTTTTACAGGTGCTTAATTGTATTCTTAATACAAATTTTCTCTCTGTCGCTTAATTGCAGCTTTAGACTTAGATACAATGGCATCCCTACCTTTCTAGTGAAAGCTGTGAGCCAAAATGAGGGTCATGCCAATATCACCCTCTGCATCTGGCCCTTGGATCCTCACCTCACAGCTCTGAAATAATTCGTCATTGATGGGTGATCAACTAATAGGTTTTTTTCCTGAACCTGAAAGCAAGTATTCAAAGGCAGTTTTCTGAAACCTGGCATTCTATGAATGAATCACAGAGAGGAAACATGCAAAGGTGTGAACTGCCAGTCCCTACTATATGCTGACTTTCCCCAGCTTCCTTAGGGTCAGGAGCCTCCAAGCAGTAAAAGCCTCAAGGTTGCTTCATCCAGGTAATAAATGATGAGAAACAATTGCCTGGACAGTGCATTCTTTTCTGGAGAAGTAGAAAGTAAGCTCTTTCTCTTCCCCGGTTTTCTATACAGCCTTACCCAGTGATATTGTGAAAGCAGTCAGAAAGCTGAGGAATAAAAAAGTTCTATTTACAGAGCTCCCAACAGGTCACAGAATGTGGAAAGCAGATCCTGAACTGTGCAGGCATTTCACATATATCATATTCCTACCCACAGGATTAGCAGTATGACAGAGTCCAGCATTCAAGGCTAAGCTCCTGTCCTGCACTCTATTCCAGTGACTTCAGTTGCACTTCCATCAGGACATTAGAAGTTTATTACTGTGTTATTTTAATCAGAGATCACACAATAAGCCTTTAGCTGATTGCACCTATGCAAAGCAAGACTAGATTGCCATACCCTCAAATTTGTCTGCAAAAACCCAAAATTTTTTATGAATAGTGTCAGTAATTAAATAATACTCAACACCACACTTAAGTGGTCTGTGACAGCTAAGGACAGCTGTGGAGCTCGTGCTTTCTCAGAGATATTTTTAAACTCTGACTGCTGAAATCCATCAAAATGACCAAAAAACCCCTAAAGAATTATTTTAGTGCTCCAAAGATTTCTGATGTCCTGCCATTTATATCAGATTCCAAAGTGCTATTTTTTATAGTGATATATATATATTTAGGCACACATGCACATATTCAAATTAATGTATATATATTTAGTTTACGTATAATTACTGGGGAAAAATATTCCAGTGAAAAAGTGACCGTGTAAGTACTGCCATAAGAAAGATTTCTCAAGTGCACTTACCAAATTTTGCAGGTAAAGGTTTTTCAGAATACATGTCAGAAAAACCCCTATCTTCTACAATATCTACACACAAACATGCTGGAAGTACTGATCTACTCCATATGGTTTAAATTAAAATCCAAAAAATATATTATTTTAAAAAGTCAATGCTCTTGAGGCATAAATGGATTAATTTACCATTGACCTAGAAACTGCTCCAAAACACTTGCATTGAAGTTTCACAGCATCATGATGGTAGTTCAGGAAAAAAACCCCAAACAATTAAAATAGCAGACAAGTCCTGCAATGAAAGCAGGAAGTATTTGAAATTAGCAATGTTTCACTATGCTACTAAGCATAGTGACTTGCAAACTGAGCTACAGGTACATGTGCAAGCACCACTTCTCTAAAAAAGTACCTGAGAGTTGATAAAATAAGAATCTTCCTGATTTCACTTAACTTGACATATCATTTTTCGCTTAAGTTATATAGATAGCAAATTTACAAGGCAGACAGGATTTGGTCCCATGAAGATACACAGATGCTTACAGTCATGGGTAAGGAATAACTCCCTTGAAATCAATGCTCTGTCATACAGAGAGGGGAGATTTATATTCTTTTACTTTTTTTTGCAGAGCTGGGATCTTTATTAAGTTACTATAACAATTGATTTTACATCAGAAATGGACAGCTAACTCCCCCTTTAACGTTCATTTTAAGAGATGGATCAATAAGAGCACATGTTTTCTCATGAGCATTTCCTCTGAACTTCTGAATTTCCTTTTCTCCTTAAATGCTTATAAAACACTAGATATACAATAGTTCTAGTAAAGTCCACCACTGTTACCCTAGAGACAGAGTCACAGACCACGCTGGAGTCATGATAATTTAATTTGGTGGTTCTGATTGGCTAGAAGAGTGCAAACTGCTCTTTCTCCAGAAAGTATTAGTTGTTTGAAGAGACAAAATCACATTTGTTTTAGTTTAGAGATAAGAATCAACCTAAACGTGTAACCATTAGATCTAATACTGCCTATTTTCAGGATCATGCCACCACATTTCCTTAGCATATTTTTTGAATTAAAGAAGCCCGTGCCCACAAATCAGGGGACTATGGGTACAGAGCTGTTTAGAAAACTTTTCAGTATATTCCAATGAATATCAATGAGACTCAAACAGGACCAGGAGCTGGTGTTAGAAGACTTCAATGCACATCAGATTTCTCTGTTTTTACAAGAAAGCAAAGAGCTGATGCAAATTGCAGCAAAATATAGACTAAAGGGGAGAATATATTTATTTCCTTTATTTTCCACTTCTAGCAGTCACACTTAAAAATTATTACACATAAGTATTCTAAGTAGAAGACCCCCAGATTAAGAGGGAAGGGCATTTAAAATTAGATAATCTAACAAAATAGTCCACTTGTTGGATACAAAAATTTACTAGTCTCTCAGCTGTTGTTTTACAAAGATTAGAGATCAAATTTGACATCAATACATTACTGATACTGTCACGCTTCCTGAGGTCTAAGCTTCCCTCTATAAATAGTCTATCAATATTGAAAAATCATGTGTAATGGAAGGAGAGTTGGTTTCAGAGACCTGTTAAGAACCTCCTCACAAGCCAAAGGTGAGAGAGAAGATGAAACTTGTCCTGAACCACAAACCTCCAATGGAGTTGTGCTGCTCAGAATAAAGAAGCAAGATGCAGTCTGTGAAGTGTTGCTATATATTGCTGTTCCTGGAAGAGTAAGAAAGGAAGTGGGGAACTGTGAGAAACATCCAACAATCGTTTTGTTGTTGGTTGTTTCTGTTTCAGTTTGTTGGTTTGGTTTTTTTTGGTGGGGTTTCCCCCCCCCCCCCCCATGGTCCCTGGTAATTTACTCTGAGATTAAGAATGTAATTCTGCATAAAGGCTATTTGGCCTATCTGCTGTCTAACTCCCAAAATGGTCCTTGGCAACAACTGCATACTAATACCTGACCAAAAGTGTATGGCTTTAAACTGTAACTTGAAATTATTAAAACAAAATGCCCTATAAGAGAGCAGGCTAAAAATTATGATTATTGGGGAACTTCACCACAAAGCTTGGTGTTTTTAGAAACTCACATAATAAAAGTTTTGAAGAACTACATAAAGAAACCAATTAAAGGTATCTTTAATAGATAGCAAAAACAGACTAGGATTTTTTTAATATCAGGCTAAATGTAAAAAGTATATATATTTATTAATATGTAAATAGCCAAAATATGTTACAATTCTAGTGACATGGGACATCACCCTCAGGAGATCTAGTTCCACAAATGCCAAAGGTGCAGTTAACTAAGTAGTGTGCGGTTGGGTCTGAAATGCTGGTAGTGAGAGTGTAAAAGCAAAATGGTATGAAAACTACGACTTTCACCTTGTCAGGAGAAAACAAATGCTCATTTATTTAAAATACTGCTGGACTTATTTGTTACACAAAAACCGCATGAATTCTGTTACTTGACCAAGGCAGATTTTTGCATCAGTTTTATTTTAGAGAGCCAATGAAAGGTAAGATCACTTTTCTAAAGTTCCTTTGGAAAACTGGAATCAGCACCAGTGAATAGTGAATATTGACAAAGCTGAGACTCAGTAATGACTTCGGATATGACTTCTTTAGTGACAGTGCTCTGCAAAAGCAAGAGTTCCTTCAGGGTACCTACAAACTGAGACAGGCTTTTATATTAGTTATTGTAAGTGTTGTCTGTCTTCTAGTCACCAAAGACGTGCTGTGCTGTTGAAGAGCACAGCATTGGAAGAAAAGATATTTGTTTCTACTGCATTCAATAGCAGCTGTATTCTACACAATATTCACCGAGTCACCCTTAGAAAAAAGGAACACAGTAGAAAATATCTCAATGTATCTTTTATGCTTTGATTTCTTACTACACAAACGGACGTAACAACAAATAGTGACTTCTGAGAGAGAGAGGAAAAAAAGCCATACTGAGTACCAAACACGATTATACTATGGTAAACGCAAAACCCAATGAAGCTTTAACTAAAAACCATGACTGATGCTTCCAAAATTAGTTTGATTAAAAGAGGATAGCTATTCAACTACTTGCCAGCAATCCAACTCCAAGAAGTAATTCAAAGCAATACTCCTCCATAATGAACCCATTACAGCTTCCCATCATACCTCTAGGAATTCTCATAAACCTCTTACAAATTATATCTGTAAAGAAGCTTTGCGTGTGTTTGTTTAAAAATAGAAATAAGAAGTAATGTCTCTTGAGGGACGATTTATGTGGAATTGACATATTCTTTAGCTTAGTGGGTAACTTTTAGTTGTGCTCACTACTGACCTGAACTTTTCCTTGGCTCCTTGATTCATAGTTTGGTTAAATGAACTGCGTTTTATACCACTATCTGAAACTTAAAACAAAGAAACAAACACACAACAAACTACTCCTGATCATCTCTCTGAGATTGTTTCAAAACTGCTCATTCTTTCCTCATTCACTTGTATTTGTGAGCTGTGTTAGTTTTATGTATGTGAGAAACATGATGGTGACTATTATACCTGGTGAAAGGAGACAGGGTTGTTTCTTCCGATACTAAACTGGAAGCTGATGGAGAATTCCAAATTTGGTTTTATTATCACCTGTTGGTTTATTCAAACTTTAAAAACCTTTTGGTCTCTTTTAGTAACCAGCTGAAAATTCACAGGCCACCTCAAGCAAGCTACAATGTTCCCAGTCTGAGGAGATGAACATACACACTACTGTCAGATCTTTATTTGAAGCTCAAAGGTTGATGTTGACAGCTTTATTTCAAGCAATAGATGGGGGGTGTGTGTGTATAGTGTAAGTTACTAATTTCATTCTTTTGCTGAGCAGAGTTCAGCAGATATTTAGCTTTATGCTCCACTGTTCATCACAGTGCTAGCCAAGCCATCCAAAGCTTCAGACCAACAGAGGCCATATATGTTTTCAAACCTTACAAGATACATCAAATCCATCCACTGAGCCAATCCAGAATTCAGGTTCCCAACTACATGAAACAGAGACTCAGTTACTAACCTGAAATAATTTTCTGCCTGCCTACTATGAATATAGAGGTATAGTAAAGAATAGAGGTTTCCATAACTTGATGTCAAAAAATCTCTTTGCTTCATCAAAACGGTACATTAATACTTTTTTATTTGCTAAGAAATATAACATTCTAATATTAATTTTCTCCTCATAATATTTATTTTACTAATGGAGCCCTAGGACTATAATAAAACACACTGCAAATAGCATGCCTTGAAAAGATTCATCTGAAATGACTGTATGACATTAGAGAGTCAACATAGACTTTTTCAATACAGTTATATTAACAAAGATTATCTCAACATAGAGAGGCTTATCTTTTTGGACTCCTTCTGAGGAATACGCTTTCCCGTAATACGATTTGGGACTTACAGAACTTGGGCCTTATTCTGAAATGCTGTTTATCAGAGCCTGCCATTACAGAAATCAAGTCTACATTAGTGTTTTAGTTTGCTTCAGGAGGTCTGAAGCAAATGTCCCTGTTGTCTCAACTTGCTTTGCTTTTCATCATGAAGTGATTTCAGAGTGTCTGAACGGGATCCCTCCTGGATGAAATGAAAGATGATGTCTGAGAGTGTATCTAATGCTTTCCATCCATTCGTGGACATTCAGCCAGCTGGACCAGACTAGACCTATTCCAGAACAACACATCTGGTCCCCAAAAGTGGATGACACAGACATCAGATCCTCCTCCTTTGATCTAGAGATTAACTTTTATTCTGCCACACTACTTACTAATGGAGACATAAGCACAGGAATCCAGATCAAGTAACTTCCCTTACACCTTGGTTAGGCTTATAGCTCAAGCGTACCTCCACATGGAGTCACACCCTCATTGTATTTACAGTGCCACTGGCATCTCTTTACCAATCTGGCTTTGCTCAGAACCAACATTGTACCAGCTGATAGCATAGACAAAGTCATTCCTCACACTGTGCCACCACCATGCATGCAGCATTAGAATATTTAATTACAAAAAAATATATAAAATCAACTTATGCTTTGTTAGACCTATCACTAGAAATAACACATTTCACAGGAACAAGCACTCTTAGTCATGTGAAACTGTATAATTCCTCCTAGTGAAAAAATATAAACAGATCACTTAAATTTCCATGAATCAGTAATTCTAATTCTTTCAGTGGAAATACTGGTTCCATATTTTTCTCATTTATTTACATATTTGAGTGAATCACAGTATCACATGAATTATGTCAGCTGTCACTTCAAAACAATCCTAGCCTCAGCCTTCCATAAATGTTATGCTAAGCATAACTGCCAACTGAATATTGAACTAGACAGGAATAGATGAGGTGAAATAAAATTTATTTACTGAAATCACTACTAAGAGATTTGGTATTAAAAATCTTGTGATATATATTTACACTACTCCATTCAAAATGAAAATACAACCTATGAATAAAGGTAAAATTGGACTGTTTACTTTAATGCTTCTATCACAGTAATTTACCAAAAATAGACGTAACTATAGGCTAATAAGTTCCTCAGCAAAAAAGTTTACTCACATCTCAACTTCTTAAAAACCATTAAAATCATGAACTTTATTGCTTGCCTTCAATCATAGGACAGTTCAATATGCCAAGTATTTTGCATTGTCTGTCTTCACCCACTTTTTTCCTTGCCTTAAGACAAATGTAAGAAAAAGAAGAAATCTGCAGGTAGATCACCCACCTCTCAATATCATCAGCTGATGCTGTTGATAATGAAGACTATATGAGTAAATGCTATGACATAACATTGAATAATGTTATATGACATTAACATGAATAACAGGCAAGCAACAGATCCTCTTGCCTTACAAATTTATGAAATATGTACAAAAAGACTGAGGACAAAATAAAGTGAATACTGTGATAGTGTCCTGGTTTCGGCTGGGATAGAGTTAATTTTCTTCCTAGTAGCTGATTTAGTGCTGTGTTTTGCATTTAGCATGAGAATAATGTTGATAACACGCTGATGTTTTACTTGTTGCTAAGCAGTGCTTACACTAAATCAAGAACTTTTCAGCTCCCCGTGCTCTGCCAGGTGCACAAGAAGCTGGGAGGGGACACAGCCAGGACAGCTGACCCAAACTGGCCAGAGGCATATTCCATACCATATGACATCATGCTCAGTATATAAACTGTGGGAACTTGGCTAGGAGGCACCGACCGCTGCGTGGGGATGGGATGGGCATCGGTTGGCGGGTGGTGAGCAATTGCATCACTTGTTTTTCCTGGGTTTTGTTTCTCTCTTGCTCTCTCATTGTTTTCCTTTTCATTACTACTCACTTTTACTCTTCTGCTTCTCTCCCCCATCCCACTGGGACAGTGGGGAGGGTGAGCAAGTGGCTGTGTGGTGCTTAGTTGATGACCGGGGCTAAACCATGACAGTTAGTTAGTAATTATACTAATTCCATTTACTTATATTTTTCCAAGTCTAATGAATTGTTTCTATGCAACTGTATCTTTCTCTAGACTATACCTTTCTCAAAACAAAACAAAAAAAATTTTAAGTGCTGATATACAGTATCTCCAGCTCTTGAAGGAGATCTAATTAGCACAGGCTTATCAGCTGATGTAGAGGGCTACATCTATGTTCTTGTAGCTAACTAATTCAGGCTTTCAGACAGTAAAAGCTATACTGAGAAGAATTTTGAAGTTATACACAGTACTAAAATCTAGCCAGGAAAGCACTAAAAACTTCCTGACCAAACATCCTCTTTTACTAAATACCAGCAAGTGGTACTGTCCTCTACTTGGTCCAATGTGTACAAAATCAAGGAGGAGGCAGTATGATCTAGATCTTAGACAACTACTAGGAATATATTTGAAATGTACGATTAAATCAGCAAATTACTGTCCTCCCAGGCAGGGATGGGAAAGCTTCAGCAGTGCTGCATAGCAAGATTGGTAATATTCATCAAGGGAAAAACCATGCCATTTCAAATAGGTTATAATCTCGATTTATACAGGATGTTCAGGACACCCATCTACAGAGACACAATCTGTGCTCTCAGAACAGGCTATGCCTATATTGTTCCATTTTTTTCCCTATAAGGAAAGCTTATTATCCAAGCATTCTGCTGTCTTACTTGACGCAGCTTGGGTTCAGTTAAGAGAATGGGCCAACCAGTATCAAATCAACACACATTATTGTGTGATAATCCTTAGTATTCTTACTATTCTGGAAAATACTAGTACATTTCTTCCTCTAGTTTTATTTTCTATACAAGTTATGGTAAAAGAAGCCCAGGTTCAGAATCCAACACTGAAGGCACTTCTGAAATTGAGCCAGAAACATGGTTTCTAGCTATGATTCAGAAACTGTACCATGGTCCTATTTCTGGAATGGGAGGAAAGCACTCCTGTTGCTGCTATTCCTCCTACTGTTCCCCAGTTTTTTTGGTCACATACACTCAGCTGCAAAAGAAACAGCACCTCTGTTTTAGCCCCAGTGCTTCTGGCAGAAAAAGGAAAGATACTTTCTGACTCTACTTCATTACTTTGCAAAGTAGAATCAGCCACACTCTGAAGAACAGGAATTCTGCTTGAAAAAGATACATTGACTGCTCTGCTTGGTTACTGTTCAGTTTCAACACATGAAAAAATGCTATTATGTGGAAAAAAATAGTTCTGTATGATAAGCAAAAGAAAAATTGCCATGAATGTTGACTTAAGACACGAAGTCTTTAAGCTCTTTCTGTTTTGTTTTATGTATGTATTTTAAGGTCCTGTATTCTTTGCTTACTCTAATCATCATATTTTTTGAGTAAATAACATAATTTACTAAGTCTCTACCACTGAAAAATACTATAGACAGGATCCTTCTATGCTCGATTATTTTTTAACTGTTTTTTGGAAAGCATATGTCTGTGTTTGTGCCTATGTTTAGTTTCATCTGTGGCTTTTGGGGAGAAGGATTAGTTTTCCTGATTTCCACTACTAAATTTATGGCAATTAGACTTAAATTAGAACCATAATGTTTCTCATTTCCTCCTTAAGCAAGGTGTGTTTCCACCCAGAGGAGGATGCAAATGTATCCATAGATCAAAACAGTCAGTTAACATTCAGTCAAGTCACCCTTCCCAGATCACTGCATGCAGAACGGCAGATTCATAAAAACTACCAGACCATTTTATTGACTGGCTGGGAAAAAAAATATCGAAAATGTCAGGCCATGCAGAGCTACTGATTTTTAAGCAGGAAGAGGGGATGTGGTGGCAGTTGGGGCAGCTTTCAGCACTATTCCAGCTAAAACTCAGAAGCTAACCAGAAAAAAGTAGCTTTTCAAAGATACTGCCTGTGTCATGGGTGTGGACAGGATTGCTGGTGGTGAGGACATTGTCTTTCATGAGTTCTGACGGCCACAAATCACAATTCTCTGGCACAACAGAATTATGCAAAAAAATCCTCGTTGAAACAATATTATTTCTCTAGATACTTAAGGCACATTACATGAAATACTTCACAACAACACAGTTCTAGGGCTTTTTATCTGAACACTTAGATGATGTTCTTATTTTCCTGTCAGCCTGAATAATTCTGTTCCATTTTTGGAGTCCAAGTGCCACATTCTCACCAACTTGGTAAAATGATTAAACCTACTACTTGTCAGTATAGCTGCACTGATTAACAAATGCTTACAGTTTTCTCCATTCTACCAAAAAAAAAAAACCCAACAAAAAAAAAAACCCAAAAACCAGCAGTACCAGATTAAACTTCTTGAAAGTTTTTTTGGCGTGACATGTTTTAATGCATAAAATTTTTAAATATTTCTCTTCAAAATTTTATAATTGTTTGAATACAGACCACATCAATATTTTGGGGTACATTTGGATTAATACTGCATTAACATGTCTGTATCTGAGCAGAAAAGCTTTCAGTTTGTTCTTCACAAAACAGGCAATAAAAATACATATCACAGAATAATAATAGTAAATAAGAATAAATAGCACTCACTTGTAATGTAAGACCAGCTTCTATTGCCATTGGTCATTTATTTCTGAGTAAAAGAGCCTGTAAGCATATTCCCCACACTATTCCTCTGAAATTCCTAAATACCAAAATTATATAAAACCCACTTATATGGTTATAAATACTTCCAAACTATTTGCAATGCAAATCACTTTATTATTGTCTCCTGCCTTTGACACTGCCCAGACTTTTTAATGATTTTTTTTTTTTGGCTACAGGGTAAAGCACTGGGCCAGCATTACTACCTTCTGTCACTGTTAACATGTCGGAAGTCTTTAAACACACCTCCCTGTCAGCCTTTCTGTCACTGTTGTTATTTATATTCATTATCATGGCTTGCAAACCTTCTGAAGTCTACAACAACCTACATGATCTGTGCCGCAACTTTTTTCACACAACACCAATTTTCAGTTGACTCCTGTTATGGTTGGCCTTTTAGTGATGTTTACCATTACTGATACAAGTTACTGGCTATGGACTTGCAGCTTCCACAAAGAACATGCCTCTAGTACTTTTCTATGATGTTTGCAAAAAATGTACTGTGACAGTGCATTAAGTGAGAAGAGAAAAATCTTTCAGGCAAAAGTAAGGGAGGAATCCCATGCTTGGCAGAGGGTTGCTGGAAGGAGCTGCCCACATGCTTGGCCAGCTGAAGGGTTCAAGATAAGATCAGATTCCACAGTTCTGTGGACCTGGTGACACAGCATTGAAAGTACACACAAATTTTTGGCCCTATTCTGCATGTTATATACAGTATATTTTCTATATGTGCAATTAAGTCTGCATAGAGTAGGAATAGAGTCATCAAATACACATTTTACAAGAATTTTGTAGTGGTACGAATGATCAGGTCAGATATAAGGCATCTAATAACCCACCCTCATCACCCAGTTTTTTTATAGAACTGGGGGTTTCTGCGTAGAAACTCAAAAGCTATTGTCTTTACTATTAAATTACATTGTATAGCAATATCTGAGGCAACAAAACAGTCAAAACGAAAAGTTATGGCCTACTAAACATAGTATAGCGTGCCCGCCCAAAGCAAAACCTAAGGATAAATGTATGCTAATAAGTGCAATTATAAATTTTAACAAGATACTTTCTCTTACAGGAGAGGCTTTTTGTTTCATTTACTATTTCCATATAAGAAGATACATGAAAGAACAATAGGATTACTGAAACACTAAAACTACAAAACAGTATAAAACAGAAGTTCTGGGTAAGTATTCAGCTCATTTAAACTATTAATATGGCAATTAATAGGCAAATTAGTGAGTGCATCTAGGATTTCTTATAGAATATGCTTTTCTTCATGGCCCTTAAGTTGTCCATAAAAGCAGCTTGATTAGAAAATATTTTTTCAGTGCATTAATGTTTCCCATTTTATAACCAATAGCAAAGTTTAAAATATCCCCTTTTTAACCCAACCTTTTCCACTTGTATCATTACTTTATGCAAATAACCACTAAATACAGTGAAATACAAGACCAACCAGAGAGCAAGGCAACGTTACTACTTGAACTTTGTTGTTTACAATGTTCGTGAAAGATACATGCTCACTGTGGGACTGCTGGCAAACTAATTTATCCATATAGAGTAGCAGAAATACTATCTTTTTATCAAGCTTGAAGACAAAAAGAAATAAAATCACTGCTTTCTGTTATATAGCTGCAGAGATCTGCCAAGGTTGGTATGAGCAAACTGAGATGAAACAGAGATACTGAAATACAAAGCACTGGACTTTGATATTGCCTTGGTTATTGTAAAACTAAACCTTGTTCATAATAGCATTACAACTCCTTCCTTTCATACAGTGTATAACTTCTTTATATGACCTCCTCTCATAACTTTTTTCTACTTTAATTGCTTTAATCAAGCATAGTCTAGGGATCAAAGCTTAAGCTTCTTTTAATTAGGTGGTTCGGCAAATATACTGAATCAAATCACGCTTTTAACATTTGCAGAATTTCAGGACAGATTTCCTGAGCAGAACAGAGGTATTAGGAATTTCATAGCTTCTAGATAGTTGCAGATATCAATGTAATTTTCAAATTCAATACTCCTTCTGAACACTAGGCATCCTGGAAACTAAAGTAGCTAATAAAACACAATGAAGTGGAAGAGAAAGGGGAAATGAAAAAACTCGTTTATCCATCCAGTGTCATTGCAGGTGAAAATATAATTTTAAATGTTGGAATTAGTTGTGGAGAAATTCCTTGTTACTTTCATGTACTAAAAATAAAGTTCATCACGCAAAAAAATCCCTGAATTTGAAAGTTATGGCAGAATTCTAATTTCAAGTAATGCTCACTTACAAAGAGAACACACTTTATAAAGTTGATTTTAAAGCAGACTACTCAAAGCATTTGATGAAGATCCTAATAAATGCTCAAAAACTTGTAGAGATATCCACTAATTATGGTTCTCACCAGCCCAGGTGCTCTGCTAGATACATCTCTGTATAGCCAGTCTGATTCCTTGGCCAGTAGAGGCCAATTTGGTCTTATTTCCGAAGAACATCATTGAAATGATAATAATAAAGGTACAACTTGCACACATGCTTTGTGCTTCTTTCAGTACCATTTCTGTTGCTGAAAGAATGAATATGTTGTGATTTTGAATCAATGGACAATTAATTCAGCTGCTGAATCATTACATCGATGTATAGTTAATTCAGTAGCTTAATCACTCGTTACCCTCCATCAGTCAGAGTCCAGGCCCTCATCTCACAGTTTTTGTATTTGTTCAGTTTTAAACATGCTAGACATTCACTTTCCCAGGATTGTTTTCACACATTCAGGTTAAATACCAGTATATATATTTCAAAGAGCCATTAAGCTGTCCCGTAACTTTGCAAGCTATTTAAATGAAAGAGATTCTCTTTCTCAAAGAGATTACAATGTAACATACAGAAATAATAGAACACGTAAGAAAGCAAAATATGAAAGTAGTTTAAAACAGATCAAAGCAATTACAAGAGTCATATGAAGTCCTTCTCAGCAATTATTACGTTTGTAAACAAAGACTGAATTAACTCAAGAGGGAAAAAGAAGACACCATGAACATGGTGGTCAGATGTTAGGAAGCAAGGAACAACAAAGGAAGCCAAGGCAAGAACTGGAAAGTTGCTTCACAGATCTTTCTTTATATTGCACATATATAAACAAATAAATAGAAAAAATAATTTCAAAGTGGGCAGCACAGGGAAATATAGGCTTTCTTTAGTCAAATTTCTTTAATTTTTCAGGGATTCTTTTAGCACTGTTAACACCAAGCCATTCTAGAACACAAACACAGACTGTCCTGAATTAGCAGCTTTACATTCCGAAGTCATTTAACTCCACATTGCTCATTAAAGTATCCAGAATGCAACAAGAAATTCAGTTATATTTCCCTTTTATTTATTGTCCCCTCTTAAAAATCAGTAGGAAGAAATAATTTTTAAAAGAGAATTTTTTGTATGTGGGATAATGTCTACAGTAATCAGAGAGACTGCTAGTAGCAACAATACATACTGTAAAAAAATTATATACTTCATTGTTAGTGCTTACTTTCATAAAGTACCATATAATAAAATAGTCAATTTGGAACCACAACCAAACAACCTAATTTTAGTGACTTTTTCAATTCGACACACTCAGAAAGAATACCTGACGTCAGGAACTGTGTTTAAGAGCATAGCTACAGGAGGCTGTACAGAATATTTAGATGTCAGTGTGTGAAAAAAGTAGTCCTGCTGTAGAGGAACAGGCCTGGGGCATTCATGTCTCTGAATCACTGCCAGGATCAGCAGATCGTCACTGTTAGGAGGATGCCACTCTTTCTGCACAGCCCTCAACTATCATTTGACATCACTGTAAGAAGGGTAAGACAGTAAAATTAAAAACAATGGATTAAAAGAAGTCAAGAAATGCAGTTATTGGACCCAAAGAATGGGGTACTTGTATTTTGTGAAAGAATTTTGCCATACATTTTATGATCAACTTTTACTTGCCTCAGATTGTTTGCTCGGGTAGTATACACAGGATTTATTACATATTAAAGACATCACTTTACAATAGCATAAAACAACAAAAAAGACAAAATTGTTACACAATTAGGAATGGAAAGGTTATTTAAATCCTAACTGTATCAGAGGCTGAGCTGAAAAAGCTATTGCCACTTTAAGTAGCGGAGTGTTTGAATTGCCCTGCAGGGCTGGAGTGCTCTAAGGAGCAGCTGGGGCAGTGGGGTTGTGGGTTTTTTTTATTATTGTTAAATCTTAGTGTAGGAATACATAGTTTTCCAGAGCTAAGGCACTGAAGATTTCTTTTAATTAAATGCTACTGAAAGATGGTTGTAATTAGACTGATTTCCACTTTAGATTTAGAGCATATATTAAATTCTTACCTTTAGCTAAGCACACAAGCTTATTTACCTGAGTGAGGCAAAACCTGGCTTATAACTGAGAACCTTAATAATCCTGACAATAGATTCTGCTGTTCTATGTGATTACTATCCACATGAATCAAATTAAGCGTCAGCTAGGAAGAAACTACATTCAGGATTAATATAAAAACAATCCAGAAGACACAACTTACAAAGTTTTAAAAATATTTTTTTGTATAATATGACTTTGGAATTTCTGATAATGCCAGCACAATGCTTATCTGAACTAAACAGAAAGACAGTGTGGTCCATCTAAGGAACTATAAATCTAATGATTTGTAAGATGATAATATTATTGGGAAAAACAATCAATAGCAAAATCATTGTGAACGCAATTTTGTTTGTTTAGGAACAATTTACATGCTGATTCTTTTAAGGCAGCAAACTTACTGTGATGATATTGATTTCTTACATATTTTCTCCTACCAATACAAAACTAATTAACACATAAGCTTCTTAACCTATTAGCTACTCTTACTCAAAGTTTACCTATTGTTTAAGTACCAAGAAAAATCCTTTCAGTTTTATTAAAGTTCACTTACCTGAAAAGTATAAAACCGGGTCCCATTAGGAGGATGCACTTTAGGAGAGGCAGAGACAGCGTTCATATCCGAGAATATCATTTCTGGTCACACACACAATACAATCCACAGAGAGCTACAGATGCAGAGTAGAGCGCTAAGCTCGGAGATAAATCCTGTCATACATTTAGGGAGGCAATCGTACAAAATGCAGTCTGCCCCATCCGTTCAGACGTACAGTGACAGCACTTTGAATTCCCCACTCCTACATCTGTGAGCTAAACTGTAAGGTCATTCCTCCCTGACCTCTGGCTCAACTAGCCCTTTAAAATATGCACAATGAATAAAAAGTAGAAATGCCGAAGAAAAGAGAGCTAGAACCTACAGTACATGGAGCTTGTGCAGAATCTGGCAATGCTTTGGACCTGCCCATCTGTTCTCAACGATAATCACCTCCCTCCACCACAGCCTTGCAAAGTGATTATGCTAAGCATCCCAGTTAACCAATAACACACAGTTTCATTTCAAGCAAGCACGCACAGTGAAAAACAGAGGACCTCTTCTGACTAACCTGAAGCATGCCTTGTGTTCAGTTTATAGCTGTATTTGATAACAATGATAATTTTATCATTGCAGTTGCTGACAGCTATGTTAACACATACCAACTTGCTTTAAATAACACGAAGGTGGGGTTTTTTTTGTTTTGACTGTCTTGCCTAGATAAAAGAAACAGTGTACCGCTCTTCAAATTAACATTTTTTGTATTTCTTCATTTTTGGGTGCTACTACAGACTGCAAATAGTGAGAAATAAATATTTTTGATACTGTTCACAGAGCTACAGTCAGTTTAAATATAACACATGTTACAAGCCTCTCTTTTCTCTTTCAATTCTTTTTTCTCATCCTCTCTCTGAATCTCTCTTTAGGAAAGGTTTACCTGATATTTCTAAGCATAAGGTTGAAATTTATTCTGAGTCTTCTCGTGCTTCGCAAAGCTATAGACCTACAGCTTAGCTCATTAGCTATACACAATATCTTTAAAAGTTACTTTTTAAGGTAAATAACACTTGTGAACACCTGCACTGAACATCCAAAAAGTATTGTCTTTTTTCTTCACACACAGATCATTTGAACATTAAAGAAATTAATATTCAAAGACCTTGACACCTTTTAGCAACAAAAAATAAGTGTTCCATTTACAAAAATTGAAAAGTAGGGTTTCAGTAAAGAGTAAAAAAATGTAAAATGGTTGGAAAACGAACTTTACATGTTCTGTCAAGCACTTTGTATTTTATTCATAAGGTTTAAAAGAGAGACAGAGAAACCACTTAAGAAGTGGTACTTGTCAAAAATCTAAAAGCCTGGTGAGTTGCCAGGCTGCCTCTGTTTGTTTTATCGTAATGCTTTTAGCAACTGAAGACAATACAGCTTCTAAAGTAAAATGACTACAAAAGGAGTTGGGATAGATACAGGGATGTCTGTTTAAATGTGTATGCAGTGTGGCGCATACCACAATAATCATATTTTTTAAGCCCAAGAGAAAAAAATCTTCTTAGATCTAGTCATGTCTCACAATTTCTTACAATTACCTTGATATTGCTTCTATAACATTTACTGAATCAAAGCAGAACTACTGTCTGGAATATATTCTTGAGACCTAGATTTCAGATTATGGATTATTTTCCCTTCTTTGAGTTCTCTTCCAGAAGATCTAGACGCTGGTATTAGCAAAGGGGTCCCTCAACTGGTCAAAGGAAAGATACCAGATTGTTGGTAATCTGAGTATAGAACCTTTTATTTTGAGCTAATACTTTCTCCTTTACTTTACCTACCTACCAAACATGCGCTATTTCCCCGCAGTGCAGTGAGTAAAGTTTCTTTTACGGACACTTAAGATCGTTTGCCCTGAAAGATGACAGAAATTTACCTCTTAGTTTCCTCACCACATGCAGAATTCATGTGCAAAATCCCACGTACATTTCTCCAGTAGACAATTACTTTCTCTACTAAATAACTGTACCTAACTAATAGTTTGAACTTCTCTTGCTCCAACTTTCACAACTTTTTAATCCTCGTTTCTACCAGGGATATAGGGAAATCAGTTCCTCTTTGCTTTTCAAAATACTGCTCCAAATCTCTTCTCTGTTGTTTTGGCTTTCCTGCTTAGGTGAAGTAATTGGCACTTAAAAAACCACCACCACCACCACCACCACCACAAAAACCCAGCAACTCGCCCCCTCCCCACATTTAAGTTCCAATAAACACATCTCCCTAGTTAATCAGTATAGGTCTGGAGAGAAGGCATGGCATTGTAATTGTTGTTCGATCTCTCCACTAACTTTTACCTCCTGTGAAAATACTCCCAGTAATGAGTATGAATTTTCTTTTAGCTCACTGTGAAACAGGTTAACACCGTGTTCTTGCAGGATCCTCATGGACTCAGAATCTAATTTTGATGTAACACTCAAACAGCTTGAAAATATTTGCATTAAGCAGTGTTTTTCTGAAAAACACAAAACCAGCCTCTTCTCGGGAATTGGTCAGAGTAAAGGTAAATTCAGTAAGTATGAACTGATGCATGGCAGAATGCGTGTTCACAATTACAGAGAGAGAAAGTCACATCTCAGAAATGCCAGCAACCCCAAAGCTGGGATTCAGCTCTCTCTTCGGAACAAGGAGCTGAAACCAGGTCTCCCATGCCTAATTGAATGCCACAACCACTAAGCTGGGTATCAAGCAACACAGCCCGAAAGCGAGCAGAAAGTGGAACAGAACAGAAGAAATTAAATAGACTCAACAGGACAAATGGAGAAATAGACCTACAGACCATGACTACAGCTCTCTGGTAGAAGTGCTCACAAAGGACGTAATTCCAATTGAAATACTTGCTCCACAGAGTCTTCCAATGAATGGCTTAATTATTCCATGAAATTAGAGTTGTAGTGTAGGAAAAAAAGATCGCCTATATGAAAAGGAAATAAATCATACATGTTTAAAAGTATGAGACGGGTCAATGCTCATGAGATGGCTTTAGTTCCAATTACTTTTGAATGTGTGTGTTACCAAGCTCTGAATTTATATCATATGTGTTATGTTGTCTTTGCATTTTAATTAGATGCCCCTCTCCAAAACTTTCAGTGTGGTATAATTCTTTTTTAAAAAACTAGTGTTCTTTTTTGATGTGTAGCCTATTGTTTTTTTATAGTAGATAAAAAATTGTAGAAATACGTTGATATACGTAGATATGTAGGTATACAGATATGTATTTAAAAAACAGTAAGTTACACATTAAAAAAAGAAGGGGAAAAAATATAATATATATATAATCAGAACACTATGTGAAGTACTTTGAAAATGCAGGGACACTAATACAAAAACTTGTATCTCTGACTGCAGAGACATGATGCACTTTCTTAAATTGACAAACACTTATATTTTTAATATGCTAATGCTTGTGTGATATAGTTTCTCTTCAGAATACGTAGTGCAATAGAAACACAGATGTTTTGAGTTAAGATTTAAATCACCAGGTCCTATTAAATTAGGTGAGTAATTACCCAGAAACATGGACTTTATATCACATACTGTTCTCATTTCTGCCTCTATCAGGGAAAACCATGTTAAAGAAAAATGACTTCCTCCAGGAGCAATGAGAGTGTGTGATTTTCAGAACATTAGAGGGCTTTCACATTAAACCCAGATGACATCACTTTTAATGCACAGACTCACAGAAACACTACCAAGCTTCCAAAATCTACAATACTGTACTTGAACTGATGTTTCTTTTATATCTGCTGTTGTAGACATTCATATAGAGGGAGCATCATATGATACATTACTGATTTGGCTAAAATTCTCTGAATTTGCTTTAAACTGAAAACTGTTAATATTTAAAGAGTTCTGACCTCCAGCTGTTAATGGCTGAATATATGTTAAACCTTTACCACAGTTCAGACAAAAGATATTCAAATTGCATATCAAATCGCAAGGAATATCTTCATAAAGTCAGACATCACATCTAATTGTTCTCCATATCCAAATTAATTTACAGTTCCTTTTTAGCTCATTTAATGAAGTTCTACATCAAAAGTATTTCCATTTTTTCCATCAAAAAAGCAACACAAAAACATATTATTCAACAAATGAGTATACTTTAAAGAATGTATAAAACTCATACACATGAAGTTTCAGAAGCTAACCTTTCCCAGCTGGTATAGCTTCCAGAAAGCAAAATGGGAAGGAGAATTAAGGAAAATGAAACATAGTACAAGGAAGTTTTTGCTCCCTTTCAGCCTTCTGGCACAAACCAAAAATCCTTCTAGAATGGAAGACTTGCAGAAGTAGATCAGCTTATCTTATTGATCAGTAAAGACTGTTATTCATCCTGTTCCTGTAATTAAGAGCTGATTATCAACATTTTCCACCATTGCTCTTTGTTGCTTTGTATCTTGAATATACAAATACCAATGCTTGTAAAGGGAAGCACGTCTTAAAAGAGCAAGTGCTGGTACTAAGTCAGTATGCACCTATGAGCACTATTTTAACCTCAAACATAAAGATTTGTGTAACCTATGAAGACAAGTACATTGCAGAACAAAACATCTGTTAGCTGTATAAACTGTATGCCAGCAATACTAATGGATAAAACATATCCCAACAGGTGTATTCTGTACAATGGCTTCCCTTTCAAGCACAAGAACAACAACTGAAGCTTTCAGAGGAAATGCAAATATGATTGTAGTTCCTTTTTGAAGTGCCCTTGCTTTGTTGTATATACTGGGAGATGTTAACAAGTAGTGCAATTATTTTGAAAAAACAGAGACAACTTCAACTAATCAACTTCAAACTTTCCTAACCATTTCCCTTTTAAATGGCAAACTTCAGAATTAATTTTTCTAACACTAACTATCTCTGTACTATGAAAGGTCAATAAAATTAAAATCACCAATGCAGTATCTAAGTGAGTTTATGAATACAGGAGCTAATCCAGAATACACTTCCCACAACCCATCAAGTATGCCATCCATAATCAACAATCATCAAATGCAATCACAATGCAAAGAAGTCCAAAAGACACAATGCCTGACTTTGCAATTTGTTTGCTTGGGCAGAAGCAAAATTTCCCTTCCTTTTGTACATTCTGGACAGGTAATTGTTGACCACAGCTCGGACTCTTGTGTAGCAGCAACCTACAATATTCTGGTCATCACAGGTGTGAGAAATTAATTCTCACACTCTCAAGACTTACTGATTAAGTAGTTCTATACCTGACTCTCTTTCTGCTTGGCTCAGCAAAGCTGGGATGAAATACCCAAAGTACCATTCTGTTTTTCTTGAAACACTTAAACTCTTCAGCACTGGATCTGTCTTTCCTCTGTATAACTTGACCATCAGTAAATCAAGATTGTACACAGAGGCTTATTAGGTAACTGAAACAAACCTGATATAAACACTGTTTTTATCTATTTTTAAGTTATGTGTTGCTGACAGTGACTCACTGATTCAATCTAAAAAAGAAACTGAATGAAGACATAATGCTTGAATATACAGAAGTGTTCTGGACGTTGAGCATAATGTGAGGGTTAAAGGAGGCAAGGATGGCAGAGTTGCAAAAATGTGTAATGAAACAAAACAACAAAAAATCACGGGAAGATTTATCTCTGTTCCAGTTGTACCTTACCTGATTTGAAAAGATACATACTTTTATTTTTCTGCGTGACTTTTGGGCTTCAACTGCTAAAAGCACAGATACTAAGCTATATTTAGTACACAACCTGTGTCCTCTGCAATTCATTTCTGATGCCAGGAATGACTGCATTTCTGTTTTGTGGCATAGCTACATATTTCATTAAAATGTCTACAGGCTCTTTGGAATTAAAGATACTTTTTAATGTAGAATCATAGCAGTGACAGCATTTATGAGTATTTTTAATAAAATTCCAGTCAAATCTAACATTAACTCTTGATGAGTCAAGACCAAAAACTCCAAAATAATGTGATCCCAGATGGTAGCAAAGAAATAATGAAAACAGTCAGCTTGTTATTTCACCCTGCGTCATATCACTTAGGTATCACTTTCATTATTTACATCCTTTAAGCTGTTTATATTGTAACTTTACACGCAGTGGTATCACTGTACTTGGCAAAATAAGAGTAATTTTGTACCAGAAAATGTAGAATCTAAACCACATAAATTACTGCAAAGGATCACAGTACACTAAGGATGAGAGAAATTATGAAAAAACATAAGAGATGATAATCATTGCCATGCATCATCCTCAGCAGAGAGCCTTTTTCTTTTTAAGTGAACATCTTACATTATGTGCCTTATCATGAGGTTAAAAATAGGATGAGGGCTTATGATGGAAAAACAAAAGAATATACAAATTTGAGATAATGTGTTCAAGCACTACAACTTAGCACAGCTCACTTACGAATAGATACCATCTCTAACCTGTGTCTCCTCCCTTCAAAAATATTTTTTCTTCCTAACCATATTATTGTATTCATTTCCATTCTGTTCATTTTATACCGATTCTGAAGTCTTTACATACAAATAGACTGAGATGTAGTCTGTTCCACAAGTATAAAAACTATTCAGAGAGTAAACTACTAATGAAAACGAGTAGTAGAATTATATCTAGAAGATAAAGGCTGTCAGGAAAGCTTGTGCCAAGGCAATTGTCTTTGTCATTTATGTCTATTTGTGCTCCATCTGGAAAATATCTTTTGTCTTAATGAGTGATGCAAGTTGCCAAACTGGTCCTTTGAGTAAGAACTTAAAGAACTGAATCAAAAGCTAAAATTCACAACTGATTAGTCCCATATTTTACATGAGAACTGGAAATACTCCCTTGAGTAACGATTGTGGACTTCAATAGGCCTTTACAAAAGAAGGTCTGTTTGTTTTCTTGCTCGATTAAAATTTCATAATTTTTCCATGGTGTCAGTGAACACATTTCTGAATGAAATGAACATAAACTGGAGAAACACGAATAACTAGAATAAAGCCCATAAAACTGCATAATCATGGCTTCTTTCACATGGTACAAGAATTATAATATTACTGTTGTAATGTTCTAATAAAATTCCCCAAACTAGATTTACCCGAGTAGCTTTTCTGTCCTGAAGCTAACTAGAATGATTCTGAATGGGATTACAACCCTTGGAATTGGAATCTGCTAAAGGGCTGTTAAAGGGAACAATATTTACAGTCATACTTCCAAAAGCAGTAATTAATTAGGTTGTTCAATTGAAGACATCTTTCATCTAATTTTCAAGGATGCTCAGTCTTTGAATAGCCTCTCTAAGTCACTTCTGATGATGCCGTAATACACCACGGTGAGCATCAGGCCTCACTGTTGTGGATGGAAGAGGCCAGGCACTTGGAGTGACTGAGCAAGTTTGAAAATGTCAGATGCGGTGCTCCAACCCTACTCACAAAATGTAGTCTTCTACAGACAATGCAAAATCAATCAAGCAACCAAACCTTCTAACACCTTTTTTTTAAGTACATACCACAAATCAGTAATAACGTATTAGCTTGAAAAGACTTCAGACTTTGCTACAGCGCACATCTCTTCATTGTCGTGCATACAGCCTTATAAAGATAAGCGGTCATGGTAGAAAGCAGAAACAGTGTCTCTTCTAAAGACGTATCCTATTTCTTCTGCACTTGTCCTTAACCTCTTGATGCCATTTTCCCTTTCAAAAGTGCAGCGGGAGTGTTTGTGTTCTGATACTGTCTAAAATAATCTTTCCGACACTGAGAAGATATGGGATTATAAAACAATACAGTCAATACTGTCCTGAGGGCAAATGGCTGTTCCAGCTCTTGACTCAGCAGACTTTCATTTCCCCTTACCAGCTATTATAAAAATATAGAACGAACCAGCAACCCCATACCTATTAAGTAGAAGCAAACGTTGCATTTTTCTGGGAAAAAAAATTATGATATACAAATACAGTTGAAAGATACTTTTCCAGCGCTAGAAAATGTGAATTCAAATAAAACTAAATATTTTGTATTTCCTTTGTAATTCAGACTTGGGAAATCATAGAATATGCTGTGCTGATTAATGCTGATTTAATGTTGACTTTCAATTATCGGATTCATCTTTTTGAAAATTCTGAAAGTTAAAAGACAACACTGTAAAACCACCATTTTCCTAACCTTTGGGCAGACTGGCTTCAAAACATGCTAAATCCCAGAAAAGGACTTTCTAAGTTTTAATCTTCACAATAGTCACCTTTATTCTTCATTAGAAACATTCAGGGCAAAAAAAAGTAGGCTAGCATATTAAGTAAGACAGTATTTGTAGGACATAGGAAAAACAAAAGTATTTTTAATTTCCTTTCTCCATTCAGTCTGGATGACATAAAAAGGGAAAAAAAGATTCCCTTCAATATTCATGCAAGTGACTAAGCAATATTATTCACGATTTATCTTGCCTTGCATCTAAAAAGTGCTATAAACTTATAATCAGTGTAATACATATGTTGTTTACATTCTTATGGCTTAATCTATATCTCTAGCTAGAAAATCAAGATGAAGATGGACAAATAATTAACAAATATGTGTGCCAATATTAACTGAAGAAAGAACTGTCATTTTTAAAGATCATGGTCTAGAAACATACACTGGGACTGGACAGTCAGGAAAAATAGCTACTTGACAAAAGCATAAAAATGTAGTTAAACCTAAATTAAACACTGTGATACTGACACGGTACTGCTCTCATCTTTAAACAAAAATCTCGTCCTTTCTGCATGGTGGCAGACGTCTACTGCCTGGTGTTCCACACTCATAGCTCATTTCAGAAACGCTGAAAGCTTAGTGGTAGGACTATAAAGATACTAGATTAAAAGAGCATTATTCACAGACAGAGAGCCTCAGGTGGAGAGATACCAGGTAGGATGCTGAGAATTATGTGGCTGCTATTCAGCAAGGACTCCATCCCCACATCGAAAGCTCCTTGCCAATGTATGTAAGGTAGCTTTTCCATTTCTTTCTTTCAAGGAAGCAATGGCAGGAATGAACATCAGCATCTTCTGGTGGGCTTTATTTGCAGTGTAAGTGCCAGCGTCTCTATGCGTTACCACAGGCTCCCTTTAAAGTCAATAAAGACAGGCACTTTCAAGGGGCATTGCTTCTGACCTATTTTAGATGTCTATTTTAGTTTGAGATGAATCACACCACAGAGGTGGGAGGCAGTAAAGACAGAAATGCCTACGCCATAGATGTCTGAAGTTAGGTGCAGTGAATCCTACCCTGGGAGTCTGAACTGAATGTTAAACAAGTCATCAGAATATGACAAGAAAATATAACCAAGGACAACCCCCACCACCACTTATTAAGTACACCTGAGGGAAATTTACTATTAGAAATAACTATTCCTATAACTATGTGAAAGAAAAACAAATTCACACAAACCTGAAAATGGCTTTTCGTACTTTCCTAAAACAATGATGTGAAAAGCAACATCCGCAAAAACAAATTCACAGTCACATCCAGATTCAGTCTGCTGTTACAATCACATGCAAGAGTAACATCCCAGAGTAAGATATGGAACATTATGGAGCATGGCAAAATTAACTGCAAAATCACACGCGTTTTATAAATGGAGATACTGTGGCACAAACAAGTTAAATCACATCTACAAGGTTAAATAACATAGCAAACTCAGGCCAGGCAGTTCCTAATTCTTAGTACTATATTTGTGCTTATTTCATGTTCACTGCAGCATGAACATGTCTCTTATGTATATTAAATGGATACAATATACGTTTATTATGATTCAAAGCTCAGAATTTTGTTTAAAAGGTCGTCTAGTATCAAGCAGCTTTAAATTTTTGTAAGTTTCAAGTAGAGGTAATTTTAATTACTATGTGGTGGCATAGGAAATTCTTAAAATATTGTAGAGCACCGGATATATAATGAACTTAACTATGGCTGATAGAATAGTAAGATCACAGTATTTGTCATGTGTAGAAAATTTTCCTAATTGAAGTGCATTAGGAAGAATTTTAATTTGGAAAAAAAAATAAAAATGGCACAAGCCAACCACAGATTTAACCTGCATTATCCATTAAAAGCTTAGTACTTTCCTGAGTCTGACTTAGTACACATTCTCAGCAAAACCTTATGGGAAAGATACCTATAGAATAATTATACACAGAATATAATTTGTTTGATTTCAGTTTTACATTTTTCATCTTTCAGATTCACCCACTGGCCTCTATTGTTAAGAAAATGAACAGATACATTTGGTGTAGCTCCTCTATAACAGTTACATTTTACATAAGTATGCCATGGTTTATTTCTCCTTTAACAGAACGGTGCTAATCCTGACAGCCTCTCTTCGCTTAAAAATTCCTTCTTAGTCCTAATTATTTTCACTATCTGTCTCTACATCTCCAGATAGCAGCTTACCGTTACAGAATATATCTTGCTCCTTCTCTGCACATCCAGATGGAAATCAAAATGAAACATTTTATCTTACTCCTACTCCCGTCCATTTACCAAGACTTCAAACCTTCTAGTTGGCGCATGGAAAATGGCACTGAAATTGCAGTTAACTGTGGTTTGCTAAGACTGAACAACATAAACAGGTGGCATATGAACCAATTTAGACAAGCACAAACACAAATTGTAACTCAAACCTTTCGGACACTGACCAAGAAAGAAATTTCATTAAACAGCAGAACAATTTTTTATATTTGCACTCTCTGTTCAGCTGAAAAAACTAAGATGACCATGGATGTGGTTTGACAGACAAGCAAGATAGAACAGTTGGGAAAATAAATCACAGATGAGGCAACAGTTTAAATAAAACTTGTGATTTTATTTTTTAAAAATTTCAAATGACTCATTCATGATTATCTCCCCATATTTTTCCATTACATACACTCCACCTCATAATATCTATACAGATGAACTTGGTTTCTGTTCAAGCTAAACAAGATATTTTATTGCTTTGTATGTCTTTGAACTGTTCACATGTTAAATTAACCAGTGAACTCTTTATTTGCTTTACAAAAGCCTTGAAAAATTATTCTTAATTTCTGCAATTTCATTTTTGCGATTAATGCATCTACAAGGTAAAATGATAAACAGCTATTATAGAATAAAATGCCCATTGTGGAACACTGCATGCTATAGTCAGATTTAAAAATGACATGTTAGATCTAGCTCCATGGTTAAAAATCATCCCTTTTCATGAGGGCTAAAAATAAGCTTTTACTATTATCAGTAACTTTCAACAAGCACAAATCTGTTTCACGGATACCCTTTCACAGACTGTTTTTCAGCTCAGTTGTTTCATGTTTCAGTTTAGACAAAGTTAATCCTCCTAAGCAACCCCATACCAAACATCACAGTTTCACTCTTACTGCTCATCTCCGGAGTTGCTGTCTGAGTTGCTGGAGATATTAATGGGGCAAGAAAGAGGCAGGCGTAATCTGTCAAAGCTGAAACTGTAGAGGTAGCAGAGTTGGCATGGAGGCTGTGACACCATGAGAGGGGAAAGGAAAGCTATATTTTTAGGAGTAAACTAAGTGTGCTTGGGAAAGTTCCCAATCATTTTGGCCAACTGGCACAGAAGAGTACATAAATATGCTCGTCAACACTGAAGTGTCCAAAGACGTTGCATGCAAACTGCTTATTGGGAATAGCCCCTGCAACAGTTCTACTCCCACACCATACTTAGAAATTGCCTGGAAAAAGTGGAAATTAGTGTGAATGAAAACTGTGCCAGGGTCTGGGCCAATAGATAGTGCTACAGATGATTATTGTGTTTGACCATCCAGGAACCCAGTACTGTTTGATTTACTAGCATACAAACATGCCAGGTCATTCCAGAAGGTTTAAAGTTATGGTACATAATAAAAGATTTCATGCATTTCCAGTCTTGCTGTTGAAAATAATTTGGTGTTTAGGGCAATATTTAAAGAAAAGATATGAACAATCAATATTAATCATCTATTTCTAAAACTTCAATCAAGATAAATCCTACTGGATGCAGTGTAGTAGTTGTGTTTTTGACTGAAGAATACAACATTGTATTCTTCACTGGGGAGAGAATGCAGATTGGTACCACATAGATGATGGATACCCTTAATTCATTTCATTCAGTTGTCCCTAGCTGTTGATGTTAACCAGCATGTGCTCTGCCCGTACTGTCTATAGAAGATCACTGATTCCTGGCAACTGTGCTGCCAAGTCTTCAAAGGCTCTTTATATGCAAGTCATCTAGAACAAACCTGGCACAAGTTATATTATCTAGACATATTGCAGTAATACCTCCTGAATACAGAATGCACGTAGTCTG
The DNA here is from genome assembly GCF_963921805.1 of Phalacrocorax carbo. Taxonomy (NCBI): domain Eukaryota; kingdom Metazoa; phylum Chordata; class Aves; order Suliformes; family Phalacrocoracidae; genus Phalacrocorax; species Phalacrocorax carbo. The sequence continues at coordinate 45,220,442 of NC_087513.1, forward strand.
AAATAAAGTCTGGGAAAATGAGGAGAGGTAAGTTGTCAAAACTTTACAATTTTTGATATGCTTATCCACGTAGAATATTTGGAAGACTCTCTCCACAGTTAATAATGAAAGAGCGTGTGAAAGGTGACTCAAGATTCAGGCACAAGTTTACCACAAGCAGCAAATGAGGAGAAACACACACAGAAGTCTCAAACTAAAGCACAAAGCACATAATGTGTACAGCACAGTTAAAAACCACATGGGAAAAACAACAGAAATACAAAAAATGCAAAGGGACAAAACCCAACAGACAGGCAGGAGGTAAAAAACCCAACAAACCAAAAGAATATAATGCAAGTTATATGGGAGCTGTCAAGAGCATAAAGAATATCTCATATTTCAAGGAAATGCTTAGAAATTAATATATCCCACTAATCTTCAAAAATGAGAAGATAAAGCTGGAAAGGATACAAAGTAAAAAGATAATAGAAGATTTTTTTCCTGTTAAAGGGAAATCCTGTTTGCAAAGCACCCACAAGAAAAGCCAAGTGTAAAAAGATACAAACAAAATATTACACAAGGTTTACATGTGTCTTGCAATCAGATGTCAGAACTGAGGTGAATACAGTTAATGATACAGAAATAGAATTGGCCAAAAGAAGTATATATCTTAAAATTATCACTAAGTTATATGCTACTTTCAGTCCTAAAATAGGAGGACAGTAGTTCAGTGTGGAAAATAACTGATCTTGGAGAATGTTCAACTTCTTCAATGTAAATTACACATAATTTATATAACAATGTGCATGGTCTAGACAAGAGTGATCATGCCATAAGCAGACATTCCTAGGGAAGCGCACGTCTTAGCAATAAAAAGAAGAAGATGACAAACCTGTTTAAACATGAGAAGAACATGCTAAAATTGAAAAAGGGGGGAGAAAAACCTATTCCATGATAGTTGCATAAGGTACTAAAGAAATGGCTGAAAAATGTGTCAGTGGAAGACAACATTTTGTTCATGTAATAACCAAGCGAAAGCGCAACATAGCAGATTTGTTGGGCTGGTGGTGGTGGTGTTTTGTTTTATTTTTAAGGTGCTGTGCTCAGTTTTAAAACATTTGACCTTGAATTTTCTTGAAATAGAGAAGCCAAATTCCTATATGTGATCAAAATGTTTCACATCTTTTCTCAGGCTAAGAAGGTGAAAGATGTTCCTATTCAAGGGATCCTTTGATAACACTAAGTCTTTCAGAATATGTTTGGCTCAAGAAATATCACTTTTTGCAGCATCCTAGACTGTGGAAATAGCCCTGCAGAAGCAAAAGCCTACCTTAATCCTTGGGAAATGCATGCATAGTGAACAAGTGTACATATGAAATATGATGAAACATTTGAATTCCAAGTTTTGCTATCCTGTTCCATAAAAGATTCCATATAGAATCACAGAATCATTTAGATTTGAAAAAAACCCTTAAGACTGAATCCAACTGTCAGCCTAACACTGCCAAGACCACCGCAAAGCCATGTCCCTAAGTGCCATGTCTATATGTCTTTTAAATACCTTCGGGGATGGTGACTCAACCACTTCTTTGAGCAGCCTGTTCCAATATTTGATAACCCTTTAGGTGAAGAAATTTTTCCTAATATCCAATCTAAACCGCCCCTGATGCAGCCTGAGGCCATTTCCTCTCGTCCTGTCACTTGTTACTAGGGAGAAGAGACCAACACCTACCTCCCCACAGCCTCCTTTCAGGTAGTTATAGAGAGCAGTAAGGTCTCCCCTCAGCCTTCTTTTTTTCCAGGCTAAACAACCCCAGTTCCCTCAGACGCTCCTCAAAACACTTGCTCTCCAGACCCTTCACCAGCTTCGTTGCCCTTCTCTGGACACACTCCAGCACCTCGATGTCCTTCTTGTACTGAGGGGCCCAAAACTGACACAATATTTGAGGTGCGGCCTCACCAGTGCCGAGTACAGGGGCTCGATCACTGCCCTGCTCCTGCTGGCCACACTATTCCTGATACAATCCAGGATGCCATTGGCCTTCTTGGCCACCTGGGCACACTGCTGGCTCATGTTCAGCCGTCTGTCAACCAACACCCCCAGGCCCTTCTCTGCCAGGCAGCTCTCCAGCCACTCTTGCCCAAGCCTGTAGCGTTGCCTGGTGTTGTTGTGACCCAAGCGCAGGACCTGGTTCTGAGCCTTGTTGAACCTCATACAGTTGGCCTCAGTCCATTGATACAGCCTGTCCATGTTTTCCTTCTGATAATTTTTATCCTTTTATGTGTTCTATTCTAAGCATTAAATCCATGTGGTATGGAGGTGTTTCTTATCTAATGGAAATAAGAAAGCAGTAGTTGCATAGTACTTTTAGGGTGGCTCGTTTTCTTGATTTGCCAGGACAGATCTTCATGACAAATTTCTAAACTGAATATATTTTCAGACTTCTTTTATATTTCCTAAAATTCAGGATAATGAACTACTACTCTGGACAATGAAACTCTTCATGGTCTGACATATTTTATTTTCTCCTGACAGGGTTCTAAAAGTATTTTCAACATTCTGATGTTGCTCTCTGAATAAGAATATACCCAATTCCTTAAGACTTGGCCTTACAATTAACTTAGTCTTGCTAATACCCATCCAGAAAATTCTGTATTTCTCTATATTAGCATTGCATCCTAAGTCTTTTGTGCAACTTGAGATGAGGTTGTTTTTTACTTTCCAATATATATCAGTAATTCAGACTGAGTGACACTGGTGAATTGCAGCTAAAAGCATCAGTTAATTTTGCATTCAACATGAAGTATATTACAAAACTCTTTTCAGCTAATTCAGTATTATATGACCAAAGAAATTTTGCCATTCTTACTGGGAGTGCTTGAGACCTTAGATGGTGTCAAGAGTTAAGAACAGAGACCATGTGTCAAGACCAGCTCTTGACTGTCTCTTAAGATTTATATTTATGTGACTTGACCAAAATAACACGAGTAGTCTGTAGCAGAGGCAGCACGGCATGCTTCAGAGAAGCATTCAACTGCTTTAGCCAGAAGGCAGGCTGCTGCTTCTTCTGCTCTCTTGCCACACTCCAGCACCTTAATAGCTGTAATCAGTGGCACAGCAGAGTCCAAAGGACAACATACTCCTTCACTGAGTGTTCCTGATTTAAACACCAGAGTACAGATCATATTGAATCTTGCAGACAGAAGTACCGCATAAAACTGTGGGCACCTCTGCTCTAAAAGTGGAGGTTTCTTTAACTTTTTTTCTTCAGTCTGCTGTTTCACAAATGATGTCACCCTTCAGCAATATGCAGCTACAAGCAGCTGACTCTGGAGAAGCAATTTTTAATTAACACCTGTTTCCCCCACCCTTTTGTTTCAGTTAATTATTGCCAGAAGGTGTTGCTAACCACAGGCCCTTTACAAAACATGCTGAGCATCCTCATATCCTATCACCTTCCACAGAAATGACGGGTGCTCAGCATCTATGGTAAGTGAGAAGACATAGATATTTCTCCAGCAGCTGAGCTGTTCTAAATGAAAAGCATTCACTGAAAAGTTCTTATTTTTTAATCAGTTCTTCAGTAAAAGAAATTACTTCCAGTAGTGAATAATATTGCCCTAAAAATCTAGAAGTACAGAAGAAAAAGTTCTGCATCAGTTATAACAGTAAATAACTTTTGACTGGATGTTCATGAAATTCTGTGATTTAACAGTTTTCAGTGTTTCCTAAATAAACTCTTAAACTGTAATATATATATGCATATAATTTACTTTGTGATTGGTTGGGGGTTTAGGACCTAAGTTTGAGCTAGGATCAAATGGCTAAATCCAGGGCATTGAATGTTTCTGCTCATTCATCCATTTAAGAACAGAGTGATTAACTATAACATCTTTAAAAATGCTGCTGTCAAAACTATGCAGGACTTTTTCCATCAGGAGAGTTATTTTCAACATTAACGTTTTTGCTCTATGGATTTGGTAGGTTATACAATGAAAGTCGTCTGGTTTAGGCGTTGGTAAACCTGGCTTCTTCAGGAATTTGGTGAGATAGATTTTATGGAAATGTTAATCGTTTTATAAAAACTATTAACAAAATGTTGCTTTCATTAAAATCTAATTGGCTCAGCCCTCATTTGTTGTTTTGCTCTGAAGATGGCAGGACACAGAAGTCGTGTCTATGGCTATTCAGACATGTTACTATCCACAGAAAAGTCCAAAATGGTACAACTTTGTGCAGCCCTTTCTGCTCTGTGATGTAGCAGCCCTGGAAGCACACACAGAGAAAAGAAAGTACTTTTACTTCCTTCCTTCAACTGATACAGAAAATACCACTGACCTAAATCTTGCAACAAACATACTATGAACAATGGAACTACCAAATGCATCCCATAATGACTTACAATAAACTACTAGGCTAGTTAAAACAAATGCTATACTATGTGAGTAGGGTTCAAAACTGTAAGAATGCAAAGGCTGCCTCACAGAACAGTGTTTCTGCTGACACAGAATATTGCTGCATACATACTGCAAAGATGACATGGAGAAAAAATGGCTTATATAGGAAGATGAGGGGGTTTTACAATGAAACTAGGCTAGATAAACAGAAGGATGAGGGAGTAACAGTAGACCAGTTACACAATTACCATACACAAAAAAATTTATTTCATCTACCATCCAGGTGAAGACTTATCCCTCCTGCCCTGGGTTTTCCCTGCAATTCAGCATACCAGCATCTTGATGTACATGTAGGTGTTCAAATGAATTCTGTAGCACAATGAATGCTAAGAAGCGGTATCTTTTTCTACTCCAGCTAATAAAAAAAGAAGTGCTAGCAGAGCCAGTCTTTTTGTATATTATTCAATAGGCAGAGGGGTGGGTCTGTGAGCACATGAGCACACGAGTACAACAGCACTGTGCAGGGTGAACAGGAGCCCCTCCCAAGATTCCAGCCAAAAACCTGAACGCTTTCTGGCTTGTTGTTGCTGAAATATGACATAATTGGAAAAGAAAGCTTTATGTTTTGGCTTCTGTGCTGATGTAAATTTTGTATCACACTCTTACAAATATTTAAATATTACTTTGTCCCCTGTGCCTTCCAATGGGTTTCTATCACTCAAGGCATTTTAAAACTCAGTCTTCTGTGATGATTATGCAGTGTTGAGAATGTCTTCAGAAAGATGAGGATGTTTCTTCAGAAAGAAAGGAAAGCAAAGCCAAAAACAAGTCAAAAGGAAGACACTTTAAATGAATTCACCTTACGTCAAAGATGCAGCATTCCCACTGCATTGTGGTTTCTTCTAGACCAAAACTAATTATCCCCATATGACTTGCAATTGCAGGTACAAAGAGAACAAATGTGGGTATCAAACTATTCGTGCAAAAATAATCTGTGAATCATCCTACCAAAGGTCACATCAAAGTTGCATACTGGCTCTTAAATAGAGATTTTAGAAAAATGCTTAGGGACGCTGTTGATGTACTCAAAATGAAGAAAAAACCCACTCTGTGGTTCAAGAAATTATTTGAAAATATTTGTCATCATACAGGTAATTTATTGCAGAATGCACAGGTTTAATGCCACACTCTGATCAGTATCATGGTTTTCCATATATAGTAAATAGGCAGAGAATCTATCTGAGATTAGAAAGTGGCCTCTCAGTCACAAAATAGGCTTTTCTTTAAGCGTATAGAATCATAGAATCAAAGAATGGTTTGGGTTGGAAGGGAACTTAAAGATCATCTAGTTCCAACCCCTCTGTCATGGACAGGGACACCTTCCACTAGACCAGGTTGCTCACAGCCCCACCCAACCTGGCCTTGAACACTACCAGGGATGCAGCATCCACAGCTTCTCTGGGCAACCTGTTCCAGTGCCTCACCACCCTCATTGTAAAAAATGCCTTCCTTATACCTAATCTAAATCTACCCTCTTTCAGTTTAAAGCCATTGCTCCTTGTTCTATCACTACATGCCCTCGTAAAAAGTCCCTCTCCAGCTTTCTTGTAGGCCCCCTTCAGGTACTGGAAGGCTGCTATAAGGTCTCCCCGGAGCCTTCAGCCTGCCTTCATAGGAAATTTGCTCCAGCCCTCTGATCTATGGTCCATGACTCTTGGTCCATGACCATGGTCTGTCCTCTTGGTCCATGACCAAGACATCCAGTCCTTCTTATGTTGGTGGCCCCAGAGCTGAACACACAGCACTGCAGGTGGGGTCTCACCAGAGCAGAGCAGAGGGGCGGAATCACCTCCCTCGACCTGCTGGCCACGCTGCTTTTGATGCAGCCCAGGATACGCTGGGCTGCAAGCAGACATTGCCGGGTCATGTTGAGCCTCTCATCAACCAAAACCCTCAAGTCCTCCTCCTCTCAATCCATTCTCCATCCAGCCTGTATTTGTGATATATCTATATGTGTGTGTGTGCGTACATATATATATATATATATGCATATCCTATTTAAAGCCTAAGGACCCACTTTCTAATCTCCATCAAGCAGGATGCAGTTAACGGACGTTCAGTATTACAATACATGTGGATCAGGTTATTTCTGAGATATGCAGTGATATATGTCACAAATTTAACATGGACTTCGGTACTAAATCTTCAGGGCAAGAATAGCCAGGTTGACAATAATGCTCTAGAGGCTAATTTTCATTTTAATGGTCATGGAAGTGAGGATTTATGTGCACAATTCATTTTATTCCTAGCAAGAGTTATTTGCGAAATTACATGAGGAAAACAGACTTCTTCCTAGCAAAATATAACATCTTATGCAGGATTTAAACCTGAAGTGACTCTCAATAAACTATTAACATATAAAGGCATTATAAGGCATTATTTCTAGTTAAAGATACTATACTGAAGCATGAAAACAACCTATTTGTTTTCAGGTCTGAGAAGCTGAAATGCTGATTTTCTGAAAGCAGCAGAAACCCTCTCCTGTGCACCCATGTTCTCGGTTTGTGCAACACCCCCAAATACCAGCAAAACAAATGGTGACAGCCGAGCCTTTGCCCGATCCTCTTCCACCGACTGCCATCTGCTGTCAGGCCTCTCTCTCACGGCAGCAGGGAAGGCCGGTCGCAAGCACATTGCTGCCCGCCGAGGTGTGGCTGCTGGGGCTGCTGCTCCACGCTTCGCCATGGGTCTTCCCCCAAGGACTCGTCCACAGCAGGTGAAGGTCCTTTAAGGATGTTCTTTCAGGTCACCAGTAAATGAAAAGGGGCTTGCAAGAGATGGAGAGAGAAGGTAATTCTGGGGAGATGTAAAGTCTTTCATCGGAGCAAGGATAATGTTGGAAAAAATGATGTATGTTGGGCCTTTTCCACCCGCCATCATTCCCCTGCAAAGTGCTTGCTTCTTCGAAAAGGATTCTATGAACAGCTTAGATAGAGATGGGTGCTTGTTATATAATGCAGATTGCTCAATCCAAAGATCCAAAGTTTTTAGTGGAGATCAATGAAAAAGAGGAAAAAGTTAGGAACTTGTGTCTGCGACTCACTGGTGCCAGCATGGCAGCTTTATGTTAAGTATTAAAGTTTTAATGGCAGCTTTATATTAGCAATTGAAGTTTTAACTCGCTCAAAGGTCTGTTACTGTTTCATTATTATTTTAACGGAGAGGCGACAAATACAAACTACATACAAAATCAAACTTTTCTGCAAGCTGTATCTTGATTTCTTTTTGTCAAAGACATGCCAACCTTTAGTTAATTCGAATTTATAGTCCTTCCATAGCTAATGCACACAGTTCTAATAATTTCAGAAACCCTTTGCGTTATGTATTGTTTAAAATTAGTGATAAACAGTTCTAATGAAAGCAGAAGACAACTACAGAGAAAGTAAATCAGGGGTCCTTTGAAGTGTTATTATGGCTGTTTTCAAAATCAAATAGGTTTGTTGCCTCACTCAAGAGAAAAGGCAGTAAGTTGAATTGTAAATTATTTTTAATACATATATAAAATGTTCTATCTGGAAAAATATGGGCCATAATTTTGGATTACTGTTTTCTTAATTTCTGGATATTTTAAAGTTTGGCAAAAAGGCCAGACATTAACTCATGATAATCCTCTTGAGTTTCAGTCTTGCAAATATACATGCACATAAGCGACTTTGCTCAACAGTAGTCTGTAGTACATATTTTAGGTAAAGGTTTAAGATGAGCCTTCAAAACCATTGATGGCTGGGAGTACCAAGTACTTCTCATGAAATTTTTCTCAGTTTGTTGTTAGACTACTGAACTCTTTTAAATAGCAAACAAATTATAGTCTTACTGTAATGAGCTTTAAAGTTCACTGAGTGGGACAAGGATTTGTATCCTCTGTGAATAAAATTGTATAGAACTCTATGTCCTTCTATTTCATGCAAGATAAATAGTACAAAAGATGTAATTATGTCTGTTCTGTACACGTACTACCGCGTTACTTACATATGACATTTGTAACAGCTGTGCTCTAAGCAATGAGGCCGAAATTTTCTCAGAATTGTCCCTGCATTAGGAGTCCATTTCAAAACTTTCTAACTTTTTGCAGGAAACAGTCAGTGCCAACATTCCTTGCTGAATTTATTACTGTGGAATTATTCAATCATAGAGTACCAAAACATGCAGACTCTGCCATTTGCTGCCAGCCATCTTGATTCATGGTATGTCCCTACAGTTACCTTAAGCCAAATGATGGACTGGCGATCTGGGAGAATGAGTTTCTTCCTCTGCCATTGGGTGGCAAAATACAAAGACAGCGTATGACAAGGAAAGCAAATGCTAGTGGGAGTAACCTCATCTCTGAGTCATGGGACCACACGGAGCACCGTGAGCTCAGCGCAAGCAGGGATCTGCCACAGCCAAACAGAACCGAGCAAACCTACAGCAACCAAAAAGAAACCTAAAAATCCCCACTCGAGAATGGTAAAAAAACCTGAAGCAATAGGATCTCTGAAACTGGGAAATTTGTGTCAGGTGCAGAGGTTCTCTAGACTTCTAGCTGTGTTGGAGCCAGAAGCAATCAACTTATGCGTAAAACGTGTATAGATGTGTGGTGTTCTACGCATGTTCTTAAGGCCTCAGATGCCCAACTGCAAACACAGACTGCCTGCAGAAGTGGAATCAAAGAAAATTACTTGTGAGCCCCACTGGAAAGCCTGTGGATCTCAGAACTGTGATTTAAAAAAACAATGGGCAAAGATTGCCCTATACAAAAGCGAACTCAGGCAAACTGAAGCTTATTGACTCAGAGTTCTGAAAAGAAGCAGCAGACAGCAGCACCAGGGAATGTGCTTGCCAGGTCTGAGATGAATCTATGGAAATTTATCAAAGATAACACACAGAATAGTAGGGAAATTGTGGTTTAGTGGCCACACAAAGACTATGACTTAAATTTAAGTAGTTGATGGTTGCAATTTTTTTGTTCATCAAATAACAGACAACACCTTAATGTTCACCTCATGCCAGAAAGTTTTACCCAGCTTTTGACAAAGAAACATTTCCTTATGAGCATATGTTAAAATATTTGCTTCATGTAGAAAGTTTAAACATAGCTTTCCCGTCAGCTTGCATGTAATTGTTTTAATGACCTCTTTGGATGAGTATGAATCCTGACAAATTACATAATACAGGGCTGGATTCTTGAAATTACTTTGATGCATATAATCAAATGGAAGTTAACTACTGCTCCTGGTAGGAATACACATCCCACAGTCTTTTACAAGTTTGAGTAACTCTACAAAGCCAGGATCATTACAGAAACTAGAATTGCTTATATTTGGGGAAGGAGGAGAACAAGAAGGGTTTTTTTCTGATTTGGTGTTAATATATATGCTGTGCACACTGAAATCTTAATATCATGCAGCAACTGCAGAATATATAAAAGAAAAAGAGAGAACACAACAGAACAAACCTTCAAGCAGTCTTCTAAATAAGAAATAATGAGGCATGGGAGAAAAAGCCCTCAGACAAAACAAAGATAAAATTACACCGCCTTCCTTCCATCTCCAGTAGAGCTGTGGCTGTTAGATTTCGGGCAGATGTATTTAGATGTGTGATTTCAGGAGGCACCCATCACATACACAACCGAAAGAGGAAAAGCTGTTCCTAACACTAAGAAACTTTTCACACAGCTTAAACATGAACAGACGTGAGCAAAGGCAATGATTTTCTTAAACTGTAGAAAGTGGTATATATACCCATTTATAGTGATCTTCCTTTCTCACAAATGGAGATTCACTCACGCACATTACACTTCGTAGGCTGCAACAGTAGCTCAAACTCCTAATAAAAATGATATGCACCGCTGCGCTGGACTGTGATTTGCAGTGGCTGAGATGAAAGTAAATCTTCAATTCTGTCAAAACATGAGGTGACCCAGGCCAAGCAAAAGACATTTCTCACCAAGCAGAGAGGCAACAATATCTGAAGCTGCTGCAGGCGTCTGTTTCAGAACATGTTCTAATAGTTCTTTGAGCAAAGTAAAAGATACCAAATTCTCCCCAAAACAGCAAAGCAGCAGCAACTAAAAAAGGGAAGGTAAAAAATGTCAGATCTGTTAGAATAGTCATTCAAAGCCAGAGAAGGTAGAATATGTACAGCCTACTCCTGTGAGTTTTCACTTCCAGCACTTAGTAGGTTTCAAGATAAAGAACGATCATTTACCTACATGCACAGAACATGTAGAATTGTAAGATGAAAAAAATTTTTAAAAGTCTGGAAAAACTCCTAGCTTACCCAAGTGCAAGATGCTAATTTCTATTTTCAATTCAAAGTTTTAAAACAAAACAATACCCCTAAAAAAAGAAAAAAAAATCCAAACAAAATAACTCACCCCCAACAAAACTGCAGTTTCTATTGTAAATGGGTAGTCAAAACATCCTTCAAAATTTCTTGTATTTTCTGCGGAAGAATGTATCCCTAAGCATGGTTAAAGGGCATACCAGACTGCTAGATTTCCAGTCTCCTCTACTTGGCAGCACCTGTGTTTTTCTGTCATAATTGGTCAAAAAGTGTCACTTACTGATCTCTCAGATGAGAATGTAATATATAGCCTGGGCTCATTTTGATCTGTGTTCACTGGAGGTAGACACATCAGACTTTAAGGCTTTAATATATGCTTTTAGCCTAAATACGCACTCATGGCCATTACCAGAGCACAGACAAAATACACTTACCAGGATAGGAACAAAGGTATCACCGTGATCGATCATGTCAGCCTACCCTTCAACAATAGTAAGAACAAGCTGCTTCCTAAAAAGAAAACTATGGTTTCAAGAAGTTTTTCAGGAAGCCGTCAGAAATAATCTGACTCCTTCAAAAGCTTAAATGGAAGTTTTCAGGAAATTTTCTGCTTAAAGAGCGAATCACATATCAACATGTGTGTTTCAGTCTGATTTAGTGTTTGCTTTAAACACACACCACTTGATATGAAATAACAGTAATGATCGATGGCTTTATAAGATGGCTAGGGCATCTAAATGGGAATATAAAAATTATTTTCATGAAGTCCGCTCTGGTAATACAAAAGGGACTTATAAGTACTTTTGCAAGTCATTAAGTTATACCCATTTTGTAATGCATTTCCACCAACAAAACAGTTATTGCAAGGTTGTTATATGTTGGAAAAGAAAAAAAAAATGTAAAGCTTTTCACTTATTCACTGAAACAAATTCTGGGAATTATTCTGCACATATATATATCTCTATATATCTGAAAATATACATCTGTATTTTATATATTTATGTATGCATATATATAAAATGTTAAAATAATATCAGTGCAACAGAATATTTGTCATAGTAGAATCTCTTCTGCCGTTAAGTGAAGGCAAAAGAAATCCTGTATTTAGTTTTGAAGCAAGATACTTTTATGACCCTATACAAAGGCTTTATTTCTGACATACCAAATGATCTGAGTGCCTCATACACAGAAAAATAAAGTGTAGTGAAAATGCAAATTTTAAGTGCTGATTTATTTTGATTTTATGTAAATAAGTGATAGCTTGAGTAAACTGCTTAGCTGATATAAATAGAGTCAATTTATCACCCCATTTCCATTTAAGGAAGTGGTTCTGTTTGACATTCTTATACTTAATGACTCCAGAAAACAAAGCATGAAACCAGCCAGACAGTACAGAGAGGTACAGAGAAGTATCAAACATAACAGAAGGCCTAAGAAGACTGCACTTCACCTACAGCATAATAACATCAAGTACAAAAGTGACTGCTTTACAATGAATGCACTATAGGCTTAGATCCAGTCTCTAATAGCTGGCTCTACTGCAAAGGACAGTACTAGGCTTCCGTTTTATGGCCATTGCCTTGCTGTAGCAAACAATTATATTAAAGTGTATAGCCTAAATGTACAACCTGAAATAATTTCCGTGCAGGAATCATAAACCTCAACTAAAAAGTTCATGTTCTCAGGAATTAGCCTCACATCTAGCTTTGTCACTCTGTAATTCTAGAGTATGTACAGAAGGATCTCCTTATTTAATCTTAAAGTTTATCTGCTTCAATAAGCTCTGAAATTATTTTTATGCTTCCAAATTAGTCTTCATGAATCCTTATTATAATACAAAAGAAAGATGTTATCTCATCTTCCTCTTTTATTTTTTCTTATTTCCTTAATTCTCAGCTATAAAGACTACTGATGCTGAAACTTGCAATGCCTGAGTTTAACTGTATGACTTTCACCAGGATTTTGGCTGTTGAGCACACTTAGACCACGTACTTCCACAAGATGGTGCTCGTTCTTAAAAAATCCTACTTCAATGTGGCTAACAAGGTAAAATGCCAAGAAACCGTAAAAGGTTCAACTCCGTTTTACCTATGCGAGTATTTTCAATAAGACACCGAAGCCTGCATAATAAAACGTTTTGAATAGTAAACAACGAAATAAAACACTTCAAGGAGATTAATTTGCTTGTGAAAATGGGATTTAAAGCACTGTAGTCTCTGGCCAGTGACCCCCGTCGATCCAGCCAAGGTCACATAAAAGGTGTCTTGCCCCTCGTTTCCCAAAATGATGTTCACCATGGCAAAACTATGGGAAGCAGAGGGAGCGCGTCGCCGGTCCCGCAGCAGCGGCAGCTGGTGCTGGGTGTGTGGAGCTGCGGCTGCCTGCCAGGGCGAGGCAGGGGAGCAGCCACGGGCTGCAGGCCAGGAGACACAGCTCCACATCTCTCGTGTGTGCTGGGGAGTTTCACCCCACACCTTTCACGGGCGACACGGGTTGCCTACAGAACTGTGATGGAAACAGGTCGCTTGGTTTTAAAGTATCAGACTTGGTTTCGGGAGCCTGGAGTTAATTTCCTACTTAGAAATGCCCTTCAAGCCTGTGACAGCCGTGATTTGCTTCATGAACAAGCTTCACTGGCAGCAATAGGGTTATTCCCAGAGTCGGGAACTCTACAGGTTAAGCAGAATTGTCAAAACCAGGTTTTTGATGTCTCTTCATTTTGTTTCCTCACTTGGGAAATGTAAGATGATTACACATCTGAATCTTGTGGGAATGAGGTTAGAGCAAATCCAATAAAGTTGTGAGTTACTCATAGGGACAGAAAAATAACAAACACACACATAGTAATGTAAAATATTAACAGACAGGTAAAGTTCCGCTTTTGATGAAAAAGAAAGGCTTCAGTGGGAATTTTGTCAGTGTCTCTGAAACCTGAACCTCTGGTTCATGAGGGATATATCATATTATATTTATTGATTTTAGCCCATTTTCATTAACTTAACAACATCTGCAGACCATAGAACCATAGAATCATACAATAATTTAGGTTGGAAAAGACATTTAATATCATCAAGTCCAACCAATGTTGACATTTGTTTTCCTTGAAAAAAAAAATCTTCCTCTTGTGACCTGAACTGCCTGTAGCTATATGAAAAATTCTTCTACCAGCAAATAAACTTGAACTGTAATTGGTAACAGAGATACTGTAGCAATCACATCTTCACAGCAGAAAGCCTACCTTTTTGTTAAAGAGCTATGAAAAAGCAGATTATACAGCAAATAACGTTGCATGACATTGGAAGTAGATACTAGGCAGAATGAAAAGATACTTTAAGACTTCTCAGCTACATGGGTAAAATATTGCTACCAGAGTGGGATGTAGAAGTAAGCTAAATGGGTAGCAGGGAAGCTAGGGAGACAAGTGCGCTTTCAGGAGATCTCTTTCCATTTAAAAAACACTCTCCTCCCTCCTCCACCTTTCCCTATGTTACCCTCTTCCCTTACTAACACAGGGCACCCAACTCCCGTCCTTGGGCTGGCAGGAAGGGTTCAGCAGAGGACTGTCTCCTTCTCCTAGGGCTTAAGAGCAGCTGCAAGGACAGACATTGGGAGTAAGAACAAAGTCCAGAGACCAACATCTTCCACTTCTGATGCTGCTGACGATAGGCCGCACTTCTCTTCACAGCATCTCCAGCGCCAAGAGCACTAGGAATGTGTGCAGCCTGCTGGAACAAGCAGGGCTGCATCCTCTCTCTCCCCAGGCACTGGCTGGGCAAACAGAGTTCCTTCTAACCAGACCTGCAGCATCCTCTTTGGTCACCTCATACTCATAAAAAATAAAGCTACAGAGATGCACTTGCATCAATGAGCTAAGTAATCAAGAGCAAAAATAAAATAGAGGAAAGTATCTCCCTGCTTCCTTTTCATTGTGATGGCTGTAACTTGCATCGGCTCATAGAAAACGCTCAGTCTGATCCTTGTATCAGTGGACCCAGCCTAAGGAGAAATACGGATTAAGTTCATTTCGCAGGAATCTGCTCCAGGATGCCCTATCCATCGTGGATGCTATTTTTATTCTACCTATCCCCTCTCCCTCCGAAGAAAATATCCAAAAGATGACAGCATGTGAAGCGATTATCACCCATCTCCAGCCTTACAAATGCCCATTTGAACATGGAGTACAACCAGTACCTCCACACCCTCAGGAAAGCAGATTTGCCCCAAGCATCTGCCAGTTGCTGAGAGCTTTCAACTGCCTCTGATGCCACAGGGTGCTTATTGGCACTTTTGCTCTCCCTCCTGCTGGTGAGGGAATTGTGCTTAGGTGGCTCAGCCTTTCTTTTGGAAAGAAATCAGATGTCAGGGAAGCTTACTACAACATCCGTTTCTGATCAATAATGTCCAGGATGACTAATGAGCTGCAGTGTCTCAAATTTCAGCTAACTTAAAGTCTTCCTTAGTTCCAAGCTGGCTGGTTCAGTGAACAGAATGACCCAATAATTATTTGAAATTACAGCATTGATGTGGGCCAGGAAGCTAAGGAAGTTTTCCGAGTAGCTGTAAATGTCTCAATAATTAATGCTGCAGGTGGCTGGTTTCCTGTAGCTCTCTCAATTCCAGTACCAAGAGAGCTCAACTGGCGGGAGACTTTCCAACATTTTAGCTACACTGTGCAGAAGTACTAGGGGAGAGAAATGGGACTTTATATCCCTGCCACCTCCATCAACTCCCTGACGCTGCACAGACCCTACAGGTCTCTCCAGCTGCTTCACCCTGGGTTCCACATTTACCAAGATACAGAGAAATCATACAACTGTTTTGTAAATATGAGTGCTGCCAGCTCAGTGAAAGCATGTTACAGGAATTAGGAGAGGAACTCAAGTTGAGCTGAAGCCTCATGATGAAGGACTGTCCCCACCACGAGGTTTATGCTCATTTCCCCCATTCACATCAGAGCTGTGTCCGACTCTTATCTACAGACAATCAGCATCAAAACGCTTGTTGAGATTGTAATTTCAATTAATTTTGATTCATAGTAGATGTAAGCAATTAAATGGGAATTAATCAATGGACGCATTATTAAATCTTCTTGAAAATTTGAATTCAAAGTTCCAGTCTGAGGTAGAGAGATTCAGACTTAAGGTTTAATCCCATGTCTTCATGTTACATATGTATATAGGAGCACAGTGGAACTTAGATGTTTTGTGCTACTGAATTGCAAAGATTAATCACAGAAATAATAATTAGCTGTCACTTCCTGCCTTAATCTATGACAGTTTATATAGTTAAATTTTCCTAGTGTACTGGTAACCAGATTTTCCCCTATTATACTCTCTGCAATGAGCATTGCTGATGTCTGAGAAATATGTTTATTGATAAGCAAAAACTTGAAGCAGGAATATTATTTTATACACGGGTTTTGAGTATTTTTCATTGTAAATTAAATATATTAGTCATAAAGCTTTACACAAGCACACAGGACTTTACTGCCTCTCAATAAATTTAAGCAAACATATTTTATGAAATTAAGTTAATTTCATTTCTCTTGAAATATACTATCAATAAAAATATCAATAGTGGAAATAGCTTTGTCTAACACAAATGCTACATTTTAAATGTAATTTCTTTTAGCATGGATCACAGAATCTCCCAATATAACTATAATTTACATTTTCTTCTATGAACATGGTTTGGCTCAGCCACAAAAACCCTCTGGCAATGTGTTAAGACAGTCTCTCTGCAACTTTGCTGCAGATATGCAGCAGAAGTTGTTTTTATGAAGCAAATAGGGATTTACGGCAATCTTTTAAAGGAAATCAGTGACAAGGTTTTGAGAGAAGCTCTTGTCTCATTTATTTAGTTTCAATACACTGTTACTGTCTGTATCCTGATTGTGCTATGCTTTAGGCACATCTAAGCACAATATGTATCATCATTTAGACAGGATAGAGGGGGAAATAGAATAAACATCAACATGATACGCTCCCCCACCCTTGTTTTCTTGCTTTTCCACATATACGCACAGCAAGGGGGAAAACTGAAAATCCCAGCCTTCAATGTTCTCTGAGATTTGTCAGTGGCAGTTTGCTGCGGCTCACGTGCGAAGCTGAGCAGCAAAAGAGAGAACTGCAGAGAGCAAATCAGGAGTATGAAGCCACAGACAGCAAAGCCACAGGGACAGAACAATCTCTAAGCAGCTGGGGAGGAGCAGAGGAAACCAATTAAACAGGGAGCAATAAGAGGGAGTAGGAAGCGACGAGAAGGTAGCAGAAACAATTTTTTTTCCCCATATTTTTGATGAAAAATGGAAACTGAACATTTTTTTTAATTGCAGAAGTATGGACTAGCCTGAAGCTGTACCACAAAATACAAACTTTTTTTTTTATTATTAGCGAAGTATACTCTTCAAATCAAATGCAGAGCCATGTTTAAAGTTAAGGTTCTAATTTTATATATTGTTTTCTGGATGACTGCAAAACAACAAAAAAAATAAGTTATTTTTCTACCACTTAAAGTAAAAGTTCCATGAACCATTCTTCACTCATACATCTTCTCGCTTTCCTTCTTCCTCAAACTGGAAGTATGCCTTTTACAAGCATAAAGTAACTGGATAGATCTATTCCTCCAGGGCAGGGGGTGGTGGTGGGGTGGTAGTGGGGTGTGTGTGGATTGCTGTATGCCATGATGCCCAGGAAATTTTTAATCCTTAAACATCACTTGGGATGCTGTTTTGTGTATGATGCAATAAGATAGTTACACTGCTCCTAACCATGATGTTTGGTTAGAAGATATCCCAAGACAGTGTGATGCAGAACTGGATCCTTTCAAGTCTGATACTACTAGTAGCAATTTTATCCTGTGACATATTGTGAACAGCTGTTTCGGACAAAAGCCAGAGACAACAAAGGAAATCCTACAACTACCATACAGGGAAAATGATAAGACGCCTCCTTTGACTTTGGGGTTGGCCCTTGCTCTGGATGAGATAGTAAAAACATATGGGTCATGTCTCCACAAATTCCTAGCTACGTTTAGTCAACGGTTCCTACTGATTATTTCCAAGTTTTTGCCTAATTAAGGACTTTTAGTTGATGAGAAAATGGAAAAGTTAATCCAAGTTCAGGGTCCAAACATTCTGAGACAGCTATTATTAGCAATAATAATTACTGCAGCAGGGTGACTAATACACAGTGAACAATTATTCATCTACTCCATCTCTAGTGCTGTTTTTGAAGTCTGTGAAAAGAAGCTTTTTCAGTATTTATCTAATATTGGGCGGGGTTCTAATTATTTTTATGAACAACTCTGGGTTGTCACTTTCTCTGAAAATGGATGAGTATCCTCATCTGACATCCTTATTTTAAATGGACACACTTACATCTTCTGTGCATAACATAAATCAATTTCTGATGCCATAATTCACAATTATCACAAAATTCACTTTGCATAGCTAATAAAATTCCTCGTATCACTGAACATTCCTGTGAATAAACTCATTTATTAAAAGTCTGTGAAAAGCAAACATGGTCTAGGAAATGTCTATAAATTCTCCAGCAATAATTCAGGAAAAAGTCATTTCAGCACTACTTCCAGATGTTAAAAGCAGCACATTCAAAGTGGAAATATTATGCAAAGACTTGAGTGTGCTTGTTATGAGCTGCTGGCAGCATGTGGCAGTTTCCTTTACAGAATTTCTGGGTATCTGCCAGTGGCGGTCATAACCGATGCCTTTAAAATGTTATGTGTTTTCATTTTGTTCCTATTGTACAACAGAGCTGCAACAGTGTTATATAAAACCGTGACTTTTATATGGTAGATCCTTCACTTAATAAGGAAATATTATGGGAATGGTCTCTAAAATAAGATACTTGGAAAGCAGTATTTTTGTATTACTCAAAACGGGATGACTAGAAATAGGGGTGTTCTCACAAGGTCCTTAACGTATGAGCAAAAAGGAACAGATTAGAGGATTCCCAAACGCACCTCCATTAGAGCCAGGTATGGACTTCAAAAGCATAGCTCTTTAAATTTAGCCAGAGAGGCAGGCAAAGATATTTCATATTCCCTTTTGTATCACAGGCAAGATCCTCGCAGCTGAAGTGCCTCAGAGCTCTGTCCTGCTTCTGTCTTCTCTATCATTTCTTCCTGTTCATCATCTCTTCTCTACACTGTGTTTGGTTTTAATTTTTCCACAGAAGCAGCTTTGTGCCAAAAGATTGTGAAATAATATGTCTTTGTGAACTCAGGCTTGGACAACTTTGAAAATATATATGAAATTTAGCTAAGCACTTCGTTAATTTCGGTTGTGCAAAAAAAAAAAAAGGCAAAATCTGAAGATTTTAGATATATACATTTTCTTTGTTCTTGTCTCTGGCTCTGTAACGTATACACATTAGATGCGAATTAAGATGCAACACTTCTCTATTTAGAAATTAAAACCCAAAATAACTTACCACAAAATTTGATATACTCAGCCTGAGTCTCTAAAACGAAGAGGTTTCAGCCACTTCAGACACAACGAATGGCAGTACCTAGGAGGAATCCTACGGGCAGATCTGCACAGCTGATCTTAGTGGTCCCTTTCTAGCCTTGCGTTCTAACAATGTCCTGAATTTGTTATTTTAGAGCGTGAGGCATCTCCCCTTCCTCCCTTCCTCCAAATGATTTATCTGCTAAATCTGAGAATTAATCAGAAAAGGGATTATTGGTTTAGTTTTGCCTTTTCGCATGATATGAGGAGACAAGATTTAATATATGTAAAAAGGCCCTTGGCAAGCCAGAGAACAGTGCTCTTACTTTACAGCCCCTAACTGGTGCAAAATCACGTCACGTATCTATTCAGTCAGCCAGCTCATTCAACAGAACACCAGCCTGCAGACAGCTTTCCAAATTTAGCCGAGAGATAAACAGCAAGGAAAAAATATACTGAAAATGGGATGCATATAATAAAACAGCAATCAAAAATGTAGTATGTTGGGATTCACCTTATAAAGGCAACAGAAGTAGCAGGGATGGTGGCAGGAAGACCAAAAAACGGACCTCACTCCCTCCCTCCGAGTTTTGATTTAAGCTACATTTTTTAAGATGCTTTTGTTTGTGCTGCTGCTTCTTGATAATCACAGCATGATTCATTTTTTCCCCCCATTTTATACAGCTACTGAGTATCAAGAACAAGAGTTGTTTCACTTGGTAGGACAGTTTTCAGAGCAACTGATACTTGACCTTTCCTGTAAAGAGCTCTATTTGCCACAGATGACTACAGATCAATTACTTTTGATTTTCAGTACCAGCAACCTGGCCTGAATGAATTTCATGAGACTAAATCACATTTTATCAGATTTATCACGTACTCAGTGAATCCAGGAATGATTAAGCCTGACAGTCATAAACATTTCAGAAGCCTGACTGATTTTCCTGTGATACGAACAATAGTTCCTTTATTATCTACAAGTATCCTTATTATTAATAGTGATTAATTTCAGATGTTTTATGTGATGTTAACCCAAACCTGTACCTCATATCTTCAGACGAGATTTCTATGCAAAGTTTCACCACTCAGTTAAATACTTTTAATTCAAAAGGAGTAACTTTTGAATTCAAGCTTTCATTATCTGTTACTCCTATTAAATCTCTTTAACAATATATTTAAATGAAGGCTGACATACACATTTGCATTGATTTGACCTAAACTACTCTGATTTTTACAATCCTGATCCTTTTAAAGTCAAATAAATCCACTTGCAGCTTTTTTGCTTTCTCATGTAACATTTGTCCAGTTGATCTCTTATCAGGGACTGCTTCACCCTATTGTTTCCTAATAGCCAGCTACCTCATGACACCAGACCTAATACCTTGAGATTCAGCAGTGATTAACTCTCTGTGTTAATGGCTAGACATAAGAAAAAGTGTCAGGTGCTTATACAAGTAACTTGGAGACACCTGGTCACTGGGGTGGAATCCAAAACCCTGTATTAGGCACCAAGGCTTCACAGAGCGCACAGGAAATTAGGTATCTCAGAATAGCATCCATAAATACAGACCTGCTGACTGGGAAGTTGCAAGATCTGTAAAACGACTGGCTCCTACTTAGTATGAATAACAGGAGTGCAAGGCAAACCATAAGTGCCCCTTACTATAGCGATGCCACTGAAAGGGTTAAATTTAGGAAGAAAAGAATAGAGGATTAGTCACAGTCCCTAACCTTAACATTTAGCCAGCTAGCTTTCCTAAGGCTTCCTCTGTAGATCTTCCTCTGCAGACTGACCTCCACCTGTGTAATGTAAATGAATTGTATGCTTAAAGGAGGGTGGTTTAACGTTGTAGAAAGATAAGCCTATAGAAAGTTCTGATGAACCAGGGAAATCTGCTGCAGCCCATCATTTATTAGGACAACAGAGACAGAAAACAGCTCTCCCTTAGTGCTTCAGAGTAGACTGTTTCATTTCCTATGGCCTATTGTAACAATTCTCTGGGCTTGAAAAGGCCATCATTACTGAACACATACTGCTAATGTACCCTGAGACACCTGTAGTACACATTCCTGAATTTTATTAAGAAAGATCTGGTCTAATGTTTTGTGCACAACTGTTCGGGCTTCTCTGGAGGCTACCTGTGACTTCTGGAATACAGCAAGAGAAAGCAGACAAAAGGGTATTTTGTAAAGTCCTTCTAAACTGCTCTGAGAATATCCAAAACCCTGCATGTATCTTCAAGCTTGGCAAGTGGTTTTGAAGCAGCTCTGAAGAACCATCAGGGAAATTGTTTGTCTCACTCTGACTTGGTTTTGACTCTCTGACAGTTTGCTGTTTCATGGAGGTAAATTGTGATGCATTCCAAGGACTCAGCACTTCCTAGTCCTTTTTGAATTATTGGGAAGCCAGATTTCATCTGGAGGTCCCTGAAGAATGTTTACATGTATCTGAGGTATATGGACAAACAATACACTATCATAACGTAACTATACTGAATTCAAGACATGTCCTAATGGTAAAAGACTTACACAGCCTGGGAGGCTGTGAGCCAGAGCTCCCAATTCAAGTCAGGCTGAACTTCCAGGCAAATGCCTATTCTGTGTGAGAGTTCCTGACGTGACTCTTGCTAATGCTGGGACTGCAAAACAACACAAGGGTCCAGAAACAAGGCCAGCAAGATGAACCTTGGCCCAAAAGCACTGCAAGAATTTAGAGCACTTGGTTGAAAGAAGGTTAGTTCAGTGGTTTCTACGTGATTCCAGCAGCCCAAGCACCAGTGCTGGAACTGTTGGGCTGCCCTTTCCCAGCTGCCTGGTCTCACCGGACTTGTGCTGCACTCCAGCTCACCCTTGTTCCACCGAGAGGTTCTTGCACTTGTGGCTGCAGAGTAACACAGCTTCCCTGGGCGGGATGCTGAGGCGCCCCAGTGACAGCTGCTGGCAGTCTTGTCGCTAGGTCATTCATTTAGGGTGACACAGCTATGGATCCAAGCTGAGAAGAACCAAGACCCCAAATTTCCTATCTAACCTTTAGACTACTAAATAATAGCCTGTCATCTCAGAAGATAACTGAATAGTGAATAAGCATGAGAAGCACTTAGTCACATGTGTGCACAGAAACACCTGATATGTAACATTTCCTACCAGCTGTCTTAAGACTTCCAGGCCAGCATGCAGATGCATCGAATCAATTTACAGAGCAAGACCACTTGTGAAACTAACCTTGAGATTCAGACTCTTGGTTTAAGCACTTTGGGCTGCCCACCTGAACATTTATTCAAATACGTATCCATTGTTCACATGGAGAACTTGGACAATTTAACTAAAAGATTGCATTGGATTACAGCTAGAGAAGAACAGCTGACGAATTATAAGGTATATGTGAGGAAGCTCAGGTACACACCTTGGTGATGTTAGCTCTTTTCAAACTTTTTCTCTGTGTTCTAGACAGTCAATGACACTGGCAATTTCAGCTCAAGCTTTATGGCATGGAGCAAGTGGGAAGGAGAAGATAACGCAACAGATGGGCAGAGGCCACCCACCAGGCCTGACATTGTTCAAAGAAAGACCAGCAGTATTTCACAATGGAAACTGATGTTTCTTTGGGACAGCATATGCCTAATACCGTTTTTGAGCTATTTATTCTTGTTTTGTTTGATTTTTCCAGGTGGTTAGCCTGAATTTGCTTTTATAATCAATAAATCAGAGTAATGGGCTAGTGAAAAAAATCAGTTATGAATTATCAGCAAGATTTAAAAAGTTCAGCTCTATCTATGCCCTTACTAGATCAAAAATGGAGGGGATAATTACATATATATATATTAAAAAACCTAACTTTATAAACAGGCATTGCTAAGCTTTTTACACTAGAGGGCACTTTGCTTATTCCTTTATATTTAATGGAATTAGTGCATTATAACCTCTATGAAGTTTTCTGCAGTACTTGAACTCCAGAATCTTTTAGTGTTGTTGGGTTTTTTTGCAATAAGTAAGTAATGTGAATATCAATTTCAATCAATACATATCTGAGAAAACCCTACGGATCTTAAATTTTAGTGGGAAAAAATACGACAGATGCCCAGTCTAAATCCTTTCAGTGACGTTCAGGGTACTGAAGCCATTGAAACTGAACCATAATGTTAACTATTTTTGTGATTATATTGCTAGGCTAGTATACACTGGCTGGAAATAAAATAAACATGACAGCATCTCAAATATTTTGAAATGGAAAACTTCAATCATTATTTAATATAACCTAAAAGAGCTTAGCTTGTATTTTCCAGAGTACAGCAGCCATCGGGCTCAGAAGACTGATTCCTGTCTACTGTACTGAGAGAAGATCAACACTGACAAACATATACAAGAGTAAATTTACTATCTCCTGCAAAAGATATGTATGTTGCTATCTATAGATAAATGTTTATAAAATTATCAGGTCATACCACATAGCAATTCCATTACTATCATTTTGTATGCTGCCTTTTTCGTACCAAATATAAACAAGGCAAGTATTAAAGTCAGGCTAACTGAAACTATGTACATATCCTCACTCATTTATTGGATGAGAATTATTTTAAGACAGTCTGCTCTCTATGCAATACTTCCTACAGTAAGTGGTCTTCTTGAGAAATCAGAGGTCCGTGCATTGACCAATGTCCCCGTTTTTCAGCCTCAGGGGCCTGAGTATGTGGAATAGAAGTAGCCAGAGAAACCCAACACAACAGACACCACACCAGATTCTCCCCTTGGCCTGCCAGGTTCCACACTTTAAAACATTAAAACTATACTGTTCTTCTCAGAGTTCATAGGAGATAAACCAAAGAAAGATTCTTTCTTGCCTCGTTTCCATCGTATCAGGTCATTCTCTCCTTTTCCTCCCTACTGTTCAGATACTGCTTTGCAATACCTGAGGATAAGTATATAAACCTGAGGAGCTAACAATTCAATCCCACACCAAGGAAGGGACTTCCTGCAGAAGTGAAGACACTTTCAGGGTTATGCAGTCTTCCACTGAAAGCCATTGTTTCCTGGCATACATGCCCTACGGCAAGGTTTTGACCTACTTGAGAACAGGCATTATGCCATCCAAACAGATGGGCAAAAGCGTAGACAGTCAGGAGACCATGTCTGTACATCAAGCATGGATGACGAGGGCATGATTCTCAGTTGAGAACATTTAAATAATTGTTCATTCAGAGCTTATGCTCCTGTCACACAAAGTAATGTGTCACCATTAATCAAGCTTGGAGTTCATTGCCCTTTAGGAAAGGCACTGCAATGTAAGGTGGATATAATCACCTAGGTAGGACTCTGGGAATGATTGGTCTGCAGCACAATTACAAAAATGGTTGCCTGCTAGACCCACCTCTGCTACTAACTTCATAAAAGTGACCTTGAGCAATTCAGCCACACTGCTTCATTCCCTCTCCCCTTGTTTTGCCAACACAAACTTACATACTATACAAGCACCATAGTGGGTATAAATCAATGTATGAAAAGCATCTACAGCAGATATGGGTACATACCACTACAGCTGCTTTATCATTTGAACCCCTCATGAAATTTTGGTACAACAGGTACAAATCTCCATTTATGGGCATGACAAATTTCCCATGGCCAGCCCTCATATTGTTGGCTTTCAGTATCATGGGGATTTTATTGTCTGAAGACTAAAAGAGTTAATCTGTGAGCCAAAATTGCTTCCACTTTGCCGTTTACAATTTTGCATGCTTCATTGATTTTCAACATGATCAGCATGCGAAATATAGATGAGTGCGTATACAAATGATTCCAGACTAATGCCAACATTAATAATAGTCACTATTTATGTCCTAATTTCTGCTAAAACTGTTTTGGACAAGACACAAATAGAAAAGACATATGTCACGTACATATTTTTGCAAACCAGACACATATTAAGCAGGATATAAAAAAGTTAGGTACCATACAGAAACAATTGGATATATTAAAATTGGTACTAAGTGCTTATGGCAAATGGCAAATGCCAACTTTTGGAAAGAATGTCTGGGTTGTTGTTAGAATACAAAGCCCAAATTTCTTTACCAGTGCTTGTAGACAAGCAACTAATAAGTAAAAACACAGCTATCTACAAAGCAACACCTAAGACTGAATTTCAAAAAAGTATCTGCTGATTTAGGACACCCAGTCTGAGAACCTTTTCCTATGTGACTTTCATAAGGTTTTTTGTTATCAATGTCTGCAAGTTAAAAATACTTGGTTCACTAGTCTCAGTAGCTCAAGTGGGACTATTTACATAGTAGGTGCTGTGTAATGCTGTGCAGTTTTGAAGAACTCCTTGTGTACTATTAGTCTCACTTCCTGTCAATTAGGTGCTGATGGAAAGGATATTATCCAAATCCACTGCAAGTTGCTCTGAAATCTATTTAAATTGTACTGGGATACAGTCAGTTCCCAAAAGCATTTCTCAGAAAAGCTACCATATCTTAAATTGGTTATCATAGTAGTTACCTGTTCAAATAAACTGTCCACTAGCACTTAAGTTTCAAGAAAATATACAGTATTGATTTTAAAATAAGTGCTATATGATATTTGCCAAGAAATATGTTGTGCAGACTAAGAGCATTTCTAAGAAACCAACCTATCTGCCAACTGATAGTGTTGTAGCATTTTCAACATTTAGTCAAGCTTAACTCATTTCAGGGATAAGAGTCATCCTTCAAATATATGACATGTATTTATTATCCAATTCACAACCGTTTCAGTGCAACAAAGCAGCAATGAGCCTTTATGATGATTAAAATGTCAGAAGAAAATCTAATCAGTCATACTGTGAATTTTCCCCAAATTATAACTACCACTATTGTACTCTTACAATTCACTGTTGATGACAGAGGAGGTCCAAAATGGAGGGCATGCCGTGATCTTTTCTGTGTAATTTATATCGTCAGGAGTCATTCTTGGGGCATCGTTAAAAGTAAGGTACACAGGGAAAAGCACAGCCGCAACTCTTGGAGCTCTCACAAGATCACCCAGTTGTAGCACAAATAGGAACGTAGCCTTGCAAACAATGCAAACGATTAGAGGCAGCAAACTATTTCTCTGCCCCCTCACCATTATCGGTGGATGACATCTTTCTCAGGGCATTGCTCTAAGCACATTTCCTGTTGAATGAGTTGCTCTTTTTGCCTCTCCCTCCCTGAGGCACACGATGCCCCCCTGCATTGCCCTTGAGGTGACGTGGCTGTGCTTCTCGCAGTTTGGGTCTGTGTCTTACAGGCACAGCCTTGCTTTCTCTTCGTATCTATATGCAATTAAACAGCAGGAACACAAATATAACTGCATTTTATTATCTCCATTCTCCTGGGACGATCAGTTATAAAAATATGATTTTTGGTTTAGGAAGTAATGCAATAATAACACAAGTCCTTTACAAGAAGAAAAACAAGAGTCAGGAGGATGTAAAGGAAGTAATCAAAAATTTCCTCGGGTTGGGTATATTTTCTGTTTTGATTGTTGTTTCTAACATTGCCTTATTCTGTACTGCCGTATTGCAATTACTTCAATAATGACAGGAGGCTTCAAGCTATTCCCAAATTCTTGGTTTAGAAAAAATAATTGTATTTTTTTAAAAAACACAGATTTCATAAATCACATTAAATTGTTTTTAATAAATGATGTGCCTCTGTGACTACAGTATAAATTCCCCTTATATGTATGTATTTATAAACATATTCAGATTCAGGAAGATCATACATAAGTAGGAATATTTTTCATTTCTGTTCAAAAAGAAATACATACTCAGCTCCCACTGGGAAGAAGGATAACTGAAAAAGTAAAGATTATTGAAACCACTCTTCATGCATAACATATAAAGTATTTACATTCCCTTCTAAATGTACATTAATAGGAATTTATTTTATTTTAAGAGAAATGTCACTCAGATCACTAGCTTGAAGCAAGCACGTCACTTTTATCATGCATCATTAGCAGCTTCAGAGGGAGCATGGCTTTGGCTCATCCCATTTGAGAACAAATCTCTCTCTAAGAAATTAAAAACATCAAACCAAAAAAAAGCTGTAATTATTTTTTAACAGTTAACAATCATAGCTGAAGTACGTAAACCCAGCTTTCCATGTTAACTGAAAAACACCTCAGGTTCCACTAACCCCAAAAGACTTGGAGAGGATCTGCAAAGGGCCTCCTCTCCTACCATCTTCTCTGGGGCTAACACGACAAGCTGCCTTAGAGATTTTCTAAAACTGCCAACACGTGGCTGGTGCTGACAGGAGCTAACATCCCAGACTCACTGCAGGAATTACTATAGTCTATGTCCTTAGAGAATCTCCCACACTAAAGATCTCACACTGCCCTCTTGCATTCACTTCAGAACTGTACTGCTTCACCGGGACAAAGCACAGTGCTCCTAATATATTGAATGTTTTATTCTAGACTTAAATATTCCTGCCTTTCCCAGTATTGTGCATGATTCAGCTGACAGATGCCATGGTGCATGTAGCTGGCCTGGGATGATTACAGAAAAGTATTATGAACTATTAGAAGGATTCCAAGTTTTAGAGGGTCTATGCAAACCACGAAATCTTCATAACTGCCTATTAATTTTACATTTTCATACAAACACATTCACCAACTTAAACTTCTTATCTACTGTATATTTCAACTAAATAGTCCTTGGGAGTTGCTATTTATTCTTTTTAATGAATTATTTTCAGATGCAAACTCTTAAGGAACATGTTTGTAAAAACTGCTTTCCTTTTAGTGGAATGACAGCTTAGGGCATTAAACTTTTAAATAACATCTTCAACTTTGTCCTTTTGATAAGATGTATAAAATGGTATCTTCACCAAAGTTTCTGTAAAATGAGCAACTGTTTCTCCTCTGATGTGTTTAAAGAATATTTCCCAAGAAAGACTGAAATACATAATTGTTTAGAAAAGTTCTAGTTGGAATTAAACTACTGTACTAGAAAAAGAGAAGGTTCAAAGTTCAAAAGATGGGCTGTGGGCTTTCTTTCCATCTGAAGCTTATGTGACTAGCACTTGCTGATCCTTAAATCTCTCCTCTAATATCTACCCTTGAATTCCTCTGAAGGGTGAAAAGGTTTGTTACAGACAGTGAAGATTTTATACAATGAAGTTATAACAATAAGGAGATCACAAGAGAGAGTTTACTAACACATCTGATATTTTCCAGGTTGGATACCACCAACATGAAAGAAAAATATGTAGTCAGTTCCTGTGTACAGCTAATGCCTTCAAAGGGCATCTCATTTTTCAATTAATGCTATGCTTGAAGTCCTGAAAGAAGGTTGCATCACCTATCCTACAAATTCGGATGCTGTACAGTACCGTATTTAGCTGTAACAATACAGATAAATTATTCTGGTATGTCTAGCACTCATAATAATCATATAATATAGAATGCTGTGGGTTGGAAGGGACCTTCAAAGATCACCTAGTACCACCCTGTCTGCCATGGGCAGGGACATCTTTCACTAGATCAGGTTGCTCAAAGTCCCGTGCAACCTGACCTTGAACAGTCCAGAGATGAGGCACTTAAAAATTCTCTGGACAACATGCTCCAGTGTCTCACCAGCCTCATAATAAAAAATTTCTTCCAGATATCCAATCTAAACTGACTCTTTTTCAGTTTAAAACCATTGCCCCTTGTTAACCATTACCTGTTACTATAGGCCTTGGTAAAAAGTCTCTCTCCATCTTTCTTATAAGCCACAATAAAGTGTCCCTGGAGCCTTCTCTTCTGCAGGCTGAACAACCCCAAGTCTCTCAGTAGTCCATGAGACTACACAGTTATTCAGGCCCTCTTCAGTTCTTACACATACCGTATGTCTCTCTTTGAGCATTTCGGATACTACTGGAGAGAGGAATGTACAAAAATGTAATGTAAAGATACATGCTTCAGCTTTTTTTGTGCCTTACTCTCTTCACTGATTAGTACCAGAGACTTGCTGTGGGTTTTTAAGGTGCATTATTGCCTACAGGTCGTTTGTTTTTTTAATTCACATCACTCACCTTTGACTGATGACAGGAAATGAGAAATTATACATAACCCTGAAAAACGTTCAGTGTTTGTGTATGCTCCCTTCATAGTCACAGAACACTCTCAAGGATCCAGTGCTGTTATTTGCAGGTGACTTAATCCTTTCATGGACTCTCCTGGAAATGACACAACCAGAACAACTTTCCACATCCCTGTGCTCCTGACATTTTATCCAGAACACAATTTCCCTGTCACATCCTCTCTTCCCAATCACCTCCTTTCATTTGTCTCCCTCCTACTTCCCTTTCCTTCTGCTGCTATTTAACATGTATTATTTAACATGTATTTCTGTATTGAATCCATACAATCCATTGTCTCCATTTAAAAAAAAAAAAAGCCACGGGAGAGGAATTAATCTGCAACAGAATGTCAGATGATTGAATCAGTGGTGCAAGGATAATCAGGAAGAAGGGGAGAATTTGACAAGGCAGAAATTACCATTATCCCTTTGGACATGGGTTCACATGAGGGAATAGACTGATGAGCACAGAGCAGCTCATCAGCTTCTTGTGTTAGTATCACTGTGAAAAATCCATTTTTCCTCTTCAGCCACAGGCTGTTTTCTTTGCATACCCTTTTCTAGTTGGCCAGTCAGAGATACGCCCTAATATGTTTTCAGACTCCTTTTAGCCTAAACTTCATTCAGTAGTTAAACACCTTGTACACCTCTGAGAGAAACTCCAGGTAACAGTAACAACAGAAATGCCAGTGTAATTTAAAATAACCTTAGTAGTTCCTTTAATTTACAGCAGAATTATCCCGCAACTCATGAAGTTTTCAGAGTGCTGTGATTATTTTGGGAGAGATTCTCTCATATTGGGAGCTTAAAAGAGGGGACCAAGAACACTATTCTCTCTCCACTAATACATCTCCTTGGGCAAATGCCCACGGTAATTTTTATTGGCATGTCAAAATGCAGCCATGACTCTCAGGAATTTAATTTTACAGGTAATTCTACCGCTTATAATGTACAGAATGGGCACAGATAAAGACAGATGGTTGCAAGGAGAGAGGTTTGTTTAAGCTAGAACGAGGACTTTCCTATACCGTCACAATGCACATTAGTACAGCAGAATAATTAAAGCCGAAGAGACAGGAAATGTAGAGCAGTGTTTGCAGATGATGTGTATAAAGTAGACCTCACGCTTCAGAGTTGCAAAAAGCATGCACTACATGTGTAGAGAATAGTGCTATATACACAAGCTGTGTAAGCAAAGCACTGATTTACAAGTGAGGTTACTGCAAAGTTTAGAACCCAGCTGTTGATCACATAAGTGCAAATAAATAATTTCAGTGGAGAAAAATGCAGAGCTTGTTTGATGGAGTGAAAAAGGTAAAAAAAATTGTGAATGCATGTCACGTGCCATTGTGCAGATATAAGAACAGAGGCAGTACTGCTCCAGATGATTAAAAATGTGTTTTTTTTTTAAATTCTCCTTTTAAGTACGGGGGGGGTGGGGGTGTATGAGTTTATAAGGGATATTCTTCTGTCCAAAAATGTTGGTTTATGAAAACAAAACCTTTTCATATGAACATAGATTTTCAACATTGACTTCAGTTGAACTTTGAGCAGAAATGTCATACAGCGCTCACTGTTGATATACTCCATTAACATTTTTCCAAACTAATAATTTTGGATTTCTGCAAGCAAAATTCAAAATATATTTCAGATAAATTTTTAAGTGTGATATATTCAAAACCTTTAACCTTAAAATTGAGCATTTTAATTGACCAACACCAAAGTACTTATGTAAGTGTAGACTTGCAAGAAAGGTTAAGATTTTAGTCCCTAAAATGTCCAGCTCACAAGAATGTTCAGATCACAAACCTTTCTGTCTATCAGTGATATTCTACTTCCTGCACAAGTCTACTGTTCAGGATTTTCAAAACACAAGGCTACTAAATGGAAGAATAAAGGTGTGTTTAACAGAACTATAAATTTTTACTATGAACTCAGGAAACGGAAAGAAAGAGCATTTCTTTTCTATATAACTTACCTTCCTTAAACCAGTCTCGGGGATCTTTTTGGAGGCAGTAGAGTGTTAAAAATTCTAAGGACAATTAATCTGCTTGGAATCACTTCAGTACTCCCTGACTATTTTAAAACTATGTAGATGCATGAGTAACACACATCTATCCATATTATGTCAGTGATTGAAAGGGGTTTTTTTTTCCAGACAACTCTACCAACACTTGATCTTGAATATTTTAATTGTTAATAAGAGGAAGAAACCCAATGAAGGCTTTAACAGTTGCAAAGCTAAACCAGATGTGTTTTATTATTGTATTTGTCACCATAGAAAGGACATCTGATTTATCTTTATGCAGCATGGCAAATCTAGAGGTGGTATTCTTATGCTACTTAAAAGACAAATTCAAGTAAGTTTTTAGGCTGTGAATACAGGTACTTTGATCATTCTCCATATGTATTACTTAGTTACCACTTGACATTTACCCATCCTCTTTACCTTCTGTGCCCAGTGACAGGACAAGGGGCAATGGGCAGAAGATGAAACACAGGAAGTTCCAGCTAAACATGAGAAAAAACGTCTTCCCTGTGAGGGTGACAGAGCAGTGGAACAGGCTGCCCAGGGAGGTTGTGGAGTCTCCTTCCCTGGAGACATTCAAAACCCACCTGGACGCGGTCCTGTGCCCCCTGCTCTGGGTGTCCCTGCTCAAGCAGGGGGGTTGGACACGATGGTCTCCAGAGGTCCCTTCCAACCCCTGCCATTCTGTGATTCTGTGGTTGTTATATTCACTCAAAATAGAGAAAATGAATGAGTAGTTAACTGCTAGTGGATTTTGAGACATGCGATAGTCGGCATAAGATCTCTCTTATTAATTTAAAATTTGCATTTCATCATTGCTTTCGAATTATAAAGTTGGGGGGGAGAGGAGAAAGTGATTTTCTCTGACAATCTCTTTTAGTGAATGCTTAAGACATGCCAGATAAAGTCATCCTTGTTTTCACAGTTTCCTGTAAATGCATATCACATGGTCTTTGCGGCTTCCACAGAAACACTGTCCTCTCAGGCTCTCTTTCTGAAAAGGACAGAAATATTAAACATACGGTATACTTAAAATTAACAATACAGACCAAAGTTTGCAGGCACTCTGCCTACTATTTTTAGACAATCTTAAATCACTGCGCATCCTCGTGCCAGTGGGACAGCATCCTCTTGGAGCTGCCAAGAGTTTGGAAGTTCCCAATTCATTACCTCTGTTCACACTCTTCAGGTTTCACCAACAGACATGATCTACTGGCCAAACATAAATCCCCACTTCAACACTCCTGTGAATCCATCATTAACTAGACTTAGTAGGAGTGTTTTATTACCTGAAATTCTCCTGAACCAGTGGTATGAAAGCAGGACCTGAGTTCTTGTGACAGTCTACAAATAGCAGTTCGTATCTATCAGGTTACCAGGTAGGGAGTATCTGGTTTTCCTAGTAGCTATTTCAGATTTTTGTATATATACTGCATTTAGTCTAATGCTTTACCTCTTCAGGTGTTTTGATTAAAATACTGGCTGTCACTTGTTTATTGGATCCTAATTTTGTTGTATTTTGGCAACAGCTGGCTTTCAGGCAGACAACCAGAAATTCTGTTTCAGTAGAAGCTGCTTACCTCAACAGCAGTTTCCCACTTTTATCAAAAACCACTCTAAACGTGTATTATTATCTCTAACTATATAATAAAACATGCTATGTCTTTCTCTGCAGAGAAAAGCAGATTTTTTTTTTATTTACCTGAATGGTACAATTCAGATTGTCTAACAAAATCCCAGCTGTGGAAATATCATGTAGTATTTAGATATCTAGTCAAACTAAAAAAACCCCATCTTTTTCTAAAATATATTATTTCAAAAGGAACTAACTAACTCGGATATAAATTTCTATTTGAAAACTATGCTTAAAAGCCTTCCAGGGCACAAAAGAGGTTCCTTGGTTTTTCACTCACCTATGAATTTGACTGCTTGTAAACTTCTATTCTTCTACAGTGGCCATTTCCTCTATGGCTAGTCACCAACTTCAGTTAAATCTAGTCATCACATTTTTTCAAAACCAGAAAAGTTCATTGGATAAAATCCCAGAACCTTAAATAAGGTTGGCAGAACTCTTGAGATGTTGTGTTAAACCTTTACATGACTAGTCAGTGCCACAGCTTCTGAAGTGACAAAGATATTGTTCAAAAATTAGAGTTCCAATTTCTTTCTAAATAATTGTTTGCAAAATATGGGTTGCCTCACTGAGGATCAGGAACACTCTCTCACCATAACTTCATCACACATAGGCTTACCTTTTGGTAGCTTTTATGCAGAGGCATATTTGTTTACCACAAAGTAATCTTTTTTCACTTTAACAAAATTCAGTGCGATGAATACTTCACATAAATGCCAGATATTCAGATGTACGAAAAAGTGTGTCTGTGTCTGTGTCTGTGTCTGTGGAGACACCGTCTCCAGTACTTCACTCTTTTAAAGAAGTAAGCACTACCTGTAGAAAAACAGAGTAGGATTCTATGTTTTCAGAATTTCAACTGCACCCCATTACTTGTTTGCTCCTAACTGAAAGTATCTACCGGGGGAAAGGGAGAGAGATATATTGCTCCCCATCATCCTCTTCTAAATTGGAGGAAAATTGTTGTTACAAACTCAGAAACCACTGCTTCCAAGTTAACGCAGAAAAATATTAACTTCTTAAGTAATTCTTAAGTACACACTATATGTGTATCCACACCAACCCTGATTTTAGAAAAAAAAGGCATTAACACATTTTGCAGGAATTTTGAAGGAATTTTGACAGAGCTTACAGAATTCATGCTCAGTTACAAAGATCATTGATTATGATAAAATAAACATAAGGCACAGTAAAAGAGATCTATTAACAGCATAAAAGGAGAAATAAAATGCATCCTTCAGCTCTAAGGGATTTGCAGGATGTGTCTCAAATAGGATGGCAGAAGTTGGAAATATTCTTTCTGGTTCCCCTCAGAAACTAGAAACAGCCCTGAAAAATAAAGTTAATGTGAAACAGCTGAAATTAATACTCTCTAGATCAGTTCCAAGGCTATTTAATAGATGAATTTTAATACATAGTGTTTAGTTGCTATCTGAATCTTAAAATAATTTTTGGTTTTATTATTTAAAATAAATGGAGCCCACATAGAGCAAGGAGCAATTTCAGAAGCTTATGTCCTATTTACTGAATAATGGTGTGTTGAGGAGGACACCAACTCTTCCATGGGATTACTGCAATCATAATACTAAGAAGAAGGATTTCTGATGAAGTAATAATTTTAACACTTCAATGAAAGAAGCATGGGGGTGCATAAGAAGCTGGAAGGGGACACAGCTGGGACAGCTGACCCCAACTGACCAAAGGGATATTCCAGACCATGCTCAGCATATAAAGCTGGGGGAAGAATAAGGAAAGGAGGGACATTCAGAGTTCGGTGTTTGCCTTCCCAAGTAACTGTTACGTGTGATGGAGCCTTGCTTTCCTGGAGATGGCTGAACACCTGCCTGCGCACAGGAAGTGGTGAATGAATTCCTCATTTTGCTTTGCTTGCGTGCGCGGCTTTTGTTTTACCTGTTAAACTGTCTTTATCTTAACCCAGGAGTTTTCTCATTTTTACTCTTCTGATTCTCTCCCCATCCCCCTGGGTGCGACTAGAGAGCAGCTGCATGGTGCTTAGCTGCCTGCTGGGGCTAAACCATGACAAAGGTACAGATTTATTTTCTTTAAAAAGCTTGTTTTGTGTGCATAATTCACATAATTCTTACACCCAATTTGAAATATTTCAAACCACTAAATTACCATTGTGACTTTGCAAAATAGACTGCATTTACTTAGGACACATTTCAGACCCCAGTGCATATTTAGAAAGATTCACAGAGATTACGATGGGAATGAAAATGGGTATGATCTAATGGAAATGTTAATTTGTGAAATACATATGTCAAACACATATTAAATACACACATATTTATTTCATTTGGCTAAACAAACAAACAAAAAACCCCAAGCACATTACAACCTTTGGGGGAAAATCTACAGAGGAACAGAGTTCCCACACTCCTCTTTCCCCTGAAAAGTTACACCTGTTACAAGAAATAAGTTTCTTAATTTCCCACAAATCACAGTCAGGTTTATAAAACTTTCAAAATAAGAAGCCTGAATATATTAATAGTTGCTTAATGGAAAACAGCTGAAACAATGGTTAAACTACCATAATGCAGATTTCTATATTAAAGACTTATTGGCCATTTTCTGCGTGTAAGTGCAACATCAGACTTAATAAAGCACTGTCTTCTTTTTGCACACCTTCAATAAAAACAAAAGTTTAGAAAAAAAACAGTAGCAATTTCATTGAAGGCACTGCACAGCAAGAAGTATGATTGCTTTTTAGTAATTTCTATAATCACAGTCCCTTCTTTTCTACCTTAGATGCAATATTTTTATTCTCCTTTGTCTACTGTTTCTTTGATATTTGGGCTTCATTTTTTCAAAGATAAAAAGAGACAGTATAACAATGAGACAAAAGATTTTATTCTGTGTTTTGATTGCTTTTTAACACTGTTTCAACAGTGCAACATGTTCACTGCAACATCCACAGAATTGAATATTCTGTCTTTCAGCCAAATTGCCTCCTTAACTATCTGGAATTTTATTGTTCCAATGGCTAAAAATACTGAAGTTCTGTTATTATATTTACTAGTGTGAAAGTAAGTGGAAGTAATAATCCAAAAATTGGCTTAATTTCAGACACAGGAGGAGACAATGATTAAAACTGTGTAGACAACTATTTAATCTCTTACAAAATTCTCTGCAAGTTTTTCTTTACTTTTTGAAGCTTAATAAATAAGAACTATTACACAACAGCCCTAAATAGACTTAATCACATTATACATGCTTTCTCAATTCAAACTGTAACAAACAATATCAATTTTAGCATTTTTTTTAAATATTTCTAACTTCTAGCCTCATGTTTTTTCCAGTGGGCATTATTTTTTGAAGTATTGATCTGATCTCCTCTTCCTTCTTTGATGGCAAGACAACAGAACGAGATAAAAGCAAACCAAACAAATCCTGGCCCTGAAAAAAGTTGACAAAAATTCAACTAGATTACTACAAAGCATGGAATTGCATAAAATCAGCCTGTGCCAGAAAGGTCCATCTCCTAGTGCCAATGAAGACAAACACTTTATATAACCTTGCTCATGAACTCACCAAGCTCTGTAAAGTGCAGCACTTTTTTTCCCCCTTTTTTGACCCTCTCATTACATTCTTTAATACTCTCAGAATTACTAGGAAGTGGAACAGACCTTATTTGTCTGCAGTGAGTTCTGTACACTTACTAACCATGCTAAGAATAGCAGTTACTTCATTTGATGTTTTGCAAAATCAGGCTTTCCACATCTGGGGGGAGCAGAGCAGAAAGACTCATTCCTCCCAGAAAATGAAGAAACACCAATTCAGGGATGTCTCAAATGGCCACTAATTCCAGCTCCCTAAGGATTCTTCAAAGGCTACAATGCATGCAATGAAAAGATGCAATATATTTCCCTGTAGCAAACTTACTGTTCATGTCCATTCTTATTCCCTGTTCCAGTATACACCATCATGCCACTCCAACACATTTACATCATGTTCTATGGCACTACGATATATTAAAAACTTGCCTTTCACATCTCTCATTTAAATGGAAGTATGCATGCATTTTCTCACATTAGCAAGAGAAATAGTGTTGAGAGACTTTACTTAGTAATTGACCTATTTAATCTCTTTAAGTACCCCAAGTCTTGCCAAAAAGTAAACAATACAGATTTGAAAGGCAACAATTTTGGTAATTTATTACCACAGTAAAAGTATCCGTAGAAAATACACACAGAAAATGAAGAGGAAAAATAGGTAGAACATCAATTTCAACATCCTCTTTTCTTCTTCAAAGGACAAAATTATCTTCAGAGGCTTAGATGTTATATCTGTGACTAATTTCTGGAGTCAAATGAAAAAAACATTATACCAAATTAAAAAATAAAAGTGGGTGGGTTTTTTTTCCTTCTTTCTCGAAAAGCTACCGACAGAAATGTATATCTTTAACAAAACCATTTGTGACACAGATGCCCAAAGTTTTAAATCCTCAGTCAGTTTTCCATATTCATATATCCATCTACTGGTATTCCTGACAGGCAGTCCCCTGATCTAGGATAACATATGGCATGAATTCTGACAGTACCCTGTCAATGCCCGAAACTGTCATTCCAGAAGGACATTAAAAAGAAACAACAACTCCCTTCTATCACTTAGGGTTAAACTGCGAGTTGAGCAACAGATCATTAATGCCAAAATGATATAATAAAAATAGATTAAGCTTTATGTCATCATTTCTTCATTCAACTAAAAAAACCAACCACACAACTAAAAATATCCTATATGTTGTAATTCTACTAAAATTCAACACCATGTCCATGTTTAAAAGTTATTGTCAGGATATGGAGGACTTTTGTTCGAGAGTACCGCTTTACATACAACAACTAGACCATATGTCAACTACTCAGACAGAGGATGGCAAGGAAATGGTATCTGGACTATTACACTTTTAGCCTTGCCTGACTGTGAGTTTGTTGATATCTTGAGTAATTCAGGATGTGGCATTTAATTCACCACTTTAGCTGACAAGGTTACAGAGAATTCCCTTGCAAATCTCCTCACTCAGTAAGCAAGCATTTATGCTTCTGGTTTTTGTTATTGGACAGATAAATTAGAAGAGAATTCTATTTCTGATGCATTCCTCTGCTAAGTGGCATATTCCAGAGACAGGCTACCGTTGTATCATTTCCTAATTGCTTTTTCCCTCATTTACTTTGGTCAAAAAGTGGCACCTCTGTCTGTGGATGCTGTTACGTGTAAGGTATTACAGAAGGAAAAGGACGAAAACAACTAATCCTTTGCAGCTGATGAACTCCAGTGGATAATAATGGAAGGTTTTTCACAATTGAGAAAATTAGCACTCCCACAGACATTTGCAGACTAAAGAGCAGAGTGAGGAAATATTTTTTTAAATACTTCCTCATTTGTATAGGAACCATTTGTTAGAGGCAGGAGATTGCCTGAGGTGAGAGTTAACTGCATCAACAGAAAGATAATGGATGGGAGGAAAGGGCAATCAGCGGGAATAGACCAGTACCTTCATATATAGCTCTGCATTTTGAATGGGAATCTGACAGAAAGGGACTTTGAGTGAAGGAAGCAGTAGGGATGGGTTAGCAATGGAAACCCTGCAGCCTTGTGATAGCCATTTAACAAACTAACAGAAGTCATACACCTAAAAATGTAGAAAGAGATTCCTTTGAATATGCAGTGGGAAAACTGCTAAGCTGTGTCTCACTGCTATGTGCTATAATGACACCATGGTTGTATATAGAATTGCAATATTTTACAGTCTTTATGTCACTATAATACTCTCTCCTCTTTAAACAAAACAGAGGAGCCTAAATCAGGCTGTGAAATAAACTGAATTCTCAATAACATAAAGGGCACTTGGGGAGTCTGAGAGCATGACAGGATGGGGTAATGCCATCAAGCCATCTTGTTCTAACTGTCTGCCTGCAAACCCTGTAATGGACAATTATCCTCCTAACAAGGAGACTGAGGCATTAGAATAAACTTGCTGGCTCACTTTTCCCTTAGTACTTTTGCCCTTTACTTGTGGCTGTACTAGTTCCTTCCTCTGCTTCTTGACTTCATTTTAAACCATGCTCTACCATCCATATAAACAGAACTATGTGAGGGTCAGTCAGTTTGGAGGGAGAGATGGCATTCATCACTATGAGGAGATCTGGGGCTGGATGTTGTTTACCTCACTGGCTCTAAGTGTCCTGTAACTTAAACGATGTTATCTTCTTGAAGGCTGTTCCCTCCCCAGGCTCCTCCAGCTATGATTCAAGAAAGGGTAAAGGATTGCTCCACCTCAAGCAATGTGTCTATTCTGAGGTTCACCAAGCCAGACACTCGATTTCAGAATCACCCTCTGCAGGAGGTAGTGCCCTTTCCCCCCACGGCAGCACTCTTGCTTGTGCTTACTGACTCTGCAGTTTGGTGGCGGTGTCCTGATCGGGCCACTGCAATGACTCCTATTCCAATAATCCTTTCTCCAGAGGACAATAACATCAAGGACAGCAGCTTGGGACTGAGTTCAAGCTTCCACTTCAGTTCCTTTGCCTGGATTCACAGTGCATGAACTCTCTACCAGCTGGGATTGTTCCAGCTCGCATGGGGTGAGCAAGCTCAAATCTGCTGCCAGACGGTCTCAGCTCCAAGAAGCTTTAACTCCTTTTCCTTCACCTCCACCCAGAAAACCATACTTTGATGAAAGCCCATGCCCTTACGGTATGGTAATTAGGAAAAGTTAAAAAGGAAGTAGACATATGAATGGCAGTACTAACCCTAAAGAGGTATACAGCTTTTTCCAGTTTTCAACCTCAGCCTAGATTTTTTTTTTGGTGAGACATTTCAGGGTTTTTTACTGTATACTAGATAGATCACTACAGTCTGCCATCTCAAACAAAAGCACTTGTAAAATGAGAATAAATATTTGTATACATTTTTGTGACCATGTTTTCTTTCACCATGGAAAGTGTATTAGAGTCTGACTTTCCCAAATAAGTTTTTCATTTAAAACTGTAACGTAAGTACTACAAAGTTGTTACTGGTTTTCCTTTCAGTTTAATTCAGGTAAGTCTAAATTGTTCCTTGGGTTGCATTTTCTGGTTTCAGGAATCAATATAGTTGAGCTATTCCCCTATATCTGGATTAACAGAATGAGATATTAATTAAAAGAAAAACGATCCTTTAAATGCAACAGCCTCTTCAGGTCTCATGTCTCTGATATAATGCAAAATACTGTACTTCTTTTCAAGCTTTTTTTCTACAGTTTACATGACCTTTTATTTTTCTGTGCCTACTGTACCTCACATCTCGCACTTAAAATATTTACCCCATTCCTGCACCTTTAAGAAAGTATTTTCGCACAATTTCTATACAATCCCTTCAGGAGAGTTTTCAGGGCTGGAAAGCACTACAGCTGGATATTAAGTACGCCGTATTACACGAAGCTCCAAAATCCCCCTAGCTGTCTTTGCGTCTCTGTTGTCTACTATGTCTCTGTTAGCTATTGTTCTTTCAAAAGGTCTCTAGTACTTCCTTGGAAGTCACAACTACAAATCTCACAAGTAGCAGGTGCAAAAAGATGAACACCACAATAGAAGAAATAAAGTCACAGCCTAGACCTCAGGCCTTGTAAACCCTCAGGAGTCCTTACTCAAAAGATTTGGGATGGACTTTGTTATACCTTTTGTAAACTACCTAAAATTATTTTTTT
This sequence comes from Phalacrocorax carbo, assembly GCF_963921805.1. NCBI lineage: Eukaryota > Metazoa > Chordata > Aves > Suliformes > Phalacrocoracidae > Phalacrocorax > Phalacrocorax carbo. Next base: position 45,261,058 of record NC_087513.1, read on the forward strand.
ACTGAAAACCACCAGCATGCACTAGGTCTGTACAGTGCTGATATGACCTTCTAACAGAGAACACAATAACAAATGTGGCATAGCAGTAGTTATGCTACAAAGAAATACAGTTTTCCTTCAGTGTAAAGCAAGGTTTTGCACTCTGCGTTTGAAGATGCCACAGACATTCAGCTACATCTCGCATTCGAAGCATTATACAGGGCTCATCTGTTGGTATTCCTGAAAAGGAGCCACCTCAGAGAGGACTGAAGTACTTAGAGTAGGCTATAAAACTTCTGATCATGAACAAATAGCTCCTAATTAAGGTTAATTAGGCCTCATCTTGTGCCTTCTTTCCTGCTAAAACAATCCTCACTGGCCCTGCACTGACACAGCTTTACCTCACACTGGTGTGAGGGGAGGTCCAGCTATACGTGCCCAGAGTAATACGCACCTATCAGACAGGAAAAGCCAGTCCATTTGGTTTCATTAAGACCACATGAGGAGCTTTAAAACAAACTACTTTAAAATACCAACTACAGTTAGCTACACGATTAAATATCTTAATTCCTGAAACATTAGTGTTATCGCATGTTTGCATTCTGAATGAGGTATGGCGAGTACATTTAATGTTTTTTCTCTGACATTCAAAATGGCCATGTAACAAAACTTAAGTGAAGTGTGAATGACGAAACCATTTCTTTTGTCATTACACTCATATAAATAAAGGACAGAGATTTTAATTTTTAAAAAATCTGCATCAGCATTAACCCAAAATTGCCTTAAAATGGGGGAAAAAAACAATCAAAAATATAAATCTTTTTTTTAAACAAGCTTTTCAGTCAAATTAAGAAATTTTTAATTCATTAAAGGTGAAATATCAAGATTTTATTTTTTCAATGAAAAATCTAGCAGATGAATTTCAGTATAGTCTGAATCAAATACCCTCTCATCTACCATTTCACTGTACACTCATCAAACACACACAAAAGAAATTCAACATTCAATGAGCTCCACTGGATAATGCTTTGTGGTTTATTTTTATCCAAATAGTTCTCTCCCTGTATCAATGCATTAGGTACATTAAGTTCAGGAACATCACATACCTCCTAGCTTTCACAGAAAAACAATTTTAAACAATGAATATCCTGAGAGCTTCCATCTTTTCTTTTCTTTTTCTAATAATACTACATTCTTTGCTTAAGAATTATACCAATTTTATGCCATTCAACTGGGAATTTAGTGTTCTTGAAATAAAATTTTCTTTTTTTTTTTTTACTAGATACAGAATTTATATGAATTAAGACATCGAGATTCGCAGGTTCTGAAATTTAATGCAAATAAAAGACTGGTATTTGAGAAATATGTTCTTTAATTATTGCTTTTTACAATATGATTTCTTACAAAAACAATAAGGGCTTAGTAACAAGTATTTACTAATACCTCCCCAAAACTTTTCTCACCTATGTGCAGTTATATCAACCACAATAAAAGCAGGTACTGGATGAAAATGGTCTCACACTGTATTTGTAGGTTATTAGTATAAACTCTGTTTTTCAGTATAGCATTCATATATGCATTTTTTATATTAAACATGCATATTTGGATGGCTAGTGTCTTATTACAATGTTTATGCTTGAAAATTGGTCTCTGAAAAGTACACGGTAAGGCTCCAGATACCACAACTGAGAACAGTAATAGTGACACTAAAGTTTTTTGCAGGGGAAAAAGAAAAAAAAAAAGTGTTTTCTAACCACAAGGCAAAAAAAGCTTGTCTGAATAGCAAAATTACCAAATCTATTTTAACATGTTTTTACATCGACCAAACAACAAATGTTGCTAAAACAAAACACAAGAGAAAGCCATTTGTAATACTGATTTGATATGACATACATATTTACATAGGAAATGACAAAAAAAAAAACCTACAGAAAACAAATCCAGGTTCGTAACTAATTTAACAATACTTGAAGTTCAACCTTTAATAGTATCATGCTACAGTATCTTCTTCAAAGGAGAAGGCAACAGAAACACGGTTATAGATATAGCTTATCTAAATATGCATGATTTAGAAAGGTCTCAAATATTCATAAAAAATTAAACAAATGAAGTGTAGTACAGACACTGAGGTTTTCCAGCACCATCCAAAAAAAAACCCCACCACAAAACAAAACAAACCACAGTAGAAAAGCTATGTCACTTTTTATGTATTTTCCAGAACATACTGTACTACCGTTCCACTGTGCATACATATTACTTCATAATTATTTAAAAATATATTTCCCTACATAATCAGGGCATATGTATTTTAGAATGTTCTAAATACAAGTGTCACACACAGAGTTAGTACGCTGCAAAAGCTGTTGGAATTTTAGTTGATGCATGAGTATCTTAGATTTTTTTGTAATGTCTTTGGCTAAGTATTAAGACGGTTTTGTAAAGAGCAGAAAACTTTACCTAAGAAAGTCTATTTCCCCCATAATTCTACAATGAACAACTATTAATTTGATGTTACAGAAAAAAGTATACATTTCTTCTCTTGCTCATCCAAGCCTTTCCCCCAAGTAACATCAATTTATGGTGAGATGCACTATGGACAGATAGGATGCACATTTCACAGGTCCCCCTAAAATGAAGACATGTAATAACAACCACTTCCTATCAAGAGACAGGTACATCACATGCATGAGGCCTTTCTGAGGTTTTCCACATAAGTACTGAGGTAAAGATTACACTAATGTATCAATAGGGAGTTTAGAGGTATCTTGCATATATACACGTAAATCTAGCTTCTATGGCAGCTATGAAACGTGGTACTCTCACATGCATCCTTCTGACTTCTATGAAGCAAGTAGGCAGGAAACTGCTAAAGAACCTGGTACAATACTATAAAGAAGGAAACAAGGAAAGATATATAAAAGCAAAAAGTAGAAATTAAATACATTTACAGACTTAAACACCAATGTGTATGAAAAGTAAACTGGATTATGGCTGAAGTTGTGGTAATGGGTTGATTGTTTTGACATTGTTAAAGACATATATTCAAACCAACAGTTAATTTTCTTACCTAATTTGAAAGCAAAATGAATGTAGGCAGACTACAAAAATAAATCCATGCTTCTTTTCATTAAAATATAATACAGTGGATCAACCCATGTAGTATAATCTAGTAAAGTGGCAAATAAAATTACAAATCTTTTAGAAGTGCATTTTTTCATTTGCATTTGAAGAAATACAAGCAACGAATGTCTCGCGCTGAAACTGAACACAGGACATACCAAAGTAATACAAATGCAGTGAAAATATTACAGTGTCTTAGTACTATTTCTAAGTTACTTACAACAACTTGATTGCAGATATATTTTTCTGAACTCAAATAGTATAAAGGCATAGAGCAATCACATCCCAAAGTAGTGTGTTTAATGAAGCACCAGTTTCCAAGAAAAATACAGCACTATAAAACCCCTAATCATGTGCAATTCTTAGTAATGTCTCCCAATAACTTAGCTCTGCATTTATTAGTTATGACCAACTAGCAAATAATGTTTATTTGGAAGAAAACATAGCATGGTTTTCAGAGTAGCCTAAACATTACATGTTATTAAGAACCCCTGGAAACACAGTTTTAAAGATAAATTAATCTCAGTCTGAAAGCAAAACCCAAACATTAGCTATGATGAAATCCCACCCTTGAGCATCCTGTCTTGGCATGTCTTTGATTAAGAGAAAGCAATGCAGTTTTGGCACAGCCAAAAATTTCACCTAGTGTGTCAGGAAGAGAAATTGGTCTTTAGAAGGAACCTCTCCACCTACACAACAAGAATAATATCCTTCCAATCCATGGTGGTAGACCTGAAGGAAAGGTTCATTTCACTGCTAGTATTTTCTGACTAATCATTTGTGATGGAGACCCAGCAGATCCTGCTCTGGCTACCACTAGACAGTGGCTCACTGCATCCCAGGAGCAGCTGCTGACAACAAAAGGTTGGAAAGACACATATCTAAATCACAATAAATTGGTAACCCACAGCTGGCTTGTGCCATAACAGCACAGTCACTCATTCCAGATGTTTCACACAACCTACTGAAATCTCCAGCTAGTACATTTGCTGGACTTAATAGACTTATGGCCAGCTCTCAAAGCCCACTTTTAGGAGCTGCCAATTGCCCCAACAGACCTGAACCGTTGAAGGAGAGGATATTTTTCTTCTTTCAATGAACTGCCAACAGTCACAATGCAACTGGAAGAGACCAAGGGCCCAGATGAAGAAGGGACTGTAGCACAGAAGTCTTGGTAAAGTCTTCCCTGACAGGAACAATAATTTTAAGAAATCCATATGCATTCCATCTTAGCCTATTTACTTTTCATTCATATTATATTAAAGTAGTTGTGAATAATCTAATATTTGTTTACATTGTACAACATTTGAAATCAGAGGCAGTAGCCTGGTGCTTACCTTAGCCAGAAAGTGACAGAATTTCAAAGTAAAGGTTACATTTGAAAAAAACTCTGCCTTTCATTAAAAAGATCTCCTTTTAAGGCAACAATTAGTGCATAGATCTAGGTCTTACTTCAGTTATGTTATGTGTCTTTGGAAAGATCATTTAACCTGTCCATTTCTTCTGCTTTAAACATCAGAATAACTGATTGCCACAACAAAAAACAGTCTTTCTTAGTCTTCACTCACAACATGCTTTGGAGATATAAAGCATTTTAGTTTTATGTATTTCAAATGAGCCTTAGTAGCTCCTGATATACAAGGATGTAGAGCTTTTTATTTTTTTTAAGTGAAACAAATTAAATAACAGGGAAAAAGAAAATCAGTCAAAGTATTCAATTTACATAATTCTTATTCGCTAAACTGAGAAGTCCCTCTGACAAGCTATAGAAATAGTCAAATGTGAGTTTCAAATTAGCCAATAACAAATGATTTGTTGAATGTCTTTGACAAACAATACCCAACCATCTCTAACTATAATGTTCTTTCACATCCTCCCATTTTCATAACTTTGGAAGAAATTACCATCTGCAGTTCCATGTTTCCATACTTGCACTTTTCACCAAAATTTTTTGTTTTGAAAGTGTGTGTTGAAAATGCCTTCAGAAATTTTTGAGTTAATAATTCCAAAGAAGAGCAGGACAGAAGGGGATACTTATCTTGCTTCCCATCAATAAATTAAACCAACTCACATTAAATGGTTTGTATCGGAGTATATGCAGTTACAGACGAGAAGACTCAGCAAGAGCCAAAACTTAGTTGAATCTTTGCTAAGTATCATCCTCACTTTCAAATATCACCAATAGGAAGCAGTGGCATTTACAATCCTGCAAAACAGTGTATCAAGATGCATCCAAATGTCTTGAAGGGTTTCATGTATTTGCTTTTACAGTAATATGGTAGATAGATATCATTATCACCGTTGTAAAATGGCTATTGCCCAGGTCCCCTCAAATACAGGTAGGGCTTTTAACCCTCATCTTTAAGTAGTATTTTACTCCAAATTGCCCCTCAGGCAGGACTTCTTTTTTCACTTGTCCCATCAAAATATCTTAAACATGATTGAAAGCTGGCATTCAGTACATAAAAATTGAGAAGAAATACGAACATATGTCGAAGTAAGGAATAAAAGATTAACCCTTGCAAAAAAAAAAAAAAAAAAAAAAAAAGATTGAAGAAGAAGGAGGAATTGCTTCAATTTGAAACCAGGTTGTCCAACTTTGTGATTTTATGTGATTTTGCATACCCTGGAGGTACGTATGCTCCCCTTTGCAGGTATGTAAATGCAATGACAGGTGGAGCGAAGGGAGACAGTAATCCTGACAGCTTCAAGTGCAGTCACAATAGATTGGTTCTACTCCTCTCACAGAGATGGCACTTCCCAAAGACTGACCGCTTCTCAACGTAATCTTTTAAATAACACAGATAGGAGTAAGAATCAGAAGTGTTTAGGATCATACTGTTTGTTTCCTGAAAATAAGCTCAAGTCTTACATATCTACTCCGTATCTACCCTCTCCTTGTAAGTACCTTCCATTTAGAGAGAAAATACTAGACTTACCAGTGGAAAGAGAGACATCTTGTGATAGAAAGTAAACATAAACGTATATTCAAAAGTAGACAGCTTTTTAAAAAAAATACTATGTTTGCTTTTAAACTTTTAACATAAACTCCCTGACATACTTTACAGTTTAATTTTCAACTCAGTAATGATGAGACTGATTAACATTTCTGAGCTTTATATTCCATTTGCTTCATGTTATTCTAGTGCTTCAGTGAAGCACTGCCCAGGACTTAAAAGTCACTTGTGTTCTAAGGACCTTAAGCTTAATATACTCTCAAGACTGGATTTCTCTGCTTCTTTGGGGATTTTAAGCTGTATTTCGTAAGAGTAACTGGCATTACACAGGCAGACTGTAACAGGCAAAACAGATGGTGGGCAGGAGAGAAAGAAGGTCCACTTGTGGATCCTCAGTCATGTAGATTAGCCCTTGGAAGGTTGTCTTCTGGTTAAAAACCCATTTTATACTGAGGAGGCAAAACGACTTAAAAATAGGTATTTCAGAGGTGCTTGGGTTTTTCTTAAAACAAAACAAAACACCAGATTTTGCCCAGTCATGCACCAATATCATATGTAATTCAAAGTCATGCAACTTTAAATAATGAAGGATAAATTCTTAAGTCCTGAAGTATTTTCCTGTATCATCCTGAAAATATATACAATAAACTAAACACACCATGTACAGCAATAGTTTGTATTCTCTTTAGTCAAGCAGGACTCTGGGTATATGTCAAACTAACCAGTTTTGACCACCAGTCCAGTGAGCTGCACCCTCCAGATCATAAATTCTTGATAGAAACTTTATTCATACAGTCATGCTTTTCCACCTTGGAGGAACATGACAGAAGTTACAGAGAGTAAGCTTCTCGTTTTCATAGCATCTTTAATTACATTTTATGTAGCTACTAAAACATAATGAGGGACAGGAAGAGAGAGCCTCTGTCCTCTTAATTTTTTAATGGCAAGAAGTATTACAGCCTTCAGACCCTGCACAGAATACCTTTTGTTAGTGATCCTTCACTGCATTAGTGATCAGTGTAGAAACTCTATTCATGACTATTTACAAAAGTAAGTTCACAGATCTTTAAAATAAAATAAAATCACAGTCTCAGCATATTTTGCAGTTTTGTTTCAAGGAAGGGCTATAGCTAAAGTGGAACAGGTTAAAGAAACTATGATAGGGTTAAATCACTAACCTGTGAGAAAACCATTTTACCTCCCTACACCTATTTGCTTCAGACAGGGACAGGAGTATGTTTGTCTCAGATTTTCATTTTAAAAAATTATGTACAGGATTTGGTACGTAATGGTCACTGTGTGGCTTTCAGTAAGTGTTCATTTTTATTGATAGATATTACTGTCCTGAAGAACTGTAAAGAATTTACTATCTTCCTATACATACACCAAATGAAGTCAAGTTACACAAACTGTTTTTATTACAAATGACAGTATCAATACAAATTTTCCTATATGAGAAGAAAGCTGTATGTCTCACGAGACAGATAAAGAATAAACATGTGTTTCTGCCAGCTGTTCTTTTGCTAATGATTCTTTTTTCTCTCACTTATTGTGCTTAAGACCCAATATACATGGATAGCTTTGGTTATTTGTGGATGTTTGCTTTTCTAATATAATGACCTTTCTTTTTCAGTGGGTATAAACTTATATGCTGAGATGTTTCAGTGTGATATCCCTATTCAATTTTTTAACATTTTTGGACAAGTAAAATTGGAGGCAATGTATTCTGATTCAACGTAAAAAGACAAAGAAATCTGAAAAAAATGTACAAAATGCAGATGAGTGATAATTCACATACTCTAATTAATTACACCCTAATTAAACTTGAAGTTAATTGGAGATTTTTTCCTTGTTCTTTTGAGATTTTTTTGTTTGTAAGCAAAACAAACAAATCTGATCATTGTCTGTTTTAAGACACCATTTCATGTCTGCTGCATAAAATGTGCCTGAACTTTCTTTCCTCTGGACAATGGAACATTGATGAGGAAGTTACTATAATATTCTGTCATGGTTTAACACCAGCCAGCAACTAAGCACCACACAGCCGCTCGCTCACTCCCTGTAGGGTGGAGAAGAGAATCAGAAGAGTAAAAATAAGAAAACTCCTGGGTTGTGATAAAGACAGTTTAACAGGCAAAGCAAAAGCTGCGCATGCAAGTAAAGCAAAATGAGGAATTCATTCACCACTTCCCATGGGCGGGCAGGTGTTCAGCCATCTCCAGGCAAGCAGGGCTCCATCAAGCATAACCCAAATGCTGTAACTCTGAATGCCCTCCCCCTCTTCCTTCCTCCCCCAGCTTTATATGCTGAGCATGACAACATATGGTCTGGAATATCCCTTTGGTGAGTTGGGGTCAGCTGTCCCAGCCGTGTCCCCTCCCAGCTTCTTGTGCACCCCCAGCCTCCTCGCTGGTGGGGTGGTGCGAGAAGCAGAAAAAGGCCTTGACTCTGTGTAAGCGCTGCTCAGCAGTAATCAACACACCCCTGTGTTATCAACGCTGTTTTCAGCACAAATCCAAAACAGTCTCACACAAGATACTATGGAAAAAATTAAATCTATCCCAGTCAAAACCAGCTCACATTTATTTGCATTTGGCCTGTCTTCCTTTATTCAAATGAAGATTGCTTACAGGTATGTCAGCAGAACTAAGAAGTTTGGTGAATAAATCTATGTTTATATTTGACAGCATTTAAATAGATTAAGGTATTAAGCGATGAGGATGGAGAGTGAAAACAAGTCTAGAGCCTCTAGTTCCCAGCCTCAGATCTGCATTGTGAGCACTACTATCTCTCACTGAGATCACCTGATGCCTGTATTGGCTCCAGAAATACAAGGCAATCTCACTGTATGGTATTATTACTGTTTCTGAGAGGCTTGAAAGTGGTGAGAGCCAAGGTCGTTGCATGTTCCTACGTTTGTGCTGCTCCAATGCTCAAAATGGCTTTTGGCACATCTACGTTACAGCAGGCAATACTGGGCTTCCCTGGGTTAGCAGAGCTGTCCAGAGCTGAAGTATAAAGATTTGCAACTCCATCTTTCCTGCTCCTGATGCTTTTCCCTACATTAGCACCAAAGTTGCTAAGGTAAAGGAATATTCCACTGAGCACACTCTGTGCTTAAAAGCTTTTTACAACTCTAAAGGACAGAGTAAAGACAAGTATATCACTAAAAATAACAGAAAGATAGTGTGGGCTTAATGAAAATCTATGGCCAAATTGCAGAAATGCTAATCACGATGTTCTCCAATAGACTGGAATCTGTGTTCATTCAATCTGGCTGTTCTTGCCAGGGCATCTCAGAAATGTGACAGGTTGCTCAAAAGAGGTCTTGGATCAGGCCCTAGTGCAGATCATTACACATGCAAATCAACTGAACTTTGTATCAAATATGACATCTAAATCTCAGTGAGTTTCATCACTACCTGGCCCAGAAGTTAGAAGAGTTTGGCTTTGGAAAGCTGCATGCTATTTAATTCAGAATACAGAAGTGTTTACAGAAACAGAACACCCAGCAGCCTTTAATGTTTAATTCTCTTTGTTGCTCTGCTTAATCATTTCTCTCCCACAACCATACAATAGCATTAGAAACCGATTTGTGAATACAAATTCTCCCTCCTTTCATAAAAATGAACATTGACATCTGTAAGTAAAAAAAACCCCAACTTATGGATTGTCCTGACACTGTTTTTTTTCCTTCAGATATAACCACCCATTTCCATCAGTGTTAAGAACTAGGAACTTAGTTCTAGATTTACTTATGAGCTCCATGTTGGGAAAGAATTTGTTTTGTTCAAACTCCCCTTCCTGTTCTGAGCATCCATAAGAAAGGCACCAAGAAACACACACCAGAAGGGAGCCTCAACCATTTGACTGGATATGATTCAGCTATCAAAAAGAAATAAAGTGTCCCAGAATCAGGAGAAACACTTCTTCCTGAAACTCTCTAAGCATTTCTTGTATGCACAGGACATGTATTCAGACACAGTTTTCAGCTGAGCCTTCCCACACACATTCAGTTTTGAGATGTTTATTGGTGAGAAGTGTCTTAAACATACTGTGAAATTACCAATTGGTAAATAATGTAGCAGGCCCATAATACCAGTTACTGAGTTGAAGACTGAATACATCAGAAAATATTATATTAAATTGGACTACAGTAACATAACAGACTGCCTAAACTTGGAGGAAAAAAAACTATGCACAAAAAGACACCCAACCAAAACCCTCCACATCATTTATTTTGTGCACCCAAGAGCAAAAGGTACTTGCTTGATTCATGATGCATTTATCTTCCAAAAGGAATCATATTTCTTGACTTCTCTCTCTCTCAAACTACATCACCTGTAAGATAGCTACCTCAATTCCTAACAAATTCTATGGGGGATTCAGTGGGAGCTGACCATTAAGCATACCACGATACAAAACTCTGCTTACTTGTGACATTCTACAATCCTGAGTTTCGTTTGAAACTGTTTGCCATTTTTGAAAGGAATTCCCCATAAATTTCTCTGATTTTACTACTTCCCTTCAAATCTACACACAATATTCTGTTCTGTTGCAGTAAGAATGAAAATTTGTGCAAGGGCTGATGTGGGTGCACCTGGATTACCTTTGTGATCAGTATTGTCTTCTGCCAATCAACACTGGCAAGCTAAATTCCTCCTGCTACCTCAACCCACTGTACTATCTCAACAGCATGTCTTTGGTATAGAAATCATCACCTTGCTCACTGCAAAGCATCTAGCAGACATGAGTAGTATCCCTAAATTCCACAGTAAATATAAATGTGGTTTTTAAAAACTAAGTTTACCAAGGTTGGGTTTTAAAATACTTCTAAAAGATTTTCTTTTTATCTTTTTTGATTGAAAATCTGTAGACTTTGAAAAGATGAAGTCTTCTGTATCTAACATTATGAGCCAAATTCCCTACCACAAGTCTTTTTGTGAGCAATTCCTAACAGCTGTGCAAACATCAGCCACCATGTATAGGCACAATGCCAAACAGAAAATTACCAAATAGATGAAAGTATCATGCCTTTGCTGAAATTGTTACTTTCCAGCCAATTCTAAGGTACACACATGAATAGCACTGTAGCGATTTTTTAGAGTTCAAAGTGATTGTTTAGTCTTGAGAAGAGAAGGCTCAGGGGGGATCTTACTGATGTGTATAAATATTGAACAGGAGTGCGAAAAGCAGATGGAGCCAGACTCTTCTCAGTGATGCACAGTGAATGGACAAAAGGCAATGGGCACAAAGTGGAATACAAAAAATTGTGTTTAAACATAAGACAAAAAAAAAAAGCTTTTGTACTGTAATGGTGATCAAACACTGGAACAATCTGCTGAGAGAGGTTGAAGAGTCTCTGTCCTTGAAGATACTCAAAACTCAACTGGACATGGTCCTGAGTAAGCTGCTCTAGCTGACTCCGTTTTGAGCAGGGTGATTGGACTAGATGGTTGTCCAGGGTCCCTTCCGTCCTCAACCATTCCATGATTTTTGATACCAAGTTCAAAATGAATCCTTTTTACCATAATCAATCCTTAATTTTATGAAAAAAAATTAATTGCTAGGAATCAAACAACAGATGATCACAGAATGTAGAACCTGAATTTTTAGTCTTCAAAAATCAACTACAAAGTTCTACAGAAGAGCAAAAATTATAGATTTTATTAATGCTTTGATTCTCTATAGGATTTTTTAATACTGACAGAGATGCAGGATAAGGAAATAAAGACACAATTTTATACTGAAGTAAATAAAACTCATCTTCAAATGTTATGATCTACTTTAAGTATGAAAGAATTACTGCAGCAAATCCATTCCATTTATCAGTGGGGGAATACACCCATACACACAGAATACTCAAATCATATTGGATCCAACAACTGACAGAGTTGCCATTCTATTCTCCCATAAACAATTTACAGTGCTGAAAGGCTTATCATAGTAAAGGATGAATACATAAAAGCATTTCCAGGTCTGTTACTGGTGAACAAAATAGTCACAGGTGTAGATAAGTGTAGGTAAGTAAGTAGGTAAGTAAGACACATTGCAGTGCTGCAGCTGTGACTAGGGATCAGACTAACGTCAGCAGTATTTTAAAGACTGAAATCTTTCTGGACAGTCTCTCAGTGATAGAGTGCCTTTTGTTTGTTTGTTGTTTTTTTTTTTAATTTAGTTGGGCGCACATAGGAAGACAGAATGATGCAGCCACCCCAACTGCTTCCCCCTACAAGCTGGTTACAGGAATTGAGGCTACCTGACTTCAACAATCCTTTTGTGTTTAAGATGGCTAAAAAAAAAAAAAAACTTCAGAATTTTCCCTGCCTAATTTGTAGCCTACTCCACATTAAAACTTTTATATTTAACACATTAAGAAGACAGGAATTACATCAGTCTGTTCAAGCCCAAGCATATGGTCAGGCAAAACTGACAATAACATCAATATGTTCTTACAGTGTGATAAGTATTATGCAGTCAATGCATTTTCCTGACTAAGTATAAGAGGTTGATTTATCTGCAAAACTGATGTACCAGGAAATGTCAATTAAAGACCAAGAAATACAATAAACATTCAACTCATGTAGATGCATTTTTAAAAAGTGACATTATGAAACATTTTCCAAGGAAGAAACTCAGGTTTACACATAATACTAATGAAGAAGGCCAGATATAGTCTGAGCCTCCCTCTTTCTCCTCCCCTGCCCAAACTCAAATTTTCTATATTTCAGCATTCATCAGTGATGAACACTGTCACATAAACTCTTCATACCACTAAAATGAACTGACAGGACTAGCACTGCCTACTGATCCACTTCCATTTTCTGTGGTATTTGACATGGCTTGCCTTTGCTTTAGTGCCTTCCTGTTCCTAATGGGATGAGAGGGGCCTAAGGCAAATTCTTTAAAATCACAAAATAAGTAGAAGCAGGGAAGAAAAGAAAGATTTAAGTAGCTTTTGAAACAGAAGAGTGCTCCTAAAATTCTCCACGTTTAAAATGAAGCAATTCCCAAACTCACATTTACTTTTTATCTGAAGCTCACAGAAGAAATACCTAACATAATTATATTGCAATTATTAACTCCATAAACCAAAAAATAATGGTTTAATGCTATTTTCAAAAAACTACAACTAAAGAAGCACCATGTAAATTAAGCAAGTTAATTTCAAATTAAGAGTTGAAACTTTCTTAATTAAGAAAGTTAATTCTGAATGAAGAGTAGATTCTTAATGAGAATTCCTAAATGGGAAGCAGAAGGATGGAAGGGCATGCACTCTTCCTGATTCCCAACTTACATCTCATTTCCCAGTCACCATGATTAGGGGATAAATGTTATAACAGATCAACTGGAAAGAAACCATCTTGGAGAATAAAAAAGAGCTACTCAGAGCTCTTAACCCAGCATGTGTCATTCACCCACTAGAAAAGATGAGAAAGAAGGGTAAGACCTGAGACAGTGAAGCAGTTAAGGCTGATGTTAATTGAACCAGCAAATTTTAACTGACAAGTATGATTTGGAATTACAAAGTAAAGGTATAAGGTGAAAGAGTGTAGGCATTTATATTAAAAAAAAAAAATCAAACAAACTAAAACAAACCACAAAACCTCAAACTTTTCATAGCTAGGAAAAATCTTAAGTGTCTCCTATTGCTTAGCAAATTTCTTCTGTACACACAAAAGTCCAGGCTTATTTACCATTGCTTTATGAAATCCTGTTTTATGCTATAAACAGTATCTCTTTTTAACATAAGATATAGAACAATTCAACTAGGGGGGAGGAGAGAGAGAGAGTCACATCTGATAAAATTATGGATCTGCCAAGCATTGATAGGGATAAAAGGGTTTGATGCAGTTTCCAATTCCTAATTAAACACACTGCTTGAAGAAAAAGATGTAGATCAAAAATTTCTGCACAACAGTAGTTTGCAACTGCAGAGCGGGGTCAGCTATTTCTCAAAAAATCCACACTGGCAGCATCAAAATCAGCACAAGCAGTGGAGCTGCACAGATTGCTCTCATATGTGTATGACCGCCCCTCACATCCCATTTAGAAGGCAGAACACTGGATCAAACCGAATTCCTACCTGTGAGCCAGGAAGCATATAGGCGACTTTGATCTCAGCTTCTGGGTTTGTCAGTGCAATTTACAGTCAAGGAGGGGTAGAGGGGGAAGAATGCAAAGCCAGCATATGACAAAGCTGCATTAATTACCTCATCTGCAGTGCAGTTTGCACTGTTTTTATCTTACAGCAGCCATGAAGCTTCATTGCTCATTCCTCACCTTTGCTGTTAAATATACACCCTTAGACTGGAAGGACCCACACATAAGTTTAGTTAGTGTGACCAGACCGGAATGGACTATTGAGTTAGAGCTTCTCTCAATAGCATTACAAACATTGAGTGAGTCTGTCACCTTCCAAATCCGTTACTCAATCACCAGGAGATAAGTACTATAATGAAGCATGAAGAAGTTCTTGATTAAATGAAATCAAGTCCGAACAGAAAACAGTGGGAGGCATTGTACTAGATGACCTTTTCTGACCACCACCCCCACCCCGCCTCCATAAGACTGGATTTCTAAGGTCTGTCTGGTAGTCCTATTAGCACCGTACTAATAAATATATCATTTATTTTATTTATTATTTCATACTTCTTTATATATTATTATATAATGTATTAAAATATACTATAGATAAATTATTATATTTAATATATAATAATATATACAATAACTGAATAGATAAAACTCTGGTTAAAACACATTGTCTTCTTTCAGTTTGAAGAGACATACAATAATTTATCTTTATTATTTGTTTGGTAGCTCTGAATCTAAATAGATCTACATCATACTTCCCAGTTTTAGTTAACCCTGTTTTGACCTCCACACACAGAATCCTGTCGTAACCTTCTGTACTAAGTCACCAAACTGGACAGAATGGGCATGTAAATGCTGGCAGGGGGAGAGTAATGATGTGGATTAAATACACTGGCAGTTATCATTTGTATCCCTTTTACAGGACTTAGTAAGTAAAGTGACAACAGATATCCTGAGTCTCAGGCATTCATGATCTGCTTTCTTGTATGTCCGTGTACATCACCCTTTAAAATTTTTACATAGAAAATTGGATTTCAAGGGTCATTGCACCTCCAAGACAAAAAGTGTTAGGGATAGGAAGAAATGCTAAACAGAGCAACAACATGTATGATAACTTGTGACAGAGTTCAAACGCCTTAAAGAAAAAGAGTCTAGTAGGAAGTGAGGGAACTCATGCACCTGTCAGAAAGCGCTCAGCACTGCGTATTGTGAGCTTGAATATTGCAAAGCATCTCCTATGTAACTTTTTGCTTCCAGCCAGCATAGCATAACTTGGATATCATTAAATACTTAGTGTTTATGCTCTATAGGACTTCAGAATATATGCAAATACTATGTCAAAATGTATTAATTTCAGAAGGTAACAGAAGAACCATGTTGGAATTTGTGTCATTTCAGCATTGCAAGGAAACCGGAATTATTCTCTTACGTAAAAACCCCAGTTGCTTTAACAAACAAAACTGCACTTTGTCATCTGTGTAGACAAGTTCTGGCCATGGTAATCTATGTTTCATTGTTGACAGATAGACTTAACGCTTCTAAACTACAATGAAAACCAAACTATAGTTTAAATGTGCATGAAGGGAAATAAGGCACTTACATTGTATGCCAAATAGAATGATAATCAGAACTACATTGTTGTTAGAGAAATAAAATTAAGCTGCATTCCCATGCTTAAAAACTTCTCAGCATTCCCTAGGGAGTCAAAAGTATCAGGCAATCTTAACAACACATACTGCCACCCACTCCATCCTTAATAAGGTAAACTGGCAAGACCGCACCTCAAATACTGTGTTCAGTTTTGGGCCCCTCACTATAAGATGCTGAGGTGCTGGAGTGCATCCGAAGAAGAGCAATGAAGCCGGTGAAGGGTCTAGAGCACAAGTCTGATGAGGAGCAGCTGAGGGAACTGGGATTGTTTAGTCTGGAGAAGAGGAGGCTGAGGGGAGACCTTATCGCTCTCTACAACTACCTGAAAGGAGGTTGTAGCGAGGTGGGGGTCAGATTTTCTCCCAAGTAACAAGCAATAGGATGAGAGGAAACAGCCTCAAGTTGCATCAGGGGAGTTTTAGACATTAGGAAAAGTTTCTTCACCAAAAACGTTGTCAAGCACTGGACTAGGCTGCCCAGGGAAGTGTTTGAGTCACCATCCCTTGAAGTATTCAAAAGATGTGTAGATGTGTTGCTTAGGGACATGGCTTAGTGGTAGACTTGGCAGTGTTAGGTTAACGGTTGGACTCGATCTGAAGGGTCTTTTCCAACCTAAATGATTCTATGATTCTATCTTTACCCAGTTGGTTAATTCATTTAAAGCGCTTTTTTTTTTTTTTTTTCAGTTGAGGACGTATTATCGATTTCTAATAATAAAGAGATGTTGAAGTCTTTCTAAGTTCAGACCAAAAGTGTCAGACCAATAATCGCCCATCTGATTTGCTTTTATTAAACTGAGGTTTTGATTTAATGTTGACAGCCATGGATTACACAGCACAGTCTGCTGACCATTTTTATTCTCTGCAGCCAAAGTCTCTCCTATGAAAATGAGTCTTTTGTGCTAGTAGGAATGAGCAGATGACTAAAATACAACTAGATTTGAGGAAGAACACAGTGTACATTTCCTGATCCAAGAGAAAAAGACAGACAAAACCAGGCTGTAATTAAATATGTTCATAATTGAATAGATGTACCCACAGTAATTCTGATCAGGGACAGAATTTAACATAGTGCTGTGCATACAGGTGACATATACAAACATACATGGGCCTTGAAAAAAACCTCCAATAGTTAAAGAAGAACAAGAAGATTCCAGACTAATAAAAGGCCTCAGGTAAAATGTTACTGGTTTTGATTCTGAACACTACTGAGTGTCCTCAGTTCACTGATATCAGAAACTTGATATGCTAGAAAGGCTACCTTGCAGGAGCTGAGGAACGAATTACCATCCCTTTAAGCCCAGTGTTTTTTTGGTTTGTTCTTTGTTTTTAAATTATCTTGTTAAAGTGAGAAAGACAGACAGAGACAAAATGGTTCAGCTTCTTCCTGTTACAAGTTTTGTGGATAGCACATTATTAGAACAAGAACAGTTTAGACAAAATACACATCTCATTGCTTTAATGTAATACACAACAGGGAAAGAATGAAGTTTGTCACTGAAATGGACAATTTGCATTCCCCTGATCATGCAGAACTGACACAGTCTACAGTTGTGCAAATGTACCTAATCTGCACATTAAGACAGAGAGGGAAAAATAAAACTTCATTTAGCTGCCAAGTCTAAGACATGCTACCTTCCTGTCTTCTTCCCACTCCCCCATCCCCCCAAGGGAGAAATTTCTTGGGGATGGTTCTCCTCAGCAAAAAGCTATCTGCTTTAATAAGAATTGAACATGTTGTTCTTTCTACCCATTCACTGCAACCAGCAGAATACTATTTGATTCTTTAAATTTTAATGTAGTAATGTAGATTTGGAGGTAAAAGTAGAGGCTGATTTAATTGGAAAAAAAAAAACAAACCTGACATCACTAAGACTTCTAAGTGTCAAACATCACAAAGGGAAATTAAAAGTCTTTTCAGAAATGCCTCATGTACCAATAGGAAGCTAAAAAAAAGGCAAAACCGAAAAACACGTAGGCATATACTCACAAAGGCATTTTTATTTCATTTTCTGACCTCCTGATAACACACCTGCAGCATGCTGCCTGGCACTAACGATCTTTTAAGTGGTATGTTTCAAGAAGATAGCAAGCATGCTACATTCTGAGAGAAAGCTTCGTTATCAGAACTCTAGACTCTAATGCAAGTCAATAGAAACATCTTCAGCTGCCTAGTTTTACATGGCTAAAAATAATCCTTAAGAAAAATAATCTCAGTCTCCTAAACGGAGAGGTCTTGGAATTATTAGCCCATTACTTATGACAATGAGGAAGCACAAGAAAAAGGCTGCCAAAGCCAAGAGCTCTCTTCAATATTTCTTTCAGTTATCTTCACTGGACTCTTGCATATTAGGTAGCACTGTTACAAACCTACAAGTTTAGTATTTCTCTTGTTTTATGCTTTTGAAGTTCAGCTTCCATAACAAGATATTAGGCGTGCATCTTCCAGTGACTGCATGCATGATATTGTTAAAATACAAATCATAGAACAACCTCAGTATAAATATCAGAATTTGCACCCCCCAACATTTCCATTATGAACTAGAGGAACACTAAGTGATTTACTTTTTTATTAGAAATACCATCCTAACTTCATCACTTAAAGATTTGTATAGTTATAGCCTGAACAGTAAGAAAAAGTCCTGTCACCAAAGTACTACAAAAAGTTGTCCTGCTGGTGCATTCAACTGAATATAAATTTCTATAACACACAGATAAAATAAAATACAACAAAATGACTAGAATTTAAGTATAGAGTCATTGATCTGCATATCAAATTAATCAAGCTTCTTACATTATTTGATATGTAAATATTAGATTCTTGTAAGGATAAGTTCAGACAATAATCTATACTGATCTTAGACATAAACAGGAGCTTAAAACACAGAATTTCTCTCCCTTCCATTTGCCCTCTACATTCACTATATCATCATACAAAGCATTTTACTTCATGTAAAGGTCTTATTGTAATAAAGATAATTAATGGGGTTGTATATCTTAATGATGATACAGAATATAACAAACAACTTCAGAGGGCATGGCATATATTCAAATATAATACCTCACAAAGCTGTAGAATCTGCATCAGCCTCACAAGGACATTTGAGTGCTCATTGAATTATTTCCAGGGAACTAAATACTGAATATTGCGCAAATGTTTTTCTAGAAAAACACTTGAAACTATGCATCAGTAAGCAAAACCCCAAATGCTTCATTCTTTTCAGAAATTCAATGGTAGCATAAACATATGACTACAAGGCTTTAATGTCTTCACTTGCTATTAAGCATTAATACCAATTTGAAATATTAAAAGAGGTGGTATTAGAAAAAATACATATTTCTACAGACCATTGGTAGCAGACAGCTGTCATTGCCTGACTAAAATGAGGCACAAAACAAATACATTATGCCCAGACTGTGAGAAGAAAGTTGAAGGTAACTGAGTGTGTCCTTTTTGAAGAAAAGTGAAAATTAAGACTAACAAGTTTTAAAAGTGATGACAAATTTAATTTTGCAGGTATCCATACAGTTATTATGAGAGGCAAGGGTAACAATAGTTCTACAACAGAACAGGAAAAGAAAGACAGGCCCATCCTGATACTACTTTTCTTTTTCTAATGAAATTGTTTTGCGTGCAGAAGAAAGCAATATATTTCTGAATGCACTGCCACCAGCATATAGCCTGCTGTCAGAATTAAGACATGTTTTAGACGAACATAACAGAGTGAGATAGCCCTACAAAAGCTATTTTGTCTGGTGATTCTCAACAGAAACAACACTTCACCAAGATTATGCATCATAGGCTTAACATAAAGAATAGCAAATTATCGGTATGATAAATAAATCACCACACAAAAGGGGAGCTGAAATTTCGTTATGGGTAATTCGCCTTCCCAAGGTAAGGAGATAAGAAGTTCTCTCCTCAAGTTAGAAGGTCACTTACTAGGCTGACAGAAGAGAGTTATAGATTCTTTTTGGCTTTACAGTAAGGAAGATTAGAATAAAAATAAGAGCTTTTAAAAACTGTTGTGAATTTATACCTAAAGAATCATGCTAAAGAACTTTTAGTAAAAAATTAGGGTAACTATATTTAAATCAGCATGGAGCACTGTTAAATTAATCTAAGCTAATGAAAACATCAGCATTGCCACAAGAAACCAAATGAGAGATGAAGCAAAGAGACCATTAACACAGGGAAATTAGCACTGGGGGGGGGGGGAAAAGCCTGAGGTATTAACTGTTGAGGTAGAAGTGTGACAATGGTACAAAAAGACACCATCTCACCACTTCACCATCCAGTAGTTCACAAGGTACTCAACAGATCTCCAGCACCATCTTCCTTCTTTCATGGCAACAGCACTCCTGATGTATATTACTCTGGCTTCAGTAACCAGTCCCATAGCAGCCAACAGGGAAGCACAAGTTTGCTCTACAACCAAGACAAAAGCAGCTACAATCATTTTTCTACCACTCCCTGTTATTCCCCCTGCTACTTTTATGTAAATTCAAGAAAAATTAACTCCAGGCACTGCAGAATCCCACTTCCAAGCTCCTTTATCTGCAAGACTGAGGGCAAAAACATCCTGTTGATAGCAGAAACCATCTGATAAGAGGCTTTCTCCAAAGCAGTAACTAGGACTAGGCCGACGTCCATCCTGACGCAAGGCAGCAGTCTGCAACCATCCAGCGCACCAAGCCTCTTCCTGCACACAGCTGCATGCCTTGTTTTCTGCCTGCCAGTTGGTTACTGTCTCCCTCCCTGGCATCAGACCTACTCAGGCGCAGCTGGCCAGCCCTGTGCTTCTTCACCTCTCAAGAACATGCAAACCAAGTGTTTGTTGGATGCAAGAAGTCTGTTTACTATAAATAAGTAAAAAAATAAAAGAAAAAAGTGCCTATGATTCCATTGCAAATCCATTTCTAACACTGGCTCTTTACCACCAGCCACTTTTTAATTAATATTAACTAATTAAGACACTTGCAGATATCGCCTTTCTTATGCTAAGAACTTTCTCTCAAATCAAAACATATCAACATTTTTATCTGCACTGGAGCATATCTATGTATTATATGCCAGAAGCAGTTTTTTAAAAAAAAAAAAAAAAAGAACATCCAGATATGTATAATTTAAAGGGACCTGGAGGTAACTGTGTCACACAGCTGTTGATGTGGGTTGAAAGCGATAAGTCAGCAATCTGAGGAAGAAAAGCGCACGATGAGGATGAGATACAAATCAGTAATGTCAAATATCCCTCTGCTCATTTTTCGATTGTCAGCTACTTCTGCACTCAGTTTTAAAATGATTAAAATGTATTAAATCAGAAACTTTTATTACTTCCCGAAAAAGCCAAGATAATAATATATAATGAATAAAATAACCAAACTATCAAAAATTACTTAATTGGCAAAATCCTTCCTTCTAGGCTAGGCAACTTTTTGTCCCTGGAATAGGTCGTGTTCTCATGCCACAAACAAACAACATGAAGATGAACACTTCATGAGGCTGCTGTTTCTATTTATACATAGGCCCACAGGATTTGCTTTAAGCATAGGTGAAGTACAATGGGATGGCAGGAGCAGGGTTTGTGAGGCAGACTCTACTGCTTCCCTGTCCCCGTACTGTGTTAAAAATATGCTCTAAAGAGAAAAGCTTTATTTTATGAATACCAATACATAATTTATAACAGAGAAATAAAAGGAGCAGAATAGGGAAACATTTGTATGTAGAGTACCGTTATAACACATTAATAAATTCAGGGCCCTGAAACCGGGCTGGTTACAAAGCAACAGCAGAAAGAACCCCTGATCCACACTTACCCTGATTTTGACTCATATAGTTGCTGTGATACTAGCTGCATTTTATTATTTCATGTGATTTTATATGAAATTCTTTTCAACAGAATATTTTCATTATAGCAGGTTTTTCCATTACATTCAAGACTGACTAAATTTGTTTGATTCGCATGCAGCCTAACCCTCCCATTCTAATTACAAAAAACAAATCGTTAATTTTTTTCATAAACATGCAATGTTCATGTGCATTCTAAATTTTATGGTTATCTGTATTGTCTAACCTTTTATCTTTTGGAATATTATCAAGCACTACCATATCATAGGAACCCCTTTACATTTAGAATTTATAATGAAAAAAACTCATATTTCATACCATATTACATATTTCACCATCAGCTGCAAACACATTATTTCAGAACAGATGTCCCTTTTCAGTTGTAGTCTTCACATTTTTAATTTCAGTACTTGAGAATGCATGATGTCATTTTCCATCCTTTGATTGTTAAGTAAACTGTCTTACAATAAGGCTTTCTAACCTATATGGCCATTTTACAACTTCATTTCATGTAACTTCATATTACTACATCCTCCTCCTACTTTCCCAATATTTGGGAGCAATATGCTTTTAACTGCCATGTAAACTTTTATTGAGGAAAACTGGAAAAATGCTGAAGTCTTCCTTTTAACAAGAAGCACTTTAACTTTAAAAAAAAAAAAGGAATCTACCAAATTCCTTGACAATTTTTTCTTACTATCCCACCAATGATGTACTATCATCACTGACTGTACTTAAATAATCTTACCTCATGTCCAAATTGACCTTACCTCAAGCTGTAGGTCTTGCTAGGGGACTAGTGAGTCCATTGGAAAGCAGAAATATTATCCCTGTATCTATTTTTACAGATTAAGGTTAATCTCAATTTATCCAATAAATTATTTTTTGCTGTTTAAAATATCCTTTTAGCATCTAAAATACAGATAATATCAATAGGTTTGAAAATGGGAGGTAGCTTATTAACAGACTACCTATTTTCAAAGAAAAAAAATTTTTCAAAATATTTTTTGATGCATTTTGCATCAGCATGTTACCACATCTGACCTAGTGACTTCAATTTCCCACCTAGAGATGCCATTTCAAGATTTTGTCGGCCTGTCTTCTGGTTGACTTTGGTGACCATATCTAGCCTTTCAGAAGCTGGCAATGTGTTTCATATATTAGATTATCAGTTCAGATTCTATAACCCTGAACTAACTGTAATTTTAAGCCTAAGTCTATATTTAAAAAGCTTTTTAGAAAAATGTATTGCTTCACCAGAGCTCTATAATGGTAACAGTCCAGTTACAGTGTTTCTGTGACAACTGTACACATATATATCGTGAGAAGTACCTATACTCCCTATGGATAGTTCCCCCTCTGGGGAGAAGAAAGACTGAAGACTCGTTTACTAGTGATGACCTAGATTAAGTTTGTTGTTTGTTTGGTTTTTTTTTTCTTTTTAGTTACTTCCATTTCATGTGAATATTACTGCAAGCCCACAAAATCAGGAAAACAAATTCAGGTGATGCTACCCCCAAAATTTAGTTTTACTTTACATGCAACTGCATTCCCTTAGCGAGGATGGTCACAGAATAAGTGACCTAGACTACAAGCCAAATCATGATTACAGATTAGAAAAGAACAACTCTATTTTGAAATAAATCCACTCAGAAGAAAGATGTCAGCGTGCAAAGTTATATATATTTGCATAAGTCTGCCTAGAGGAGATGGACAGCCAGCATAATATACTGCGCTTTTTCTATGACCTCTCTTATGTGCAATTCGGCATCAGTTTTGAGCAGTCTGAGAGCCAAAAAATACATCCATTCTCAGGCAGTTACAGGTTGGCCAGCCTGAAGGCAATAAAAAGTAACATAGGGTACTCTAGAGACCTACGTTTTATGCCAGGTGTGTATTTTTTAGCATTAAAGCAATGAAGCAAAATTATAGGTTTTTAATTTCCCCCAAAACAGACAATAACCAGATGAGAATCAAGGTTCCAAAATTTTCTAAGAACTTGTGGCAGTGTAGGCTGTTGGCTGCAGAGACTCCAGCTGCTAGCCACTCTGGGCTAATTACTGGTGCAGTGAAGGGTATATAACTGAAGTCTGTGGGTGTGAAAGATGAGGTACAAGGCTCACAGAGGAAGACTGGAGGTTTGTGTAACAAGTCCAGTTGTGCTTAACAGTTCACGTGAAGCTTAACCTCTTTGAGGAATCAAAGGCAGTTAGGCAAAAGATACCTTTAAGGATCTGGGCCATTTTTTAAAGTCAGTGAAACTAATAGGGATGATGCAGATGCCCCAAAGAATGAGGGCAATCTGTCCCACCAGGACACAAAGTCGCCCTACTGATGTATGCCCATCTGAGTGCTGTTATGTGGAGCAGCAATGACTGTATGAGCCTGCTAACTAGGTTAATCACCCAGCCTCTCAAGTGATTTAACTTATACCTGTTTTCCAATTTATATTGGGAAGCTGACAATAAATGGGGTATGAACAATCTTCTGTGTTAAAAGCATCTTTAACAGTATCATAGAATTTGTTTAACAATCTCCTTGAAATTATTCAGAATTACACGACTATTAAAATGCATGAGATTACCACTTAATAGCATCTTGTACCTTTGCAACTTAAATTAGCTAGACAATCTTCACAAATATAATCTCTGAGCTCTTAATGAAATTTTTTATTAATTTCCAGAAGTGACACTTTTATAATCAGGGCTGTAACATTAAGACTGTATCCCACCAACCGAAAATGCTTTGAAAGGAAGGGTAGTCAATTGAAAG
This sequence comes from Phalacrocorax carbo, assembly GCF_963921805.1. NCBI lineage: Eukaryota > Metazoa > Chordata > Aves > Suliformes > Phalacrocoracidae > Phalacrocorax > Phalacrocorax carbo. Next base: position 45,285,480 of record NC_087513.1, read on the forward strand.
TGTTAAAGTGTGGATTAACCATCATTTATATGGACAATAATACTGTATTTTTCCTTATGATTATCTTCTTCTTCCTTACTAAATGAAGTGCCCTTTCTTCCTGCATGTTAGACAACCACTAAAACCCTGATGTAACAAAAGACTGTAAAAATCATATATGGTTTATAAACCTAAGTGTATTATATTCCTTCAGTCAAGTAATTACATGAAGTATCTCTGTTATAATAAAAGGAAAACCTCCAGATCATTAAGCTCTAAACCACTAGATAAGATCACCTGTGACCAAGTTCGCTAGCGAATTAACATGGTGCTTGGCTGTCAGCTGGGGTTAAACCACGCCATCAATTTATAACCCATATGAAGGAATTTCAAGACCCATTTTAGTTGAGAAGTATTTTTGTTTTAAAATCTCAGTGACAATTGGCATTTCTAACAAGCCTCAGTTATAAACTAATTGGGTATTGATAACAAATCACAGTAATTTATACTGTTTTTCACTGAGGCATATAAGATTAGGCTCATCATCTTCCTGGCGTCCCCCAGCTGCCCTGCTCCTGGCTGGGGCTGGGACGGCCCCCTGGATCCCACCCTGATACTATATGCCCATACAATAAAAACATCTACTGCATTATTTATTTATTTATTTATTAAAATCATAAAGTAATAATAATCTAAGTACACACACCACATAATCACATTAAATATGAAGACTGCTAATATTTACAATGCAAAAAATATATAAAAGCCACAACTATATAAGTTTGAAAGCTCATCTTGTATTTTTTGTATTGCTCTTGAATTCTGAGTGAAAGACCATAGAAATCTGGCAAGACCATGTATCAGTAAAATGAATTTGTATGTTAAATTCACCCATTTAATAGCAATACAAATAATTTTCCCACATAGTTTTGCATTAACCAATGCTGCTAAAGCTTTGCTTTTCATTACAGTTATTCAACTATTTCAGCATATTTTATCTGTGGCTCTTTTTTATTGCTTTAAAGCAGCTAGAAATTTTACACACCTAATCTTAAAAGTGATGTTCAGAAAAGAGAGCAAACAGTTCCCCTTTTTTAAACCTATAGTCCAAAAATAAGGAGAAAATTGATAGACACCTAAACAGAATAGAAAATAGATGCAAAAAGAAAAGACTTTTGCAAAAAGTCTTCAACACAAGCAGTGTTCTTCTGAGAAGGCTTAATGAAAGGAAGAAAGCCTGAAAAGCACCCCCCCATACTGGGACACTACAAATGCAAAGATTTATTTGGCCCTACCGTAAACTTGAATGGCATCAATGACTGAATCAGTATTAATATGAAGTAGGAATTATATGCTACATAATTTTTCCTGTGATTATAAAGACAGATTTAAGATGTGTATTAATTTATAAACTGAAATAATTTCATTACCACATATTAATAAAAGATACATAGCTCCATTGCTTCAGAGTCACTGCTGCACAAGTATTAATGCTTCTGAAAAAACTGCATGTTCCAAAATGTATTGTACATCTTTCAAAATACTCAGCTGTGCAATGAACCAACTAAGGAAGCAATGAAATACAAACCTTGCCTTCTTAGCTATCTCACAAGGAGTTTCCACAGCCTAAAACCTACAGTGCTCATTTGCCTGCAGCATAAATCGGAAGTTTAAGCTTCACTTAGTGTCACCTGGAATTGGCGTTAAAACTTCCTGGTCTTGCACAGGTTATCTTTCTCTATTTGTTAACACTAATTTGCTCCCCACCTCCCCTTTCAAAAGTAACTTAAAAGCTTTATCATAACAGGTTTCTCGGTAAAACTTTGCTCCTGTGTTTGTACAAGAAAAGGTATTTAAATTTTATATGAGAATGTCCACACAATCTATTCCAAAAGCCAGCTCAAAGTTTTATTTAAAATACTTTTTCAGCCTAGTTTCAAACAGTACATGTAGATAGCACTTCACTGTTCTGTTTGGAAGACTACTGTATACCTTAACAGAGCTCAATATTAAGAAACTAGAATAATGTGCATCTTGGTGTGTGGAGAGATTGCGTTTTCTTGACTGACAGAGGAAATGAGTGACCAGTTAGATCAAAGCCTGGGCTACACCTGAGAAACATTAAAAAGGTAAAGAAACAGTAGAAGTAAGTGTGCGTTTTACCATTCCTCACTATTCTGTTTGAATTCATAAGTAGGTAGTTGGAAGTACAACGTTATATTTTCTGTAACTTCCCAGAAAGAATTTCATGTGTGCTTTTATCCTGTAAGCAGAAGTTGTACCTTCCAAAGAAGGCTGCTCTTTCAAAATACGGCCACTCTTCTAATTTAAAAACCCCTATGTTTTCTAATTAGGTACATCTCTTGCTGCAATCACTTTAAAAAATCAGTATAATTTAAAAACCAACTAGGAATGATACAACAATGGTCAATATTTTGATTACTGTCATTATATATGAAAGATATAGGCTTTGGGATATTTAAGACCTTTTTCCTTTCAAAAAAACCACACACTGCCTCACTGTCTTCAGCTTCACTTTGTGGGAGCCAGAAGACAGATAGTTTAGAACAAGAAAAGCATATCTGCAGTCTACAAAGGCAATCTGTTTATCACTGACTGAATGCAGTTATAAGATGACCCCTGATTTTCCTGCAATGTTTCTACCAGCTGAGTGACCCTGAACAGAGCAAGTAAGAAATGATCTACAGAGGGTTGTGTCCTCACTCGTTGATGCAATTGCTCCTCACTCCTATCATAGACATGCAGATTAACTTTCTCAAAGTATTTTTAAACTTTTTAATGAAAGGAAGAACGTGTCCTGGTTGCAGCTGGGATAGAGTTAATTTTCGTCCTAGTAGCTGCTATAGTGCTGTGTTTTGGATTTAGGATGAGAATAATGTTGATAACACAGTTTTAGTTGTTGCTAAGCAGTGCTTACACTAAATCAAGGACTTTTCAGCTCCCCATGCTCTTCCAGGTACACAAGAAGCCGGGAAGAGGAACAGACAGGAGAGCTGACCCAAACTGGCCAAAGGGATATTCCATACCATATGGCATCATGCTCAGTATATAAACTGCGGGGAGGAGTTGGCCAGGGGGCAGTGACAGGCAGGGCATCAGGTGGTGAATGACTGCATCACTTGTTTTATTTCCCCAGGTTTTGTCTCTCTCTTTCTCATTGTCTTCCTTTTCATTACAATTAATTTTATTTATTTTATTTTACTTATTAAACTGTTCTTATCTCAACACATGAGTTTTCCAACTTTTGCCCTTCTGATTCTCTCTCTCATCCCACTTGGCGGGTGAACAAGCGGCTGTGTGGTGTTTAGCCACCTGCCAGGTTAAACCACAAGAGCATGGAAGTGACATCTATCTGTTTGAGACAGGCAAAAAATACAAGTTTCTCAGTTTTTCAGAGCAGACAGTTTAATATGAAGGCAAAGAGCCACCAGCTAGACAAAGGAATAATTTGGTTGTTTCAGGGGTATTTCTACAACAAATAGATTGCTATATATATATATGAAAAGAGTTAAACTGCTCTGTAGAAATATCACATTTTAATTTCCATAACATTTTACAGAACGCTGAAAAAGTATGAAACATTGGTAAATTAAACTTCATGTCATATTTTGAGATGTAAATTGGCAACCTGCTTCAATTAGTTGAAAGTAAACTACAAAAATGCCATAAGGCAATAATTTAAAGTAGAGAACATCTCATGTGTTATTCCCCATGTACTCCAACTGCTTTGCTGAAGCTGCAAACCTTTCAACTGTAGTCTGTTCTCCTTCCTTCCTCTCTGTGTACTCAGTAATGCTGAGTACCTCATAGTTACTAAATGAGAAATAAGGTCGTCAGTTCCTGCTATGCCCAAAATGTGGAAGGAACTGCAAGGTATTGCTTTAGTTCACTGAACTGCAGATTTACAGAATGTGGTAAAATAAGCTTCAAAAGATCTCTATCCAAAGCTTAAGAAGAAATGCTCCTATGCAGTTCCAGAAGGTCCTAAAGGCCAATTGTCTCTGAAGTCCCAAACAGAATATTAATTAGATCTCCAAGCTAAAAGGTTTGTATGTGTCATGTTTGTTGTAGAAAAGCCTTCCTATTAGATTTTGATTCAAAAATAAAGCCAGTAATGTCAAATGCAGTACATTAATTACTTCTGGAGACAAAGGGTTAGGAGACTAGACTGGATAGATGGTAAAGGGCAGAGAAAGCTCCTTAAATAATCCACTGACAGTCTCTTAAATGAACCACATGCAATATATCTAACTATTGGAAATTTATATGGGCATATAGGCTGAGTTCAATTAAAAAACAAAGAGGAAATATATTTGATTTCAAACGACAGAACAACTAATTAAATATCAGGGTGCCCCCTTAATCCTAACTACTTTGCCTTTAAAAAAAGGTAGAATTACAAAGATCAAACCACACCATAGTATTTCTTCTTCTTTTTCTCTCAAGCTATGAACAGAGGCAATCAACTGTACCACTGAATAATGCTAAGTAAAGTTGGAAGTGACATGTTTGGCCAGGAAGTGTTTTTCAGGAAGAAAGGTAACAAGAGACATAATTGTAGTGGAAGGCAAAATAACCACCATTCGTTGCTTTACTAAAACAGAAGAGAAGTGGACAGGTAGAAATTTTTACACCTTCATTAAATATCAATCATCCTATTTACATAAGTAAGAAGAAACCAGTGAAATAGATTATGGTAAGTAACACAACATATTCATACTGATTTCCCTGCTTTAAAATTAAAGATTAGCAATTAACTGGTTTTAAAATTTAACTTCTGATAAACTGGTTTTGCCTTCTACATTATAGAGGGTTTTTTTCCGATTTCCTTTATAACAAAAACCAGAAAAATCCCCAAAGCCTTCTCTTCATCTCAGCTGCAGTATTTTATTCCAGCTGAAGGTAATCTTTTTCTTTTCAAATATGCAAATTCGAAACAGAAGACTACTTCTAAAAGAAAACAATAAACATTTCATTAAGATGTTAAAAAAATTTTGATGTTTGTAAAAAAAGTCATCAACTTTCCCAATGTTAAGTTTTTTTTCATAACAAAAACAATACCCCAGTCATGACATGCTCTGAAAAACAGGTCTGGCTGTCAAAACAATAATTTTTAGTGAATAATTTCTTTTGTCATATAATACAGCCTCTGCTTCTAATATAGAATTGTGGTTTTTCCCAATTAACTATTTTTTCAAAGATTAATTTATATTAAATGGTTCCAAAATATTCTTCTAAAACTGTAGAAATAAAGTGAAAATATTTTAAATGAGTTTCTCTTTCATGGAAAATCCAAACTACAGCGATTTAAAAAATATTGTTTTAGATAATAAATAACATTTTACAGGATGATTATGCAATCAGATTAATTTTGGATTTTAATTTTTAATAAAAATCAATGAAAACTTTTGTGCAGAACAGTTAAATTTTCATAGAAATTCTCAGATACTTGAACATGTGTATTATTACTACAAGAACAGCTCCAGCAATGGCAGTGTATCTGAGACTGGGCATGTGCAGCCACCAGTGTTTTACCCATATTCCATGTAAACCTACTCTCACAAGTGATTAAAACTTCTTCCAACAAGTCTATCTTATGAACGCAAAGATTACTCTCAGAAGCACAGCTGCAGAAGTCTTTGGGGAAAAAAATATTGGACGTAGGGGAAAGGAACTTAAATCCCCAATAACAGTCTAAATAGATACCAATATCAATTTCACTCCTAGAAATTAAAAGGATCCTGAAGGATACTAAAGGTGCAACATAATCAAATTATATACCTTATACTACTGCATTAAAAAATGACCATCCTGTCAGAAAAACAAATATATTACTTCGGCATGTAGAGCATCATCCTTTTCAAACCAGAAGATGTCACAAGCCATTTAAAATTCTGTTAATGCACAACCTTCCATTTGAGTATTCTAATAATAGCTAGCGTGACTTCGACTTGTGTCACAGTTCTTCATACATAGTACACTTTATACTCATAAAATAACTCACTTTTAGAGGACAATGTACAACAATCATGAGTCACAACTGACTCATGGTAAAAGAGGAGGTAGGCAGGTTACATTCTTACTCAAGGACATGTTCTGTGCAAAAATGATGACAACAGAACAATTTTGCAAGGACAACGTATAATGTGCTCTTGCTCTTCTCAGAAGCAGAGTCATTAAGAGAGCCCAAGAAGTATTTTACATTCAGTAGTATCCATACCTTTTAATTTTTCCTTCTTACTTGGTGAAAACAATTGAATTGATGAGTCCACTAAATTTAACTTGCTACTGGACTTGGTCGCATCTGTTTTTAGATTTTTAATTGGATCTGGATCAGTAGCTTGTAGCTAATCAATATTATGTATTCATTCTTTTTACTTATTTCATTGCTTGCATGCAGACGAGCACACGTGTACAAGACAGGCATGTTTAGAAATATCTAAATACTTTCTTTGAAAATGTGCTAGTGAGGCTGATTTTTCATATCATTTAGGTCTTTGTGGAGGTGACGTATCAGCTGGTGATGTCCTAAGTGATAATTTTTTTAAAAAACAAGTTAGGTGGAAGTCCATGCTATGATTTTTCTAAATTTTACATAGGCTCATAAGTGACTGGACCAGTTTTGGAACACAAACTCCTTACTTCTCTCTTAGGAGTAGCATATAAACTGAAGTTGAAAACCTGCCCTCAGCTGCAAATGACAGAATTCTGGGAAAGCATTCTGGAGATCTCACAGTACAGTGCTTGTCCTGTTGTTACTCCTCTTGTTAGGCCGTTGCTTTGACACGTCTTTGTGAGCAGCTGGTGTTTGTGCTCTCTAGAAATGAGCACTATGGGGTTATGAACTTGGCAACACTTGCCTGTATGTTATGCCTGAGGTCATTCTCCCATCTCTGGAAAAACTAAACAAAGAATTGTAAAGCTAAAAGAGTTCTTAATGTATAGGCCTAGAAAACTTCTGCTTTACATTCAGTTCAGTGCCATATGGCTTCAAATAAAGTAGTTTTTCATTTGTTTAAGTAACCAGTGAGAAACAAGAATTTTATTCTCATCTGGAAGGCATCTTTAAAACACATCTGAAAATATCTGTAAGTGTGAACTCTGTTAAACTATGAGTAAAAGAAACACTTGTGGCTTCTTTAAGGGCATTATTAGCATATCATTATCACCATGCAAATCAGGTGATATAGGAAAGTCACTTTGGAAAACAATGAGACATCATGGTGAAGGGCTCAAAAATGCAGCACTGGGTTAGGACAAGTAGTATTTCAGATGTTTCATACCTATCTGCTAGTATTCTTCTAGGAAACAAGTACTTTCTGTTTTATTCTGTCCATAGCAAAAATGATTCTTCTCATTTCTCTTTCTATAATGTCTGAGAATACTAGTAATGACCAGAAACAAAAAATTTCTTTTTCTGTATCTTCTAACATAGATTAAAACATTAAATTTTTTTTATAAGTTTAAATTGTTATTGATCTTGTAATCCTAGCTATCATAGCTCTGTATTATGAAAGTAAGAAAAATTATCAAGGATGGATTCAAACAAAAAATAGCTGTCAGTGTATGGTTCAGATTCAAGCATGACTAAATTATAAAGACCAGTAACCAACTGAAACCATAATGAAATTAGAAAGATATAGTGATATTTTTAGTGGCAAATGTACACATTTTAGCAAGTCTGATTCAGGTTATTTGAGATCCTGTGTAATCATTTGTTTTGGAAGTCAGATTATCAACTTTCAGACTTAATGTAGGTTCCCAAATAATCTTCACTGATCCTTTTAAAGTATGCAGAACTTTCTATTTGCATGGAAATAAAACTATCTGCCTATGCACAGTATTAATTCTGAAGACTTAATCTGAGAATTTATAAATGGATAGACATGTTCAGTTTTGTGAAAAACTGTGCTTCTCCTTGAAAGCATATTTTGAAATTTACAATATTTTTGAAATGACAATTTTTAGTAAGCAATACCTCCTCAAACCTACCCATGACATCCAAATATTGAGTCTCTGTAGAGAATCTATACAATGGGTTTGAGATATTATCAGATTGTTGGCTGTATGCTCATAGCTGCATGCCACGGTTGTGGCTAGACGTAGTAGTTCACACTGAAAACGGATCAGTAAGGCTACACAAAAATAAATACAGATTTCTTTCTTAATACAGGAGACAGTTAAATTTGTATTATAGCTAAGAGCCTAAGTAGAGTTAGATGGAAAGGAAAATGAGCCACAGAACTGAGCTGACTATTCAATAAAACAGGATAAAGAAATGGGACAAGTCAATTGATTTATTCCCCACATATACAGTGTTAGAATTTTAAATATGTTTTGGCTGACAAAGTTTGTGTTAGTTTATAGCAGATACAAACAACTCGATTAATAGTCAGGTATCTGGATCTGATATCAATGTCTAAAAATTACTGAACAATAAGAAATTCTCTATCTTAAAATATCTCATTTTTTCTGGGAATACTGCAGATATTACTGGGAATATTACTGGATATTTCTGGGAATACTCCAGATTTTACTGCTAATGACAAATTAATTGAATAGGGACAATTATATTTATCTAGTGTTCATTATTTCAGAATAATGATTTTCTGTCTTCAACAATTATTTTGACCAGAGATGTACAACAATGTGCTTACGCACCAATTATATGAGATGGTATTCATCCTTCACCTTTTAGAAGAGAAAACGTTGCAAATGTCTTCAGCTTTTCTTAGTGACTTGGGTATTCATTATTTCCGTTGTCAAAGCAGGGTTTGATGTTATTACGCAAAGGAAGTATAATACACAAACTGAGTGTATAAATATCTCCAAATTCCATCTCCAAAACACATTTGCCCCGATGGCACTTTTATTAATAAGTACCAAAGAAAGAGTAACTTTTTTTTCAGGAGATCAGAAAATCTATTTTCTGTACATAGTATTTATCTCAATGTGTTCAATGCCTATGCAGTATTTGTCATTGTAACAGCAAAATAATACAAAAATCAGAATTTTGCACTGCAGGCTCCAATACTCTCATGAGCCTTGTTTTGATAGTGAGAATGTCAAGGAGCACTCTGATGGGGACACAGTGCAAATATTCACATTTGCTTAGCTAGGCAGGCTAAAAACTAACAATGACAAATGGCCTTGCCCAGCGAAAACATCTTCTAGAAGCCCCATCATGACCAACCAAAATGTCTTCCAGAAGCCCCTGCATATTTCTTCCCTAGCTCACTAGGATATGTCTGAAACTCTGTCCAAAGAACTCCAGAAGTAACTGCATGCATTTCAGGAAGCACTGCATTCTCATGCATGTGCCCAGTCTTCTGGATAACCCATGAAACTGTAGATGTATGGGGGGCTATTCAGGCAGATCAGGCTCCAAAGGAATCATAGACAGGAACGTTGTTCCAAGATGGGTGATGAATTTCTCCTTATGAAACTGCAGGGTTGTTTTATATCATGTGCACTTGTTTAAACATGTAACGCAATTATTTGATAATGGATGTAACTTCAATGTCAAACAGCTAGTGAAAAAATTATGAGAACAGATTCACAGCCTCTCTGCCCCTTTGCTCCGCTTGCTCCTTAACTACTTGCTCTTTAAGGACTAGTTCTACCACTGATTGAAATAAATGGAAAAACTTCCATTCTGACTTCCATGAACTCTGGCCTAGGGCTTTACTTCCTGGGCAGACTGCCTTTCACTCTGCCCTTCTTACTGAGTTCTACAACTTTGATGCAGAAGTATGGTTTATCTACTTGTTCATTACCTTTTCATTATGACCCCTTCCCTTTATCATTATGCTCCCTTCTGCTTAGAGTCTCATAAAAAAAGAAACCCATATGGGAAAAAAACAAATCTGTAATTTTGTTTACTTTATAATTTCAAATAACCCAAGCTACAACAGAGGACCTTACTATAGATCTCCAAGATCTATTTAATATTACCTGTTTTGACAGATGACCGACTGTCATAACAAATCGACTGTCACAGTGTAATTGGGGGTATTTTAGAACTCATACATGGTAAAGAATGCAGTAGACCAACAATTAAAAAAAATAAATCTGATCCTAGCTAGGAAAAACCACACTGAAATACTAAGATATGCTCAGCAAATGCTAATTTTGGAGCAGATTCTTGGGTAGACTGTAGAAATGTTATATAAAATAAGGTTACTGCTCTACCTGGTCCTAAACTTCTGTCAACAGAAGTATGGATTCTTGGGGATCATGTGAAAGATACCCATTCAACAATACAAGCAAACCTGTTTTCTTCCGAGTCAACAGGAAAATTCCATAGACTTCAGTGAAAGCTAAATTATGTGAACCTTAGAAAAAATCATGTCCCTAATATAATTTTATGTTTTTGAGCAAATACTTGTTAGTATAGGCAAATATTTTCTAATATATAAGATAGCCTGAACAAGACACTTCTAAAAGCTGATTCTTAAACATTCTGCATTTTCTTCGCTTTTAATAGAGAAATTATTAAGGAAGGAATCACTATTTTCAGGAAAGCTACATTTTTGTCTTGCATTTTTGTTGAGGACATGACAAAATGACCTCATGTCATTAGAGTTAAGCTTTATAAATTGCTTTATTTTTTCCAGTTTTTCATCACCGTAGAACAGAATAGAATAGTTCAGTTGGAAGCACCTGCAATGATCATCTAGTCCAACTGCCTGACCACTTCAGGGCTGACCAAGTTAAATCATAATATTAAGGCCATTGTCCAAATGCCTCTAAAAAAACCGACAGGCATGACTACAGCAGTTACCACTACAGCTGTCATGAAAACTATGGTTTCTACAATTTGCATGGCAACAACTTCATTTATAAGGACTTGGACAACCATCCTTTGACCAGCACCATTGTATTTTTATCTCATATTCAGTCATGTGTTTTTATAAGCATTCAGATAATGAGCCATTAATAGTTAATGTAGCAGTTGATGTGCCCGGTTCAAGTTAAAATAATTCATAGCAATGTTTATGAAGCATATATAGAGTGAAATTAGAGTACATAGCCTTGTTGCTAGCTTCAGGCATTCACCACATGCTCATCCTCCTCTAAATATTTATGTTTCTTTTTTTCTCATTGCCCAGCTTTTTCTTCTGCTGGACTGTCACATCAGTCTTCTTCAGTCATCAAGTATTTATTACAAAGTCCACAGCTTTTAAGAGAATATCTCCTGCTTACAAATATTTGCAACGTGCTACTGAATACACAGGACTTCACAAGAGCAAGGAAATAAACTCATACTTGAAAAGAATTCAAGTAATTACTTGTATGTACCATTATACCTGTGACTGTGCTCTGCTGGGAATATGCTGGCAGTTTAAAAAAAAAAAAGTCTAGAGAGAAGCCAGCTGAAGCATTATCCTACTTACACCACTGATACAGCCAGCCTGTGTTTTGACAGATAGTACTAGTTAGGAGTCATCAATCATAATAAAATTAGTATTTAATACCATGCAAACAACTTTTACTTGCTTTTATGTGGAAAAAGAACAGCCATGTATGCATGTTCTGTAAGTGAGGAAGGTAACAGTTAAATCCTTCCTAAATGTTTGTAAGGTTGGACACAACTAATATTTCAGCATTGTGTCCCACTTAAACCGTTGTAACTTAATAATGCCAGGTCTTTCAATTACAGATGCTCTGTCTCTCCATCACACATTTAAATCCTGTAACAAAATGTATTTACCTCTGTATTTACTATATCAGTATTAATAGTTATGTTTAATATCTAGTTATTTGCATACATATCAATATGTTTCCCTTGATACTCTTATCTTGAGATAAACAGTTGAGATAACTAGCAAAAAAGCATCATTCCAATTTGTTTATGAAAATATTTATATTCTTATTTAGTAATCTAAACTGATTCTGGCAGTCACAAAGACTTGCAACTTGCACTGACTTCAGTGGGAACTGCATCAGTTCAGAACACCTGAGAATGAAGACATTTTTATTTAGTAGCCTAAACAACTGTTCTCTAAGACAGTGGAAATCTCCTAGGGATAGCAGCAGGCACTGGATTAAGCTTTAATTTTTTACACATGAATACTGAGTGCCTCACTGGACTTCTGAGACAGAAAACTTGGAAATTCCACCTCAGACACATGGGATAGGATCTCCATTTTACTCCTCGGAATTCTTTTTAAATTATTCTGTGGAAGTGTGAGAAAAAAAAATTTCTCTTGCAGGATAAAGAAAATTGATGGAGGCTTTACCAAAGCCCTTCATACAAGCGGTTTTTTGTACTTCAAAAAAAGTACTGATTATTCATTCAAATACACAGGATGCCATTGGTACTCTATGTTTTCAGCATAGCCAGAAAGAAATAGAACAGGGAGAAAAGCCATCATTCCATCTTCATCACAAGAAGAAGAGCTATTTTAAGAACAATACTGTGAGTCAAACTATTATTCCGACCCAAACAGCAAATACTTCAAATTGCTTAGCAAGTGTCCAATCTTAAATGAACAAAATTTATTTTCCATTATTTAAAAATGTGTTTATTTTTTTTTCTGGTAGGCTATTTTATTTTTGTAGCTATGTCACTCTTTGTACCTATATGTATGTCACTATTTTGTACCTATGCACTATATGCTCACACATTTAAACAGAAAATACAACCCCAGAATACGGCCCTACTGACTTACTGCTGTCTTCCTATACCTTTCTTGTCCCTGGCAGCGTACCGTTCATTGTTCATCAGTATTGGAAGAAACTGCAAGGCTATCAACAAAATTCTCTAATCACAATCCTATTAAAGCTTAATATTGATCAAATTACATAAACTGGTTCAATAAAACAAGGTCGTTACAATTCCCTCTTTGGATTTTCCCTTCTATCAGGCCTCCAGTAAGCATTTCTAAGTAAGTGGTATCTTATTAGGTGAAATAAAACCTTAATGATTACCAGTATATTTCTATTACTGATTTTATTACTGAATTATTGTAGCTAACAATTAGAATTTAGATTAAATCTATGGGGTACTAGAGGATATCAAAGGATTCCTTTCAGCATTGCAGTCCACCCCAAACAATTCTATATATATCCAGAAAGAACAGATTTTCCAGTAGTGCTAACAACAGTATTTATTAGAGAGAAAAAAAACCCACAATAGTTTTGCAACATCTTGAAGAATTTACACTTAATTAGAACTAGGTCCCTACATCGCCACCAGAGAGATTCAATGGAATGACAATACACTCGAAGTTGATGGAAATAAAAAAATAAATAAAAATAGATTAAGAAACTGGAGCCATTTACCCTCCATGTTCCTTATCAAGACCACAAAGAAAGTGTGACTTTAATTCTTCAGTACTGGATATTTCCCTGTCTGTTGTAAAGATTCATAGTAAAGATACCTTAAATAAAGGTATCTTTATTAAAGATATTAAAGCTCTAAAGAGGCTAGTACAGAAACAGACAAGTCAAATGTTCTACTGTGTGTGTAGTATTAGATGGTCTTTCATAAAGCTGTAAATTTTTACTAAATATTTCATCAAATGAAAAGTTATACATTTGTTTGCTAGCTACCATTAGACCATTGTACTTTTTAAAGGTCCATTTTAAATTTAGATTTATTTTTAATACCAATGCACAGAAGAATTCACCTCATGTAAGTTTAGCTATCTAAAATTTAACCACCCAAGCTACACATTAAGGCTCTTTCTATAGTCATGAGAAAAAAAAACCAAAACAAAACCAGAGAATTTCCACATTCAGCCTACGCATCTTACAAAATGAACTGCCCTTTATGAAAGGCCTAATTTTCCCATTTTCTTATCGAGAGATTCTATATGATTATGGTTGAATGCTTAACTTTTAGGCAGCTTTATTAGTCAGAGTGAATTGTACTATAAAAGACATAGCGTAAGTGCGGATTCCAATCATGAGAACAAAAGAATTATAGCCATGTAAAAAAAGTGCTAACATAAATGCTCGGTGAAATCAGAAATTAAGACCTTTACAAAAACCCAGCAACTGCCCAGTAAAGGAGATCAAAACACACGTGAAGGGAAGATTTGGTAAATAAAGAAATAGATATTTTAGATATTCTTTAAAGCAACAAAAACTATGTACCAACATATTTTACTCACTTGAAAACATCAGCATAACTACAGCAATGCCAGTGGTGGTATGATATTTTCTCTAAAACCAGATTTTTTATTGAAGGGCTGAACAAAATCAACGTATTTCTGTAAATCAAAGCACTAGTCAATGTATACTGGTCATGATCTACCGCTTTCACTTGGAATAATATTTCACCTATGAAGTTTGCTTTCAAACTGTGATTATTGCAGGCTTTTCAGCCATTCAGTATTTCTCTAAGCTCTTTTGGACTCTGAAGTGTAAAAATGATTTAGCAACATTTAAGATTAAAAAATGCTGACTATGAAATAAGCACAAAACTTCAAAACATTGCTGCAATATCATTGACTTTTAACATTAAAGTTTAAAAAGTCCCAATATATTTTGATCAAATAACTTTAAAAGAATTTAATATTTTTATTGAATGTTTCTATAACATTCAAATTGAAAATCAAACCATTGTGTTTGAAAATTTAGTTTGGAATTTATTTTCTCAGAATCATCCGCAATATAATTCTGTTATTGGTCCAAATTCAAACTGAAACTCACTCACCCATCAGAGTGAAAAGATCTTACACATTTTCATCAGTCCTTTCATAATGAGCCCATTGGTGTCTAGCCAAATTCCCAGTGCAGGACAGGAGAAAGAGAATGCCTTTGACAATTATCAATGAAATTGTCCTGACTTTGACAGTCATCAGGATCTATTTCAGCATCTTAAAGTCTTGTAAAGTGCTCGCAAAGTTGTTCTACTTTATCAACTTACACAGCCTCAGGCCTTGGCCACGTTGTTATCCCTGTTTCTGGTAATATAATATTCAAGAGGCAATGGGCACAAACTGAAACACATGAGGCTCCCTCTGAACATCAGGAAACACTTTTTTAATATGAGGGTGACAGAGAACTGGCACAGGCTCCCCAGACAGGTTGTGGAGTCTCCATCTTTGGAGATATTCAAAAGCCGCCTGGACAGAGTCCTGGGCAGATTGTTCTCAGTAACCCTGCTGGAGCAGAAGGGTTGGACAAGGTGACCTCCAGAAGTCCTTTCTAACCTCAACCATTCTGTGATTCTGTGAATATTATATTAATTTCTAAGTCTATCACTGAGCAAGTACATTAATAATGAATAAAATATACATATTTGGTTCAAGAGTGATGACCTATGAACATCTTCATATAAATAATAGCTCAGCATCTTATATACCTTGAAACTTATTTTTCAAAGACTAAAAGAAACAATAAAACAGCCACAAAGCAAGCCTAGTTCAGCATTGTTTATCAGAGCACATTTGTAATTATTATACCTCTTATGACTCTTATGATTCAGTATAAGTCTTACAACGAAAGAAATTGTATTTTTTCAGTGTTTATTTAAAAGGCAACTAATGCAGGTAACATTTTCTAGACAATTTAGCTTAGAGAAGATTATGGTGAAATTTGCTTGAGAAAGTTGTAACTAAACATTTCCCTCTTTCTACCACTGAAAACAGGACTTACAGTTTCTGACTACAGTTACCAACCTCCTTAGTAGAGCACTCTTTTATGCTACGGAAAAAGACCTAATTTTACTCCAGCAAAATAAAAACATACTGTTAGGTATGCTTCCCCATTACAGTAGAGTATTGTATTTAGCAATTATTATTTTTTTGCTGGACTCAAGAGTCATGACCTAAATACAGTAAATTCCTGTCATAAGGGAACATGAGGTACAGACCCAAATGCACTTTCCTTATGGGCTTCCACTGTCAACAGGCAGCTTTGGGAAGAATAAACAAGACCACTTGAGAACTAGATTCTTAATATCAGAAGACCTATTATGCATAGAACACTTCTCAACTTAACTGTAGTACCACATAATTCTAATAGTTTTAGTGAAAATATTCAGACTCATGTTTTATTCTTCGTGTGAATGATCCAACACAAAGGGGAATCCCTCTGCAGTAAAGTCTGAAATAAAGAACAGGTAGGGGTGTTCTGGGTCAAGTTCAGAGGTTAACCGAAGGTACTATGGTACATAATGGCTTTCACATCAGCTTCATCTTGAAAACAATTGGGGGTTTCCACCCTGCCTTTGTCTAAAAAAGGTGGATCCTGAATGTCATTCCCTTCCACTTTTTTCATCTTTACCTAATCGCTCCATCTTCCTGCCTCTCTGAGAAAATTTATGAACTCATATTCCCTCTCAACTCAGTTTCCCCAGAAGCAAGAAAACTTCAACTAGTCCTTTCATGCAGAAGATGTTATTGCCTCTGCTCTAGCAGTCCTTTTCTGAACCTCTTCCAACTGGAGGTTGGCTCTCAATCACTACTGACCCAAAACCCAGACAACAAGGTTCAAACAACCTCTTCGTTTAACTGTATTAATACTTACCTATTTCTAATAGAAATCTCTTACATAATACATTTCAAAATTATATTCGCCTTTTTTACACTCACCTCCCATTTACTGCCTATGACTGTTCTATAACATATATTTTCCTCTCTGCTACTGCTACCTAAAAGGTCAGAACATAATTTTTTTTTATTAACTGGTAGATGCAGGGTCCTCATCTTTGTATCATGCAGTATCATCTCACCTCTGTTGCTCCTGTTCTTGTGTAATATCATACTGATTCCCTTAGTTGATTGCTCAACTCAATTTTGTATTGTCTAAAATTTCCACTAGTATGCTCCTTCTTCTTGTGCTCAAATTCACAAAAATTGATCCCAAAATACGTTCTTAATGAACTGCTACAACTAGCCTCCTTCCACCCTGTCAACATCTACTGTAAGTGAAAATTTTTCCTCTCTCTATTACTTACCTTACTAATTATCTTACTTTTTCTTACTCACTTCCCATCTATCATATCACAGTCCATTAGTCTAACAATTCTGGTACCAAAAAGTGATGTTGACTTATTCTGTATAAAGATTATTTTGGTAAGCCCTTGTCCTATTTTTAAGTTAACTTTTTGACTTATTATTAGTTTTTCCTCCAAAATAAGTTTCCAAGTCTTCTCTATTATTACATTTAGTCTAACCAGTCTGTAATTGCCTGCTTACTTTTTTCCTCCTTCCTTAAACATAGCTGTTCAGTTAAACATAGATGTTCACAAAGTTAAGACTGCTAATCTAATGGAAATAAAAATTACTTCAATGATAACAATTAAGACAACAAGTATAGTTCTGTAACTCAAATTTGAAAGATGTAGTTAACTCTATACATTGTTCTGTTGCAGTATAGATCAGTATAAAAACTTAGAGCCATCTACAGTCATACTTTGCCTTTTGATTACAGCATTAACAGCTGTAGCTGTAACAGCATTAACTAATATCTCAAGCTTCATAATGTTATTAATTTTTCCTATTTCCAATCAGACAAGATTTTTCAATGGGTCATTCATTACCCCAGTTTTCACGCGGGTTCTTTTTGTTCAGATTCTACTTATGAAAAGTGCAATGATTTTTACAGATCATGTGTTTAACTGTTTAAGACAAGAAACAGAATCAGTGTCCTAACAAAAATGCTTTGGAATCTAACTGTGTCAATACACACTTCCTACATGCAAAGCACTATGTAAATTCTAAGAAATAATTGAATTTTGAAAACCAGCCAAGAAATCAAGAGCTAAAAGAAATATATGCTGATAAAGCAAGACTCAGTAGATGTCACCTTACAACTAAATAATAATAATCCTACAGTTATTGTATATTTACGTATTCTTCTCTTAAATTGAGTGAGCACAGAATTCTTCCCTGCCACGATAAAAGTACTGGGTAGCATTTTGTCACAGGACTACGTCAGGCAGCTAGCAATGCAAGCTTGCCATTCATAAAACTATAAACAAAAAAGAAAATTATAAAAATATTATAAAGAATATCTCAAGTCCAGAAACAAAGCTAAATAGTATGGCAGTCATATGGAAGTTATTTTCTTGGAAGGCTGTATTACTAGAATGTTATATCATTAGGCCAGTGATCTGTACTTATAGAAACAGATTTCTACAGAATGTAATTGCTTACACATTGTATCACATTTATGCTGAATGTTATTTTCCTTAGTTAGTCTGCATTTTAGCAGGAGTTTTGCTTACATGAGACACAGAAACATTAAGGCTTAGAGACCTGCTAGTGCACAGTAGAAATACCTCACGATGGGCTGAGTGGAGAGTGCCTGTGTACTAAGCGGCACACCAAATGGGGGTTCACAGATGCAGAACCTCCCCTCTTCAGATTCCTAGCAATAAATCTTCGAATAAAGGATCTATGCTGTCTTTCACTTATTCTTTTACACTCTCCCATGAAGACACAGCAGTGGAAAGGAAGCTCAACTGTCCACAAACTAGAGAAAAACAAAAATAACCCTTGACTTTACTGTATATCCAGATCATTGCTACTCCTTTTTGTTTGACCCAAGCCAAGTGCAGTCATTCTTATTGCCTGGAGTTAATGCTGAAGCCGCTAATGCTATTCTTCAAACGATGACAGTCTCTCTCTCTTTTTCCACCCTATCCCAAGATATTCCTATAACCTGCTGGGGTTAGCCCTTAAGCATCTGCTTCTGGTCCCTACTCCAGTGGATGCCTTTCTTCTTTTCTGCCTTTAAGAACTTTCTCACTGATTTAATTCAACCTTACCACCTCCTTCTTCCAGTCACACAGCTGAATCTTGCTTCCTCTCTAGCCACTGTCTAATAGGTACACAACTTTGCCCAGGTGAGTATGCCCAGGCACTCACGCTTACAGTCAAATTCTCTTGCAAGTGACAGCTGGGAGAAGCAAAGAAAATAACATGGAGAAAAACTGCGTTCTGACTCATGGTATATTTCAAATCTCTGGCCAGATATACAGGCTGAACTAAGGTGTTTCTTTGCTTTTAATTCTAGTACACTGAAAATTAATGTTATATTGATACAGACTTTTGAAATATATTATATTACTATTCTAACAGAATTAATGCATTCTTCAGTTCCTAAAAGGCTAAAGTAATTTTATATAATGAAATGTATATAATTATTTTTAAAATCAATAAAAATATTAAGATATCAGTTGCTTTTGGGTTTGTGTGTAGTTCATTATTTAACCCACATAAGCTAATTTTATTTGTTGCAACGCTATTTAGAAACTCTTATCTGGAATAGAGTCTGTAGGAAACATCCTCATTCTTTTTTCTTCACTCCCACCATTAGATTTTTAATTTAAATGATCCCTCATCTGTTGTAAATGCTAGAGCAACAGCCAAAAGAACCAGTAGCTACAGGCCTTCACCTTGCTCTCCTTGAAGTCAACAGCATTACAGGTCCCAAAGAGGTCAAACCAGATACTATTAAATTGATAGGAGTTCTGCAGCCAACCTCAATGGGAGCAGAATTTGAGCTTCAAGGAATAAACACTGATTAGGGTTAAAATAAGTGGCATTAAGCAGAAAATTGGTGAACCTAAAAAAAATATCTTTATAAACTACATACCTGAGGCAGTGCTGAGTTAAGCTGTCGCTGGAGGGAGTCTCTGTCGTAGATGACATCCTGTAGGCGTTGCTGTGCAAGTGACAAGCTTTCCTGTGTCTCCCGAAGAGTATCAAGGAGACGGTCCCTTTCATCCAGCATGTTCACCATCAGCTGCTCAAAGTGAGAATCCGAGTCTGAGCCGCTGCTTTGGGACCCCCGTTGACTCATCGGGGTGTCCTCGTTTATCGTTGGCATCACTTCACACATCATTTCTTAAAAAAAAAAAAACACAAATGGAGGAAAAGCTCTTCAGTAGAAAAACAATTGAGGGGATTTCATAAGAGGAATTAACTCTGTCACATGGACACAGTTAGTAGATTATTGCATTGTTCCCTCTTTCAACTTTGCACTTTCAATGTTAATCAGATGGTCGATAGACAGGGATTAAATACAGTGACTAATTCCACACAGCGAAGACTTCGAATGTGCTTCCTAAACTGAGAGAAGAATGACTGGAAGGAGATGGAGGGTAACAGAATATTTTAAATTATTAATAGTTTTGCAAATAATGCTCTTAAAAATGACAGAAGATACTTCCTCTGCAACTGTAGTCTCCTTCATCATTGATTTTCTCCCCTCTCTTACTTACTGTCATTGTTGAATTGTTGGTATTGATGCCAATAGCTGCCATTAATTGCCAGATTTTGTCCTGCTTTAGGCATTTCTACAGTACAGCTCAGGCTAACCATTGATCCAGTATCATGCTGCCTTAACAATACCAGGTTAATCTATTTTTCTATCTAGTTATTCCCACCCTCAGGGGAAATTATTCTCCAGTGAGCTTGTTCAGTGAGAGGTCAAGAACTAGAAACTCTCTGCTAATTACCATCCCTGTGATACCTTGTGCAAACTGAATTACCAGGGACAGAATCACTGCTGTTTCCTAAAAACAGTCTTGAGCAGAGCAAATAATACCACCTAGTCTCACTCTTCAATTTTAAAGCTTCTTATGTAAATCTCAAAACATCAGTTTGTGTATGGGGGGAAGCTTATGCTATGAGATACTGGGTTAAGCAGATGGAAAAGAAAAAAAAAAAAGATACGACAGGTCTAAAGCTCAGGGTTCTTTTTTTTAATAAAAAGACTGGGTTAATAATAGATGGTATCTACCCAGAGAAAATCACCCGAAGAATCAGAAATTGTTTTTCTGGTGTGACTGAAGAAGCACAGCAGACATAACTTTCTACATAGTTCAGGTTTCATTTCTGGAAATTCTTATTGCAGTAACTATTAGAAGGGTTTTATCTTAGCAAGTGGGATCAAGGTGCTTTTGGTTCATCTACTGGAGGTTAAAATATTTTACCCAGGAGTTTGCTGTGGACCTTCTGCACATGAACTTTGTCCACAATATATGTGGTTGACACACTTCCACTGTTAAGTGTGCCACTGTGTAACATTCTCAGCATTTCAGTCTCAATAGTATGATAGATTAGCTCTACATATTCTTAAATCTGGTCTGCTTTCCAAAGTAGGAAAACAGAACCTGAGAAAGTGGAATTTATGAAAAATAGAAGATCTAGCTCTTACAGAATGTAACTTAAAGACAGGCCATACACCAGGGAAAAGAAGAGCTAAGACACCTGTACTTAATTTATTAAAACCAACTCCTCCTACCAATCCTTGTGCTAACACTGCTTGCCGCTAAGATTTACTGGGAAAATGACATAGCTTCGCTAAGGCTAGCTGGCCTTGATCATATTCTGAACATTCAGGCAGAATTTAGTATTCTTTTTCAGCAGATGTGATAACTATCAGAATTAGTACCAAACACTGGTATTTCAGCATGAATTACCAGCTACAACTGCGTAGCTTTCATAGCCAGTAGCATCACTACTGAGGTTTCAGGTAGGTCTTGATCCTGGTTTTAAACTGTCTGTACTGGAGGCAAGGTTTGCATATTTGGCAACCTGGCTAACAGCCAGTTGTTTGTGGCTATTATCCACTAGGTAATTAATTAGGTGCAAGAGAAGCAGTTAATAGCTTGAAGTGATAGATACTGAAAAGTTCGTCACATCTCCAATATATTTAGGTCAGCTATATTTACTCAGGATTATCTGATTCAATGCTGCATATCTCCATTACTCATGAGGTTCAAAACTTTCTATTCCAGAAACCTTTGCCTCTCCTAAACCATAGGATCCACTAGGAAACACCACAATGTCCTTTCGTTGACATGACATTAATACACCAGTGCCTCCGTTGCCGTAAAAAACTTCAAGTTCAAGTGGGGCCTACCACTTCCTCTTCTGGGTATGGACAGCGTGTACTGTGAGGCACCATAGATGGGGAGTGACTGAACTCTGCAGCTGCACCAGCAGAAGTACAGTTTGAATAAACTAGTACCCATCCTCCTACATGTCAATGTCCCTGCAAAGGCAGAACAGTTTTGGGGGAGTTCTTGCTGATGTAACCACTTTGTCCGCTGTCAACAGGTATCTTGAGATGTGGGGGTACCAGCAGAAGGGAGCCACTGTCTTGCCTCCACAGTCCTCTCACAGTGCTGCGGGAGTGCATTTAACTCAAAGCAGCCATCACTCTGGGGAGTGTCTCCACCCAGGTCACACCTGTGGCTAACCAGTTTGAGATGGTCAAGCCCGCAGTGAGCAAAGGGATAATGAAAACACCCAAGGCCGTCTGCCACTTGCTCAGTTTAACCATAACTTTTCAGTATGCAGCAGGTGGCCAGAGGCCAAGGTCTCTTGCTGACTATTCTTCAAGACCAAAGAAAACAATTCAGATCGTCACTGAACCTTTCCTGCCTCATGATCATCAACATTTCATGGGGCACGCTTCTTGCCCCAGGATATTTTCACTAGTGAACCTTCATCGTTCAAGAAATTACCTCCAATGTCCTGCACGTGCAGATCAAGTTTATGGTCTGAACAGCACAGTGTACACCACCACTGCTCACATGCAGTGGCAGAGTGAGAGTGGTGCAATTTTTCATGCATGCTGGGATGCGTGTAGGAGCAGGTAGGGAAACCCCTGTGCAGACAGCTGTTGCTACCTTAACACCTTGTATTCAAACTAGATAGAAAATCTCATCCTGTAGTCATTATGGGGATGTGGGAAGCCATATATTTAAGTGGTTATTGGGCAACAATGGGTTGAATGCTCATGGCACTATTACCATATCTTCCCCCTCTGAGCTGGGCCATTCAGAATGGGGAGTGGACCACACAGCGTGCTTAGTTTGAAAGCCTGGGCTGTGTTATCCTGGCATGACTCAGTAAAATTTTGGCCTATAAGTAAGACCGCAGAGAAGGCAGGGAACAGGTGGGCAGTTCCTGATGTAGGCAGTCGCTATTTGGAAGTTTTCTTCACAGCTCACCGCCCCAGGAGAATGTTTAAAAGGTACAGCTGTTCTTGCAGTCAGACTGGCGATGGACATTGCTTTCTGGCAGTTCAGAGATCAATGCCATTATTCTGTTGGAACCACATGCATCCTCTCCCTTTCCCCATCCTCAGCTTAGAGACAAATATAGAAGAGCAGTAGGCTAACCCGGGCCAGATCAGAAGTGCTGGTAGGGCATGCCAGAAAGGGATGTATTGATACTTGCAACAGTGAGGAGCAGAGGAAAGGGGAATCCTGGGCCATGTCCACATACGGGTCATTTGTGGGAGCCAACAAGGACCCCAGAAGAACTCTGAAGGGAAGCTGGCTTCTCAGGATGTTCCTGGGTCATCAACCCAGAAAAAAGGAACACCATTTCAAACAACTGCTGGTTTACTCTGGGGTTCCCAAATAAGGATTTCTTGGACCTCTTTGTGAAAGACATATATGCCATGCTGTTATGATTTGTCTTCGTACCTTTAGAAAAGCAGTCTTCTCCCTTTTTTCTTTTTTTTTTTTTTTTTTTAATTTTACCTGGTATTTATTACATTTACACCTGCCAGCAGATGGGGTGTTTTCAATGTCCTGAGGCTGCCACCATTTAACACTGTTCCCAAGAAATGCTGGCCTTCTTCCAGCACATGTTCAAGAATAAAGCCACTTTCCCAGGACCTTATTGCACCCTTTATCAATTTGCTGCTTGATAGCAGGAAGGAATCAAAATACTGATAATATTTGAGGAATTTTAAAAGGAAGAAGAAAAAAGGAAAAAAGAAAAGGGAGTTTCATCAAGAGGGCTGTAACAAAAGCTAAGGCAGGTAAAGCAGAGAAAGGACTTCAACGGAAGTAAATAGAAGAAGCGTCAGCAAACAGACACAATCAGCAAACAATCACAATTTAGCAGTAGATTGGCAGCTGAGGACAAATAGGAGGATACACAGGCATATGGTTCTTTATATAGCAAGTGACTCATGTCAGGGAATTACAAGAGTTCTTGAAGTTTCCAGAGCATTCTGATGGTGTGCATGTATTAGACAACCCTTGGTTAACCACATGATGATGCGGTTCACACATGGGGTCAGGACATTAGATTTAAGAGCAAGCTTCCAGTTTAATTATAGCTGAAAGGAAGCTACTTTGCACACACCAAAAGCACCTAAAGATCCAAGCCAACCCAATGCAGATGGAAACAACTGAGGGATTCACCTTAAAATATAAAATAAAAACAGTATGTTTATGAACAGTTAGGTCTGAGTTCTAACGTGGTCATACCCTGAGTAATTTTTAAATTTCCAATGGGGGAAGAAAGCAACTTCTGATTTTCCTTCTCTGTAACTTTGAAATTTAAAGTTAATTTTGGGGATTAAAAAAATGTTCAAACCCCAACAATTTTTACTCTGGTTTCATAATAGAAATCAACTGAAATATTTCATACACTGAAATCAGAAGGAATCACTGTAACTACCTACTCTTGACCCACTAATCACAGACCATAAATCTGTGTTAAGCTAAAGTATATTTCATACAGGAAGGATTTCAACCATTAAACACTTAAAGATGTCTCTCTAGTAAAATAACCAGAATTAGTAATTCTTTCTGTGAAAAATATATGCCTCTTTAAACTGTACTTCTAGGGGAGACACAGCCACGTTCAATGCTGCAGGCCCACTTCTATTATATTTTAGACCTACCATGCCACATGGATTTTGTGGCTGATCTGTGAGTTTACAGACATTTTTATACATCTCAGATGCATTTCACTATATACATGTGAATCAATTTTCATATAGACAGATGCATCCTGGACTTACTGGATATACATGGAGTTCAGGAATAACAAGTCCATGCATATGGGGCTGATATTTGCCACAAGTATACAGTTTTTATTTATTCATGTAGATATCAATTCTACTTAGAACAGAACTTAGCAGGATAAATAACAGACCATCTTTAAACTTCCTTTTCATCCTGTTCTCTAGCTGCTTCAAAGACTGTTTAGGCTCACAGGACTTGATTTTCTAAACCATAACTTTTGGATAGACTAAATACAGTCACAAACTGATATCTGGATACTCCATGTTTACTAACTGTGGTCATCAGCCAGTGACTGGAGATCCTGCTCCCCTGTCATACAACTGACTGTATATAACTCTATAACCAAGACAACCCCGAAAGATCAAAGATCAGGATGACACTTCCCAGCCCCCTACTCCTCTGAATTGAATCTATACAGTCTCATAAGTAGTTCCTCATCCAACTCCATGTGCACACTGAAATTCAGACGCAAAAGTATGTTCATCAAATCTGTGCCTATATTTTAATCTCTCCAGTTGGGCTGCACATATAAGCCCTGATGTGAAGGTTTTTGTTATCCCAAGGTAGTACTCCTTTCCACTCAATTTCAATACATTCCTATCAACTACTACAAGGCAATTAGAGTTACATATCTTTGATGAGCCCTATAAGGGAAAAAGAATTGAGAGCTGACAGTAATAGTAAAGGAGGGATGAGCAAAGAGAAGCAACGTGTGTGAAGCATCTGAAGCTTAGAACAAACTTGCATTGCCACAACTCTTAACAGTACAGTAACTTCTCCTACAATTTTCATACAATGTGATGAAGTATAAGCAAAATTGGAGTATATAAATATCTGCCTTAAATTTCAGAAATGTACAATGATCACTGAATCTGCTTTTTCAGAAGAAGAATCTCCACCACTGAACAACCTGACCTTATTTTGAAGTTGGCCCTGCACTGGGCAAGGCATTGGTGCAGATGAGCTCCAAAGGTTCCTTCCACACTGAATAATTCCATGTGCCTGGAGATAGCTTTAAGTTCAAAGAATTCACTCATTTACCATAGAGATTATGAAATTTAATATACATTTAAATAAGGCTGCAGGGAAATATGAATTAAAAAAAAGAAGACTAAACCCCCAAATGGTGGCTCATCTCATTGCATTCATACAAAAAAAAAGTTGATTTTATTAGGTTGGCCTGCCTTATGGAGAATTTGGGGCTCTATACACTTGGGAGACCTCTAAAAAAAGTAAATAAAATAGTTATTGAAAAATAAAAAATAAACCTCAGTTATGCTTGATTACAAGTATGGCCACATTTTCAGATACTGCTATTTACACTGAATGTCACAATTTCTGAGTGATGTTTCAAAAAAGGAAACAAACAGCCCAAAAAAACATCCAGAGCAGAGAAATCCAAAAACAAAACCACATGATAATGGGAAATGAACACATACATTTTAGACATCCAAATTGTAAACAAAAATCTGTGCTTATTTTTGGAAATGTAGGCGATTACTCTTTGACAGAAAATTTTCACACACAAAAAATACCCACCCAGAAATATTATATTGGATGATAAAATGCCATGTCTCAGAACATTTTAAATTTAAAAGTTTGAAAAGTCTTGTAATTTAACTTCCATGGTTTTTCTTATTTTCTGGCTTTACTTCTCATTTGAATGGGTTAAACAAAAGAAATGTTTGAAGGAAGATTTTAATGCTTTACATTTTTTCACCTAACCCGTGAATCACAGTAAAGCAAATAATGAAAAAATATTTTTTTAATAAAGATTGAAAAACTGTTGAAGCCTAGCTTGGCAAGGGAACATATATGTACGTATCACAGTAGTTAAGTGGTCTATGTTCCTTCTAGAATCACAAGAGAAAAAAACAGTAAATAAAACCAAGTATTATTCCCCAAAATTCCACCACCGAAGTTGTTCCTATTCAAGGTCACAATCAGTTACCAAGACAATGTTTACAATATACATAAAGGCATGATGTGTTTGGTACATTTAGGAATTTTTCTGAGTATGCCATTAATGAGAAATAAAAATAGGAATACATCATATCCTTATCAGGAAAAAATAAAAAGTTTTCCTAACACCACTCTCTCAAAAAATAAGCAAACAAACAAACCCACAAACAAACCCAAGAACCAAGAAACACAGACTTGCTTTCTTCCCAAATGAAAGATGCATGGTGCTGAATGGAATAAACTCAGAAATCTGTAACCGGCCATCAGGATTCAGCTTTGCAGAATCTGAGTAAAATCCCACTGAAGTAATTTACTAAGGATTTCGGTACCGAGACTCCAGTCACATGAAAAAAAGGAGAAAAAGATGAAGAAGGACTACTTTGGGCATGCAACTTGGTTTCCTAATTTGATACCTCAAATCCTACTGACTTACACCAGGGGTGCCCAACCCTGCATCTAGCCAGTTCACGCAGCTCTCTGTGCTACTAGAGGAGAACTGCAGGCTGTTGCCCCCAGAAGACTGAGTCAGAAATGGAGTTGGGGGAGGAATGGAAGAAGAGTGGGAAAAGATAATGAAGACCTTCATTAACCACCCTGTTCCTCAGGAGCAGGTGAGGAACAGGCCAGATAATTACAGTAGCAGCAGCCCACTACCAAGGGGCAGCTATCTGGCTCTGTCAAGATATGGCTGAAGGCACATATGAGGGAACACAGACACGCAAGAAAGAACATTGAGGGAGCTGGAGTTTCCTTCAGTGTGTATTAGGAACTACAAATGGTGGATTAAACACTTCTGTCCCATATCTTCAAGCCCATAGAGGTGCATGAAAACAAATAAGCCTTCATGCACACTGTTCTGTGCAATACTTCCCATGCAGCCAGAACTGCAAAGAAGAGGAAGGAGGGGAGGGAAAGGGCTTGACAAGTTGACATATGCTTCGTTAACATCTAAACATGCATTCTATACCTCTTCACTCAATGGAAAAAAAAAAGAAATTTAGTGTTCCTTTACCAGAAAAAGGCTGACTTGCCCTGTAGTAATACTATGCTTGACTGATCTAAGTCAACAAAAATGAGACTTTTAAAACGTGTTTCTCTTTCTTTAAAAAGAAAAAGACGCTCCATTGATACCGAACTTAGTATCTCTGCAGTAAATAGTTTACCACTTTACCCAGTATTCAGAACGTAAGTGAAGCAATCCCTCAATGCAACATGCACTTACTTTAAGTCTCCAGCATTTTACTGTTAATACACTAACACTGTTTCCTAGATTCATCAGGAGCCACAGAGCAGACATTAAAATTCCCCTGCTCAGGGAGCACACAAAGTGCCCAAACCTCCCAAGGACTGCACTGCATACTCAACTTGCGTAGCACCTTACAGCTGTCCCAAACCCTCTGACAGGTTCTGAAGGGGGAGCAGGATACTGACAGATTACTGCTTCCCTTAAAATCCATGTAGCATATACACGCTCCATAGAAAAAGACTTTTAGGCAATGTAATAACTTTAGAAATCTTCTAATGTGAAGCAAAGCCTCAGCACTTATTTTAATAGTAGTTCCAGAGCTGACGTCCTCGGGTACCACTGCCATACGCAATGGCACCTGTGAAGCAGCGCGTTAAAAGTTCTCTAAATACATTCTCTTCCTTATCCATCACGTATCTACTACACCATCTCCTGCAAAATCTATTCCAGGTTGATTGGTTCCTAGTTCAGTGGTTTCTCCAATCATTTGCAGGGAGCCTAATGCAACAACTGCCTAAATTCATGGGAATTCTATTATGGAATTCAGTGGGTTTGGATCGGTGTAGATGGTCGAAAAAGCCACTAACATGGGCAAGCCATCAACCTCCTGTCGTTACACTACCTCCAAACAGGAGCATAAAAATCACAACTGTATGTTATGGCTGACTAGGGAGCACGCTGGATCTTATGTGACCATTGCCTACAATATGACGTGAAATCACGAACAGGTCTCCCCTCTAAACACACAACAATTAACTGGCAAAAAGCAGCGACTATTTGAAGTGATCTGTTCTATGAGGGGGACAGTCTGTGGTTCACTGTCATTGCACTAAATATTTTTCAGGTTGTATGAAAAACTGTCACAGCAATAACTGCATTACGTCTCCATCAAGAGTGAACTCAGTATCAGCTCAATCAGGAATTCTGCAGCTCAGTTTAGAGATCCAGATGAGTGAACGGACAAAAACTGCAACAAACAGCACAGGATATGCCCACCCTTGGTTAAGAGTTATATAAAGCTCTTTCTCAGGGGCTACTCAATTACCAATAAATTGATAGCAATTCTCTTTTATTATCTTCTGTCTACAGATAGATCATGTACGGACCAGGTGTGAAAGTGCATCTTTGATACTGACTTTTTCTAAAACTACTTGAAATTTCTGTGGTACATATGCTATAAAGGCAGAAAATGAAAAAGTTGTCATCCTTCTTCTCATTAGACCCCACCCTATTTGGCATCTTCTGTTATCTCAGTTGCCCAAGAGTCTTGGAATTATTTTGTTTTTTAAAGTGAATGCTGTAACAAACACCTCTGCAATCTCATGTAACCTGGGAATAATTTAGCAGCTGGACTTCTTTCACTTGGGTAAGCTCCGGGAATGAGAAGGCAGAATACCACTTGGCTTCTGCCTGACAAAGGCTCTTAGACAAGCATTCATTCTGCTCACCTTGAAGGCTACAACCTAAGATGTGAATCTGATTTCATTCCCTCACCTTTCTGTCCATAACTGGTTTTAAAAGCTTGTTTTCAGTATGCTCAGACGTTTGATTTGCACACCAAGGTTAAGGAGTCATTTCAAGTTACTTGTAATTTTGCTGCAGGAAAAAGAAGTAGAAATCTAACTACCATACATTCCAGCCTGTCCACAGTGACATCAGCTTGAAAACTCATTTCATTGGATCATGCTGGATATTTTGCATTTCCAAGCTTTTTTTTTTTTTTTTTTTTGCAAATCATTAAATAGATATAGTGGCTGATAAAACCAGTTCTTACTGCAATTATGTCTTTTCAGATGTTCTTAGCAAGATCGCTCTTTGGCAGCAAGGTGTAATTCCATAAGGAAAATCCTTCCTATTGTCTGAGTTGCATTACATGCATATTCCTCCTCCTAGTTAACTCCTTACCTGCCAGTCTCCACTAAACTATGATATCACCTTTAACTGAAGCATCCCGCACTCCTTCCTGCACACAGGAGGGGTGATCAACACAGTACCTTAAAAAAAAAGACTCATTCCAACTATTTGTTCTCTATGTCACCCCTCCGGCCTTATAGGTCCCTCAACCGCATCAAAAAAAAAAAAACCAAAACAAAACAAAAAAGAAGTTGGCTTCACGTTTTTTTAGTCTGAAATTCCCCAACTCCCATTACAGAGACGCATTTAAATAATACCACCACAAGTACTACAACAAGAGGCAGACAGCAAGATTTTGCGTTTGCAGCTCACCTCCCGGAGGGTATCGGGGCTAAGGAGGGAATGTCTAACTCAGAAATAGAAGGTTCAGTACCTAGTGGCTTTTATTTCGGCGTCTGCTATTTCACTTGATCAATAACAACCGCAGTCTCCACCGGCTTCGAGCGGGGACTCACACAGCCGAGCACTCCTGGACCATCTTCCTAGCAATGGTGACACAGGCGTCGCTCCGAGGAACCCCAAGCCCCCGCACCCGTCCTCCGGCAAGACTGGCTGCTCGGCACCTCAGCATTTTCTTCGGTCACTTCGTCAGCAGCCAAGGGGAGAAGCATCCATGGGAAAAATGGCATATTACAAATTTTGCTTTGGGAAGCAGAGCTCGGCTCAGACCATTGTCGGAAGCGGGGGGGGGGGGGGCGGGGGGGGCAGGGGGGAGCGGCTCTTAAAGCTCCAGCAGCCCCTTTCGAGCAACAGCATCTTTGCAGCTGGAGGCAAGAGATTACAGGGGGAGGGGCCAGGGCGAAAGCATCTTTCTTTTTATTTCTCATCTTTGGTTAAACTTAACCGAGCGCTACCTGGCTTCTCTGGTTCTTCCATACCTCCCAGGCTAATTATGCCGCTCTGCGTGACTGAAGTCCGCACGCCCGCCCGCCTGCGTGATCAAACGCAAACGCGCTTTTCTGCTGCACAGCAGGCAACCCTCTGCCCGCAGCCCATCGCTGCGTGGCGGGCACCGGGCAGCGCCTGGTCTGGGCCGCGCAGAGCGGGAGCCGGGGCGGCGGCGGAGTCGCGGCCGTGGGAGCCGGCAGAGCCCCGGCGGGTCGCCCCACGGCACGTGCGCCGGGCTCCGCGGGGCGGAAGCGGCCCCGACCGTGGGGCAGCACCGCACGTTCCGCTCCCCCAGCGTGGGGCTGGGGCCGCCCCCTCCCCTCCCCTCCCCTCCGTGGGGCTGGGGCCGCCCTCCCCGCAGGCTCCCGGGCGGTGCGCTGCCCGCGCCCTGGCTAAGGGCGCGGTGATGCCTGTGTTGCGAGCGGCGTGAGAGCTCCGGGCTGATGCATTCTGTAATTTATTTTTTAAAAGAGTTCAGGCGAACGCCAGTACATCTCATCTAATCGGATATACAGCGCAATAAAACGTATCATCTGCTGTAATCCGGCCATGACAAAGCAGTGGTAAAATCTGCTGTAATCTGAATAGGCCGGGCGTGTAATTAATATTACGCGTTTGGAAGCGCTGGGCGTGGGCAAAGGCCCCCGCCCCGTGTCCGCGGGCCGGGCGGGAGCGGCTGCGGGGACATCCCCTGGAAGCCGCTGCAGTGGTTTCCACCAGTCCTTAAATAAATTCTGAAGTAATCACGTCTGCTTCCCCCCCCCAACCCCCCCCCCCCCCCTTCCCGCTCCCCGCCTCACGCACGCCGCTCCCCAGATGCCGCCGCCGCTGCTGCTGCTCCGCGGCTCGCGCGGCGCCAATTCCCTCACGCCCACTCCTTAAAAGAAAAAGGGAGGGGGCAGCGAGGCCCGATGCTGACCAGAGAGAGCCCATTCCCCCCATCTACTCGGCCCCACCGCTCCTCTTTGGCCCTTAGAAAGGGCGGGGGGGGGGAAGGGGGGTGGCGCGGCGCTGCCCCCCCTCCCGCCCCACTGGAGACCCTGCTACCTCAGCCCGGGCGGGGGCCGGCGGGCGGCACAAGCGAGGCTGGGCATCGCGAACGAATGAGTACCAGAAAACGATTTAAAATCGGGGTTTTCAGAGTGTTCGCTTGTAATTAACTTAATCCCAGTTGGAGGACGATGGGCTGGTATCAGCTATGCAAACTGTCTCCTTGCAGGAAGTATTTCAGTGTTTGTTTAGGTACCAAAAAATGTTTTGCCCATGAAGGGCTGGCTGTGGCACTTGAGAAGCCTGAAGTTGCTTCATCCGCTTTAGGAAGGTGGTGGAGAGGCAGGGGAGCCCCGGCCGGCGATGGGTTCAGGCTCAGTAACGCTGCTGTGGGAGTTTTGGCCCATTATCTTGCTCATTCCTGACACTTTATTGTAGAGAATGCAAATGCACAGAGGATGCATGTGTACAGTAGAAGGTAAATAGCTGAGAAGGGTTGCCAACATGGACATCTTAAAAACAAGTGCGAAGAAAGTATTGGTGTCGTGCCCGAGTTTGCTGCCAGAACTTGGCCTTTCAATGCGATGCATGGGTTAAGAGAGCCAAAATAAAATAACTCTCCCCCTCCATCTGTGCCACTCTTCCAAGTGGCTTTTTGTCACTTTTCTTGGCTACTCCAGATCCTTATCATGACTTAATTTGTCTTGAGCGTACAAACCATTAGGGTCGTTGCCTGATAATCACGATGCAGCTGAGGGTAAGATCCATCATACGTCAGAGACTTACACACATGGGTACTACAACAAATCTGAGCTTTGAGTTAGGTGAGTGAGGAAAAATGAGCAGCTCAGAAAACACTCGTGAGAGCAAGCATGTTCAGCAGGCAGCCACGTAGGCTGGCTAGTATGAACTTCTTCCAAGAAGGGTGCATCTGATGGGGTTTTCTTCCATTATTTGTCTGGGGATTTCTCCCTTTCTTTGGTGTTAAAACGCGTTACCCTCTGTACAATAATGTGTGTAGGTCAGACCAGATTCGCAGCTTCAAACTCTCTAGAACTCAGCACTTATTTTTACAACAGCATCTGCATGAATGGAAGTATCACTCTTTTCTAAGTATTGGTAAATGTGTCATTGATGATATGCTTGCTTCCTCCCCTCTTTCAAACAGCAGCTTCCTGGTGAAAGCGTTTGCCAGGCATGTGGGAGACTATTGTCCATGTTCACCCAAGGTGGTTGTTTTCAGCACTTACCTTGGACAAGATTCCAGTCCCTGTTCCATGGACTGGAGGAGTCAATTATTTGCAAAGCTGTATAGCAGGCAGGCCTCCTTCGTGGTCATTTGATTTAGAAGCATCTGTGGAGTACCTTGGGAAGTCAGTTGGTCCTTCAGCTCCTCATGCCCATCCTCTCTACTGCCTTTCAATCATTAAAGCAAAAACCCAGCACAGAAAGACTATTATCGCTACTCAAAGTATTGTCCTAGCTGACGTGCCGCCCTTAGCTTCCCCGTTGCCAGATTCACAGAGAAGTGGCTGAAGTATCATGTTTCACAGTGTGGAGGTAACTGCATAGTGCAGAGGCTGCCAATCAGCACCGGTGCTTTGTGGTACCAATTTAAATAGGAGCCTCCTTCCATTCAAGAACGTAGGCTTTTGAGGTCAATGAGGTGGAAGAAGAAACTCTAAAGACTAGCAAATGAAGAACTGTGGAAGGACCACAAAAACTGGGCTTATGTCACAATAAGGGAATGCTCCCTAGAGTAGAGGGCAACTTCTGGTAAAAGATAACCGCATGGGTAATTTTGATCAAGGGCATGATGATATATTTTATGGAACCCTTAATAGTGAAAGGTAGTGAATGTACCATTTAATTATGAGCTTTAATTTCCCTTGAATGGAATTTGACCATCAGATCTCCAAAACATAGTTTTGCTTATCTAAGCTCCAAGTGTGCCAACCCCATTAATTACCTATGAATTACCCCAGAAGTATGAAATGCCCAGTCTCTCTGTCAACTGGCTGTTTCATCTGGTATTCAAACACGTGGAACGTACGGGAGATAAATTAAGTGAGTAAAGACAGGTAGGAAGAATACGGTGAGACTGTACTCTTTATTATCATAGAAAGACCTCCATACCATTTGCCAGGTTATTTTAAAAAAGAAAATATCATCTTATGACAGCAAGCATACTTTAAAGATGTGTCTGAAATCTGGTTTCCTCCCCTGTGTAAGTCTCACCGTGGGTCTTTCTCACATGCTGTCTCCAACAAAGATAAAGTGGAGACTTATGAAATCTTTTGCTATGAACAGGGTAAAAGAGGGAACTGACACTACTGTACTCTCAAGGCATCACTGATCACGCAGGGAGGGGAGGAACCACCTTGGAAAAGACTTGCCTTTACTTTCAAGACCGAGAGAGCAAACTGAGGAGCAGGTGATGGTTGCAAAGATACCTGATATAGTCAAAGCAGTAAGAAGGGAAAGTAATTCCTGTAGCCCTATTTTGAATAACATTGATGATGCAGCACTTCATTGGTTAAAGCCTGCCAACAGCTACTACAGCATGATGAAGGCCTGCATAAGATTTTTAGATGAAGATGAAGAAAGGAGAACCTGTATTAGAAATGTTACATAGGGAGAAAAAAAGAAGCAGCAATATTTAGAGCAAGTCTTCACTCGATAAAGAAGCCATTAGAGACTGAGAGGAGTGAAAAAATAAAGTTCAGAGGATCTTGGCTGAGACTGGAAAAAAGAAATGTAATATTGTGTGAATAAATTACATTCCAATGTAATTGGAGTTATAATTCCAATTGTACTTTACAATTACATTCATGCTTATTTCCCAAAGGTTCTCTGCATATTATCATAGCTTTAAGGGTTTCTCTGTAGTTCCTCACTTTAAATTTCTTACCTATTTCAGCTGTGGGTTTCACCTTCCATAACTCGATCACTGTGTTTCACTAGAAGACTGTCATAAACCTGGTTTCTCACACAAAAAAAAAACGTTCCACGTCTGGCCTCAAAAATCATCATGGCAACCTTAAAAATCTCTTGTTGCAGACATTTGATGGGGAGGGAGAAAGTTTAGAACAGGGGCATATCCTTAGCTTAAATGTGAATTGTTCAAAGCCAACTAAAGACCAATAAAAGACAAGCCTGAGAGTTTGATAGCCCAGTTAGCACCTTTCAGTACAGCTGAAAGCTGGGAAAGGACAGGTTTTATCTCCACCTCAGTGTGATCTGCAGAGAAGGATCTAGTTCCCAGCTATGGAATGGTTGATTGGACCAGAATCTTCTCATCTTATTACACTCAGTCAGGATACTTTTTCTGGAGATGTGACTTAAGGGCTGTAAAGACCTGCTTGAAAGTCCCAGTTACGCACATGCTGTTGTATATGAGACCTGAAAACTGGAGGAGAACTTTTATTTTTGTGTTCTGGGATTTGGAATATTGTCTAAGAGCAGTCATTCTGCTCTTTTTCCACTGTGTCTAATGTTACTTAGCTGAAGTGTTGCTTGCAACTAAAGTGGCATAAGATGTGAGTAAACATTTTAATTCAGTCTGCTATTGAAATACTTAAGGTGTAATAGAAAATTTCACTCTACCATGGTTACCATAAAAAAAAAGAAAAATGGCATTCAGCTGTACTGAGAGGAGCTAGCTGTGCTGTCAGATTCTCAGACTACAACTTAGTTATTTTTTAATTATATTTAACACATAGGTGCAAGCAACAAACTGCATGAAGGCAAGGAAAAAATTCTCTGATTTCTGGCACAATTTTTCCTTTTGTCTAGTTTCAATTTTTTTTACAAATTCCTCTGAATTGTTTTCTGCCAATGGCATGGAATGGATCTGAGTGGATACCAGCGATGTCTTTAAAAATCACTGAAATTCAGACAAATGAGAGAGAAATTTGTGTCATCAGTCAGCTAAGTAGCTTCCTTTTCATATGTGGAACTGTAAAAACATGCAGACTCTCAAAATAGCAACTGTGATCAAGAAACAATGTATCATGATTTTTAAGAAAATGTGAACTTTTTAAAGTTTGTGGTCATAATGCATTTGGTAAAAGTCATTCAATTCATATTCCACTTCATCACAATAGTGTGAGTTAAAGAAGGAGGCACTAATTCCAAAGCCAAGCATGAGGACCATAAAGTAGATGTTGACCAGAGGAATCAGCAAAGAGTAACATGAGCCGTAACTGATGCTGATGAAAGATCTTATAATTAAGAAACAATCCAATCTATACCACCATTGGCAATAAAACAGCCATCATAGCCAGCGTCACAAAAAACCAACCGATGCCATTAGTCTACCTTTCCACCCCAGCATTCTTGATCCATCACAAACCTGGGAAAGATAAGAAGGTAAAGAGCTCTCCACCTGAAAATGTCAAGACACTGAGGCATCTCACAGGTGTTTCAGATCATGCCTAGCTCCTTCACACACAAATAAATCAAACCTGTTTACACTAATCCCGTGCAAAGTGATATTCAGATTAAAATTTCTGTCACTAGATTGCCAGTAAACTCTATTTCAGTGTAATGTCAATGAGATCACTTCAGCTACTTAGACTTTCATAGTCTTTCAGCTTTGGTAGAAAAGTGCTATTCATCTGAATGAAAATCCTTCTATGATCAGGAAACTGCAAGTACTGCACTGTGGTGCAATATGGCTCCTCAGCTAGACAGAGAAAGCCAAAATATACACTCCACTCCTCAATCTAGATTTTAAGCATGGGGATGCAGTATTTTAAAACAAGTTCTGATTCTCAATACTTCCATATATTCCATGGGCTTTTTGGGTGTCTGTAGTTCAGGTAAATTAAAGTTTGGGGTTTGACAGTTCTGTTCTTTTATTATAACAGAATATTTCATTTTGGGGTAAAATCTTATCTGCTCAGCAAAAATAATCAAATTAAGGACCTTTATAGGATCTTCTTAGCTGCTGGGCTGAATGTAGCAATGTACAAACATGCGAAAACAAAGACACACAAGAACATGCTGAAGTAAGACACTTCATTGTACACCTTCTGCCAGTGACAACATAAAGAAAAAAACGTGCAAGACATGCTAGTTAAAACAGACTTTATTGAAAAAGCTTTGTGAATTACTTCAGAAGGATATGAATATTATACTAGAGAATGGGATGTAAGGAGACATGTGGGTTAAATGCCTTACCTGCAATGTTAAACAGATTTTCACAAAAAATGATCTGTTTATCTTTACTTCAAAAATGTTTCCCCACCTTTCAACCATTCACTTTCATGAGTAGCCAAAGCATGTCCACTTCCACTTTGGTGCTGTTAAAAGAATGGTAACTTCTGGGCTAAGAAAGAACTTCATAAGGTAATCAGTGGCCAACAGAATAAAGCCTTGTTTTGTCAACAAAGTCTATAGTTTAGGAGATTCCAGCACTGCTTTCCAGTGTCCTCT
The DNA here is from genome assembly GCF_963921805.1 of Phalacrocorax carbo. NCBI lineage: Eukaryota > Metazoa > Chordata > Aves > Suliformes > Phalacrocoracidae > Phalacrocorax > Phalacrocorax carbo. The sequence continues at coordinate 45,322,664 of NC_087513.1, forward strand.
ATAGTTCATTCCTACTGAGTGCAAAAAGTTGCAGAGAATGCTGAGTTGTTTATGAGGCTGTTTTATGGCTGGGGAATCTCCATCACAGATGTACAAAATAATATTTTTAATTTTTTTAAAGTAATTCACATGCATAGAGTACAAAAATTAGCAATACAATATTAAATCTTTCTCTACCAAGGTACTTTTTAACTTTACCATATACATGAACTGGCTCGCTCTTACTGTTTTAAGGTTTGGGTTGGGGTTTTTTTTCTTCTTAATTTTTGGCAAACTGTTGGTTAAAGGAATTACATTAAAGCAAAATAAGGTAGTTCTCTTGCTTTCTGGACAATATAAATTCATTCTGTTTAGTACAGGGAGCCAATTATGAAATCAGGCCTTCAAAAAAATAATAATAAAAAATAGAGAACAGGAAAAGGAAACTGGATTCTTTTCACTGTGGTGTCTAACAGCCCTGTTAACAACCAGGTATTTTAGAGAGGTTTCCAGTTTCGTTTCCCGAAAAAGGAGGCTGACTGCAGGAGTTCCATCTGTACAAAGTACTTTCTTAATTGATGTGAAACTGAGAAAGATAAGCCAGTATAGGAACCATACATTTTTACGGCACAAGCTTAGGTTCACCATCACCGATAAGAGAAAAACAGTGGAAGGTGTGGGACTACAAAAAGCCAAAACTAGTTCTTTGTTTTGGAAGGTCATATATTCACATGTCTTTTCATACATAAACCATTTTATTATGTACCTGTTGAGTTTGCTGCCCACAAAATATACCTAACACAGAATCTCAAATAGTAACAAAAAAATTACAGACAAGGACAAAAACAGGAGAAAAAGACAGTGTGAAATTAAAGTGGCTTTCATGCTACTGTTCTTGCAACCAGAAATTGTATTTCATAACGTGGCCCAAACAGCATTAACTGCACTGCAACAGGGTTGGTAGTTTTCAGCCTCTGCCCTTGTCAGACTGCACACCAACACAGGGCTCTTTAGGTTTGCTCTTTTCTGTGCTTCTCCATACCCTTATAAAGTAATGTGAATAATCAGCCATCCATGAACAAAGACCTGCGAGTGCTTGTGCTGTCATTAAACACGAAGCAGTACAAATTAAATTTACATAACACTCCCTTATGTTGAGCCTACTCTTTATTTTGCTGTCTATACGTTAGATTGTTATGGATTGTGTTAGACAAAAAGTAAGCTATTCTAGAGCACACTTGGCATAACACAATACTGTCAAATACGTTACTTTTGCTTATAATTTTTAGTGCTATTTAATGCCTGTTATATTTAATGAAAAATATAAAAATGTTAATTCTACTTTTTTTCAGTTATCAGAACAAAAATTCGCAGTAGAAAATAGCAATGGACTAGAAATTCACTAGTAGGGAGAAATACATGTATTTGCAATATTTCTAAGTTTTACCCTTTAAGTGAGTCATATTTTCTGCTACGTATGTGCATTGCTGCTAGCAATTTATTTTGTTACTTTCAAACTATTTTCAGTCATGGCAAAGAGTTTTTAACATCTGTATGCATGACAAGCTTCACACTTCTCCTACCGTTAGTTAACAGAAGAAGGAAAGGAAAGGAAGGCAGAAGAGCAGAGATGAACAAAGAGTCATTGTTTGCAGAACTCAGGATCCCAGCTGAAGGAGTCTTGTCATATTTCACGCACACATACATACTCGTGTACTCACCCACCAGCAGAACCCAAGAGAATTAAAAAAAAAAAAAAATGCCTACAAAATCTCAATGCAGTAAGGTTTCTCCAGAGAATTACCAAAGAGATTTATCAAAACTGCAAATGTTAAGTATTTTTCAGTATTAATCACATGAAAATGAGCAAATCTTACTATAAAATGTGACCAAGAGAAGTTCCATTTTAGAATGAAATTTTTACACACATAAGAAATTATCTTTTGGTCACATACTACTTCTCCATGTCTCCTTTATATCTTGATTTTTTTTCCTACTTGTTTAGCATGCATTTCATTTTGGCAAGCATAATTTTCCAGTTTATTATTAGAAAGCTGAAGATGACTATTAACAGCTATTATTTATTATGAATCTTTTTTTAAAAAAAAAACGCAACTCTATCTTTTGCTTCCAGGTACAACTTCATTTGCTGAGATAAAAGCAAATGAAATCTAATACACATAGGTAACTATTATAAAAGATAAAAATCTTTCAAATTATAGGAAAAATACTATCTGAAATTTGCCAAGGAGAAAAATATGCAGTTTAAAGTGAAAAATAAATTTTGCACAAATAGGAATTATTTCAAACGTCAGACAGGAAGGTAAGAGAGAGATGTAGTTAACCAATGAGAACATCTTACCTACCATTCTCAGAAATTAAAAACAACCATTATCATTCATAGGATGATTAATAAACATAGTTATTTTCCAATTAATTTGAAGCTGTGTTAAAAGGATGGCTGTCACAATTCTCATTCTGCTAGGGAGAGAGAGAAGAGTAAAGACTATGAGTTCAGTGGTCAAAGCACTGACAAAGTACAGAATGCCCTTGTCCAGCCCCTTGATTTAATGAACATTTATTGACAGGCCTCACCCCAGGATGCCATATATCCCCTTTCTTTGAATACTAGGCTAAATCCTCTTTTTCCTTCAGAGCACCTCCAGCTGTTTGGCATAGACAAACTGTCCTTAGCTCATTTTCTTATGTGAATATCATCAGAAGCAATAGGACATCTTATCTCCTAACACTTAGCTCAGAGCTAAAGAGTATGGTGGGGCCAATTAGGCTTTAAAAAGCTGAGAACTTCCCTGCTATGGATCTTCAACGCTACACATGAACATGAGGAAAGAAAACCCCGACATTCAAGTGTACTCTTGACAGGAAAAAGATTAAAGAAAACTCTAATTTGGCATAGAAAATATTTTACTAATAAAGGAAAACCTATACATGTGGAACATAAAACCCAATAGATTCTTAATGCTAAGCATAGTAAATTATATACTTAAATATAGAGGAAGCTTCTGCATTTCTTGAACTTAAAAATATGTTGAGTGTTTTGCTAAACAGCTTCCAGGTAGTGATAACTCCCCAACAATTCTCTTCCCCCTGCATTTGTTATTTAAGATCTAATAATCATCTGAAGAAAAAAGCCCATTTACTGTCCTTAAAAACCAAACCTATTGAGTTTAACTAAATAAAGTGAGAATGTTTTGTAGACTTGCTACTTTTCTTGAAATAGTTTTTAATACAGAATGACAACGAAACAAAAAGGCTATATTGTGTGCTTGATATTGGTGTAAAGAACTGGGATGAAATTCTGGCTCTACGTAGGCATGGGTTTTAGTCTCAACAGACTTTAGATTTCACAGTGTTTAGATGTTCAAATGAATCATGTGTTATGCCTGTTTAATTTTTTAATTACAAACCCAACTGGTGTTCTTTTTTCTTCACGTGTTTGAACAACTTTGTGTGTTGACTCCCATATTAATTTCTGAGGGTAGAAAATTATTATTGTTTTCTGAGTCTTTATGGAATTTTAACGTGATGAATCTAAGATAGTTATCATCTTTTCTTAATAGCTGCTGTCAGGGCCCTCAGCCCCAAATGCTGTTGCAATCTTCTGTAGCCCAGTGCAAGTAGAGGAATCTTAGTATTTTGTAAACTCACCAGATCACAATGCTATCAACTCCACCCTGGAAAAATATACTGAGGATTTCTTGCTGTGAGTTATAGAATATCAGTTATAGATTTTCTTTCCTTAAAGGTTAAAATGGTACTGTTTGTAGATATTTGTCTCTCCCCTGGAAGCTCAGTAAACCAGGGCACCAAGGGCACCATCAGCCCTGACTGTCCTTGAGCCCTCCCTGGGCTCTCCCACCCTGCCCATGACCCAGGACCCCATGTCAGCCCCTGGCATCACCTGCCTCTGCCCCAGCGATGCCACAGCAGGGCTGGTCTCCAGTTCCCCACAGCTCTGCCTTGCCTGGCCATGGGCCCTGCTGAGCCAGGCTCACCCATGGGCCCATGTTCCAGCCCATCCCCAGGGAGGTGCCTGATGCCCAGGGCTGGAGCTGCCCCGGTGCCCCCTGGCTGCCCTGCTCCTGGCCTGCCCTGCTGCCCTGGGGGAGTCCCTGCCACCCCAGCCCCAGCCCTGCTGTGCCTGACAGTTGTTCTCTCTGTTCTTCCCTACAAGGCATTCTCAAAGAATCTTTACTGTTTAATTTTATCATTTTCTTGAAGTACTATGTTGCATAAAATGTTAAACATACTATAATGTAAGAAATTAAATTCTGTGGCAGCTCTCCTAAAGCACTCAACAGATTGTCTATATTTTAAACTGTACTTGTCTGCCAATTTACCACACATTATTTTTACAAATAACTTCATACTGACTGTACACAAAGACTGAATGCTTTAAATAGTGAGCCACATAAATGGGGAACAAACTAAAGAATAAGAGCGTGAAGTACATGCAGCTTTCTTGCTTTTTTTTGGTTGTTGTTTTTAAGTGAGGATCCATTTGAGGTGACTGAGCTTTGCCTGGGAGAAGCGTACGTTGGTGCGCTGCAGTGAGTGAGGTGTCACTGAGCGTGTATGTCAGCCTGTAATCCCAGCTCTGATCCTTTCAGCCAGCATCCAGTGCTTCATTACAGCTACCCTTTACGGCCTTGACGTGCAACGCAAGTCAATGGCTCTTGAAGGACCCATCTCAGGGCAAGCCAGGCATTCACTTGGGGATGTTTCTCTGCCTTTCACCTTGGGAGAGACATCTTATCTTCTGTCACTGCTGCTACACTGTCGCTAGGCCCCTGTGCAGCACATAGCACTGATGATGTACTGAGCTGAAGGGAGGCACATCCCTGGTACAGGCTGGAGGGAGGCGGGATGAGGAATCCTCTCGCCTCCAGCTCCCGGGAGCACTCTCAGAAGCGTGGCGTGGCAGAAGGCACAGGCTGTGAGGTCCACACTCTCCTCTCTGGCTGTATCTGATAGTGACAGATTTCAGAACTTGGGTTTCAGGTTTTCTGCACATATTGCTGTATTTGTTACATTTGGTTGCATTTTCAAGACTTCTTTTGCAACAGAGTGGAACCCAAGAGTTTAATTTTTTTTGTTTTTATGTAAGTTTACTCTCATGCAATCTTATGACTCTGGGATTTGAAGTGATAGGCATGTCAAACCTGGAGTTTAACTAGGACTCCTGAGTAGAGAGGAGGAAAGAGACAGAATAAGGACAACTAGAGTGATGCTTGTGAAAAAAATCATTGACTATATAAGTGTCTTCTTTCATATTGTTTTATTTTCCTTTTAAACATGGGTCAGTGCATCTGAATCTAGATGAAACGGTTCCAAGGAGATTGAAAATGCATTCTCAACCTGGGAGAATTAGGGAAGAAAGTAAAAATAGCATAATCAGTTGAGAAGACGTTGTCCTAACTTCTCCTTATGAACAGTAAACGCCACAGCAGGTAGACTGGCCTAAAGATACATCATCTATGTGGTGTTAAACATCACCTCCAAAATGCAAGTGTTAAAATCAAGAGAGTAACCACTGTCTGTCTGTCAGCAGTTCTGAGGCTCATGTAAGGTGTTTGTCCCACAGTCCAGATCTCTTCTGTAGATGACAAACAGAAACTCCTATGGCAGAATTTCTAAAACTTATATTACTTCATTAGAGTCTGTCATGACTTTCACTGGTATGGTATATAAATGGATAAAACTTTCTTACTAAATTACTACCCTGACTCTGATTTCAGAGAGTCGACTCTTTTGACCTATTATGTTTACAGGTACCTCATAAAGGGGATTTAAAGAATTCAGAATAGCAAAATATAGCTATGCTAATACTCCCCATGGTTTTTTTTTTAATCTTTGTTTGGAATTTCTTGCCATCTGAGTGCCTGAATTTTCAGCCTTCTTACTATAATAAGTTTAATTATTTCATAGCCAGTATTTCAAGGAAAGAGAGATGCTTTCATGTGTGTTTATTTTTCTTCTGACAACTTCCTTCACTGATTTTTACTTTTCGTTCTATATTGCATTAATCCTCCCATTATATATGAAGTAGATACCAACTCTGGGGATTAATGATGTAGTTTTCCAAGTTTGGGGTAAAATTTCAAGAGGAACAGAAATATCTTCCAAATGTATTAAGATGACTTGCTATAAAATGTCTATTTGGGGATGAATACATGAAATTAACCAAGTTAATCCAAAACTGCTTGTTAGATCAAATGACTGAAAGAAAATATTTGATGAGTATATACAGTACTATTGATCATAATAGATAGTATCTGTGTACATTGTCCTGTTTCAGCTTTTTACTGCATGATGCAGTGTTCATAATTTCAGAGTATTCTACAAACTATTAGGAAATCAATTAAGTCACATAGTGTTTTCAAGCATGTGATTTTTTTTCCAGGAATGTCCTGGCAATAACGAGAGCTATAATATACTCCCCTAAGTCTTGCGTCTTCCTTATGTAAGACATTCTGTCACGTTGGATTCAAATCTATCTTGCTATCAGAAAGACCTGCTGTTTTCCAATTTGCCTTTAAAATGGTGTACTAACAATAGAAGTACTCACTGATGAAACCATGGTTACAATGGAAATAAGTTGTATCATCTGCATCACCGCATTTCTTTTAATTTTTGTTGTGTCCTTAATTGTAGATATACATCCAGCACCTCAAGTAGTAGCAGTTGCTCCAGTATTTAGAAAGAGAGAGAGAGACAGAGGGAGGGTGGCAGGGAGGGAAGGAGGGGGAGAGAGAAATCATTCTGGTACCTAGCTATGGTCGTCTTTTGAGAAAAAGTGTTCAAGAAAGAGTTCTCAAACTTCAGAAGACTAAATATGCCCTTTTGACTCTTCAGCAAGTGGGAGAAGAGCAGAAAGAAACATGCTGACTATACATCACTTCTTTTTAAATGACATATGAGTTGTCCTTCCTTCTGCATCACTGATGTAAAGCAAAACCAAATCAGAACACATACTAGGCACTTTTCTCCCTGGACTCAGGGCCAGACCAAAAATCAATGAAGCTGTTCTCAAAGTAAAATACTAATCAGCAGAAGTTTAAATGTGTCAGAATATGATTCTAGATGGTCAGCAAATAAGCCATCAGATGTATCATTTTTCAAAACAAATTAATCATCTCTTCCCAGTATATTAATATCTTCTGCAACAAGACAGCAAATAGAGCAGAAAACAAAATCTTTCCTATTCAAATTTTGCTGAACACAGGATGACATTTACAGCTACAGGGCCTGAATTTCATTTGCATGTACTCTTAGATCATACTTGCCTCTTTCTTGGACTGCGCTTGGACATCCTTTTTCGCAAACTACTGTGGCACTCCTCTTGAAGCTTGTGAGTCTGATTGTGGATTAATGGCATGATCAGAACTCGTAGTGGTATCAGAATTCAGTCCTTTAGAAAAAACTTATTATAGCTGTGAGAAGTTTGGGAGTAGGTTGGCCTAGATTAGGTGGTTTTATACAGAAGCAAACAGAACATTATCACTTCTGATTTTTACATGATTACATATTTTTCCCTATGAAGTAGTCTATGCAATACACTAAGACGCCAGAAAAAACCCCAAACCAAAACCAACCAACCAAACAAAACTCCAGAGAGTTCACAGCACAGATAAGGATAATGTGCTGTACAAGGAGCAGATTCTTCATGTCAAAAAACTTGAATGATCAAGCCCCTGAAAAGAGTGAGTTCAGAGTTGTCCAAAAAGCTGTTTTGGACAACCGAGGAGTGCTGTTATACCTGTGGGAAATATGTCTGTGTCTATTCCTCTTCATTTTTCTCAAGTAGCATTACAATGTTAATTACACATCTTTATTCAGCATGTCATAATGAGTGTTGCTGTGCACTGTAACAGAGCATAGCACTAGAGGTATTTTGATCACCTGAAACCCACCAAGTCAATAATGCAAGCTTGTACAGATTTCCTCTCTGTGATGCTTTTAACTTTCTCAAACTTTATAATGAAATTTAACAATATGGAGAATGATGTCCTCTCTTTTGGAAGAGAAGACTACATACTGAACAGAAAAATTTTAGTATGGATTGGGAAAAATTATTTCAAATAATCACAAACAATCCAAATCCATCCTGTCTGCAAAAAGAGCAAACAGTTTGTCTGTCCAGTGTGCATATTTCTACCTTTTCTTCTAGCTCCTGTTTTGTGCTGATCTATATTGAGTTGTATGAGCACTGACTTGGGCTGTGGACACAACAGTGTCACCTTTCTTGTTGCTACATCTGCAGAACTCAGCTTTGGATGACACCAACTCTGCGTTGCTTTCTGGTGACTAGATGATGGACTGAGAACAGAACTGAAGAATAAAAGCAGGATGCAAATAAAGGCAGTCATTAGAATATGAAAAATAATAGAAGTTAATTGCACAGCTGAAAAGGACATGAAGTAAGAATGGTCAAAAGAAAGAAAAGTAGAAGCTCTAACAAAGGAAAGAGGAAACAAGCGGGACAACATGAGAAGGCCTGTTTCCTAATGCAGCCTAGCAATAAAGGTGATGTGAGCACTGAACTAAGATATTTGACTTCAGGAAAGTAACAGCTCATTCTTTTTAAAACCATAAACCTTTAGACAAGATAATTTGGGAATATATAGAAAAGATAAAAGCAGTTCAATGTATTTTATTTTCTCTCCGAGTTATTTTAGGGTTTCTTGTTTTCTGTAGTCTAACATGAATTAAGTATTTACATCTCGAAATGGGACTTTTTCCCTCCCCCAAAGAAAAGCTTTCTAGTTATCATTGTGGCCACTGAAGAGTGCAGCCTCTGTTGCTCTGTGATGTTTTATTCCCTTAGGAAGATAGACCCTTAGGTTGGATGTGTGAAGAACGCGGTTCGTCTTTAAACCCAACATCAATCAAATATCTACAGACTTTTTTATTTCTTTTTCTGCTCTGTGCATGCAGGGAGACATTTGATCTCAAGCTCTGAAGAAAATTTGGGAAGAAAGTTAAAGGAAAGGTTCCATCTTTGGAATATCTGTGCAAATATTTCCTGGCTGTAACTTCCTTGAGGAAAAATTGAATTTACACTGCCAAAGCTGCAAAAAGATGGATTCAAAATAGCAAACACAAATTGCAGTAAAACCAGAACAGCCTCATGAAAAAAAAACAGATTATCAAAAATAGTATCAATCCAGCAAGAACAATGAAAGGAAATCTAAAAACAAATTAAATTGTTAGAAATAAATACATGATATAATAATCTGTAATTCAGCCAAATTTTATGGCCTGTTAAGAAATGACCAATGGTCTCAGAAATATCTCTGTAAAAAAAGCATTATGGATATTATATTTCTTGTCACTTCTTAATATCCCATGTCAAATGAGCAATACTTGAAAACTAAAGGTGTTAGATATGGCTGGAAAGCGGATGAGAAATCATGAATGTTCTCACTTGGTATTATGAGCAACCAGTGGTATCTCCTTGAGTCATATTGTTACTAATAAAGACATTTAACGTTGGAATTTAGGCCTTGTCTAGATAGAAAATTTGCACTGGTTTAACTAAAATTATACCTTGTATCTTCAGCTGAACTAAATTAAAAATGAGATCATATGAAGGGCTCTTAGTACTTGTGGCTGCAACAAGACTGGATCTAAGAATACATTTTGAAAGGAACCTGAAACAAAGAAGGAACTGTACCTGGATTACAGGGGGGAAACGCTTCAATGTTTAAGCTCTGTAATTCAATGTTTTTTCATGGCTTCAGAAACAACAAAAAAAAATCTATTATTAAATCGATGCATTATGAGATAAATTTTTAGGTTTAAGTAAGTTTCATTACTAGTTATATATTGAAGTAAATTATTCTTTTAGTCATGTTGGTATACTTCAGAATTGGAACCAGGAATGGACATTTTATTCAGTAGGTAACTCCCTTACATTAGCAAGAGTTGCAGTAAAATGAAATTTGGCTCCATGTGGTTTATGCTCATGTGCAGTTGGAAGAAATATAAATCCTAGTATCTTCAGCAGTTCAAAAAACACAGCAGGCTCCATGTAAGTGTGTGGGAGTGATCTGGAACAGAAGTCAGAACGCCTTAGTACATTTTTTAATCACAGGAAAACTGTTATTTATTTCAAGAGCAAGTTGCTTTCTACACTGTTTCATAAATTTTACAAATTATTTTATTTGGATATATTTGGTTGTAATTTTCTGTTGCTCTGGGGAATGTGAACAGCGGATGGTAGCAGAGATGAAAAAACTCCTTTTATAATTTGCAGAAGTTCTAAGAAATCTACCATTATTATTGTTTCATTGTATTGAGAGAAGGTGATAAATTCTACTTAGACAAATAAATTTTGTGGACAGGAATCCAGAAATCCAGGTCCAATTAAATTAGTTCTGCAACTTCCCCATACAAAAAGGCATATAACTAAAAAAAATCTTTTTACTTAATTTATATTACAGTGTTTAAGGGGAAGGTTGCATGTAGGGCCATACCTGCAGAACATTTAAGGATCGAATACAGGGAGTGTCCAATAAGTGGAAGGGAATAATATGTCCTCCCTATATTAACTTAATAGAATTTATTATGTTTTATACGTGTTCTACTATATTCAAGTGGGGCAACACCATTCACATTGATTAAAAGTGCATTTCATATTGTTTTCACCAAACTCTAAACAGAGGCGAATATATGGAAAGAAGATCTTTGAAATCCCTGTCCTCCACAAGCCCAGGAATAATTTCAATTTATGGATGAGATTTACAAAATACTTAAGATCTAATTTACCTTTCAAAGTCCCTAGCTCTACTGCTGACTTATGTACCAGTGGCTACATGACAGTGAGGAGATGGAACGATACCTAAATACTGATGCTGTCCCACAGTCAATTAAAGCAAATTGATGGTGTAGCTCATGAAGCTCTGAGGACCAGAACCCTGTCCTGCCAGAACTTTATGTCAGAACTCTTAGTCATTAAATGTAACATACACAACAGAAAGCTGGGAAAAACCCTACATCAGTTTTGAGCTCTTTTGAGATGAGAGATTTTGGATCCAAGGCTCCTTGACATAAGGTAGTGACTTGAACCTGTATTTTGGGCAAATGCCCTCAGTTGAACATCAGTGGGGAAGTGGAGAACCTTAGTCCTTCATGTTGAAATTCTACCATTTCCTATAACCAGCTGTGGTGGGCTGACCCTGACTGGACATCAGGTGCCGACCAACGTCACTCTTCACTTCCCATCCTCAGCCGGGCTGGGGAGAGAAAATGTAACAAAAAGCTCGTGGGTCGAGATGAGGACAGGGAGAGATCATGCATCCGTTTTTGTCACGGGCAAACCAGGCTTGACTTCGTGAAATTAGTTTAATTTGTTACCAATCAATTCAGAGTAAGGTAATGAGAAATAAAACCAAATATTAAAACACCTTCCCCCTACCCCTCCCTTCTTCCCAGGCTCAACTTCACTACCTATTTTCTCTACCTCCTCCCCTGGAAGGGGCTCAGTGGGGCGCGGTGTGGGGGTTGTGGTCAGTTCATCACACATTGTTTCTGCCACTCCTTCCTTCTCAGCGGGAGGACTCTGCACACTCTTCCCCTGCTCCAGTGTGGGGTCCCTCCCACAGGAGACAGTCCTCCATGAACTTCTCCAACATAAGTCCTCCCCAAGGGCTACAGTTCTTCACAAACTGCTCCAGCGTGGGTCCTTCCCACAGGGCACAGTCCTTCTGGAGCAGACTGCTCCAGTGTGGGTCCCCCACGGGGTCACAAGTCCTGCCAGCAAACCTGCTCCAGCCTGGGCTCCTCTCTCCATGGGCCCACAGGTCCTGCCAGGAGTCTGCTCCAGCGTGGGCTTCTCACAGAGTCACAGCCTTCTTTAGGTTTCCACCTGCTCCAGCGTGGGTTCCTCCATGGGCTGCAGATGGATATCTGCTCCACCATTAACCTCCAGGGGCTGCAGGGGCACAGCTTGCCTCACCATGGTCTTCACCATGGGCTGAAGGGGAATTTCTCCTCTGGCACCTGGGGCACCTCTTCCTTTTCCTTCTTCACTGCCTTTGGTGTCTGCAGAGTTGTTTCTTTCACATATTCTCACTCTTTTCTCTGGCTGCTGTTGTCTGGCATTTTTTCCCCCTTCAGAAATACATTATCCCAGAGGTGCTACCACCATCCCTGGTGGGCTCAGCCTTGGCCAGCTGTGGGTCCGTGTTGGAGCCGGCTGGCATTGGCTTTAGTGGACATGAGGGAAGCTTCTAGCATCTTCTCACAGAAGCCACCCCTGTAGCCCACCCCTCCACTACCAAAACCTTGCCGTGCAAATCCAATACTTCAACAAAGTATTCTTTGGACCAGAACTATACCTTAGAGGCTAGAGTCCTCACCTGTGGTGTATGTAACTGAAACCCAGATAGATACCTTTTTTAGGTATAGGTATTTAAAAACACTAGAGGAATACAAGAAGAAAGACCTCTGAAAGAAGGTTGTGCTATTCAGACCTCCAATGATTTTAGCACTAATATTGGTGATGAAGTCCCTGCTTCAGACTGACTTTCACATTACTTAGCTGAGAGGCTTTAGCTGCTAAGATATTGGCTATTCTGTTACACATAATGCTGTTTCCTTCTTAACAGAAGACTAATCCCTGGACCATTAGTAGGGAGAGTATTCCTACCAAGGTATCTCAGCTAGAAGTATCGCCTGCCTGGCTAGATTTAAACATTGATCTTTAATAAAGAGTCAACACTTAAGTTCCTCTCAGTTTTTCAGCATTTTAATTCATGATTGGCTTAGGCAGATAAATCTTTACTACCAGATTTTCCCTCTAGGCATGTTGTTGCATAGTTTGGCAGGCCTGCACACTCAAATCAGAGATGTCAGTTCTGTGAGATGACAGGTTTGAGATCACAGTACTCAGAATTGCAATGCCTGCATTTGTTTAAGTGCTTAGGTATAAGCTCTAAGTTTCTTTAATAGTGAACATTTTCCAGTCAAAGCTACAAAACCTTTATGACAAAGCCTGAATCTTGGCCTGCTTTTGCTGATATTTGGGAAACCAGATTTTAAACCATATCCACAGCTAGTTACAGACTTAAAGCCAGGCTGAATGGTAAGCAGGGAACAAAAAGGCCTGAAGACCTGTATTAGAAAGAACTTCAATCCAAGTTCACAAGATACCTAACAATGACTTCATGTTATACAATTCAGTATTATTACTGCACTGCTGAATAATTTAGAAGACTTGTTAAGACATTGTGAAAAATCATGAACTGCTAATGGAAGAGGTGTAAATCACAGTAAAAATACTCTCACAGTAACATTGTAGATTTCTGTAATAGATTTTAACATTTTATTTGCATAATTAACATATAGTTAGCCTCGATACAATTTGTAAGTACATCTAATCAAAGATACTACTTCTGAGATTCATAACGAGAGCAGTATGGATAGAATTAACTCTGAAAATAAAATGTCTCAGCATAGTGTCACTAGGGGGAAAATTCTTCAGAATGCCATTTACCACCATCTCACCTTTCTTTCTCAGGACTCCTCATAAGGATTGTCTGAGTAGCGTATATCGGGACTTAGTCATGTGCTAAATTTTGCCTAAATTACTAATGAGGTCCATTTCAAAATACTCTTTGTTGTAAATAGCAATGCAGTCCATCTACTTTCCAGGACTCTCCCTGATTTTTTAATAGTTCCCTTGGCACTTTACATTAGTTGTTGATACTTAAAGGTGGCTGCTTTTGACAGAGTGATCACCTGTCTCATAAGTAAAGCTCTGATGAGATTAAGATTTAAGCAAAAAACATGTTGACTGCATCTGCAGTGTAGTAAAAAAAACTGGAATGAGCTATATTAGATGGACTGGATCTGCCTCTCTAGGTCTTCAGAGGTGCTTGTTTTTCTCCATTGACTGGGAATTCAGGCAAACTGGATCAATACCTTCCTGGAGCAGTCATCTGCAATTCTGGTGAGACAGTACCTGTGTTAGTTCCCATCTAAGATGACAAGATTGTAGTGCATCTGCAGATACTGAAAATACATATTGATTCTTTTCCTCTGTGAAGTGTTCTTGTGCATTTGTGTTGTCTGCACATTTTATATCCATGATTTTGTACTGAAATTTATTTTATTTCCCAATCTTTTGTCTCAGTTCTGTGAGTCAGGTCCTCAGTAACCTTCCTGTTGTAACACTGAATCAAAAAATGAAGTACCACAGCAAATTCTAAGAGGTTGCTTTACTAATATAGTCAATGCAGACTACAGGCTATTTTCCAGGATCTTGTGGTGGACAGAAATGTAGTGCTAGGCTGAACTCCAGAAAAATTTCTGGAGCTTGTATTTACTGTAATTCACTAAGTAAAAGTCAGATATAGCCCCATGCAAACCAAACTCATCACGTTTCATGCCATTCATCTTCCCACTCTGAAATAGATAACATTTTCCACTACTTGTTCCGAAATAAGGCATCAAAGGCTTGTGCATGTTGTAAGCTTTTATAGCACCATAGTATTTGCCAGCTTTGTCAGATGCTAGTAGTGAAAGTCAAGTGGATTTATCTGGGCATTCAAAGGAAGTCTTTCATGTGCTCTACTTTCTCTCAATTATAGCTCCAGTTGACTAATTTGTAGTGTTGTGACATTTTTTCCATCAAAAATGAATCAGTCATGCTTAGAGGTAATGAGCCAAACTGTGTGGGTGTGTCCTTACCAGCAGACAGGGCAGAAACCAAAATAAGCTTATCATAGCATCAAAAATCCCATTTTACATGTTTTCTGTCTTGCCAGCCACAAGTTGAAGCCAACAGCATATAGATCCACTACTCTACTTGCATTTATTTCTCACCTGATATAATTTGGATTGCAGTATGAAATCTATGCAATTTTTAACTGCTGCTGCTGATGTGGAAGGAGCAGATTAGATTGATATCTTTACAGATTGGTATATACTATTGATAAAGGATTGTATGTGTATATATATATTTCACCAGTTTGAAAGATGACTCATTGCCTAGTGTCCGTTTTGTCTCATATACATAAAAATTACTGCTATATCCAGCTGAGCTTAGAGTGCTCAGTAGCAAGACAGAAAATGCCTCTGTTGGAACCTACCTCACAAGCCCATCCACATACTTCTGTAGCTTCCAGAACTGAAGCATAGTTTCTTTAGTAATCCGATTGCTATATTAAAACAAAAATGAAGATGTAAATGTTTCTGCTGCATTAGTCAAAAAGAAAAAGAAAAAGAAAAAGAAAAAGAAAAAGAAAAAGAAAGAAAAAGAAAAAGAAAAAGAAAAAGAAAAAGAAAAAGAAAAAGAAAAAGAAAAAGAAAAAGAAAAAGAAAAAGAAAAAGAAAAAGAAAAAGAAAAAGAAAAAGAAAAAGAAAAAGAAAAAGAAAAAGAAAAAGAAAAAGAAAAAGAAAAAGAAAAAGAAAAAGAAAAAGAAAAAGAAAAAGAAAAAGAAAAAGAAAAAGAAAAGAAAAAGAAAAAGAAAAGAAACCATGGCCTTAACTAGCTATAATGCAGCGATAAGAATTATAATAACTGTCTAAGGTGGGTGGAATCAATGCCAAGATTGCATGCAGTCAAATATTCCTATAGTAGCAGGATCTCCACTTACTAAAAAATATGTCATTTTTTATAAATAACTTGCCTACAGAATGGTTTAGATCTTCTGAGAGAACATCTTTGTCTTTTCTTATAAGAGCACACTCAGGATACACATAAATATTGATTGCTTATTTTTAATGTATGAGTCATAACTAAAAAAGATTAAATGGCAGCCTAAAAGAAGATGAGACAGTTTGGTCATTTTATTTATCAGTAAAACAAAAATAAAGTGCCAACATGACACTTTGATATTTTAATCTTTTCTTAATTTAACCCCAAATTTAGAAACATTGCTTAAAAATTGTAAGACTATCCTAAGTGAGAAAAGCATTGTGAATAACAGAAAGTACCTATATTACTTTGAACAGCCATGCTTGTTATTTAAGCTAAAATACTGTAGAGATCATGAAAGGCTATTAGCAGGAAAGGTGAAAGAATGACTTTGACAAGCAGCAGAACCCCAGTGTTACATTTTCTTTTGCTCAGAGTACGAATCTGCAGACCAAAAGAATCAAGGGGCAAAAAGACCCAACCTACAAAAATAAAGGAAGAGGACCAACAGATGTCCCAGTATAATATTTAGACTGTAGCAAAAAGGCTGTCATTTTGTCCTGATGACAACTGGAAACATCAAAATGAAATTCTGTCTATGTAAGGGCTTGAGGGAAAGCCAACAGTAAGAGTATATACACATAGACATCTGTTACTTTTAATTCCTTTCTCTGAGTGCTGTAAATCAGAGGCTGTTTAGAAGAAATGCTGTAGCATTGAGCCCTATTACTGTCCACAAGTCATAAAAGCAAATTTTTGGAGGGCTAAGGACTGTAGTTTGATGAGTGGCTAAAGAGTACACAGACATTCAATCAAAGAGAAGGTGGTGAATAAATGAGGAAGCATGGTCTGGAGGAAAGGATCTGAAGTAAGTGGGAAAATTTAGATTTCAGTGCAGTATATCCAGGAATATAAGAAATTCTCTGCAATGCATTATTAAAGCCAGGGCACAAAGACAAAGGTAATTCTGCAGTTTGTATTCTTCTGTAATTTCTATCTCTGCCATTAACTTCCTCTGTCACCTTTGGAAATCACTGAAGCCCAGATCATCAAATATATTTTGGGACCCATACATTTTGGTAAGTCACTGACACTTATATTTCTTCAGGTTTCTCAGTATTATTATTACGACACACAATTCTGTACTTAGTTCATGATAAGTTCATGATAATATTTAATGTAATTCTGTGAATTAGCTCTGGGATAATAAGCACGAATGGAAAATACATGAGGTTCTCAACAGAAAGACTTGGATCACGCTAATATGGAAAGAAGGCTTTCACAGGGTGATTCGTTGTGAGGACGAGTTTTAAGAGAAGGGTTGGTGGCAGCTGGGTAACTCTCAAATAGGGTAAATAAGCCTAGGGACTCTTGAACAGAAGTAGTAGGGCACTATGTGCTTTAAGTTGAATGAGGCATTGGCGTTGAGGAGACTGGGATTTGAAAGTTCTGGGAAGGAACAACTTGGGCATATGCTCTGGAGCAGAAGGTCTGAAGTTCTAGGAGGGGTGGAGGCCCCTGAGGCAGGAAGTACTAGAAGGTACTACAGACCCTGCATGGGATCTGGAGGTGAGGATATGCATAAACTCTTGCCCTCTTTGTAGATCCTCCTCCCCACTTTATTCTTTTTTTTTAATTAGGATGAGCTCATTGACTCAGGCATGGGTCTGCGCTGTCGAGTCTCCATGGCTTCCAGAGCTTGCTGGAAGCTTCAGCTGGCTCAGAGCATGTGTGCAATGAGCCCATCTCATTCTACATCTACCTGCATAGACACATACCCTTAAACTGAAACCAACACAGAATATCAGTGCTGTTCATTTACTCTAAGTTTGTTCTTTTACTGAATTGTGATAATTTAGAGGACACAGCTGTGTCTTCTGCGGAAATTTAGTTTCTTCGCAAAACATCCATGTGATCCTAAGGAAGCTACAGACAGATGATACTTTGGTATCAGTATTAATTTATCTGCAACTCCTGCTAATATCTATCTCAGTGCTTCTTCCTGGGGTGCTGTGTTTGCTGCTGGTACTTAGATTAAGCACCAGCATTTTTAACAGATGTCATTTCTAAAAGAATTGACAGTGAAGAACAATATTTTACCAGGGCAAGCTAATGATGGCAATGCCTATGAAGCCTTAGCTGGTGTTTGGAAGTACATGAAACTACACAAAATTGCTCATAAATAGCTTTGAAAAACTCAAAGAGCAGAAGGCTTCTTACCAATTACTCTTTTCTGCCAGTGATAACACTGTTCATGAATTTGACTACCAAGCAAAATGATCTAATATAATATTAAAATGTCCATAGTGCTCTGTGAGTTTGTGCCAGTCTCAACAAAGCCAGAAAATTTCCACGGACTTCAAAAGTGAATGGATCAGACACCTGCTAAAAACGACATAACGTCTGTCAACTTGGGCGCGTCCAGATATAGTTTTGTCTTGTTTAGGTTATTCGTTATTTCGTATCACCTGATCATACTGTGTCAGTTGGTCTGTGTTAAAACATACCTCCTTTTCAGTCAACCTGGATGCCTAATAACTCTGAACTTTTGCAATCAGGGAGAAGGGACTGTCACATAGAGAGTGTATTTTAGGTTTTAAGTGGGAAGAATGAATGCTTTGGACTACTTTTAGCCTGAAGTGCTATCTCATAAAAGAGGTCACAAGGCTTTTATACCGTATACCATGCAGTTTTGAATAGGGTGTTCTAGCATAATCTACTGAAGGGGTAACATATGTATATCTTACTAATAGGCATCTGTCGTGCAATTGTATTAAATATTAGTTACTAATTAGGAGCAGACTGTTAAGAACTTAGTTTTTGTTGTTTGATCTTCTCAAGTGTATTTTACTAACCTCATATTTTTGTCTGTAATAAACATGAGGAAAATGTGTGAAACATGAAATTACTATATAATTTTATAACCTGTCACTGAAAACAGTGAAGAAACCTATTATATTCCATTTTAAGTTCTTATTACTGAAGAATTTTTTTGCATGTGTTTTGTTGCTGAGTACTTAGAGAAAGGAAATGTAAAAATGATTGTATTAGTACCAGTAACAGGTATAACTGCACAAATTAATGCAACTATAAACCTAATCATAGTGGCAAATGTATTTATGCAATTTGTGGTATGAAAAGTCATTGAGTTAAATCATTCCAATTTCTGTTGGGGACAAAAAGCAAGGAGAGAAAAGGCAGTTTTCCTTAGCTATCCTTTCAAGGTGAAGTTTAAAATTGCACAGATGATTTGCTCTGTGGCTGTCTGACAGTGTTGTTTTAGATTAGTTTCTTGTTTTAGCACCTCTTTTTCTAATTTAAAATAACTTATTATCCTTGTTTTCCCTTTTGTAGAGAGAACTGGTATAGCACAGCAGAAGAGCTTATATCATGTTGAAGCAGCAGTCCTACTGTGCAAATTTTATAATTGTAAATTACCTGAAACATATCTGAGAAATCAAATGTATTTGACTTTCAGTTTGATTTATCTCTCCACAGGAGGTCTTATGTTATGTCTACTTTGCAACTGGGAGCATGACTGCAGCAACTGTAACTATACTTAAACTTGCTTTATCTACCTAGCTGAAGCATTCATGCCACAAAAGTCCTACCTGTAGTTTAGGTTGCTGAGAGCATGTTCTCTTAGTCCCATACTGAAACCTGAGTTGCTAACTTTTGACTGCTTTACCCCACTAAATTTAAGCTATTTTAGATATATCTTTTTAGGTTGCACTCATGCCTCCCATGTGAAGAGTCACCACGATCTTAGATACATACACAGATCCTGAGAATACTGGCCTGAGGGCAGTTTTACACAGGCTTATTTTATGGCTATAGTATTTTGTCTTTGTTACCATCAGAACAGAGGTAGGATGGGTTAAGAAGAGAATAACTTCTTAAAGGAGAGGCTTACACTTCAGAAAACAATAGTCTATGTCACTTCTATTACAATAATCACACTACTATAGGAAGAGCTGCTTCAGCAAAGGCATTTTTTCTAAACCAGAGAAGGGACACTGAGGGAGTTGTCTTGAAAAGTTATTTGAGGAGGTGACAACTTTTAAATTTCCAGTCAAGTTTTAGCATTACTCTGCAGTTTAACTTGCAAGAGAGTGACATGTAGTGACTACTGCCGTGGTTGTTTTCTCTGCTAAAGAAACTTCTTGGGATGTTGTATGCTATAAATAAGCTATTTTCATATGCTACATCAGTCATCTGTTAATGTATTGTAAAATATATCCTTCTTAAAGCAATGACTTTTGAGAGATCCAGTTTCTTAATCAAAAATATTTTAATTGTCCCTTTTAGGACCAAACCAGGTTCTTTTATAGTTTTTACCACTATTAATGCAGTTTTTTCTCTTCCAAAATTTAAAAGGAATGTAAACAGGGAGATTGGAATTGAAAGGTATTATCTTCAAAAGCCATTATCTTTTTCAAACTGAGCACCTGAGTTCCCATCATGTTTAGCATTTCTTTCTAAGAATAATGTATTTGTAAACCCAGGATTTTTCGTCACAGTGATCAATCTAATAGGGGAAAAATCTTCAAAACACTTCTCAACCTTCCCCCATTAATACGTCAGTAAGGCTTTTCACTTCATAATTTAAAAATATGTCTCTAAATTATTTTTTTACATTAAAATAATATTATTTTATAATAACCAGTTAAGACTCTTTCTACTGGTATCTCCCGTTGCCCTCTCTTAAAGAACCTTTGGGATTTTTACTTCTACTATTTAAACTAGAATTAGTTATCACTGTGACACATCAATCTACAATTCAATACTATCAATATAGGGAACAACTATCAATAACAGTATAGAGAACTATGAGTTAGTCTGATCTTAGTTCTGCTGCTATTAACAACACTGTTTTTCTGTAAAATAAAATCTCTACAGAGAGGTGAATTTCTGTATTTCCACTTGTTCAAGTATTGTAAGAAGAGACATCATGACTTCACTACATTGTCACATTTTTAAAAATATCAATTTTTCAAAAAGGTTCTCCTTTACATAGGTTAGGTAATTAGTTTTACATACCAGAATTAATACGGCAGTTAAAACTATTTCAGAAGTAGTCATTAGTCTAGGGCAAGTATAATGCTTTTGAGAGAAGCAGTGGTACTGCTTAGTTAAGGAAAATTAGTTTTCTATTGGAAGGAAGTTCTGGTAGAGAAATTCTCTACCACTTCCTAATGTGGGCACTTTCATAATTATTACCTTCAGTTCAATTTATGTGGTTACTCAATGATTTGATGTAGCATCCTTGAGCAGAAATTTCTGTAGTTGCCTGCACAGTGCATCACAGCTTAGGCCACCAGTTGAGCTGCTGTCTCTGCCTTCTGGCAGGTGCCAGAGTGCGCTCAACCACCTACCCGCCACAACTCCATGTTAAGCAACCCGCTGTCTCCCCAGGGAACCTGGCTCTTTGACCATCTCTTTTCCAAATGTCTTCCCTGCTGCTACACAACCTCCCTTTCCTCCCAACCTATTACTCTCTTAAGAGAAGGAAGCAGAACATCACATCACCATTAGCAGATTTATGCCCTCTGCAAATCTATTATTGCTCAGCCATTTCATCACACAACAGGCTGGCATTGAGTGTGTGTGCGCGTGTGCGCGCAACGCTGTGCAGTCACTGTTGTCAGCGCATTTAGGGAGAGCATGCCTCAAGCTCCAGAGAAGTCATGCCTCATGTAAATTAAGAAACAGATTTTACTGTGCTGCTTGATCTACTTGGGAGACAAAATAAAAATGTGACAGGCAAAAGGCCACATTTTGCTGGAGTCAAGCAGTACCTAAACTCCACTCTCAAATATTTCACATTTGTTGGTATGAAATGTACTCACAAAGTTTCTTATGGGAAGACAAAGACAAATTAATTTGAAAACAGAGATATATTTGTTTCGCCCATGTATTTCCAGAAGTAGGACTTGGATGCTTCTATGAAAAGAAATCAGAGGAATTTTAAAATTAGAATTTTGAAAAGACAAAAGCTTAGAATATCTAGAAAAAAAATTAAAGATCTTCATCAATAAGCATAGTAGGATAATACACAAACAAATATACAAATCAGTGTAGCTAATATACTCTGAAATGTGGGCAAATATTAAAATTACTAGAAATTACTTTTGAGGAGGCTCCTTGGAGAAATTAATGCTCAGTCCTGTCCTAGAATGAAAACATATTTGGCTCCCTGCTTCCACTTCTTGTTGTTGCTAACAGTGAGGTTATGAAATGAAGCTTGTTTTTTTTAAAAAAAAAATTAATTGATCAAAATTCTTTTGCATCTTTTCTGTATATGCATTATTTCTCATATATCTTCAAAATCAATGTACCTTACAATAACCATTTTTAATAACTAGCAATTCTAAAACTAAATCATCCTCTTCAGTGACGGAAAACAGAGTTGCTCTTTTCTCAAATGAAGGTCTCATCTGAGGAAGCAAGAGACTGTCTTTGCTCTGATAGTTAATTTGTTATTTGCTGTCGAAATCCAGAAAATAATTGTACTAGCACTTGAGGTTACAGGCATGTTCTGTCTATTCCAGGTAGTTAAACCAGTCAGGGTTTTGTTACCCATGCCATTTAACAGAGAGTCACAGAGGCTAGTTGACCCTGGTACCTAGTAATTCAACTGAAAACTGTCAATGGTGCATTTAGGTATCACTGAAAAGTGATTCACTATTTGGTAATAAAAGATGTTTTTTAGAATTAAATAAAGTAAAAATTTGTATCACACAATAAGTAAAATTCCTAAGTGTTTAATTTTGTTTTAATTCATGTTTCTTCTGTTTAATTTAAAGAATAAATCCATTCATTTTGCAGATTATATGCTGGAAACAAATAACCTGCTTTTCTTTTCTGTTTACCTGTAGAATAAGTGTCCCTATGTCTTAATGGTTCAGCAAAATATTCATTGTGAGATTTCATGAATTAGCAGAAAGACTTACATTTAATACACTCATCATAAGCCATCAACAAGCAATAATAGCACATAACATTTTTCATCTTTGAAGTACTTTAAACGTTAATTAATTAATTATACAACTTCATTGTTGCTAGTGGCAGATGTTCACATATTCTCTAGCATGGGACACTGCCCTCAATACAGACCCAACTGACTATGCAGCACTTTCTCCTGTGCAGTGTTACGAAAGAGCACAAAAAGTGCTAAAAACTGCTACAAGGGCAAGATTGGATCATATCAAAGTCAACTGCATGATCTGTTGAGGCAGGGTACCTCTTTTTTGTGTGTTTTTATAATATCTTGTATATTGCAATACAGAACATTGCAATAAGACATTGATGTATGACTGGAATCTGTATGCTGTGTGCTCTATATGCTACAAAAGTAATATTTTCCAGAAGACTTAGAAGGGCAGTAGGATGGTAGCATGAATCATTTCATAAATGTGTTGTGAGCCATTATCTAACAGTTTTAAATTTCTAAAATAATGGTTAAAATTACATCACTGGTATTCCTAACATACAGACAAATTATCTGTCTTAAACCTAGGCAGTTCATTGAGTCAGAATAGTTAAATAAGGGTTTTTT
The DNA here is from genome assembly GCF_963921805.1 of Phalacrocorax carbo. Lineage (NCBI taxonomy): Eukaryota > Metazoa > Chordata > Aves > Suliformes > Phalacrocoracidae > Phalacrocorax > Phalacrocorax carbo. Next base: position 45,345,865 of record NC_087513.1, read on the forward strand.
TGTAGCTGGCAGTATATGAGCAACATTCCAATCAGCTTTGTTTCCCCACCTGATAGCCTGCATCCCTTAGAGTTGGCCACTGAAGGTCAGCTTTGACATGAGTGTGAAGTGAGGATCATAATCAGTCTTTTGGATACATAGCAAAAATCCTCAGCCCCGCTATAACTCCACCTTTTCACAGAAATTATATATGTGTATTTGTGTTGCAATATGATTGGGCAAGCTGAGAGAAGATTACTTTATTTAAAACAGATGGTTTTCTGACTACTAAATTCATTTTCCAAGTTGTGTCCATTAGCCCAATCTCAGTGAGCATCTGTTGAGAAACTAAATTTCCAGTGTTTCCTGTTCTTTTCTGAGGAATACCCTATTGGATTCCTTGCCCAGCATCAGCCTTTTATCATTCTCGCTTTTCCTGTCTTCGATAAACTTCAATTATTTCCCATGTGTCCCCTTGAGGGTAAAGTTGTGTGAGATCTTATAGTGTGATCGCATTTCTGATCTCTTACATTTTGGTCGAGTAGACCTGACATATTACGATGTAAGGCCAGAGCCCAGAATGCATAGTTGAGTGAAGACACTACCCAAGTGTTTTTTGTCCTAGCCTCGTTTAGCCTGAGTGTGTGAGACACCTCCTCTGCTTTTACCCAGTACTTTCTGATCACAGTGGTGAGTTTCAACCAAATTTGACACTTCAGAATATTGGAAATATATGATTTATGGTATTTATGAAAATAGCTGTATATTATTAGTGTTCCCATGGAGAAAACTGCTAATAAGCTCGCTTCTTAGTAGACACAGGGGAAGCCAGCAAAATATTTGTTTTGAATTAAGACCATATGAATAACACAGTCCTTCCCTGGAGGCATTAATAAATGTAAAGGTTCAAGGAAGGTTATTTTTGCTTTGATTTTTCATGACATCAGTGGACTTCAAATGAATTTTTTGGTCATTAGCTTCACAGAGCTACCAGCTGATTTTCTCACTAATTGCCAGGCAATTTAAGCAAATCTGGTCATTGAAGTTTTTACAAAAATGAGATTGTTCAAATCACTTACTTCCATGCCTTGTCTAAATCCAGTTCCTTCCAATTCTGCAAAGCATGGTCTTTCATTTTTTCATCTTTGGACTTTTCTAGATGGAAAAGTTGCACTGATATAACTTGAACTGGCTTTATTATCTGTAGAGTTGAAGTATTACTTTATTAGATTGTTTATTTAGAATATTTTATTTCAAACAAGGAAAGAAAAAAGATTCAGAAGAATTCTGTATATCCGAGCTGGATTTGATCCTTATGGGTCCCTTCCAACTCAAGATATTCTATGATTTATTTCCTAAACTACTATAAACCATCATCGTTAGCTAATCTTGATTGTTTTAGTCAAAAACTTCAGCCATAATTCATAGTGTTAACTACATCAACAAGATTTCACTGCTGCGATAATGAAATATATTTCATTTTAAATATAATAATAAATTTCATGATTACACACTGTATGTGGTATGTCTGTTTGTTTCCCCTGGAGGGAAGATATATCGAATATATTAAGTTCCTACAAGTTCCATGAAAACAGCTGGATAGAAAAGAGATGCTGTTAGTGGGGAACAAGCTGAGCCTGACTTATTGCATATGCCTGATTATAATTTTTGATCTCCCACTTAATTCACATTCATGTAACACACTCTTCCATACATGCAGTGGGTTAATGCTTTATTCCCACTGTGTTCAGTTGGTTTACTTTTTGGATTTTTTTTCACTCTCTTGTTTTTCTCTATACTCTGCCTAGAGTTTTGTGGTTCATCATTTTCTGACTTAGACTTTCCACTTCAGTCTCTACCTGGGTGACAGAGAGAAGCCATCCAACAGCTGTCCTTCCTGAGAACCTGCATGAATTGTCAGCATTGGGTCTTCTTCCTCCCTGCGGGTGCACATTGAACAAAAGAATCATCATGTAAAATTACTTGTTCCTGATTAGCTATTCTTATGATTTTTTTTCTAGTTGTCAGTGGAAATGTAAGCTACATATGTGAATTCCTAGCATGGGATTCCAGTGCCCTGGGGTAGAACAACTAGTTTCCAGTTCATTAAGCCTTTATGTCCTTGACATGTAATCCTTAAGTGTAATGAAATATACAAAATTATAATGTACATTTCTAGGGGTTGTCTCAATTGTATTTGCATCTGTTTTACTTTGTCAATAAAACGGCAATTTGCTGCATAGCACATATTTCCCACAGCAGCATATTTTGGCTATCTCCTTTCTGCTGAAGCTATGGTGATTTCTCTTTTACCCATTTTTTAAAAGATATTAACAACTTCTTAAAAATATTTCATGAAATTGTTTCTTACCTTTTTTGTCCCATTGTTCAAACTTATTTCAGCTTGCTCCATGCTTCCTAAAACTGGTTAAGTGGCTTATGTGTGGAAACTGAAGAACAGGGGACACAGCTTCTTACCAGCATCATGTGCAAGGTCTGACAAACAAAATGCTAGCAAAGTGGAAGAGCGCTTCTTGATCTGAAGTGTATCTCCAGTATTCCCAGGAAGAGTTAATTATATATCTGCAAGAAACCCCAGGATAATTTTCCTCTGATTCTGGGGATAACGCAATAGCTGATGATGGTGATGGTGGCAGCCCTGCCTCCCCTGTGCAACTCTTGCATAACAAATGAAAACCACAAAGTCTTCTGTTCAGCCTCAGCTACCATTTTCCTTTCCAGTGGATATCCCCTGAGACAACACCAGGCAGATGTCAGAAGATAACTTATTCCAGAAGCTGTTCCCAATAGGCAGCGTTGACAAGACTTCACCAAGCTGAGCTCCTTCTACTGTACACCATCTTCCAACATTATGTTCCCACCAGGCTTTGCAACCTGCTCGTGCCCTCATGCCATACTATGGAGCAGGTGGTAGATGCATTCAGTTTCATGATATGAAATAGGACCATTCTGATGCACTGGAACACATTCCTCACATTGTTGCATACAACATGAAAGAGAAAACAAAAATACTCATCTAGAGTCAGGAGTAGCTCACGGGGAAAAAAAATTACCCTGAGCCAAATACTTTGTAATGTGGACACAACCACTCAGTGCTGTCTGACCTCAGTATCAAAACCAGTCCCTAGGCCTTTTAGCACTACAGAATCCTTTTTTAGGAATATGAAGACAGCTTCTTGGCTACCATCTTTCATCGTCCATCTCTTGTACTACCCAATATTTTTGTTTTCAGGCAGAACCCTGATTAACAATACCTTCTGGATCAACTGTACTGAGCCACCTGTTATGACTGTGTTCTTCCCTTTGGGAAGCTGTAATTGGTGATGAACAGACTAAATGGAGAATTTTCTTTAAATGAAAACTTTATTGAATCTTAATAACAGGTTCGAGCATTGTATTGAAGAAAAAGGTATTTAAAATACCGGACTGCATACACAAAGGTCAGTCACAGCTGAACTTCACTGTTTGGTAAAGACACCTGTCTTCTCTGCTTCTTCATCAGCCCTTCCATTTCTTTTCCATTTTGAGTTTCACTTTTGACTGAATTTCTGTTTCTCAGCCTGGTTTTTGGTTTGGGTTTTTCTGACTCAGTCCATTAAAAAATAATTCAGTGAATTCAGGGGGTTGAACTAGCCTCTTCAGTGACTCATCTTCAAACTACCCTCAAATTTTTGCTGTAGGATGTTATTCTGAGTCATTGTTTTGTCTTCCCACTTGCTTACCAATAGCTACCCTGATTTAACTCTTAACAAAAATGACATTCTCCGTAGAGTAGAGAAGTCCGATGGGAAGTGAGTCAGCCTGGAGACTTTAGTTATAAACTTTTATTCAATTAAATCAACCCATGGTCCCTCAATCTGAGATTTTGTTGTTTGCTCTTTTACTTCTAGCTCTTTTTTAATGACCTCATTGTTTAAGAAAACCATGTTTAAAATAAGGTAGTCTCTTTTTAGTTCAGTAGCTATGGTAGAAAAATCTGTAGGCTGTAACACCTATTATCATACATACTGCAGAAAAGGCTAGCAGTGGTTTTGTATATTCAGAAGCTACAGTTTATCGTAACAAAATATTCTTGGCAGTATTGATACCTCTAATAATGTTACTTATGGTTATATCCAATCCTGGCAGTCTACAAAGCACTATCCGGATGAGTACCTTCTACGTCTATCTCCAAAGTGGTTTTGAATGAGAAAAACAATCTGCTCTATTTTTTAATATCTTCTTATTTCCTAAAGTGTATTAAATCCTTACTGTCTAATACTGTCTTAGAGCTAGTTTTTATATATACATATACGTACAATTTAAGAACACTGCCCATCCTTCAGTAAAGGTGATCTAGATGGGGAAGTTACTTCACTTAAACTTCAGAGCTGGCTTTTCTTCTGTATAATTGGGTAAAGCTTTTTAAGTGTGAGTTGCATAAAACAGAGAAGAAAATTAGTATTTCTTGCATTATTATCAGTTGGTTTTTTTGAGCAGATACAGAGCTTTGACTAATTGCACTGTGTACTGATCACACTTCTGTCTGCTAAGCCCTTTCCCTCCATTTATTAAAGTCTTGCCTTGTCAGATAAACTGGCATCAAAGCATTCTCTCTTAAGAGGAATTAAAAGATTAAAACTCTGAATTAAGCCACCACATATTTTAATGGAATAGGTTATCAATGAACAGAAAGGTAAATGTAGCTGCCTGGTTCTATGCTTCTATGGTGTATTTGTGCCACTGCTTATTTGGATGTAGTTAGTAGTGCAAAAAATGTCTTTGAATATCTCAAGTTTCCTTACAGTTTGTTTCTTAAGTCTCATTATCACTTCGCATGGGTTTACCTCTTCAGTTCTGCTGTGACCTACAAATTTATTCAGAGTTGAATTTACACCAAACGAAGCCCTGACAAAGAACAAGAAGAAGCAGCAGACATGCACAGAAGGCATACTACAAAGTATTTGCTACTTTGCAGCTGAGCTGGCACAAAAAGTCTTAGAAATCTTGAGAACCATAGGTTAAAGAATGACAGATGCTTGATTATTTCACATGAACTGGAAACATTCCTTTGAAAGCAATTAAAAACTATTTGCCCTAATCAACCTGTACAATGGTTGCAGTCTGAGTTGTATTTGTGAGTCCTTTTACACATGCACAAGTACATTCTTGTGAGGACAGATTTGACTACCTTCCCCTCCCTTTCCATGAAGCACATCATTTTGCCAGTCTTGGACTAGGGCACACTGACAGACCAAACATGTTTGATATAATTCCTCCAGAGCAACCTAGGATGCAGGCAAATAAAATTGACGCCTTCAAAACCAAGCACTGTTTACTCGAAGGTATGCAGCTTCAAAGACAGAAACTTGGGTCTTCTCACCTAAGTTGAAACCCTTCCTTGATTAGAGAAATCTATTCAGTCTAATTTGCTTTGTCTTTGGATTGTAAGAGGCGGATTCAACTTCTCATTTGTTAAGTGTCTGTGAAATTACAGGGCAAATGCTGATCTAACTGCAAGCCCACAAGTTTCCATGATAAACACAGAGCACCTAGTGCCATTTGTGGTATCGTGCTTGAGCTTTGCCAGTCCAGAAGGCTATGGGACTCCTGTAGGTAATGCCTGCAGGACAGCAGTGGGTGAGTGCTTCAGACACACAAGAGAGGCTCAGAGAGCACTAGACACCTCAGTTTAGCTGACTGAATTGAGCACCCTATTTCTCATCAGATTTTGTCATTGCTGAAGGTTGTCAGAGTGTTGTTTCTGGCCTAGTTTTGAAAACCTCTGTTTTCTGTGTTAGACATCTGTGTTTAGAGCATGTCAGTACTGTAACAGCAACCATGTTATTTTTACACATCAAGAACATTTGAAAAGTTAGATCATTTAAAACATATCTCTTTTTTCCTGCTGGATGACACTATTGATTGATCTCAACTTCAGGTACAGCCTCTATTTTAAGCCTTAGAATCATTGGAAATTAAAGTACTGTACCAGTTATTATTTACTATGAATCATGGTCTTGAAAAAAAATAGAGACTCTCACATCTGCTTTTCAGAAAACGGAAGATATGACAAAAAAGCAGGGGAGAGAATGATCGAAAGCCTCACTTAGTAATTTTTATAGTGTGCCATTGTAAGATGGTTCTCTCAAACAGGCATAGCAGGTAGAAACATTTAAGGTTAAGCAGTACTGTGTGCCTAAATCGTCAGCTGTTGCTTATGTGAATAATCTCAGTGAAACTGTGAGTCCTCCACAACAATTTTAAAGGATTAATGTCATTTTAAACCATAGATATTTTTAAACACTTCTCACTGAGAAGTTGCTGAGATTTTCTTTTAAAGTGCCATACTTTTCTTAATATGAATAAGGAATAACTCTCAAAGAGTTAGAGTGATGACTATTGTATGATCAGTTTTCAGCTAATTCCATCAAACTGCTTCTGTGTATCACTTCGTATACCACAGCTCAGAGACAAACAAGTTTTATTTGTAATAGGTTGGTAAGGATTTTTCCCTTTTTTTCATGCAGCAGGAGAATAAGATCACAATGACCCTATTGAGAAATATGGATAAACCAAACCAGTAAATTCTTTAAAATATAGGTACATAATTATGTGCAAAACATGCCTTGGAGTTGGTACTGCCTGAAATTATACAACCACAAAACCTGTTTTCAAACTACTGAAATAGGATTTAGAATTTTAACATATTTATGTTCAAAATAATATAGTATTTATAACCCATGCTATTTTTGACCTAAATACAGTAGTTGATCCTTTTATCAACTCACTTAGCCTGACAAGTGATTAAACAAGATTTTAAGTGACTTATCTCCATTTTGCTTCTCACTGACAGCAATATCTAAAATTGATAACTTCTGGATGGGCAATTAATATGCTGACCCATCACTATCTCTATTTCAGTTCCACAAATTTTCTTTTTCTTTTCATTCTGGTTATGTGCAGTGAGCAACACGCTGTTTTCCAGCAATTTGATCATTTGAATGTCTTTCTCTTTCACTACTCATTGGTAATAGCAATGATGACATTTGTTGGCAAGTTCAAAGGTGGATGGGCATTTCCTGTTGCAGCAATAGTGTAAAAAGGTGTGTAATATATAAATCGTCTGAACCTTGTTTGTTAGCAGATAACAAAATGAGAAATCTTGTGATTTTATGACATCACAAGAACTTATGATTGTGTTATGTAGAACTACATTCACAAAGCAGCAGAAGGTACAGCTTAATTTGCAGCTGATATTTGGCTACTTCTGAGCTCTTAGTAGCTTGGTCTAGAATAAGTGGAAGAAAAGTCACTCACTTAGAAACAGCACAGCTTTTTCACATAACATGTTTCCATAACAACAAATTCTTTACTTTTGAGTTCACTGACTTCAAAGTTTAGAATGCTTGAATGGGAAGGCTTCTGTTGATGCCCACACTCCTTCTTTACCAATATCAAGATCAGTGTCTTCTTTAATGACTGGTGGTTTTCAAATAGTCTTTCCTACGACATCCCCTTTGCAGAGAGGTGGATATCACTTCTCCCTCTTGCTGGGAAAGCAGGAAATTTCTCTCTTCACAACAGGTCTGTCCTTAATAGTTTACAACCACACAAAACAGAAAAAGGACACAGAAATGAAAGGATTACTCACAGGAAGCCAGAAAATATATTCAAGCTCAATGTAAGAAACCCCAGAATTGCACCCAGATATCTTAATACCAAGTCCATTTCCTTGACCAAAAGACCACATTAATCTTCTGACTCATGTTTGCATATCAATTCCATCAGACCTTTAAGGGGCTGTCTGTCCACTGCCACCTAACTGCTGTGTGATTTTACAGACAGGTGAGCTTGAATTCACCTGGGCGCTTTTGAAGAAATAAAATTGTAGGTATCTTTTTTAAGCTTGCATTAAAAGTTGGAATTTTGGTTTGCTGAGATCTAAACATCAGGCGATACTTATAGCTTTACTTTATGAAGCTCACTATCAATATTTATGTTCTCTACAATGGTTCTGAAGATTTGAGAGAAATCGTGAAAGAAATGTTGTTGGTATATAAAATCAGTGTCTTTATTTCTTTGGATTAATGAGCAAATGGTTAAAATTAATTTTAGCTCTGAGATAAATAATTAATCTTGCAAATGTGAATGAAGGAATACTACTTCTTTTCTTTGCAGTTGGATAATTTTGCATGTCTATGCCAGAATATAATTTCCAGTTCTTTATCCACCCATTTGGTGTAAATGGGACTTTTAGGTGGCAACAGTGGTGAATGTAACTGTCTGTTTGAGTTTCACACCATTCCACTGAGACTATTTCTAATATTTATTCTTTCTAAGTGTGCTGTTTAGCTACACTGAGGATTTGTATTTTCATGGCAGTAACAGGAAGCCTTTTCACCTAGATTTAAAAAGAGCTCTTCCTATTCAACTTCATTGCTGCCAAAGACATCAACAGACAGGTGGTTAAAGATAGAAGCTAATTTCTGGAGTTTAGTCCTGACAATGTGAGGGCTATCTATTATTTCTTAAAATGCTTGAATTGAGGAGCTTTGCACCCCAATGGGAATTTGCTTTGAAAGTTCCGTTTCAAAATCTAAGGATGGCGTTAAAATACACCCCATGTTTTGTCAGACTTCCCTGATCTTGTTAAACAGCACATTATGTCTTCTCTTTGGCAACACTTTCTGCTTCATATACTGTAATCAACCCCTACTATTATGCAAAACTATCAAAGTATTTTGAACATTTAGAAAGTGGATCAACATGTGTTCCATAAAGTTCCTAACTTTGCAGAAAATTCAGTAAGTAACAGAGATGCAAAAAGCAGCAACCTATAACTCACAGGTGTTGGGGTTTAATTCTTCATCACTTGTGTTGCACAGACAGGATGTTTACATACACAAAGATTTATTAGTGGCCTCCATAGCTGATGGCACAGTTTGACTCTAATGGTGGAAGTTAATTTCTAGGAAAAACAAGAAAACAAATGAGGATGAAAAAACTAAAAGGGAAAACTCCTCAATGGCTGTCAGTGGAAAGAAAAGGTAGGTTACAGAGCTGCAGAGAGAAGGCCCTTAGCAGCACCAAAGGCTAAGGCACCTAGGACACTGAAACACACTGGTAGGCTCCAAGGTGTAAGCAACAGGCTGCCACATTTTATTTGCCATATTTATTTATGCACAGCTTTCTCAAAAACCTAAAACTGTTTTTGAGATTTACCTTTGCTCACAATATAAGAATTGCTGTCCAGCTATCCAGAAATGCTGTGGGAATAACAGGTCACATGTAGTACTAGGAAGAAGAGTCACTACATAATTTCCAGGAGACCCTTCAGGAGTTGTTCACTTACATTCCTGAAAGAGCTTTAAAAGAGTGAGAAAAAGGTGATACTGAGGTTAAGATGGCTTTGACAGAGCCCAGAGCTGACAGCTGGTTGCAGGTTTTGTTCCCACAATTACCCTCATTGCATACCATACAAGAGGTCACCCTAGAGGGAAAATAAAGGTGTTTATGAAATAGAGAAGGTAGGTTCCTCACTTATCCAAGGTTGTACTTCACAGAAATAAGGGAAACTGAACTCTGTTAGGACTCTGTAGGCTCAAATGGCGGTGCTGCCATGATAGCCATACTGAAGGGCTGGATAGACCTTTGAAGGAAGATGCTTGCTTAAAGACAGGATAGAAAGCAGGATTATTTTAAAGCCATTTTTTGCCTCCATAAGTCATGAGATGTTCCTTGGAGAGCAAAACCACATAGCCAAAGCAGAAGGAAGTTGCAGCACTAGCTGCACGTCTACGACACTATAGTTATCACAGGTGGGCTGTGTTCTACCAACGGGACAGTTATGGTCCTGGGTGAGCAGATTATTTAGGTACAATCTTAATTTTGTATGAAAAGTAAACACATACATTTTGTATGTAAAAGTAGTCACGCTGAAATTGCAAGGGTAGAATGAATTTTCTGTTTGAAGCAAAATAAGTGTTTAAGAGCTGCACTGGATCTGGGCACATATAAGCATTTAGATCAGATAGAGCCAGATTGGACAGAAAAGTCCTCCTATAAAGACAAGATAATAAAACCTGGAAAGACTGTAACATTTAGATAGCTTTTGCCTGATTCACCACATAATAATTCCAGGGAAAGTCAGGTGCATTAGACTTGCCTCAACCTGTAACAGTTTGCAAGAGGAAACCATAGCACCTGGAGAGGCAGAAATTACTTACATGCTTTAAGTAAAACAGACATAGATAGGAACCAGTAACGAAAATGAAAAGAATGCAAACTTTCACCTGAGATACTCAGAAGAGTGTGTGTATGAGTGTAAACGTACGGACACGTGTATGTGAAGCTTCTGCATTTTTACTTTTATGCCCTGCCTCTAAGTCATGTGTCTGACTTGACAGAGGCTCATCCTAAAGAGCACCTAAACCGAATGGCAGGTGAGCCCAATGGGCTCAGAGTGTCAGTCACTGTGATGAGATCCTCACCAGGGACGGCTGCAGCTCACTTCTGGTCTGCATAGTGCTGTTGCCTCTTCCTGGAAAGCAAAGCATGGAGCAGACTGGTGTATTGCTGAGCTGCATCCAACATGGTGCAGGGATACAGGTAGGAAACGTAATGCAGCTTCAGAGTCGGAAACAGGCTTGCTTCCCACATTTTAGAAATGCACAAATAGCAAGGAGACGATATGAAGCAGGTGAAGAGGATTGTTTACAAAGAATTCTTCTCAAATCTCCAGGGCATGATTTTCAAAGACTCTCTGCTTCATACTAGCAGTGCTCCCAGGGAATTTGCTGGAATTTTGCTACTGATTTCAGTGAAAGCAAAGTTAAGCTAAAGCTGATCAGTCATAAAATCTGCTCACTGTTATGTCCATGGGCACCTTGACTAGATTACTGCCATTTTCAGACATTTTACATACGCTGTGTTTCCTTGCTTTGCATTGAGGTTAAGGCAGTTACGGCTGTTTCTGGTGGTATTTCTCAGGATTTTCATTACTATTTCAACATTCAGTTCTAAAGGCAAGGGGATTATGGTTTTATTGGAATATGGAAGTTGGGCTCTTTCCCATGCCTGAAAGATTATTAATGATATAGAAGTTTACTATAGCATAATTGCATCTTTAATTTCTAATCTAGTGTATTTTATTAAGGACTTTTTTTGTATATTTAGCTTATAAGCAAGACAACTAAGCCACAAGAAAACAAGAATATTATATAAATTCTCTGTTCTTCAGAGATCAATATTTTTCTCCTCCGTTGGTTGCTTATGTAAGGCTGTAAAGTGTTTAGGACATGAGGTAGGTGACCTATCTCCTAGTATGAACTGGTATAGTACCACTAAAAATTATGTCTTCTAATATTCATGCAGTGTTGTTGCCACACTACATTGCCCAAGAAGCCTCCACATACTTGCCCCCATATAAAACTATTTCTAAATGAAAGAATAATTAGCATCACAGTAACCAGTCCAGGACTTTAATGACTCTGACCAGATTAATCTTCATTATGTTGCGTATATGAATTACAAATCTTACTATAATGTAAATATATTTAGTTTTAGGAAAGCTACCTGTGTTTCATATATGCAGTTTAGGAGGTTATTTATTGCACTTATTTGTTCTTGGGGCCTCAATCGATATTTTATTATCTGAAAAGAGGGAACAGTGGTATAAGACCATAAGCAATCTCATTCATGTCAGTATATCGCTGAATATTTCTTCAGAGAGAGAACTGTTCTCAAAGTAGAAAGCAGAGATTCCTTCTAGATGAGGAACTACGCAGAACATGTTTGTTGACTGCAGAGTATCTGACTGAAGTGTACCAGTTCATTCAAAAATAGAAAGCAGAACTCTGATTATCTTAATGAAGAATGTGGTCCTAGAAAAGGGCAATGGATAGTGCTTAAAATATATAGAAAGGCGATATGTCTCTTTAACAATTTATAGCAAGGAGTATATAAAAAATTTTGTTTAAACTGTAACCATGCATTTATTAATCTTATTTCTTAAAACCGTTCAACAGGTTCGCAGACACCAAGGAGTCATTGGAGGTCCTCAGCACCTCTATGTAGAGGACCTCTAGGTCCTCTGTGAATGCTTATCTGTGTCTACATATATATGTATGAGAGACAAAAGTAACTTTACCAGCCTCATCACGACCATAAGAATAAAACATTCTGGGTTGCAGCAAGGATCCCAGTTACACAACAAATTGTCTAAAATCGTGCAGAACTGTGGATGCTTATGGGAGAGTATAAAACCCAGTTTTTCTGAAATCCTTTTCCAGATTCAGCAGATTAATGCCTTCTCGAGCTAGGGATATTTGCACACACTCAAGAAAACAGTCACAAATGAACATAACTTCCATTAATTTGCCTACCCATTTTTAACATATTTCCAGTTTTTGGCTCCACAATGTTCTTTGGAATGATTTTCACAATCTAATATACGTTGTGTAAAAAAAAAAAGTTATTCCCTTTTGTTTTGTTCTAAGCCTGTTTTCCTGAAAACTTAATCCACTGATGAATTCTTAGATAACATATGCTATATTTATATAAACAGATATAGTCAGTTAATAACATTGTGCATTTCACCTTAAACTTCTTGCCTTTTGATTTTCACTTCAGGTTTTTCAGCTAAATGAGGGAATTCCCTCTTTGAGGATGCAAGGAACAGAGTACTTTTCTTTATTCTCATTCACAATGAACATAATTCTGTTTATTAAATGACATTTGTTTGATAAAGGGCATAGAATTTAGCTTCTCTAGCTCTTTAGGATCATACCATAAAATGATATAATATGAATTTAGTTCCAAATGTCTAAGATCTATCATTTGATAGAGTCATTGCAGAGGTTTCCTCATAAAAAGTGGGAACAATTGGCCAAGCTACATAATTTTTTGATCCATAATTTTTTTTTGATCCATAATTTTTTTCCATCAATTAACCAGCCAGGTGAATTAAGTTTAACTTCATCTTCATTTTTCCAATAACAAAAATCCAGTTTCTTGTTACTCATTTTATTTTCCCGGTTTTGAACTGCCAAACTCATGTATAGATTTCTATATTTAATCTAGAAACAGTACGATATCAACCTAACATAATTTGATGATTTGGTTTAGATCTTTATTTTGAATTTAGGTTGGCATCATTTGTAAGCTAATAATAATCAAGCCAATGTTGAACAGTGATGTTTGTACAATTTATCTTCTATTGGTATTTTCATTACTGCTTACAACGCTCACTTCCTCTGAAACTATTCATTATTTTACGTTATGTCACACTATGTTGTGTGAAACAGAGATATGTGCTGCAGCTAGTCACACACTATGAAATTCTTATATAGTTGCAATCATTGGGACTTTTGAGGGTAACATGCTCCTAAAAAATCAACATAGTATGTAAAAGAGATGTATACAGGTACATATTGTCCCCTCTGTAACCATATACATGAAACTATTCAAAACACAGAACTGAGTTTACATCATTTCTATGAACAATAGGTGACAACAAATTAGTACTCAGTCTTCAACTTTCCTAAACTCTGTCATGGATAAACTGAACAGGCACTTGAGGCAAGCTGCATGAGCATATCTTCATTTTCTGAGCTCTCAGTCACTCATACTAACAATGAATTAGGACATGGAAAGCAAATAACAAATTACCTTCTTGTATTGAAAATTATCACTCTTTCCACCTTAACTGTCAATTTGGCATTACTGTTTGAATTATTATTAAATGATGCCCTGTTTATGGAGTAGTTGGTCACTGCAGATTCTGTGTGATGACTTTCAGACCACATGCTTGGACCCCTTCTGTAATTTGAAACTGAAAGAAACACAGTAGTCTGTAATTCCTTTGTGCCTGACATCATTATGTTCAGAAGGGTTTTAATGATACAGCTAACTATGCCACTATTTTGGTTCAAGAGTGTTTTCTTTTACATAAGCTGTCCTTAAAGATTAGAGTATAAACTTGGATTTGTAATGAGGGATCATGGTGAAACTGCCAAGTAGAGAAGCTGAGCTCAAGACGTTTATTAGATTCACTAGGACTTTAAAAGAGCATATAAGTGCTGTCAAATCTGTGTTGAAGAAAGTTATGTGTCTAATGCTCAGAAAAATTATAAGAAAACAGGTTCAAGTATATTTTAGTTTTCTTACGCCAAAGCAGCAATATATTTCAAGATATGTTTATTATTTGAGATGGAGTAAGTAAATGCAATGCTTTTTAAAAGAGAAAAAATTGAAAGGGTGACACAAATATACACAGATGATATTATTCATCTAAAAAGCACCAGAAAATGTATACACAGCAGTACAGTTCCAAAGTCTGACTTCTATCAAATAGTCATAATAATGGTAAAAAACTCATATAAGTACTGTACATTTAGGAGCATAGTAAACAGCTTCAGTATTCCCATCTCTGAAACTAAATGAAAGCTTTGCCTCCACCTCAGTGGAGGCCCAGAAGAAAACATATTCCTTTAATTAAGATATCTACTATGGAAAAACTTTCTGGAACAATACTTGCTGTATTCACACCAAACAATTAAGCAGTGATTGAAAACTCTAGTATTATCTAATACATTTCCTCCTGTTCCTGACATCCACATTGAAATTGCAAAATTGGCTCAGGCTACATTAACTGGGCTTCCTATATCTCATGATACAGTTTTGACTGGTAGACTTATATACTTTTTTCCCCCAGAACGTTGTCTGCTGAAGTGTAAGAATAAAGAGTATTCCTTGAAAGGATAGCTTGATGTTATTTTATTTGTTTATTTTTCATTATTCTAGGTATATGGATCCGTTCATTATTTACTGAACCTATTCTGAACAAAAAATTGTTCATTCTCTCATAAGCATTTCTAAATGCTTGCCAGTGCATCCAGTGCATTTTTTAAAGATGCTAATGAATTTATCTACACAGTCCTTCTGTGAGGTAACTACATTTCACACATGGGGAATTATCATAAATAGCTTTAGGCCAAAATTATCCAAAGTATCCATTCTTCAGGGTGCTAATTTGAAACACACAGAGGTGAGTTTTTCAGAATACTTAGTACTTTGATAGCATGTGTATGCATTTCACATCTTTGTACACTGAAAGCAGAGTTCCCTGTTCTTTTCTGCAAAATAGATCTAAGGTGTGTTCTTTGAGATATCCAAAAAGACATACTATCAGTCTGGTTTAAATGAACTGTCCAGCCCCTCACAAAGGCACTCCGTGGCAGAAGCAAGGACATCCTCCATTCCTCTAGGGCGTCTCTTTTTTTTTTTTCTTCTTGCTCGTTAAGCTTCTAAATGGGTGCAACACAGATACTCACATCACTAATCCATTATTATTCCTGCCCTACTACTGCCTTGATCATTTATTTCTTACTTCTTTTTGTTCTTCATACATAATAAGGTCAAGATCTTGTGGAAAGGGGTGACCATGCTAATGATCACATAATTATGTATTCCATAATAAATACTTCTGCAATAATTTGACACACATTCTGTGAGCATGTAGTATCCTGTTTATACATGGGGGACAAACATTTCTGGACCTATCTCTATTCTCAGACTCTCCTTTTTCCCTCCATCTTTTTCAATCCTTTTGGAGTGGTGGAGGAAACCACCATGCCCCTGTGAGTGCTCTCTCTTTTTATTCCTCTCCATGGGCATACCTGGACCCATCTCCCGTTCAGACTCTTACCTTCCTGACCCCATCCCTCCTGCATCTCTCCAACCTCCTCATGTTCCTTCAACCCTCCTGCATCTCTCCAACCCCATGTTCCTTCTTCTTAGCTCTTACTTCTTCCCTTCCTCCCTCAATCTCCAAACCATCCCAGCACCATTCCTACCTCCTGTCCTCCTTCAAAATCCTTCTTCCATTGCCGAGCTAGCCTACTCTTCTCCCTTTCCCCTGGCTGACTGCGATCTCGGCATTTAGTACACCCCTCCCTCCTGAGGGTGCCAGCTCTCCTTTCAGAACTGTGCTGATCCATGGCACTCCAAAGCACTTCTGGGACAGTGTTGATAATTCTCAGGAGGGCACACTGCAGCCTAGTTAGGTCTTGGATGTTTTCATACACCTTCCTGACTCCAGGCACCTGTGACCATGTCCTTCTCCTCCACCTGGATCACCATCCCTCATGCTCTGTATTTGTAAGTGCCAGTTTAGTTAGTACAACCTTCCAGGAAGAAATGCACCTAGCACACATCCTGGAGGAAGGAGGAGGAGGAGGAGGAGGAGGAGGAGGTGGAGGAGGAGGTGACATCAGGCACTTAACAAAAGGGAAGGGCACCAAGTGCTATCCCTTCGGGGAACTTGGCCATCCTTGTCCTTACACATATTCACCAGTAACTGTGTCTTCCCTTTCCACTTTGTGACTTGACGGACTGTCGTATCCCACTAGCTTCAGTTCTCAGCAGTTCCTCCCACTCCCCTGGAACAAATGAATACGCTCAGGTTTCCAGCAGTGGCCTCTGTGAAGCCAAGCAGCCCTGCTTTCCTGCAAACTTCCTGGAATCAGATGCTTCTTTCGTTCCCCCTGTTGCTACCAATTACTGTATCAACAGCTTAGATATATTCTATATTCCCAGTCCAAGCTAGTACACTCAAATGAGCTGAGAGTGGATGGGTCATAGCAGGCAGAGTAAAACATTGTCATCTGCATATTGTAATTTGTTAATGGTTTATCAGTTGGCCAAATTTGGGAGAACATTAACAAAAATAATAAAATATGGTTATTTTATTATACTTCATAAAATAAGAAAGCATGACACCTTTTAAAAGAAAAAAAACCTCTCTGCTTTAAGAGTGTTATTAATATAAGGAATCAAAATACTTTCCCTAATCTCTTCCTGGGCAAAGGCTAAAGTATTTTAACTGATATTCCCTCAGCAAATTGTCTTTGGTAGGCATAGAAAATTCCAATCTGAGCAGTACATTAAGTTTGACAAGATTAAAAATAGACTGAGTCTTAATGGAAACTAGTAGGTATCCTAAAGTACAGGCTATACTATTTACACTACCTGTAACAAACAATTTTATTGTATGAGCTTAAAAAGCAAATCTGTTGGTGATTTGTACCACTAGAACACTTTGAACTTTTATATTTTTCAATACATCATGCACACATGAGATTCTGTGTAAACCCATCTAAAAACTCTTTAAAGCAACTTTTCTTTACTTTAGTTTTAGAAACTTTTTAATTATAAAGTACATGCTCTTTAATAATAAATGGGAAGAAGCAAGAGAAACATGTTCTGTTAGTCTATTTGCATGCTTTTTTAAAATAAGATATATTCTACTGAAACAACACAAACAGAAACATAGCCTGTCAGTAAGCACTAATAGAGCTATCTCCCACTAATAATATTGCAGCTGTTAGATGCACAATGCATACAGACATACTATTCAATTATTACACGACGTAGAACCAGTTCTTGTGATGAGAAGAATGTAAGTGAAGTCAGTTTGCTCTCTGCTTTGCAAAAATTCCCTTGCTGTGAAAACAAACCATACTCCTACAGGATCAGTATAGCGGTATCAAGAGACATTGACTACTTCAAGGACAAAGAGAGGATGGCTTTGGTTTAATTGGCTGAGTTATTTAAACAAACTATGAAATGATGATGTATAAGTACAAGGTCGCAAAATTCTCCTAAACCACAAATTCAGATCCTCACAAGAGTGACTGGGTGTATCTTTCCCTGAGTTTGTCCCTGAGAAGCTGGGAGGCATCTTTCTAAGCACTGTGGCCAGGATTCAAAACCATCTCAAACTTCCTAAAATCACTTCCAAAAGAACATGAGGTGCTTTCAAGGGAGCGGTTGGCCTGGAGTCACCTGTTTGTTGACAGCTGTTTATCAGCACATGGCTCTCACCATGCAGCCACCCCTCATAAATGGTTTGATTTACACTGCTCTTCTGCTTCTGTTTTCATTTACAGTAAAATGTGTGAGTATCAAATTCTGTTAGCTAGTCTCAGTAATGCTTTATAACCATTTTCCAATGATGGTATGAAAGAATACAGGAGATAAAGGCATGCAGAGAATGATATTTCTCTTTTATTCTTTTGAAAATTTAAAATGCATAGAATTTGGTATAATAAGGAAATAATATTAAAAGAAAAATAAAAAATATTAAAAGAAAATAAGAAAATGAAGAATACTGTCATTATTCAGTCTGCACTAGTACAGCTTTGTTAAAGACAAGAATATGACTGAAAAATGATGACCTACACAAATGCCTTACTTGAATAAAATATTTATATGCCAGAAGCAAATATAGTTGAACTATGGTCTTTTACATTTTTTCTGTCTGCCTTTTTTTGCTCTAGAGGCACCAGAAGACTATAGAACAACTAATTATGTTATTATGTTTTGAACTGTTTTGGATAGATAAATGAATGGATAGACATAAACACAACTATAGAATGGTTTCAGTTGGAAGGGACCTTTAAAGATCATCTAGTAATCTTCAGCTAGATCAGGCTGCTAAAAGCCTTGTCCACCCTGGCCTTGAACACTACCAGGGTTTGGGCATTCACAGCTTCTGTGGTCAAAGTGTTCCAGTGTCTCACCACCCTCATTGTAAAAAATGCCTTCTTTGTATCCAGTCTAAATCTCCTGTCTTTTAGTTTAAAACCATTGCCCCTTGTCCTGTTGCAACAGGCCCTGGTAAAATGTCCTTCTCCCAAAACATGGATTTAAGTCCTAGCAGGAGTGATTGAGCATATCTTTGAGTTGCCAAACCACCTGCTGTGCCATTAAATATATGCTGCTTTTGATGGAGACCTAACAGGACTGTGAATGAGTCTTATTATTATAAATAACAAAGATCACACAGGCTGCACTTAAGAGTTCACTGAGAATTTTTTTGCCCAGATTTTGCCTTCCCCTCGTTACAGCTATACAACGCTTAAGGTAGTCATTGTCCTTCTTCAGTTGACTGTGTCCATTCCTGGGCTGTAAGGGCTACAGAAGAAGGTAAAGTAGAAGACTTCTGATAGAAATGCTCTGCATAAATGTGTTTGTTAACTACACCTACTAGCAGTCCCTCATCCTGTAATTTTAGGAAGGAGCCTGGATTCTAATTCAGGAAAAAGACTCGTTCACACCAGGTTCACTACTGAAACAAGAATTAGGTCTGAAGTGCTCATCTTGTTCATTATATTCCATTGCTAATGCAAACTATTGTCATTCCCTTGAACAAAAGCTCAGATTTTGATTCTGTTTCTGTTCACAAGTACTGACATGAGAAACCAGACTTTGCATTTTGAGACCCACGTATCTGGTGGATGGGGGGGTGTGGGTGTGTGTGCATGTGTGCTTCTCAAATTAATTCCAAGTACCTCTTCATTCAAACAGGAATAAAACCACATTTTGTGTAAATCTTCTATACAACAGACACATGTGGCTGTCGCCACTTTAGCTATCAATATAAACAGAAATCATCCATTGATCTCAGCTGTCTCTTCTGGAGAAATCTGGTTTTTGTACTCCTTCCCCAGAAGGGCACCTGTCCTGGGGAGAGGGAAAAGCTGTGCCTTCAAAGAGATTGGGTCAGGTAGCAAATATAACTCTGTAAGAGCTATGAAAAATATTAACAAGTGCAATAATAGGGAAGATAAAAAGTAAATTAGCTTGAATTTTATGAGGAAAAAAAGTCTGAACAATGGATAAAGATGGTTTGAGGAGTTGTGGGGCCAGTTTGGATTGTATATCAACTGCAAAAGACTAATTTCTTTTGTAGGAAATCTACAAACTTCTGGATAGAATTACTGCAATCTTATTAGACATGAGAAGAGATATTTAATCCAATCAGGAGAGATATCACAGTAGTAATAGAGTTTATCACAGGCTAATAAGCACAAAAAAGATATTTTTATGGTACTATACCTGTGGATTAACTAATGCGGATAAGCTTTAGAATTACATTTGAGCAAATTACTGCTCAGGAAATGAAACTTCTGATACCCATGGCTTGGGAGGTAGGTACTACAATCAAATACTGTCTTCAGTTTAATAAATGGGTGAGCTTTTGTTATGCATGAAAATGGCTTGCATTTTTTAAGTTTATATTTAGAAAATTTATATGAAGTAAAATAGATAATATTTATTGCAAGGCCTTAAACTGTGAGCTATTGTGTAGCTGAGTAAGAAAAATTGTTTTGTTGTAAGTAAACTTTAAAGGAATGTAGAAGTAAAAACCTAGAATTAACTGCAAGAAAACTGCATATAATTGAAATTTCATTGCAATCAAAATACTGTAATATTCTTAGATTGTATAAAAAGTAATGAATACAGAAAAAAGGCAAACAGGAAAATGAAGAACAGTTAGCTAAGCGTATTTTAAAAGCAATATAAAGTTTTAGAAGTTTGAATGACTGAAAAGATCATAAGACAACTCTGGTTGGAAAGGTCCTCAGAAGGTCTCTAGTCCAACCTCCTGATCAAAGCAGGGGTGGTTCTGAGATGAGACCAAGTTGCTCTGGGCTTTATCCAGGTGGGTCTTGAAAATGTCCAAGGATGGAAACAGCATAGCCTCTCTAGGCAATCTGTTCCGGTCATTAAGCTAATAAGGTCATGAAATGGGCATTAAAGTAAGATATTATTGATTACAAAAGAAAAATAAAGTAAAAATATTTTCTTCCTAGTTGTCTTTTAGCTGTCAGAATACTATTCTGGGCTATTTGGGAGGTAAATTGCATTCCGCCACCATGACTGCACTTCAGGTACCTTAAAGGATGTAGAAGTTTGATTGTTTATATTTGTAATAAATGCATCAGATATCCACTCATGAATTCATGTAGTCTGAATCCAGTCAATCCTTCTTACATAGTACCTCATTTGGACCAGTACCTCTCACAACACGTGGAGGCATAGATTTAGTTTTTCACTTTCATGTAGAATGAATCTTTTCTGTTATTGTGATGAATATGGCTTTTTTATTGAAAATTTCAGTCTCTCTGGCCTTCCATGTTTCACATTTCATAGCTAGAACTTGTGGGTGGAGTTACAGTCTGGAAGGAAAATAGTAAGGCACCTTTCAATTTCAGTGGACTGTGAGTTTCACTTCCATGTTCTTGAAGACATGGGTTTTGTTATTTTATTTTTTTGTTAAGGATGCTGTCCTGGTTTCAGCTGGGATAGAGTTAATTTTCTTCACAGTAGCTAGTAAGGGGCTATGTTTTGGGTTTGTGCTATAAACAGTGTTGATAATGCAGAGATGTTTTAGTTGTTGCTAAGTACTTCTTACAGTAGTCAAGGACTTTTTCAGCTTCCCATGCTCTGCAGGTGCACAAGAAGCTGGGAGGGGACACAGCTGGGACAGCTGCAGTGCATCAAGCACTGTGTTGCAGCTGGTTGAGGGAGGGGATTGTCCTGCTCTGCTCTGCACTGGTGTGGCCTCACCTCGAGTGCTGGGTGCAGTTCTGGGCACCACAGTACGTTAGGGATACAAAGCTACTAGAGAGTCCCCAGAGGAAGGCCACAAAGTTGGTGAAGGGTTTAGAGGGGAAGCCGTATGAGGAGCGGCTAAATATGCTTGGTTTGTTCAGCCTGGAGAAGAGGAGACTAAGGGGAGACCTCATTGTGGTCTGCAGCTTCCTCACAAGGGAGGAGGGGGGGCAGGCACTGATCTCTTCTCTCTGGTCACCAGTGACAGGACCTGAGGGAATGGCAGGAAGATGTCCCAGGGGAGGGTTGGGTTGGATATTAGGAACAGGTTCTTCACCCAGAGGGTGGTGAAGCACTGGAATGGGCTCCCCAGCACCAAGCCTGACTATAATCAAGAAGCACTTGGACAATGCCCTCAGAGACATGGTGTGAACTTTGGGGTTGTCCTGTGCAGGGGCAGGAGTTGGACTCGATGATCCTTGTGGGTCCCTTCCAACTCAGGACATTCTATGATTCTATATTCTACAATAGGTGTAGTAATTATTGTCTTCAGCTACAAAATAAGTTATTGCAAATATCATATAAAGACTTTCTTTTTAAAACTATACTTCACTAAAATTACACTTTTTCAGCTTCAGTAATGCTGTAATTTATATTAAAAGAATTTCATCCATTTAAAGATATATGAAGCAACCAAACTCTGCTTTAATCCTATGGTAAGATCCTGTGGTAAGAGTAAACCATGGAACAGAATGGCAGTACTGGCTCAGGACCGAAAATATGACCCAGCCTCTATCTTGTCTCCAGCTCTAGTCAGTAATGGATGCTTTGGGAAAGAAAAAAACCCCTACTTACAGAGATTTCTCCTTTGAGGAGCTTCCTGGTCCAAAGAAAGATATGCTGCTAGACAGGTTTTTAGAAAGGGTGCCAAGAGAATAATTAGATTCACAATGAATATATTCACCCATGTCATGTCATGTGGTGCATCCAGGCACTTGAGATGGTGCTCATCTCTGCACATTGACAGCTGCAAACACCACCTTTCCTTCCACAAAGTATTCAAAGGTAAAAAGATCCCATCAATCAATTTGACATTGGGGACAACAATACAAAAAAAGAAAGAGAAACAAAAACAGTGAGGTGATGGTGTCAAAACCAGAAGAGCACACCTGCCTGCCAGGCTAATTCCTTGTGTAGCTAGATCTACACTAAAGAAATGTGCTATAGTGTAGGCACAGATATTTTTCCGACATCATCTATACTGTTTAGTTGTTAACATGCTCCCTGGCACAGCTCTGGCCTGTGGCAACTAGAAGTAGCCTGAGAAATGCCTGGACCAAGTCCCTGGGACAGCATAGATCAAGGGTTTTCCTCTTCTGTTTATTTCCATAAGGAGTCTTTTTTTTTTTTCTTTTCCTTGAGGAGAAGAGCTGTCTTATGCCACCTGCTTCATCTACTTTGCTGCACAGGCAGATGCAGGCTGTCAGGCTGGTGCGCTCACGAGGTTCATGCTTCGCTTTCTCATTGGGGCAAAACAAGAAACAAAGTTTCTCTAGGGACCTGGAAGGCAGTGGAGGCAGTCAGGCAACCCAACCGCTGGGTAACCCCAGGGTGGGGGCCTCAGCATAGGCACAGCCATCCCCCACCACTGGCAACCACCTCTGGCTGGAAAAAGCCTGAGAATGAGAAAGGAAGGCTGGGGAAAAGGAAAAGTGCAGACTGGTGGTGGTAGAAACCGGAGTGTCTGGTTTCCGGGTCAGATAATCCAACTATCTGCACAATACAACTCGACCTACATTTGGCACAGCAGTTCATTAAGCCATCCTTTCTAATGTCACAGACTTCACTCTCTGAAGTGATGTTGCCATGACCACTTCCCTTGATAATTTATTCCACGGTCCAGTTGCTTCTGCTGTTTTTCGAAATGGAACTGTAAATTAGAGAGTGTTAATACACTAAGACTTGTGCGTGCTTATTCTGTTTGGGAAATTTCTAGGTGGGGGGGTGGGCTTTTGTATTTAAGAGCAAAGGTTTCTACAGTGAAATATGAATTAATTGTTGATAGCTAAGAAAATTTTAGTGGATTCATTTCTGTGTGATAGATTTAATTATGCATTTTCCTTCATTGTAAATGACTGACAAGTACATTTGCAGTTATTATTCAGAGCCCTCAATTGCTTTTACTGATGATTATTTTTTATTTTGAAATAAGAAAATTAGGAGACCTATCTGTGATTTAATAACAGTGTCTGCCTCATTTTAGACATCTCCGGGGTCAGCTGCTTCCACAAGCTTACTGCTCAATGATATATATTTAAATAGCTTATAGGTAATGAAAATCAGCTGAAGAATTATTCAATATTGAGTTGTACAGTTATGCAGAAAAGTGTTTGTATATGTGCGTGCGTATGTACATGGTTGCAAATTTTACTGTATTAATTTTTGTCCTTGTCACACACCATGATTAAGCTGGTTTTAAGTAAATAAATATATAAACTCTATGATTAAGTTTTGTCCTAATTCACTAGAATTGAGAGTTCCTGCTGTGTTCAGACAGATAGACCGTGAAAGACATAGGATGGGAAAAAACAAACAAACAAAAAACCCCAAAACACACCCCAAAAGCTAATGTCTTTTAGCAGTTTGGTGAGGCTGGAAAGAAGAATGGCCCTCCTGAGTCACTGAGTCCAGCACCTTGCTTTCAGAGACGGAAGAGCTATATGACCTTCCTTCACAAAACAATGACAATTTTGGGGCCATGACTTCCATTTTTGGTGTGTTCCAAAAATGAGTTATTTTGGTTTTCCATTGCTACTCCCTGGAGAAATTTTTTCTTGGTTAATTTGCTGCCATTTTCCATTTGTGCTAGTCCTGGCTCTTAGTGCAAAGGTTTTGTTCTCTTCCCTTTTTTTTTTTTTTTTTCCCTCATTTTTGTTTTATGCAACAGTGATATCTCCTTTCAACCTTCATTTGATAAAACAAAGATCTTAATCTTTTTTTGTCTCCATATAGAAAACATTTCATTCTTCCTATCAGCTTAATGATCTTTTTCTATTCCTATGCAGTTCTAGGATCTGTCTTGAACAGATCCGTACAACCCATAGAATCAAGACCTCATGAGGGTGTTGTTACTTTCATGGTCCCAAATCATCGTGCAATCAGGTAGTACCTCTTTGTTTTATTTATGCTTAGGTCCAGCTGAACTCCTTGGGGGGGAAAAAAAATCTAGGTTTTATTTTCCAGAAAAAGGAACTTACTTTTTATCTTGCTCAGTTTTAGTTGAGAAATAAAGAATCTGGCTCAAAAAGCATTGAGAACTTTGACTCTCCCTGAGGTTTAGTTAAGCAAGACTGTACACACCTGGAAGCAATTACGAACCGAAACATTCATTTTAGGGAGTGTAAAAATTACATGAGTTTTAACTGATTGACTGATTTAGCTTTCCATTTTGATTTATGATGAGTTTATGATGCTGAAAACATCCACCTTCTCAGTCCATTTACTGTCCTTGTTCCAAACATATTCCTGTGCAAAAGCCCAAGGTAATAAATCGTACTTATGTTTCATATTTGTCCCTGATGACACAAACATCTGCGAACAGATACAATATACAGTGCTATTCCAAAGAAATGTATTATTGACACTCCACCTGTTCGCTAACACAAACAATTCTTTCTTCAGGAAGAAACATTTAACCTTGGTGCATTTAAGGTTCAAACGGTGAATCTAAGATTTAACCATGATAAACAAAGGGAAAGAGCTGTGTAGCAGCTGATTATACCCTTTCCCACAGCCATGATCGCAGATACAGAGCTTGAGGGGAAAAATGGAAAGTACGAGTCTCAAATAGGAGTTCTGTCCTAAAGGAGAAATCAGAAGGAAAGTTGCTTTAATTTTGATACACTTGGTACTCAACTGTAAAGAATGGCATTCATTTTGGGGCAATTTGTGTATTGTTAAATGTTATCCCATTTAAAAACCTAACCTGAACTTTAATCTTTACAACTTATTGAAAAAACTTGTTATGATGTAGTTTTTCTAAGAAAATTAATAAGGACTACCTAGAGCAAAAACTAAATGTATTATTATTAAAATTATTCTGAATTTCCCTCATCTTCCACAACAATAGACAGTTCTTTCTCTCTGAAATGGATGTTTACAACTTTAAGGCTTTTCATCTTTCCATCCTGCCAGATTTTCTATCAGGGGACATCAACTGAAATTCTCCTAGGAGACACTACTTGTCAATGTGAAAAAACAACCCCAACAGAGTGCAATCACACCCATCTAATCAAGGAAGAGAAATAATTTACATAAACAGTCAAACACAGAAAAGCTCAAATTTCAGATATTTCCAGGGAAGTAGCCTAGAGATCCCAGGAATAATCCTCTTTCTTTTCTCACCCTTTTCCCATATTATCATAATCATAATTAAAAAAAACCCAGACACCTAAGAAAAAGTCATATGCACTTGAAAAAATATTTAGTCATGCCTAAATTGCTTAAGAGGGATACACTGGAGTTTCTCATTCATCACACTGGTGAGGTCTTCTTGCAACAGGAAACAAATTCATATTCTACTTCTATTTAAAAACTAGTCTCAACACACCAGAGGAAAATTAATGTTTTTTTCACTTTGCAAAAAGGATTGACTAAATAACAAAGATACCTGGCAAGACTATCTCATTCAGATAGGTTAAGATAATTTTAAATGTCCTTTTGAGAGAAAGATCTATATGTTTAGAAAGAGACCACAAATTTAGATAAAGCTATACTCTTCGCTGAAGTCAATCTGAGATAAAAAAATGGATCTTTGGAATTTTTCTGGCTCTTAATCTTCTCATAACAGTGAAACATCTGATAAGGATCCACATTTGTTGCAGAAAAAAGGCCCTATGAGCTACAGAAAATAGAGTTTTTAATCAACATTTCTTGATAGGACTGGAAAAGTTGATTTGTTCCTAACATGTCCCTTGAATAAACATTTTCTGCTATTCACAAAGTAAGATTTCCTGATTTCTGAGTTACCTGTCACCTGAATCTTTCTTGTACTCCAGGAATTTATCTGTGTGTCTCCTTTGCCCATAGTTATGCATCGGGACTGCAAAGTGGTGCTGCCACTCTGCTGCTGCCCAGTAGCCACTGGCTCCCTGCAGAGCTTCACAGGTGCACCCAAAACTTCTGTTTATTTATGTATACAGAGTATGTTGGCTCATGGAAGAGCACTGAACTCCCGGGCCCTGAATCTCACCTCAGTTGTCCCACAGATGTTTGCAACAGGAAAAAAAGGTATTGTTCTGCAGAGAATGATGGACTCAAGGCTGGGTCGAAAACCGCATCAAATATTTTTGGGCTTATCCATGGTTAACACCTGAAGAGATGACAGGTGCACCCGCAGCAGCAGTGATCTCTATGTTCACAACAACAATAGGCACCATCAGGCTTTGGAGGGGGACGAACAGAGACTCCAGAGATATGTAAGGCTGCAACTTTCTGATGATCATGACACTACATCTTGCACAGAGAACAGATGTGTTGGAGAAGTAGATGGAGCATGAGCAGGCACAAAGGGCTGTGTGGTACATACTCAGCCAAAGGCAATCTCCAAGTATTGTGGGATGGGGGTGCTACTGTCTTCTTTAGAAGGGTGTTGGCTTTGAGCAATGTGGATATAAAACCCTCTCTCCTCCTTGGCCTCAGGATTAGAGTGTCTCATGGGTTCCCTCCTTCTCTAAAGTGGAGGTGTCCATTTTTACCTCATTTTCTACACTCCCCTTGAAATGTGTGACTTTGCTTTGATTCTAATAGTGGTTTGGGGCTGGCAAGCTGCTGGGAACCCTACATGATTAAAAATTCCATCAGAACAGTCAAACATAACTAAGTTTTCAGCATACACTACAGTAAATTCCATCGTCTTTTTACCCTTTCCGTGGGTTCCAACATTTTTCTGATCCTCCCATTTCTACTGCACATTTAATTTCTACATATTCAGTCTAAACTGGAGCCACCAAAAGCAAAGATATTTCAGAGGACCTGAGATGGAGTTCTTATACTAATGACATACAACAGTACATTCCTTAGTTGTTGTACAGAAGCTCTTGAATAGACGGTGAGTTTATCCCCACATAAGCTTTTTTTAACAGGTTACAGTATTATTTCTGTAACAAGTTGAAGAAGCTGAGATATATTAGGATTGCATGCCTTTCTCAAGGTCACAAAAAATCTATCAAACTGGAAATTTTAGCCACATTTTCTGAGTCATATCTCAGTGCTTAACAACATGATCCTCTTGTTTTGCACCTCTTGGAGATACACTGATGCAACACCAGTTTGAAGTCAGAATGAAGCTCGGATATTTGTTGTGGGTTATTTTTGTGTTTGTTTGTTTGTTTTTCTGTTTTACGTTTCATTTCTACAGTATGCATGGCATTATTTAAGAATAACAGGAGGCACTGACTGGCACCATTTTATTGGAATTTACTCCAGAAAGCAACAGAGTAGGTTAACAAACAGTGGCATACTAGGGGACACCAAAAGCACTTCTGCCAATACAAATCATTCACCCTCTGCCACTTCGCTTATGACCATTAGTGCAGTAGTTGCTTCTATCCATGCTGGCATCTGACATATAAAAGACAACATTGTTACTCTGCAGAGTACTTGCAGAAGTGCCCATAAGAAACACTTATTTGAAACAGTTAAAAAGTGTGTTTCAGTGAATAGTATGAGTTCTTGGAAGGAAACACTAAGTATTTTTCTCTCTTTTAAGTTCATGGTCCTTTTCTTTACAGAATTATTTCAAAAACACCTTGAAGCAGAAATCTTGTTTACTAGTTATGTAATAACCCCTGTAGATGTTGAACTGCAAAGTAAACATGTTTTAATACTTGTCCATATAGCTTTGATTTACAACTCTGGAGAAAGGCCACAGAATTGTGCTACTTTCCACCAGCTGAAAATCATGTCACTGGTCTCACAGTAGAAATGCTCAAAGGCAAAACTATCCTACTGGAAGAGGAAATTTTAACAGTGTGTTTCATAGCCACCATTCACATCGAACAAGCTTGCTATTGTTTTAAAGGAACACAGATGCCACAGTAAAAAAAACCTAGCAGCCGTGGTCGGTAAAATGATAGTTGCCGTGTAAGAAATTTATGGTTTAAGGTTAAAACAGAATACTTTTCTTTAGGGATATTTCAGTCATTATAGGAAATCACTAAGAATCAGGTTTTCAGAATAGAACTGTTAAACAAGCATCACAAATTCAGGGTGGCCAATATGTTTTGAAACATATTTAATTTTGGAAGATGGTTGTTCATTTGGTTCATTTGGTGGCAATCCCTAAAAATTTCTTGCAATCCAATTATAAGTATACACTCATGCATTCAGATTATTCCTTCATTTTTTTAATTACATGTATTCTGGATGTCTTCTAGGACTGTGGTTCTAGTAGCTTTGCCACACCGCTTTTTTTCTGAGAGCATAGCTCAGTGCTAAAGAGTCAGATATGGTATTCTCACAAGAAAAAACATCTGTATTTGACAAACATATTTTGTTTATGTGTTCTTTTGCTTTTTGCTTTTATATTTTATAGTACCATTGCACTCTTTACAGTCTTTGAGCTACCTGTGTATTTTCTCTACCCCTGACAAAAAAGGACTTTTCAGGTCTAATATTTATAGGTGTCTCTGTGCTTGCCATGTAGTACAAAGTCAGTTAAATGTCTGACATGCTAGACATTTCACCTAAAATACTTAACACACATTATGTGTTTCAGATAACTTCATAAAATGTAGAGCTGAGAGTTATTAGATATTAGGAGGGAAGCTAATAATCTACAATCCCTAACAATTTCAATTATAAATGTTCCTCTTCATTCCAGTATCAGCATGCAGGTTTTTTTACACTAACCAGTAGTAACTGGTTAGTAACTAACTTGATTTATTACAACTTATAAAGTTACGCATAGATTTGTCTCAGTCCAATTACCAATTACGAGTGATAAAAACCAACCAGTTCCTTTTTATCACTTCCTCAGAATTCCTGGAATTTTTTCCAAAAGACTGAACATTACAAGGTCAAAGTGACAGGGTCCACAAGCAGCATCAGCACGTACTCCTCCAAGAACTGCAGGCTGCAACTACCCCTCCTAAAACAGGGAAATGGCGAAGTGAAAGATGTACAAAGGGACTTAAGCCTCATTGGAGGGGGCTTCATAGCACTCTTTCAAGAAAGGGACTTAGTGATTCGTTAACTGAAAGAAAACTTGAGTAATGTCTTTCCTTCCTATATCTATAAAAATTTCCACAGATAATTTCCATTGTACAACAACTACTAAAGTTTACTATTTTAGAAGACTAAAGAAACTTCCTCAAATGTGAGGATTTTGTCCCCGCATTCTCTGACTTCATTAGCAGTTTTACTAAATTGACATACCTTTCCAACATGTTTAATAAGGTATGGTTTGAAACAAAAATCCATTTAAAATTTTGACTGACCAAAAGCACGCAACACTGACATTGCATTAAGACTTATGTGGTGAATTACCTTTGATGTCCCCACTCGTGAAAGTACACTTCTGACCTGCCACAAAGAGAAAGTGGAAAAGAAACTTCAGGCCCTCTGTGCCTTACAGAAGGATGTTGTTTGGTTCAATTCTCTTAAATGACAGGTGAAATCATCAAAGGGTTGACCTGTAATTTTTACATATATGCAGAGAAAGTTGTAAACAAAACAATAGTTCTGGAATTGCAGTGATAAGGTAGTCTTAGTTATAGGGATAAAAAAGGACTGGTGAAGTGATGGCCACAGAAAAGCACTAAGTACAGAGCTTAGCAGAACTGTAATAAAGGCAGGACACTGAATTTGTAAGGATAGCAAATATAGTGTCCAAGGACATTAGTCAAAAGTTAGAAGAGATGGAAGCGGTAATATGTTGTGGATCTTCCAGCCTTGGAGTACTGGACTAGGGAAGGGGTGTTGCCCAGCAGCTGTCTGTTTTGGAGCACAGCCCTGCTGTTCAGGTGGATCTTGCAGCTCCTGGAGCACCGTCATGGATTAGATGCCATGCCATCGGGTATGGCAATCTGCATTCAGACCTCACCAGGAAATTCGGTCTTGAAAATGTTACGTTAACTGTAATGTTAATCCTGCAAAGTGAAGCACTCAGAAGTTAAGGAATATTAACGGTAAGAGTACGTTTATTGTCCTAACATTGAGTCATTGTCTCCACAATGATACACTTGGATATTCTTTAATTAGGCAATATGCATTATGACTTCTGCTGGAGTTCTGCCTGAGGTTATTTTTGCATTAAGTAATAACTGAACATATGTGTTTTGACTGGCTGAGAGCCACCACTTGCAGTAGTCAATCTAGCAATTATAGTTCACAGTTTCTAATATTTCTGTGCTGCAATCAGCAATTTTATTTATTAGAAGTAAAGTAATACCGACTGATACTATTAGACCTAATAATTCTCCAAAGGTTGAGTATATAAATCAGCCGGAAAACATTGTCTCTTGGAAATATTTCATATTGGTTCATTCCCTGTAGAATGTTGTGGACATTCTATTCCATTATCAGAATTAATCGTGTGATTCACTGAGTGCTCAGTTCCAAGAAAATATTACGTCTCCTGTGTATCTGAATGGCTTTACACTTTAAATATCTCACACCACTTTATGCACCTAGTGAATACTCCCTAGGAGAAATGCTTTCTTCCTTGGTTTGGAGTACTATAACTTCCAGTTACTTGTTGCCCGCAATATTTATCGGGGGGGGGGGGGGGGGGGGGAATGGCACATTGATTAATTAGTCATTTAAAGAATTTAAAATCTTTTTTATTTCAGGCATTAATGCCTTAATGTCCTTAGTTCTCTCTCAGATTTTTCTTTTTTGAATAAATACTTCAAAAAAATCTCCTGCTGATGTTAGTGGGATAGCTGTGATTTTGTTATGACATTGTTTCACTAAGTCTGCTGTTTGAATTAATGGGTACACTTTTGAACTACAAATGCCAGAATCTTAAAGTTTCTAAGAGGAAATTGATTGAGAGGGAACATAAAATGAGAAGAAGAAAGTAACCATCTTAAGTAACAAAGTGGCAGACACAGCCATGAATATGTCTTCTCAGATATTTTTGAATAGCTGTGAATGGAAATGAATGTAAAACAAATGCCACTATAAGAGTTATTTGTATTTTCTCCTTATACATAAATGACAAGGTTTATAAACTATGAAAACATGGAGTAGCATATTAGACTGGAAGCACGACAGTTTCCAGAATACTGTAGAGACACAACTAAAAAATTCTCATTGTTAAATTAAATTAAATTAAATTAATTTGTTAAATTATTAAATTAAATTGAAGTTGTCTTGAAGTAGTGAGGGTTCATAAGGAAAAGAAAAAAAATAGAGATAACACAGAGCAAATGTAAAACACACAAGGACCTCAGGTTCCAGAACTGAAACATTACTTTGCAGCCTACTTCTGGTTTGCTGAACATCATTTGAATGCTATAAAGATGGCACACAAATGCCAAGAAAAAGAGCTCTTGTTTTTCAAGTTGGGTAGATACTGTACCCTGCATTTTATGAAATTTCAATATTCAGTATATGAAGAGACAGAGATTGAAAGACTGTTTTCTGGAAGAGTTTGCATGCAGCTGACAGCCCCGTGCATTGAAAACCAACTGAAAATAGTAATATAAAAAAAAATATTTCAAAGAGTTTAACTGATATTTTAACACACAGTTATGAGTGAGTGAACACTGCAGTTCTGGTGCTCCTGCTGGGCTGAATGCAGACCAGAGAAGGACCGCACTGTGCCTACCATCAGCCTGCTATTATTTCTTCAACAAAACCTTCATTCCCAACTGCTGCTAAATATCCACTTCCAAACTTGCATAAAACAAGCAGGGGGAAAGCCCATTCTTCCCCTGAAATTTAAGGCAAATTCCACTAACGAATATTTTGCTGGTTCAGCCCTCAGATGCATGTATTGCACACATTATGTAGCCATTCTTCTGAATAAAGCAAAAGGGGAAAAACCTGCTATTTTATATCCCTTCCCAGCTTTGACAGTGAAGACTTGATCAAGTCATTTTTGTACATCCATTTGTCTGTTTATAAAATGGAGATAATGAGGCCTCATTTGTAAAGGATTTGGAGTTATCATTGAAAAGCTCTGACTAAAACTAGGTCTTACTATTAACTACAGAAGTGGCCATCAAATGTTCCAGAGGACAATAAATCCCTTTACAGTGCACCTATTATTGTGCAATGCTTGTGAATAGAAAAAAAAAAAAGTATTTCATGATTCAAACGAGTTATGAGCAAATTCTTGCAAGCTCAGGCTTCTATCTCAGCTGCGAAAGGACTTGGTCTGCCGGTGTGAAAGCACTCCACTGCTTGCTTTACATTTCTGTCATACTTGCCATGACAGGAGAGAGGGTGTTCAAGACATGTCTCTCACCCTGGAAACATTTGCTAGTTAATTCTCAGCCCCTCCACAGCAATACAAGAGCTGTGGCTGTTTCGTGTGGCTGCACACCTCTGCCAGGCAGATTTGCTGCTCCGAGGGACCGATGACTTGCATTTGCTAGGAGGGTCTAATCAACTTCAACTGCTAATTCTTAGTGACTTTAATGAGAGCATGAACATAGGCAATCCTTGTCTAAGCAACATTGGCTGGGCTAGCAGGAGAGAAGATTTCTATACTGTCATGAAATTACCTGTCTTGTCTTCAATTTTGTAAGAGTTTTTTCAGCAATTTGAAATATTTTTGGTAACAAAAGACTAGCCTTTTTAAAAAGAAATTTTTCTTTCATTCTGAGGAAGAACAAAATGTAGTAAGCTATAGGAAAAAACAGATATGCAAATTCACAACAAACAGAATATTATATAAATTAAAATAATCTTTTGTCTTTAAAATTTGGATAAAAATTATTAATTTTTTTGCCTGATTCTGAATTATATCAGTATCACTAGTAATGCCAGCACTTTTCAAGACCTGAAGCTAACACCTAATTTACTTTCTAGGTAACCTTGTATATACAAATGCCAGAACTTACAGAGATGCTATGCAGTGAACTTAACCTTGTAAGAGTTGCTTTCATATTTATATTTCCTTACATCTAACAATTACCAGTGTAGGATCTTACTGTTGCATCAACAGAAAAATATTGGCTTTGTTGAGGCCCCTTGCAGCTCAATACTTCTATAAATTCAATATCTTGTAATCAGACTTTTGGATCAGCAATAGTCATTGTTTTCCAAGTATCCAATCTCAGAACGATTTCTTAAAACACTGTTGAAGGCACTTTTCAGTGTGTTTATAAGAAACTTTATAGGAAAATCTCTGTGCCACAGTATATAACAACCTTCCTTGTTTCCCCATTTTTATTTCATAAGAAGTCAGAGACTGAAAAAAACTTTATTTCTGATTGTCAGAAATCAGAAACATTTGAAACGTATCTGAGCAAACAGTATTAATAATTGATTCAATTTTCTTTCCAGATGTTTTTGCAATACACTATTTAGCTGTAACAGCAAGGTTAGGATTAGTTTTGGCTATCTGTTGCAGGGGGGAATGAGGAAAGGAACTACTGGGTTTCCTGTTGAAGTTTCTGCCACTGCTAAAAAGAGAAAGCCATAGGGGTGCCTGCGTCTGGGTTTCTAAAATCATCAAAGTTTATTTAAGTGCTAAAAAATTAAACTTAATGTATCTCTATGCCTAGATTAGTAAGGAATGCAGCACAATGGGAAAGGATCTGTAAACAGAAGCGACTGAAGCTAAAGCTACTCCTGCTCCCACCATATGATAGTGCATGGATTATTTCTGTTTAAAATCAGTCTGGATTGAGTGATTTAACCCATTCTTTGAGTTGAGTGTTTCAGCTACTCATGTGGTTGGACTCTTTCAGTGAAGAAAGAATGTTAAATGCAGGGTGGAAGACCTTGTGGTGGTACAACCTGCACTTTGGTTCAGAACATAATGTCCCCATTATCATTGAAGCACTTAGAGAGCAGAGCTTCTGATTTAGTTTCCTCTGAAAAAAATCTATTTCACGAACACCAAAACTGCTCTCAGCAGTGAAGCAACACATGGTAAATGGAGACAAGCAGGGGATTAGCTTCAAAACTGTACTTCTGCCCTGAAAAAACATCAGTGAAGTAGTCATAGCCATTAGCACTCTCCAGGCCAGTTAGTTAGAGCAGACAAAGTGTTCAATTGGTATGGGCGCTTCTGCTGTCCCATACAAGTGCAAAGTGCATGGAAATTTCCTACCTATACGGCTCAAATTACCTCTTTCCTTTTCTTTCCTGAAACTCTAGTCTCTGTTATTTACATCCATTTGAGGTTTATTAGCATCCAACTACATTTGATAATAACCACAGTTAAAACTAAAAAAAAAATATAAACAAACACATTATCAGGAGAAGCAAAAACTGAGATATCACATGGCCTTTAGAGATGGGACTTCCAAGAAGTCATCAGTGTGCTTTGTAGGACTGTACGACCAGTGTTTTCATTTACTTTAGTGTAAATCAGCCTCATGAGCTCAACCCTGTAACCTGGATGGAAATGAGAAAAATATCCCTTTTTCCACATGCTAATGATGTAAGGAAGTTCAGAGAGATCTCTGGACCAATTCACACACATGAAAATAAGTGTCTCTGGTTCTGTCTTAAGTGGCCAGCAGTCTCTGAGGCATCTGATCCTGTGAGTGAAAGCTGGAGGCTGGGACAGGATACTCTTAAAGTGTCGAAAATGTCACTACACCCAGCGTTTAGGTTTTGGACTTTATCAAATTCTCATCTCTCATAAAATAAATGCTATTTTTAAGCTTCCTGTGTAACCTTTGGTGTAACTTGGACATTAGAAGTGAGAAGCAGGAGTTTCTAAAAATGGAACAGCAAACAGGCTGCCACCATAGGTTCAGGAGCCACAATTTGGGACCTTCTGCCTGAAAAAAACCCCTATATTCTGCTATAACTGATGTTCTTGTTTGTTAGTACCCGGACAAGTTGCTCATTCCTCATTCCTTATTACTGAGATATATAATACATTGATAAGGCACATCCATTATATTTATCGACTACATTAACTTTCAGCATTGTGGCAGGAGGTTAGCTTTCTTAAGGGAAAAAATTGTGCTTATAGGTGGTTTGTAGAAATTCAATAAATTACCCAAGGAATTAGGAATGAATGATTTGAAGAATGCTTTTTATAGGATATGTGTTAGATAAGTTTGTCTCTAGCCAGTGCACTGGGAATTTCACCTTTTGCCTGTGAAATAGTTTAATCAGGCTCTTCCTACACATGAACTGACCTCAACTTTTAAGGATGAATGGGAAGAATATAAAGGCGTTTATCAGGGAAATTTTAGGAGAAACTCAGGCAAAAATATTTGTCTTTGTCTTACATTTAAAAGTAGTATGTTTTCCTGAAGCTAGTCTGTGAACACAAATGAATAAGCAACTCCAAACAGTAATTCCTGAAGGAGTTGTGTGGAGATAATCCTAAATAAATATTTGCAGATTCCCATGACTAATTAATGAACTGTTGATTTACACTGTCACACATTGTTCAAATCCTGCCAGTATTTTACAGAATCTACGAATTAACTTTGGCTTTCATATGAACGCCTGAATCTTGGTAAGGCTGTCAGATGTTGTCTCCTGACTGATTGGTAGGCAGCATGTCTTTTTACAACCAGGCAAAATATCAATTTTCAACATTTTCAACTTTTCAGGCACCCTCGGGAGTAGAGCACAGCTTGTAGAAATTGTGCTGCAATGAGATTTATTGCCAACCAGCATCAACTTACTCAATATAAGTGGGAATAATTGCTCTCCAAAGTATATGCATATTACAGAAAAGATTACTTATTCTGAAAGAACTTTGTGGTCTTTAAGTGCTGGATCAAGCAGCCAAATTTTAAGCAGCACATAATTTCTGTTCCTGTCTATATAACATTAATTTGGATCCTCTGTGATTATGGAAACCAGATTTCATCTACAAGCCCTCATTCCATTCTTTTGTCACAGTGTTCCTACTTCCTTCACTGAATGCGTGGTTACTCAGTATCATTTTTCATAAACATCAGTCAATTCTTGGCCAAATGCCCTTTTCACTAACATATTCTCTATGTCCTGAACAGAAAA
This sequence comes from Phalacrocorax carbo, assembly GCF_963921805.1. NCBI lineage: Eukaryota > Metazoa > Chordata > Aves > Suliformes > Phalacrocoracidae > Phalacrocorax > Phalacrocorax carbo. The sequence goes on from NC_087513.1 coordinate 45,382,417, forward strand.
CATAACTACTTGGTTTTTAAGGGTTTTTGTTTCCACAATATATGAAATAGATAGCAAATGTTAAGGCACAGTATCACCCCTGTGAAAAAAAGTGGAATTATTATACCTACTTGCACAGCTGGAATTGAAGTATACAGAAAATGTCCAAATTTCCAAGTAATAACTAATTGCGGATGATAATTTCAGAAGCCCAAGGCATTTTTTGCCAGAAGATTTGGCAGCATGTGGTACTTCCCTATGTTCAAAATAAAGCTCCCTCTAATTGCATTTGTTCTCCTGAGCACATCAGAGCAAAACAGATCAGGAGTATCTTCACCAACTGTATAGAATTGAAGAAGATGGGAGTTCCTTTTACCTATTCTCTTATTGCTTGCAACTGCAGTAATGTTCACTTTTCCTGCGGAAAGGCATACTCTTATTCGCTCTTCCCACTCCCTTTTTCGCCTTTCATATCTGCTTTCCTGAGTTCAGCATCTTCCTTACTTATTTACATGTGAGAATATATTATTTTTCTTGTTTACTGCCTTACCTGGCGGGGGAGACCAGGCTCTCAGTTCTGGTGTCTTGTAGCATAATGTGTCCTAGAGTGGAGAAGAAAAATTTCAGGAAAGCTCAAACTCACTGTCTACACTTCTGGGAAGTCTGGACTTAGGAGAAGTGGGACCTTTAGACAGCTCAACTGTAAGAAATGTTGAGATTTTTTTAGGAAGTCAGGAATCAACCAAGTAAGGGATATTTTGCAGAAGGACAGTAAAGGCATCTTCTTGACACTAGGATGAATTGTTTGTCAAATTTTGAGTTGCTTCCAAGAGCAAAGAAGAACTAGCATTTTACAAACAATAAGACTCAGATTTTTTAAGTAAAACAAAGATTTTTCTTACTACCTTGTCTGAAAAGATTACTAATTTTTGCTGAAATTTTTATATAGATATATACATAAATCTATGTACTTTTATGTATGTATATGCATGCTAGTGAATCGGGTAGATTCTTATCAAGGGACGAAAATCCCAATGTCGTAATATACTATCATGTTCTTTTCTAATAAAACAAATTTAACACAAAATACACAATACAGTGCATTTGTTTTAAATATTATTATATTAAATATTATCAGTCTACCTAACGAACTGACATAGACACTTAAGGTTAAGGCAGAGACTTTGAATGTATTATTTTCAAAATATTTTCTTAATTCTGCATATTATTCCCATCTGTGTTTCAAACTTTTGCTTTCCAGAATGTGAATAACATGATTTACATTGACTGTCCTTGCAGTGGCAACAAACCCCATAGTGGTAATATTTCAGGAGTTTGTACCCAATCTTAACTTTGATTCACTAAATCTCGCTTGTTTTGGCAGATGTTCTAAACGGAATCATATAAAGAAATTACTCATGAAGACCTGCAAGGTGCCTTTAACCTGTGTGTAACCAAAACTATTTGACTTAGAGGAGGGTAACTTACCCTGCAGTGGTATGAATATAAGTGAAAATCCTCAAAAAACTCCTCTACATGAGCACAAGTCATAGTTACAGCTCTTAATTACATGTTGTTACCAGAGAATTGAAACTCTGACATGTAAAACATAATACATGATGTGTCTTATGTAACTTAAACATTACCTTTATTGAAACATGTCTTCAAATAAGATGACTTCATGGTTTATAAGACAATGGATGTCAGAAGCTACATTGAAGAGTTTCATATTTCTTCCTCAGTTTACCCATGCGGACCATTTTGTGTAATTTGCAGCTTTTGTGTGAGCTGACTGAGTAGGGGCAGAGTGGAAATGGAAATTGCTGAAAAGTGGGCAGCAAAACCGCTTCTTCTCCACAAACTGTTGAGGATGCATCTGATGGGGCAGCAAGTTTGCTGCCTCTGGTGATGAACCTGTGAGCCAGCCTTTTCCACAAATCCTTCTGGGGCATCGTTGCCTTATTGGCAGGGCAGAAGATGAATGCTGGCCCTGATTTGCCTGAGCAGTTTCTGACTGAAGTAACTTTCATGTGATGTTTGATTCGGTTATAGAACCAAAGTCGCTGTGCATAAACCAGTTGCTGAGCCTGTTGCTGCTTTGGTGCAGTCTAAGAGACCATTTTCAGCTGCAACAGGAAGAGGCTTTAACCCTGTCTTTGATCTTTCTTTTCTTCTTTGTACTTGCTTGCTTCTCCATCTCTAGAAAAATGTAGCTATCATCTGCCATGTTTCATACTACAACAGAAAGAAAAATGAAGCAGATTCTTTTCCTTCTCTAACAATGCCTACATAATGATATTTCTAAAAGATAAATTTGAAAGGAAACACCCCAGCTATTAATGAGGGATTAAATACATTGCCACATTCAGAACTGTATTGTACAGTACCATTTTTATGCTAAATTGTTCTTCAGAAAAGTACTCTTTATTGTTCATGTATTTCACAAATACCACACCTGTAGTAATGATTTCAGATATTACATATGGTGGACACATTGCTTTTTATCCTGTGAACCAAACATCCACCATTCAAAAAAAGTCTGGCTTTATGAGATATTTGGTTGGGGAACACACTATCTAACATCTTTTTAAATATCAAGTACTGGGAATGAGGCAGCAGTCCAAATAAAAAACAAAAAAAAGACAACCCCAAGCTCCCAAATCCTTAAAATAATTATTCTTCTCTTTAAAGCATATCACAAGCCTTACAGCTCATGGAGAATAAGAAAACCTTCCCTGGATCACTAATGCCAGAGGAAAAAGAGATAGTAGGTCTTACATAAATTTGTCAGGTTAATTGTAAATTGTAATAGCTTTTCAAAATGAGAATACTTCAGTTTGTGGCATTCATTTTATATTCATACAAACTGTATTTGGAGTATAAATATTTAACACTGGGGCTCTACGATTTGAAGTCTCTGTAGGCAGTGCCAATATCTTCTGTGAGCTGATTTATAAGTAAGCATGTAGCAAGGGAGGTGTACAACAGCGTATTCCCACTTTTGATATATGGAGGTCAGAGTATGAGTCATCTCTTAAAAAAAAAAAAAACAACAAAGGAATTTATGATTTTCAAGATCACCGGATATTTGGGTTACAAAAGAAACTTGGAATAAAGATATTCTAAAGCTCTGAGGGGGGCAGGCTGGAGGGGAGGTGTAGCGGGGCTCTGTCAATACGCAAGAAGCAAGGACAAGCTGCTTTGGCAAAAACTGAGTAAAACCCCAAGGTGTAGCTTAAGAGGTAGAACTGCACGTGGCTCCCAGCAAGGTCTCTAGGCTAGAGGCACAACGGACTCTTTTAGTATCCATAGTAAAAGTACACTCCTACACTCTGCAGGAGTAGCCTACTATGGCTCACAAAAGAAGAAAAAAAAGAGGAAGAAAAAACAGCGTTCAGGGGGATGAAGCATGCAGGAGGGCTGAGGGGAGGCACAGCTCTAGCTATTGCCCCAGAGATCTCAAAGGCTACTGAGGAAAGAGGAGAACTGGCCCAGTAGCTCAGATGCTGATTTGGATGTGTAGGGAAATGTGGTGGTCACATCCAGTGTAAGTGCATGCATCAGACACAAAAAAGTTTTGGGACCACTCTTAGAGCAAGAAACAGGGGCTGGAACTGATCCAGACATGCACCATTTACAGCGTCTAGTGACAAGGACCTTTAGTTGTGGGTTTTGTTTGGGTTTTTTGTTTTTTAAATCACTATACTGGGGCAATTTTATGATGTAGTTATCTAGTAATCAACTTCTTTAATGTTTTATTGTCCTTTTATATATTTTGAATTATTTTCATTTGCAGATCTTAAAATGTGGGAATATTTATTTACTCTGCCCTGTAGTAAAGCTTCCATATGGTCCTTCTTGTTATCATGGGCAAATGCTGGTATGGCAATTAGTTTAGTTATTTAAATGGGAAATAGTAGTGCCCTTCAAAGAGGCGATAAATACATCCAGAGAACCTAAACATCATTCATTATGAGTTGTTCTTATTGATTTTTAATCCTTCCATCTATTAAAAATATATCGCTTTCAGGAGGCCTGGATTCTTTCCCCATAACATGCCATTGCAGATACAGAATTCAGAGTGCATTGCAGTTTTAATCTTTCCCCCGTATTAAAAATGTAATATTCTTCCAGGAGGTCTGAACACTTTACCCTTAACATGCTACTGCAGGTATAGAATTCAGAGGGGGTTGCATTTGCACCTGGTCTGAAGGACCTCCACTTTTCTGATACTGTCAAGAAAAAGCAAAACTCCTTCTATATTATTTAGTTATGAGGTATGGGGTCTTTTGTACTGTTTATGTTCTTCTACTATATTAATAGTTTTGAATCAAAAATGCCCCATACAATCACAAAACTTCAAAAGCAATCTCAAAAGAGAAAGCTCAGTCTAAGAGACTATTATTTTAAGACACGCTCAGTATGACAGACTGCAGCATTCTTCTTCAAGGTAAGTTAACATGAGTGTCTTCTGTGCTAAAACAACTCTTCCATGAATGGTTAAAATAAATCTTTATTATTGGCTTTTCACCTGCCAGAACTACCTGTTGTAGAAGTATTACCCAGCTGAGCTTTGTAAAATCTCTGAAGATCTGCAATGTTACAGATTAAAGTTTAGCTAGAGAAATAGTCTGGTTTACTCAGTTTTAAACTGGAAGAGTAATTCATGGCTGCTGTCTCCTCTGTCCTTAGAAAGATTTTCATCCATCCTCAAATTGAAAAATAATAAAAAAAAAGAAAAACATATCAGAAAACAGAGGAATTGTAATGAAACCAGAGAAAGCACCTGCCTCATCATTTGAATAGCTTGTTCCAAGAGAATAAAGCTTAATCTGTATCTAGAGCATTTTTAAACACAGAAGTATGCTGAGTCAAATCTAATTATGGCATGACCAATTACTCAGTATTATTAGGTTTTATTAGCCCTGATTATAGACTGAATGAAACATCTGTACCCTAAACAGCAAAATTTACTTGAACAATTATATTGTTTAAAGAATGTACAACTGTGTACAAGATCATCAACTACTTGCTAAGCTCACAGAAAAACAGCCAGTGACAATCTGTTGGCATTTAACCAGCTCCACATCCTCTTCCCTTTTTTCAGCATTATTCCTAAAAAGGTTGAAACTTGGTCAGTGACTTTTACGATATTTTTAATAAACCGTCAGAACATCCTGTGTAAATCTGTTATCTCTGCTGGTATGTCTGATGGTTTGATATGTAAATAGAGTGAAGAGCAATCCACACAGCTAAATGAACCTGGAATACTCCACTGGCTGTTAACTTTCTTTATGACAGCCCCTACGGTGCCGTTTTGGATTTGTGAGTAAAACAGGGTTGATAGCGCACCATGTTTTGGCTATTGCTGAATTGCGATTGCACAGCACCAAAGCCTTTTCTTCTTCCCATTCTGTTCCCACCCCAGCAAGCAGGATGAGGGTGGGCAAGATTTGGAAGGGGACACAGCTGGCACAGCTGACTCAAGTTGTGCAGAGGGATAGTCCATAGTATATGACATGATTACTCAGCAAAAAAAGGGTTTGGTTTTTTTTGTCTTCCAAGGTGCTACTGTGCAGAGACTGGCTGGGCATCAGTCTGCCTGTGGGAAATGGTGAATGATTTCCTTTGCATCACTTGGGATTTTTTTTTTTTTTCATTTCATTTCATCATCTATTAAACTGCCTTCATCTTGACCCATGAGTTTTCTTGCTTTTGGTCTTCCTATTCTCTCCCCCGTGCCTTCTCTATCCCCATGGGCCTCCTTCACATCAGGTAATGTTCCATGTTATATTCTGTTATAATCTTCTAGTATTATTTAAAAAGTTTTGTGCTCATGAAGCAAAAGCAGTGGAAAACTATCTTTCTTTTGGATAATAACCAATAATTTCTCCATATATTTCACATCAACAGTGCAAAAATCATGGTTAATAACCTAGTGGTATAGTTGTTAAAGCTATTTTCACAAAGATTTAAGTTTTATGAAGATAACTTCAGTATAGAAAGGTGATGGCTGGAATGCTTTCTCATCAGATCATCTTGCAGTTAAGGAATGGCGAAACAAAGGCTTTCCTATTAGCCAGCAGTATTGCTAAATCTTATAAAATTTTGCAGTTTTTTTATCAAAAGCACGAATATAAAACAGACATTCCAGGATGAGTAAATCCTATTAATACTAGTTCTTCTCTCTCCATAATCCCCTTACTTCCCACTCTATATCCTCAAAGAAGACTGCTTTTAAATCTGACCAAAAAAGTCATTTCAATGACTTTTTTTTAGGTAAGACTTGCATAAAAAAGTTGCTCCCCACCAGGAGAAGAGACTATATATTGCAAAATGTCTTTAATTAAAAAAAAAAAAGTCATTCTGACTGTTTCAAATACCTTTCCAGTGACTAGAAAATTTTTAGTAATTAAGGCTTGCTATGCAAACTTTCTGTTAGTTTTAGGAAATCTGCTGTTATAGCAATTTTTTCTGTGATCTCTGTATGGCCTGTACTATGTACTAAGGCCAGATCCTTAATGTACATTGCTCGTTTGTGCTGAGGAGTCACATGGATTTGCATCTGCTGGGGATCTCAGTTTATTAAATTAAAAAAAAAAAAAGTTTACAATACCAATATTAACAAGATCCCAGTTTGAATAGGAAACATCAGCTCAGAACTCTGTAAATTGCAACCTAAAGCTACCTCATTAGGTCAGGGTTTAAACAGCTCAGCTAAGGATAAGTGTTTTTAAACGCTTCAGGACATATATTTCTGCAGAATTTTAGTGCCAGCCTTATATGTTTTGTATTTTTTTCAAACCAGGAGTAGTAATGTTAATTTGCCATGCTAAAAAAATTCTGTTTCCCTCTTTATGAAAGAACAATATGAATGCCACCACTTGGTAAACAATTTTCCACAGATGCCAGCAGTCCAAAATAAAGTACTCTGTCAATCAAGGGGTAGGATTTCTTGCATACTGATGCCAATGCTAGGAGAACAAGTTCTCCAGGGAACAAAGACTTCCATGTCTGAGACACAACAAACTTACTTTTTTATTTATTTTATTGGAAAAAATGAAGGCATCATGCACAGGAAAGACTAATGTATTTTTTTTTTTTCTCATGGCGTATTATGAGTAAGCAGCATCAGTCATTTTTGACATGCCTTCTTTTTATGAAAACAGTATTAAAAAAATCCTTCCCTGCATGTCTCCTGGACTCAACCACACTTTCAAAAGCACAAATTTTAATAAAGTTCTGTATTAAATAGTGTGGCAATTTCTGAATAAGGACAGATGAAAAGACTGTGATAAAAGATTCTTGTCCCTTCAGGTCTTCCTCCAGGACTTTTGGAAAAGAATTAATAAGAAAGTTTGGGTCTTTTCTAAGAATGAGGATATATCTGTAATTTTAGCAGGTTATATTTAGATTCTGAGGTTACAATAACCCAAATTTCAGTATCAGTAGTAAATTAGCTTTGAAGTACTACAGCAAATTATTTTTGTCTTGTACACTTTCTTTGGAACACTAACAAAAATAGTTTAGAGTCATTGATTATCTGGAAAAAGGAAGATGAAACACTGACAAACACTAAGGGCTGAGGGAAAAATCAGAAAGGGGTTTCTAAGCTCAATTCAGTTCTTACTAATGTCAGTAAGACCTTTTCGCACTGACTTCACAATCCTGTGGAACAACCTCCTTGCCAACAAAAGAAATGAGATTAAATATGAGATAAAAGGTGATTCTTCAAAAGAGAATTCAGATCATTATAAGAGGACTGTGATACAGTTTAGACTACTTAAACTTTCAGAAAATGAAGATTTGAAGCTTCCAGCAACAAAGAAGGTTATTAAAACTTTTCTGTAAATGTGTAACACTGGAAGCATTTTTTCAGGATAGCGTATTTATCCAAGACTCCTACTCAAGTCTGTATTTTTTACAGAGCAATTCTTAGCTGAATACTGCATGAATCTGGTGTGTTTTTCTACTACCTGGACATGGAACCAGTCAATTTTTCTATTACAACAAAGATACAGAAAATATACTTTTTTTTTAATCATAAGTTTTTAAAATATTTAGATGCAGTGCTTTTCCTGTCCTCTGAAGAAGGTTTTAATAAAGGTAGCAGCCAAAACTCCATAGCTTGGGAGATTGACTCAACTAATGAGTCACATTACTGTCTTTTCTTAACACTATTTGGTCTTCAGCTCATCTTTTACCTTAGAAGTTATTTATTTTCAACCCCAAAAATATATTTTCTAACGGAGGAACGAAAAGGCAGCAACAAAACCGTCATCCAAACACTGGATATTTGAAAGAAGTGTTCTCCCTATACCTGCTCCTCCTGTCTTCATTGTAATTAAAAATAAATAAAATGTAGTGCAGCTCACATGCCAGTGAATACATTCTAAAATGTATAACGATGAGTGGGAAAAAGCAATTGGCAGGACTTTAGACAAAAAAAAAAAAATGCAGAATTGCTTGATTACAATATCAATCACTCAGAAGCCTAATAAACATTATTTCCACCTTACATAAAAATTGAAACTGAACCAAAAATGCCCAGAATACTGTTTTGCCCCAAATAGCAGATCAGTCCCTCTGCATTCTTTGGAGAGATAGTTTGGCTCCAGGAAAAAGCTGTTCAAAGCAGAAATGGGATTTGGGCAGTTTTTATTACCTTTCCTGACTAGGGAGTTTAGAGAGACAAGGATGTCATGTCACAGGTGAATTTTGATAGTGTGATTTTGTTTGGGTGCCCCCTCCCAGGGAATTTAAGACAGAAAAATCCTGTCTTACTCCTGCAGAAGACAACAGGAAGTTTTCTGTAACACCATTGCAAATAGCAGTGTTTAAAGCAGTAGTTAATCCTGCTGAGTGACCAGGAACTGAGGGTATTCTACATTGATAAATATATTCTCAAATGTTTCTTATTTCTGCAATGCAGTTTCACAGCATAGAGCATGCAGTCATCCCAGCTTTTCAGTCCTTGTAACTAATCCGAGCTTCCACCAGAAAGTGTAAAATCTGTTACTTCAGCTGCTTTCCAAAAGACTGGCCCCAACTTTTAGGTTTTCTCCCTTTTCACTTTCTTGGCATCCTGCAGAAAGAATAGGTTGACTAGCTCGAAGCGTTCCTTGTCAGTACATGCCCAAGCACCCTTTCATTCATATCAGTGTTCTGGAAAACTGCAAAGAAATACAAATTGACAAAGGAGCTCACGCTGCACCGTACGTACTTCCCCTGCTGAAGTCATTGGGTGAGTGATGCTGTCTTATGTTTGAGGAACCCAATGGTTTGGGTGTTCTGGACTTTTAGCACATTTCTAGTGATCTGTGCCAACAATATGAATTGCATACCTCAACTGTCTAAACTAACATGAGAAACTAATGCCTTTATATATGATATATTCTGAGTTATTTCTTAGCTTTTAAAAATAGCCAGCAATTAAAAATAATGTGGAGAAGAAACAATAATTTTAAAGTGCATAAAAATATTTAACAACTTGGAAAACATAATGGGAAATTTATAATTTTTGATTGCCAGTACTGTCTATCATTGCCCCTTTTGAATATACATATAATCAGTAATTCTGATTTTTTTTATTAATACTAAAGTTACATTAGTTTCCCTAGGAAACTGAAAAGCTACTCTGCAAAGGCTAATGTAAGATACTGAAAATCTTATTCTACCTCAAGCTGACAAGAAAACTCCATTTAGTCTTTATTAACTTATTCCACTGGAATTTCAGGTATTTAGCTTCTGTTCACTGCTTACTGATACAATTAAGTGGAATACTTAGATGTAACTTTAACAGAATGATGTAACACACAGAAGGACTCTTTCAAATAACACTTGGAACAATACAATAGGGTCAAGTTTTTATTATAACACAATTTTTATCCATCTTTGAGTGAAAACACAGATAGACTGAACTTGTATGGAGACCAGTGTGTTATATAGTACTATTTGTATCACCACACCTTACTAAGTCTCTTTATTTGGTAGAATACAAACTTAAAGTTGAACTGACAGATCTTTAGTGTGGAAGGACTAGGCATTCTATATAATATCCAGTTGCCAAGAAACACAAGTGAAAATAACATAGAGTTTAGGTGATGACTAATCTCAGAAAAGTTTTTGGTGCCTAAAGAAATTCACAGTAAGACAGAATTTTGCTGTACCTTGTGCTTCTACAACCCACCCCAGGAGAACATGGGGCATGGTCATTTATCTGTAAAGAGGGAGGAAGGAGCGGACTGACTTAGTTGGGTTGAAGGGACATGAAGCGCAGCTAGGTCACCCTCTTCTTCAATACTCCATAGGAAGTGATACATTAGAGAAGGGAGGATATTGCTTCTCTAGTGCCTGGGAATATAAGGAGGGAAGTTTCTGTAGCCACTTGTACCTTGCCTCCTAACTGGATACAAACTTTTTGTCCACAAACTTGCTGATTTTTTAAAGTATAGAGTAAGGATGAGCCACTGAATACTCATGGCTTATTCAGTATCCCCTGAAGGCTTTGAACAGATACACAGTTTATTTTCTTTGGACGTTTAGATTTAAAAAAATTGTCTCCACTTATGTAACTTGTAAATCTACTTAAATATACGCTAACTTTCTCTCTTGGTTTTGGCTGGGATAGAGTTAATTTTCTTCCTAGTAGCTGGTATAGTGCTGTGTGTTATGAATTTATTTCAAAAATTCAGGTAAACAAGGCTAGATAACAGTCTCTGTAGTGAGGGCCAAGATGATTTTATTTAAAAGATTTGTTTAGTTCTGCTCGTTAGTAATAGGAAGGAAAGGAGGAAGAACTTGCAAGCAGAATGATGTAATCATAATGAAGACATGAAACAAGAAAAGAAAGAATTTTCAACAGTATTTTTGGTAGTTAGCAATGATTACAAACTGCTCCCTGCTGTGGTATTCACGTTCTAAGAAACTAAGTTGTTTGAATAAACCTGAGAGGGAACAATGCAGCTTAGAGAACTACTCAGAGAGGATATATTTGTAGTTGATTAAAGTAGTTCAAGAGGTAACTGTCTGTGCCTGCCTTTTATTTCCTCTTGTTTCTTATGATTTTCATGTGGGGTTTTTGTTTGTTTGTTTAGAGATTTGATCCAGTTTTACAGTTCTCAGAGATAACTATAATGTGATTTTTAATGCAATTTTTCTGGATTTTTAATGCAGCCAGTGATTCTCAAAAAAAGAAGAAAAGTTACTGAGCCTGCATACTACATGACTGAACATACATACTCTTAGCATAATAAATTGTCTCCAATATTGTCAATGCTATATATATACACATTTGTGTAATCATTGCTTGTAAATTTATCTAGCACATTATCCCTTAAATGTGACTGTCCTTGTGCACTGTTCTATATAGTTCTGCACTTTCATGGTGTGTGAGGAAGATTGTGAATGCTCTAGGGCAGAGGTCTGTTTATCCCCTAGTGATAAGAACTGATACTCTAACGAAAGTACGTCCTTTTACCATGGTCTCAGTGAGAGGTGCAAATGCACTTATTCCTTTAGAGTAAGCAACTGTCATTCCTCTCCCAAACACTAGGCTCTGATTTCAGGACAGATCTCTCTTCTACTGTGTTTCACAAATATGTTGCTGAGAAAGGTTTTTAATTACATTTAAACCAAGAACCAAAACAAAGGCCTGAGGGTTAATGTGATTGCAGTTGTAACCACTGAGGCTTGTCCCTTCACAGTCCCTTTTACTAACATTACTTTCAGTTGTGAAGAGAGATATGAGCAAAGCCTTTAGCCTATTTCTGAAACAGTCTCCGCTTTTACATGTCTCATGCAGTAAAGCTCTTTTAACTTTGCATCTAGATACAAAAGTAAAGCACATAAAGCAATTTTCAACCTGTAATGCCTAGAGAGGTCAGCTGGTCCAGACTGCATCATCTCAGCTCTAAGGTTGTTCATGAGAAGGCAAATTCTGACTTCCTCCCACAAAGCTTCTCCCCAGGACACATTCCCAACTACTCCTGATGGTGCTGATTATTTTCTGCCTTTTTAGCACTTATATATGTGCCATGTTTCCTAAGATTCACTTGCTTGAATTGGAGAAATGAGCTTGATATTCAAATTAATCCATCTATATCCTCTCATATGGTGCCTGGTGTCTGTACTGATAAGCAGTTTTTCTTGATCCATACAGTTAGCTAGTCCTAAGATGGTTCCCCCCATGAGTGATTGGGTAAGGACCAATGTTTTCATAAACTCTGTTTCTGTGTTTGCAGGCTAAAGGCAAAGCAAGAATCCAGCCACTTAGACACATCTGAAACTCAGTGGCTAAAAAGCCAGTGGCTTTTGTATGGAATGTATTGAAGACATTACTTGGAGACAAAGCTAAAGGATCTCTCTGAGATTCTCCCAGAAGAGATAATCAGTACTTCTACAGGAAATTTATTTTTATATTCTGTAATTTTTTGAAGAGAGAGATGTAACGACAGATCTCAGTCACAGATTCTGAAATACTTATCTGCCTACTGACTTGTAGGCAGAGACTTGAAAGCTAAACCAAGCACCATATACTGCTTCTTTTCATACCATGAAGCATGCAGTGCCTGTACCAGTTCTACAATTTTTGGCAGAAGATTGTCTGTGGAATTGGACAGGTAATTGCCTTTCTACTTCATTTTTTTTATGAACCAAATAAGAAAAGTGATGTAATCCCCCTCACATAGTCAGGATTTTATTTTATTTAATTTACTTTTAATTTCTATTGTTTCTCTTTCTAAACATACAAGAAGTAGACAGTGCAAACAATGAAGGTAGAACCTTTCTGCTTATTGATAAACAGAATATTTTGGGGATAAATTGGTGGGGGGAACAACAGTACCTGGAAGTAAATAATTGAGTGGCATGAGAAATATTTTTCTCACAAGGTATCTGTGGACTTGCAGGTAAAATAGCTTAGGGAAAGAGGGAGACTACACAGCTTCCTTTTATAGTGAACAAGAAATGTCTTCTTCCTGGCTTCTTCTGAATTTTCTGCAACTTGCTAGGAGAGTGAAAAGGGATCTGAAAACAATTACCCTCAATTCTTTGTCACTTATTTTGCCTGTTTCCTGTGAAGGCGACGGTGACACTGTCTTCGTTAGGATCTTGTTTGTGCAGAAAAAAGGGGACTGATTTTCACCGTAGGTGTTCAGTTGTCTCTGGGGATTTACCCAGTGCTGCCTGGTGGTGGGATGCATGAAATTTCTGTATTTGCTATCACAGAGGGAGGAGAAAAAGTAGAGATGCTGTCCCTGAAATGTGGTTCAGATATACAAAAGAGATAAAGGTTTAGAAACTTTTTGATTAAAATTGTCAAAGCTAATTGGTGAAACTAGGGTATGTTATTTATATATATAATAATACTATCTCTGTCTATCTTCAAATCCTGTGAAACCTCTTATTTATATGGACACAAAAGTTTGCTGCATGTGGAGGTAGGTAACAGTAATGAATGGACCCAAAACTTGGAAGCGTCCAGAGCTACCATGGGGACAGGGGAATGCCCACTGTGAAAAAGTATTATGTGAAAGAGAACTTCACGTTGTTGAGGTTTTTTGTGTTCTTTTATTTGATGGAATTTTGTGGCATATTCATTACACTTTCTTTAACATGCAAAAAAAAAAAAGCTAACCAAACATTAAATTTTATTTCAAAACAGTTGCATTCTTATATTGAAAACAATGCCACAATTTAGAGTTGTTTACATAATACTGTGTTTATAACTTCTTTAAATAATTTATCTTTGGTCAGTGTGCCACCTCCAACTGTTTTCAGAAAGTTGCACCCTTCTTTCCCTCCATCTGTTTCAGACACTCATATTTCAGTGTAGAGATGCCCTTCCTCATAAGGAACCACACAGTGACATAAAAGAGGGATTAATTTCATCTAGCTAATGATGTTAATGAAGTCAGCATTTACATTTGAGTTGTTTTTTCTACATTTCCTAGAACCACCCATCATCAATAAGAGCTTCTAGACCAATATTTATCACACTTGCTTTAGATACCAAAGTGGGCTAAATAACACTTTTCAAGTGTCTTTTTTTTTTTTTCTGAATAGCTCAGCTACAGTTAAATAAGAAGAATAAATCATAGAATCATAGAATCATAGAATTATTAAGGTTGGAGAAGACCTCTACGATCATCAAGTCCAACCATCAACCATCAACCAACACTACCACGGCTCCTAAACCATGTCCCAAAGTGCCATGTCTACACATATTCTGAACTCCTCCAGGGATGGTGACTCCACCACCTCCCTGGGCAGCCTGTTCCAATGCCTGACCACTCTTTCAGTGAAGAAATTTTTCCTAATATCCAATCTAAACTTCCCCTGATGCAGCTGGAGTCATTTCCTCTCGTTCTATCACTAGTAACTTGGGAGAAGAGACCAACCCCCACCTCACGACAACCTCCTTTCAGGTAGTTGTAGAGAGCAATAAGGTCTCCCCTCAGCTGTCTCTTCTCCAGACTAAACAACCCCAGTTCCCTCAACCTCTCCTCATAAGACCTGCTCTCCAGACCCTTCACCAGCTTCGTTGCCCTTCTCTGGACACACTCCAGCACCTCAATGTCCTTCTTGTAGTGAGGGCCCCAAAACTGAACACAGTATTTGAGGTGTGGCCTCACCAGTGCCGAGTACAGGGACACAATCACTGCCCTGCTCCTGCTGGCCACACCATTCCTGATACAAGCCAGGATGCTGTTGGCCTTCTTGGCCACCTGGGCACACTGCTGGCTTGCGTTCAGCCAGCTGTCAACCAGCACCACCAAGGTCCTGCGCAGTTTTCCAGCCACTCTTCCCCAAGCCTGTGGCATTGCATGGGGTTGTTGTGACCAAAGTGCAGGACCTGGCACTTGGCCTTGTTAAACCTCATACAGCTGACCTCAGCCCATCAATCCAACCTGTCCAGATCCCTTTACAGAGCCTTCCTACCCTCAGGCAGATTGACAGTCCTGCCCAATTTGGTGTCGTCTGCAAACTTACTGAGGGTGCACTCAATCCCCTCATCCAGATCATTGATAAAGACATTAAACAAGACTGATCCCAACAATGAGCCCTGGGGAACCCCACTTGTGGCTTGGTGAGCTCCTCTCTCAGGTCCCTCAGTCAGCTCCCTCAGTACTCTCGGGTGGATCTCATCTGGCCCCGTAGACTTGTGAGTGTCCAGGTGGCTCAGCAGGTTGTAAAATGCTTCCTCCTGCCTTCTAGCTCAGAGGGCTGAATCCCCTGGGGATAACTGGTCTCATGGTTAAAGACTGAGGTAAAGAAGGCATCTAGTAACTCAGACTTTTCCTCATCCTTGGTGGCAATGTTCCCGTCCATGCCCAACAGAAGACGGAGATTCTCTTTTGTTCTCTTCTTGTTGTTAAAATATTTGTAAGAACATTTTTTGTTATCCCTTACAACGGTGGCCAGACTGAGTTCTAGCTGGGCTTTTGCCTGTCTAATTTTCTCTCTGCAAGACCTAATGAGGTCTCAGTATTCTTTTTCAGATGCCTGCCCCTTCTGCCAAAAGTAGTAAACTCTCCTTTTTTTTCCTGAGTGCCAGCAAAAGCTCTCTGTTCAGCCAGGCCGGTCGTCTTTTCTGCCGGTTTGTCTTGTGGCATTTGGGGACAGCCTGCTCTTGCACCTTCAAGACTTCCTTCCTGAAGAGTACCCAGCCTTCCTGGACTCCTTTGCCCTTCAGGACTTCCTCCCAAGGGACTAAAGTGGAATCCTTCCCTTCACCACCTGAACTACTAGGATTAATTTTTGTTGGGTATTATTCTTCCTTTCCTTACAAAGTATCTGCCCATTGTGTCTCCATTATTTTTGTCTTTACCTTACCCTTCCCTGGTAGAACTACACCTTATTTTAATTAATAAACTAGTTTTGATTTCTTATTGTTTTATTCAAACAGTTGTACTGAACTGATCCTTTCTCCCCTCCTTATTCATATAAGAAATATCTTATTTCTTTTACAAATTAAAACTCCTCCATGAAACATAGTGAGTGATCCAAGTAAGTATTTAAGCACACAAGTAACTATAAGTACTTTGGAAAGTTATCCACAAAAAATGTGGCCTGTGTTTAATGTTTTGCCATAGTTTCAGACCTAAAAGAAAATATTGCTATATTCAAGAAGTCAGTAAAACATTTAGCTATGTGTTCACTTAAAAAGATATTTAAATACAACTGCTTATTTTTAACAGCAATTTTTAGTAGAGATGGACTTATAAAGCTTCTATGTGCTTTGCAAAAGGAACGAGATATCACGTGAAAAATATAACAAGAAAAAGTGATGAAGCATACTAGACTTCCTAGTTTTAGGAAAACTCCTAATTTGAGGCTGGCATATAGTTAAACAGCATACATTTCATTCCCTAAATGATTTGAAAATTTGAAAATATTTCTTTTAAAAAAATATTTGTGTGGAAAAAAATAAAGGGAGTAATAGGTTTCTATCTGTTCAAACAAATATCTATCTTGGAAGGAACTCAAAGAATTTTCTGCTTGTGTGTGTTAAATCTTTATAATGAAATTACCAAATTGGAAGAATCACATTGCCAAAACTGACCAAAAGTTAGTACTCATACTCTCCTTCCATGGAAGATTAGTGCAAATTCACTCATCATAAAATGAGTCCCAACAGAATCCCTTGGAGGTCGTAGCTATTTTTACATTCTTGGGCCTCATTACTATGTGCATTAAAACAATTTTGAAGACTTGGTACTGCATTTATTACCAATTTTTTGTTGAAAAATATGGAGAGATGAGTTTTTTATGTGTTTGTAATCTGCAGGTTGTGGGGGTGGTTGGAGGCTTGATTAGCAATGTTTTGCCATATAGCTATATATCAGTGCTGGAAGAAGTAGGAAGACAAGGACATCAACCCAATTTGAAAAAGATAGTAACAATGCAGCTATGCTAAACTGAATTAAGTTTAGGGTCAGGAATCATGGAGTAGATTAACACAAACCAAGCTACTAGACCATTCTGCTTCATTTAGTCTGTGATGATAATGAGATATCACTGAATGCTAAATAGATTATACATGGAAATTTGGGCTTGGATGAAAAGCTCTCATCCTTTTTATAGCAATGACAGAGACACCCAACAATTTCATGACCCAAATATTTTTTTCACTGAAGACATTCAGTAGCCCCTCAATCTCAAATTAAAGGTAAAAAAAGTTCTTTTTTAAAATTTAGTGTCACAATGAATTGTTTTCCAGTGCAGTCATTGCTCATTGCTCACTGCTCAAAATAATTTTCCTGCACTCGTTCTTACCCTTCTATAGTTATTTCCTGAGTCTTAAAAATCCATTTTAAATGTAGCCTCATGAAGAATCATTTCAGTGCATTCACTGGATGTTGTTGAATATAATTTTCCTGCAGTCAGTCTAATTTGTGACCCTTCATAGCTATTTCTCAGTCCTTCCAATAAATCCAGCCCCTCTACTTTTTCTTTGAGTACTAGTCATCCAAAAAGAAACACGTCAGCCTCAGGAAATTTGCATTGGGAAATACGTATATTATAGGGATATATATTTCTGAGGTACATGTTTTACACAGGTTTTAAAAGCTAAGTAATAATGCGAGTATCGTGAAAAAAGAAGCAACTGTTACTATATTTTGCACTTTGTGTTGAGGTCTTTGTCTTCCTTCTTACTCCTACACTGATCTATAGTTATACAATAAAACATCACTAATCAGGACTGCACTCATTGCTATACACTGCAGATTGCGAACACACAGAGAAATGATGTCTTCATTCTTTCCAGCAAAGATTTAGCAATACATAAAAATTTAGTACTTTGGTGCAGGCAAAAAATACTCAAAATACTTATATACAAATTCTATTCATGACAGATTTATTGTTTCTTAACAGTTATTTTAAAATTTTGATTTCTCTACACAAATATACATCCTCTTAGGTGTACCATCCTACAGACAGAGCTGGTAATCTTGCACACAGTTAAATTTAGTTGTATTGTCTAACATACCCAATGTCTTTAAGTCTCTCACTTTCTACAGTCAACAATTATAAGAACGATCATAACCACATCATTACAACTTTAATGATCCCATCAGCATATTTTCCCCCACAGGCGACCTATGTTAGGGCTAAAATAATGTTCTCAGTAAATTTTCTGGTGAGGTTTATCCCTGCTGAACTGGATATACATACTGTCACAACAGAAGATTCCAAGACCTCTCAGCAGAATTTTAATAGCGTTTTCTTTTAGGGAAAACAAAGTCTAGGAATCAAAGTAACAGCTTTAAGCATCTAAAAACCTGCCATAAAGCTTATCAAATCAAGACCAGTAATTAGAAAGAAAAAGTTTGGACTAAGCCCACTGGAAACACTGGTTGGTTTCTTTTTTATTTTAGAGTAACCAGTCATGGGATAAAACATGAGAAATATTCAGTCACCTGAGGAAGAAACCCAGGATTCATTCATTCTAGGGGGATGGCCAAATCAAGGAATCATAAAACTGTATTTTCTATTTTTCTGAATTATGAAACTCCTCCATTACTTTGTTCCCCAGAGGCCCAGTATCAGGGATGTGGGCATTTTTCAATACAGCCAGGCTTACACTCAGTCAGGGCATTCTCCATAAAGGTGAACAATGCCATTAAAAAAAAAAAAAAAAGAAATATAAGGTGTGTGCTAAATGGGCCATGGGAATGTACGTCAAGTTAGGAGGAGAAAAACAGGTACTGAATAGGTACTTATATAGCAAACGATGCAAACAGCCATCTAAATCAAAATGAAGTGGCCTAATAAAGACTGAATCATCCTATGTGTATGTAAAAGAAGAGGCAGTTAATGGTAGAAATTAATAACAGCATTTGTCTAGTATTTGTGTACTTACCTTTTCCATCTGACCATCCTTTTAAAATAGGGTCCTTTGTGTCATATTTAAGTGACAGAAATGCATTAAAATAGAGGCATGATCATCCCTCTTAAAAGGTATCCCTTGACTGGAAACTTTTGACGTCCCCTCAAGTGTACATTTGGATTATTCCAGTTGTTAATTGGTGCCAGTCTGTCAGCGCTTTACCAGGAAGCCCCGGCTTCTGCAGGTTGGTGGCTGAGGAGAGACAACTGCAGTGGGCTCCGGGGGCAGAGGTGGGCACCCACTGCCGCTGTGGCAATCCCGTCCCCTGCCAAGGTTTGGTGCAGGACCTGGGAACAGACACCCTCCACTTGAGGGGCAGCCAGATGTTGGGGGAGAGACCTGAATCCCATACCAGCCATTGACTGCAGTGGTGCAGATGTGGTACAAGGGTGCTTAGCTTCCCCTCTACCCTGCTGAGCATCTCCCACCTCCTCTGACTGTGCTGAAAGACCAAAGTGGGAGCGTGGGCACCCTAATGCTCCTGCTGGTACATATGCACCAGAGACCTAAATCGAGGACAAAATTAATTTCACCCCACTTGCCAGCTGCTACAGACATTTTTCAAAAGCTCAAGTTAAGCACAGCTCAACGAAAAATTATTTCAGTTCAAGCAAATGGGGACCAAGTTGTTTTCTTTTGTTTTCCAGTTGTTCTTTTGCGCTATGGCCTGTACTTAATCCTCTGTGACATGTGGCCCAGTTTATTCACTGCTAACGAGAGGGATACATGGCTGCAGCTGTAACTATGGTACCTGAATTTCCAGACTGGAGGCTTAAATGTACAAACTGTGCCTCGTTTCACTGTCACTCCTTGCTCCCCCGCAGCATTTCATTTCTACGTTTGCACTTATTAGGAACTGCAGTTATGAAAGTCTTCTCTTTTTAGTGCAGCACTGCCAGAGTGTAAAATGGTGGCTGCACTCTAAATATTTATGTATATGCACGTACACACACAAACACATTTTTATTGTATTCAGTATTAAGTGGCTGGAGATTAAAGGAGAGGAGGTCTGTGACTGTTATTCCCATAACTATTATACAGATCAGCTGAAATAAATTATTTCTGTGCACTGTGGTTGAGATAAAACTCTGATATGACATTCTTCTAACCCTGCTTGTTACCATGCGTCCTCAGGAATTATTACTATCACTGCTTACTTTTAAGAATCTGAACATAAATATTAATCAAAATCAAAACGAAATACGTTTTTTTAGATTTTGTGTTTTTTATCAATGAAGGCACTGGGAGTTGTTAGTTTTGACATGTTTACTATGCTCTGAGGCTAAGTGTAAAATATAATACATTTACTTATTTTACATATAAGCATTTATTTTGTGATGTTGAAAGAATGGGTTATAATTGTAAAACATAAGTCACAGCAAGAATATGAATTAAATTATTCTTACATTATATGCAATAGTGGTAAAACCTTACAAAATATAATACTTTTTTGTAAGGTTTTGGTCAACAATGCTGAGGAAGGCTGCACAATAAAATTTTGTTGTTGTAATTATTACAGGGTCCAAGTTGCAACATAGCATCTCTTGCAGTCCCACCTCGGGACTTAAAATTCCCTCTGCGCCATGTTAGCTACATTAAATCATGCATTGGCAATGGCATGCAGGCCTTTGTGTTGCTATTACAGCAATGCTTATGAGCCTTTGACTGAGATAAGAAAGGCTAGTTACGTGTAGGGACTGTTTAGATAGAAAAGGAAGGAATAATTCTTGCCCCAAAGATCTTCCAATCTACTCTCCCAGTTCAGAAGGGAGTTAATTTATGTGACTTCAATTACAGCAAGTATTAGCCATCTGAAATAAGGCACTAAAAAGGATAATTAGTACTAATGGAAGTCAATACTAATGCAATGAAAGGAAATGAAAACCATGCAGGACTGCAGGTTTCTTTAAGCAAAAGAGGTATTTGTAAACATTATGAGACGGGTAGGTAGGCGTCTTATTTTTATAGGTCACTTATTCTTTCTGTTCTGCGCCGTGGCAGAAATACACTGTCAGGAGGGCAGAAATGCTTCTTGGAGATTAAAGCTGCCTCCAGTGTGTGTGGAAACACAGCTCAGAGGAAAGGCTTTGCCCAGCAGCCAAGTGTGGCTATTCGCTTAAACACTGCGGCGGGCTCAGGGACAACCAGGAATGGTGACATCCCCTGGATGTGTCTCTGGCTGATGAGAGCCTGCGTTGGTCCTGCCATGAACTGCTCTGCACCTGCCAGCACTGCGCATCTTGGCACCTTAAACCTCTGCTAAATCATTTACTCCCCAAAAATCTTTCACACAAATATACTGTAAATCTGCTAGATTTAGGTGTTGGTTTTGCAGGTTGGTTTGTTTTGGGACTGGTGGTTGGGGTTTTTGCTTTGTTTTTGTGAAAAGGTTATCTTTGCATTTGATAACAGTTGTTGAACAAGATTTTTTGTGGAAAACATATATGGTCAAGCATTTAAAAATGCAAAATTGCATGTTTGTATTACTGAAAACAAAGTTATTTTAAGGATTTACAAAGCCTATTAACTTTAGTGGTCTACTGCTTTTTCGTACTTGGATAGCTTTGGTGACAGTGGAATTTAAATTGTTCCACTGCCATTGGGGGGCAAGAATTGCTGCGTAATCTCTGTGAAGATCATACTTTAGGAAGGGGCAAAAATATTTTGGAGCGATAATAAAAGCATTTTCCTTTCTGGGGACATGTATCCACTGTTACAATTACTTTAAGGAAAAAATACTCTTACTGGGATGGAAGCTGACTATCAATATTTCAAACTACGATCTGTTTTTAAACTATGATGTTTTAAACCAATGATACCTTCGGTTTTAAAATGATGCTGCATTCCTTTCCTAATTTAGCAGGTTTACTGGGGTTGCTAAGAGAAGCTGAGCTAACATTCAGGGTAGCACTTCATGATTAATGGTGCTTCCGTGACTTTCTGAAGGTCTGCAATATACTTGATAGAGTAATCATATAGGTAGCTGGAACATTGTAAAATATGTGCTTAATAATTTATGGGACAACATAGGTAAGAATTGTGTTTGTGAATAGTTTAGAAATCTTCATGGAATAAAAATTGTTTCCTATTGGGTAGCAGTTCTACAAGAATATAACATACATTTTGCAGTACTACATCCAGAGTAATTCTAGTATAAAGCTTTATAATAACATTTTATTCTTGTTAAAATGCATAGTTAGAGACTGCACCCTGTTGGCGATGACTGGTGGGAGAGGACAGGGTTCAGATCCCTGCTCTGACTGACACAGAGTGTCCTGGCAATGCCAGTGGCCTGACAGCTGCTCTGGGCACGTCTCCACCATAAACCAGAGTGAGGTAAAGACACACCAGCTGAGCTGGCGCATCCACGTGGTGTATTGCAGCACCTGGCAAAGGTACTAACTGCAGAATGAAAACCAGCCATCCCTCCGCCTTGCTCAGCTGAAGCAGCACTGAGACACACAGGTAGGAATTGCCAGGCAGTGCTTCAGCCTGTAGGTGTACATTCTTGTCCCCATTTTGTTTTGATGAAGTGTTTTTTTCTTAACAAGTGGATCGTCAAAATAATTTAACGAATCGATGTTCTAAATCGTTTCAGAAAAATCCCAGATAGCTGTACTCAACAGCACTGACTACAAAGGTAAAAAGAAGTAAAGCTAAGACTAATGCCAGCTTCAGCCCTATATTTCTTTTTAAGTTATCTATACCATCCTCTCCAATAGTAATGCAAATAAAAAGTATTGATGCAGGAAAGGCACACACACTGCTGAGTTCTGATTTTGCCTCGTGCCTCATTTTTTTGGAGGTCCTAGTAATGGGAAAACCATATCAGTGAGTTACTTTAGTTGTTTTGTTAATCAATCTTTAGAAAAAAAGACTGAAATTAGAAAAAATGAAGATTGTGCCTGTCCTTTCTAGAAGACACATGCACAGAGTTTATCTCCTGGAGAGAGATGTTCAAAAGGAAAGAGGATCCCGAAGGAGATGCATGATCTATTGACTCAGCAGAGAACGACAGTGAGGAAAAAAAAATCCCTTTCTTATAGGAAGAGGCTGCTCAGGTGATAGGGGATTTGTCTTTGTGCTAGACGAAGGTATGTCTTAGAGTACAAACTTTGCCTTGAAGTAACCCTACACACAGTTTTCCAAACAGCTTATTAAAATAAGGTATGTCAGAGTGCTATTGCAAATGCCTCTTGCATAACCGTTAAGTACAGAGAGTTTTATCGTGTTTCTGCACTAAGGCTACTGCTTTCCTACTCCCCACCACTGTCACAGTGGTCAGTGGTACTTAATATCATGCTGATCCTGCATCTCCAGGAGATGATGATGAAACCTTCCAGTGCTCCTAAATTCTGCTTGGGAAAGTGATGTAGTGGGCTCCAGACTGGAACCACAAAGGGGTGATGTAAAATAAATTTGCTCTATACTTTTAAGACATACTGTGTGTATCTTAAACCCTGCATCTTAGCCCTCATCTCTAAGACAAATTCCATCTTTTCTGCATTGCTCAATCAACTTTTCTTCATTTCAGTGATTTGCACATTGTCTTACATGAAGAAATGAACATTTTTACTGCTTGGTTTGAATTTAACCAACCAACTGAGCAGTGAACAGAAATTGCCTATATGCTCTCTGAAAGCCAGTATGTGTACACAGTAGACAATTGCCTATCCAAACTAGACTTCTACTTACATGGTCTTTTTAAAACCAAAATGATCTGAAAATTGTCATTAATATTTTTTGGATTATACTTTAGTGATCCATCAGTTGTATTTATTATTTGGATTGCTTTTATTTTAAATAGCTGTGTGCTCTTTTATACCAGTCTGTAGGAATAAATAGCAATTTTTTTTACCAGAGAAAATGCACATCACATATTAAAAAGGTGGTCCCTTTTCAAATAAATTACTGTTGTAAATAATGTATTTTTCACATAAATAAAAAGGGTACACTTTGAATTTGGGTTCCTGTTATGTTCTGGAGCATAAGATGGACTTATTTCTATTCATTAGTTAGGAATCCAAGTTCAAAACACATAAAGGACTTTTCAAACATTTCCAGCCTCTGTTTTCCACAATTTTTCAGTTTGCACGTGAGCATGCACTTGTAGATTAACTGCAGTGGCACTCAACAAAGGAATCTGAACAGAACAGTGAAGAACATTATTTTAGAAGCAAAGCAAATGTAATACGAGTTAAAATAATTAGGCCCTGTATTGAAGTTCTGCAGGCATCTTAACACATTTCTCTGACCGTTAGAAAGCCGGTGTGAAAGAAGGCTGTGGCTAGCTTGCTTCTCTGCTCATTTCAGAGAACTGAAATATGCAAAAGAACTACCACTACAGCTTCAAAAGTAATTGCTGAAGATAATGTGGCTTGCATCTTTGCCTGTAAAGACACTTTGATTTACCAGTAAATTATAATAAAGTGAGATTAGTTCTTTATCTAGGAGAAAAACCCAAGATAAGTGGGGACAGCACCAAACGCTGTGGAGGACCTTTTCGTGAATTTTTACTGATTTTTTAACTCAGTATGTAAACTATGAAAAGTAAAAAAAAGTCATTTATGTAAGACCAATTTGTATAAGCACAGCGAGTGAGCAATACTTGCATAAATGACCACAAATGGGGTAGTTTTCCTACATCTTAGTTCCCCCTACAATTCATACTGAAATTAAATCTTTAGAATGAACTTGGTTTGAACATGGGGATTAAAAAACCCCACAAAACAAACAAACAAAACCCTGAACTCCCCATCTAAACCATAACTTCCCTGAAACTCGACAGTGTTTACCACCAGTAATTCTTTTCATAAAGATTTTACAATCCTCATTTCCTTACATCCATCAATATAATGGATCCCACACACTATAAAGGAGAAAGGCAGTGCAGAAACAATAAACTATAATGAAAACAAAACACAGAGACCTAGAATTCAGATCTAAGAATATGAATTATCATTTCACTTTGCTATGGCACTCAAAGTTATTACAATTACTATTCTTAAATGGAATAATAAATACATTAATGAGAATAGGATGATATTAAGTAGACACTTTGCATACTTTGTTGGCAATGGAATCAAAGCTAAATGTCAAGCAACTGTTTATTTGTAATCAAAATATTTTATGTATCAAGTAATAACATAAAAGCATAGTTTAAATACTAAAAGTTGCAATATTTATGTAAAAGCCAATTTTAAAAGCAAAATATTTGAATAACTTTAAATTAGTACTCATCTATGAACATGGCTATAGCCTTTCTCACAAATTTCTTGCCTGACTAATTAAATGTATGGTTTATTTTCTTTTGGTAACTACTAAAATCAATTTTCAGATTATTTTATTTGATGCCTGGGTTTGTAATAGGTTTTCTTCTAATAATCTGAACTGATTTAGCATAGCATTATGGTCTGTCTTTCATTATAGATTTATTATATAGATTCTTGAAATAATTTGAATATTTATTTAAAATACTTATGATGAGGGCACAATTCTTTTCAGGCTTTCTATACAATCATCCCTCCTTTGAGTTTGCTGCAAGCTTCCTAATACTCCATCTTCCACATATGTTGCAAAGACATGCTTAACAAAGCCAGGTTCTGGGTCCTGCATTTCCGTCACAACATCGCCATGCAATGCCACAGGCTTGGGGAAGAGTGGCTGGAAAACTGTGCAGTGGAGAAGGACCTGGGTGTATTGGTTGACAGATGGCTGAACATGAGCCAGCGGTGTGCCCAGGTGGCCAAGAAGGCCAACAGCATCCTGGCTTGTATCAGGAATGGTGTGGCCAGCAAGAGCAGGGCAGCGATCGTGACCCTGTACTCGGCACTGGTGAGGCCACACCTCGAGTACTGTGTTCAGTTTTGGGCCCCTCAGTACAAGAAGGACATCGAGGTGCTGGAGTGTGTCCAGAGAAGGGCAATGAAGCTGGTGAAGGGTCTGGAGAGCAGGTCTTATGAGGAGAGGTTGAGGGAACTGGGGTTGTTTAGTCTGGAGAAGAGACAGCTGAGGGGAGACCTTATTGCTCTCTACAACTACCTGAAAGGAGGTTGTCGTGAGGTGGGGGTTGGTCTCTTCTCCCAAGTTACTAGTGATAGAACGAGAGGAAATGACTCCAGCTGCATCAGGGGAAGTTTAGATTGGATATTAGGAAAAATTTCTTCACTGAAAGAGTGGTCAGGCATTGGAACAGGCTGCCCAGGGAGGTGGTGGAGTCACCATCCCTGGAGGAGTTCAGAAAATAGGTAGACACATTTTGGGACATGGTTTAGGAAGTGTGGTAGTGTTGGGTTGACAGTTGGACTTGATGAATCTAGGGGTCTTTTCCAACATTAAGGATTCCATTATTCTATTCTAAGAAAACACTCAGTTTTTAAACTCTCCGCTTATCTAAGAGGATGAAGAATTAAAACCAGCATAATATACTTACTAGACTATAAAAGGGCAGAAAACCTTGTTTATATTTCTGAGAGTATATCACTTACCCATTTTTGCAAATGTCAACATTCTGCCCTACACCAGGAGGTGTTTCAGAAGAAGTAGCACTTTGAAAAGAATTTTGCTTGTGTATTTTTGTTATTCAATATAAACAATAAGAAAATGTGTAATACTAGTCTTGCTCAAATAGTAAGAACAATTCATAAATATGGAATCAAAGCCCTCTAGAAAAAAGCAAAAAGCACATTTTTTGAACATGTAAGTTCAACTGAAGAACAAGATTTTTTTTTTATTTTAGAAGGCCTTTCTTTCATTAGGAACTCTAAGCTTCCTCAAAAGGGTGAGAAAATTCCCAGCCTGTTTTGCTATTACCAGGCAAGATATATGCCAAAGACTGCTCTATGTGTGTGATATTTCAGCCACATTAGAAGCAAAGGGAGTTCTGCCATTGATTTTTCACTAAGACTTAAAATGCTACTGCCTTTGCAGTCTGTCACATCATAGGGGTCAACGTAGCACGAGGGTTGACAGCAATTGTTGCCAGTTTCAGCAACAAAGATACTCAAGATTCACAGGGTGGCACCCAGACCACTGATTGCAAAGATGCTAGAATTTCCTACCAATTATTTCTTCTGGAAAAGCCATGGTTTTTTATATGTTGGAGGATTAATAACTAGAAGTGGTAAGTGGAAAACTTATTTCAGTGTTCAGAAGAAAGTGAAATTAGAGAAAGGGAAGGTTGAAAGAACCTCTACCTAGCCATTAGAGCAGGAAATGCATTCCAAATAGTTTTAACATTAATTTAAATCATGCTTTGGGGAAAGGACACTTTAAAAAACTGCAAAACTCTTGTTTCACTTTGCCAGCTATTAAGAAGGAAATAGTTTTAGCAAAAATAGAAAAATAATGAAATAAACCAAAATGAAATAAAAAACCAGTGAAAATTTTGACAGGAGAATGTTTGATAATCAGCCTGCCAGTTATCCTCTGCTCCAGCACAGCCACCCTATGTGGCAGTGTCATCTCCCACCCATGTCTAGGCGATGTCACCCTGGTCCCATCCTGGAGCAAGAAAGCAGAGGTAAAACTGTCCATTAAGCACACTAAGCACCTACAGGGCTTAGCAAGGACTAATCTAATTTATGGGAGGACATTCAAACACTCTATTCCTTTTGTGTCTTCAATTAACCTTTGTTGATCGTTTGCCTATCCTAGCTTATATGGAAATAAAACCCAGACAAACCCCACACCTTCATTTAGCAGACAGGAATATTGAAATATGGTCCAGAAAAAAAAAAAAAAAAGGAGAAACGGGGATTTAAACTCTCTTCTGCTTTGGTTAATTTGAATTAGACATCTTAATAATAATACATTAACAATGCCTGCTTTTAACACTGACATAAACAGCTTATAAGATGTTGTCTATTATTTCTAGTTTCTGTAGGGAATACATATTTCCCTCAATAGTAAAAAGGACTAAAAACTGCAAGTAGTCTTATCAATAACATCTCCACATTCGTCTTCCTTCCAACATTACAGTTAAGATTAATATAAACTATTTAGAGAAGAAAAGATTAGGGAGAATCATATTAGAGAAACTCCTTTGTCCTCCACAGAAGTCACTATTGTCAATGGGGGCATTTTAATGGGAAATTTCTGCTGAAGGTTTGCTATGGGGGGAATGTGATACAATGGTTACTTCTTTCAAAGGCTCTCAAAACCCATAGCTCCCATCTTTCACAACATCAGAAATAGAATTTCTTTCTCATATTTGTTTCATAATTAATCTTTATTAAAACAGCAATTTAAAACAATTATTCTATTTTTTTTCTTTGAATAATTGCAAGCATACCATTATGTTCAACCATTTCTGACCTGAAACATTTTGCTCCAACTTGTTGTATCAAACTGAAATCTACCTTAATTCTGATGTTTGAACTGCACCTTTCCAAGGGGCTGCCACACTGAGGCTTGTAGATTGGGTGCTGCTGCTCAGCAGGACTGCCCTTGCATGTTGCAGCAATCTGCACAATACACAGTGTATGATAAAATCTGGGCATTGGAGTCTATTCCTTAAAAAGAAACACAGAAACTAGGACTTCCAACAGTGACATTGGTAGCACATGCAAGAATTAATTTCTAACCAATTAAGTTTAAGTAAATATACTTCAAAATGATAAATGTTTCATTCCTCTTAGAAAAGTAGAGGGGAAATATATAAAAAGTCTCTCCAAAATAAAGAGATGTAAGATACAAGTAGGTAGCAAAAAAAGTGCTTTTTACTCAATGGACAAAAAATATCATAATGGAAGTTAGCTATTATTCCTGAATGACAATAAATGGTTGGTTAGGACCCTGTTTTCCTTCTCAGATTTTTTATTTCCTCACATTTTATATAAGTATTCTGCATGGAATTGACCTCTGCTTAGCTCTGGGAAAGCTGTTACATAGCATTAAAGGTTTGGTATGTCCTTTGGTACAGCCCCCAGCAAAATGTGGCATGAAAGCTGTACCATCTTAGAAGTAGTTTCACACTCATAATATTCAATTCCACTTTGCTTCCTTATCACTTCAGGTTCATGACTTCTACTGTCATTAAGTATGACGCATTCTTCAGGTCATGTCTGCCATCAGCACTCTGGCGACAGAGAAGGTTAACACCATCCATTCCTCACCCCCCCCTTTCATGTGTATTTTGCTTAAAGATGGGTGGCTATGCAACATGCATCTACCTTGGCACAGTAAAATATTTGCAGAGGGTCATATGAGATATATGACTTTTCTTTTTCTGCTTGCATAGGCTTATCATCTGAACTACAATCTAGTCCTAAAGATTCTGGAATAATTTTAAAGCCCCATGTAATACTCTTCACTCTCAGCTCTTCTAAAACAGGCCCTGAAACTCTTGGGGAATTTGCACGTTGGTCAGATGTGCTCTGTCCAGAATGTGTGGTTTCAAGATAATGAATATTCATGCCTGGGCTTCCTTGCACTTTAGTGAAACAACAGAGAATTAAACTGGCAAGGTTTCCAGTTCCTGATGTGCCCAGAGGGCATGATATTTGTCTGTATAGTGGCAGTACCAATTTAAAATAGGAAAAAAAATTAATGCATAAGGATAGGGATGCTGAACTTTAGGTCACCTGCAATAAAGCCATCCCCTGGATTTGCTCAATGGTTGCCTTTCTGTGCCCAAGGAGCTAGCATTTCATAACCCTTTAAAATCCTGATACAGTTATTTCAGAGTTGTTGATTAAAACTTATCAAATCTGTTCCTGAGACAGAAAAAAAAAAAAAAAGATGCATTTTCAAGGTTGGAATGTATTTTGAACCTGTCAGCTTTGACAGTCTATGGGTAAAACATAGTGCAACAGGACAAAATGTATTTCTAACCCTTAGAATGATGCTTGAGACACAGAGCAGAAACAAGCAAGTCTGCATAGAGGCTGATAAGCTTCCTAAATCCTGCAGGGTTTCTTGTACATCACTATCTTTTTAAAAGGTTCGTTTAAGCAAGTAATTTAGGGTTGTGAGCTTTTTTTTCCCCTCTCTAGATATGCGGTCTGATGAGTTTAAACAGTAGCACAGTGCTTCATGTCTTTTGCCACACCAGCTTAATCCTCCCAACTCATAAACACACACAATTCATCCAATATTGTCTGTTTTTTTAAAAAAATATTCTGAAAGAGTGACAGGAATTCTGTTCGTGTTAACCTCTCTTCATTTTCTCATTGACCCTTATGCTAGTTTTGTCTTCCTCCTGACTTCAAGTCATCTAGGCTGGGAAACATTTTCTTTGTTAATATGCTCTGTGTAGTACTTAGTACACAGGGGCTTTGCTGCTAAATCTGGAATTGACCCTGTGTAAGACTGTACTTACAGAGTCCTTGCTAAGAGTCACACGACATTGATGGCAATATCACAAAGCAGGCTGGAGGCTAAACATGCTGCCTATCCATCTGGCCCTTGGGACTATATGCAGACCACTCTAACTAATATTTTGGGAAGGAAATGCTTGGTACAGATAGTGCCAACAGTGTCCTCCAAGGCATATCTGCTGCATGACCACACCTGGACTCTGTGAAGCCTCTGGCTATCAGATCTATCTTGTTGCTAATGATGTCAGACAGACAAGAGATGTCGGGAGTTTTCCCTGCAGGAGCCCAGTGCCCTGAGGACATCTGCAGGAAGAGCAACCAACATCTAAGTTAAATGAAAGCAGGCTTAATTCAGGAGGTTTTTAAGAACTGTGCAGATGCCTGAGTTTTGCTCTTAATAATTGCCAAGAATAGTTGCTCCTAAGGGTGCGTTGTCATGTGCAGTGTCAACATTGCTATTGGTCACAAATCAGATTCCTCTCTTGGATGCTGGACAATCACCACTGCCTAGACCAGTTCAAAAGAAGCTGTGGAACTGGCTCACACCTGCACTGATACATTCTCAGCAGAGTGGATGATGACACTTATCAGCAAGAAAATAAGTGAATGAGGGTCAGTGAATGCACCCAATATTAGGTGTCTGGGGCACAAGATATCAGAGAAATATTGTTTTTATTGCATTATGTACATTGAGATAGAAGGAGGTAGTCCTCATGGACGGTAAACATGGGTGCTTCCTACTTCTCTGTATTTACACTGCTAAAGTGGTCTTCTCCTGGCATCTCAGTCCCTACTTCCCTCCTTCCTGAAGGCTTTTTACTATACAATCAGAGGAGTTGTCAGAGATTTTGCTCATATAAGTAAATGGCATCATATGGCACAGAAGTTCTGGGTGTAACTATCCAGTATCTCTAGAAAAGGTTCACTCTTTAGTCATAGCAAAAGGTGGAAGTGAGGCAGACAAGGCTATTTATGCATTTCCTTACAAGCTGCAAGAAACTACAAACTTTCACACTTATAACAAAGCACATTGCTTGCAGACAGTATTTAAACTTAGAAGAGCCATAGTAGTAACTAGAAGTTGCTACTCAGCAGCTTGTCAGTATCTTCTGAAAGTCACATCAACATATAAAACTGATTTTGAATCTTACTCCAAGGTCAGTACCAGTTTATTATAATGTGTGGTGGTTTATTAGCAACCAATTGATCTTCCTGCTACTTCATATGCTCTGAATTTTTGCTTGACTTAAGAATAGGAATCATTAACTGCCTTATCATGTGAGCACAACATAGTTTTGTAATACTTTTCCAATTATCCTTCTAGCTGTTTTTTCTATACCTGGTCTGTACAGAAAGGACAATATATACTAATGAAATACTGCCTTGGTATTTTGTATGGTGAGCTAATATTTAAACTTATATCAATCATTTTGTCATATATGAAAGACTAATGCCAAGCCAAGCTTTTGTTCCTCAAACATTTGAAAATTTTCGTATAGCTCATCTCATGGAAGATCTATCACCTGTCAAACAAAAAGAGCCATTCTTGATTTAGTAGTAAGGCAGCATTAAGTTTGTACACAGAATAAGGCCGTAGGGTGAGTATTACTGGCCTGGGCTCTATACAATTATAATCCAAACCTCTGGCAAAATTACTTGTACAGGCTCAAGACAAAAGGTGCAAATATTTTCCATTCCAGCTGGCAAAACTCTCAACCCATAACAATGACTGTGAAATCTTAGAAACTGTCATCCTGAAAAGTCATTGCCTAATGCCATGTTCTCTTTTGATGTGCCAAAATTGCATCCTTTTGATCTGCTGTGTAAGCATCATTATTGTAGACTGAGTTTATTCTTTGTCAGAACAGACGTTTCAGGGGATCCTCATGATCCTTTAGAGGATGTCAATACTCTAAGCAGATCTAGGTTGCTAAAATCACATTACCTTTGAATGCCTACACCAGAAAAGCCCCCACAGGCTATGTCCAGTCCAGTCATTTTTACCAGATTTTTAGTGTAGACAGACTTTTTGTGCTGGGACAGGAACTGGGAGAGAACAGCAGTCCTAGGGAGGACCTGAGCCACAAAAGCTGCTCTCTTCTGCTGTCACCTGCGTGCATCCGGGACTGTAGCCCCATAACATGCTGCTTGCCCATCACTATACTGAGCAGCCTGTAGACGAGGCCATGTTTCACCTTAATTAACTACATTTATGGAGATCCACAAGGATTCTGGAAAAAGAGTCCCTATACTCAGGAAAATCATTACCAGTTCTGGAGTGTAAAATATTTTGCCTTTGGGTAAAGGGTAAATGGCCATGCATGATCATGAGACATCAAGTTTTTGATGCTATCAGTCACAAGATGCTACTGACTTGGAAAAAGGCAAGCTGGCAGGAAAAGACAGGAGGCATATGGAGCTTAGCCTCTCTGTGTCATGCATAAATCCCAGGGATTAGTGAGAGAGAGCTAGTCCTTCTTCCTAAAAACATTGGTGTGTATATATATATAGCAAAACACGTGAATACATACTCCTGTTCTCTGTTTCGAAGGGGACTATTAAGATTTAGACAATGTATGAAGACAATAATTGTATGTTATATTTTATACGTAAAGTTTCTGTTACCACTTTGTTAGAAAACTGCGGAAATATTTTTCAATACTGCCCTTTTCCCTTTACAAGATAAGCCTTTGCAAGCCACCACTGCTAAGTGGAATTACTTGCAGGGACATGTAGCTTGTTTTAAAAATATAATACAACATTTACATTTAGATTTTCCATGAGAAGAACAAATTGTCCTTGTTACAAGGAGTGACAGCTCTGTAAATTTATGCTATAAATTTACTTAGACTAATACAAAGATCTGTGAATATGACCAAGCAGGAATTTGACCACTCCATAGAAAAGTGTCTGTAATTTACAGAAGCTCAAAGCAATTAATGAAAAAGAAAAAGAAAGCAAAGTGACTTATCTAAAATCTCTGGAAAGATTTAAAATATTCTAAAAAATGACACATGCAGAAGAGCTGAAATCAACCAGGACTGATATTTATTGCCAAATTAAATGAAAGCACACAGACATTCAATTATCAGCTACAAGCCTGAGAATGATTCCATAGTGCTGAGAGGTTTTTTAGGTCCTGACCACTATAGCTATGACTGCATGCAACAGGATTCAGAAGCACTTAGTTATTCTGAAAAGTCTTTCAAATTTTGTTTACAGAAGACAAGAAGTATTTAATTTAACATTTATATTTTTGTCAACAGTATCATAAATCACAGAATCATAGAATCTCTGAGGTTGGAAAAGACCTCTAGGATCACCAAGTCCAACCGTCAAATGGGATAGGAGTTTCTTGACAAGTCATGAACTCACTTATGCTGCATAATCTCATTAAGCAATTAGTCTTAAAATTCTTTTCACTATATCTTTAATTTTGTTTTCATGTGAAACTTATGTTGTATGTGATACAAATTATTTCTATATATAGAACCTACATACAGGATAAGGCACAGAATAAGAATGCCTTTGGAAGCCAGAAGACAATATATCAAAAAGGAACAACACACACAAGATACCTGAGTCTAATATGATACTGTTATCTCAAGCAGATACGTCTTTCCCAATGACAGATTCTTCAGAGCTGTCTGACTGAGCTGTTGGCCCAGACCTTGGACAGATGAGCCTAGTTGTCATTCAGACAGCATTTCATCACCACCGAGACGCTACACAGCTTCCCAAAATTTCAGTTTTTTCTTTCCCGTGTTCTAGATGTAAGGCAAACAGGTGAAAGGAACTCTGATTCAGTGGAGGTGGTAAGTCACCCAGAGTCACCAGCTCTCTGTGAGTCCTCCTCTTGACACCTTATCACAAAGGCTCCTTGGATCAGCTTCACAGGTAACGCACAAAGGAAAAACTTGTATTTGCAAAAGTGACCATGTTGTTGTCTCAAGAGAGTTAGTAATAAACAAGCTACAGTTTTAGACAGATTTGCTACTGTTGCTGTGCACAGATTGTCTGTTTTTGTACCCCCTGTAAATGCTCACTCCTGGGACTTGTACACATTCCTGTGAAAGATCAGTACAGGTGGCTATATCTCTTGGTATAATAGTATGCTCTTTTCAGGAATTTAAAACATGAACTTTCTCATTTGGTAGTGTCAGAGAGTACTAATAGGAAGGAGATGAGGCAGGGATGCTTCCTCAGTGTCTGCTCTCATGATGCATAAGCCCATCAGCTCTTGGCAGGCGCGCTCGCACGCTGCTGGCAGCGTGCTCACTGCTTTGCTGTGATCTTTGCTGGAGTTCCTGCAGATACCCATATGGCTTGGGCTGCTGCCGTATGCTGCTCCTTTGTGTAGCTGTCGGATGATGGGGTGAAGAAATGTTCAGCTGTGTTTAGCAGTGTCAGGTCTTACGTGCCTTTGGCTTTGGCCCGCTACCTGCTTAGCCTGGTGTCCCCTTGGCTTCCTCCACATCTCGCGTGATGGTCCAACCCTGTCTCCCCTTTTTTTTTGGCTGTTTTTCTCAACAAATGTGTTCCAGCACAGGGCTTTGTAGAAAACTATTTTACCTAGAATGTTGAATTTAAGTACTTTCAGTTATTTTTGGGAACATAAAAAAGTCACTGAAGGAAATGGAAAATAATAGTGAACAGAAAATTTCATCACAGCAGAGAGAATGAAAAATAGTGGCTATTCCTGACAAATGCATGTATGGTTAATTATTCATCAAAGCAATGCATCTGAGGTAAGCAGATGAACAAACTGAGCTTATCTAACATCATAATTTTAGAAACACCGTATACTACTACAGAAGCATATAAATAACACTTCACACTACCCAGAAAGTTTAATGTCTTGCCATTTTTTGATTAATATAAAACTGCTGCATTTATTAATCATGAGGTCTGAGCAAGTTCCACATCAAATTCAAGTAGCTGAAAGCCAAGAGCCATCATAAGGCAAATTAGTGTGAGTAAATGAGTACTATATAGTGATAGATGGAAGGAAAAAACATCACTGGTCTTTTAACAGCAGTAGGTTTCCCAGATACTCCAGAATGACCCTACAGTACATCTAAAACCAGTAAATTATCTGCCCTGTGGTTTTAGGTTAAATAACAAATCAGTCTTTCAGACCCTCATCCTGCGACACACTTCCCAAGATGCCATATTGGACCCTGGAAAATTTCCCCAAAAGAGATTTTTCATAGAGTCTGGCAAAATTTTCATGAAAATTTTTCTTTCTGGCCAATTCTTTCTAGTAAAGAAAGCTTCATCAGAAAATTCTAGTTCATTTCTACTTACAGTAAACATATATAAAATTCAGAACTCAAAGCCAAAAGGACTATGGGGAATAGTATAAGAGAAATACAAATTCTGCATATTTTTCTTGGGAAATCTGTTTTCATGTGAGAGAAGACAGAATTATTCTGGTATGCTGAAGTCTTAAAGTCCTGATCAATATAATCTCACATATATATATATACACACACACACGTAAAAATAAAATTAAAAATTTTTAAATTTCTTTTCTTCTCTAAAGTTTGCATCAGACTCATTCTTTGTGTCTGAGAATATCTGTTGCATAAAGACTTCATACACTATATTGGTAGCAACTCTTTTTTTAAACATTTTAATATTAAAAAGATATTTTTATAATTTTCATATAGCTATGTACATGCCCCTGAAATTGAAGGCAACAGCTGGAGTTCACAAGCAATTTTAGAGTAAAGATATTTAGAAAAAGTGCTAGAACATGGTAACTTCTTTCTCATTTTGCATTTACATGCAAGAAATTGGTGTTCTACACTATAAAATAAACTACATATTAATCAAGTATTATCAGAATATCTTGGCTGTGGGATTTTATTGTGTCTTATTATGAAGATTAAATACTGGTAGTATAAAATGTAGACATGCTTTTTTTTTTTCAATCCCAAATCGTCAAACATTTCTAGATATAGTATTGTCTTAAGTTACTGAGAGAGAAGGTAATTTGTCCCTGTGGTGAAATGGTAGTATTTAGATGTATGTCAGCCTCTAGGCTGAAGAGGAATAAAGGCAACAGCACAGAAGGGCAGAGGATAAGAGAAACAATCAAGAAACAAGGGATTATACCTAAGAACTTATTTCCCAGGGATGAGAGAAAAAAATAACAAAATACCACCTTCCAGGTAGCTTATAATCACCAGAGGAATGTGGACAGGAAAAAAAAAAAACCACCAGCAAAAGCTGTTTTTACCATTCTATGCCTAAAAATAAACAACTCATTTTATGATGTTTCTTTAATATTTCTGTTTGCTTCACAACATGCAGCTGTTTAATGAGTGATAACTTCCATAATGTTCTTTACTGCAACATAGTCATCAGCGTGTAACAAAATGTTACGGAAAAGAAAAATAAAGTCACAGAAAGATGAAAACCATACATGTTTCGTGAAGGGAAAATATTTAAAAAAAGAAAATCAACAAGGCTATTTGCATATAGATTATATCAATATGTGTCATGCTGTCCTTTTTTTTTTTTTTAATTACCACATCTAAATTAGGGTTAAACCACAGGCTAAAAAGCAAATAGACAAACAGGCTCTCAGAAATCTGTGTGCTTAAAATGGTGTTAGAAACAGTATGAACTGCTGTGATTGTTAATTTCTTGAAATCCATTAGCAAAAGATGCAAAGTCAGGTCCTCACATACGTAGCCTGGCATATATCCATTGACTTTTTGTCTTTGTTCTGTGAACAAACTGAACAATGACCTGCGATGAATCCTCAGGAGATGAGTTGCTGAGTGTGCTTTCATGGTAAATTGCATAATTATTTCATTTCTTCCCACCAATCCCATATATACTTATGTGTATTGTAGGGTTCTGAAAGTGCACATGGCTGTTGCAGCTAGTTGGAAGGATTTCAGATATCTAAGCAAAGTGCACCTTTCCTTTGTGTGAATTTTCTCTTTTTGCTTGTAGCAGACAAAAGCATATCTTCAATGAATGTGAATGTGAATGAATAATTGAATTTTCTTCCTTTTATTGTGCTCATTCTTCCAGAAATTTTTTCTTGGTGATAAAAAAGCTACATTCAAGCTTATATTTTGTTAAAATAAAAGACAACTTGGGCAATAGAGGCAAGTGTGGATGAGTGGGTAGATTGTAATACACAGATAACAAGTATCAAAAAGCAGATAGGGTGGGTATTGTTGCTTCTTTGTTCTTTTCCCAAGATAGCATATATTAAACTTACATTTTCATCTCAAATGTTCTGTTCTGCCAGGGAATGGCTTTTTAAAAAAATTAGTTTGTGTGACTACATAGCTATAGCTTACTATAATTAACCAATCCATCAATTAGATTTCAAGCTTCTCTTATAAATTTGTTAGCAATATTGAATTGTTTGAATAATGCAAAATTTTCTTTCAAAAGAAAGCATACGAACAGATGGGGGGAAGGGGTTAAGAATTATTATTGACAAGAGTCCAGGCTTTTGAATTTTCTGCATTATTTACCTGTGATTTTTCATCTCTAATAACAAAGATGCAACATTACTATGGAGACCAAATATCTTTGCAATTAATCTGCTTTCCTCAGAAATTTAGTCTTCATCCATTTTACCCACTGAAGAGTGAAACTGAGAAGTGAAGATAGTGCAGTCTAGATCAAAGAAATAATGGGGAAAAAATCTTTCTCTCATTCTTGAGGTATCCCTTGAAGCGTGCATGCTCATTGTAAAGCAAGATAAATCTGGGAAAAAAGGCAAAGTAAAAAACTAGCCTCAGGCAGTCTTATGATTTATATAGGTTTTATATATGGCTATATTTTGTTCTGCTCAATGAAAGATAAAAAGAGTACAAAGCACTTGGCATTTCAGTTGGTTATTCTTTGTGTGATTGTTCCCCACTGCCATTCCCCACTCAAGGGAAAGGAGCAAAGGTTGGATTTCTGGAGGTGTAACTCAGGAAAAGAAATACTGAAAGCTAATCTGAAAAGAAATTTGAAAAGAATTATGCTAAAGAGTGCTCAATACTACTTCTTCTATATGCAATCCTGGCACAAAGGTGAGTAAGATGTCTTTCTCATTGTAGCCAGAGATGTCACAGCCTCTTTGATCATTGTTATGCCAGTGCTCAAAAATGATAAAAAAAGTTTAAAACTGACAGCTACAACATAGTCCTTATTTGACTGGTGGGATTTGAATGTATGAAACTGGACCTTTTTCTTTGAGGATGAATGATCTCATGAGAAAAACAGAGAACTTTTAAAACATAGAAACCAGGTTGCTGTCATATTCTCTCAATCCTTGTATTTAGGATGTTAAGAAAAATACCAGCGTAGTAAAGCTCGTTATAAAATACAGGCAGAAGGGAAGGACAACACAAGTGCTGGGGGTCTCATGCTCTATACTTCAGTGGGTTCACAGTTTTGCCTGTAGCTACCTTTCTTTCATTAGTACAGCAGATAAAAGAGCTGGAAAGAGATCTCTTTCCTTATCTAAAGACAAGGTTATCTGAATACCTTCACTTGCTTGTGCATACCTCTAAGCTTTTTTCAAGCTGAAATTATCAAGTTGAAAATATCAAGCTAAAATTTAACTTATTTTCCTGCTATTTATTTTACAGCTACCTAATGAAATGTTTAGCCCCAGCAGCTTTTATCTAGCTCCTTCAAAAGAGGGTGTCTTGGCCAACCTCTGTAAAAGGAAAAATGTGAGATAGCACACACTGTTGAGAGAAAAGATGGAATCGGTATAATAACTGGGGTAACTGCTTCTGTTTGGGTACCAGTGGAAACTACTATTAATTCTACTTCTGACTAGATAAAAAGACACAGGAAGACTTTTCCTTTCATGTTTTCTTTTTGACTTCTGAACCTCCCACTCTTGAAAGCTAGCAGTCCTGCGGAGTTGGATCCAATAGGAACCTTTGTCTACAAGCCTGTTTTCCAGCAACTGAGAATGGTTTGGAGGGAAAAAAAAGGACATAATCCAAGCCAGTAGCATCCTGAACAGGAGTTGAGTTTATCAAATTAGTCCCAAGCAAAGTAAGCTTCAAGCAGGAACACTAAGCTCCCTATATCCTGATGGCTACTATTATTCAAAACAGAAAGATACACAGGTAATACTAAAATTCAGAATAACAACATGAAGGAAGAAAACAGCTCTCTATATCACCACTTAACTTACAACACAACTGATAGGGTCACCTTAGAAACTTAGGGTCACCTTAAACACACAGAAAGTGAGCAATAAACTCATTTCTGATAAAACAGAGACACAAAATTACGGACTGAAAGAAGACAAATAGTCTGTAATGTTATATACAGTCCACTTGTCCCTGCAGCAATACCAGTCATTTCCTGCCAGGTAAGTTTTCAGGACCTGTACAAGGGTTAATCCATCCCCCAAGTTGATTCAGCTCGACTTGTTGAGTATGTGTGTCCTAGATGGATCTGATCAGCAGGGTTAAGTGGCACAGAATAGAACAAAAAGAGAAGGAAGGAAGGATTGCTGACAGGTAGGTGTTTTGGTTTTTTTTTTTTTTGAGGAGGAATTGATAAGAGGTGAGATGTTCTTGAAGAAATGCAATAGGCTCTTTCTAAAGAAAATCCAAAGAATAATTTATCCTTGCACTTTCTTAAGTGAGAACTGGAGAACTGCCCATCATGAGGAACAGGACGGAATAGAACAGAGTGGAATAGAACAGAAATGGCCAGTTCTTCTCCTGCGCTAAGAACCTGAAAAAGGGGTACATCAGCAGATTAGCTTGCTGCTTCTGTGATGTTTGAGAGTTGAAATCTGTTAGAGAAATTGAAGGGCTCATACACTGTCTTTTTCTGAGGTGTAACTAGGAGGAATAAGAGTCAAGAAATATTGAAAAAGCTGACTACCTTAGAAAAGGAAAGTGTAAAGCTTGATAGTGGTTTGGGCTGATAAAGAGAAAATAACAGTAGAATATATATCCTCAGATGGCATTTATCTGTCTATCTATCCATCCAACCATTCATCCATATATACACACACCTGCATATATGCATATATACATATAAAAAATACACACACACACACACACACACACACACACACACACACACACACACACACACACACACACACACACACACATACCTGCTACATGTCCTCAGT
This sequence comes from Phalacrocorax carbo, assembly GCF_963921805.1. NCBI lineage: Eukaryota > Metazoa > Chordata > Aves > Suliformes > Phalacrocoracidae > Phalacrocorax > Phalacrocorax carbo. The sequence continues at coordinate 45,422,744 of NC_087513.1, forward strand.
TGAAAGAACAAGCTGTTGAGAGGCTCTATTGAGAAGGAGCTGTTCAGACACTAATTTTATCTTAAATTCTTGTGATGTCCCAACTTTGAAGTGAAAATCCCTTCACTTAATACTACAGAAACATGAGAGGCTCGCAGTATTATGACAACTAATTTATGCAGCTCAGATTTCTAAAAAAAAAAATCATTCTTTAATGTCTGTATCTATATAGAAGGGAAGCTGAAACAAGGACTAGAAGGTGAGCATGTCCAGGCTTTTGTTGCTGTGGGATGATCTGTAATGCCATCTTAAGCTATACCAAGAATTTTTTATTGTGTGGATGCCCCAGACCTTTGCACTATCAGGCCACAATTACTTTCATCGACCTGGCTTATAATGAGTCTGCTTGATATATTCAGGTGTCTCCCAGTTTGCATATCCATGCCTATGATTTTTTTTCATTTGTTTTAAATAAAATGTTGCTATCTCTAAATTGAAATATCAGCTGGATATATTTGTAAAACAGCCAGTTTTATGGAAGATGAAATTGAGGCAATTAACATCTTTATATGACCATATGCTAACAAACAAATAAATGTTTAAATTGCGCTTGATTAAAAGATAAGAGTGGCACCAGCATCTCAGACTGACTCCCACTCATGAATTCAACATATCTGAAAAGACGAACAGGTTGACCTCTCCAGAAAATCACTGTATCTGTACTGGAACCACAGTTGCTGACCCTGATTCTCTGGAGCATCACATTAAAGGTGCTTATTTACTGTTGTGTTTTCTTGTTCCTGTCTTGTTCTTGGGTCAAAGATAACCCATTATTAATACAGACTGTAACTGCTTTGCATCCAGTTCTGATCTGAAATTAATCATTTTGCTGAAAAAATCTGCTGTAGAATGAAGAGCAATGTCTGCCAGGCTCTGTATTCTACAGCAGGTGTTGATGTAAACCAGTTCATGTATTGTTGTAAACCCAGTTCACCTATGCTGATGATCCTAGAAACAGGTCTCATTCCCTGTGATGCATGAATAAGATGGTGAGATGATATGTATCCTCTGTCTTGAATGAACCTCTAACATAAAAAATACCAAGGTACAGATGAAAAGTTAATTAAAGGCCAGGAAGTTGTCCTGGGATCCATTATCAGCAAAGCTTTTATGATCATTACAGATGTAGTAGGATGTGACAGGTAATCCAAGCCACGCACGCTAAACTGGAGAATCAGCTGTTATGAGCAAGACAGACTGAGTGAGAACCTGTAGCAGAACCAGACACTGGGTTTATTTAAGAACGAAAGAGATTAGAGATTTTACTCTACTTTCTTATTTTACACACTCACTTGCTTCCCTCACAGTGTCAGGTTCACTATTTCTTAACTTCCCATCAGGGAGATCACTGCTGGTCCAGGAAGGCTGGGCAGAAAGTCATTTTGGTTGCTGCTGTGCTGCTACTCAGAGTTCCCAATCTTGGGTGTTACTGGGCCAAGGTCCCTGAGTGTCATCCAGCATTTATCGCCACACATGCCTCTGATGTCCAGCCTTCTGAAGTCAGGAAGTCTCCTGACTTCCAGGATCTTCCTTCCAGACAGGATTTTCTTTCCAGACTCTCTTCTTATTTCTGAAACCCCTTCTTTCCATAACTTCTTTTTGGCCTTCTCTAGTTTTCAGGACCCCGATTCCCGTGTTTTCCAAATCTAAACAGTCTATGCACAGAAGCACAATGGGCAATCAGTGTTCTAACTGGTATTTCCGGATTATGTCTCTTTATACATTAGAGGACTCAGGATATTCAGTTTTAGTTGTAGTGTTACCAAAATTTACAACCAGCCCACTCAAAAGTTCTATTTCAGACATTCACCACCTTCCCGCAATTATCTGCCACCTGTTAACGCTCAGAATTTAATTTTTCACCTATGACACCAGATTCAGATGTCATGAGGTCTTTCTTTCCAGAGAGAGTTCCAACAACAGTCTTAGCAGGTTCTTCTAGAGATCTCCATCCATTCCAGTACTCCTGCTATTCACCAATGGAGCCCAGATGGCCTGTTCATCTTTTCATATGTGTTGAATTCATGAGTGGGATTCAGTCTGAGATTAAGACTAAACAGAGATGTCTAGCATGAGCTAGATGTGGTGTTATGGGCGAAGGAGATCAATACGGGCATTTCATACAGTAAATGGAGCATAAAGAATTATTCAGCTGGCCAACTATCAGACACATATTTTAAGGCAAGCTGAATTGCTCTCTACAAATCCACTCATTGCATTAATTTTTGTAACTGTCTCACTTAGAGCTGCTGGTAAGTGACTTAAAGCTTTTTTATCCATAGCATCATTGTCATGCTTCTTTACTCAGTCATCTGGACTCTTTTTAGAAGGTAATGATCACATACAGTCACCGTCAGTTCCACTAATGGAAACTGAACTCTAATTCCTGCTCTAGTCTCAGCATTTCTTATTCTCTCCACTCCTCTTTTGCTTCTTAAATGTATTCATTTCCCTTCCTCAGTTCTTTGCAGCACTTCTTCTGATGTACCAATAGTCATTTCACCTAAACTGAACTCCAACACGGAACATTTGGTAAATAGTGTAAGAAAAGCACAAGACAAACATTCTATCTATCTTGGCACACTTGGAAGCTCTGTAACACAGAACCTCCAAATAACTCCATCTGTGGCAGCTATGTTAGGTGGGAATTGGATATAATCCATAGTGTGCGTAAGAAAGCCGTGAGAAAGTAATTTTGCAGTCCTAGATGCTTGTACTGTATTCTTGGACAATTACAATTACAAAAATCCCCCAAAATAAACACAACCAGACAGTATAGTTCATGAAAGGCCAGTTGTGGTTCTGCCAGTGATGTTGCCCTGATAGGTGTCCCAGAATCTGTACCACCCTGTGTAAAAGGGATCAAGAAACGCATTCTACCTCTTGCTGCTATGCTTTGCATTTCACCCTGAATTATAAGAGCAGCTGCACTATCCGTGTCATGAGTGTTCAATATCCTACTCGTCAGCCTGCAAGTATAAAACCCCACCTCATTTCTCTCTCCAAAAGATGACCATCTAAATCTCTGTTCTAAGAATTCTCCTCTCAACCAAGGTTATCTCCATTTGTTGACTATTTCTGATTTTTCCTTTACATCCCTACTGGAAATTTGACCTGATCTTTGAAATTTTCTGTCTCTTCTCATCCATACCCAGACCTCTTCTCATTTCTTGATCTGCTCTTTCTATGCTTGCCCTGTATTTTCTTGTAGCCCAAATATCATTTATTTGGACCAACTATACAGGATAGGGTTTTCAGGAGCCAACCTTGTGGACATCATTGCAGTAGATAAGAGAGGTCAGTGCAAGGTGTTTTCTGGTACTGTCTAATGAATCATTTCCTTCTAGCAAAGTGGGCTAAAGAGTGCTACTAGTAAGTGTCAGTGCCATACTGGCTGTTTGGCAGCATTATAGTTGGGATTTTCAGTGACATATCCAGATGCAGAACTTGAACATCACATACTGAGTCATCTCCAGAATTACATAGCAGTGTGTTTATGAAATTTCTCTGTATTCGAGAAATAATTTTCCTGGGTTTGACTCTGGTGGGAATAATCACTAGTACAGCGTGACAATTTAAATAGGGATAATAGAATCACACTCTTGACAGATATAATTAAACACTTTATTTTTCAGTGAGTACATCTTTTTATATTTACGTAAAGATTATTTACTTATGAAATCATATTTAAAGAGTATTTTGTTATCCTTTTCACATGCTCCTGAGTTAATCACCATTGGATGGATTCTGAAACCTTGATGCAGGCCGACATGCTAAACTTCAGTGAGACATCTTTTAAACTTAGGCTTTACCCATACCGAATGGCAAAAGCTGACATTGTTTGTACATATAACAAATATCTATGCTAGGTTGCTTTTTAGTTCTATTATTTTCAATACATACTAGTGGCCATACTTGGAATGCCTGAGCATGAAGTTGTCTTAAAAGTGTCTTTAATTGTGTAACCATATTTAAAACCATATTTTTTTACCTATCTGTTTAATACTGCAGAAATATGTTCAGAATCTGACTTTTAGTGGCACCAGAACATTCCTATCCTCTGAATCCCGATTTGTAATTAGGGTGAGTGCAAAGAACCCTAAAACTTTGTAAATAACATGAAAATAGCATAAATTATTGCAGTAAGATGGCAATTGTAATGAATGCTTTTTTAAATGATTGAGTCATGAGACAGTGTACTCACCCTGTGATTAATCTTCTTGGTGCCCACCTGAAAAAGAAATATTAGCTTCCTCACCTTGGGTCAGCAAAAGCATGATTATTTTTTCTTTTGCTATTTAAGATGCCCTCTGCTCCTACTGATTCATAGGGGATATCTTCAGATACGCAGATATATATAAAAATAAATAAAGGGTTAATGCTAAATCTTATTTGCCCAAAGCATGTGAAATGCCTTTTCCTGCCCACACTCTCAGCTTGTTTTCTGCTCAATATTCTAACAATTACTGAGGATCTGACAGTTGTACCAAAATGGAGGAAATATTCCTGCTAATAGCACATAAATTATGGATGTGTGTGTCATTCATTGTGTATGTTTGCTTTCTGTTTCTATTGGCAATAGGGCCAGGCTTAGGCACTCTTTGGGTTTGCCATCCAGTGTGTCATGCATCAGCTGAGAGTGTGCTAGCAGAACTGCAGTGGGATGTTTCAGATTGTCATGCACAACAGTGAGTATCTTCTGTACACCCAAAAATATACCTGTTCTCCTCTTTAATCCCAAAAGAGACTGAGATGGTTTCTTAAGTGTGCATAAGAATTTGAAAAGCCATCTTAAATACATGGAAGTAGCATTTTATAGCAGAGGTGGGAGTGGGGAATAGGCATTCTGTTCCTGGGCTATTTCCTTAATTATTGTTCTCTCTTGGGCAATTAGCTGAAGGCACAGATTTGATATATCTGGTCTGATTACAGGTACAGGTACATACTTTTGAACTGGATTGGATCCTAGCTGTAGGTGCAAACTACAGCTACATTTCTTTTTTTTGTATCACAAAATTTGCAGCTGCAACTATTCTCCTCCAAAAGAAATTAGATTACATTTTATTGAAATGTACTTGTAAACTATGCAAATATTTAAGGTTATATTGTCCATCACTTTTTTAATAGACCTATAGATTTCCTCTTTTCGTAATAGTGAAATTACCATATCAATGAGCAACTCTTCATTATTCTCTTAATGAACTGGTTTCTTAATAATATTATTTTTAAAAGCCTTATTAACCAAATTTCTCTCCCTTTACACACTGAGATATCTAAACTGGATTTTTCTTTTTTTGTATTAAAATTGTTCAGGGTATTAATCTATAATTTAAAACAGCATTGAAGAGAGCAAGTTTTTGTATTTAAACACCTTCATGGTTTTACTGACACAGTCTGAAGACTGGCATCCAGAAAGATGAAAAAGATGGAGAGAGAAGTGAGAAAATGTAGTTGAAGGTCACCTTGTCTGAATAAACTTTCAAATATTTCATTTATGTGTATACAAGTGGTGTGTACCTATAATGATGTTTTAGTATAAAACTAAGGGTTAAAACATCTAGGCATAATACAGATATTCTTCTATTTAAAACAATATAAGTAACCTTTCAGAAGCATGAAGCAAAATATTTATACAGTACAATTTTAAGTGAAAAGGAGAATGCCAATGTATTATTCAGGTTGATTAGCAGAGATACAATCAATCTGGCAAATCAGTAGGAGACCTAAGAAAAATTCTGTTCTATTTATAGCAAGGGCTCCAGAGCAAGCTCTGCTCTTTTATATGAAGCAGCAAAATTACAACTGCAGAACAAGCACTTTGTGGATCTATGGCACTTGGCAGGAGATAGAAACTGGTTCAAGGCCAAAGAAATAACACCAAAGGTGCTGCTGTTGGGAGAAAAGATAATTGTTGTGGTTTATCCCTAGTCAGCAACTAAGCACCACAAAAACAATGACAGTCGTGATATACAAAAACTGTAAAAGCATGGGTAGCTTCTGAAACCTAATTTTACCCAAAGCATAGAGAAGGAAATTGTGATGGAAACAAAGTTAAAATGGGCAGGCACAGGACAGATTTTTGGGTAAAGCAACAAACAACCAAACAGACATGAAACTTATTTCCAGCAGCAAGCAAACAAAAATCTCCTGGGCAAGGAGTCACAGTATTTTCCATTGGCAGTGAACTGCTGATACTCTGTGTGTGGATGAGGGATGTAGGTTGATAAAATTCTGTTTTCTGGGTGCTGTTTTGCCTGAAATAACATACTAATGAAATTGGTGGCTGTTGGCCGAGCTGAAATCAAGTCTGAAACTGTAGAGGTCACAGACTGTATGCCTACAGAAAAGGTTATTCCTGATTCCAGTAGACCTTAGAGGTTCAAAGTAGGGCAGAAATGGCACAATGGACAAGGTGCCACCACAGCTTCTGATGCTCTGATACTAAATTTTTTCAGTGCAGAGGAAGCCACATAAGTCTGTCCTCTACCCTTCCCAAATGGGGTTAACAGCTTTATTAGTCAAACTGTAATTGTTTGGGGGAATCTAGAAATGCAGCCCAGGAATAAGTGTACATATTGTTGTTGCCACTGCCCTCTTTGAGGTGGGTCCCAAATACAGAGCACATAAATTAAAATTGCAAGGGGAAAAGATGCTGTGTAGGATATGCATTCCAGCACTGTGGAATACTAAAAGTATCAATGCATTAGGTGGTATTAGTCTGAGTATTTAAGAAAGCAACTGTCAGACAGTTGTTACTGTGGTGAGGGTTTCTGTGACAGACCAACAATGTTGTCAATGAGACTCTCAGGTGAAAAAAAGTTTTCACTTTTGACCAGAAAAAGTTTCTTTTACCGCTAAGCACAGCTTCTTTTTATGGATGTCTTTCTGGTTCCTGAAAAACAAGTATAATTCTCAGAAACATGGTTTCATATTTGAGTCCCCTAAGAAGCAAAAATAGTATTCCTAACTTCCAATGGACTAAAACCAGAAACAGTTAATTTTTTGTCTATCAGCCCAGAAAAACATACGGACGATCATATGATGTCTACTCTCATCAGCCAGCTGAAATACGCACAGAATTTTGCACACCAAGCTCTCTCAAGTTGTTTCAACCTATCTGGTTCTATCTTATTCCATCCTTAGATGGGAAATTTGCATGGTTCTGGTGCTAGAAACAATCAGTACTATAGCTCCGCTAGGAAATTCTAATCCTGACAAATCAGTCTCCATTACTAATAATTTTGTGAAAGATTAATCAGTCAAATAAAAAAATGTGGACACAAATTTACATTGTACTAACATCAAAAAGGTAAATGACTTCCATTTTTTATCATCAATATCAAAATAGAAAGTAGATCCCTGATTTGCTCCCTCCCCTCCCCCCCCCCCCAAGAGTAGCCTTGGCTCCCCAGGTCACAATTTAAAACTCTGGATCAGATGATGAATTTTACTGGTTTTACCTAAGCCTCAAAAGGGACCCAATATTTTTTACTCCTCAGACTTCAAGGAGGAATTGTATGTCCCATGCATATATATCCCCTCTAGAACTACACAGTGCTTTGCCTTAATAGCAGAAAATTGCTCTTTTTTTCCTTCTTTCTTTTTTCAAATTAATGAGTGTTTTTATTTCTTGTGAATATTGTATTGATTCTGAGTATTTGAACAGAAGGGAAGTTTCCTGACCTAAGAAATTTACTGCTCTCTGAGTGCATGTGAACATTACTACTGTATAAATGACATAGGTGCATGTTAGGCAATTCTGACTGTCAGCTGAGCACACTCTATGCGGCTTAGACATATATCAGTCTGGCACAATCTTGAAACACAATGAAACAAAGTCTGCATGCAAGAAATGAATTTTCCGACAGGATTTGTAGCTCTGGTTCAAAAATACCCCTTAGGGTATGAGCTTCATTTAATGATCACTTTGAACTAGTGCCTTAACAGAACTAAATACATGTCTAAATATATGAATTTGCTTTAAAGGCTTGCTGAATTTATGCCTTTAATGAAAAAAAGACTTGAACATCTGGGAAGAAGTTATAAATTGCAAGTATGTAGTGTGTAAGGAATCATAAAAGATACTGTGAAGAAGACATGAAGTTGTTGGTGCGCTAGTGCAATAAAAAAGCTTTCATAATTAATGAGAGGCATAATTTTGCAAATCATTGGTAGTAAATTCTGCATTTGATTCAGCACTGCATGAAGAACCAAGTCGCAGATTCAAGGTGAGTGTTGTAGTCAGCTAACCTGGTGACCATGCAACTTCTCTTACGCTGACTGTAATTTGTTTCTGTGTCATCTAATGAGATAGAGAACATAAAGCAGGCTCCACCATCGCTGTCTATCCTACGACAATCTTTGTCAGTCTTCTACACTGAATTGTGTATGACAGCATTTGTGTGTTCTTCTGTGTACAGAACATGTCTGTCTTAGAGGTTCCCTTGATTTATTTTTAAGATATGCCTAGTTATTTCTAGCTTCCAGAAACAATTAGAGGAAAAGTATTTAGTGTTTTGATGAAAATGTATGCATTTTTAAATACCCTGCATTAACTACATAGTGCTTTCAGGTCTAGCCATATTTTTTGCGCATCTTCAGCTTTTACTGAGTTGAAATAATTGCACTGGAGTTAAGTTCATAGGTTCTTTTTTTTAAGTAGTAGATTTCTGAAGATCAACTGAAACTGCTGCTTTGATGATTCAGACATTATTTTCCTTTGGTTATTATCAGAATCCACTCTACCAGTGAAGAAAATGAATGGTCCTGTGCCATGTACCCTTTTGCTTTCTACCATAATGCCTGAGTTGAGAACTGCTTTGTTTCTTGTAATTAATTATTAGCTCTGTTTGTGCAATTCTGGAAGAAAATATTCCCTGCTAGCATGTTTTTCTGTCACTTTTTAAAAGAACAACCTCATGTAATTTCCTCTTAAAGATTTCCTCTTAAAGATTTCTTTTTAAATTTCACTTCTTCAAAGAACAGTTTAATTTAGAAAATCTGAATCTAGAAAATGGTTTTTAAATCAGTCATTGTGTTGTATGAATCTCTGCTTTTTATCATACTGAAATCAAGGGCAACGCAGGCAGATGTAAAAGAATAAATTCTCACTGACATGATTATCCGTTACTATAGACTTGTGCTGTTTGACCTTAATCTTAATGTGAAACCTTTTAAAAGCTAATTTTTCCTGTTGGTAGACCTTAAACTTCAAGATGTTCATGAGTGAATTGTGTTACGGAATGCCAAATACTTCATTAAATTCTAAAAGTTGCATATTAAAGGGGGTTGTGTGGCTTTTTTAATCGATTGGCCTTTTTAATATCTATGCTTATATTGAAAATCTGGTGAATGTTTGACCTTTCAGGTTGAAATCTCAGCTTCTTATCTTTAACCAGTTGCCTTCTTTTTGCTGTTTAATGGGTGCTATGGTAAACTGGTTATCGCTGAAAGAAAATATCTCACTCTCGGAGTAACTTAAATCACTCTGCTTTGATACTTAGTCCATAATCACATCTTTTTGAGAGCTTTTATTAGTCCCATATTTCATTAAAAAGATTAAATATTTTAGTGATGAGTTCATCACCACAAATTTCCCACTGACTTAGATTTACCAACAGATTTCCTTAACTTCAGTCTCTTTCTGCATGTATCATTTCTTTCTGGTGTGAGAAATTGTTCTGTGTAATCGTGAGTGTTTAATTTCCATTACAACTTGATAGTTTCTTTGATGCTAATCTACGAATAGCTCTTGGAAACATTTTATTATACTCTTTCTTCTTTTCATTATCACTGTAGTAAGGGTATTTTCTTTGTTTATTCTTCATAGACACTATTATTGATATGAACCTGCTACTTAGAAAAGGGAATTGATGCAGTATTTCTCTATCATCCCTTCCAGTGTTTTATTCAGATTCTTTGCCACTGTTATCCAAGTATTTAATTTTGTTTCCTTCCTCATTCCTTTTTTCATTTTTTCCATGGTGTTTTTTTTCTCTTCATATAATTCTATATTTCTTCACCCACACAGTGCAGTTTGTCTAATAACCAGCTACTCTTACTGCAGCATCTATGATACTATTGTGCTGAAAAGATTGTGTCCGTTTAACATTGATTTTTTATGTTGATATGAAGTCTTATGTATTCTGCTAGTAGAATGAAAATTGTTACTGTATGTTCGTATACACTAGCTTTTTGCTATCAATTTTCTTGATTTTTCTGGCGGACTTTTTTATAATTGATTTTCAGTTTAACCACATACAATTTATGCTAATTCAGTTTGCAGGTCTCCTGTACCCTAGTGAATGAATGTGTATGACCTTCATAGCTGGACATAAATGGTCTTATCTTCTCTTTTCAAGGTATTTTGAGGATTTCCAAATTATTTGACATATCTTTATGTAGGAATACTGGTCAAATAGTTGTGGCCTGATAAGAAGCAGAAACTAGTGTTTCTTTCATTACTGTGCTGGGAGAGAAAAAGCCACTGAAATCATGCATTCCTAAGCACATGTCAAACCCAAAATACTGTAATCTAGGGTTCATAAGTGATTAGGAGTTTGATTGGAGTAGTCTTTTAGTTTGTAAATGTATAGTACTAGAAACCTTGTTTGGATGTTTTGACTGTTATTTGATGCATAGTCTATGGTTATGTCTACACTGCTGAGAGCAACTTGGGGTTGAGAGACTCCTGTTGGCTTTGAATGAGGAAGATGGTGGAAATTGCCTAGCTATAGTAGCAAAGGGAATAGTACTTGCTTAAAATAGAGCAGAACTGGCACTGCATAGGTATGACTTTTCAGTAGCTGGAATAGTGTAATATTCCGAGATCAGACTACAGAACACAATAAACAACAGCCTTTACTCTGTTTTAGGCATTTTCTTCTGACTTCTAATACTGTTTTTCAATTATTATTGCATTATTTATTAATTTTAATCTTTAATAGTTTTTAGGGATTCTTCTGATGCTGATGTTCCTTATTCCAAGGGCTTCAAAGTCGCATGCATTCAGTATTTTTCTTTCACAATTGTTACTATCATAGAAATGCATCTGCACAGACACTTATTATTTTCCCCACCCCCTTCCTTTCTACCTACCAGAAATTTAAGCTCTGGTAGGATCCCCAAGGCTTTCTGTCATGAAGTAGTGAGGGACTGCAGAAATAGAACAGCTAAAGAGAACAAGAATTTTTTTATTATTATTTAATCTTTCCCTTTTCTCCTCAAAAAGCTCTGTGTAGCTTACAAACAGTGTTTGCACTATAAATTACCAAACAGTTGCCAAGGTAACAGCTAAAGTAGCCAAAGTCCTGCACAAAAGAGAAGAGCCAAGCAAAAAATCTTTAAATTAGGAAATAACTGAGTGGTTGCTGGTAATGCTATAGCCATTCAAGATGCTCACATTTTTCTCTTTAAAGGGACTGAATTGTACCAGTGCTCCACAAAAATATGTGATTATGATCAGCTAATTGACTGAGTGAAGCGCACTAGAGGCAATGTAGTTTCCCAGTGAAATTTAGAAGTGTAAAGAATGAAGGACTATACGTATTTTTTAATGTAAAATATTACAAACCTGTCACCAGTTTGTTTTGCCTAGCTTAAATAATTTCTGAATAGTTAGGCAATTAAAAGTAAATAATTTCAGAGGGTATTGCTCACATGGAGTGTCATACGTTCAGTGTTTTCAAAATGTCATCCTGGGAGGTTTGACCCTAATTATTTTGAAAAAGCTGTTAGTGCAGTAGGAAAGATAATGATCATTTATTCAAGACACAATGCCTTGTTATTGCTTATACTACTGTTTAATTTAGGAGCTGTTGTCATAGATCAGAACTTTACTGTATTGGAAGGAGCATCACCATGGGAGCAAGAGGATCCCAAGCTCTTACTCTCTTTCTGCCTGTTTGTTTCAGCAGTGTGTATTTATATAGCACCTACTTAAATTATAGGTAACAACATGAAGATCTATTTTGCAGCAGAAACTGAAGTTGAAGGTGGTTTATTGTTAAAGTATGCTCGAATAATAAGTACTTTTCTTAGATGCTCTGTTCTGTACAGCCCATAAGAGGGTGCTTCCATTCATTCCTCTCAAAATCATAGATTATTAGAACTTTTAATAATTGAGATCATACTGTTTTGAAATTCACATTTTTTAGATTATATGGGGTGTCAACAGCACCACCACCACACCATTAGTTCTTTACTAGTATGTTAGTTCTGCGAACCTGGAAAACAATTTGTTGCTATATAACATACATCTTTGTCCTGTGTACACCTATGAATTCAGACTGATTCAAAGACTAAAACTTTGAGATTTCAGTTCTAATGTAGATTACCCACCAGCAATGAAGTTATGGATTGTTTCAAAGCCAAATTATAAATAAATCAACATATGGAGAGAAATAATGATACCTCCTTCAGCGGGTGTGTGACAAACAGTTCAATATCAAAACTAATGTGAGAGTGGGTCTATGCAAGTCCTTTCCAAATTATTGTGACACACATGCTCTCCTGGCTTAAAAAATTATTTTTTTTTGAATGATATAATTAATTGAACTACATTTACAAGATGCCTGATAATACTCTTAAATATGAAGGGGTCATTTGTTTCCTCCTCAAGAAGGAGGAGAGAGGTAACTGCTGATGTCCTCACTGAACACTCAGCAAGTTAGTGACACTAATTTTTCATGCTGATCTGTAAATAAAAGATTGTCAGCTAGACAATCAAAGATCCACTGTTTTAAAGTTTTTTCAAGTAGAAGTGCCTCAAAGTTAGCCAAAGGAAAATATTTTATACACAGACAGGAAAATTGTTTGAGGCTCGTTTATAGTTGCACTTTATCATTTAAATCTAGTCATTAAAAATACTTGCTTTTGGAGCAAAATATTGTTTTTACTGACAGAACTAATGTACCCAGCCTTGCAACTGAGATTTTCTCCAAGGCAACTTTACCATACCTTGAATAAATAATATTTTGAGGTAATTTAGTTACTTAAATTACCTAACTCAAGCAAAACTAGTAAAATAAAAATACAAGCACCTATTTATAGCATTCAAAGCATACTACTTTATCACATATATACAGAAAAGACAGATGTGAAAACAGACAAATGCATTCATATCATCACCATTATTCACTGTATTTAATCAGCTTATGGTAGACGTTTTTAAAAGATCTTTTTTCCCCTCATTCATCTAACTTTCCATTTTCTTCCTAACAATACTAGCCAAGGTTTCATTTCTTTTCAGTGCCTGGTTCCCCTCTTAGCTGACAACTGTAGCGGTTATAAGCAGTCTCCTCTTTCTACCTTTAAAGTCTAAATCTCTCACCTTCACCTCTGGTACTGGTTGGGAATGGGGAGGAGTGTTGCGTTGGCCTGCATCTACCAGGACAATAAATTAGCCATGATGTGAGCATACAAACAGATAATTGTCTGCTATGTATTATCATCTCTCGATAGACCTGACAACAGTGAAACACTTCAGGATAGCGGTCCTCTAACCTCTTCACCTTTAGTAAAATCCAGCACCAAGTCAGTCGCTTGAGAAGTTATACCAAAACTTGAAGAAAAGAGTCAAATATAAATAAATCCCAGTTATTCTTAACTTGTAGCCTGATAATACTTATATGAAAGACAGCATAATAATTGTGCATTAACTTTCGATACGATACCAGAATTGTTCCCATTTTGTGACTCCTGGGGTGTCTTAACACAGCTTGTTTTACCGGGGGGAGGAAAGAGGGTCTGTTAGCCAAAGGAATGACTGAGATCAAGCATGCATGTTTATGGTTGAAACAATGCTAGAGTGGGCAACAGTAAAAACTGCTGGATGAGAATGGGTTTTAACGGTGTGTTTTCTCCCTTTGTACGAATGTGCCTACTGTTTCTCCTAATCTGACTACTCTCCATTTAATGAAGTGACTAAAATGGTTGATTAAGTCTCACCATATAGCAGCAAGCATAGTAATTCTTGAGCATGAAGGTTTGAGGGTTTTTAACACATATTTGATATTGTCGGAGAATGCCAAACAATGCAGACTAAATGTTTGCTAGAAACAAAAACAAACAGTGCTGTCCTGTTCCAGGTCCAGTCTTTCACAGTACTTTCTTTGCTTATCAAAGATACACATTTTCCTCCCAGCTGCTGCTTCCTGCTGTACATTATTTACATTCCTGTTCAAGCATTTTCATTCAGTAGAACTGACTGTGATTTAAGTACATATTCAGTTAAAACTCGTAATTAGTATAATAGAGACAAAAAAAAAAAAAAAACCTGGTAAAAGAGACTAAAAGAAATCAGTGAAATGAGAACCTGAAGAGTTCAGTGATATATGGATGACAACCCAGCAGTACAATTTCTTAAGAAGGACCAGAAAAGGTGCAAGTTACATAATTTCAAACTTGTTTACTTCCTCTGAACATGAGCATATTTCGTACATCTCACATGGCCCAGGAAGTAATTGGTAACAGCTGACAGTTACAATTAATTTAAACTGATAAAGGAACATTACAGTTGAGATGGTTTATTATTGTCCATAAAAGCTATATTCTGCCTGAAACATATTTCCATAAGATAAGCCCTCCATTTTTGTGCTGGATGTCTCTGATACGGTTTCTGTCTGGTGGGGATGGTTTGCAGACATGGGACTGAAAGCCAGAAGTCACGAACCTGACTGAATCACAGAATCACAGAATGGTAGGGGTTGGAAGGGGCCTCTGGAGGTCATCTTGTCCTGCCCCCCTGCTTGAGCAGGTACGGCGAGGTCCTTGAATGCAGTTCTGTGTGTGACAGTTACAATAGGAAGCCTTTAACATGGAAGTCACATTGCCACATGTTTAAAATCTAGTACGTGGAAAGCATAAATGGATGTGCCAAAATCAATGATCTGATTTCAGGGCAGACATTAAAAGCTGAATATGTGAAAACATGCCGTCAATTGAAGTAAGTGATAGAAAGATTGGCACGAGTTTGTTGTGTGTTAAATCGCACAGCCCTTTTTTGCACTACAGCAAGTGATACTAGGCATCTGTAGAACAGACATAAAAGCTTTGGGATTCAATCTATCATAGAACATTTTTGTCTGAAACAGAATTGTTCTTTTTTTTTTTTTTTTTTTTTTACTTAGCTGTGAAAAGCATTGGAAAAGGAGTTCTGTGCAGGTTCCCTTTCATCAGTTCCAGACATGAAATGAATGAAACTCTGCTATTCCTGGTTTTTCATTTGAAAAAGTATCTGGGTGGCTAGCTGCTCTTTAAGTTTTACCATAAGACTTGGGTAAGAAAAAACATTTTCAATTCTTTCACAGAAAGAAAAATGAACTAGGGTGCAGTCTGTCAAGTATTAATGGCTTAATTAACATCTACTTAGTTACCTTTCCTTGTAAACATTTCCCAGGCACACTAATAAATTTAAGTACAATTTATTTTTTAAAACAGTTTTCTAAGTGCAATGTTGAATAATAATTACCGAGGAAGTATTTGGAGATACATAGAGCAGAAAATGAGCAAAGTTCACCTAAATTTAGATTACCATCATAGCTGTCAGAAGATGTGGCTAGTATGATGACAGTACGATTTAGGAAGTGTACAGAATAGTGTACCAGCAACAGAAACTACTCACCAATAATAAAGACTTGGCTCAGAGCTGTCTTTAAGTATTAGATCCAAGGCCCAGCTTAACCCACCTCACTGACAACCTGCCCATCACACTAAAGTTTCCTCTGATGCAAAAGGAACTCTACATCTCCAGTAACATCAGACTCCCTGTACACACGGTGTAGAGTCCTCTGCACCTTGGCAAAATTTTACATAGTGGTCCCAGGAGTTCCCAAGAAGATAAGCTGATACTGACCTGTATTTCTCTTCATATTTCCGCTTAATTTCTCATCTTTGAGGTTCCTTTGCACTGTGGATTATTTTGAAGGAAGCCACTGATCAGCATGAATTAATCAGAAAAGGTTATTGGTCCAAGTAAAGAAGATGTGCCAATACCTTCATGTTGTATAAACTGAATTTCATTATTCCCTAGAACCACCAGAACTTCTAAAACACTCTCGTGTCAATGTTACAGTGAAATTAAATTTCAATACAAATGCGGGCCGTTTATATTTTTTTTTTTTTAATAACAGACTTCATTAGTTACTTACAAAAAGGGATCCTGATTTAATATTTTGAGGGGTGAGAGCTTTGCTGCTGCAGTTGTTGCTTCCCTACTGTCAAATTTTTATAGCAATTTATTCTGTTTTAGAAGAAAAACAAGGTCATAAACTTCAGTTTTGCTGCAACAAATTTGTTAAATGAAACTAACAGAAAAGAAGTACAATTAGCTAAAAGCTTTAAATCAAATTTCAGAACTTGGCAGACTTCCCGTCATCCAAAACCAAGTGCTGAACTGAGAAGAATTCATTACAAAATTTGACAAGGACTTCAAGATGACTGCTAGCACATGGCCAATAAATGATTTGGTATCAATCCCACAGTCACACAAAGGAAAAAAGTATACTTACTACAAATCACTGAAATTAAAATATAAGACATCGCTTTTCGGTAGTTGTGGTGGTTTACACTCTAATGGTGTAATAGCTCACTGCTTGAGCAACCTCATGGGAATGGCGTGGAACTGCTTCTGATATTAATCCCTGCTTTCTTTTGCAGGCTTTTCATGTATAAAGAGTGGTTACCCACAGCTTTTATTTTTTATATATATATATGTCTGTGTGTGCGTGCCCTCGTCTAATTAAAACAAAAGAAACTGGCAATTTCAAAGATGCAAGAGAGATGTCTCCAAGTCTCCAGCGAGACAATTTAATGTGGCAGCTGGCATGGGCTGGGCTTGGTTGATGGTGGCATTAGCATGTGAGCTTTGGCTAATCCTGTCAGGTACCAGAGCAGCCAAGTTATAAGTGCAGAGAAGCAGCATGAAGGCAAACCACCAGCTGACAGCTGTGAAAGCTGTGGGCGCATGGAGAAACTCGTGCTCGGGGCAGGCTGTGAGTGCCCATGGCGGCAACAGCCCGTGGCTGGTTACTGAGTGAAGCTCCATGAGCTGATGCAGAACTAGGTATTTGCTACCCTAGCCCGTCACAGGTGGTGTCTGGTGTCACTCATGACAGCTGAAGCAAAATGGAGGAGCCCAGGAGAGGTGCAATGAAAAACACAGAAAGGAAGGGAAGCCAGCTGCATGAGGAGATGAAGAGGAAAATTAAAAAAAAAGATTGAAAGTTGATTTGGAGGCAGAGGTGATTGTATAGTAATATGAAGGACGAATGCCTTGAATTTATTACATAAGATAGGGAGTCAAAGAGGGACTTGGGATAAATGTGGTGTGGTGAGGAGGGGTTGGTCACCCAAGAGGAAGACCAATGGACACATCCCCTTTTCAAAGTAACCAGCATGTGGTCTCTTGGCTAGTGATGATGACAGTGAGAAAAATTTTTTTTTTGAGGGAGAGAGATGGGAGATTAGAAATGGAACAGAAAGGGAAAAGAAATGAGGAGCAGGGTGATTTTCCATCATAAGACAAATGTACTTGAGCTATTGGTAAATATGTAGCAAACAAGATGGATGTCCTTCCTCCCAGCCATATCAATAAACATGATACACAGGTGAGGTGGTTGGACTGATAAAAGACAAATCAAGAAAGATGTTGGAAAGGCAGCTGGGGGTGTAATGCTTCATGAATTTAAATTGAACATGTCTGAAAATGCAAGATCACCAGAAAAGACTGTGAAGAAAAAAGGAAATGAAAATAAAACTTAAACAGTAATGGATGTTAGGGTCCTGATTGCACTACTGGGCTCTGCGACCTCACCTGCTGCCCCTCCCCTTGAAAGTTTGGCTGCCTGTGCTCATGGTCAACTTTGCTGTAATGCAACCACAGACCACGCTGCAGGAAAAAAGAGATTTCAGGAAGCTGCGGTGGGGGCTTTTCCCCCATACTCTCAGGAACCGCATGCAGGTAGATCCTGGCGCTGGGTCCCTGCCTGTTGGGGGCAGCCAGAGGGGCTGCTTTGCAGGGGACAGCAAGCCGAGTACCAAGGGTGACGGCAGGGCAGTGCCCTCAACAGGACTTGTGCCAGCTCTTCCCAGCAGTCTACTCTGCTCCTCCATGGCTGTGCAACCTCCCAGCTGCCCTCCAACACAGGCAGCCACGCAACCCCTCACTAAAATATTAGTGTCATCTTCAGGGCCCCAGACCTTAGGGCTAAGAGTGAAAAGGATGCAAAACCACAGCATTTTCATGTGCAAAAGTGATGCATATTTTGTATGCAAAGACACTTAAATGAGATGCTTTAAATGAAATCTTTTTTTCAGGTTCTATTTCATCTTGGTTGAAGAGATGCCAAATGTTCAATTTTGAAAACATGGCTGTTTAGCATATTATCACACAGGTAATCAAACACACACAGTGCCATTCAGACTGGAACTCACAAAAGGGAACCAGAGCAGCAGCATTTGCTTCTGCTCCATTGCCAGCAAACTAAGTTGACAGAACTAGAATGAAATCTACCCCTATATTGAGACATTGTTTTACTAGCTTTTTTAAGTGCTTGGTGGGCCATTGCAATGCTAAAATACAAAATATGCAAGAAGGTAGAATAAATCCCACTGGTCATAGAAGAGGGTCGCATACCTTAAATCAAGTTAACGAACCAAATGCCTCAGTGAGTTACAGGGAGCCTATATGAGTAGGGCTCAGCTGTCTGCAGTCAGGGCTTTGTCTGATACAACATGGCTCTGGTTTGTCTCTGTCCTACTCAGGAAACTCCTGTGAAGGTAAAAGAAAGTATATGAGCTAAACCATGCAAGATAAAAAGTGAAAACACAGAGGCTATTGCAAAACAGAGACTCCAAAGACAGAAACAAGACTGCATGGAGGTGCAACCCAAAGACCAAGGAGCAACCATGTGCAATAGCTAACAAATAATAGCTTACTCTTAATTTGTGTAAATCCTGCTTCTCTCTATGCAGGATAAAAGTCCAATGAAAGTGACCCAGAGAGAAGGTTACATATGAACCGGCCCTAACAATAAGAATATAGCATTGGATCTATATTATCAGTGACTCAACTAGGAGATCAACATTGACGGGGATATCCTGAAAGAGATACGGAAGCAGGAAATACAACTGTAACAAGAGACTTTAATTACTCTCAGGCAGAGTAGACAAATGTCATATCCGGATCTGAAGCAGAGAAATTTTAGATACTATCAGTGGCTCCTGCGAGAAATAGCGAAACAGCTGATTAGGGAGCCCGCAGTAGGAAATGAAACCCTGGGCTGGGTTGAGAGTCGTGCACTGGTTCTGTTTCTCCAGTGTTCCAGACAAAGAGTGGCTCTCTAGCACTGGCCATTGGGAACTGGGAAGTGGAAATATCTACAATAATAGTAAAGACCAACAGTCCACTAAATTGGAGTGATAAGCTTCATTAAAAAGGAAACTGATAAAAATGAGGGAAATTGTTAAAAAGAAAGTTGCCAAAAGGAGCAGTTCAAAGAGTTAAATTCTTACAAGCAGTAAGATGAAAACACCTTACTGTAAACACAGCAGTAGTACATATCCCTATTAAGGTCTGGAATAAGGTGAGAGGAAGCTGATGGTATATCCAAATGAGGAAAATATAGAGAAACACCAAACCAACCTGTGAATTCTGCTGTCATGGTTTAATGCCAGCCAGCAACTAAGTACTGCACAGTTGTTTACACACTCCCCCATGGTGGGATGGGGGAAGAGAATCGGAAGAGTAAAAATGAGAAAACTCATGGGTTGAGGTAAAGACGGTTTAATAGGTAAAGCAAAACCACACAGGCAAGCAAAGCAAAACAAGGAATTAATTCACTCCTTCCCATGGGCAGGCAGGTGTTCAGCCACCTCTGGGAAAGCAGGGCTCCATCACGCATAATGGTTACTTGGGAAGACAAAATGTCATAACTCTGAATACTCCCCCCTTCCTTCTTCTTCCCCCAGCTTTATATGCTGAACATGACAACATATGGTGTGGAATATCCCTTTGGTGAGCTGGGGTCACTGTCCCAGCTGTGTCCCCTCCCAGCTCCTTGTGCTCCCCCAGCGGGCTCGCTGGTAGGGAGGTGTGAGAAGCAGAAAAGGCTGTGTAAGCCCTGCTCATCAATAAGTAAAACATCCCTGTGTTTTCAACATTATTTTCAGCACAAATCCAAAACATAGTCTCATACTAGCTACTGTAAAGAAAATTAACTCTATCCCAGCCAAATCCTGCCATCTGCAAAGTAGTTTTAAAAATACAATAAGAACAGGTGAGGAATGAGTAGTAAAAGAATGAAAATTAATATTAAATGCATCTTCAAACCAAGCAGGAGAATAAAACATTCCAGAGAATCTGCAGGGCAAAATGCTGATCAGGATGTACAAAAGGAAAGCACAAGGAGGACAAAACCATTAAAAGGAATCGAAATTGAAGAGTACTGAGCAGTGTTCATTGCTGAAGAAAGAGGGAAGGTTCCTGTGACCTAACCTTTTCCTTTGCAAGGAAGGGCTCAGTGAACATCTGTCTGCAATTTAAGTAGCTCTTGATGAGGCTGTGATAACTATTAGCACAAGGAACACTAAGAAATCTTCAGATCAGACAATATTCTCCCAAAAGTTTTCAGGGTGCTGAAGGAGGAAAGCTAAATTACTAATAGTGTATTCGGTAAATCAGAGGTAGTGTGTAACTCCTGACTGAAACTTTTCTTCATATATAAGGAATGAAGGATGGCAGATCAGATGCCATTTTTAAAGACCTTTGGGGAAAAGTCACACTATAGTCCTTCAGTTCTCCTTCCACTTTCCTCAGTCCTGACAAATTAATTTTTCGATCTCAGCTATGCCTTTTCCCAACTGTGTCATAATAACAGTATAGAGTATACAGAAGTACCAAAGTAGTATTGAACAGTATTCTTGTAGGATATTAATACAAAGAATGGTTTTCAATCAACTGTGAACATTATAATCTTTAATGCCGCTTCAGTTATTAACAAAAGAATTTCCAAACTCAAAATCAGAAGGTTAAAATGCTGTAAAATATTCACCAAATTTAGATAGAGAGAGAAGAACAATAAAATGTCAGATATTGAAATTAGGAACTTAATTTCTTCTTCAGTTAGTTCACAATTATGTAGACATATCAATATTTTGAGTAAGTGTATATATTTTTTTAATGTGAAATATTTTGCACCCCATACATAGTTTTCTTCCAATGTACTGGAACAGTAACTACAATTTTCTAGATTAAAGCACTAAACGTTCATCATCAACTTAGCCTACTTTATGGAATGTCAGCAATAAGAAAGTTCTTTTACCTTTGTTTTCCTGATTAATAACTCTGCACGTCATTCATCTTCACCTGTTCCCCCTGAGCTTTATCAAACCTAATAAAAAATATCTTTGTTCCAAGTGGCTGTACAGTTTCCCACTACTCCTAAACATTTGCCTCAGTTCCCTTTCTCTCTTTGTGGAAATGAATGCGACCTTCTTCTCCAGTGAGTATTAGATATTACTTGTAAAATAACTGATCGTGCTTCAAAAGTCGCAGACTACAGAAGATATAAAGCTTGTGTTGTATCCCTTAATGCTACTACAGCAGCCCTCTGCCCTCCTAATATCATGATATAAACCCACTGTGCAGCAGCCATCAAAGCCAATGGCCACTGACATCAGTGGGAGCTGAATTTACCCCCTGGGACTGATTTGACTCTCACTGGCTTCTCCACTGATAAGTCCTTCACTGGCTGAAGCTGGACTTGTGAGCAGAGAGGGAGGCTTAGCGTGTCTCCAGATCAACAAAGGTCTTATCATGGACTTTGCTGAAGGAGGTTCAGGTCCATGATTAGGGTTCCCTGTGCCTCAGGGAGTGTATGCACTGTGGGAGCCCTTGATTTTGGAAAATATTTGCTCTTATAGAGTGCAGGAGAAAGTACTTTCTTAATACTTAGTTAACTCAGTAAGAAATTTGGCAGATAAGAGCAAAGGGAAAACCTGCTCATCCTTTACATTAAATGAAGGTGTGTTGTCTTAAAAAAAAAAAAAAACAACCAAAACAACCAACCATCAGAGAGGGTAATCTCTAAAAGCAAAATCTTTAAAGGTCAGATGTGATTGTTCTCAGGCAGGTTTTCATCATACCATTCTGTGTTACAAAAGGGAGCTAATGTTTCTTCTCAGCTCTAAGGCAGTATCACTGGTTTCCTCTCTCTGATTCCTTTCCAGCCCTTGCTGGGCAGTCAGTGCACTTAGCATAACCAGGCGTTGCCCTGCGGAAGTCAGCTGGCTTTGCTGCTGCTGTTGACCTGTGTGCTGCAGCGATCCCACATCAGTTCTGCCACCACCTTCCCCAGACTTATGCTGCTACTTCTCCACATAGGGCTGATTTCCCCTTACAGTGTTACAGGGGCAGCAGAAGTCAGAGGAAAAGAAGAAAGGAGAAAATATTGAAAGGCTGCTGAAGAGGTATTAAAAAAAGACCTCAATGTCAAATTGCTGTACTAATTCAAATATCTGTGAAAGCAGTTCTAATATAGTGTAGGCTCAGGCATTCATTATTTGTTTTGCTGGATGAGTCTTACTGAATACAGTTTAATTTTATATAACATCTTTCAGATCTTTAAATGGTTTCTAGAAATAAATAATGGGAAAAAAAACCAACCAAAAAATACAAGCATAGAGAAGGAAGAGTTTGGGTGAGTGAGTAGGCAGGCAAAGAGGAGATACATTTTTCAGATGAAATCTGAAAATTGAGTTGATGAGGCAGAGATACAGAGAAATGCTTTCTCTGGTATATTTGCATTACACAGAAAATATATTTATACATAGAAAGAGTTTCTGCAATGTGACAGTTATCATGCTTCCCAGGCAGTCACTTGCCTGACTGCATTCACGTGGGAATCTAGACCCCTTGGAAGCTGAAAAAAAAAAGCTATGTGAACTTGCAGAAAGTTTTGCAGTGTAATCTGTTCTGCATCATCTCTGTTTGCTTTACTTGTACTACTGTATTTTGAAAGAACATATATCATCACACACCACAGATATTTATTTATATTTAGATTTAAATTTTCTCCTGAATACATAATTCCTTTTTCATTGGTTGTCCACAAGTCACTATATCACAAAGCCAAGCAGAAATGTTGTAGAGAAAATCTTGTCTGAAATGATACTAAGGAGCTCTAGTAATAACTGTATATTCAGTTATATGCTAATATTATCCATCTCCAATCACTTCATGCAAAGCCACTCATTTATTCAGGAACTACTTGACAATTTTAAGCTCCTTTATACCCTGTGTTTTACATCTGGGTAGCTGTGGCTAAATCCTGTATTCAGATGCTTGAAAACGAGGCCAAGCCTTCCCTAGATTTATGCTCACTCCTAATTATTTGAAGGCTTATCAAGTACTGTTAAAAATTCCTGCCTGTAAGCTTCAGTTCTGAGCATACCATATTGAACAGGTGTCTGGTTTTTTACTGTGTAAGAAACCACATGTCTATCTGAACTCTGATAAAGTCATAAAATGGAGACAAGACACAGTGCTAGGCTGGAACTGCCGTATGTGTTCTCCTTGAACATGAAACTGGTGGAAAGCCCATTCCTTCATGGCAGGGCAGTGGTACAACCGCTTTCCTGCTTCATTACACCATGACAACCTGGCCGCTGAGTGGGTGGCAGGTGAGAACAAACAGCAATATCTCATGTGGAGGGAGGAAGCGGGAGACAGGTGCTGTGCTCTGAATTTAAATATTGATGCAGTACATGCATATGAACATGGCAAAGGAGCCCTTGTGGGTATCTCACATGCAGGAAGTGAGACCAGGCAGACTTGCATTTAAATTTGTTCTGAGTATTTCAGGATTTCACTCTTAAGAGTCTTGAATATTTTACACTGTCAACTCTTCGTTAATATTTTTCTAGTAAATCTTGTGCATTTACCTTACTGATGGGGATAATCATCTACAGTGAGAAGTGGGGCTGCAGCTCACCTAGACATGAAGGAGCAACTTGAAACCTTCACAGTATTGATGTGCTGACTTCAAATTCTGTGCAGGTTAGGAAACAGAATATTTTCTCAGGTCCTGGGTGGGTTTTGCAACTCATGCTGAGCTCTGTACTGTAGCAGCGTTACTACTTCTGTGCCTGGGCTAGCTAGTTTTCATCTAGCATAGATATAATTACCTCCGTAATTACATTTTCTTGCTGATTTACAATGGAACATCCTTCATGATCCTTCCTCTTAGTTTCTCCTCCTAGCTTTCAAGGCAGTTTGCAAAGGAAATCTAGTGTTGTCACTTCTACTTTACTGTAAGCAAACAGGCCAAGAGCAAATGCCTACAGTCATATGACAAGTCACAGTCTGAACCAGAAGTAGCACCCAGAAATCTTGCTTGAGGTCCAGATCCTGATCTTCTGAACCATGCTAGATTAAGAACTGTACATTTCCGTAAAAATTAAAGGCTAAATAGTCAATGGTAGCTCTAAAGTTACACCCCAAATGTTCACCTACCAATAAAATAAATGAATGGCATGACCAGGCTACATACAGTACGTGTAACTCACAGATTAAATCTCTATTTCAGTATACCAGAAAGGAAGGCAACAAATAAACATAAGCAAATCTTTACCTTTACTGCAGAGAGGCTTAATAAAATCTGAAGCATGAACACTATGTTTCATTTGTAACTGATCACAAAACTCTGTAAATAGAATTTATATTAAGAAGAAAATACAGTATTTTATCACAGAATGAAAAACACATATCCTGAAAAATGTATATGTCTTGGGTCCAACTTAGCCTCCAAAATGACATGCCTGAGGTATTATTGCTATCAATGTTCATTTGTAGTTCAAGAAAATAAAAATATGTATTTGAAAAAAGAAGCAGATCTGTCTTACAGGACCTTAGTTCAAGGTTCATTGTTTTTCCTACAGAATCTTACACACCTCAAGGCATTGCTGGGAGCTGCTTTTTTCAATAATAGTTTTGGTGGTTTTGATTTTTTAAAAAATGATAGAAATTTGCATATTGTTTCTATTTCACAGAAATTGTTTCAGAGTATTTAATTGTCATCTAAACACTGTACTTGCATTCAAAGGAATCAACATTTTAAAGCAGTATTATTCCCTTAATTTTTCAAAAAACATTTCTGTTGACTTTTAATGATTTTAAATGGAAAATAAATATACTGAATAGTCTAATGTTGGGGTTTTTTTTTAATTCAGTAGAAGAAACCAGCCAGGATATGTAGCATGTTATCCAGCTTTGGAGTAATAACTTTGGAAGAAGCAACTTTCAACACACTGGATTATTTCCCCATACAGAGCTTGTTTACACCTGCTCTTGTGGGGGCAAAAGATGAAAAGTATTTCTTTCCCTTGAGGAGATATATGCATCTTGCCAAACAACCTTCGCTGAACAGTATACACATAAGTGTACAGAGAAGCAGTTCCCATGATGAGCTATTATGGTGAATCAAAAGAAACTGCAGAGGCAGTACAATAGCAATTGAAGGTTTTTCAGTGGTGTCTCATATATTTGCACTTCAGAACAGAAACTAAAAACATGAAGTGACGCACACAAGTGCAGTGAAGTGTCTAAAATATGCACTGACGTTTTAAGAATATGCCCACAGAATATTAAATAAAGGCCTGAGTTCATATTGCTGCTGACTAGAACCAGCTTCTGTTCTGCTTTAGAAGTGACAAATGTCTTGAAGGATTTAGGGCCCTGAAGCACACATACTGGTGAAAAGACGATTCCTGCAGAGAGATACAGAAACTTTTAAAACATGCCAGAAGGTCAGTTTTGGGAAATAGTGTCTAATTTTTAATAGCATGGTCTAATTTTAATAGCAGCCTTTCTTATCACCTAATAAACATTATGCAGCAGAGTGGACAGGAATGCTGCTGGTGGATGAATATTTGTAACTTCAAATCCAGCTGTGCTAAAGCTGAGGTCTTGCTATTTAATCCCACCTTTCTTTCCTGCTTTGAGTGTTCCTTCCCAGTTTCATTGTCATTCATCTCTAAAATTGTAGCATAGGCATGTATTCGTGTTTGATCACCCTTGTCCCGTCCATCTCTCCATCAAACAGTCATCCCTTACAGTACCTTCAGAGTGCTGCCTTTTCTTAGTGGCCAGATGTACTTCTGTAGTTGAAGTGCAGCTCCACTTCTCATGCTATTTAGATATTATCCTGGACTCACTGTCTTCATCTATGTTAGTAAATTAAAGTAAGCCTGGAAACATTGCTTCCCGCTGGATCAAGGTTATTTATAATAGTAACTAGAGAGTTCTTCGGCATGAATTTGGCCAAAACCAGCTCGTGTTCTCCAGAGCCATCCCTTGCCACAGCTCAGTAGCTGGAATGGGCCAGTGATCACTCTCTGTAGGCAGTTTGCAAGCAGGGACCCTGTGTTAGTATGTAGCAACTGAGTCTGATCTGTATGTTGATTAACAGAATGATCCCTTAAACAATTATTTCCAGTTATACCATCTGCTTTTTAAAACTCATTTAACTTCTTTTCATATTGTGCATCTTAATACACACTTCTTCCTACACCTCCTGTGTCATCTACAATTAACTATGAGTGCAAACAGAGAAATTAGTAACTTCAGAAGTAAATAGCTTCTCATACATTCCTTTCCATTCCTTACCATCTTAGCTTGCAACCTTTTTCTTCTTCCATTTCTCATGTTCATCTTTGTTTCATTTCATTCTTTCTCTGCTTTCCATGATTTTGTTTACTAGTTCTGTTTTTTATATCTCTTGGATCACTCTTTTGTCTCGCTTGTCTACATTGCCTCCCATGGCATGGCCTTTCATCCCACACTGTGGCTCTTTGGCCATATACCAATTTTCTCCTGGGGCGAAAGCAATTTGTTCTAAGTAAGAGGACACGTGGCTAGGAGTACATCTTAGAATAGAGACCCACTCTTCTCCTCAGTCTGTGACAATTAAGAACTTGTTTGCCTTCCTCCACTCCCCATAACTGCCTTCTATCTACTCATTTACCAAGTTTCCATTTCCTTTGGACCTTTTCTCTTTGTTCTTTTAGTAATTTCCTTTACTTTAGCTGAAGTACTGCAGTAATATAATCTCCTGCTTTATGTACGTTACTTCTCATAACTATTCTTTCTTACCTTTCTTTTTTAATTCCAGAGTTGCCATGAACAAGGTCTGGAGACACCTGGATCTGGTCATCACAAGCAGGGTCCTGGAGCAGCTGGAACAGTGACATCCACTTTGGCTGATGATTCTTCTGCAGCCTGTGCCAGCCTTGGCTGGAACCTTGTTTTACCACTGAAAAGCTGGCTGGTAACAGAGCTACTATGAGTGACACTATAAAAACTTAATGTATATCTATGGTTTCAAATCTGTAAGGATTTTCATAGAATCATAGAATCGTTAAGGTTGGAAAAGACCCTTAAGATCATCGAGTCCAAATGCTAACCTATCACTACCAAGTGCACCCTAAACCATACCCTCAGGCACCACGTCTACCCTTCTTTTGAATACCACCTCCCTGGGCAGCCTGTTTGAATGCCTGACAACCCTTTCGGTGAAGAAGTTTTTCCTAATATCCAAGCTAAACTTCCCCTGATGCAGCTTGAGGCTGTTTCCTCTCGTCCTAGTGCTTGTTACTAGGGAGAAGAGACGAACCCCCGCCTCGCTACAACCTCCTTTCAGGCAGTTGTAGAGAGCTATAAGGTCTCCCCTCAGCCTCCTCTTCTCCAGACTATATAGTTAAAAAAATTAGAGAGGCCAGAAAGGACTATTAGATGATTTATGCAAATCTGGTTTGTGCTTAAGGCTTGTAGACCTTCCAGAAATGCCACTACAGAGTGAAAATAATACATTCTGGCATCCATAGTACAGACTCATACATTTCTTTCATTTGACCTATATTGAGCCTAATGCTTATGTTTGGCTACATTATAGAGATGTCTGATACAGCTTTTGAAGACATAAAGAGATAAGGAGTTATCACTCCCCCAGTAGTTTGCTTCCGTGGTTAAAGATTGCCAACAGTTGCTCCTACAATTTAAGCTTGATTCAGCTTTCATACTGTGGCTCATATGATACTTTCACTGCTAGATGAAAGAGACAGCTATTTTTGGGGGGGGTTGGACAAGATGATCTCTAGCCAACCCTTCCAACCCCTGCCATTCTGTGATTCTGTGATTATTTGTTTAGATATTTTGTCACTATATACATGTATACAGAAGACAGAAGGTTTTTCTGATGTGAAAAAAAAAAAACCCAAATGTCTCATTAATTACTTTTGCATGATATCACAATAAAAGCTCATTTTCAGTTGCCGGCCCATCACAAGTAACTCATAAATTATTCCCAGTCACTGACTTCCAGGACGCATATAATCTGGGATATTCTTTTAACAGGCAAGGAAAAAAAAAGTTGATTATAAAGGTGGAAGCATAAAATCTTTTCAGTTTTGAAGGATCAGTAGAATTTTGTAGAAACAGTAAAAATGATAAATAATGAAAAAAATACACTTTTGAAAACACGTATGCAGTGTATTTACAATGATTGTAAGTCAAAGAGAAAGAGTAAGATCTAAAGCGCAGATTAAAGCTATTATTATTCTGCTGTTTTCCAAAAGGTCAGCTGATGCTCCAAACAATTTTTTAAAAGTATTGCTTATACATTTCATTATATACAGAAATACATATCTAAAAATGAATAAAATTACATTTGGAAAAAAAGCGTGTCAGACATGAGAAGCTAAAATGTCTAATTTACAACCATTTGATGCATTCCAAGTGATTTTAGGGTAACCCTACCAGTAGTTCAGAATGTATTATTTATAATTCTTGGGCATGCAGAATGTTATGAAGCTACTTTTAGAAATGATGGTAAAGCCAGTTTAAAGTGTATCCTTTAACTAAAACCTACAGATTTGTAGACACTACAAAAATTCACACTTAACGCTGAGATCATTGAAAACACAGAGTTTTATCTGACCAAGATTATCTGGGAATAAATGAAGAAAAATGCCTTAGAAGTCCTAAACTAGATAGTCAAAATTAGGGGGTACCCTCTGGAAATGGAAAATGTAACTTCCACCAGCTAACCCTCTAGTGCATTTTGTAGATTGTTATTCTCATTTACTGTTGCGATTAAAATGGTGTTCAGTAAACAGAAAAAGGCTACATGTTTAACTGTATTAATAAAACAAGATATCAATTGATTCTTCATGCAGATACCACCACCCAGGCAGCTCTCTGAAAGCAAAGAACTTAGTATGAGTTTATGCGATTTTTAACGAATTTCACAGGGACCTAGTATCATACTTATGAAAGCTTAATTTCACAACCATGATCTTGCAATATAGATTTAAAATAGTAATGGAGTTAGTTTTATTTAAAGGTAACTGTTATTTTGATAATCTATATTGGACTGGTTTTTATATCAATTAATGCATTTATTTTTGTGTTTAAGGATATTAGGCAGAGCTCACTGCTCATCTGAGTAGCTGTATTTTTATCAGTTTAGTCAAATAGGTTCAATAACGTCATCAGTAGATGCTAATAGAAGCTGTAGTCAGCTTGCTGAGTAGCATTTAGCTAAAACCATATACAGGCATAAGCAAAACCCTTTTGAAGAAAGTAACTAAGTTAAAGCAAACTTATAAATGCACTTATAGCAAGTATTAATAATTCAGTAAATATTTATAAATTATGTATAAGTGTCCTCTTACTACCGAGTGTAATCTTTATGGAAATCATGAATATCACATGTATTTTTGAACTCCAGATTGGGCATTTAGCAGAAAGATGGAGTATACAAATAATAAAATGGCTATTGCCTGGCAGCACACTCGGTGAATACCGGCTGTGAGTTCCTGATGAGAGCACCAGGGAGCATATTTCATTGCAACCCCGCGATAGGATAACTGCTGAAGCAGACTGCCTGTGCACATTACATGCTCCGATGCTGGTAGTGCAGGGATGTCCCTCATCTGGACACATTCTGCACACAGACACTCCCAAGAGGAACCAGAGGCCAAAGGTGTTTTCTTGAGACCTGGTGCCACCTCCCAGTGCTGCACATCATGTCTGTGATGTAAGCAGCTGTGATTTCACATGAGGAATTGTCTTTTAATATTTTACGATGATTGCTTATAAGACATAAGCAGTATATATTTTTCTTAGAAGATTTACCAAGATTTTACTTTCAAAATGGTTGCAAGCAGAGCCAGCCGTTTGCCCTGGCAACAAAGAACTTCCCCTTGGGCTGTCTTAGCAGGACTGCAGCCAGGAGGTTGAGGGGAGTAATCCTTATTTTTTATTTGGCTCTTGTGACACCCATCTGGAGTGCTGCATACTGTTTGGGGCTCCCCAGTACAAAAAGGACACGGGCAAACTGGAGTGTGTCCAGTGAAGGGCTACTAGGATGGTGAGGGACTGGAGCACAAAGTACAATGAGAGGCTGGGAGAGGTGGGTCTTTTCAGCCTTAATAAGAGAAGGGTAAAGGGAGACTTTACTGCTGTCTTCCACTGCTTAATGGTAGGGCATAGAGAAGACAGAGTCAAATTCTTCTCAAAGGTAAAGCAGTGGTAGGATGAAAGGCAAAACACACAAGCTGTAACATGGGAAATTCTTTTAAATGTAAGGGAAAACTGTTTTACTATGAGAGTGGTCAGACACTGGAGCAGGTTGCTCAAGGAGGTTGTGGAGATTTGATCCTTGGACATATTCAGCTTTGGCTGGACAAAGCACCGAACAGCCTGATCCAACTGGAGCTGCTTTGAGGAGAAGGTTGAACTAGGCAACCTACACTGATTTCTTCCCGAATAAGTTATCCTGTGATTTCAAAAGAATACAAGTACATTCATGGCCTGCATCAAAGGAAGTGTGGCCCAGCAGGTCAAGCAGGGTGATTCTTCCCCTCTACTCTGCTTTCAAAAAACCTCACCTGGAGTATTGTCTTCAGCTCTGGGGGGCCCAGCATGAGAAAGACATGGATCTGCTCAAGTTGGTCCAGAGGAGGGCCACGAAGATGATCAGGGGTCTGGAGCATCTCCCATAAGAGGACAGGATGAGAGAGTTGGGGTTGTTTAGCCTAGAGGAGCAAAGGCTCTGGGGAGACCTTATAGCAGCCTTCTAGTACTTAAAGGAGGCCTACACGGGAGATGAGGAGGGTTTCTTTACCAGGGGTTGCGACAGGACAAGGGATAATGGTTTTAAACTGAAAGAGGGTAGACTTAGCTTAGATATTAGGAAGAAATTCTTTAATGTGAGGGTGGTGAGACACTGGAACAGGTTACCCAGAGAAGCTGTGGATGCCCAAACCCTGGTAGTGTTCAAGGCCAGGTTAGATGAGGATTTGAGCAACCTGGTCTAGCAGAAGATGTCCCTGACCATAGCAGGGGGATTGGACTAGAGGACCTTTAAAGGTCCCTTCCAACCCAAACTATTCTATGATTCTATGATTTAAAGTGATTGTTTCAAACACCAAGAAACAGTCTCAAAAACTACACACAATATCCATGTATATGCACAGAAGGAATAAAATAGAAATAAAAATTATGCCAACCACATGTTGTAGGTAAAATATCTGCTTCGTTGCTTCATTCCCACTAAAAATAAATAATCTCACAGTTTGTCTAATATTTTAGATAATATTAGCTCTTCAGAATACAGAAAAGTAACATCAACATGTAAGTTAAGATTTTGAAAATATGTCGATTTCTGCTTTGACTCTCTGCTACAAAACTGAAAATTAGGGCAGCCTGTAAACTCCATGGCTAATTTAAAGTATTAGAATCTAAACCAAATTCAGCTTAATCATCTTAAAACGTTGAACAAATAAGTGTATTCTGAACATCTGTCATATCATATCTGAGGCAGATGTATTATAAGCTTGCAGCCACTGAGGAATCCTATAGAGTTTTTCCTCTACTAGTTATAAGGTACAGTGCTACACAGACTGA
Source organism: Phalacrocorax carbo (assembly GCF_963921805.1). NCBI lineage: Eukaryota > Metazoa > Chordata > Aves > Suliformes > Phalacrocoracidae > Phalacrocorax > Phalacrocorax carbo. The sequence continues at coordinate 45,454,746 of NC_087513.1, forward strand.
ATTTCTCAAATGTGTATATATACCTGTGTATATATAGGTATACACAAACTTTTACACTGGTAGAGACAAGACTCTACTAGAAAAGTTCTGATCTGGAAAACAAATTGCTTGCAGGCTATCAGTAGTTCATATAGAGCTTGGAGTCATACCCAGAGGGCAAGTTTCTTGCAAGAGACATAAGCTGTCCACAATCTATTGCAGGTTCTGAAATTATGTATATTCACTAAAGACATCATTCAATAGACATCAATCAAGAAAAATCAGTGAGATATTTGTCAGTCAATCAGAGTTGTGTCAATTGTTTTTCAGTTACACTCATGGAAAGGCAGATAAGCAGCCTTACAGACTGCCCACACCCCAGCAGCAAGGCCAAGGTAGAGCCCCATGTTGCCCTCCGTAGTGACACGTCACAGATCTCACAGTCAAGGCTGAAGCACATTTATGCTTTTAGCCCCTGACTGTTTTGGATCGTGATATAGAATAATAGAATCATAGAACAATTTATGTTGGAAGGGACCTTTAGAGGTCATCTAGTCCTACCCCCCTGCAGTGAGCAGGGACATCTTCAACTAGATCAGGTTGCTCAGAGCCCTGTCCAGCCTGACCTTGAATGTTTCCAGGGATGGGGCATCTACCACCTCTCTGGGCAGCCTGTTCTGGTGCTTCACCACCCTCACTGTAAAATTTTTTTCCTTATATCCAGTCTAAATCTACCCTCCTTTAGTTTAAAACCATTACCCCTTGTCCTGTCACAACAGGCCCTGCTAAAGAGATTGCCTCTGTCTTTCCTATAGTCCTCCTTTAAGTACTGGAAGGCTGCAATAAGGTCTCCCCACAGCCTTCTCTTCTCCAGGCTGAACAACCCCAACTCTCTCAGCCTGTCTTTGTAGGAGAGGTGTTCCAGCCTTCGGATTATTTTTGTGGCCTTCCTCTGGACATGATCCCTTCCTAAATAAAGAGCCCGGGAGTTATTACAGGACAGCACTGAGACAATATCCAGTGATGAACAGGTCTCTTACATGTAGTGTTGCAGCAACTTTTGTAACAACTTTCTAACTTATAGCATGTCCCTTAATATGGGATTTGCAAAAGGAACATTGGAAAGGAAAATTACACTGCATCTCCAAGCTAATAGGCTGTCTTGCAGAATGAGTCCCAGTTATCACATTCTGAGGATGGAAGAGGAGAGTGGGAGTAAAACAAAGTTTCTTTTCAGTCTTGGTATTTAATCTTAAAGCTATTTTTCCTGTAATACGCTTTCTGTTAAATACACAAACTGGACAAAGATATAGCTAAGAGTTAAATGTAGAGATAAATGTATCGCTAGCTCAATCTGTCCTAAAAGGAAATTGCAGATTTTTCCTAATTTTTCCACAGAATTGGAAGCCTGTCTATAAGTAGCTATGCAAATCTTTAAGGAACATATCAGTATTTGAAGCCCAAGAAATACTCAGATGCTTAAATGTCTAAAAAAATATTGCAGAAACCAAGTTCTGTAAAATGGAAACCAAGTGCAGTAAACGAAGAATGGCACTTTCTAGACCTTTCACTGGATTTATCATGTCTATGATTTGCCCTGAAAAAGAGATGTCTTTTTTCTTCACCTTCAGTTTTGTGAGGAAGTAGCATAAACTGCCATAATGATTTCCAAAACCAGCTTCTTCAGCTCCGTAATGGGGTAAATATGCTGCATCCCTAGAGAAACAATACTAGGATTAAGCTGGTCCTCTACAAAATTGCTCAGCTGCCTGGCTTTATTATAGACATCTGCAAAAGAGTACAGCTGGGCTTGCTGAAGGGGCTTCAGGCTGTTACTAGTCTCCTTTAATAGAATAAAAGTTGCTTAAATGAAGATGTGCACACAAATAAGTAAAAAACAAGCTCTGTCTCTTCCCTACTGTAATCCCAGGGTATGGTGAGTGCATCACTGATTATTATGACCTGATGCAGACAAAAGAGAGAGTGATGATCCATAAAACAGTAAAATGAAGATAGACATCAGTAGCAGGCTCAGGACCAATGTTCAGCACTCCAGGCAGGACCTCTGTCTCATTAATGTATGGGCAAGGCTTTACTGAAGCTGATATGCTATCTCAGAAATGTGGTCCATTGTCAAGTTTTTTTCTGTTTAAAACTAAAGGCAGTGGAAGCCTGTGGATGGATGTCTGTATAGCTGAAAATGTAAAACTAACACATGTGAAACTGGAAAATTGCATCTCTCTTCAGTAAAAGACAGGCTTGTAGTGGCACAGCAGAGTGTGGAAAAAACCAAAACGGTTGTATGAGGTATAGACTGTCTCAGGAAGCTAATTTAATCTTAATATGAGCCATAGACATCTGTCAAGCCAGTAAAATTGGAAACAGACGCAAGCTCTAAAAAATCCACTCTAGGATGAACAGCTGGCTTACGTGACATTCCTCCAAACACACAAAATGGAAAGCAAAAGGTAACCATATAAATGAAATGGATGGATTAGGAATACGGAAAATTCTTACTTCCTGACATAGCTGAGAAAAACATAGGCTTGAGACAAATGAGATAAAATGGAAAACAAAATTTTGTGGGACATAAGGCATTTCATTAACACTATTTCTCCTCCAGGGGAAATATTAAGACTAGCCTCAGATAAAAGTGTGTTTTTTAAAATGCGTACTATAGTGAGATTCAGAATGGGTCTGTAAAATGTCTATTAAATAAAACTCATCCAATATCCTGAAGCTTTTTTCATACAGTCAAGCGAAAATGCAGACAAAATGTTGAATAGAATAGGGTGGCTCAGGAACCAAATCCAAGCAGTGTATTAAAAAATCAGTAATTTGGAGCCCCACGTGTCTAATTTACTAAATTTCCATCTCATGCTGATTATGTGTACTTCCATGAATTCATATGAGCTGAGATTTTCCTATTTTACAATCTTCTAGAGAAAATGGAATATTTGGCTCCATGCTTTAAATGGACCATGAAATTTCTTTCCTTTCTTTTACATTTTACTTCTAAATTATGGAGCACACATACAAACAAGTCCAGTTACCAGGACATGCATTCATTAAAAAAAAAGTGTTCAAATTCTAGTAATTTGCTTCAAAAGGTAAGGCTGGAAACAAAAGCTTATATAACTCTGCTCAGTACTTAAAACTGTGAATTCAGAGGACATGCAGGTTGTGTGGTACATCCTCGTTTGTTTTCACCCTGACATTATGCTAACCCTTCATTCTTGCACAGGCTCTTAATTTGTTTACCTCGACGTTGCCTCCTAATCTTACAGTCACAGGTTTGTGTGCATAAAACCTTGCCTGTTTATTCCAGTTACTTCAGTTAAGCTAATAATAAGTATTGCTTTGCCCCATTGCTAAATATACCTGGCATTTCATAACTTTTGAGCTGTTTATTCTCTACTCTTAATAACCTTCTTTTAAGATAGGGTTCCATGTGTAATAGTTATATTTTTCAGCAGAAATTCATGTTAGCAGTTTAGGTAGCCATTATAGTACAACTGTAAAGCAATAATTCTGTGGGTTACAGAAGAACGTAATATAAAAGCAAGAAGTCCTTGCTTCTATCACTGACTGCTCTTTAAAGATTTTATGACAGCATATTTCCCTGGACATTTGTGCTTGGATGTCACCGTATAGAATTTCTACCCTGAGCTCCCAAAAAACAAAGGAGCGTTGGCAAACAAAATGAGGCCAATAGTTTTCTACATTGCATTTTATGAAATGATAGCTAAAATACGAGCAAATCTTTTCTCAATAGACCTAAAGTCTCTCTACTGGAGTCTGCATCCTCTCTAGGAACATTTTGTGGGTCTGTAACTCAAAAATTTCTGAAGACAAAACAAAAATTTGTATAATCTCCCACAGGGGAATAATCTCTGTTAAAACTAAATTAAAATTGAAAATACATCTTAATAATTAATAGGTGAAAGGATGTGACAGCTATGTTGTAATTATGCTAAAGGTAGCATTAGAAAGCCCCAAATCTCAAGAGTAAAATTACTCTTAAATGCATGGGTGTACTAACTCTGACGTGGATGAACATCACGGTGGGGAAAATGTTTCTGAACTCCATTGGTTTGTTTCATTCTTTTAATAGACTTCATAACTATCTACAACAGATGTAAATAATTGATTAAAGATATTATATGTTGTCATTATATGGAAGATTTATGGAACTGGGATGATTTATCAAGCACTGATATAATGATTTTCTTCCTTGCATAATTTCTGTCGTTAGATTTACATTTTGCCTAGAAATACATTCATTAGTAACCTGTAACAGAATACAGGCAATGGAGGGTAGTGCCCAGTGACAGGACCAGAGGCAATAGGCACAAACTGAAACAGAGGAGGTTTCCTTTGAACATCAGGAAACACTTTTTTACTATGAGATTGACTGAGCACTGGCACAGGCTGCCCAGAATGTTTGTGGAGTCTCCATCCTTGAAGATATTCAAAAGCTGCCTGGACACAGTCCTGGGCACCTGGCTCTAGGTGTACCTGCTCACGTAGGGAAGTTGGGCCAGATAACCTCCAGACGTCCCTTCCAACCTCAGCCGTGTGTGAAATCCACAACTCAGTTTGTGAATCTGTGGCTTTGTGAAATCACACACAAAATAACAATTCCTTGGGTGTATAAAAATCATAAGAAAGTACTTAATGTTTTTTTGTAATTCAGTGTTCAGTTCTGGTCATTGTAACTCAGAAATAATAATCACTGAAATTAAAAATAGAGGGCAAATAATAACAGTAATGGAGAAATTCTGGATGCAAGTGACAAAAAGAGTCTACTATTTAATCCAGAAAGAAAAGATAAAAAATTATAAAGGGGCTGTTATTTGTATTTTTGTGTACTACAGAACCAGAGTTCTCAGGCACCTATTTACATGCTGTAGAGGACACTGTTCCCTCAAATATAAATTCAGGTTTAGGACATCTAGTGCAACTGTTGTAGCCTTAAGTGAAATAAAGATCATTAGGTAAACAACTTGGGAAACTGCAAAAACCATGATTGATATTGCGATAGTTAGATGGGTGATAAGAAAAAGCAGTTAGATATTATACACATACATGTATAATATGCAAGTATGTATGTATTTTTATATGTATAATATGTGTGTATAACATAGACACATAAGCATATATATATATACTCCTTTATTATGACTATATAAATTGAATTTCCAGGGATCCTAGGAAATCTGAGAACCTTCAAGTAAGAGAGTATATGGGACAAAGGATATAGTAAGGTTATCTTGACAAAAACATGGGTAAAATGCAATGTCTTCCAAGAATGCTGATATGCATCTTAAAAAAACATACTCTGATGGATGGCCCACAGATGACCAGGTTATCTGAGAAAACAGAATATACAAGGTGAACAAATCATACAAGAAAATATACATCCATCGATAGTCCTCAGAATGTGTTGTCAAATTAAAGAAAACAGAGAATTTATATGGGAAAAACTAATTAATGTGTATCAGAATCATGTAACTTAACCACCTGGGGAATTATCAATGTCAACCACACATCAACAGGTGAAGCTGTTTCTAGACTGGGTACAAGACAGCCACTAACCCGGATGAGCTGTACAGATATCCTTTCCTTCAGATTGCTCTGGGATCACGTACCATACTGCTACTTACATAAATATTCTCTTATAAGATTATAAGGAATTGTACCTTAGTGTTTGATCTAAAGTGGTGTTGCTTACATTGGATTGTTCTGGTTACCTGCCCTTGCACTATTAACGAAATAAGTGAAACTTTCCTGAGCATCTACAGTGTAGATAGCTCTCTTGTGGTATAAACATTTGAAACTGTTGGATAAATGTATTTCTTGATTTAAAGTGTACCTGTATGTTTTGACCTTTAACTGATTGATGCTTAAATCTTGAATTAAAAATATAAAGGGCAAAATTCTCTCAGCTCAATACAGTGGACACTGACAAGAGAATTTTTTTTTTCATTTCTGTGTACCAGAATATGACTCAGCATCACTGTTAAGATCCACGTCTGTTCTCAAAGAGAAAAATGGTATCTTTAACTAAAAAATGTTATGTAGAACAATAACATAAATATTGATAACTCTGACTCCTAGTTTCCCTTCAAAGTTTATTTTTATTATAAGTTTTCTAATCTGCTTTATGCAATCAGCTGTAAGCCAGCGAGATCAGGTTTATCTACACTTCACCATTGTCACCCTTCCCAGTCCTCTGTAGGACTTGTGTCCAGCAGTTCATTAATGTAAGATGGGCAGATAGCCCTAGGAGCCAAACCATGTCACTCTCCTGTTTGGGCTGATGGAGTCATGCTCTTCTTCTGGCTGAACGAAACTTTTGTTCCTGTAACATGAGACTTTCCACGGGAAGGCTGAAACATCCTCACCCTGCCTCTTCACCTGGTGGTTATGGCACTTCATCAGAAATGGAAAAATATGGATTCAAATTCCTGAAGCTTAGAGGTTATAAAATCCAAACTTAACACTAATGCATGTTGCCACAGCCTCTAGAGCACAATAATTATAGACAAGGAGTAAAAAGAATTAGATGAGCCCATTTGCTAGTCTCTCCCACAAGAGACTTTTATGCTACTCATATTTGCAGTACTGCAGTTTTGCCCTGACTCCCAGGCCTTATTTACCAGATTAACGGAGGCAGAGAAAAGCTGAAGAAGGGCTCTGGAGATGTAGATGGGGCCATAATGTGGAAGGGAAGGGGGAATGGAAAGGGCACAGAAGAATCCCACTAGGAGAAGTGCCCCCCTCCCACCCACCAAAAAGGCAGACTCCTGCTATGTGCTCAGTGGGAACTGGGGAAGGAAGGAAAAGGAGGAAAGCAAGCTCAGCAACCTCCTCTCTCCCACTCCATTAATATCAGGATATTTTTGTGCCCACAGCTGTGTTACTATACTTGTTCTTTCTTGTATTGAGTCTAGGGAGAGGCACATCTCCTGGGATATGGGAAATTTGTCATGTACTATTGGCAGGGGCATCAAAAACTAAAGTGTCCTGACTTGGAAAACCACAAGCTTAAGCTACTTACTTTTGGAAAAGAAATATAAACAAAATGTCACATATCTCATTTTCAGTGGAAGTCCTCAGACTAGACCTCAGTTCTGAACCTTACTCCTTTACACAAATTTATCTTTGCAGTTAAAGAGGAAGAATGTCTTCCTATGGCCACCTTTACACCTTCTTTGTTATTTTCTTCACTACTGATTTCACTCATTCAGAAAGTCCATACTATATTTTAAGTACTGTATCAGTAAAGATTTGGAGCACTAAGTAGAAAAAAAGCCATCTGTGGAAAAGTATATATCAGTATATCCTGTTTTACAGTACCAAGAAGCATATACCATTACAAGTTGTGGGTTCTTGGTCTGTTGTCCTAAATATGAATTGCCATCATATTGGATACAAATCATATCCCAGTAATTGAAGAATACGATTTATTAGGGTGAGAAATAAATTCATAATTATTGTATGTATAATTTGATATTTAAAACCTTATCCACATATGCAGGTATAAGCATGGGTTATATGCTTATTAACTTAAGGAGCACTCATGGATGTCCTTAACACACATACTGATGCTATTAGTTTGCTAAATTAAGGAACTACCTGATTGTTTTCTTTCACAAGTACCTCTGTGCACCTGTCACCAGGCTCCCGTCATAAATCTTTCTTGGACTATTTATAAATTTCCAGCTTTGAAATTATGGCATACATCTAGTAGTACTTTTCGTATAGTTGTCAAGACTGTAGGTACTTAGAGAAATGAGTAATACTCAAGAAAAGTCCCCACAAAGCTTAACCATTCAAACCACTGATTAGAAGATTTTATATTTGCAGAAAAAAAGCAGAAAATAGAGTGGAATTAAAATTATACGAGCATGCAGATTATGCTCATGCATATATATTCATAGATGTATACATATAAATATGTATATATGTATGTACATGCATACATTCTCGCTTTCTGTGAATTATGAAGTTGATATACTATTCATGCAAAAATATAAGTGACATTCTAGAGCCTAGATTAATGGTTTTAGTGATTAATGGACTATTCTTTTTGAGCATTGTTACTTTATCTATACAGAACCCTTTTAAGAGCAAAAAATAAAATCTGTGGAAGAGCATGAAAACCATTACTGCACTGAAACATCTATGATGTGAAAGGAATCTCTCATTTTCTGTATGATAACATCCTTTGTCTTCCGTTGAACCCACCTTCAGTTCATGCTTGACCCATTTTTGACAGAATTACACATCACAGGATATTTAAAATGGCTACAGCCCTGAAAGGCATTTTAACTGCAAAATCTGTATCACAAGACATTTCTACAGTACTATAAAAGTAAGCGGGAATTTATATAAACAACATGAAGACTAATGCTTGTCATTCATTTACAAGACTTTTACCCTATAGAATTTGGCATCTTGCGTTTTGACAAACATTCAGGGTTTGTCAGAGTGAGGAATAGGTTTGCTGCAACAGCTAGAACCACCTTTATACATGTAAACAACCTTGGAAAAACATAGCGAAGATCAATTCATTGCACTGAAGTGCTGATGAGAGCTTAAAAATATCTCATTATGCCTTTGTCAAGGTCACTCTTTTGTTATCTTATAGAGAATGCTAAATTCAACCTAAGTTTCACGTCAAAGCTGTGTACTTCTGAATGTTTTCCAGTGTCTGCTTTACACAAATGCTTTGCCAAGTGCAAGCAACCTGTCAAACAGAGAGCATCACACAAGAATAGGCGGGCCTCTCATTTTCTGTCTAGGCACGCTGCATCTGCATTCTGCTTACCTGTCTTCAGTTCAGCCAGCTTCACTTTCAAGTTACATTCTAAAGCAAATTGGTTCAATTCCAGGTTTTCTGTTGATGATGTTTTAAGATGAGATATTATTTAAGCTGGAAAATCTTTTTTTTAATACTAAAAACAAGAGCAGGCACTGGAGCATTTAATTGTCTGTCCTCTATTTACAAATCTTTCAACTTACATGATCCCCTTCTGAAAGAGAAATAGAAAACATGGACTCTTGAGACTAACAAATATTTCACATCACTGTTACCTTGATGTTAACAAAGCCTTTCTTTACTCCATTTCTTTTTTTAACTGGTTTACTCCTGGCTGGGTAACTAAAGTAAAAACGCCTTTGAAGTGTGAATATAATATTGCCTCACATTACTTAAATTTTTTAAAATATCATAAAGCAACTAAAAAATCCTAATCCTGTAATATGTTCACTTCTGTGATCTTTTAATGTGAGAAGCTGATGTGTTTAATCCCTGTGAACCATACTAAGCAATTATCCAAAGCTTTGCTTGCACTTTTTGCAAGTCATAAAAATAGAACTCATGTAAACATGGAGCAACTTCTGATTTTACTTAGTAATTGTTCATGATATCAATGAGAAACACTTAAGAAGTAGCCCAGCTCCTCCACCCCCAATCTATACTTGAAAGTAAAGAAAGAATTTGCTGTGTTATAAACAATATTTATTTAAAACCATGTCTGTACTTTCTACTTTCCAAAATGAGGTGTGAATTGACAAAATTTTAATTGAAATGAATAATTAATCAATTAGCATTCCTTACAGCTGCCAGTAATATGAAGTATCTTTTAACATTTATGTAAACAAGGTTAAGTGAACATATTGAGGTAAAGACTGACAACAGAGTAGTTATGACTGAATATTATATTACTCTGTATTTTTTCAGTCTGGAGGGAAAAATGTTGACACCCATTTTAAACTATCAGTTCCACCTGTCATAAGAACCACTGTTTTTTCATTAAGAGTTTAGTCTAGGACTGTAAACTATGACTGTCTTTAACAAATTGCTCATGAACAGTTTTCCTAGATCATGTCAGAGGCATTTCTGGTAGTCAGTCATGTCGGTACGCATTTTGGTAGACACAGTGATGGCAGCTGAGCAAAGACTTTTGGTCAGAGCCCATCTAGACCTGAGGAAGTGTGTCTGTTATACAAGTTCCTCAGCATGTTGTGAGCTGTTGCCATTTGATACACCTGCTCATTTAGCAGCCTATCAGCAAATCTGCCTAAAAAGCAAAATCCTACAAGTCCTGGAAGAAAGGAGCCCCATCCCTGAACTTCCTAGTGTGAACTCTAAGATCTCTTAATTTTTGTCTGGTGATTAAAAGAAAATTATCCTTAAAAGGGTGAAACTAATGGTATCATCTTTTTTAGAAATTTTAAACTACATATTATAAAGATACCAGGCAAGAGCTATCCAATCACTTAAAACAAATCCTGAAAATATTTTGTGTCTGTCCTGTACCCTGATATGAATACTACAGATGCAGAACAAAATGCAAAATAAATAGTGATTATATCTTTATTTCAGAACTTTCTAAGTAAAGTTTGACTCTGGATGGAATTTGTTCCCATCCAACTATAATGGACTCCTAAATTCCTTTATAACATGATAAAATGGGATTCATTCTCCCTAATGATAATGACCAGAAAGAATATTTGTATTTAAAAAAAATATGTTATAACTAAGTTTTCTAGTCTCCTACATAGTAAATGCAGAGGAATAGGCACTTCTGAAGAACAATTCATCCCATCCTAAGATATGAAGCACATATTGCCCAATGGAGGTGTTTTTCTGCTTCACTGCAATCTGTTTCTCAAAGTACTGGAAAACTGGTGGTGGCTTTGAGGCTATAGCACAGCAAATTATTCTTGAAATATTTGCATTTTGCTGTATGCCACATTGTCATACAACAGGAAAGCTTCATCACAGTAATGAGGAAGGTCCGATGGAGGGTCCATTTAGCTAATCATCATTCAGGAATTTAATTGCCTGTGGGCACATAGAGTCAGTAATGCAAATAGTCTTGTGGTGGCAGGATACCTTAGCAGTTGTTAAATGGCAGAAAATATACCTTCTTACAGATCAATAGTAAGTTTAAAACTATAGAAGTTATGGCATTAGTAACTTTAAAAAAATATTTCTAACATAAATCCTGTCTCCACAGTACTTAAAAAAGAAAATATGGCAGGAACCTCATCAGTGGTGTGGATAAATATGTGTATGCCTATGTATGTATGGATTTACCTCATACCCATCTTTCAAGACCAGCCATCATTTTCTGTGAGCCTTAGATTGCAGTTCATGGAACCCATGAATTCTTATTGGGCTATATTTGTCTATACACAAAATAAATTTTTTTCCATAACTCATGACAAGAAGCTAAAAAAATGAAATTTTTGTCCTAACAAACTTCTGATGTTACAATAAAAATGACAGCAGTGATGGTCATTTATTTTAATGCTGTATGATTAAACAATCCCAGAACCTGTGACAAAATGAAAACCATAACTAGCAGCTTCTGAGATAGCTGTTATTTCATTTCAATGCAGTCTGAGTCCTATGCATGACAAAATTGCCTTATGATGCCTGTAGGAACAGCTGAAGGGACCAGTCCAAAACAGCTGAAATGAATACTGATGAAAATTTTAAAAGCTCCCTCTTTGAAAGTCCAAAGCAATTTACATGTAAGTTCAATAATCACTGAAAATTTCAGGTAAAGATTTACCTTTAATTAACACTGATTAAATAATCAGGACCTTATCAATATGTCAGAGGAATATTATCTGGAAGGGTGATGCAGCTATCTAGAAGTCATGAGCAGATAAAACCTTATTATAATTAACCAGTTCCAGACATTCTTTCTTTGTATTAAGGTGCTCGTTTTGGCTGGGGTAGAGTTAATTTCCTTCATCGTAGCTAGTATGGGACTATGTTTTGGGTTTGTGCTGAGCCAGTGTTGATAATACAGGGGTTTTTTCATTACTGCTAAGCAGGGCTTACACCGAGTCAAGGCCTTTTCTGCCTCTCACCCCACCCCACCAGCGAGCAGGCTGGGGGTGTACAAGAAGCTGGGAGGGGACACAGCTGGGACAGCTGACCCCAACTCACCAAAGGGATATTCCACACCATATGTTGTCATGCTCAGGACATAAACCTGAGGGAAGAAGAAGGAAGAGAGTGATGTTTGGAGTGATGGTGTTTGTCTTTCCAAGTAACCGTTATGAGTGACAGAGCCCTGCTTTCCTGGAGATGTCTGAACACCTGCCTGCCCATGGGAAGGAGGGAATGAATTATTTGTTTAGCTTTGCTTGCGTGTGTGCTTTTTGCTTTACCTGTTAAACTGCCTTTATCTCAGCTAATGAGTTTTCTCACTTTTACCCTTCTGATTCTCTCCCCCATCCCACCATGGGGCAGTGAGTGAGTGGCTGCGTGGTGCTTGGCTGCTGGCTGGGCGTAAACCACAACAGTTAACCCAACAACACTTCAATAAGTAATGACATATTTGGCAGAGTAATATGGAACTGCCTTGCTTACAGAATATCCTTAATACTTTTTATTTACCTTCTAAAACAATATAGTTATTCATTTTTATTGAGACAGGTACATACAATCTGTATATTATAAATTAGAATACACATGTACATAAGGACTATACAATTTGACATGTGATATTAGTTTGATTAATTGTTTCATATTAAACATGTTCAGTAAAATTAAGAAAATATTATTGTGAAAAAGGAATACTGCATGGAAAAAAATTATTAAATACTTGACAATTGTCAGGAAACTATTTTTTTTGTTGTTAGTACCAAAATTACACAGACACGTAGTAGGGTTCTTTACTATTCTCAGAATTTCCAGGAAGACCCTGGGTAGCTAAATATAAAGGTGCTGGGAAATTAAGGAAATTTGAAGTTTCACAGTGCCACTAAGAAGTGGAAAACCTAAGGACCTGATGGACAAAATTACCTTTTTAATACCTCAGCATTGTCCCATGTAAAAGACTTAAAGATTAAGGGGAATCCTATTGGTATGTTGAAGATAGTTGGTCCCCAGAGACAGATATTACAATCCACTTTCAAAATAGTCCAATTTTCTGATCTTACTGTACTTAAATTAACTTTTACATTAATTTAACAAAAGTACAGACTGCTATGTAAAATCCATCCCTTTGTCTATCTTCAGCCACATATATTGTTTATTTCAGAAATGTTTAAAGTGCCTATTTTGATTTAGATTTTTATATTTATTGTTTAGAAGATGTTCAGGTAAAATGAAATGTGTTTAAGGTCATTTATTTAATGTCTTTTTCCATGCCTGGAATACTCTTTTTGGTCACAGAGAATTATTTTGCTTTTTGTTATATTGTATATCAACCAGTTAATTTTCTATTTTAAGACATTTCCAAATTACACATTTTTAAAGTCATATATTTGTTATTTCTATTTTTAGACATTGTGTAAAACAAAACAGTAAGTATATTTAGGGCATGGCTTAGGAGACATGGTATTGTTGGGTTGACAGTTGGGCTTGATGATCCTAGAGGTCTTTTCCAACCTTAATGATTCTATGATTCTATTAAGCAGATGATTATAAGTATGTGCAGGTATCAATAAGGCCTTAATTTATTGATGAAGACACATATGCCATGCACACTGAAAGATATATTGCACGTTTACTTCTGAAGCATATACTAACGCACATACTATGACATGAAAAGAAACCTTGTATTAATAAAATGTTTAAAATAATATTTTAACTCAATGTGTATGGAGGCTAAATTTACCATCATTAGTACAGGGAATTACAAATGTACATCATTCCGTATGCTCCTTCCTAAGTTTGAAAGCATGCCAAGCTTACTTGCATGCACACCGTATACATGCGTAGGGCATGTATGCATGCATATGTATATGATACACATGTAAATGAAGTTGGAGACCATAGGTTTTTAATATCTACACATAGCAAATATGTGCAGTATCTTTTAATGGAAAACTCAAATCACTAATATCTAAACATCCACTATTATCTCAACTTAGAAATCCCACTAATAGCCTCAAGTGACAGAGTGGGACTACACAGCAGTGACAGTGTCTAGGGGGCTACGCTAATCTGTACATTGTGTCAGCCAAGGGACCCACAGATATCTGCCATGGTGTGTGACAGTTGCCTTTGAAAACAATTAACCTTTCCAATGAGGACTGGAAAATTAAAACCCCTCTATCACACTCTTCTTACCATCAGCTGCTCTTCATGCTGGTCCCTTACAGCCTCCTAATGGATTTGATGTCCTGTCAAGAGCCTGAGTTCATAGAGTTTTTCCCAGAAGATGTATTTGTTCCTTACATTAATAATTCCTGGAATTCTGATACATGAGATGAATGGGGAAATATATGTAATATTGTAATGGAAAGCTTTTTTTGGATTCTATGAAATATGGATAGTTAAGCATTTTATGACTACGGGGTTTTTTTCCAAGACAACTTCCACGTAGGTACAAAGCCATTTTCTTTTGAAAATTTCTACTTAAATTTTCTGTGTCTTAAGCTTCACAAAATTTATGCACCAAGATACATAGTCATCTAAAAATATGCCAAAGACAAGCCTTCAGGTTTATCTGAATTCAATGAAATCGCATATGTATTTTATTGACAGGATAGCTATATTGGTTGTGCTGTAAAGCTACTAAGGAAGCAGAACATTTATTGACAATTTATTGTGTGAGTTTCTGCTGGAGTGTGAAGGATGAGTATTTCCCGTCTGATGAAGAACCCACTATGTCTGGTGCTGAAAAGTAAATAGAATAAAAGAAGGTAGAAGTTTCGGTTACAAATATGCATTCAGGTACATCAAGATTTACTGTCCATGGTGTGGGAAGGAAGTAGCATCATCTATTTGCCAACAATTGTGTTTATATCATTCTACATCTCTTCCAATCCTTACTGCTGTTCCTCCTCATCGTTTTTCAGTGTAATATACACAGTGCATCTTGCATTGCTTTAACTGTAATGATATACACAAAGAAATGCAGCCCTCTCTGCTTTGATCACAGCTACAATTTCACTTATATGAAAATAATTATCTTGGCATAGTTTATTGCCTTGTCTGAACCACCAACCTAATACAAAAAGCCTCTATTAATGTAACTACATTATTAAATATACAAAAGTAAATATAAAGTTCCAGTAGTTAAAGCGTACATCATCACTATGTTCAGGCAAAGACAAACCTCAGCAATTGTTTTGGATTAGTGCCTGATTTTGAAAGGAGGAGGAGGAAAGGTGGAAGGAGATGGGAATACCTCTTGATTCTGCACTAGGATAAAAGGAGGCCCTAGCTCTCTGGCACTGCGGACAAGTTGGGTGACACAGCTTGTATCAACAAGGCTAAATCTGGGTTTTTGTCTGCAAATGGGTTAGCTTTCTCCATACTGCCCACTAGGCTGAGCTACCACCCAAACCATGCCCATGCATTGCCAGCTGGGTTGGCAGCAGCCTGGACAGAGCCAGGCTCAGCAGCACTAAACAGTATGGGTAACAAGAGGACAGGACTGTGCCACAGTCCTACCTAGGTCACTAATATGACTGTAACTTACTACTATAGAGGGGCCAATATTTACAAAAACTTTTAAAAAATTGCTTTTGTATACTTAAAATAACTTTTAAAATAATATAGTTTACCCTTGTGTGAAGTATTTTTAAATCAATAGAACCTAAATCAAAAAGACTTAGGGGAGATTCACATTGCTTTATTTTGACTATCCAGCTTAGGGGACAAAATTATGTACTTAGAATTAGGCAGTGTAATTTGTTTAAAGTGTCTGAGCAGGGATTGCATTGATTTAAACTAAGTCTATTTAAAAACAAACAAGGACAATGACCTTGTGCATGGGTCACCTTAGACTCTTAAATTCCTGTATAAAGGACCGACCTATTTCTTCATTCCAAGCACACACCAGTTTCCTTGCACATCAAAAGAAGTAAGAGTGATTGGAATCTGACATGTTGCTATTACTACACGTGCTTTCAGAAATGTGGTACCAGCTGCAGCGGAAAAAAATATTCCCCTCTCCTCTTCATTGTATACCTAAGGACAAATCAGATTCACCGCATACCCTTAAATTTTAATTTTAATTTTCTTTTCAGAGTGTGGTTCATCTGAAATCATATCTTTGGGAGTTCCTCAGGCTGCAGGTTATTTTTCATTCTTTTAAGGCTGATGTTTTAACTCTGTGATGCACCACACCCAGTTATGTCCTTGCACAAACTGACCGGTATGGCCAGGCAGAATTATCAGGGCAATGACTAGCAAGCCTGCGAAGTTTAAATACAAAACCAATGCAGACATCACCCTAATTTTCTGAGGATGTGGACAGAAGAGACTGTGAGAAGCAATAAGAGTTTCATAAACTAAAATTGGTTTCTTTCTTATATTGCTTTAATCACTGCTTTAATCATTTAATCTATTGCTTTAATCAAAATTTCTCCTCTTAATAGCAAGAAAACAACTTTTGTTGAATTACCTACTTAGCATCAGTGATAACAGGTTAAACAAACATTGATTATCTTTCCTTAATGATGAATTGTTGCATACATGCTAGGTTTTGCAATGCTTTTTCTCAAGTCTCATTCAGTCCTAATGTTATAAAAGTCTACATCTGTCCTATCTTAAATGAAAATTGTACTAAATAGACTGAATGATTTACAGAATGACACAATGATTTACTGAAAAAATGCCTTGTGTTATGTGAATGACATGTATCTCTCCATGTACACTAATCATCTATACTTCTATGGATATTAGAAAATGTAGACAGCCATGCTGCAATTAAGCACTGCACTGAAAAAGAAATCACAGTATGTAGCTTAGAAAAGAAAATACTGCCTCAACCCTGGATTAAATACCTCTGAAAGTGTCCTGACTGCCTCCTGAACCTTTCTCTTCCACATACATGTAGAAACACTCCTATGTCCCAAGATGAATAGAGAGCTTTTATGCAACAACTAGCAGAGCTTTGAGACACATTTTTGAAAGCACCAAAATAAATAAGGCCTGAAGACAAAGGTTCATATTCTGCAACAGTTTTAAGATATTGCTGACCCTTCCCACCTGCCGTGGCTGCCTCAGGATGCTGCTCCCTCAGAGACCCCAGCACAACCATTTCTGGGGCTGGGCTCTCAACCAAGTTAGGCTCAACTTTAAATCCAAACCAGCTGACTTATAAAGATTATAGCTTATAAAAAGAACAATTCTAATTTTCCTTGGTTATATTTTGGCTTTGGAAATGACATATTGGAAAGCAGGAGGTGGAATGAAACCTATTTAGAACAGCACTGTCACTGAAATATTGCATGTGGAACTACCATAAAGTTCTCGCTTAAAAGCTTAAGTGCACAGCTAAGGACCAACTCTTAGAAACATTTGGGCAGCTAAAGGCAAAACTTTTCAAAGTGCCACTAGGTATCTACTGAAATTTTCAGGTTATTAAGTACCTTTACAAAATCTGTCTTGGTGTGTTAATGGAAGTGAATGACACTTAAGCTCCCCACTCAAGAATTTTTGAAAATTTTAGTCTTGGTGTAACCTATGAGCAGTCAGATATCTCCTGTCCATTTCAGATGGTTTTAGATCAGAGATGCATTTCTTGGCAAAGCTTGATTTTAATGGCTAGTTTGAAGTTTTGCCCTCATATTATGGAGTCAGTCTTTGTCCCATAAAAGCTAGCAGATGTTAGACTTGCACTGTAAATCTGTCATTGTTAAAACTATAGCATAAGCACTGAATACTCCCCAGTGTCCAGTTGCCCTCATGAAAGAAAATTACTAATATAAAAATACACTGGTATTTGTGCAGTAAAACTTTTCTTTCAAAGTGTTATTTTCAATAAGCTTGAGATACCCTGTTGCACACTAAACCTTCAAATGTGGATATATTTACTGATGCACAAAATTAATAAAATATTGTTATTGGCATTGGATATATTAAATGTAATATATCTAGAATTTAAGGAAAACACACATCAGGTAGTCTGATAGTATCTTAACCGGTTTGAAACTTACTCAGGAAGTCTAGTATTTTAGCATGATCAGCAATGGAAAGAAACCCACAAGTTCTGCTGGGCTTTTTATGTTGGATGCATGCAAGAGACGATGAAGCTGTAATGGAACCTGGTGAAGAGAGTGTGGTTGCCATCCCCACCTTGCAGTATACACCGGACAGCAGCCTGAGCCTCCTGTACCTACAGTGCCCATATAGGCCATTCCCTACATATTTTGAATGTTTCTGGAAGGGCAGCTTGTCAGGAATACCTGCTCCACAAGTCCTTGTTACATGTCCTCCATGGCCCCGCTGGCATTCACATGGTGTCCAGCTTGTCAAGACGCTGCTGGGCTGGTGATTCCAGCCAACACCCTCCATCAGCTGCCCTGTCATTATGGAGGATGTCAGTCCCTAGGTCACCAATTACAGACATGCATGACATCCTCACATCTCTGTGATGAGTTAGAGACTCTCTCCAGCTTCCCTGCCACCTTTCCAAGCCTGTGGTGCAGCTCAGTGCGGATTGTTTGATACCAGCCCCTGGGATAAGACTGACATATGCATGATCCGTAGTGTCAAGAGCACCCATGACAGGAAATCAAACCCAGTCACTTCACCAGTGAAGTGTCTATCTCCTGGTCTGCTCCTCATGGGTAGGCGTGGTTTCTGGAACACTGGAGTTCCCAGCAGCCTTCCAGAGGTACGGCACAGATGAACCTGCTTGGGCCAAAATGGCTCAGCTCAGCACAGGGTTGATAGTAAAGAGCCTGCCATCATTAGAGCCATAAGATATAGCCCATCTCCTGTGGAGGAATATAAATCTGTGTGAAATAAAGCATGCTATCAAATGGGTGACATAAGTAATTGAACTACATCAAAAAGGCATTGTACTGTTAGTCAGAAAAATTATTCTGGCTCCTCTGTTTAGACAAGAATGTTTAATCATGAAATGTGTTTCTGTGTGGTCGTCCATTACTGATGTCAAAAATGAATGCCTGAAGAAGTTAAACAATTCCTCCTTTTATTTGACAACTTTGAATTACTTAGTTTCTCTGCTTAAGAAAATTAAGAACAAATTCATCAGCATCTATATATAGATTCTTATTAATTAACCACTGATACTATTTTGGAAGCTACTTCTGTTCATAGTGATACACTAAACAGAGTGAATTATGTGTTTTGCTTCATGCAGTTCTATTCTAAAATCATCTTCATAATCTGCTATAAGTCTATGCTTCAAGTGATTCCTGTATTTATGAAGTTTATTATTTGGAGCAGTTTCAGAACTCTTAATCCACATATTTATCTACATATTAACTTCAAATGTGGTGAGGATCCATATACAGTTCTTGAAATCTTGACTCCTGGGCTCTGCGATGTTTAAAGAAAAACTTCCGTTGACTCCACTAACCAGAGAAATTCTGACTTAGCAGAATTCTCAGAATATACCAGAGCACAGGGAATAAAAAGATTATTTTTATAAACAATTATTTTTGAATCTTAGAATGTACCTTGTGTTTGGTGTTAGAATGAATATGCTTTCCTCCAGCTTCACTATTTGGTTTAGCATATGACCTGCAATACACTAATTACACATGTCAGTATATAATATATGTACAAACTCTTTTACATATCTAACTTAGAACATTCAGTCACATGCAGATATAAAAAATTGCCATGATTGCCCCCAAAGCTATTATGTCTTGTTTGAGCAAAAAGACAGAAAAGCTTTTCAATTGCATTATTCTATCTTTCTATTTTTGTATTAAAATTGCTTGTACAACATTGTTTTATATTTATCCTTGTTCCTATCCATATAATTTCCAGACAAATTCCTTTGTGGTTAGGAATAGCATTGCAGTCATCATTTAAGAGCCAACAATGTAGGTTTCCACATCACAACATTCTTTCTTAATGGGTTGCAGAAGCAATACGATACAATAAATTAATTATGAGAAGTTACTTTTGGGAGTAGAACCCAAAGTTTCCTAAATAACTCCTTTAGCTGGAGCCAGCAATTTGTAGTATTCAATCAATGCAGACTTCCTTTCATTCTGTTTCCTCTTTTCAGTCAGTATAATTGATAACCACTACACTTTGTAGTTTGATACACTCCTTCTTTATCTGTTGTATATTTTGAAGAACCCTTACAGTTCTTTTAAAGCCCAGAAGCAATTAAAAGCAGAAATAACTAAAAGCATGGGTAGTTCTTTGAATATCCGCATAAATTTTGTTAGCATTTCAGGCAGGGTAGTCTCAAAATTTCTTATCTGTGGCGCTTTCTTCTCCCTTGTTCTTTGCAGGAGATGATTTGCATCACCTACACCTGCTCACCCAAGAGGGCTAAACTGCTGAATGGTGTTTGCCATTGTGTTTCTGTAGCTTTCATCTGTAGAAAGTGCCTTGCTCCACAGAGACACGTTTTCCCATGTTTCCTTTTACCTAGCAAGATCTGAAGTTTAATTTATGAATCACCAAATATTACCTTACTCTTCTATCTCACCTTACTCTTCTATGCTTGCTACTAAAGACATTTCAGTTACCTTTTTCCTTCCTGAACAAGAGAGATTTCTGCCTTTTCCTGTCTAGCAATAGCGATGTCTCACACATTGGTGGAGTTTACTGTGTTGTATATAACACCTCTACAGGCAAGAGCATTTATTGCATTAATTAAAAAAAAACACCCACAACAACAACCAAACAACAGTTTAGGCAAACTATTCTTAAGATTCATTGGATCCTAAGAGATGTTCCTTAAAATTGTCAGATGGTTACCAGGTGACAGTGCATTTCTGTCTGTCTTGCAATAGAAAGAACATAGACAGGCAACTTGAGATGGAAACCTAACTTTTAGATGGCTGAAATTACATGTGGTCCTCTCTCCCTTCTGTTCAAAGATATAAATCCAAAGTGTACTGAAGCTAATGCACTTGCAGCTGTGAAAAGTACCTCTGTGGCAGGGGATTAGAAGAAAAAAACCCATGGAGTCACTCCATAAGGTTCAGCACAGGCTCAGGAATCCATCTAAATAGGAAGTCTTGCAACACTACAGACTAAAATGACATTGGATCAAGCAGTATTTTATATTTATGGATTCAGTGGACTTGATGTAGATTTTTGATCTGTCAAAATAGATGTAACCAGAGAACAAGGGTTTAGGTGTCTGTTTCTCAGAGTTCAATGCTGTTTTATTAGTACTGCAAATGTATTTCACACCATCCTAGTTTTGAACAGGTTTTCATTATGTGTAATCACTTTTTTTTTATTCAGATGTTGACCCTTAGTAATTAACAGTAATTTTCTGCTAACCAGCACATCAGCTTCATTAACTCAGCTAGAATTGATGCAATCTCTCAGTTACTTAACCTGGACCTTCTCCTGCTAGCACAAAAGTAAAATTAGTTTCATTAACTGGATTTATTATATACTAAAAAGAGAAGGCAAAGTCTCCTTCATTTTACAATTATGCAAGCTTAACAGAAGTTATTTTAAAGAGATTATTACTGAATATTCATCACACAAAAATGCAGTTCCATAGGTAATGGAAAGCTGTAGAAAAGGTGCGTTGATTTTTAGGTTCCAGCAAGGCCTGCAGGGGAAAATGCATGAGGACTGAAGACAAAAAAACCCCAAAACCTATTGCAGGTAATATACTGATTACGTTTAGAAATTAGAATTAGAAATGTTTCAAGTGAGAGTTACTAGTTTCGTTTTCTTGGAAACCAATATATAAGGTGTAAGAGTGCACATGGTTAAGAGAAATATCAGAGCAAATTACGTGGTGACTAGGTGAAAGGAAGGAGATGCCCACGTTTTAGCCACTACTGTGAGTGACAGAGTCTTTATGGTTCAGACCTATTTGCTGCTTGTCACATTCGCTGTTTGGTAGCTATTACATTAACCCAGAATTTACTTTTGTGTTTACATTCTATTTTGGTTCAACTACTGTATTTATAACCATCATTCTTGATATTTTTCAAAGGTTTCTAATTATATACACACATCTCTAGTTTTGTTTTTTTTTTCTGGAGTTGTTTCATCTCATGCCAAAGTAGTGTTTACATTGTACTCTATTTTTGTGCAGGTGGTTCTGATTCTTTTAAATGGTTCTGAAGCTGATTCTTCTGCTCCTGCTGTCAGCTGGTGTATACGACCATATTTCCACTGACTTTGATGGGTTATAGCAATTTTTGGCAGCTGACAGCAGCAGTTTTTCTATCCTGAAAAATACTGTTGATTTATAAGAGAATCAAAAAACCCCAGTGCTTACAAAATTAAGTTATCCCTCTGAAATTAATACAGTGCTCACTAAAATAGTGTTATCACTGTAAATCTTTTTATCTATTTGTAAACAAGTAAGGACAAATAAAATGGTTAACTCTAAGGTGTAGTTTTCATCTGTCTTTAATGGTACAAAGAGTACTTTCAAAGTAAACATAAATAACTCTTTAGAGTGAATTTCCTATTCTGACATCTTCTGTAACCCAGCATATTTAACATCACAAGTCAATTCATGAATCAAATTGGATTGATTTACTTAACTATAGCTGATCCTTTTGTTTTTTTAAGGAAAATTTTGGTAGTCATGTTATTTACACACTAAAAAAATTTAGAAAAACATGGCTGGAAAATAGTATCTAGTTTAAAACAAAATGCAGAATTTCAGTAATATCATATTTTTGAGCATGTATTGGGTTTGCACAGCAAGATTTTGGTAGCGGAGGGGTGGTATACAGGGGTAGCTTCTGTGAGAAGCTGATGGAAGCTTCCCTTGTGTCTGATAGAGCCAATGCCGGTTGACTCCAAGACAGACCCACCACTGGCCAAGGCTGAGCCCACCAGGGATGGTGGTAGCGCCTCTGGGATAATGTATATCAGAAGGGGGAAAATCTGCTGGGCAACGACAGCCAGAGAGAGGAGTGAGAATATGTGAGAGAAACAACTCTGCAGACACCAAAGGCAGTGAAGAAGGGAAAGGAAGAGGTACCCCAGGCACCAGAGCAGAGATTCCCCTGCAGCCCATGGTGAAGACCACGGTGAGGCAAGCTGTGCCCCTGCAGCCCCTGGAGGTTAATGGTGGAGCAGGTTTGTTGGCAGGATTTGTGACCCTGCAGGGGAACCCTCAATGGAGCAGTCTGTTCCTGAAGGACTGAACCTTGTGGAAGGGACCCACGCTGGAGCAGTTCACAAAGAACTGCAGCCCTTGGGAAGGACCCACATTTGGAGAAGTTCATGGAGGATTCCTGTGGGAGGGAGCCTGCTGGAGCAGGGGAAGAGAGACAGGAGGAAGGATTGGCAGGGGCAATGTGTGATGAAGTGGCCACAACCCCCATTCCCCATCCCCCTGCACCAGTAGAGTGTAGGAGGTAGAGAAAATCAGGAGTGGAGTTGAGCCTGAGAAGAAGAGAGGGGTGGGAGGGAAGGTGGTTTAAGATTCAGTTTTATTTCTCATTATTCTACTCTGATTTGATTTGTAATAAATTAAATTAATTTCCCTGAGTTGACTTTGTTTTGCCTGTGACAGTAATGGGTAAGTGATCTCTCTCTGTCCTTATCTCAATCCACAAGCCTTTTGTTGCATTTTTCTCCCGCTGCCTAGCTGAGGAGGGTGAATGATAGAGCAACTTGGTAGGCATCTGTCTTCCAGCCAGGATCAACCCACCACAGAGTATTTCTGTGTTGAAAGTTTTATTTTTTTTATTTCTAAATGAACTTTTTAAATTAAAATAACTTTTACTGAAAATTCTTAAATCACAAAAGAAGGTTTATGTAAGATATTTTTTTATTTTTATTTCACAGAAAATTCCATTATATGTTTATTTCTTTTAGGGTAGACATCCTGGTTTCTATCCATTGCTATATCCAAATACAATTTATCTCTCTGAACTATGCTTATTTGTATAAATTGTGCTGTGTATCTGCAAATACCTGAAAGACTTGTTCTCTGAGCTACTGCCAGTGGAACAAGTTTTCATGAACAATAAAGCTTGATAATACTGGCAAGAGTATCTTGAGAAAAGCTGGTGTCTTTTCTTCAGTTGGCTAGTACCAAGCACTTATAATACGTTACGGTTTTGCCCTTTCAGGTCCATGACCAGCCAAAAGTGATTTTGAAGCAGGTAAACTCCCTGTTCGCCAATCAGCATCTGCTCCCTGTAACAGTACCAGTGACCTCCCAACGACACCCCTAGGTGGCAGAGGTCTGTCCTCTGTAAAAGTTCATTAAATACTCTGGGCCAAAGCACTTGGTAGCAGACAAGCCAAATTAAGCAGGTAAAATACTGCAGCTGAGAATGTCTGAGGAAACTGCAGGTGTCTGCTTACCATTTTCTTGAGTATTCTCCCCTTCTATCTTACCCACACCAGTTTCTATTCACATGCAACTTGATGGCAAAACTCCACAGCAGAATAGATCCCACAGTGTTTTACGAAAAATAAACATGATCTATATTTAGTCAGTCCCATAAGTAACAGTCAACAGCATAAAGTAGTATGAGCATGCACGTAAAGCACCAGGGAACCGTAAAGACTGAACCATAGTTTGCAGGCAGAGCTTCAGTGTGAACACTTAAAACATCACACTGAAATTTAATAGAAATCCTATTTAAAAAATAGCTATTTATTGTGACTGCCTACAACCCATAAAGATCTTTACTATGCAGAATAACAGAAGTATATTCATATTTTTATTGCAGACCCACTCTTAACAAAGTGGACAAGCAGAGTTATAATTCCTGACAGGTAACTATAACAATTTACACTCCTCTTCCTCTGGGAAAGCAACTACTAGGTCAGCTGGTTTCTGTAGTTATAATCATTAAGTATTGTGGTGAAGCAAGGCCCAGTAGAAACTGAAGGGATAAGATGGGGGGAATGGTTCTGCAGTGCTCCTAATTTGGCTGGCTGCCCCTCGCACAGCTAACTCTTCCAGTGCTGGGCTTCATGCTGGGCTTCACGCTGTCTTGTGGTCTGCCAGCTACTCCTGCGGGGGTGCCTTTCCTCCTTCCTGGCTCTCTTGGCCATGTCTTGCCTCGCTTCTCTCACTTGATTTTTTAGCCACTGCTAGGGATGGACTCTCATCCCACTCTGTGCTCCATGAGTTGTTCCAGATATGGGGTCCTTGCTCCGCTGCCTGCTGGCATAAGCCATGCTTGTCTCTGAATGATTCTGCCCACGGGGTATCCCAGGGCTCTGGGTCTGACTGTGCTTTGCTAGCTATGTATCACACCCTTCCTTGTCCTGCCATCCATTGCTCTCTCCCCTCCCTGCTCCACTACTTGCTGAAACAGAAGTTATTTCAATTCTAAAGGATGTGCAAATACTGACTTTGACCTTTGAGAATAGTGGTTTGAAAAACAGCCTTAATAGGTGCAACTTTTCCCAGTAAGAAGGGTCAAGTGATAGTGAGTGTGCCATTTTGTGTACTGATATTTATTTTTCTGTGCCTGTTCATACCAATTGGATGTAACCCAGACAGACCAATAACTTTTAGTCCGTTTTCATTAATTTTCTGTTGGTTAAGCAGTTTAGTTGTTGAGAAGTAAGCAATACAACTACACTAGAGCTCATTCTTTGCTAAGTTTCTACCTCAAATATGTGATGCCATTCCTTGGTGGTACAAGTGTGACTACTATCAGATTTGTGGTATCAGAGAATCAAACTCTTGCTGTGCATGATCTAAATTTACTTGGTTCCTGGAAGTAGCACGTGTTGAGTCATATCTCCACAGTGTACAAGAGCTGTCTAAGTTCAGCCTCCCAACAAACGGTTCTGTTCCAAGACGTAGTTTTGATGCCTTCTCAAATGGCCAACTTGGATCTCAAACACCAATAATACAACAGTGCCTTAAAGGCAGACAGCAACCAGCTTACTCATAATTCCACTTGCTCTGCTCAGATATGGATAGATATGTGTCTGTGGCTGTATGTGTCCCAAATCTTCTTCCCCTTTTGATTCTCTTCTCCCCCTGAGCATGTCTCGCCCTCAAGCAGTGGAACATAAGCCAAGTTTTGGCACAAATGTAGATTGAAAAAATTCAAAAGGCAGTTGAGATACTGTTTATGTTAACTAGCAATAGTTAAAATAACACCTATAGTATATATATATTGTATCCCATCCAGAATCAACAAGTCCTTTCAAGCAAAATCCCTAGTTAAATTGGTATTGAGTTTTACTAAGACAGGTAATATATTATGGAATTTAACAAACTCATAGTGAAAGTCCATAGTTAAAGCCTGGGCAACTGGGGTTTAATAATAAGATAAATAGGCTATATTCTGTCTAGCTATGAGAGATTTGCTGAAGGAAAGAGTAATCTTCCTCCTTTTATTCTAATGGAAGCATTGTAAAGCAAGATACTTAAGAATAATTGAGCTTGCTGCATATTAAGAGAAAAATCTTTGTGGCTAATGAACTAAAACACAATAAATAAAAGTATTTCATTACGTTCTTCGTATAAAAATTCTCACTACATGCGTTTGGATTTGACAGCCTATTTTAACCATGTAATTTGGCATTGTTAGCAAAGATACAAAGGTTATGTATAGCCAACAGACAAATGTTTTCTCTTTCAGCTGTTAAATAAATAGGTCTGTCTTTCTTTTGTGTCTCTTTTAAGATAATTAAAATGGTATGAGGCATTTATCTGGCTCTAATGTTCGTGGGTTTATGCATTATTGCTAATTAATAGCATTAAGTGTCTGAGCAGTAGAATTGCTCCTCCAGTGCAAAGTAAACAGAACTCTAAAATCACTAAATCAGAGAATTGAACACATCCAAGCAGAATGAAAATAACAAGTAGAAGTTGTTGTTCTTCTGTTGTAAAGATCTTTTTCTGTAAAACACATTTTTGAGCACTGGGGATACAAATTTGTAGGGCTATGTTCCAGTGTAATGGTCTCAGTGGTTTATTTAGCATTAGTAGTAAGAAAGCAGTATGAGCTGTCTTCAGAGAGGTAGAACTGGTTAGAATGATCCCAGGTGGATTAGAGATAAGGAACTATCAAAATCAGGTTCCTGGAGCTAAATCAGATGTCAAAATGCAAGGCAGCAAGTGATACCTGTGGTCAGCAATCAAAACCAGAAGGAGCCACACCTATTAGCTGTCGGTAATGTTCATAGCATTAGATATTTTACAGCAATAATAAAGGGGAAAAAAATTGAAAAGAGTATTAAGTGCTGTTGAAAACCAACCCATTAAATAGAATATAATAAATTACTGAAGGCACAATTTTCATTTTTAGTTTTCTATCTAGATTTAAAGAATTGTAACAAAACATTCATCTTCAACCTCAAACTTAGCATTTTGAATATTTAGATTTATACAAATGTATCTTTGCCATTTCTTCAGCTTACATATCCATAAATGCACAGTTAATTGTTTTGTTTTGTTTAAAAAAATAAAAACCAAGGCTTTTAAGACAACTAGGTATCTCCTTCCTTCAAACTACTTCCACAAGAAGTTCTGTGTTAAGTGTTGGTATTGTCTACAAGAGAGTTCTCTGCAAAAGGCCCTGGGAATTCCTGCTGCTTTCGCTATTAGATTTCAGGAATATTATCTCAAAGAAACTGATTGTAGCTGCTGTGGCTGGCTATGGGTGTCAAAGAACTGGTGATACAAAATCATAGTGCCGCATATATTGGAACAAGTTTAATGTACTTGCTTTGTGAAGTTTCATTGAGAGCACTGCTTTCAAAATGAATTGGGAGTTCTGAGATATGTTGCAGCTCAGAGGCACAGACAAAAATTGTCTATTTGAAAACATAGCTAAAACAACCTAAATTCTTTCTTGCTTTTCCACCTCTTTCTCTAAAATGTTTTATTATCTATCTCTACCTCAAGATGCCCAGTTAGGGTGCTTTACCAAATATTATCAGAGCTCTGTATTTCAAGTGGCTCAAGAGCTTTTCTCTTCAAAGTCGTCAGTATAACTTTTAAAAGCCAGCTGTGTATTTTAAGAACCAGCTAATTCAAAAAGTATAGAAGGCTTTAAACCAGATGCCCGATGTAATCATTAGAACAGCCAGCTCCTTTTAGAGGACGTACGTATGCTTAGCAGCGATGTAACCTAGGCTCTGGCTCTTAAGAACATGTTGATTTTTTACTTCTCGAGCAATATATTCTCAAGTTAAGGCATCAGCATCACCTTTTATTTCTTGTTAATGATATATTTATCTGTGAGAACCAAGTTCCCACGAAGGCCGTACAGTTTGGATTGTATCTATCGCTCAGCGGGAACATTTCTTGTCTCTCATAAAGCACTGTTTAAACGCACAAAAAAATTTTTGTGGCTTTCCCTGTGGACCAATGTCTATCACACAGCAACATCTGCTAAGGAATATGCTGCAAAGCTGTCTTCATATTTTTCTTCTCTTTCTGGAGATAAATTTGTCCACTTCTGGGAAATATGTCCAACATCTTCACAATCATTGTTACACTCACATTTGAAAATGTCATGTTACAAACAGGCAACTGGCAGGTATTTTGTAGAATACCCTGACTAATATAATAGAAACAGAGACAGCACTGAATATAAATCTTCTATTATTTGCAAGTACAGGATTTAGCAGGAAGAACCTTAGAGCAGACTTCTTAAAAGTCCTAGTCCTGAAAAATGCAACATTAGAAGCTCAAGGTATTAACAACTTGGTGGAAAGTCTTTTGTACCTAGAAATGTCATTACCTTGTAAAGTATGGCAAACTGACTTAAAACAACAGTGGAATTAAACTAAGCTGGCTCCTTGTCTTGCTTTGGGTTTGCTTTGGTTTGGGTTTGGGGGGTTTTTTTTGCATATTGTGCAGCCCTCAACACAGTTATGGTAGTAAAAACCACCCTTTCATCTCCCTTAAAGATAGCTGGCATCACATTACTTGAATGTTCAGTATAGAATTATGCCTCAGAATTTAGTCCTTTCCTCCTGTGCACCGGTTGTGTAATTCCAGTGTCCTCAAGGGAGTTTTTTGTGGTATACACATATTTATGGGAGCAAAGAGAATTCTGATTTCAGAGTGCTTTCTATTACAAGACAGATTTGTTAGTAATTGTTTTCGTACTTCAAACAAACACTTCTCTTCACATACTGAGAATTCACTGTAGACCTGAAAATAACCTTTAGTTGGGGTTTGGCATTTACAATAAACATTACAGAATTTCAAAACTTTCATTCATCTACAGAATTATTGGAGTGGTTAAAAGAGCTTGCATGCAACATAGGAGAGCTAACTGTTTTACCGCAGTATGTACTACCCGAATTAATACACTAATGAATGTATATATGCATTGTTTTCCAGCACATCCACTTTCTTTGTGGTCATTAAAGGAAGACACAAGCCATGAGCTACAATATTCTCCTATAAAACCATATCCTGCGTTGCCTTTTAGCACCTTATAAAGTGGGAAGTAATGAAAAATAACTGTTAAGACTCAAAGTGCTATAACCAAAAATGGTCATTTATTTCCTAAATATATGTTATATAATGAAGCTTGTATCTTTAAAACAACATTGAGCTCAGTCTTATCTGAATATAGATCAATAGATGTTTAAGGAACTATTAATAGCCCAAGGGCCAGCTATCTAAAGACCAAAGATCACTCTGTGAATTAGGGAGCCAGTTCTGCTCTCCTATGACACTTTCAATCACAAAGTCCATATGATGGCTGCTAAAACAATGTTCTTGACTGAGAGGACTGATTCAAACAAAGCAGATCAAAACTGAAAGAATTCAGTGGTTACTTACATCACAGGATTCTGAAAAAAAGCATGGTCTGTGAGGTGTACTGAGTTTAACTGGAGTTTAAATAGAAAGCACAAAATATTAAAGAGAGGGAAGAAAAATTTTATGACAGTCATTGACTTAATATGCTGTAGTCTGATTTCAATGTTATGAAATATGTTAGAACAGATTATGAAAGCAAGAAAAATGGAACAACATGCAGCAGAGGATATGCAGAATTAAATTATG
Source organism: Phalacrocorax carbo (assembly GCF_963921805.1). Classification (NCBI taxonomy): domain Eukaryota; kingdom Metazoa; phylum Chordata; class Aves; order Suliformes; family Phalacrocoracidae; genus Phalacrocorax; species Phalacrocorax carbo. The sequence continues at coordinate 45,484,598 of NC_087513.1, forward strand.
CCAAATTAATCTGTGAGAAAACGGGTTTTAAAACAAAAGAAATGCAGTGAATCCCTTCTGTCTGAAGTAAACCATGGAAAAGATTTCACATTACTTTTTAAAAGTGAAATGTACATTTTATTGTAAAAGACGCGCTGGTTAAGGAACTACCTTAAGAGGTGACTGCAAGTAATGCTGAAAGGAGAATTTTCTTGGTAGATTGAATGTTAAAAGGATGCAACACCTTAAATTTACAAGTCACATTGAGTATGATGTCCTGACCTTCTAAGATTTAGGTAAAGAAAGAAACTTTCAAATAAAAGAAAGTAAATCTAAAGCACTGTGCTTTGCAGAAAAGGCTACAAAATATTCCCTGAGAAAACTTTTCAAACACAGCAGGACATAGTCTTTGCAACATGAACATCATGTATATGCTACCTGCTAAATCTGAAAAACTAGCAATAAAAAGACAACAAATCAGGCAAATGAAACATGTCATTCTAATAGAACAAGAGTATACCTTGAAAAAGAGACAAACTCAAATATAAATATAAAGCAAATACTGATAGAGGTATAGCAAACCAATTTGCAATGGGAGATACAGGCAAAATCTGATAGCACAGAAAAGTAAAATCAATTATAAAAAATCTATTACTATTTATAAGTATCAGTTCTAATCAAGGAAGAGCAGAAAAATTCCTTTGCATTCATTTCTGAAGGAACAAAAGCCTCTTTTTCCTCTCCCAAATGACTGCAACAAAAATTTCATATTTTTCTACACTGTACACCATGGTTATAGTCAAACTGAAATGTAGTGAATGCAAGTTAAAAAAAAATAGTCTAAAACCTTGTCATTTTACCTTTTCCACCTCCACTAATAGCAGTAACCCATTTCAGAACTGCATAAAGCTTAATAATTTAGGACTATCTACAGCATAGAAACATTCTGCTCGTGCGTCTTTACCCCAGCCATATTTCCTTTCCCATGCTCTGACAGGCAAAGCAGATTTGTGTGCTTCAATATTGGCTTTGAACTACCAAAACAGAATTGATTTGAAAGTGAGGTATTTCTGTCAATGATTCAGCTTTGTCCCTGGCCAGATTCAAGAGGCAGCGTAATGCACAAAAATAGGACCTTGTCTTCTTGCATACAGAAGCACTTAACCCACTATTAAACAGAGCTACATCACCTTCAGGAAGCCTCTGGAAGGAATTTTGCCCTAGCAGTTTTTTCTTCAAGAATTACTATAAACTACCCTTGCCTGTACGTCATGTTCCTCCCAGGGACAGCATGTCTCACTGTCCCATTTGAGGAAGTTGTTGTGCTAACATATATATGCATGATAACATGTGTCATAAAAGTGTACAGAGCTGTGCTGAACAACTTTTAAAGCAAGGAAAGTACCAAAAAGAAAACCAACCCCCAAACCAAACATATAAATGGTTCTATTTGATCAGTCATTTCGTCATTATTTTAATTTCTTCATTATTTTCCTAGAGTTTCATTCATTTTTATTCATTTTTTAAATAACATGTTTGTGTTAAAAGTGTAATAATCAAGAATTGGTCACTAAAATTCTAAAACCTCATCACTGGAGAATATTAAGCACAGGAATACTTTAGCGCACTCTTAACTTCATAATTGTCAGGAACCATGATCAGAAAAATAGATTTTAATTACTATAAAAAAACCCACCAGCAACCACAGCCAACAATAAAAAACCAAAGCAAAAGTATCCTTCTGAGAGCCAAATATTTCCAGGGAACCACTCAAAATACAAATGGGAAGAAATAGTGTCAGTATGCAATATCTGTTTGCAGCCAAGGTAAATAGGATAAAAATCACATTAGATATTCATCCAGAAACTGACAGGGCTACTCACAGTGAGAAGACTGCAATGTGATCCTTCAGCTGATTAAGAAACGCTTTGCGTACAACTTTACATAGAGGCTATTACATTTTATTGCACCATATGGCAGTAAGGCAGAGTACAACATATGGAAATCCAGTCAGGCAAAGAGAAACATTAAAGAAGGAACAGTAAGTGTATAGTGGTATTGTGAATAGCTGTGCGTAAGGAATCATTGAGTTGCTTGCTGTCCGGGCCAACCAGTACGCAGGCAGGTTAGCTCTGCTCTTACTTTTGATGGATTTTTTTCCTACATCTGCCAAGTCCCAGTTTCTTGTGGCACTCAGCTCAGGCCATTTGTTATCACTGCTCTGAAGATGCTGAAGGAAAGTTGTTTCATTGGGATATTTTGTTTTCCTTTTCTCCTCTCCCACCTTTTTCTCTACTCTCTCCCTCTTCCTTTCCACTGGTAGCAGCTCCCTTTTCTACACTCCTCTTAACCCCACACTCACATGCACATGAAAGATTTGATGCACTTCAAGGAGACATGTTTTAATGAATGTCTTATACATGTGACTACACCGTGTTATATTTTAAAAAATTTCAGCTTTCAGAGCGAACTGGTTAGATATTTTGCAGGTCTTCCCTGCCCACTCACTGTCCAAATAAAACTGGGGTTTATTTTAAAATTACACTTACAAATATTGAAGTCTCCACAACCAACGACTGCTGTTTGAATTTTATGGATGAAAATGGCAGCATTTTAAATGATATTATTAAGAATGTTTACTAAGATATTGGATATTATATATATTTGGGTCCAGTTCTTGCAGCTATCCTTACTGAAACGGAACTTCATAGAGATGCAAAACCCCAGTTAGCGGACCCCTGTGTAAGGTAAAAGTTCTTTTTCTGTGCAGCAGCATTCTCTGTTGAGGACAGTGTAATAAATAACTATATTATTCATATTATGATAACGTTGAAAAGCCGAAAGTCCATCTACAGCCAACAAAGCTTCAGCTCCTGCTGAAGGATTTAATAACGTTCACTCACATGAAAGACGAAATATGGGAAAATGACATAACATATAAGCAAAGTGTCAGTAGTGTCAAATGGAATGTATTTTCTCAATCCTCATATTTCTCCAATTCCTTTAAATGGAATTTTAACAAGAAAACAAAGAAAAATAGGAAGAAACAGGAAGTAAGGAAAAATTAGTTGAAAAAGAACAACTTTGGTAAATTGAACATAGAAAATTTTAGCGTAATTAGATGCAATAAATCCTAATAAATCAAGAAATGTGCTACTGCACTTACTTTGGCACTGAAAACTATGCCCCTGCTTCATTCAAACATGTAAACTTTTGAGCTGCAGAAACCATCCCACGATGTGTGATAAAATAGAGAAAATGGGGTAATAGAAAGAAGACAGGAAAGAGGGAAGGGTTTGAGGGATTGAGGGAGAGGACAGAGGGAGGGAATGGGGAGATGGAAGGAAGAAAGGATGGGAGGAACTGACAACAAGAGGGAGGGAGGGAAACAGATAGCCGAGTATGGATCATTGGTCCTAATAAATACTCCTTTTAGAGTTGACTCCTTTAAAAGAAAAACATGTACATGGGGCAAACCTTGACCAGAATTTTTAGTCATAAAACTATCCATAGGTGGCAGAATCCATACTTTTGCCATGTAAGAGTTACAGGAACAAGATTTCAAAGCTTATTTCAACAGCCCAACTTATTCATTTTTACAGTTTGGAGATTAGCCAGTTCCTAAGACTGAGCACTATATGCAGGGATTACTTCACGTTGACAAGCAGCCAGCACTGTTGGTAAGAAGCCACTTCATGACTGCAAAATATTTTTAAGATGGTGAAGGAGTGCAACTTATATCTGAAACAAGCAGCACATAAGTACCTTAGCTTGAATTTTGGCCACAACATTTGTGGCTCAAAGGTGAAATTAATTTTTGCTGCCACGTCCATATTAAAGAAATGAGGGGAGAAAATATCCAGGGATTATCAATTTCTGTACAGTTCTGGTTTTCCACAAGTATTCAAAGAGCTCTTTTTCAGGATCAGGGAGAAATACATATACACAGCAGCCCCAGTGTGACTGCCACACGTGTATATATAGGAAAGTTCATTTTGAATAAAGGAAGCAATAACACGGATAGCAAGGACGTTACCATATCTCGAGTTGTGAAATAAACACTCGGGACCCATGATGGCTTTTTACTGCCCTCTCTTTAGACTCCTCATCTTTCATTTATTTTGGTATACAAATTAGTTAGATCAAGGTAGTCCAGTCATGTCAACTCAGGCTACAATTACAATTTCCATGTCTATAAAAGAGTTGGATCTTCTGACTGACAACTGTTTAAAAAAAAAATTAGTTCATGGAGTATTGGTAGTGGGGAACAGGAAGAAATGAGACAGATACAGCCCAAGAGAATGTTTATTTGCTCTCAAATATCTGATGGGTTGCATTAGAGTCTGGAGGTAGCCTCTAAAGAGTGATTGCTCCTGGCTTTCTGAAGCTGGTGTGTCAGCTTCGCCTGGCTGGGTTCTGGCCAACCATCTGTCAACAGAGCTTGCCTTGTTTAGCCTAACAAAACAAAAGCTGAGAGGGAATACAGTCACTCTCTAGAAACACTTTGGGGATAAACAAGGGCGAGGAATAAGAACTATTTAATCTAATGGACAATGTTGGCATAAAAACAAATAGAAACAAACTGGCCATGAATAAATTTTGGTTAGAATTTAAAAGGCCTCCCGCAGAAGTACAGTTCCAGAATAGCCTTCCTAGGACTGTAATGGGAGTTAAACCTGAGGATTTTCAAACTTGGAGCTTACTCCATTTATGAAAATAATTTTATTATATTGTTTCCAAAACCAAAGTAAAATGTAGGGGCTTCCTTGTAGTCTGTTCCTTCAAAAACATTAGTTTTTATATATATAGTAGTTTTATATATATATAAGCTTATCAAAAAAGTGTAAGTTCCTAAAATAGTGATGCCTACTCTGTACAAAAATATTCACCACTGATCGTTGCTTCCATTCATAGCACTACAAAACAGTTGGCTTTGCAAAGATGTATGAATATTAGTTTCGTAAGACCATTAACTGGATGCATTTTTTAACATAGAGCTTAGAACTTTGAATAATCTATTTGTTTTAGCACAAATTCTGGGGAGCAGCTGAAGCGAATTAAAATTACTTTGGCCACAAGTATGAATTGTGTCAGGTAAATGGCATTCCAGTTCTCCTTGCCCAACTGGTGATGCTGTCACGAGTAACTAAATACCACCTTTAATGCAAAGCCTGTGGGGCTTTAGAGCAGCTTCTCTTGTTATATGTCCAAGAAATGTATGCAGCATGATCCAAAATAATGACTATGAGGGACTGGAGGGAAGATGTACATTCCATTAACTTTCTAGGTAAATCCTAACTCAAATATTTGAAACCTTGATCTAACTCAGTTGGTAAATCCACGCTTGGATAAATCTGCAATTAGGGCAGAACTCCAGCACCCTCCTCACAGAAGTTGTGTTCGGTGAGGCTGCTGGTACGCTCACGTTGCAGAACTGCATGCATCTATTAGTTTTGTGCTGTAGCAATAGTGTTGCTGTGGTAAAGGTTGCTGCTGCTTCTAGGATTTAACAAGGATTTGAGATTATTTCAGCTAAAAATTTTTGTTTCATCATTATTAATACTGAATGATAGCATTTGTTATATGATATCTGTATCCTTGTTTCTTTCTGTACTTCGCCAGACCTTTCTCTTGCTGTTTAGTGCTTAGTGTTGAAGAAAGGAACTCAGTATGCAGGTTACTGCACACAAAATCACTGTGCAAAACTCAGAGGATGAGACCAACACATTAGCCTCAGCAATGATGTTATTAATTCAGCAGCCACATTGTTTTTCTTCAGAAATCTTTTATTGTAATATTAATATGAATTACCCGTGATCAGCCTTATGTCCATATTTTACTTGCACTGTGCATAATTTGTTGTATTTCTCTAACAGAAATGTGAAAGTACCAGTTGGTTTATTGTTACTGAGAGTTTCAACCTATCAACTCTAAAGCTTAATTTTCTAATGTGTCCCGTCCAGTTCTGCTTTTCTGTATTTATTAGAGTAGAATCACTCTGTTGAATCATATATATTAATGATTTATATTATCAGGGCATGACTATAATAGATTAGCTATAGTGGCACTCCCTTTATTTAAAGCTTATAATGAAACCTTATTATGAATCCAATTATTTCCAGGCCATGACTGAATCATCATGTGTCACATACATACACATCATGTATATGTAAATCCAAGTATACATATGCAGACTATATTTGTACATAAGTATAGCTAAGAACATAACACACTTGACACTAAGAAATGCAGTCAAAAGCCAAAATGGCCGGGGAATAGAATGTTGTACCAAGCTCTTCCACTTGATAAGCTGTGTCATTTACTTCTACACATTTTGCCTCCGTTCTGGGAGATCCTGAATGCAGAATTGTATAGGTGAACAGAAATGGCTGATATAGATGTCTTGTAATATACCTGCACTTATCCTATGCTACCTATGTTAGAGGGGAAAAAAAAGGGAACAATACTTTTTTTAAGGAAATATAAATAAGAATATTTAATGAGTCATTTTAAACATACCTGTTTTCACACTCCTCACCAAAAAAAATCTGGTTTCCTTAAAATTTGGGAATTCAAGCAGCATGCATTCAAACAGAACAATCACATTCCTTAAAGTAACATAAAATGGCTTTCTACACATGGGACAATCACCATCTTGGCAGAAAATATGGACATTATTTGGAACCTCTACTTCCAGTTACCAGCCTCCTCCAGAAGATACTCTGGGTGTGCTTTCTTTGACTTGGAGAAAACGATAATAGATGCAGACTTAAATCTTGTCTGTTCTTGGCATTGGGCTAGAACAGGAGGGAAGGAAGTTTTACAATTAGTGATAAATGTCTGAAACAGTTCAAAGGTTTGGTGTGCTATGATACATACAAAGATGGCATATTTGTGTCCAGAGAAGGGCTGAGGAAGTCAGATGTACATACTTAACTTATTTGTGATAAGTTTCTGTGATCTTTACTATAGAAATCATCTTCATGCATGAGCTGCGTATGAGAAATTCTTTCATACCTTTTTTATTTATTCAGTATGGAGGTATGGAAGAAGAGAAGACTTGCAGCTTTCAAGAAATTAAAAAATACAGTGTTCTTCATTTGCTTAAACACTGTTTCATACCTATCCTGTGCAATCTCTTGCACTGATCCTGAAAAGGCATTTTATAGAAAAGCCTTGCACCTGACTATATTTCTTCTCTTACATTACTTACTGTGACAGTTGTCCTGTGAAGTCATGTTTCGTGCACACAGAGCACTATTCCTGATGGAGATAGCAGCCATCAGTTAGATACTGATACAGACAGCACTGAATGTAGAAGGAAAATGATGGCCAGCATCTCCTGGACCAACCTTAGCTCTGAATGGAAATCCATAAAAGCTCTTCAGAATTTAAGTTTAAGCCAATATTTCTCTTTAATTATCAAATTAGATATACTCTAGAAAAGTCTTCATCTGCTGTACTGTTACTAATTACTTTTTCAGCTGGTAGGCAAAAGTTGCATTGCTGACACCAGTAAGACTCCAGTTAGAACTGCTAGAATAAAAAAAAGATTAATTAGAGTTTGACCAAAACACTTTCAGATATGAGTAACTCAATCCAGCATGACTATTTCTCATCACTCTTAAGATGTTTGCTGTTGTCCTTCATCGGTGAGTCATGAAAATGCTCTAATGAAGCACTTTGGACCTCACAGGAGGTAAAAGAGTTGGAAGCTGAGTTCAGCAATGACTTCATACTTAAACAAAAGTGAACTTGAATTTAGGTATAGGTTTCCCATTTGGAAATACAAGGGAAATAACTTTTTGTTGTGTTAATTAACATGTAGCTATTTGAACTATTAAAATTTTAAATACCAGATAGAAAACAGGTGCTTAATGGAGCTAAAGGTGCTGTGTGAAGTCAGTGGAAAACATCTGACATTTCAAAGTGACTGATGAAAAGGTCAAAATAATCTTTAGCACTGTCATGTGAATCCCACTTTTACATATCTGTGGATCTCGAAAAATGTTCTCATTTTCCTGTGGTGGTGAGTTGCTGCTAACAGTCCAAGCTTTGGAGAACATGCTGGTGTTAATGAATACTAATTTTTTTGCTTGCACAGTTATTATGGAATAAAAAAATGGAGACACGACCCTGCATAAAATGTAGTAAAGGGTCCAGAAATTCAGTACTATAGAATAATCCAGACACAGCAGTGAGAACATGTGACTCTCACTAAAGGTGTTTACCAACCCCACTACTGGGGACTTGTGGGGACCAGGACTCCCCCACCCTGCCCATGGCCCAGGACCTCATGTCAGCCCTTCTGGGCTCCCCTACACTTCCCACGGCCCACAATCTGTGGGTCTGCCCCGCTCCTTCACTTGGCTGCGGGGCTGAGCCCTGGCTTTGAGCCCCTGCCTGGCCAGCACAGGGGCTCCTGGGCTCCCTGTCCCTGCTCTGGCTGCTCCCTGACAGCCATGTCCCCTCTCTAGGCCAAGCTGCATAGGAAAATCCAGAAAATGTACTGCTTGGCAGCTCTTACTTTTTAAACAGAGGAGATATTTTATACGGTCATTAAACAGTTAAGATAGTTTTCGTTCTACATTCAGTTTAATCCATATGTACAAGCCACACACACACAAGAAACTGGAAGGGACAAATGCTGTTGCTCAGCAACAAGAAACTGGCAAAAGCTCAAATACTCCACATTTTCAGCAGACAATGGCTCTCTGAGCTCAGCAATCAATAGCATTTAATGCAAAGGAAATGCCCGGTTTATCACACTTGCCATCTAATAACACCTCAAGTGTATTTGTGGCTGACATACATAAAAACATATCTGAACTCCAGCTGTGTGAATAATGTATTGAAAATTTCACCCTTTTTTTGCTTGAAAGCCAGTTACAACAAATGAGTTTGTTATTTGTAGGTATTCAGTGAATAATTTATGGAAACAAATGTCACTCTATAGGTTATTCAAGACATTTAGTTTAACTATTCACAAGCCAGGCTGTTCAAAGATGACACAAATCCATCATAATAAAATTTGAATTATGTCTCCTCCTTTGTTTCAAGAGCCTCTTCCTCCATGGTTCTTTATATATCGCCTTGTTTTTAGGCATACACAAATAAGTCCCACATTTTGTTTCTTCTGCTATAGTTGTCCTTTTCCTGTTTCTCCATTTCCCTTCAGGTTCTCTCTTGGCCCTTCCATAGTTTCTCCTCTCCCCTCAGGGATCACTAATATCTGCTTAGAAGCTGAATTTGTGTTATCCCACCCCTATATGCAGCAAGTTGCTCCACTGAGGCAGCAAGTGTCTCACTTGGCAAGTGGCAGAGGCAGGCATGGCCCCACAAGCCACAGCAGAGGTGAAGCTGGGAGCTGCCAGCCAGCAGGGAGGACAGCAGGTAGCAGCACCAGCAGAGAGGAGCTATAGAGCTAGGAAAGGTGCTGCTCCAATGCCAGGATGCAGCACAGGAACACACCTATTGAGATACTATGGTGTTGAGAACTTTGTTACAGAATCAGATTCATTGCACTTCATTTTACTAATAAAATCTTAGGTATCATCTGCTTGATGCTCATCATCCAGGTACCACCACAGTCAGTCATGGGAGAAAGGGAGAGGTATTGTCAGAAAGCACATTATCTGTCCTGCCTTAGACACTTATCTTACAGCAGGAGGACCCCATGTCTGGTGCTACTAATATTCTTCATGGGATATAGAGGGATCCAAAACAATTAACGTAGATTAGGTGCCTGAATTTAAGAAATTGAAAGTTGGATGAGATTAATCTCCTCTAACTTTCAGAATTGCACTAACAGTCCGCAGGGTTTAATTAATTTTTCCATCATATCACTTAATAGTACTTGAACAAGAGCATACATTAAAAAAAAATCTTGAATTCAAAATGTTAATTAGTGATGAATCAGAATTGCAGGTATTGAAAAAGATATTAGATACAGGGCTAAGAAGTAATTATTTCAGGGATCCTCCTGGAAACTTACAATGGTGGAGAATGAGCTTTTGTAAAATGTTCCAGTGGTAAAATGTAGCTTCCTCATCCGATCTGACATTTGCTGAGATTGCTGGGATACGTTTATGTTTAGATGTATCGGTATGTATTTAATTTAATTTTACCCCAGAATAGTGAAAAAGGTCATGTTAATGAAAATAGAAACATGGGAGAGTAGAAGGTTGGCCTTGTGGGGATTATATTTTAACGTTGTTCATAGAATGGTCCTAATAAGCATGTTAATGTCTAAAAGCTGTCAATGTCCTTTTATCTCTAAAAAATATAAGATTTCCAAGCCATTCAACTTTTGGCCATTAAATGATCAATATTAGTGATATTATTATTACCCTGTTAAAAAGAATTATATGTGGTCATAAATCAAGCACATTTTGGATTCTGGATAAACAGACTACCTAAGGTAAAGAATATCTTTTAAAATTTGCTACCTTCAGAAATTGTCTGGAAAGTGCAAATTATATGCAGGACGTAACCTAAGTTAGCGCTTCTCATGTCTTCATTCTTCCTAAGGTTAAACAAAGTCTTGTTTCCTTGCTTTTATAATGAAAGAAACATTCACATGTGAGGCTCAGGGAGCTTTTTGTTTCCTTTCACTGAAACAAAATTATATCTGGCTTGAAAAACATAGTTGTTTCCCACATGTGTCTTGAGATTTTGGTCCTATATCACTGAAGGTATAATCTCAAAGAGGCTAGGTCACAAAGAACAGCTACAAAAAGAACCGTTTATTTGTTTTCTGGAATGTGTGCCTTTATGGGCTTTTTAAGCCATATTTTCTAGTTTTTATCTGCTTCTATAAAGACAGGATGCTCAATAAAGAAGACACAGAGAAAAACCTTGCAGCTGAAACTCTTACTTAACTACACAAATCCAGGAGATGGTTCTGGAAAAAAACAACGTGATTAAACCAGGAGATTTGGCAAAGGTATGATTTAGGGAAAGCATTCAAATGTGTCCTTCAAGTAATCCTGGCTCAGGTTTCAATGACAAAGAGTTAAAGTTGAGCATGATTTGAATCAGAATGAACAACTCTGAATAAAGTCAAAGGAAAGTTGAAGGAGAACTGTACAAAGCAAAATCCTAACTTCTCTGAAAGCAACACAAAACTCTTACTGCTATTAATTGATTTTTATTTTGCACTTGGTACATTTTTTATTCATTTCTAAGTAACCTATCCTCTTTATAAAGCATGAATGAACAGTTTTATTTTTGCACCACTGTTCCTATATTTTATGTGCTAATACTACCATTTGTATTTTCATACAAAATACTATTCTCATGAACTGCATGAGAATACCTTTTAATGGATTTTTAGTTTATGTAAGTTATTTTTAAGATTCAGAAATTGAAGTGATACATTTTATTGTATTGTTTTATCTGTTCTTATCTACTTCATTTTTATGGCAAACATTAATTTAGCACCTGAGCATCTCACACATTATAGGTTTTTTCTAACAGTATCTTTGTGAACAATAGCAGTGGAATATAACAGTAATATCATCACTTAACAGTGCAAAACTAAAGCAGAAAAAAATAAGGATCAGATTCAATTAAAGATGTAGGTACATTAAACAGATGTTATGTCAAATACTATCATACTATTCCTTTGATGTCTGCAAATAAAAAATAAAAGCTCTGAATTAAGCTTATAGAGTTGCTGGGACGAGTCAGACACCTGACACGGCCAGTGCAAACTTGCCAGCACAGTCAGCAAACAGCTCCCAAGACTGATCAGGAGGCAGAAGGCACAGATCCTAGCACAGCAACCAGAAGACAGGTGTGCCTTGTGGCTAGAGTCCTCTCAGAAACGCTTCAGCCATGTATTCAAAATATTTTTAATGAAAAGTGCAATCAGTCACAGAAGTAGATGGTAAAAATCTTTGATTACTCAGTCACATGGGAACACCCACACCATCACGGTCCTGCTGTCCATTCACTACTAAGAGGCGACTAAAGTAATTGCTGCAGAACGCACAGCTTCAACAGAAAAGCTTGATGGTATTTTCACCCAGCCTCTAAACAATGAGTTAAATGACTTGCACAGAATGTATCTTAGTTTAGATTTGAATTACTTTAAATGGAAAAGGACAATTAAGCCAAGCTGTTAGCTGTATATCCAGTGCTTTAACCATTAATTTACTACATAGAAAGGGGTATCACATCACCCCCTACAAAAGGTGGTGTTCACCGTGACTGGTTTTTAAGTACTACTAGCTCTATCGGTTTGTAAGGCAGTGAAAACATGTAATATTAAATTTGTCAGAAGAGATGGTTGAAAGAACTATCCCCACCAATTTCAGAAAGCCAGTGCTTTTGTCTGGACTTCTATTCCTTCTCTTTCTTCATTTCTTTCTTTTTTGTTTTTTTTTGGTTTGGTTTTTTTTTTGAGCTGTAGATATCTATTTAAATAGTAGTTTTTAGAACAACTGTAAAGAATCCATGGAGAAATCCAAGATCCTTTAAGATTATTAAAATAGCAATTGTAATAAACTAGATTTTGCTGGTAGTCTTGGTGAGAAGTCTATGAGGGTTGGGGGCTGGTTTTTGTTGAAGGAAACAGAACAGGGATGTCCAATATTTGATTACAAAGTTTCCTGTGACCAGCAAAAGATAATAATTACTTGTCAAATCAATAAGAAAAGATAAGCCAGAGTTAGGATTTGGGTTGATGCCCAACAAACATCTGTGTTTTTCAAGTGCAAAGTACCTCTGGTTTGGCTGCTTCCCTGATGATACAATATACCTTCTTAATAAATAAGTTGATCTAGATGATTACCAAAGTAAAATGCCCATGTTAATGAACCATGGGAGTACCTTAAAGTACAAGATTTTTTCCAGAAGCCAGTTATAGATATAATCAAGACCATAGATATAAACTGGCTAGACCAATTGCCCCAGAACATTTTGCTGGGCTGATCCCACAAGATGGCTTTTTTAAACAAACACGTGCTTGACTTTGTTCAGATGATTTGTGTTGTAGGAGACAGGGCATTGCTTTTTTTTTTTTGGAAGAGTTTTGTACACTAACCTTGTAGAAACAGCAGTTGAAGAATGTTTTTGTCATAGACTAACTGTCAGTTAACCTTTAGAAAGAGATTAATTCCCAATGGTGGAAACTCCCAGGGATTTGTGGAAAAATAATTCCTCATTGCTTGGGTCTAATTCAGTTCCTACTTCTTTCACTGGTAAATTTTGACTAACTTTGCTAGGATTATAATTTGTAATATTCTTCTGTAGGATATCAATTAACAAGCGTTAGTATGCTCCAGTTATGCACATAACTATTCAGTTACTCTTCAACAAAACTCCATGTTGTTCCATCCTTTGTTCCGAAGTATTTGTAAATAATTATCTGTGTTAAGGAACATTAACAACTACAAGAGTTACAGGAAAACTATGAGAGGCATCATCAGCTTCTTTCAACTTTTCATAACTTTAGTTTCCATGACAACAAAGGAGGCAATTCCACAAATCCAGCAGCTCATTATTTGAGACAGTTTGCTGTTTTCTCTGGAGAAGTGAGACACTTTTTTTCTAAGTCTTTTGTAAGAAATTCATAATTCAATGGCTGAGATCTGAAGCAAAAATAATTAAAGTGAAGCCCCTCTTTGGAAACAGGATATATTTTGTGAAGAACACTTACTGAGCCTTATATTGGTTCTTTCTCCACTCCCAACTCACTGACTTATCTTACTAATATTCCTTCTGTTGGTTTTCTGTGACAAAAATATGACATAATTTGAACTCTCACTAAGAAAGAAATACTTGTAAGGTCAGGAAGAAATGGTTTTATATATTTTTTGCCTAAAACACAGCATCCAGAAGAACTTCGCTGTTCCCTAGTCAGTGACTGAAGGTACTGTTGATCTCAGTCATGTGTGAACTGTCATTATGTTAGGAAATACAACCTTTTAAAATGCAACTTTTTTTTTTACTAAGCAAGGTCCCAAGTTCTGCTAAGAATAAGAGTTGTTTATTCTTATGTATTACATTTGAGGAGTCCACATAAAGGAAGGCAATTGTCTAAAGAAGGCCCAGATCAGGCTTGTTATAAAAATAGAGACAGTAAACCAAGGTTTCTTTGTCAATGACCTGGTTCTATCACTGGAAAAATATCCTCTTAGGAAGGGCATTATTGCAGTGAAGAATATGGCATGCCTTCCCTATTTTTCACTAGCTCTCTACATGTTCCACATGCAGGCAAGGCAAGAGAAAATATAAACCAACGTGAACACTTGAATCATGATATGTAAGCAGAAAATCCTTTAAAATAAAGCATTCCTTCCTATTATCACCATTTAAAATGCAATACGATAATACATTAATATCCTATTTCAGGATTTGGTTCTAAAGAAATTCTTCCATGGGTTTTAAAAGGTCACACTAGCAGTGGCCCTGATGGAAACAGATCTTGTAGGAAATTGTTATATTCTTCACAGCCTTCATATATCATTACTGAACAATCCTTTTTATGGCATGAAGATAGCCATAAATAAATGGCAACTTTAGCAAAGCTGAAAGCCTGACACTGTTGTTGGGCATTAGATTTACTGCTTGCAATGTTGCCTGCATTTCCTACTTGAGAATAAAACCAGATTAGTTGCACAGAAGTTCAGGTCTGTTAAATCTGAATTCATCCACAGCTTGTGTTTCCTTATATTGCATGAGATTCCTGGATCCTGGAAGTTTTAGCTAGGTGCCAGAAAAAGGAAATCAAAAGCTTCATCAAAAGAGATGAAGTGTCAAGTAGTGGCACAGCAAGGTCTTTCAATAAAAAACAACAAACAAACAAACAAACAACAAGGCGACCACCACAAAGCCACAACAAACCCACACAAAACAAACCCAAAACATTTCTTAAAAAGAAATGGCCCATGCAAATGGCAGGGGGTTCTTAAGTAAAGCAGTGCAGAGGGATGAATACGGGAACAGAATCGTCCCCTTCTTCAGCAAAAAAGATATATGATGTTTCCCTGCAAGCAATCCCAGACTTCCCAGACTATTTTTTGATATGCTGAAGTATTCCTAGAGGACATCCAGCTCTTCTTCTTGAGACTCTGTTCCTTATCATCGTCATGCGAATGCCCATAAATAAATTCTCCTGCCTAGAAGTGACTTCCCCTACTCTAGATGACCTGAATGGCCTCTCCTCAGAAAATCCTGCCTACTGTGTTAGGGCAAAATGTTGGTTATGAAACCACTACATTAACAAAGAGCTGATTTATAAGGGATGCATCTGGAAAGACTTTGCATCTGCAAAGATGTGACTAAAAGTCTGATATACTGCCCTGGCTGTTTAATTTCCCTCCTGGCTGAATTGAATTTGTAGCTGCTGGTTTCCAACCCTCAGCTGCTTCTGGCTGGACTTTAGCATCCAGACCCCAGTTATGAGAAGGATTGCTCAATAGTAAACATTGCTTTTCGGCTTGTGATCCACCCATTCCTGAGGTTCCATGAACTACTTCTAAGGAACTAACAAAACACGACTTAAAAAAAACAGGGCTGTATATTGTTAGTCAGCAATCTGTGTGTCTGGGTTTTTTTTTTCTAAAGTATTCTATGCCATCATTGGGAAAATTCATGTAGTCCACAACTGGAGACAAGAACACACCCCACACACCTTCCATCATGCACTGGTATGCTATAGTAGGATTGTAATAAAGTAAAACTCATTACATTAGAGGAGATAAATAACCTAGACATATTATTACTTTTGGCTGAACTTACACTTCATTTTACAGTAGTATGAAATCCACCAGTGAATTTAAACCCACGAAGTAGTAAAATTAGTAACTACATAATTATTGATCTTCCTCTGTAAAAGTTTGCGGTTTGTTTTTAGGGCTGAGTTTGGTAAATGTTTTCTTGACCTAGTAGTGCAATGCAGAGGAACATGTTTATTCAGACTATATATTTGTTAACAGTGCTTTGAAATGACATTTTGGCCTTCTCTCAAGAAAATGTTGTTTGGGATATGCAAAGCAAATCTGGAACCATATGAATTCTGCTAAGATTGTAGTTTCTGTAAAGGGTACAAGAAAGTTTCTTTCATCTGCCTCTAAAATGAACCGAGAGCATCAAAACTAGGAGTTGTCAGAATTTACTTGCTTTCCGAAATGCCCTCTGTGTGCTGCATGAAAGCCGCAGGTTCTACAAAATGCTTTCCTGGGCCGTTGTCACACCACCAAACAGATTTGCCTTTCAAAGACGTGGCTCTGGGTGCACATCTGAGATGAGGCACTTGTTCCTCGACACCAGGAGGAAGGTGACTTATGCTTGTTACAGGATGTACTACGCCCTGTGCACTGATGCACTGATACATGGTATTTCCAAGCAGAGGAAAAAGTCTCTAGCTGTAGCTATTTGAAAAGGGCGGGGGGAGGGGGATTAGTGAGAAATCAGTGGTTCAACAAGAAATGACTGCATTTTTCTCTGAGGTCATAAAAATCTATGTGTTCTTTATCACAGAGACAGCAAGGTCTTGAGGCACTGTGTTGGTGTTACCATCCTCAGACTCTAGCAAAAAAAAGAAATAAAATATGTTCATCTGGAGATCTATCATGCTTGCTTTTACAGCTTGAAAATTTCTGACACATGAAATTAAGGGCTAGTGTCCACAAGATCTATCATGTCTTGTGATCAGATCTTTGAACTCTATCAATTCAAGCAATGAAAGACTGGAATGGGAGGAAAAAAGGTTAAAAACGAAAGAGAGGGGAGAAGATTTGGCATGCTGGAAATGCAAGGTGAAAATCTGATTATCTTCAATAGATGAAAATTTTACTCTAAAAATTAATTAAATACAATATAAAGTTAATACAAGTTGCTTCAATTATGACTAATCATCATGCCTAAGCATAGGCCTATTTTTTAAATATTAAATTATCTGGATAATTTTATTACTACTACTACTACTACTACTATGTCTTTATGACACAAATTTGATTTTCTTTTAGCAAAACAAACTGAAAAAATCTGATATTTTCTCATTAGAATAGTTCTAATGAGTTTAAGAACAATGGAATTATTTTCTGTTACTTTATTTCCTGGGAAATATCATAATTGTTATACTGTGTTAACATATGTGTTAAACAAGATGCTAACTCCACAGGATATTGCTACCTAGTATGACTTCTACAGTGTTTGAAATCTACCCATTACGAGTAGTGCCCTGATCTTACATTGACACTACAGCCACTAGAGAGTCCTCTCTTAACCCATGGGCCTACAAAGAGGAGCACTGGCAGGTCTGGCAGTGGGGAGGGAAGCTGGGGAGGTTACTTCACAGCACTGTTTTTTCAGTCATTTTTTTGCAAGGATCAGGCTACACACTGGTAAATTGCAAAGCTAAAATTGTAATAGGGAACAATTTCAAATGAATCTGCTTCATTACTTAGACATTTCTTTTCATCCCATGCTGAAAAAAGGCAGAGGCCAAGAAGGGAGGCTTTGCTGACTTGAAGAGGAACCAAGAAGAATGATGTTCACTGGAAAAGATGCATTGGTTTTGGCTCTCTGGGAAAAATACTGTTGCAAAGCTCTGGGGGATAGGGCTATTAATAGGAAAAGCAGAAAAAAGTTGGTGTTCCTTCTCTTTTACCTTGGAGGCCAGTAAAACCTAAAATCAAGAAGCGTAATCAAGATAATGACTTGGAAAGGATACTTTATTCGCTCAAGAAGATTGGGTGGCTACCAGAAACATGACATAAGATTATTAGTTTCTTTTTCTAGTCCCCGGGGGCTAGCCTTTGTTTGACAGCTACTTTTCCTCTGAGACAGGCTAAGAACAGATTCAAACTAGTTCTTCATATGACGGTCAGAGTGAAAAAGCAGTATCTTCAGACTTGAACATCAGTTTTCCTGATTTCCAGCAGAACAATTCCTGGCTCTGACAAGCCCAGCTGAAGCTATCTTACCTCCAGTTTTCATGTAGTGAAACAATATAACCAATATAGTACTAGAGGAAAGGAAAAGTGTCTGAACATTGTTAGTATCGAGTACTGCAACAAAAATAACAACAGCCTTCAAAATAGACGGGCAGAGGAGACCAAGCACTTCAGTGGTATGGCTTCAGCTCCATTGCAGTTCTTAACATCAGTTTTAAAATTTTATTTTATCTCTTTGTGTAAAGAACACGATCACTTCCCTGGAACTGATCATTCTTAAAACAGATTACTTTATGGATTCAGGGTAAAATTAGACAATGGAAAGTATGTAACAATGCTGAGTATGGAGCACCTTCACATTTTAAACACACACACACAGACACGCAGTGTCTTGTTAGTCTCTCTCTCTCTCTCTGCAGGTCAAAACTGCAGAGATGTTGAAGGCTGTAGAACATGTAATGCTACAGATAATCCTAAAATATTCATATTCGTTTTACGAAGGTACACCAGGAAAAAAAAGTCATTGCTACCTAATAATCAATCATTCTGCTGTTTAAAATGTTTTGGTAGAACAGAATATAAATATATAACATCAGATTCAGTTGCACCATGATAACCTGCAGGCTGAATTGCGTTTCCATAAAGCATTTGGTAAACAGCAATGACTAACTTGTATAACAGAAAACAGGAGAGTCACTACTTATTTGTCCCACCTTCTCCTGCTGCCCACTAATGGACTGGTTCTGCTGGATGCTGTTCAAAGGCAAAGGAGTATCTACACCATGCAGGAGAGAGCAGTGCTGAGCCAGTGTCATTCCTACCTATTATGTTCACTCCCTAATGTTAGCAGGCGGGTGCTGTCTCTCAGGGAGGAGGCTACAGAAAGGAGCTGTGACGGTGACTACTTTACCCTCTCCCCTGTTCAAACTGAGGTGACCCTTCAGCTTCACATGACAGTCACTACCCTGCCAGGTTGTGTGGGCCCTCTTCACCATCCCTCCCTCCAGCTCTTCATGAATTGCTACTGTACTTCTTCAGGTATGGCACTACCGGCCAGATTCCAACCACAAATAGGCATAATTATCCTGAGTGTCTGTCAAAGAAATTGCAATCCTAGAATTCAAATTCAATGGTCTACCAGGATTGTGTTTTCAAAAGCCATCTAGAATAAAACCTGACGTTTAAAAAATATTCTCTGCTATATAAAGTACTCCCTGTTGTACACACACCATTATTGTTAGAATACTGCTAGAACTCCAGCAAACAAAATAATCCCTTCAATTATGCTTTGCCCCAGGAATTTTTCCACGGTATGTAAGAAATTGTACCAAGGTGTTTGTCAATCAAATTATGTAAACAAGCTCTTGGTGATGAATTCACTTGGAAAACATCCATTTACTCATAAAACTCATGAGAGAAATCAAATTTGTAAGTTGCCACAATTTATGTATGCTATACATTTTGTCTCAGAAGAACAGTCAGGAAAAAATCTGCATAAATGCACAAGGGCTCTTTTTCTTGTAAGTTTCTGGATTGGCTTAGTTCATCATAAATCTACATGGTAGAAGTATCAGAAATGATAAACAAGCTATCTAGCTATTTTACTACCTTGTAATAACCTGATATTATTTTGCTAGAATTGAGAGATCCCTGAATAAGAACTGTATGCCAGGGTAGTACTGTATCTTTTGAAGTATTACAAGCTTACTGCTTCCTCAGAATGTATTTTGCATGTAACAAATATAATCAAGTTATGATCACTGGAACTAAGCTACAAAAAATTATAATTCTGTGATATAACTCATCATCTGTCAGGATGAACGATAAGACCTAATATTACCGAGGTGAATGAAATTATTTCCAAAATAATTATATAAGATTTTTAGAATAATCTTGGTACAGCGGATAACATTGTTTTTAAAATCTTTGGTAGAAAGGCCTTTTTTTCCCCCCCTAGATACTAGATCTCTCCAGGGTGACACAGTGGATTTTAGAAAGCACTAAAAAACACTCTTGAAAATATTCTTGTACTTCAGGATTGTTAGGTGCTACAAGTATAACAGCTATTACTATTTTTATGTGGAGTATCACTGCCTCTTTTATGATGCTCATTATTTTCAGTAATACTAAACGAGCTGAATTTATGCACATAAATTAGTACTTCTACATTTTCATTTTTATTACATATATACATCACAGAGTTGTACAGATTAATAAAAAAATCCCTTTTATGTTCAAGAGAGCAGAAAAAAAGGATAGTGAAATGAATATCAATAAGAAATTGTAGAAAATCAATAGAGGAAATTAAAGAATAAAAAGGAAGCTCTATTGCTAGCAGTAAGGAAAATAAAACTAATTTAAGGTCTATTTAGGACAAAAGGAATCCTATCAATGCTATTTCAGGAACAAATAGATTTAAAAAATCATAAAGGGCCCAAATTTTCATTAAATTTTTCTACTCACTGCCTAGGCAAAAAGTAAAATGAGACACACATTGCTTATTTCCCATTCAAAAAATCATTACTAAACAGGATACTAGATAGGCAACTGGGTGCTGGATAGGCTGCTGGATGACTGCATTCAGAGGGTTGTGGGATGCTGCCTGGAACAAGTGGAGTACCATCAGGGTCTGTCCTGGCACCTGTCATGTCTGACATCTTCATTAGTGACCTGGACACCAAACTGAGGATGCCAGTGGACACACTCAAAGGCAGGGCTGCGATTCAGACCTAGGCAGGCTGGAGGAATGGGCAAATAGGAATGGTAGGGGCAAGGACAAATGGGAGCCCTGGACCTGGGCTGGAAGAACCTGATACCACACCATATGATCCACTCCTGAACTTGAAGGCACAGCACCCTGACCTGGATGAAAATGCTGCTTCCGTGATCCAGAGAGACTTCAGGCAAAAAGAAATCTCCAGACTTTTTGTAATTTACACTGGGCTGTGAAAAGCAGCAGCACAGTAGAACTAGTAATATGATTAATTTAATTCTCCAGGGGAATGAACGCCTGCCCACCTTCCCCTTGGCCAGTGCACAGGCTGAAACCCTCCCTCCGTAACCCCATCCTAAGGCTGCCGCCACCCTCCCCAGTGTACTGGGCATCCCAGACTCAGCTCTCATGTGACACAGCAGAATAACCTGGGCTCAGACTGCCATGAAAGTGCTGTGAGAAGGTCTGTAAAGAGACAGAAAAGACAAAAGTCCCACCCAGGAGTAGGCTTGTTGAGACAGCATTGTTAGTAGCTCAAAGACACAAGAAAAAAAACACCAGCATGAAAAGGTTTAAAGTCCTGATGGGAGAAAAAGCAGGGAGGCTGGTCAGGCTGGTCTCTTCAGTTGGGAACTAGCTGTGAAGCACTGGGTCAAACTGCCTGTGTTGTCAGGGTTGAAGTGGCTGATGGCAGACAGCAACATGAAGCACAGACGATGTGTGGTGGTGTGCTACCCTTCCTCCTCCTGAGTGATGCCAGCCTCTCAGCAAAGACTTTTCATACCAGAGGTGGTGGGTGCACTGATGCTTAGACTAACAGCTCATTAACTCCTAGCTATCTCCTATATGTAAACCAATAAATTTTTGCTTTGTACTTCAAAGGTGCATAAATCCTGACTGCAGACTGCCTTTGTGCCTGGCTGAAGACGTGTGAGTGAACCACCCAAAGAGGAGCCATAACAACACTGCAGCACCACAGCAGTCTCTTGAGTTAGCCTTGGGGCACCAATTCATCTCACAGATGGGTCAATATTTGCCAAGCCTCCACTTACTAATTGGAATTCCTCTGGAGACCTTCTCCAAGCATTTTCCAGGAAGGAGAAGCATGGAATAGGCATCTAGAGACAAAAGTACGAAGTCTGACCTTGTGGTACTTGTACCTCTTTTAACTAGAGCTGACAATGAGGATATTTGTCAAGCCTCTAACTAGGTCTCATTTGACTTTGTTTTTTCTTCCCATGCAGTTCCACAGAGAAGACCTCATACAAAGTTGCTCTGAGATATATCAACAGCGGAACAGTCAATGGCAGATGTCAGTATGATTACAGCTGAAACTGTGTCCAAGGCTCAGGAAAGCAGATTAGGCAGAGATTAGCAAACCCCTGCACCTCACAGTGCTTTGTTAAAAATCTCCACATATGTATGAAATGGATGTCAACAGACTGCTTCTGGCCTTCCACCCAGTTCTGTCTGCAAGGTCACCAGCCCTGTTGAAAACTCCTCCAGCTGAACCACTGCAGGGGGATGCAGGCACACCCTCTGTGTCATTTCAGGTTGGTCCCCAGGAGCAGAGGCTCACCTGGCTAAGAGCGTTTGAGCTGCCTGTGACACCAGGGCCACCAGAATGTAGAAAGCTGAGTCCAGGGAAGCTGTGGAGTTGTGGTTATCCTCTGCTACTGCTCAGTTCCTGTTGCAAGAAGAGTGGATTGTTGATACTATTAGCCGGGAAGCAAGTTCAGATGAGAAATTGAGGGGTTGTGGCCAAATTTCTTATTTAGCATGGGATAAGCGTATAATGTAGTGGAAAACAAGGTGTTGTGCAATGTATGGTGGCTTGTGGAACAGTTAGCCTTGCTCAGCTTTGGTGCCCTTATTAAGATGTCGACAAACTGGCAATTAGCTCTCAGAAGAGCCAAAAAAATTGCTAAAGTAGACTCTACTGCAAGACTTCAGGATTTCTTTCTATGTAGACTAGGAAGTATAATTCCATATGTAGCTGTTACAGTGTTGTTCAGTTAGCTGGCAAAGCTAGAGCAGGATACAGCCAAAATTGTAATGGGACGGCACAAAATTAAAAATAAGGGATACATCCGAGCAGTTCACAAAAATTTTCCATGGATCCTCTAATACCAGAAATAACTTCAAATTACAGTCTGGGTTTTAAGAAAGGTGTGCCCAACTTCGATTAATGATCAAGTCTTACAGACTTCGTTAAACAAGTCTACCAGTTTTTGATCTCAGCATCCGTTCGGTTTTTTATATATTTATTAATCTATGAATTGCTGTCTCCTGATGAAATTCAGCTCCATGCCTCCACCCAGTGGGCTTTTCTTAACCAAGAACAAAAAGAGCCCCTGAAAAGTGCTCGCACACATGCAGCACTAGTGGAAGCATGAGTGCTGCAAATTATTTCTCTCCATCTTTTCTGTGGAGTGGCTCAACTGAAATGTAGACAGGTATTTGATATTACCTTCTAAAGCTAGATAACTGCAAATGTGAGATGTTTAAAAATGTTTTAAAATTTTCATCATAATATGTTTGCTGTTGCTATAGAAACAAGTCATTGGGAAACACCCAAAGCCAGTTGGCACCAGGAAAAACTTACATTTCAGAGTGGTTTTTTTGTTGTTTTTTTTTTTTTTTTTAATCTAAAAAACTAGAAATTCGTTTCACATTTTAAAATAAATACAAACCAGATTACAACACTGCCTTTTGGTAATAAATAACCCTTTGCTTTGTAGTACATATTTTCCACACTCAAACTAAGGAAAAGTATTTTCTACAATTTTTTTCTAACAGATTATTTAGCTACTTGCAATGTCATCCCTGTTTTGAACTGAAAGAAATGTCCTGGATATATATCCTAAAATGCTTATGGTAAAAGAAGATCTGTAAATGTGAGCTGCTCTGTTGAGTTATTTCATTACATATACACACTGGTTTTGTAAAACAGTGGTTCATCTGAACCTGTATTCTGAATATTGTTTATATTAAGAGACACGCATAGTTGCAATCAGTTCTCCCATCTGCCTGCACCTTCCATTCTTCCTCTTCTGTTGGGCCCCCAAATTTACCATGATGTATCACTTCCATTAAAAAAACATAGGCTTATGAGGAAGTGCACTCTTAATACATCAGAGAAGAAAACAGTTTAGGGAAATGCTTTTCTCCTAAGCCAGGAATAAGAACAAGATCTTGTCCTCCACACTGGTTAGAGGAGTAGAAAATATACTTCTCTAATCCCCCACCATTTTAACAATGGCATCTTCCTTACATCTGACACCAAAACCACTCTGGAATAAATCTTTTCTTTCATATACAATAGCTCTGCTACTACCTGCAAAGAACTGTTTATGATTTAGTAATACTACCGTAGAACTGAAACTAAAAGATAATTAAATTAAAGGATAAGGAAAAGCTTTTCAGCCTGTAATTAATCTGCAGCTGTTAACAGATGCAAAATTCTGCAGTCTTCAGTAAAATTAGATTTTGGTGGAGTAGGAATAATACCCCAATCACATTAGATATTAATTCAAACTGCAAACAAGTCATACTCTAGCCATCTACTCTGACTTTTTTTGTCGTACAGGTCAAGGAATAATTTCTGTATCAAGTTCCTAATTTTTAGGAGACCACACCTTTCTGAGAGACACTTAATGCAAACTGACTGACAGAGGTGCTTCTAGCTGTTCCTGCTTTTGGGTTTTATTTTGTTGTTTTGTGGTGTTGTGGGCTTTTTTACAGCTCCCTAAGGCCCAACGTAGCTTAATTTCACGCTTGCCAAATGACATTCTGAGGAAATAAAAAATTATCAGTGCCTTACCTGCACATTATAGTTTCAGGTTAAGCTCACTTCTGATTACTTTTTTTGCTTTTCAGTTACAAGTTTTTCCTTAAATAGTAAATATTCAAACTTCACCATACCCATGTTTTTGTTTTGCGAATCCAAATCCAAGGAACGCGATGACCTGTTGTAAAAGGGTTTACAATACAGCCCAAGAATCTTCATAAAGTTAAAAATATTTTAAAAATGAGGGTGTTACTGTGAAAGTTGTGGCTACAGATTATTTCTGCAAAATACCTCTACCTTTCAGAACCAAGGAAGTTGGCAAATAATCTTTATTTTCATCGTATACAGGGTATCAAAAGCTTCTATTCAAAAAACCTTAGGATTTCATCAGTTGTGAAGCTTGAAGGTATGAGCAATATTCAGAATCTACCTGTAATTTAAATCATTCATGAAAAATTCCTCATGCATACTATTTACTGCCTGTGCTAGCTCAAGATTCCTACTGAAATATGCTTAATCCTGACATCTTCTGACAACACACTCAAAAATCTGGTGTTTCAGAAAGCTTCCAACATGGTACCGCTCTTAACGAGCTCCTGCTGTGCCTGCCCACCACCACGTAACTGCTCGTTTGCTTTTATGGTGCGGTCAGCAGCGACGTAAGGAAAAGTAGTCTGCCAGAAATATGTACAAATCATAAGACTTAGGTTCCAGCTTAAGGAAAAAAAAGCCCAAACAACATAACAGGTCAGAGGATGGATGAGGTGGTCTTTTATTTTCCTTTTCAGTTTCTCTTACTTTGTATGACTAATTTCACGCATGTGCTTAAGCCCCACTGATTTAAGATGAAGCCCATTCCTAACTGCACTTGCTCTGAGCAGAGAAGGGAAGCGAGGACGTGGGTTGGAAGAGCTGTCCTGCCCTCACTTCTGCCGCTGGAAGTTTGACAACCTGCTGCGTGACTAAGTGCGATGGAGAAGCGGAAGGTGTTCCCGCGTATGTTGCAACTGTGTTTTGTCCTCTTTGTGCACTTCCAGTCAAAGTATTTCTTAAATACAAAGTGTTTGCCTTTCTGGGCATGATTTATTGCTCTTAGTGCAAAGGCAATTTGCCAGTGTACCTCCACACATTATCCCCATGCATTAAAGAACAGATTGCCTTCAGGGCAGGATACTGTAAACAAGAATCAAGGAGCAACAGCTCATATACTTGCAGGTCCAGAAAGTGAAATTACCACAAAATTATGTATATAATTAGTTTTAAAATAACACTGACAACGGCAATCACTGCCACCTGGACAACAAGACAGTTTTAAAATGAAGAATGACCATTTTAGGGAATTGCCTGGAAATCAGACCAGTGTTTACAGATGCCTATGTGTGGGTATGAATGCGTAATTTTTATATCCTCTTTTCTTTGCTTTAATCTTGAGCACAGTGCATATGAAATACTGTTTCATGTTTTCAGTTCTGCAGTGCAATTCAACAGGTTGACACCTATATGCCAATTATAAAAATCAGGCTTTAATTAAATTGATATTTTAATGTGTATTGGTTTATCAACCACTAAATGTATTTCAATGCATACCAGATAATTTTAAAAGGATCTCTGTCTACCTCATTAAACCTGAGTATTATTTTCTACCTAAGGTACCAGTTTTATTTATACTATCTATACGGAAAAAAAAACCCACAGGAAAAAAATTAAATAAGTAGCAGAAAAAAAATCATAAATATCAGTAGAAATTGTGACACAGAATGAATTCATGTTTTTTACATGTATAATTTCTACAGATGGACCATTATTTGGAGAAATCAAATCAGCATAAAAAAAGCTTTCACTGCATTGTCTTTGGAGAATGAAATGTATGTGCTGTATTCAAAAGCAAAAATTATAGCATATTTCTCCAAGATGACAATAACGCACATTAATGATTATAGTGGAATAAAAAAATAACATCTATTACATCTTTATATCTGAGAGGAGACGTCCTACCTCCAGCAGATATATGCTCCGTGATCCTAAGGGCAGAACATTGCTTTTTTTTAAGCTACCATTAGAAAATAAAATGCAAACTGAAAAAAGGACACTGAAGCAAACACAACTGCGCATAGGAAAAATAAGCTTGGTTTTAATTTAAGAGGGTTAATAAATTAGATAGGGTTATGAAATATTTGGTGTTAGTGGATGTTTTGTATCCAGTAATGTCATCTGATGACCTAATATTTTCACATAACTTTTAAATACCCAGTACCGTGGATGCAGACTCAAATACTGCGTTGCCAACTGTCAGGGATGCTGAGCAAGCTAGTTTTGTGCCATGTATGTAAACATCCAGTAAAATTTCTAGAATCTTCAAATGCTCAATATCTGTACAGATCAGCTGTAAAGCTTCCTGCCATAAATCTGATGACTCTGGGCCAGATCAGACATACTGTGTGTGCACTGAATGCAGAGTTTGTATGTGCACGGTAAATCCTAAATGCTGAGACGAGATGAATTTCCTGCCAATGCGACAGCCATCTGTGGAGGGCAGCTACTTCCATCCCTCCCTGGAAAATCCTCAACAAAAACACAGCAGTCCTGCCATCAGGGAGCAAACCCAAAACTGGCGTAGGCAGGAAACATAAATTATATCAGCCTGAAGATTGTTTTAATGATAAACACTCAATTGGTGTATGCGGATCTTGGGGAAAGAACGCTTAACAGCACCAGCCTGGCTAGTTTGGTGGACGCTTCTACACACAAAACTACAAACGGTCCTTGAAACTAAGAACAAATCAAAAAATTCATTGTTAAGTATTAAGCTTAGGATTCTATTCTGGAAAAATAGTGTATTTATTTATTTTACCATATATTTGATCTAACTTAACTGGACAATAAAAGAAATTGAACGTAAACATTAAAAACTGAATGGTAAAACATGAAGGCCTTACCGTAATCTAGCATTGTCTTGCTACCGTACACGTTTCACCACCTGGGACTCCTTAAAGTAATCTAAGCCATATGTGTAACTGATTTGAGTTGGCTGTTGACCTAAAACATACTACATATTACAGTACAGTTTCTGGTTTTTTAAATATTAAATAGGAGGAGAATTATTTCTAGTTTCATGCCAGCATGACTTTGACTTAGATTAGGATGACAGGTCAGCAATTGTAGGACATGTACTTTCCATCTGCTATTGGCAGTTAATTTAAGTCCTAGTATTTCATTACATCACATAAGGAACTAAAAGAAAAAAAAAGGAAAAAAAAGAGGAGAAAAGAGGAAAAAGGAAAAAAAAGGGAAAAAAACCTAACCTACCTTGTAGCAAATCATTACTGTTTATCTAAAAAAATAATAATAATCTTAGGACAAAGAGAAAAATTACCACACAAAATGAACAGCTCCCTGCTCAAAGGGAGCTGAGGAACACGGTACCCCGCTGCCCTGTCCTGGTCACTGTGCGTGAAACACTCAGGACTGTTTTACTGTTCTATTACTCAGAAAATATTTTTCACTCTGTGTCTAAATTTTAACAGAACTGCACTGTGAATCATGGACTCTCAAGTGTTGTTGCCAAATGACCCTTGCAAAGGCTTCTTCAAGACACAAGACAGAATTCATCTCGCCTACCTCTAGAAGTCTAGGTGTAAGAACAAGTCACCATAAACTCCCTATGGATAGGTACGTATCTCTAGAAGCGATACCTGTGATTTCTGTTCAGATAAGATTATTTGCTCCTTGATGGTATCCTCACTGGCTACAGAAAACCTTAACAACATTAGAGTAAGAATGTTACCTTTATATTCTTAAAGCAAAACAAATAAACATACCTTCACTGTGTCAAAAAAATATTTCAGGAGTTCCCTGATTTTACGTACTATTTTTCGTGTCTCACAACACCTTTCACTACATGGCAGGGTCATCAGATGTAAAACTGTGATCTCTGAAAACCACAAAAATAATAAACAACACTTCTGTATCTCCCTTATGTGGTTTTCTTTGTTTTGCTTTTGGTTTTTTTCCAAGTAACAAACACAGGAACAATGAAAAAAGTGCATCAGTGTCACAGCGTAACCCAAGCACGTACTGCAACGCGCTCTCGTTCTTGAGAGCTCCCGTGGAGTTAAACCTTCAGCGCACAAGACTACTACATTACAGCCACCCCTGTATGCTGTATGTCTCAACACTTGCAGTGTTTATGGGTGTGACAGAAGAATTAGCATCCATAGCTCCTCAGTGCACACACCTGTATTTATTTCCATAATGCTTTTATTTGTTCACTGTTTCCCAAATTATTAGTGACAGCTACTTCAAAGTGAAATCCTGCCGGTAGCTGTAGAACCACTACTCTTACTCATACCCATTTTGTAGTTTCTATCGTCTTCAGCATTGTCTGAAGTAACTTCAGATTAAACAGATTATTCTCTTTCTGTGCACTTCTGTGGTCTTCCCAATGAAAAACATGAGCCGTATGATTTCATGACACAGGGTACATTTACCACTAAAATTCTTTAGCTACTGCATAGCGCTCAGGAAGAAAAGGGTTTAGTCACTATGGTCACAATACATATAAGCACAGAACCTAAACGAAAAGGTCAGACTCCGACTACTAATCTCTAAAACTCTCCTGAATCCCCTGAGCTATCCAAACATAATTGATAAAGCAATTATCATGCTAAAAAGTACGTAAAAGAACCAGTTAGCTGTAGCCTGCTGTAAGCTTTTACTATGGGTTTCTAGTAACGCAGACGAAAACAAAATAAATGACTTGATAAAATAACTTTATCTAGATGAACTTATCATTTCTCCTCTTGGCGCTGTCCTTGTAGCTAGATATCTATGTTCCATGCTCTGTATACATGTAACAAATAGTACTCTCCTTGCTTTTTTTTGTTTCAGAATACATTGTTTCTTAGATTAGAGGGACAGTCTTAAAAAAACAGTGTCAGCTCTCATAACCTGGCAACTATCAAGGGTCAAAACTAGATCATTTGTTTCTCGTTCAGTTCCAAAGAACAGCATTTGTGCAGTGAGGAACACATCAGTGGGGGGTGTAGCCCACTCTGCTGCCCAAGAAGCAGATCGGCGAAGCAGAGCCCTAACCATTTAATCTGCAGATCCTGGATTCCAGCACCAGAGCACCTACCACGAGCAGAAAACAGAGACTCTCCTTAGGGAAACAGTCCTCCTGCTTTTAGCACTTGGGGCTTTGTAAAACAATTTATCTCACCGCAGTTAGAAGACAAAATAAAATTCAGCCTTTTTGCATATATATAGTTTAAATCTGTGTGGCACTTCTTATCACATTATCCAGCGAGCAAGTGCAGACTGAATAGGTTAGTAAAACATTAACCTTGCTTAGTTTATTATTATAATGTTCATTTTCTTTTTTAATTAGCAAAGTGGGATCCTGAAATATAGTTTCTCAACAGACTTATGTGTTTCCTCAACTGCATTGATATCAAAGTATTTAAAAAATCAATACAAATGGGGGGATAATCTCTCTTTCGGGAAAATATATAAATAAATCCAGACTCAATAAAGTAAAAAACTACAGAGGAGACAACAAAATTCATGACAAAACTATACAGAAAAGGCAGAGCAATCAGTATGTTCTAGGTCCACTTACACAGCAGCTTTATGAATGGACCAACAATTATTTTACCAAGAGTTCAGACTGAACTACTTGAGACTATTTTGCTTTTTCACATCCCATAAAGGTTTTCTTTAGAGAAAAGTTAGGAAGCTAGCTGCATTGCTCGCAGTTCCTTATTAACTATCCACTCAGTAATTTCCAGAAAGCATGCATGAGCTACTAAAAATTCTATGGAAAATTGGTATTTCAGAGCTCTGTCCTGTCCTCCCTAATTTTATTAAATGAAGTGCCCTTTTGTTTTTCTTGTACTCACACTTCTGCCCTAAACTGCTTCTAAACTCTAAACACTAAACTTCTAAACTCTTTGATTAATGATTTAAAACATTACTCTGTGAAAGCAGAAATAGACACAAGGTTACAATCAGGTTTTTAACTTCATGTTCTTTACCTAATTCTTAATGCAGGCATAATTTATCAGATTGTTAAGATAAAAAAAAAAAATCCAGAGTCTACATTGTCCCACATTTCCAAAGCCTTAGTGTCTTAATGGGTGTTTTTGTCTTGTTTTTCCTATTACTGGCAAGAAAAAAAATTCTTTTGAGACGGGTACAGGGTGAGGAAGTCCCTGTACTGTCAAAGCCAGCTTAATGAGATGATCCATTTAAGTTACTGTTATGATCTCCCAAGAAGTTACCTCCAAAAGGAGCAAAGGAAGCTTCACATTCTCCTCCTCAGAACCAAAAAGAGAATAAGAATGTATTGTACCTGATGCTTTCTTCCCTCCCTTATTTCTGATTCACAGCTTCACTGGTCTATAATGAAAGGGGAAAAAAAAGATGTCTGAAGTTGCCTGCATTCGCTGACTATCCAACTTACAGAATAAAATTTCCAACCATGCAGCCCTATTCCTTCTGCTTCATCTCATTCAGAAAAAGTAGCAGAGAGAGATAACTACTTGAGCTCTGCAGGCTTTCAGATAATAGAAAACAAACTGCTAGGGAAGAGGGAAGTTGAGTGTGTGACTAGGGCAAAAAAAAAAAAACGAACGGCAACAGGAGTTATGCTCCTCTTTTTCACATTTCAACATCTTCACTATATATTCACAGCAAAGTTTAATAAAAAACAGTACAAGTTTAATATCCCATTGGACTAACTTCTCATATGTTTAAAATTAAAAGACAGTTGAAAGCAGCAGCTTTTCCAGGCAGCCTCCATAAACTCATATAATTTCTACTGGGCTATTTTCCTAGTGATCACCCGATCAAAAAAAGTAATTAGGTCTTTATTTCCTTCCTCAAAACATTCCGTCCATTCTCCACACTTTTCTCCATAAAAAGATGATGGGTCAATTGTTACAGTGCTACTCCGCAAATGAAAGCAAAGATTTAATTCCCTTCTCTGCCTGTATGACCTTGAGCCGCCCAGCGTCATCACTGCTGTATCGCCGCCTTCCAGAGGTACTGAATTAATTTAAAGAGGCTTGACAGGGCAGGAGCGCAGGCTCAGGAAGCAGCTGAGACACTGGACTGCACCGACTGCTCGTGACTGCCATCCTGGGCTGCAACTTCATGGTAATCAACAAAGGACAGCGTGAGAAATACATAATAAACTCCTTCCTTTTAGAACTGCTATGTCAAGAATTAAATTCTGGTGGGGAAAAAAAAAGTCTCTCATATGAGAGTCTGTGAGAAGCTGGGCTTAGTCATTGCCCCTTTTTATCTCCAACTCAAATAAAGCTATGGGAGAAGAAATGACAGAAACATCCTCTCCTCCTTGAAACCAGCAATGCTGGGGCTAAGGTCAGATGCTGCACTGGCTTTTGATTAAGTGCTCTGCCCACTCAGGTTATCTGAAGCACTGGGGGAAGGGGGAAGCATTTTCAGGTGCCTCTTCAGGAAAATCAGATAAACCTGGTCTGTTTCATATTAACTATCACTAAGCACATGAAATAAAAAGACTGAAGAGAAGGGCAAGAATTAAAGTCAGAATGAGGTTAAGATTAAATTTTAATGACCAATGCTGTGGAATAGATACTATGAATCCTGAATTTCTCTCACGATTCTAATTCTTAAACAAAACCAGAGAATAATACAAGTTAAAAAAAAAAAATTCTTTTTAGCAGAAGTCTGTTCTTTTCCACTAAATAACTAAGACTCCTTGTTGCTAAGGAGGAATGAAAAAAACCGAAAGGGTGATTAACTTACTAGCTCATATTACCTAGCCTATTCTCCAGGAAGAATCAAGCTTACAGAGTATTTTGATAGTAAAGTTTTCACTCAACTGAACACATGAGAAAAAATTCTGGATTTGAAATGCATCCATCCAAATGCTTTACAGATAAACACCATATCTACCAGTGTACTGGTATTTAGACTGTACACCAGTACAGTCTATCATCTATAGCAATACCAGTAATCCAGGATGGCCACTGACTGATGGATTTAGTGGTCTAAGACTTACGGCTTTCCAAAACCTTTCCAGAGAGCTGACATCATGGCAAACATCTGCCCAGCAGGCACATAAGTGAACTGACGGCAAATGGAGGTCTTTTTAACGTGACAATTCAGAATACTTGCATTTAACATTTCCTCAGCCAAAGAATGATAAAAGCTCGTATGGAGTAGCAGACAGACGCAAACAAAAATGGAAGAACTGCAACCATGAATTCACATGGAAGATGTTTCATGTTATCCACAGGTTACACAAAGCTAACATTTTTAGTCTTTTGCACTACTGATAAAAAAAACCAAACTAGTAATTTCAAATAGTTGCAGTTTGCATTTTTTAAATAAAAGCTGACAGCCTAGAATGACAAGAATCGAAACAGACTGTGTACGCCAAAACTTGCCTTCCTACTTTCTGGGCACTTCGCAGATATCTGCTCTTTAATGCTTCAGCGTGGAGCCATTCAAAATGAACAAGTACAGAAATTATCAGAAAAAATACAGAAGAAAGTATAAAACAGGATAAGCATGTTAAATTTACACTCCCTTTCTCTCCTGGAACGGGTGGACCCATTTCAAGAAAAGCTCCCGCATTTTCTGTTGGTGCACTACCTTATGATTCGTGTTCAGTTTTACTAAATGACATCACAGTACCAGGATTCAAAGCCTTGCAAAAAGTCTAACAAGGTCAGGTTGGAAAAGCCTCAGGATACTGACACAAAAACATTTCAGACCACTCAAACCCCTAAAGTACTCCTTATTTAAAAGTGCTTGTCATGCAATTCAAAACTATTTATTTTTCCCATTTATTTAAAAAAATTTTTTGCAGTTGACCTCAATTTCTAAATGAAATAATACTGTAAACAGTTTAAAACTGTAATACTGTTAAGTGTAGAGAGCACGTCCTGAGAATTTTATTCCAAGACATTCCTTACTTTGGTGCCTGAATACCCTTTACTGTGTGCAGATGAAAGCCTCAGTGTTATTTCTTGGCTGCCAAAGTAGACCGAGCTAAAGGCAAAAGTGTAACAGTCTCCTGCAGAAACCTAAGGAAAATAGTTAACTTGCTTTATTGCAAACTTCTTAGTCTTACTAAGACCGCCTTCATTTTATTAGGCCAAAGACCACTAATTGCATCTCCAAATCAAGATTTAAAAGAATTATTTTTCTAAAATATTCCAAAGAACAAAGATTAGAAACTTGATATACTCAGCATACCAAAACCTCAACCTGATCCATCATAGCTAGAAAGTCATACTTAAGTTTATGAAAATAAATCACCAAAGTATAAATCACCAAGCACAAAGTATACGGGATCTCTCTCACCCTCAGAATAGAATACATATTTTCAGGATGAATATCCTCCACTACTGGACCAATGAGATAAATCAAGCCAATGACAGAAGTCACATAGAAGCAAGACGACATTATTTATTAAAATTAATATAATGTCCAGAGGTAACTCAAGACCTGTAATTAAAGATGTATGCAGAGGTTTATGTCTTTTGCTGTATTTTCTGAAGAAGAAACTCCATTTGTAAGTTTAGATTTGGCTGTCCTTTTTTTGTCTTCTTACTCAATATTTTATAAGCTTCCATTTTCTTTTGCTTGTACAACTGTTGAGCTGCTTCTCTTTGTTGTTTTCTTTTTTCTGCTTCCTGAAATTAAACAGATACAGTTTTGAAATAATTAGTTACCTTCTACCACTAAGAAGCAATATATAAGCAATAAAATTTCTTTTTGTAAAGATACTGGCAATTAAGTATGGTACTGATGCTAGAAACATCATTACTCTTAACAGCTTAATCAGGACTCTCTTACAGCACATACTGCAATCAAAACATATTATATTGCCTAAAGCTTCAAGAGAAGAGCCAAGTTCTCTTCAGTAGAACATCCTAAAGTAAGATCTGCTGAGTGTGCTGAAGGTCAGCCCTAAGACTAGGGTTCTGGATTTTAGAAGAGCAAACTTCAGTGCACTCAGGGCTCAGTTGGGAGGGATTCGATGGGAAGCTTCCATGGAAGACAAAGGAGCTACTGAGTGTTGGGAATTCTTCAAGAACTCTCTATTGGAAGCACAAAGCCAGTTTATCCCATACAAAGGAAAGGGAAGTAAGCGGAGCAAGAGGCCCCCATGGCTCAACCATGACCTCCTGGGTCTACTCAAATCCAAAAGGGAAGCACACCAGAAATGGAGAAGTGGAGGATTATCCATCGAGAGCTACAAGGGCATTGCCAGAGTGTGCAGAGATGCAGTTAGAAAAGCAAAAGCCCAACTTGAACTGAAATTGGCTGTAGATTTCAAAAATAACAAGAAAGGTTTCTTCAGACATGTCAAACATAAGCAGAAAAAGAAGGAAAACACAGGCCCACTGTCAAACAGAAAGGGAGAGTCAGTCACCAATGATGCAGAAAAGGCAGAGGTCCTCAACACCTTCTTCACCTCTGTCTTTATCAACACTGTTGGGTCCCAGGCTTTGGGAGCAAAATTGCCAGTTGATCCAAACACCGACCCACCACCAGTGAAGGAGGAGTTAGTATATAAACTACTACAGGAGCTTGACCCCTACAAATCAATGGGCCCTGACGACATCCACCCAAGGGTGCTGAGAGAGCTGGCTGACATCATTGCAAGGCCACTCTCCATAATCTTTGAGAAGTCGTGGAGAAAAGGGGATGTCCCAGAGGACTGGAGGAAGGCAAATGTTACCCCTATCTACAAGAAGGTCTCGAGGGAGGATCTGGGTAACTATAGGCCCATCAGCCTTACTTCAAGCCCTGGGAAAGTTATGGAATGAATCCTCCTTGGGGGCCATCACAAGTCAATTGAAGCATGTGATTGGGAAAAGCCAACATGGCTTCACTAAAGGCAGATCGTGCTTGACAAACCTGGTGGCCTTCTATGACAAGTTGACTTGCCTGGTAGACATTGGGCGGGTGGTGGACATTGTCTACCTGGACTTCTCCAAGGCCTTTGATACGGTCCCCCACAGTCTCCTCCTGGAGAAATTAATGTGTTGTGGCCTAGACAAGTGGTCTGTGCAGCGAGTGGGGAACTGGCTGACAGGCCGGACCCAAAGGGTGGTGATAAATAGCTCCTTTTCCAACTGGCAACCTGTCACAAGTAGAGTCCCCCAGGGATCAATATTGGGCCCAATGTTATTCAACATCTTTATAAGTGATCTGGATAACGGCACCAAGTGTAGCCTGATGAAGTTTGCTGATGACACCAAGTTGAGTGGGGAAGTAGGCGCACCAGAAGGGAGAGCTGCTCTGCAGGGAGATCTGGATAGGCTGGTAGAGTGGGCCAGCAACAACCTTATGAAGTTCAACAAGGAGAAGTGTAAGGTCTTGCACCTAGGAAAACATAATCCAGGAGTGCAGTACAGCCTGGGAGCCACCTGGCTGGAGAGCAGCTCTGGGGAAAGGGACCTGGGGGCCCTGGTGGACAGGAAGCTCAACATGAGCGAACAGGGTGCTGCAGTGGCCAAGAAGGGCAAGAGGATGCAGGGTTGCATCAAAAATGGCATCACCAGCAGAGATAAAGAAGTCGTCATCCCGCTCTACTCAGTGCTTGTCAGGCCACACCTGGAGTACTGTGTACAGTTCTGGTCCCCGCTATACAAAAAGGATGTGGACAGGCTGGAAGGGGTCCAGAGAAGGGCCATCAAGATGATCAAAGGACTGGGAAGCCTGCCATATGAGGATAGGCTGGGAGAACTGGGTTTGTTCAGCCTTGAGAAAAGGAGGCTTAGAGGGGATCTCATCACCATGTACCAGTACTTAAGGGGTGGCTACAAAGAAGATGGAGACTCCCTTTTTACAAGGAGTCGCATGGAGAGGACAAGGGGGAATGGACACAAGTTGCTCTTGGGGAGATTCCAATTGGACACGAGAGGGAAATTCTTCACAGTGAGGACAGTCAACCATTGGAATAATCCTCCCAGGGAAGTGGTTGACTTGGCCACGTTGGACACCTTCAAGAGTCGTCTGGACAGGGTGCTGGGCCATCTTGTCTAGACTGTGCTCTTCCTAGAAAGGTTGGACTAGATGATCCCCGAGGTCCCTTCCAACCTGTGATTCTGTGATCTGTCACTAAAATACACACTACTTCCTTTCTGTGAAATGAGCTCCTTGACTTTTTTCCTGAAATGACAAAGTGGCAAAAATTTCCCACTTTCTCCTCTTGACTGCAAGAAAGAGAAAGTTTGACCCAGTGGTGCCCATGTAAATGTCTTGCCAATCCAGATGTGCTAGGATATAGGCCACATCTGCAAGGGACCAGCAGATAGGATATGGGACCTATCTGGGGTTGGAAGCTGGGCAAGTTTGTCATACTAGAACAGCATTGCAAGCAGCGTTACCTACGGCAACTTAATCAGGACCAAACTATTAGTGACCTCTCCTCTTTGAAGCAACACAGACTGCTGTCTTAGTAAGAGAGGGGAAAAAAAAACACTGACAAAATTTTCAACTGTACAAACTTTCCATGTTGAGCGGACAGCACAGGTGCAACCAAAATACTAATGGAGGCACCTACACTATATGGAGAATCATCACAATATTATCTTCAGTTTTTATCAAACAGCTTACCCCTCCTTCTCTAGCATTGTAATTTTAGTATTTTGGGCAAACATCCACAACAACCAAGCTAACTAGGTTGCTTCACTTATATCATGTCCAACAAATATACGCAAGGCATCCCAAATCTGCCTGAAGGACAGACTGCTTCAGTTCATTTGGATGATTTCTTCTCATAAAGCTTATTCTTTGAAATGCAGTGCCATGCTGACCACAAAGGCAGACATTTCTGCAGAATGCTTGAACAGATTATAGTTTATCTATTATGTTATTGTTTTCCATGACATAGCTAGCTTCTGTGATGTAAAAAAATTAATAAGAATTCTCTGTGATGTAGAATATAAAATTCACCACAAATGACCCAAGAAATACTTCTCAGTAGAAATCTAAGAGGCTTCTGAGAAAAAAAAAACCAAACCTGCAAATGTAACATTTCCCCATTCAGCATGCTTCATGTATTTTACCATAACAATGATTAATATAATTCATTCCTCTTTTTTTTAAAAAACTAGAGTAGCATTGGCTAACTTACCTGTAGTTCACTTCCTATCTAATAATTTTACTGCTGTTCGGTGTGCTATTGTAAACAACATTCATTCATTCAAGCTACCAACCAAATACTTACTCAAAGCAAGAACATTCATCTTACTTAGGTAGTTGTTCGTATTTTTTCTGATCTCTACTAAATCCTAGCTTTTTTACATAGTGTGGAGGTCAAAACTGAGCCTTTCAGCTTGTTTCTTTTCCCAAAATAAATAACAGCAAATCCAGTGTTTGCTAACATATGTGAGGGTAAAGTATGTGACCATCAGACTAGTATTCCACATAAATGATTACTGTTATTGTGGCACCTAGCTACTGTCTGTTTTGCCTAAATATCTTGAGTAAGACCAAAAATATGAACACCTCCCCTCAGACAACTCTTACGTGCTGCTCAAAGAAAATTCCTCGCAGTCTTGCTGGGTTTTGGTTTGTTCCTATTTCCTCTAAATAAGCTGGTCATAGCATTCATTTCTTTTAGCGTGATCTGTATCTAATACTCAAAAAGGGTCTCAGCTGAACAACTCACCCAGAATTGCAGATCAGCTGGCATAAAACTACTCTAGCTTTCAACACAGCTAAATTGAAGAAAGAATATGTTTTATTCAGCTATATATTTATGTAGTATTTACACAGCAGTTACTGAAATTTAGTTTGTGAGCAGGAAATTACACAACTACGATGTTGCAATGTGTGCCATTTTACAGTGCAATGAACAATGTACTGGGAGAGAACAAAACTAACTAAATAAGGATGTCTCAAATGAGTAACTCAACTGAGTTATTCAACAACGAACATATTAAGATACACCCTGCAAGAACAAGTCCCATTAAATTAGAACAAGGGAATAAATTACCAAAGATTTTGGCTGCAGATACGATCACATTTAATTGTTTCACTGTTGGTCAAACCACATAAAAAGGTAAAATGAAGACTGCATTATGATAACACCATCAGAAATAGGATGGATATTTCAGTTTTCATCACAAGATAATGGTATTGTTATTACTTCTCCTTCTACAATACTTAAGAGGTCTAGTATAATCCACTGGGACAGACAGATGAAGCTCTAAGCTTTTCTTGATACAACACGTGACATAATAAAATCCTGCTAACGGTAACTGCAAGACAAAAATATTAAGAACAAAGACAATGACAACTTTGAACACCTGCATGCCTGAATATTACTGTCAAGCTAAAAAAGACTGAAATACCACCAATACCTGCCTTCCTCTCCTATGGTCCTATTTGGGTCTAGATGGAAGACTGACAGGTAGAAGTGATATTTCTCTAGTCTTTGTCTACAGTCAAGAAAGATCTCTGTTTAAGATTTACCTCTTTCTTTCTAGCGCGCTCAGCCTTTATCTTCTCATACTCTTCTTTTGCCTTCTGATTGGAAGTTTTCTTCTTCAACTTCCCTTCAGTCATAACTGACCTATGAGAAAAAGTACACATACTTCAGATACAGACTATCACCAAGCAGACACAACCATATATCCTGTGGCCACTGCAGAATCAGTGTATAGTCTTCCACTCCTCCACTGTTTTCTGCACATTTGGGGAAGCTAATTGGACATACAGATTTACCAATTACCCAAGTGACAAGGAAGGCTCATCCTTCTACATGGAAAGGATACCTATTTACACTACTTTTACATGTGATACCCAACACCACTACGTGCCCTGCAACGAGCATCCTGCAGGAACACACAGCAACTAAACTCCTCCAATGCCAAGTGCACTGAAGACTGGACTGCACAGGACTTTCAGTAACACGTATACATTATGTCCTGGATCTTCACATGGATAGTGTTTCATGAAGTTTAAAGAGTGCCTAAAAGAAGTTTTTTTCTCCCATCATACCAGCTCTTTGGAGCTAGAAAAACTGAATGCACTAGCTTAGAGCTGTATTACCTCATCCTAGTTCTGACATGGATGCAACTGCAGAGATGTGAGGACTGCCAGCTGTTAGTAGATTGCCTGCCAGAAAAGTCAGGCTGACATCGCCAGGTGAAAAAACTCAGTTGCAATGATGCCTTTCTAAAAGTTTCTTCTTGAAGGAGATGGTGTACTATCATCCCAAACTTTCCTTCCCAATTTCAATATAAAAAAACTGCCCAGGTATCTTTCAAAGTAAACAGTAAAGAAAGCCAGTGCCATCTGGTTTCTACTGTCACTCTACTTCAAGCAGACTTTACTGGTTACTTAGTTCTACATTTTTCTTCCTGACTTACAATAAAACCATTACGTAAACTGACATTCCAGACTTGAAAAAGCTTAAGCTTTGCTAGACAGTTAACATCTGTTCACAGAATAAGTTTTGATTACTCTATTACTCCCACTACAAAAAAACTGAGAACCAGCCATCATCATCTGGGACATTTCAGACTGATGAGCAAAAAGGCAAGTGAAGGTATTTAGTCATACCTTCATTTAGAAATACCACACTCTTCAGCAGAAAAAAAAAATTTTACTTTATTCTCATCTCCATCTTGTGGCAATACTCCGCAATGACACCTCATCTTCTCAGAAGTACAAAACTACTTTAATTGCAATATATGCCAAAATAGAGTTACCTAACTGAAGTCTTATTGTACATCCCCACACAATGCTGAAGTCTACCTAATAGACTTTACACATCACCCCACCTCACAGATCAGCAGTCACATTTTTGCAGAATTATTAATTCTGGTTTACAATCATGATGACCATAGTTTAAGCAAAATTAAAAAACCCTCTGGTTTAAAGAAGAGCAGTCCTATTTCAGACATCCCCATAAATCAGCTGCCTATTCCTGACAAAACTCCACCTTTCTCCCGCTGCTGGGCTTAGATCTGACTGCCCTTCCCCACTCTCCCAAGCATTCTTCACAAGTTTAGATGTAGATATACCTTGGAATTCAAAGACTTACAGCACTCCTCATCCCAGGGACAAAAAGGCATTATCTTAATCGCCTTAACTGAATGCTGTTTAAAAACACTGCCATGACAGTGTTAGACCTGAGTGACAATTGCTTTTCATGTTACTGACATACTTAACCAAGATTTCAGGGGCAATTACTGTCACACAGGGAAGAAATGGTTTAGGTTCTCTGACATTTGTCTGACCAAAAGGATAACTGCCCATAATATTATTCATTCTAGCAGAAAAACAGTGCAATATGAAGAAACAACTTATCAAACTGGGAACAGAAAGATAATGCAAAGAACATTGCTGAAAAGTGACATTAATTTAAAAATACTGAGATTCAACTCAATGAAAAACTCTACTCAGAAGCACACTACCTGACATGCAGGCTCTTCTCTTCGTAGGCATGGTAAGAAACACTTACTGCTCTTGGGCTGAACTCTATCCTTAAAGTATAGTGGCAACTGTCATATTATTTCTGTGGAATCCAGGCTAAACATCACCAATTTTGATTTCTGATCCTGACGCAAACAAAACAAAAGCCATATGCTTAAATTTTCTAACAATTGGGAAAAACATTTAAGCCATAATGGGTTTTGTTTTGTAAAGCAAATCACCATACTGAAGTCCATGTAAAGTAAAAGATCTAAAATATTTCTTTAATAATGGAAACAATAACTTATTTTTAGAGATGCGGACCAAAAACTTACTCTACTGCTTTATTAAGTTTTTCTTCTGATAAAACTGAATCATCTGGAGCCCTGCGCCGTTTCTTAAGCATTTCTTCCTCAGCTAGGTAAAGATGTTTCAAGTGCTCTGGATAAGTATCGGTAAACTGATTATCCTGTTGTGAAGGGACCTTTCTTCCCTTTTTCAACAATCTCCTGTATTGTCTTTCAATCTTTTGTTTCCTCCGAAATGCAAATCCTCGTCCTGAACACATAAGAAAAAGGGTTAAATACAGCTGTACCGAAGTAAGTAGCACCAAACCATTCAAGTGTTGTCGGGACCATTTAAATAAATTTCTATGTAAAACAGAAAAAAAACCAAGATTTGTGCTAATTTTAATATAGAACAGTCAAAAATTCAAGGAGAAAAACACCATTATAAATCTGTTCCATACTGTCACATTGCAGCTTGTGCAGATTTACTGGAAATTATCCCCTAAATCCTTGAGAGAACATGCCATTGCAAACATACTACTTAACGCACACTCAACGTTATGCCCATTTATCAATGTTTTTGGAATCCAGTGAAAAGATGTATTAACGTTTCACTTCTCTTCCACTTTTGACAGCTTCATAAGCAACATCAAAAAGATTCCAAAACAGATTCCTAAAGATAGTCCTGAGAAGATAGTAGTAACACTGGCTGCTTAGGTAGCCTCCAGCTGCAATGCTGCAGGAAAAAAAAAGAGTCACTAAATCACAGTGTTATAGTATATGAGCATTCCATTATCTTTTCACACAAATAGTATTTTTGTTGCTACTACCTTCTTTCTATGCCTGTCCAGGAAAAGCTTTTTTAAAGTATGCTATATCACAGAATGATTTAGCCTTAAGGGAAACATCAGATAATGGTTGTTTTTTTGGTCTCCATCGTTATATAACCACTTATCAGTCTTAAGTTAATTATGCCTTTTTCCTAATACGTTAATATGTTATTTTTACTGCATTAGTCTTAAGACGTACTGAATTTTATAACAGTCATTAACAAAACAGTTCCTAACGGCAACAAGTCCTAATTAGTCCCAGCTTTTCCTTTTTTTCTCTAAAGTTGACATTTCAGACAAGCGCTGTCAAGGCCTTTTTCCTACAATTTTATTTTTACATTTGCGTAACTACTCGTCCATAGCCTGAACCCGTTTCCAAATACGCTTCTATTTTAACGGTACAGCTTCACAGCAAACGGGAGGCCGAGGGCCTCGACCAGCCGGGCCGGGCTGGGCCCCCTCGGCGTCGGCCCTCCAGCCGCACCGCCCCCTGGGCCCCGCAACGGCCGCCCCCGACCCCAGCTCACCCTCCTGGACGCTGCCCACGACGCCGCGCAGCCAGACGGGCCCCCACGGCCGCTTCCGGCGGGGGCGGCGGGCCCCGGCGCCCCCATTTTCCGCCGCCGGCCCCTGCCCGCCGCGCCGACCGGCCGCCGCCATCGCTCTTCGGGTGTCGCGCAGCGATAGACGTCACCGGGCTGCGCCGCCGGCGCTCGATTCACCCGCCTCGGCAGCCCCGGGGAGGCGAGCGCAGAGCCTCGGCCTCGCCTGGCGCCATGTCGCGGCCGCCGCCGCCCGGCGCGCTGCCGCCCCAGCTGTCTGCGGCGGCGGCGGCGGAGGCGCTGCGGCGCCTGGCGCGGTTCCTGGGGCGCGCGCTGCCGCTGTGCCGCGCCCACGCCGTGGAGTTCTACACGCGCGGGCTGTGGGAGCGGCTGGTGGCGCCGCCCCCCGCGGCCGTGCTGCAGGCGCTGGGCGCCGCCGGGCTGGGGCGCCCCCTGGGGGAGGCCTCCGGCGCCGCGCCGGCGCTGTGGGGTGAGTCGGGGCGGAGCCGGGGGGGGGGCCGCGATGGGAGGGGGGCGGCCGTCGGCCGTCGAGGGGGCGTGAGGGGCGGTGGAGGAGGGGCGGCAGCACCGGCCCTCCCGGCGGCGCGACGGACGCCTGCCGTGCGTGGGCTGCCGGGGCCACCCGTGGGGTCCCCCCTCGGTGGCCGCCCCCTTCTAGCCGCCTCGTGCTCCGCAGGTGACACTGGTGTCTCTTCTCCCTCATCGTCCTCCCTATCGTCCTCCTGTCTGTGTTTAACGGTATTTTCTCTGCTTTAATAAAACTGGAGAATTTCACTCCGCTCTGCTTTTTTATTTCCCCGCGCCTTCACCCGCCGCCTGCCCGCAGCCGTCCCCGGGCTGTCGCTCCATCAGCCTGCCTTCCCCTGAGGTTCCCGCCCGCCTTCGCACCGGGCATCACCTTTTCCAGGGTAACGGGGTGGGTTTGGAGCCGTCGCGGTTCAGGCGGAGCGCAGCCGTGGCGGGAGGAGTTGCGCTTGAGGAGGCTCGCGGTGGTGACAGCCGGGGTGATGGTCTCATCGTATACGTTTCATCCTGTTCGTTTAGAAATGGAATGAAACTGCTGACTGTCAGGCTCCCTCGCTCTGACTAATTTCTGAGGAACAGAAGTAAAATGAACAACAACAACAAAAAGACCCCTCCACGTGAGTGGAAGGTTGTAACAGTGAAAAGTCCCCCAGACCTTGGAGCTCTGCAAATGTGGAGGACAGCCGGAAAAGGCTTAACTGCCGCTTTCCTGCATATCTGTAATAACGAGTGTCTGGCGAAGGAAGACAGAAAG
The DNA here is from genome assembly GCF_963921805.1 of Phalacrocorax carbo. Lineage (NCBI taxonomy): Eukaryota > Metazoa > Chordata > Aves > Suliformes > Phalacrocoracidae > Phalacrocorax > Phalacrocorax carbo. Next base: position 45,528,376 of record NC_087513.1, read on the forward strand.
CAGTTTTATTTCTGACAAGACCTATTTAAGAAGCACTTCATATCCTTAGTAATTTTCAAGTAACTCAAGAGGAGGCCAGCTATTAAACAGTATTACTGAATTTACTGCAGCCCAAGTAGGAGGGAAGCATACCAGTAATACGCTTTCAGGCAGAGCACAGAAATGAAGATGAAGCATCTGAAAGGTACGTTAATTGTGGGGACTGAGCTCCAGCAAAGAGTTCAGTTTCAAAACTAAGGTAAAATCTTTGACAAAGGTCTTGGCTGAGAAAAACCTGCACCCTGCCAAAGCTTATGGGACGTAGATAGCTCTCGCGTAGCATTAGCTCTGAAATGCCCCAAGAAATGACACGTGAGACAGGAAAGCGAGCTGAGCGGAATGGAAGGGTCCACAGAAAGCAGCATGTGGAGCTGTGTGCTTTTTGGCATAGAAGACAAGCTAAGATAATGATTTGGGTTTGAGAAGAGATTGAAGAACTGTGAATTGCCACATCACTTGTAATGTTTCTCTCTTGGATCTAAAGACCTTCAAAATATTAACTGTAAGACTCATTTTTAAAGGGCTGAGTTATCTGGGAAAAAACCCACAGGGTTTTTTTTGCACATGAAAAAGACATTGGATTATGAATTAACTTTGAGAGCCAGATGGAAACGAGACAGTGGTCCGGTCAGCAAGCAAAAGTGTGGGAAGCAGCAAGGAAAAAATGTTTTAGACAGGTAATGTCAGAGTCAGAACTGATTCAGAGCAATGGGGCATAATATTAAATGTAAATAGAGGCTGGAGCAAAACTAATTATTAGATGAAGTCATCAAAAAGAAAACACTAAAGGGAATTTACCCTGATCTTGCCTGTTTCTATGGGAAAGCCCATGAAACGATTCAGAGACTGAAGTGGTGGCCTGTAGAGCAGAAGGAGAATCAGGAAGGCAGGGTATTGTTTTGTAGATTTTAAAATTGGAAAATCATCCAATGATCTATATTCAATATGCACGTTACACAATCTGATACAGAGATTACTGGAACAAAAGCCACAATTTACAGCTAAAATGAAGCATGTGTTTTAGAAGGATATGAAGCCCTTGTGCTGTGGCTAAAATATAACATTTCTTCTTTGGTTTCTGCAGGGATTATTTCTGCTAATTAGGGGAATTTCTCTTTTTTTCTAACCTCAAAATTATAGTATGCTATTTAACATTTGGAAGGCTTTGAGACACTCTCAAAGTTTCCTCATTATCATGACAAAATTGGAGGCACTGTAATGGGATGGGCACGTGCTTACTGATTTGGTGGTCCATGCCTGAACTCATTCGGCTGCATGGCATCTGTCCCTCCAGTCATATGATGAAAATACACTGTAGCAGTGAAAGAACTAGATCTGAGCTTCTCAGTTGAAGCCTATATTTGAAAATGAATGCATTGTTATCCTTCCTTAAAATTAGCATTGAGAAACTTAGTATCATAGCTTATCTGAGTGCATTAGTACAACTTATTAACATGAGAGATCAGAAACCAACCCTTAGAGATCTTGAAACCCAAAGAAAAGAGAAATTACTCGTTCTGTGAAATACTAACTGCATGTGTGGCTGTTCTTCAAAATTTTCAGATATTTAAATGTTAGTTATTTATATTTACCTTGAAATGGGTACTAAAAGGCTCTCATAACATGCATAGAACTACGTTTTTTTGGAGTGTGGCTGTGAGAATAGATTTCTTTTTCGTGCTCAAATGACATTGTGCTCCATATCCCAAATACCTTACTCAAAATATGTGTTAAATGACGTTTTGTTTTTACGTGGCAAAGCCTTTGCTTCCTAATAATTCGAGAAGTGTTAATGTTTTTACATTCATAATCCCCAAAGTATTATGAGAAGTTTTCTAGAATCTCTTCTAATAGGGGGCCCAAATTAAATTACAGGGAGACAAAAGCTACATTTGACAGAATTGATCTGAAAATGGGAAGTTGTCGGTTCATACTCGCATAGCTCTGCAAACTAAAAAGTAACAGTATTGCAGATTGGCACAAAACTGTAATTCTGCACAATATTACTATAATTATTAGTATTATTAATATTATTAATATTAATATAGTAATATTAATATTACTATTGGGATTTTGACAAATACTTATGCTGAATTGTAGTTTTAGAAGCTAGCAAGCAAGAAAAAACAATTCTGTTGTATGGTATTGTATGCAAGAAGATAATTATGTCACAGAACATTACGTTACATGTTCTGTAAATCAGTTTCAAAAACTACTTTCATATACTCATCAGATGATATTTTATTATAATGACCATACAAAAGGTGGAACCCTTGTTTTCAATTGTACCCTACAGAAAAATTTCAGATCCATTTTTAGATGTAGAAAACTGTTTTATATTTTTATACATAGGAACGTTGACATTTCCCATATTGCACCTTGTTTATCACATCATTGCTGTAAATCGGACACAGGCACAGAAAAACCTGTGTTTAAGAATTCTCATATTTTACTGTAAATTGCAGTTTGTACTGTAGTTCCAGTTTTTGGCACATGTTTCTTTCCTCTGAAAACGTGTTTGCAAACATACGGACTGATTGGTTAAAAGACGTACTTGGTTGCATCTTGTGAGTGACCAAAGTAGAAACCTTTTGAGAAAACTAACATTTTTAATAGTCATAAATAATATGTAGCCCGACAGCTACCGTTCCGTAGCTTGAAGTCATGCTTTGGATACCTTAATATAGTTGTTTTCTTTTTCTTTCAGTTGGCAAACTGGGAAAAGAATTTGAGTTTGGTAGGAGTGTTATTACAGACAATATAGTAGTGATCTTGTATGAGGTCCTACTAGGTCTGTTCGTGTTCTTCCATCAGATAACTGAATTCAGGGAACTTACAGCACATGGGTATTGCTGCATTTAGTTTCAGTTAAGTGAGATTTGTAAGGAGAGTTAGTATATTTTATGTCAGGTGCTGAAAAAGCGAAAGCAGGCAAGCAGCGGGTTTATAAGCTTTTCATGAGTTCTGACAAAGCAGCAAAAAACTCCAAATGTCACTCTTTAACCTAGGAAAGTTATGAAGTTTCAAGATATTATAAGATCTTATAGATATGGTTTGTATTTGTGCGATATAGTGGGATCAGCATGAAGTAAGGTGAAAGGAAGATTGGGTAGCTAAACATTGTGAACTCTAATCTGCAGAGTATTTGCTTATGCTGTTGATCTTGGTGAGCTACTTGAAAGTTGGGTGGGAAAAATAAGGATAAATTGCTTCAAGGGTGGTGGTTTAATGATTTTCCAGATCAGTGTCAGGGTAGTGTGGTGTAAGATGGTGGACTTGATGATCCTTGTGGGTCACTTCCAGCTCAGGACATTCTATGATTCTAAGATGGGTATGAGCATGGTTGATCATTGTTTTGTTTTTGTACTGTAGCAAGTTTGTATATGTAATGATGTTTATAATGTTATGTAATGTTATGTTAATGTAAATCACATAATGTTGTATAACAGAAGAATACAGAGAAGATGAGAAATACTGTTTTTGCTGTGTTTTGAATGGTGGCTGGTGTAGTGGAAACGGAGCGTCTAGTCAATGGCATTCCTGTGTTTGGTAATTTGGTAGACGTTAGGGGTATGGCCACTACAGTATGCAAGCAGTTGATGTTGATCCAGTTTGAAGAAAGATTATTATAGACCTCGCAGTAGAAATTGAGGAGAGAGCCCTAGCTTTCCCTCCAGATATATATGGAGTATAATTACCTAAACTTGTGGTAGCTCAGTGCAGATGTGTCATCCTTGTGTGTGTGTTTGTGCCCGTTTTCTGAATCAGCTGTTGTCTGCTCAGAATGACTTTTCTGGATGAAGAGGTATATATGCTGGCCTAGACTTTATAGAAACATTCGTTGGCTGGGTTGCCATTCTGGGTTGAGGTGGTAGGCGAGTCTGATGCTTTGAAACAAACCTTTCCCAGGATGTATTTCAGTACCATGCATTGGAGGGCTGGTGTTACCATTGGCATAGTGAGTTTATTTCCAGTAAAGGAAACTCATGTACTTAAAGCTCCTACCTACTGTAGCGTAACAAACATGTCGCAAGTATTGAAATAGGTCATGTTTCTAAACAACGTATAGGCACCTGATTTGTCAGTAATGTTTGCATTCATTTCCGCCTTTCGAACTAAAGCAAACACATAAATGTAATATTTATGACACCTATAGGCTATTTCAGGTTGATTTATATTTTTTCTGTTTATTTCTAATAAAACCACTAGAAAGTTTACATTAAGAACACTTCTAAGCTGCTTAATATTACTGAAAGAATGCATATTTTAGTGCACTTGGAGTCAAGAAGGCATATTCTAATAGACTTGTTATGTGAAAGTGACATGTTTTCATGAATTTTATTGCTATCCTGTTACATGGAGGAAAAATGGCAGAATTTCTTCTTGCACCCCCAAGTATCTGATGTCGTTGTATTGATAGAAAGCATATTTTTTTCCACTAGTGATACAGTTCAGTGTATTTAAAATATAAAGGTAAACTAAAAACACCCAATATCTAGCCAGACATCTTGAAAAACTACTGCTTATAAACCAAAACACATTTAATAGATATGTAATATACATTTATGAAAATGAAGATTACAAAAATAAAATTTTATTCAGATGTGTCTCGTGCATCTCACATATGTTAAAGAAATATTTTGTGACAGGATGACATTCCAATGGAATTTCAAATCGCCTTTATTTCATGTAATATTTATGTCGTGAAGAAAAGAAGTGGATTTTGGAGGAAACGTCTTTCCTTGACTGATTTTTATTTTGCTTTGTCGTACAAGATTGGCCAATTTATTTAAAAATGTGTGCCAGTTGATAAAAAGATTGTATGCTTCAGTGTTATGTGCTCCAGTTTTCTGAAATTAAAAAAAAAACAAACCAAACCATACTGGTCACTGAGGAAATAAAATTTGGAGATAAAGAACAACATAAATGTATATTAGAATGGTCTCGTGTTTTCTCCAGTGTGTTATACTAAATACTCTACTAATTCAAAGAGGTCATAGCATGCATGAAGCAAAGAGGAACACCCACTTCTCCTCAGGAAAATGAGATTTCTTCTTCACCTAGCAAAACTGCTGAATGGCTGGCTAGTCAAAATATCCCTCTGCTCCTTTTGAGTTAATGTCTCATGTCTATCACTTTCTCAGTAACAGTTGGCATGTAATTGCTTGTTAAATCTCTCAAACCTTGTTCTCTTTCTTGACAGGTTAGTGATTTCTTCCCACTGCATCAGACCTAAAGATTTCTATGCAATTTTACTGATTCAGACTACATTCATTTTGTGGATGTCTATAAACGTTCTGGAAAGCTGTTCATTCCCAGAAAATCTAAAATAAGTTAAATGAGTGATGTTCCCTTAAAAATAAACTGAAATTTTCTTCAGCATTAACTCAAGCTGTGGCAGTTTCTTGTAAGAACTCCTTGCATAACATTTACCCAGTAGAAAGCAACACCACTTGTGTGTGTAGATATTCACCTCCTTTTATGGTTGTTGGAACTTTTTTTGGGAGAGAAAAAAACAAGCAGTTCTGTACACTGTGCAAAAGCATTTGCTTATCTTATCACAATATATTAGTCTTTTGCATTATTTGCTTGATTTGAAGGTAGTGTCAGAAAGGAAGTTTTTCTTCAGTCATTTCAAAATGCACACATCTAATTTCTTTACTTTCTGTAACGTATCTTACAGAGACACTGGAAAGCAAAAGTATCCCTTCTCCCTAAAAACTTTGCAGTCTTTATTCTGGTGTAGTGTTTTTCTTTATTTCTATTCTTTAGTGTCATGCTACACCCTTATCCTTCCTGAAGGTTTACTAACTGTAAGTTACTGGATGTTCAGAACTTCAAATAAGAAAGCTGTTTGTAGAGATAGGTGACTTTTCTTTTTTTTTTTAATTTTGTAGTAGAAGTAGAGTAAGAACCGCCATGCAGACACTGAAATAATATTAATTCTGGTCATAGCTTTGACAATGCTTATTCTTTCTTAGGTCCAAAGTTTGTTTGCTGGACTTACGCCTTTGTAGTGTAATACAATGAAAATTAACATGTTGACACTGTTGGGACTGTTTTCAATAGATTGTAATATACGCATGACCTTTAATTGTGATCATGTAAGAAAATTAAGAGCATTAGAGGTGAGGTCAGTAAAAACAGCTGTGTCTGTTGTCATGCAGTTGGGTAGGAAAGCTACTGTGCTAGGTGTGTACTTGCTCAACATCTACCCATGAGACAAATGGCAAACGAGGAGACATTTTTTAAATCTTTGTAACAGTTCGTTTAAAAGAATTACAAATATTTAAAAATTATGAGCAGAACTATGTAGAATTCATAAATATTTTAGCAAAAATAGAAAGGAATTAGAGAATGGAAAGCAATCTCAGAATTGATAAATGATTCACACCAATACGTTTCACTTAAAAATAAATGTACCTTTTCTGAAACTAAGAACTAAGTAATACCAAACTGTATCACTTCATCCTGAGTCAAACAAAATATGCCTTGGAAACTAACTTTGGCTCATAGCTGATTGGTAATAAAAATTAATTTAATTCTCCCAGCAGATTCACTAGTTACAATGCAGTTGGAAAGTATGTGAATATAGTGATTGTAAATCAAAACATTTCATATACTGAACAGCTGCGTTTCTTAAAAAACCTAGTAGTGTATATTGTCAGATGGGGGTGACTAGGAAATGTATAATGAGCAAGTTTGCAAACAAAAGAGAAGTGATAATCTTGACTGAATTCTCTTGTCAGTTATACTAAAGTTGTTCTGCTAACCAGTAGATTTTTCCACATTTACGCTAGTTCAACTAAGCAAAATTTGACCTTGGTTCTGAAGGGGGGATACAGCTGAAGAAAAATAATCAGTATTCCCACTTATGGAAGTAAAATAAATGGTTACTTCTGTCTCATGCTAAGTATTTATTGCTCGTAGTTCCCCGTCAGCACTATTTCAGAGACATTACGCACTTCTTACAGAAATCTTTTCTTTTTGTTTTCGGTACAGATGATGACATGTTTTCCAACGTGTTTTGTGAAAAGTCTGAGAAGCTTATCAATGTACATCTGTTTGCCCTGGCTGCTAAGTATTATTCTTTGTCCAACCTTGGAGTGTGTACCCCATTAGAAGATGTATTTGAAGCGCTGAGAGGAGACAGTCAAGGAACAAGAGGTATATTTACATTTGTATTTAAATTTTTGCTTATGCACTATAGAATCTGCAGGTTTGTTTTTGGAGGGTGGTTTGGTGGGTTTTTTCCTACATACTTCTCCCGCTTCAATTCTCATGCTTCAATTCTCATTTGTTCCTAGATAGTTTCTTCATTGCCATTGTTTAGAAAATGGATTCCCTTGCTAACAGTTGAGCAAAGGGGTTGCAGCATTCAGTATCTATAGACTCTTCCTGAGATTCGGTTTTAAAGGGGATGAGGTAGACCAGCAGGCACATAATTATTTGAGCTATCTTGTTAATTCCCTTTGTTTTTCTTCTCCCTGAGCAGCAGGAATCATAGTTGCTATTCTTGATTTTTTTTAAAAAGTCTCACCCTAAAAACTGGCAAGTGTGTTTTCCTGTACATCTTTTGTTTAATATTAAATATGTGCTTTGGCATTTAGCTGAATATAACCCAATAAGTGTTTGATGTCTCAAAAAAAAGATTATTTTATTCATTCTGTATGTTTTGGACCAATACCAACTATATGTCATAAAACTAGGGTAATTTCATTTTATGTAGTTAAAGAAATTGAATTAAAACACTCAAGTTGGCATCAAGTTGGACACTGGAAGACTTACCCCTGATTATATTTTTTCTATCAGATGATAAACTGGCGTTTATACTTCCTTGGACTGCTGTCATTTTCACTGAAAATGTGCTCTTCATGGAGCCCGCAGTCTTTATAGATTTGTCACTGTCTTTCAGATTTCTCATTAGTTTTTCAGAGACAGACTGAGCAGCTCTCTGCCCTTGCCTTCAAATGTGTTTTATCTCGATAATACGTTAAAACTCTGACGTTTCTTACTCTAAGTGATAGCACCCCTATAGATATGTTGGGCACCTCTCCCATTTTCTACAGCAATCTTCTCTTTCACATTTTGCCATTTGCCATGGTTGGCTCCCCAGTTTTTCATCTCTTCAGAAATACTAAAATGCCGTAGCTAAGATAGTCTCAATGGCTTGTTGTGCACTGGTCTTACATTCAGGCTTCTTTCCTTCTGCTCTTCGTTCATCTGAGGCCCTTTTTTCTTGTTTGACAACTGAATGCTCCTTTTCTTCTGCTTGCTTTTTATCTCTTTTTATTTTTATTATGCTTTCATTTCCTGTGTTGCACTTAATTTTCTCTAATCCTCTACTTCTACCTTGTTATACTCTTACTGCAGTTCATACCTGGATTAACTTTCTTAGACAAAACGACAAGGATTCTTTCACCTTCTTGTCATGCAGAATGGAGCATCAGGAATAAGGCAATTGCTGAATATTTTGTTCTGTGTCTTGCAGGAGTGCTGCTCAGTTGGGTAACGGGGGCCTGGGTTTGTGATGCAGTAATTCTAAATTGTGCTTCACAGAAAAAATAAAACATGTTCCAAATGTATACAATGGTATTATAATTCAAAACCTTTGTGTTGAATTGGCAGTAAGGATCAGTTAAATTAACTTAATTGAATTTCCTGCTAATCATTCAGCAGAAGTAAAATACCAAATTATGGATTCGTAGCGTGCAAGTTGCCAAATGAAAGTTGTGATCTTTTAACTTTAAGCTATTTTAGATATTTTGGACTTGGTTCTGTATTTCAGAAAATATATTCATTTCCTGACATAATAAAGCTTGCAAGTCAAGAGAAGTGTAAGTCTGAGAAAACTGGCAAGTTTACGATGGCCTTGCTCATATTCTGAAAAGTATGCATCAGGATAATTCCATTTATGTTTCAGATGTTTTTAATACATTTTCTTGTTTAAGACAAACATGCTTATAAGCCTATTCCCACAGTTTGCATACTTGCATATTTCTCTAACTTCTTCAGCATCTTAATGTAGACACATTGAAATCTTTCCTTGGAATAATTGGTAAGCACAAACATTTTAAGTGTATTGTGGACACCTACTGAGAATGGAGTTCTGAATCTAGAGGGCTTTCTCCATTGCTTCCTGACAAAGGACGCAGTGGTCCTTACTGCGCCATGGGGTTGCTTGCGCTGAGCACGTGGGGTCCAGAAGTGCCTGGCCCAAGGGGAGGAAGCCAGCAGGGAGAATTTGTCTTGTTACAGGGTTCATATCTGATATAAGAAGTGAGGGTTGCGAGCGTATTGGATTAAGAGTGCTCTCGACCTTTGCGATGTGTTTATGGCCAAGGTAGCAGTCATGCAGTGACTGTTAACTAATCCATTTTTAAATTCCATGTACTGGAATATCACTCTGCCTCAATGTTTTTTTAGTGTATGGTTATCCCAGTCCCTCAGTCTGGCTTATGGAATTAAATCATAGTAGTGTAATATCTGTATAGGTGGTGTTGCCTGGTGTGGACTGCGAATTTCTTTTTTTTTATCTGGTGTGGCCAAATTTCCACAGGTAGCTGGGGTATAAAACCCTGCACCCTGCCATAGGTCTTAGGAAGATCTGCATTAGCCCTGTACAAAAGACAGCCTCTTCTCAAATTTATTCAGCTTCACAACTAAAGATGTAGCTGTAAATGGCATTATAGAGTTGAAGCAGTTTTTCAACTGGAAAACAGCTACCCATGCTAGGGCTTCACAATGGAAGTAAGCAACATTTCAATACCAGCTAAAACTAGTAATATGAAGCTTTTTGTTACTCTGTTATATCCAGAGTACTTCTGTGAAGTATTCGAACCCCACTTTCTTTTTTTCATCACAAAAGGATATGGATCCCTGAATTTCTTATGTTTTTTTGAAATTAGTATTTGTTCTGCTTGCATCACTTGTACACGTAATGAGGAAATCTACTTGTATGATTATTTGTTTCAGGAAAGTAATTTTGTGATAACAGAATGAATTTACACAGTTTGTTTAAAACTAGTATACATATTTTTTTCAATTTGCAGTTGCCTTGGCAATATAACAGTCCCCAAATAGAAGTTTTCTCTCAGATAGTAATATGTCTTCTTGTTTTTCAAAATAATGTAAAAAAAATCTATCAGAATTTCGCCAAAAAATGCAGCAACAATAAAATTTCTTAAAAATAGGTAATTTTCTGCAAGCAGTATCATTTTCCTTGAGCTGAAATATAAGCAGACTGTTCATTCTGCAAAAAGTAGGAAAAGACGTCTAAATATGGTTAAGAAACTTTAGTGGCTCAGGTGATAAATACTTTATATATGTAGGTATTAAATACTTTGTATATGTAGGTATAAGCAAACTATAGTTTTTCTACCTGGAACCTCAGCTTTTGTAAGTTGGGTCTTGTTTCTGGATTTCTTCCATGTTTGGAATACTTAATTTGGCCTATGTATTCTCTGAAATGGTCCTTCACACAGCATTACCCAGTTCAGTCTTTTGAGTTCATACTATCGCAAAGAGTAAAAGGTGCAATAGGTGGTGATAGTTCAAAGTGACAGCGCTGCTTTGGAGAATAGTTAAACAACTTTTATTTCTGTCAAGAAGTTAAATGTCTGTTTCTTCCTGTTCCCATTCTGCTGCTTCTTCTGGTGAGCCTATCCAGACACAAAAATGTTCAAATATAAATAAAAAAAAGAGATGCTTTTATTTTATTTTTCTTTCATTTGCAATGCTTATAAATTAAGAGTTTTAAAGGATTTTTTAGGACACCGTGTAGATCTTAATGATTTTAAAGTTGAGAATGTTTAATGAAATGACAAAGACTTGCTTCTGCTATTTGTTTTGTTTAGAAGTATTTTGGTCTATTTTTTTCTTTGTCAGTTCATAGAGTCTATATTAGATTTTAAGTATTGTCATAACAGTTTATTATAAAAAAACAGATGTTTAAGAAATAGAGACATCCTGTGGGGTTTGGGAAAAATAGAGAAAACACTGGGTTTCTCATGAGCTCAGTTCAATTCCCCGCTCTCTTTTAAAGAAGTAACACTCTTGGCTCTGTTCCCAGCATGATCTGATCAAGGAATGAACATAGTTTTTGCCTAACGATCAGTTTCTGGACAGATGAACGCATACTGTGCAAAAAGCAGAGAATCAGAAAGTATATTCATCTGCCTAGTCATGTAGAAAAGTCTTGTTTTCTAGGAGCATGCTCATCAGTAACGGTCCATTTTCTTCTACCATCACTCAGACTTACAAAAATTTCCATCAATTTAACTAGAGCCAAGTGTAATGTAGCGTTGGTCACCTAGGAGAAACGTGTGGGTTTCTCCCAAGGCAGTGACTTATGAGCTCCTCCTTCGGTTGGGGGATGTAGAGATTAGTAAGTGGGTGCTTCGTATTCTCCATGAGCAGTAACCCTGTGGTAGAGATTGACTTCATCTCTTTAACACATTCTCCAGCAACACTGAAATAAGTGATTTTTCTACCATAGAGATGTAACAGTTCTATAACCCATCCGTAGGGTAAATAAAGAAAATAGGAGTGCATCTTCTTTGAATTTCCCCAGCATCGCTCTTAACTTTTGAGATACCTCCCACTTGATATTGTGAGCAAATCTGCAGAATTAGCAAGACATACTTTGTGATTATTAATTGTCATTGCCCTTGTATTTCATGTATGTAAAGGCAAATGTGATAAACGACACAAAAATAAATATTTTTAAATTAACAGGAAGAAATAGTACAGTTTTACAGTAGTAGCTATTGTCTATTATCTGGTCAGGTGTTAGATACGCTATATATTAAAAAAACTACACTAACAGTACTAAGCTTCATAGTGTGTTGAATTTTACTAATTCATCTGTAATTCATAAGTTTAGTCTTGTAATAATTTAGTGAGTTTTTAATTTAAAAGTACTATCCTTAAAATATAAAAATACTATATATTTTAGGCTGGTACTTTCTCTGATTGATCACAAAACTTTATTATTATGGGTTGTGTTAATGTGTATTTACTTTCTTAATCTGGTACAGGTATCAAAACTGATGAATTCATGAATAATAAGAAGTCACATGAAGTGCAGGTGATGTCAGAGCTGGTAGACACCATAGCGAATTATTGTGGTATAAAGCAGGTAAGAAAGCATTTCCTACTGTATATTACCATGTACCTTCCAAATTCTTCTCCTTATTGTGTTTGAGTACATCATTTTGATATTCTGTCACTGCAGTTCTTGTTTTTCCTGTAAACAACTGTAGCTAAAGAAGAGCCTTTAGGGCCAAGCTGAAGGACAATTTGTTTACAAATGTATTGGTCTACAGTAGCTGCCTTTTAGTGAGTCATAATCATTTTATGACTCATGAAAAATTTTAAGAAGTTGTAATCACCCTCTGTATGTTGAGCAGCTAAGAATGGTACTGCTTTTTGCTCTGCCCGGGTACTACCTTGTTTATCAGTATTATATTGCTGGCAATTTACCATAAGCAGCAGTAGGGGAGCAAAACTTTGTTCTCCTTCTGTCAGACACACAAGTGTGCCACATAGAGACCAAAGCAGAAATTTTGAAAGCTCATCTTTTTCTGGAAAAAGAAATTTAAATTATTTCCTATTGTTTAATGCTGTTCACATTTATTTAACAAAGACTGAGATCTATCAGTTAGGAATTTACTTATGACCTTTTTAGTTTGAAACGAGACCAGATTAAGCAGAGATTTATGTAGTAGAGTATGCATGAAGTACATCTGGTAAAACACATATGAGATCTGGACGCACAACACCATTATCATCCAGCGATTACCCTGTGAATTGGCCATTTCATACTTCAGTTGTCAAACTCATCCTTGGATAGTGAAGAATTGCAAGATTCTTTTCTCAAATTTAATTGTAACTTACCCTTTTTTTGTTGTTTTACCTTTAATTATGATTGCACAGTGCACTAGATCACTATTGCATTAAAACTCGCAGATCTTTAGTTATGGATCTGTTGACAAAACAGAAGCATCACAATAGTAACTGACTTTTTTGAGTACCATATTTCACATTCTATTAGACAAAAGTACACCAATACCATTTCCTCATTTTACATCCATGTAATATGTAATTTTTCTGTAAGCTTTTTCAATATTAAATTTTCTGCTACATTCCATGTCTTAGACCTTTGTTGCATTAAGACTAAATTTTTAAGTATCTGGGTGAAATGAATTGGTTTAATCATTTGAACCTTTCTAATGCTAGTAACTGGATAATGTAGCTTCATCCTGTAGATGACTAGTGGCTCTGGACACTGCGTTTGATTCCTTTCTACATGTGAGCTGCCCCTTGCTTTCTGTGCAAGGGGCTGTCAGTGTAAATGGAGACAAATTTCTTCCAGCCTAAGATTCGTTCCCACAAAGGTTTGTGGAGAACAAACTATTTTTGTTTAAAACCAAAGATTAGTAAAGTATCTGCCCAGATTTTATGCAGAACATATTCCCTCTGAGCCTTTTTTTTCCCTAAGTAAACATGTCTGAGTGTAGTTTAAAATTAATGTATCGGATGTGGGTAAGGGGGAAGAGAGAGCTGCAGTTGGGCAGGCCAAGTCTGTATTACTATGGTTTCTGGTATATCTTGTCCCCCATTTTGTGCCTGGCCTTTGTCATGGGAGCTGGCCTGCTCCACACCTGCACCAGGGGGGTTGCTAAAAGTTAATGGTGTGGCCAGTTGTGTGTCGTGGCCAGTACATGGCCGTGCTCTGTTCAGTTTAGTGGTAGGGAGGTGGCTGCAGCGTCCTGAGTTGCTGCTGCTGCCACCATAGACCAAAGGGCAGGCCCCAAAACTTGGGTTCAGCTCTGAGTTGCTGAAATTGGATTAGGAAGTTATTTGGCTCAGACTGAGTTTAATTTAGATAATGTCAATGAAGCAGTACTCTCGATAGGTTGGGGTCAAGCCTGCAATATCCTTAGTAACAGAGATCAAAACCCTGAATCCTGACCATCGGTTTTGTGAGGAATGACTGATAAAGGCAAAGTTTTACGCAGTCTTCTCCTTACAACTGTGTTTACCAAGTAAATAGAGAGCAGCAATTAAGGCCAAATATTACTGGATGAGGCACAATCAATTTATGAGCATCTGCGATCGCTTACAGCAGTGGAAGGCGATCTCTCCAGCAGCTCTTTCAAGAGCCAGCCACGGTGACAAGTGTGGGCGCCCTCAGCAGCGGTAAAGGGGATGTGCTCTGTGAAGGACAGAAATACAGTAGCAGCAGATTTGTGAAAGTAATTTCTTCTATCATTAGCATGGTTTTTTGCCTTCCTTACCCTTTGCTTCAGGCAAATATTAGTTGTTCAAGTACTGAAGACTTTCATGTATTGAAAAGGCTGTAGGAGAGAGTGGTTTGCTTATAATGCAATACTGAATGTTCTTTGTGTTTGCTGGAAGGTGGTGTTTCATATAGCATTTTCATTTAGACTTTAAATAGTTCCTGTGAGATTCAGGAATGAAAGGAAAGGAAAACCCATATTCAGGGAGTAAAAAAGTAGAGCCACCTTAATGACCTAACCTAAGTCCCGATGTAGCTGGTTACTAATAAAATCTCAAACCAATCATTATTAAGTATCTGTCAATATGGTGCAATTTCATGCAGTGATTACGCACTTTTATCAGATGGCTTGGAGTATCTTTAGACACAGGATTCTTTTCTGTTTCTTTTTTGAAAAAATTGTAACATTTAATGAAAAATATTATTGCTGTATATCACTGGACATGAAATGCTGACTGCTCTATATTAACTTTTTTCCATTTTAGTCATACACTGTAACAAAATTTATTTGTGCAAAGTTACAAATCCCTAATATATGAAAAGAGCTTTCCAATTGCATTTTAAAAAAAGGAAAAGCCCCCTTCCCAGTTATTAAAAAAGCGATTCCTTTTGTTTTGGTTACCTTTCAACTTAAAAAAAATATAGGAATTGTAAAGTTTTAGGAGAGTTTTTTCCTTATTGATTTTTTTCTATCCTCCTCACAAAACAAAATATATGCGGCATTTAATTAAAAAATCTAGAGCTATGAAAACACAACACATGTTTTACAACAGCACGTGTCCTCAGGGTGTTTCTTTCAGATATTACATGTCACTGATGGCTTGAAAAATGCCCTCCATTTCACCTCCATACCCGTGATGTATAATGGGTGGTAGAGGATATTACTCTCTTGAGGTATTTTATAAAGTAGTATAATAAATAATAAAATGAGAATAAAAGCAAAAATTTTATTACTACTGTAATCACTTCTAGGTTAATGATTTGAATTAAAACATTAAAGCAAACTAACTAAAGGGTTTTTTTCAGTTGTTTACTGCCCCTTTTAAGCATTGTCCCTATTGTACAAGTGGAACTTTATTTTTTAAAGAAGTTTTTGATTAAACTCTGAAAAGAAGCCAGTGATGATGATTCTTTGTTTAAATGCACATTTGTATTTGTGAAATTTTTCCTTGGAAATTGCAGCATGTGCAGCAAGAGTTGCAATGTGTCATGTAAGTGTGATATAATTCTGCATTCAGCATCCATTGAATTTGTGATTTGGTGCTGGGAAATCCTAAATACTTCTGCAAACAAAGTTCTTGATTGTGCTGTGCCATAAACTGCATTTAAACGTAGTACCCAACTCACTGTGGACAAGACCTTTGGAGTTCATTATGTCATGGAAATTTCATTTTAGAAGCTCATGCTTGGCAGTTACGCTATGGATTGCTGATTACCTTTCCTTATGTAATCAAGGGAAGGTAAAGCAGGGATTAATTTAATGCCCTCTATTTGTTTAGCACAAAATCATTGCCTGCTTACTTTTAGTCAAATTTTCCTTTCGTTTTAAAACTGTTCTCCCAATGCTAATTTAACCATATATTACTGTTTTCCTTTTTACTTGGAAACAACTAAAAACCTTACCCAAACAGTAGTTTGTCTTTGCAGCCACTAGAGGTCACACATAGGAGTTAGGAATAATTCGCTACCTGGCTCTTATGTCCAAATGCTGCTGCCTTGTACAGAAATAATTAAAAACCTTGTAGAAGTGGAGGTGTGCATATTCTGCAGAATAGTAGTATCTGTTACATAAAATAGTGGGTAAAATTATTCCTTGAGCACTTTTCTTCATTTTTAAATAACCTAGGAGAATATTGGTGATGTATGTGATGTGACAAATAAGTGACATTTTCAAAAAGTATGCTTAGGCAGAATTATATAGATGATATTTATATAATTGATATTGATAACTGAAATAGAATTGATAACTCTATTTCACTAAATCTGGTCTTGTGCTGATTTCATTCAAGAAATTTGAGGACTGTAGCATACCTAGATGGCAAATATGCAGCAATATCACATGATAAGTGCAGATGAGAAAGCCACATGCAGCGTGGGTAGAAAATTTTTACCTAACAGAGTGTGTTCTCCACTGTTTTAAGTAGCCTTTAGTGACATTGGTTCAAATTTTTCTTTCTAGTTCCATGGCTGTACAAATCTTTAACTTTCTTAGAATAAGGAATAAATCTTTCTTTTTAATTTCAGTAAGAGTATTGCTGTATTGAGTATTCCTACCAGGTAAAAAACTATGCAACTGAGTTTAAGATGGATCCATGTATGTATGCTGCTATTTGGACTTAAAAGAATCAGCGTAAGCTTTCTTATGAACATGTGACAGACCAAGAACAAGACATAGATCAGGATCATCTACAAAGTCATTATATCTAGCCAATATGATTTTTGGTAGATACCTGAAGAGAAGCGAACATTATCATTTTGTTTCCATAAAGAAATGTCACTCTGCCTATTCTTGTTAAATATTTTGTTATATATTTATTACAAATTAAAACACACATGAGATAAAGCTGTGATTATGTACTTAAAGGTCTCGGGTTATCCTTGTTTCTGCTACTACTCTGTGTAGTGTTTCCTTCCTGCGTTATATCAGTTACTGAACTAGCACATGCTATCAACTATGAGACAAACTAAACTGTCAGATGGTTATCCCTTCTCTTCTCTCCTTCCTCCAGAACAGGCAGTGGAAAGCACATGTTTCATATCAGCCCCTTTGTTTTATTACAAAAGCATCCTTGTGTTCATCAAAG
Organism: Phalacrocorax carbo; assembly: GCF_963921805.1. Taxonomy (NCBI): domain Eukaryota; kingdom Metazoa; phylum Chordata; class Aves; order Suliformes; family Phalacrocoracidae; genus Phalacrocorax; species Phalacrocorax carbo. The sequence continues at coordinate 45,545,521 of NC_087513.1, forward strand.
CTCTATGGATCATTTTCACAGACTGGGAAAGCAGTATAAATAAGCAACTTGACATAAAATGGGGTATCAGTATTGCCTGTTTTTAGGTCACATCTGAAGTGATAAAGTTAGGCACCGAATCTGAGGATGCTTATTTCTGTACACCTAGTGGTGGTAGACTCCTCAGTATGGGAGGTAGGTGCCCAAAGCTAAATACTATGAATGCTTTCTTTGCTAACTATATACGCCAACCCAGTTTAGCAAGGGCAGGTGGTGGTGTTGGTGGTTTATGGTTATTTTCTTTAGCAGGAGGAAGTTTTGTGTCAAAAAATATACTGAGTGTCTTTCCCAGAAAAGTCAGGACGTGCATTGCATAAGCACTGCAGCGTCTGTCTTCTGGAGCAAATCAGTTAAGACTTAATTTTGTGTTTTGAAGTCAGAAGGTGGACCGATAAAGCAAAAGAACTAAGTGTATTAGGAGGGATGATACGGGTAAGGTAGCTGTTAAATCCACACTTAAATGTTTAGCAAATTATTTTGCATTTGATTGAAGTGTGTCTTGTTGCTCATTAATATAGCAAATTTTATTTTCTTTTTTTCCCCATTATTTAGGTGATTGATATAGGTTCTGGAAAAGGCTACCTGAGTTCATTTTTGTCCATGCAATATAACTTAAAAGTTTATGGAATCGACTCCTCAAACTCCAACACTAAAGGTGCTCATGAAAGGAACAGAAAATTGAAGAAACACTGGAAAGCATATCAGAGTCGAGGAAGAACAAATCTCGAAAGCCAGAGGTTGGAAAACGCAAATGACAGACCAGTGGAAAGTGAAATTAAATGTAAAGCAATCAGTGAAAAGCCCTTAAATAATGTCAGCAGTTTTCAAAGTCAGGACCAAGTGACTATCCAAGATTTAGTGCCTCCTTGTGATTTCACAGAAATATCTACATCTGAAACCAGCAAGCACAGGGAAGTTGGTTTGGTGGCTCAGACAGAATCTGATGAGAGCAAACTTTCTGAAGAGGTTCTTGGTATTCTAAATGTTCTGCCTGCTGATGCTGTAGAAGTTTTTTCTTCATCTCAGTGTAACTGTGGGGAACTTTCCGAAGAGGAAAAAGCACAAAGAAAAACGGCATCTCTCAAGGCTAAAGCGAACAAATCAAGTGAATCAAACCTGTATTTTCCATTGACCTCTTGCATCACTGCAGAAACAGAACTCAGTGACATCATAACAGATCTGGAGGTTATTTTACTAATATTTGAAATAGATTGTCCATTGTCATTATATTGCCATTTTCATATGTACATAATGTTTGCTGAGTGTACACAGAGGGCTGTCAGTGGTGTAACTGAATATTCTGGCCCAATAATGTCTTTCAGCCAGGTAACAGAAATATGTCTTACAGATACAGATTGTTCTTCTATTTTAATATATGCACTGAGATTATTTTGAATATGTAAAGCAGCCTTTAGAATTTATGGGGTAGATAATAATCAGCTGTCAAAGTTAACAGCATACATATTAGCACATTCAGTTATTTTACAATTGTGGCTATAGATAACATCTAATTATTATTAAAAGAATTGTATTTACCAGGTAGATGGATATATTAAGCACTGGAATTTCAATCTGCATGAACTTTCTTATTTTTTAAGTTTTATATTTTTGTAATTTCAGTTAAACTTTGAAGGTGTAGGAGAATTTATTGTGTATAGTACTCAACATAAAGAGTTTGTTAAGAGCCCTATTTGCAAAAAAATGTTTTTGTATTTTGACTTTTCAGGGTTACTTTAAGTTCATTTAGTAATTTACTAGCTGGCAAGGATTGTGTCTACACAAAGAAGCCCAAGCTCAGCTGCCCAAAGACAGTGACACAAGTCTAGAAGCTTTATGGCTATTTAGTTCCTGTGCCTGAGCTAACGTACGTTGATTGGGTAGATACATTCAGTCTTTTATGGGAAGATAAAAACTTGTCTGTGTTCAGCAGTAACCAAACTATTATATTCAGGAGTGTAATTCATCTCTGATTCAAGACCATAGGTTTGTGCTGATGGCCCTATAACTTGAGCTAATAAATCCCACTGAGTATCTGAGAACATGCGGAGCAAGCTCATGTCTGTCTGCAAAAGACACCCTGAGCAGCAGGGTTGTTGATGAAGCATATGCCTTCAATTGCACAGTTGGATTTTGTAATTTGTATGATGTAAAGGGTAGAAGAAATCCTGTATGACAGCCTTTCTTTAGGAAAAAAAAGTTACTGTCAGAAAAGGTAAAAGTTCATTGTGTTAAAAAATAGTAATAACCAAACTGCACATTATGTGTGACAAATGTGTGCAATTAAAACACTTCAAAATGTGCATTTACATGTTTTAAAAGTATTTGGAGAATTTCAGAAGTAAAATATTTTTTAGAAATAGTTTTACAAATATTTACAATTTTTTACTGTAACCATAAATTGATATTTTTTTTCTCAGATTTTCCTAAGCTGGGGAGAAACAGGGAGTGGGTAAAATCAGTTTTTACTGATTTATACCGTAAGTTCTGAAATTAATCTGCTGATTAAATATGGGTACAGGAATGTATGTTTGTATATAGCCCAGGACTAATATTGAGATATCAAATTCTGCTACACTTAAGCCAATGGTCCAGAAAGTACTTTCAGTTATACCCAGGCAACCTCACTGAAGACAGTGATGGTCCAAAAGTGTGCCTGACACAGACGGGCTGCCCTTGTGTTGTTCAGATGTTTTGAGCATTGTAATGTGTTTCTTCTGTCTTGCACGTGGTAGCCATCTTCCACTAGCTCTCTCCTGAAAGCATTTCTCTTTTACTGTCCTGGCATTTAAATGCTGCCCTTGCAAGTGCGTAACTTCCCTTAGCTTCCAAACTTTAGTCCTGTTCCACTATTTCTGTAATTGCATGTGGAAAAAAGCTGTTGTGGAATGTTCAGCTGAAGCTGACTGATAGGAAAAAAGCCTTTAAAAACTAAGCTGGACTGAAACTGAACTTGTGTCACCTAAAAATTTTGGATCCTAAGACAAGGAGAGGGTAAGCACAGAAAAGCAGCACAAAGTGGAAGGTGAGAAGGGAGACAGGAAGAATTTGAAAAAACAGAAGAAAAGGGAAGTTTTACTCTTTCATACATCCATATACTATATAGTACACGTAATAGGTATAATAATAACACCATGTTTACCATATAGATTCCAACTAATAATGCCAGAAGGAAAATATCTTGTTATGAATGGTGAGAAGAGGAATAACTTGGATGAAGAAATGGAGGGTAAGGGAAAAGGGAAATTGAAGAAAAAGGAAAGCAGGAAGTAGAATGGACACAAGAACAGACCACCTGAAGCTGAAGTTCTTACTTTGAGCTATGGAAGAAAATGCCCATTTGTTGTTGAATAGGAGTGGGCACACTGCAAAACTGTGGCAGTATTACAGTTTTGGAACTAAAAAGCCTGCTCTTCACATTACATCTATATGTCGGAAGTGGTTTTGATTTCAGCAGCTTAAAGTAGCAGAAATGCCATAGATAGGTCCAGCCAGATTTACAGCAGTAAGTCTGAAGTAAGAAAAAGAAGTAGCAGCGGTAGTGATAACAGTAAGAGGAAAGCTGGGAAAGACAAGAGAAAATAGCCCATGTCCAGTCACCACATAGATATTCCCCTCCATGCAGATTAGACAGCTGCTCTCCATAGTCTTCTCCTTCCTCATGGCCAGTGAAGGCAGAGTGCAGAGGTGCGTAGTTCCTTACCTGAACAAAGCGATGAGCAGTCTGTCTCTCCACAGAGGCAACGCACCATGTTTTCGTAGTGCTGAAGAGCTTTTTTTTGAGCATTGAAAAATTCTAGAACAGAACAGCAGGAGTCCTCATGGAGTTGTGTATTTAAACCTTACAGCCTGATAACCATGTGCAGTATGTTTGGGTTTTGGAGTTTGTTGTTATTTGTGCTCTTTCAGTTGAAGAGGGAGATGCTTTACTGTTGCTTTTTTTTTTCTTTTTCTTCTTAGGACTGTATGATTGTGGGTCTACATACATGTGGTGATCTTGCTGCAAATACACTACGAATTTTTACTGCCAAGCCTGAAATCAAAGCAGTTTGCAGTGTAGGCTGCTGCTACCATCTGTTGTCAGAACAGTTTGAAAACCAAGAAGGTAATTCTTCAGAGCTTAACTTGCAGCTGCCAGTTTGCATGTTGAGAATATTATACCTTTTAATTAATAATCTCCTTGTCTTTGTTCCTTTCCAGTGGCTTAGTTAGTACTGGTTTTAATTATATTATGTGGGTCGTTCACTCCCAGATGCCCTGTAGCTTTTCTGTTGTGCCAATATTCCTAATATTCTTACTGAAATTAGGGACATTAATGCAGAATGTTTTTATGTGGTTATGAATACAGCTGGTTTTATTCCATTACTTCACTTGTAAAATGTGGAGACTTTTTAGTCCAATATGTTTTCTTCCTTTTGAAATATTTTGTGCCAAATTTTGCCCTTGGCTGTCTGCATGCAACATCCGTTTATGTTGAGTTGTACATATACAACTACAAGCAGAATTAAGTCCTTGTAATGTAAGTTATTACTCAAAAAAAAAAAGCTCATCTGAGTGCTGTGCTCTGGGGCATTGCCAGTTTATAACATTATGGAACAGTACATATATAACAGTTTTTCTTGGAGAGACAACCTGAAAATTATTTGGGGATTCACACTATGGGCAATTTTCCTTCAAATGTGGGGTTTTTTTCATTTTTGAAAGAAAGTTGGTAACTTTACTTGAAAGGTAAATTCCACATAATGAAAAACATTAAGTAGCTGGCTTTTCTGACACAAGTGGTATGTAGCTGAGCTGTCTAAATGACCCTCTGCCAACATCCTAGAACCTGATCAACCAAATTTGAGAGAGGAGTGGTTTGGTAAACTTTATTTCAGCTCTTTCAGGGAACTTCACGGACAGAAGGGCAAGTGGAACCCAGCTCCTGCTCTTCAACAGTTGGCTACTCAGGCAGCAAAGGCACAGCTCCAAAATGACCACAACACACACTAGCTCTTGGTTGTTTTAATGACCTTTCCATGTTGTTTTTATCTTGCTCTGCAACAATTTTAAGAGTTTTTGCAGTGTCTTAGTTTAAGTTATTTCACAATACTTCAGATCTCTGCAAAAACATGGAAACAGAAAATAGAATTGAAATTTCTAAGTTATAGAACTGAGATTATCAAAACCGTACAATTTCTTTTACATCAGAGTTTTAAAAAATTATAAACTTTTCAGGCACTTGTCATTAAGTTTGTGTGTCTGAAACATTTGGTTGTTTCTTGTTATTGCAAAGAGGACAGAACTTCGTGTTCTAGCCGTAGGATTACATTTTCCAGACCGGTGCATAAGGCTTTACTAAATTGTTGTTACTCAGACACCACCAAAGTATCAGGTGTGATAACCTATTCTACTTTCAAGCAAACAGATGTACGTGCATGGTGGTAAGATATGCTGCAGTTTCATAGCAGTATGGAAATGAAGCCAAATTGCATGTTGGAATTTCTAGCTCTGATTTTTCTCAGCTTGAAGGATAAAAATTATTCTCAGAGAAGAACATTTAGGCAGAATAAAAGGAAATTACAGTATTCTTTTTTGGGGGGGAAAGAAGACATAAGTAGTTCCAGTGATGATCAAAAAAAGGTTTTTTTTTTTCCTTTTACTATGAGGGTACATATTCTAAAATCTATAATGCTGTTGTATTCCCCTGGAAAAGTAATCTACTGTATGCCGTGTTCATAAATGTATAATGGAGGTGTAAAAGCACAAAGACTGACAATATCTAAGAGTTAAAATTTGTTCAAAGGGAAAATGGGAAAGAATTAGGAATATAGCTTGTGTCTATACTTCCTGTGCATGGATTTCAGACCAACAGCATTCTAGAGGATGCTAGAGAGCTCCGTAACTAATCAGATGGTACGAATCCAACAATTCATTTATACAAGAAGAAAACTAATTCCTCTTTTAGCTGTCTGAGGCAGGTGAATTTTGGTACTGCTTCCGAAATGGACCAAATCATAGCATCGTGATAAAATAATTTAACTTGGAAGTGGCTTCTGGAGGTCATCTGGTCCAGATCACAGTGCAAGGCAGGGCCACCTTAGATCAGGTTATTCAGGGCCTTGTCCAGTCACGTGTTGAATATCTCCAAGGGCAGTGATTCAGCAGCCCATTCCAATGTTTGCCCTCACCACAAAGTTTTTTTCCTCACATCTATTCAGAATTTGCAGCTGTCGTGCATTATCTATTGTCTTTTCATTCACCAAGAAGAGTCCTGCTTAATCCTTTCTGTTCCCTTTCCTTTAGGTAGTTGAAGACAGCAGTTAGATCCTTCCTTGACCTTCTCTGCAATCCTGTAGTCCTCTTGCCACCGCTGAACTCATTCTAGTAAGACAGTGTGGTGGGCTGGAAGCACTCTAGATACTCTCACTGTAACAACTGCTAAAAAGGGAGAATAATCACATCCCTTAACCTTCAGGGTCCTATCAATTTTCCCACCTTAGAGTCCACCTGTCTGAATCATATCTTTCCAATTTGTCTATAAAGATGCTAAGGAAACCTTGCTGAAAGCCTCGCTGAAGTCAAGGTAAACTGTGACTATATTCTCCCCTAGTTCATGGAGCCAGTCACTGCATCACAGAAGGCAATAGTTTGTCAGTCCCTGGTAAATTCCTGCCAGCATTTCTCAATCTCCTTCTTGTTCTTCATGGGCCTGGGTGTGGTTTCCAGGAAAATTTGCTTACTGAAGACTGAGGTTAGACTGAAGATGGGTGTGATGTTTGCCTTTTCCCTGTCATCAGGAACTTCCCTTGATGGATATGACCTTTCAAAGATGATAGATTGTGGTGTTCGTGCGATACCAGCCAGTTTCCTCAGCTTCCTGAAATGCTACCCATGTGGTCACATGCCCTTGTGTCTTTCCAGTTTGCTGTGTGGTCCCTGAGCCAATATTGTCTCTGCCGTAGGTAGTCCTTCACTTGCCCAGGCTCTGACACTAAGCTCAGTGAAGCTACTGGCTAATCTAGGCTTCAACCAGAGATTGCAGAGACCTATAGAAGCCTTACGTGGAGAGACTAGTTTGAGTATTAGGATGCAGACTTAGAGCTAGATCTTTGTGGTGATGCACAGATCTTCCTAAGAAGCAGGGAGAATTGGGCAGAATTTTCTGCAATACAGGAAATCACTTATTTGTTTGAAATCAGTCCAGTAAGCAAGGGCTAGCCTGCGAGGACACAGTGGGAAGTTCTGTTATAAAGCATTTTATATTTTTACTTGACTTAGTAGCTTTGAGGCTTCTCTATTTTAAAAATGCCATTGCTCTATTTTATATTTATTTTTTTGCCCAGTTTAAAAGCTTTTTTCTCTTCTAGAGGACAATGTTGAGGCAAATCCACCTCAAAACTCCTCCCGCAAAGCAGCACATTTTCCATCTTTGCTGCTTCTTTTACTTTAATGTAAATGTAGGTGGTTGTTCTCATAAGTCTAGTTGAAGCAGAACTGCCAGCCCACAAAAAAGCTGCTGCGGACTAGTAGTTGCCATAAGTTGAGATGGCTAGGCTCTATGTTGTTTGGCAATTAATTTTTATTTAATACCAAGATCACTCTTGTTTGAGGCCAGTGAAAAATTGCTTTTCCACTTCATATTAACTGGAATTAACTGATATTCATGGGAAGAAAATTTACATGTTTTGACGCCTGACGTAGTGTTTATAAGTCTGAGGTGGTGAGCTGACAAAATATCAACAAAATATTACAATGCTCTTTTTGTCAGGCTATTGAATCACCTTGCTTATCACAAGTTTGGGGTTTTTTTGTCTCTGAGGAGCTGACTACAAGGAATAATGCCCTACATTTCTCATATGTTCTAAAAATAGTAAAGGTATTGCAAGATTGCCTGATTCAGTTTGCTATTGGACCTGCTGTGAAAACTTCGGGAGCATTTCTGATGAAAGTAGGTGCCAGTAGTCACAGTCTTGGATATTGCAATCAGTATACAGTGTCCTTCTATGTGTCTATAAATAAGCTAAATTCATCTGGAAATTTTTGTTAACGGACCACATTTCCAATTATGCTGGGAATAATTTTGAACTCTTAAGATCATGAAAGTCTTTGTTTTGGTTTATTAGTAACCAGAACAACCAAGAGGTTCTGTGTAATGTCAAATTTCGATTCAATTAAACAAAGTTGAAGTCAATGACTTTTAACACCTGTCTTTAAATTTCACTGCTGTTATAAGCAGTACCAAATACTAAATTTCAGTTAATAAGGAATATTATGACAGCTCTTGGAAAATTCTAAGTAGTTTTACTTTGGCTTTCTCCAAGGAGAATTGGCTGTTTATACAGAGATTCTTCTATGGATAAAATGCACTTAGGCATTAGTATAATTGATTCCTTTGGGGTTTTTCTTCACTGTTACTGCATTGGATAGTCAATTACATCAGAGTAGTAAGGATTTTACTATTTATTAGAGACTTTTTACATAAACCTATTTACATAGTGAGCCATTATGGCAGTTTTTTCTGGAAAAATCGGTTTGCTAATGATTTTTAGTTTAAAACAAACTCTGTGCCTCTCTTCAGGAGCTATTCTTAGGATTTTGGGGAGCTGTTTTGTCTTACATTCAACTAATACATTTCTGGGGCAATGTACCAGCTGGACTATGATTATCCTTTAACTGTTAATAATAAAGTAACTGCAAATTTAAGATATTTTCAAAAATACTTGACTTTCCTTAAAAAGGAAATTACGTGTTTCTATATTCTAATTCTCTTCCTTCCATCCTCCGTACCACCAAACACATCAGTACCAGTCTAGAAACCAGTGAAATTCTTCAATATCCTGTTTTGAGGAAAAAAAACCATAAGCATTACTATTGCTAAGGAACTACTTATTTATAAGTATTGCATAATTTGAAATAAGACACAGGTGTCATTGTATAGGTCATTTCAATAATAGCTGTCTGATAGAAACCCTTTTTGAGGTTAGCTTGAGTACTGCAAATTGTGAACTCCAGCTTTTGTAAGGATTTCTGATGTCAGGTCACTGCTCTAGGAAGAAGAAGAGAACTGCTGGGCAGAGGAGTTCTAGAGCCACCCTGGAAGCTGTGAAGAGTAGGTTGTCAGTAAGTCACTCTGGATGAAGTCAGGAAACCTTTTCCAGAAGAGTACCAGCCTTGGACTCTCAAGTTACATACCTGTAAACTTTGGTCACATTTGTTAGTCTCTGACTTTTAAAAGCTAGTGAACATAATTAAGGGAACCAAAGTGATGCAAAGGGTAGTCAAAATTCATGTACAGAATTTTATCAGATTTGTGAAAACTGAAAAGGCCTTGAATACAGTGGATTCAGTGGGCAAAAACTTCAAAACTGAGTTTTCTAAAGGATTCCTTACATAAACCCAATGGCTTAATATCACTCTGTTCCACTGAAATATGGAAGAATTAGTCACTGATTTAGAAATATTAGAGTACCGATGATTTATGTGTGGCCTAGGTATATTTTCAAAGATATTCCACAGCCAATGTCTTAAAATAGCTATCACTGATACCATGGCAACACAGGAAAACACTTCCAAGCAGAAGATCAAAAAGCTTTATTTCCTTTCCAAGGCATCTTCAGGTCTTGCTACATAGGGCACATTTCCATGAATTTGTGACAAAGCTAACTAGTTACTAAAACCCAGATGTTTTCTATCAAAATTAATCCTGACAATCATCTGAAACTTGAAAAAATATTAACTAGGTAAGTTATTAAAGTATTTTAAATGAATAAATGTAGCAAAAATATATTAAAACCTGAAACTATCTTACATTTATAATTTTGTGTGTGTACACAGTAAGAGATTATAATTGAGAAAGCCAAGGTTTCTATAATGCACAATAACTAAAGCAACCCTAGCTTTGGGTTTTGAAAATTAGTTTGGTGACAACTGGTTCTATTTCCTGAAATGGAAGAACATTTTTCTTCGCCCCTGCTACCCCCTCACCAAAATCACATTTGGTGATGGAATTTTTAGGAAAAATACAAACTCAAGGAACTGTGAAGTCTTTGACCAAGGAAGATTTAGTCTTTCCCATGAACGAAAAAGGCAGTTTAAGTAGTTCCTCTCTTTTCTTTGGAATACATGAAGTAGATTGAGATATGACTATGTCATGGAAGATAGGTGCTGTGGAAGACCTAAAACAGGTTGGGTTATTTGTGTTTCAGTACTGCCTTGACTGAGTTTGGCAGTGTATAAAAAGTAGGCTGTGCAAAGGATTTTGATGAGGGTAAGAAAGATTTCTTTCCAATGAAAAATCTCACGGAAAGTAAAAATGACATTTAATTCCATTCAGTTACAATCTCAGATGATGCTATCAAGAATTTTATATCATTGTTTGGAATTACTTATTCATCTTAAATAATCTTTACTCAATAATTACTCTGTCTTTGTCCAGGTACTGGAAAATGCATGCAAGATTTTGGTATCACTTTGTAATATGAATCCTCAAGGATTTCAGAATCACTAGAGATAAATACTTGTCCCTCGGTTGTGATCCAAGCTTAACACTTCTGAATACAGATTTGTTGTAATTTCATTAATATTAATGGAGTTTATTAAGGGGATGAAGAAGTTGAGTGATATAATTTTCATGTTATATTTATGATTGAAACACACTGTGAAACAGATCTTAGATTAGTTTAAGTTGGCATAAATCCACTGAGATAATCCCAGTTTTAAAATAAGCACCAAACTTTCATCATATTCATGGTGTTATATTAGAAACATCTTCAGTTGTGTTTTTCAAGGTTCTTAAATACTTGAAGTAGCTGGAAATTTTGCAACTTCTTTCTCTCTCCACTTCTACAGGTAACGAATATCTGTAATTCTTTGCTTTGCTATCAAAGTACAATTTCGTATGTTAATGAATTAGCTTGCTTTCGCATGCTGTCTGCTACAGTAGCAGACCTGAGAGTATAGTTTGAATGTCTACATTGCTTATATCACATTCTCAGGCCTTTGTTGACAGATGTGGCATCAGTATATGAAGGAAGACTAATTCATTTTTGTATAAAATATTTTGATAAGAAAATAGAATGAAAATCCAAGATAAACATAAAGCCTGGCTTCAGCCTCCATTACAGAGACATGGAAATCATGCAATTTGTTAACATCAGAGGTTCCTCTATTCCAATATCTTGTCTTTCATAGAGATCAATAGCAGGCATGTATAGAAGAGTATAAAATCATAGGGTGTACATAGCAATGCTTCCTCCAGATCTCCTGTCACACTTCCAGCATGTTTTGGGTCGTGAGCTTCTTCGAACAAAGTGATACATTTGCATTAAATAGCCCTTGATGGATTTTATTCCTTGAATCCTTCAGATTACTTTTGAACATATGTAAACTTTTAGCATCTATAGCATGCCACAGTAAGAAGTCAACCGTTTGTTGTATGAAGAAGCATTTCCTTTTAATTGTTTTAGGGCCTCTGACTGCATGTTTCTTTTTACTACCCGTTAAATTTGGGTGTAAAAGCCAGTACGTATCTGTCCCTGTGTCTTTTCTGCATCCCATTTGTGATTTTACAGATTTTTCATTCTCCCATTATCTGTTTTACAGCTTTAATTTTTTGTATTACTTGCCTCTGTTATTAAAATGTTCCTTGAGGAAATCCTGTTTCTCTTCTCTGCACCTTTTTGGATGGTATTATTTGTTATCAGAGGTGAGAAAAACAAATCCAAAAACAGTAATCAAGATTCAGGTGCAGCATGGATTTATATAGTAGCATAATAGTGTTTTCTGGGTTTTTTTCCCTAATAATTCTTAATTTTTCCCTCTTCTTAGTACTGGGCTGATCTTTTTATCGAACCATCAGCTCTCAGTTCAAAGCTATTCATTGTGTGTTTCAAGTTAATATTTTTACCAATTTGAATCACTTTCATCTACATTGAATTTTAGATGCCATTTCATCTCTAAGTTTTATTAGAAATAGCTCTACATTTTATTACACTTAGAATCATCAGCAAACTTTGTCCTACTCTTCATTAACTTTTCCAGATCATTTATGAATATGAACAAAAACCTGCTCCAGCACAAGTCTCCTTAAGCCTCTGCTGGTGATCTCTGTCCTCTGTGAAAATGGTATTTTATTCCCATCCTTCTTTTCTGTCAATTATTTACCCATAGGAATATTTTTATCTTGTTCTGTATTTTGATATTTTCTCTAATGGTCTTGTTGAGTGCCATTTGGAAGTCTACTCTATCTTTCTTGTCTGAGTGTTACCTGAAGCCTTCAAAATAATTCCAGTATGTTCATGAGATATGACTTCCCTTTAAGAAAGTCACATTGACTCTTCCCAAATACGTTATATTTGCTCTTATATCCGATGACTCTATTCTTTAAAATACTTTCTCTATATATAAATGTTAGGCTTCCTGTTTGGAAGCTCCCTTGACCTTCCCTTGAGCTCCTCATAAGCATTAAAATTACAGTACCTCCTAGAACCAAAGAATTTTAATCAAGAAGTTGCACACTGGAGTTTGGCAGTTTCATCCCGATTTTAGTTTTTGGATGAATGCCATATGGCCTTGGCAATGTTTTGATGTTTACACCTTATGTTTTTCTATAACTGCTAGGGATCCTTCAGTTTTAGATATTTCATCTGATGAGTTCCTTCTATGAAGCAGGACTGTGGCTTTAGAACTGCATTTAGCTTTTCTTCCACGCTTTGTTTCCTTGAGCAATCCTTTACAGCTTTATTACAATGGTAGCCCTGTAACTACTACCTTTTTATAAGAAATTCTGCAGACACTCAGATATCTGCAAAAGGTCAAAAAGATTTGAGATTAAAGTTAAAGAAGAATTGACGTCTATACAAATTATTATCAAAAGAACATACAGAGTTATTTTTTACTTTTATAACCATTGAAAGAAAAATGTTTTGTTTGCCTGTGCCAATTACACTACTGACCTAAGAAAGTTATCTGTTAATAACCTTTTTTCTTCTGTCACCATGCAGAACACAGTTAAATAGCTTGTGCTCTCTCAAGGAGATTAAGAATAATACCCTAACAATTTCATGCTCTGAAATGGAGTCAGAATATTTAGAACATAATAAAAATACATAGCTGAGAAGAAAAAAGAACCTTCACTTTTTTTTTACAATGACTGTTATTCAGATCAAGTGCAAAACGACTAATTATACTGAGAGCAGAAGAATTACTAAAGCTATAAATCCTTGGTAGGCAAGATTACTTTCCTGTTTGGATGGCAATATTTATAGCATTGCTGAGGCAAAATGTTGCTGTATATTTTCTGCTGGTCTGAATAGGGTAATTCCTGCCTGGACTTCTGTTAGAATAGACTTTGTACGTGGTGACAGCCTTTGTTTGTCAAGAGCAAAGAGCTTATGGTATGTGAACTAATGCCTGTTTCTCCAGCAGTCATTAAGGACTCTAACTTGAATTCTCTGGAAACAAATATGAAAATGATAAACTACACATGTTCAATATACCACTTATTTCAGTAACATCTGCAGGAATGTGATAATAATCTTTTGAAAAACTAAAGTATCAAATAATTGTCTATTTACCTTTTCTTGAAACAGAAAAAAAATTGATTGTTTCAACATAAAATCTCTTACATTGTGCATTTTATACCAGACTAGGCAAATAAACACATTGTCCTCTTTGACATGGGAGAACAAATACAAAAAAACCTTTTGAACTGAAGTAAAAAAAAGAGGCAGCTTTCTTCTGAAAGCAAAGGCCATTTTCGAATACAGAACCTCAGAAAACCTTTTCCCATCTTGAAATATAGTTTCTGCAAAGTCATTTAGTATATCTTCCACAGTTTTAGTGACAATGATTGATTTCTGTAAGTTTTAGGATATTGCCTATTTACACATCTTTGTAGCGTAATGTCAACATAAATATACAATTATACATGTTCTAATCCTTCGGTCTACAGCATATAAGTAGGCTAAACAATTTGTAGTATTTGAATGTCTTCAGCAGGGTTCCTTTGAAGCATAGTATTCTGCACTGAGTTTTGCAATTTCAGGGCATGGTGAGTAAAATCTAATGTATGGCGTAACCTTTGAGTGTTAATTCCAACTTGGATGTTACAGGGTTTGTTGTGCAGACGACTTCTGATCTGTTACAATAGTGGTTCATCCACTCCTACAGTCCTTGCATAGGCATATCTCGTGTTTGATACAGAAGACCTATTTCCACTAAGACAAGACATAAATTTGCAAGCTAATGACTGGGATGAGGAGAATTAGAAGTAGGAGGTAGAAAATATAGTTCTGTTGATGTTCCTACTTACGTTAAAAGATAGAGAAGGAAAAGAACATATTGTGTCTATGCATACGTTGTACTTCTTTTTCCCACTTTGCAAATGGGATTTGTCTGATTTAGGATATAAATTCTTTTCCTTTTTTAAATTTGTGTCATGCCTTGTGAACTGAGTGCTATGAGAGATGTCCAGTAGTATGAAAAGGCGGTAATTGGCTTCAGTGGGTGTTTCCTCCAAGTAAAAGAGGTAGACAAGTCTAGTGTATAAAACAGCCTTTGCCAGTGTTGAAATTAATCTCCCTTTTGTTTGGAGTTTATTAAAAGCAACTGCAGAATATTCCATTGTCCAGTCGAGGAAAATAAATTTTTATACATAAGAAAATTGAGAAAAATATGTGATCACTTTATAAAGAGTTTATATAAAAATACGCTCTCTTCAGCTTATACATTTTTAGGGCAGTTTATGGATTTTTTTATCCTATAATTCAGTTTTATTTTTGTACTCTAGAGAGTTTATACATTTACCATGTTTACCAGTAAAGATGACATTTTTTCCAGGGAGGGGTCATTTTCCTTTCCAGTTACTAAGGTTATAATTAGCACTTTGCAAAAACTGTAAAATTTTTAATATTATATTTACGATTTAGAGTACTAGAACATAATACTCTTTTTATTAGTAAATATTTTGGTTTGTATATTTGGAAAATGACTACTGTTTTTTGAATCACTGTATAAGTGAAAATGGCATAGTATTTAATACACTATATATATAAATATATACACTGTATTTATTTCTTATTCACTGGGTGTTTGAAATGGAGTTTCATGTTTCTGTTGTTGATTTTTAATATGAATAGTGCTAACTTCCTAGAATTAGGTAACAGGTCTAAACAGCAATATTTCGATAAAATGTTAACAAAGAATTTATTTTAATTTCCTGTCACAGCTTCTAACATCAATTTTTATGGCAGTCCCTGGGTGTGTTGGTAGTACTAGAATGAACTCTGTTTTCTCCTGGGAGGCCAGGCTGCTTCTTCTATGAGCTGCTTTTGAGCCTCAGCTTGTCATCCCCGTCCTCACTCTGCTTCTCTGATTTGTCTAGATTCTAAGTCATTCAAGGCCTTCCAAGAGTCTAGAAAAATGGGGGTCCCTCCCTACTTTACTGTGGCCCCTACTGAAATGCCAGTACTGACATAAAACTGCCAGTAACCATTTATTCATCTTTCACTTGGTGTTGCCCTTCTAGGTTCCCTTTTAGTTTTCAGCAATATGTTTCTATTATTAATCATGCATTATCATGTTCCCAGTGATAAATACAGAAATACCTTTCTCTACAAAGAACGTTTTAATAAGAATATTTTTTAAGATTCTGCTTAATTAAAAAAGAACAAAAAATTAGAGAGAAATGGATTTCCATTTATAATGCCATTTACGGTTCTCAAACATGCCCTGCTACTTTTTTTTTTTTTTAGTTTTACACTTCTAGGAACGCTGGCTGTATTCTTGGGAAGAAGGAAGGCTCTAGTTAGACAGAAGGAGATCCTCCCAAGGCTTTTTAGATCACAGCTTTTTATATGGGTAAAGAAGCACTTTGACCATTTACCGTATACTTTTTAGGATGCATTGATTTTCTCTTCAAATACAAATACAACTTCTAATACTAAAATAGGAATGATGAGACACAGGATAATTAGGAATGAGGGGAAAGGGAATAATTTGTTCCTATTTATTATAGCTTTTTTTAATCTTGACAGTCAGTATGTCAGGAACTACCCAAGCAAGGACTGATTCCTATGGCTGTTACCTCTTAGGTGTTCCTCTTTGAATTAAATAGCCGAAGAGCAGATCTTAGTGCCAGCCTTGCGGATTCAGCCATATGCAGGTTTTAGGTGCCATGTCATGTTACTCTTATCTACTTGTCTTTGGCAAGAATCCCAGAGCATTGTTGGCCAGCAAGTATATGATTAATACACTGATTTTTCAGTGTCCTTGGCAGTCCTTATACAATTGCCTCACGCTGACAGCTGTGTCTTATCTTCAGTCAGTTGTGCTTTTTCTCTAAAATTTGCACTCCTTTTATTTTTGCCTTGAGTATTCTCTGGCTGCCCAGGAGTGGTTCAAAATGGAGCCTTCACGTAGTCTTGTATTTCTTTTATTTTCATCTTTTCTTTTTCTTTCATGATCCCAGAAAGAGATCATAGACATTCAAGTGCACTGGATGTGAAGTACAAAAATGGAACTGAAGTTAATTAATAAGTATCTGAACTCCAGGTTTCTCATGCCTTGAAATTGAGAAAAGGGGAAAAAAATCAATAAAACCTTTGAAAAGCAGCTCCATGAATCAGTGGGAATTTAAGCATCTTAAAAACTGAAATAATACACTGAAGTAGAGAGGCAAGTTGGGAAATTATAATTCATAACTGTAGTAGAATTTGGAAATTGGGGGTAGGGACTGTGAGGATGGACAAATATGAGACACTACGACATCAGGAAGGAATCAGCTGAAATAGATGTTAATATCTAAATAACAACAAATAAGTAGCAAATGTGACTGTTTTAATGTAATAAAAAAAGATGAAAAAATGTAAAAAGGAAGTCCTCTCAGGCGTTTTTCTACATTAACTGATTACTTTGCTGCATGCAATATTTCACATGGGCTGATATTGATCACACTTCATAAATAAATGTAGGTGTAGGTCTTTTCATCCAATGCAGTTTCTAAGTGGTAAGAGACAAAGATATATTTAAGCATTTAGAACTGACAAGATTATACTGCAGCGATAACTCACTGAAGAGTATTATTAGGAACTCCTGATAATACTCATGCCATTTTGAAATACATGTCAAAATCTTAACATTTTAATATTATAATTTCAAATCATTAATACATTCCTGTATTAAAATAAATGGCAAAAAATGATAGGTGAAGTTCCATACAGAAACATATTTCAGTCTTAATGGTAATTTTTAAAGGAAGTTTAAGGTATCTGCCACTAAAAACTATTGTGAGCAGTTTCACACAGCCCTAGCTGCGGGCGTACAATCAGCATAATTGTGCTAAATTTGAATAAGCTCTCTTTCTCTTGAAGTTATGTTCTCATGCTGAAACACTTCAAGAGACTGGTGTTTCACAACATTTCAATAATAAGTTGCCTAAGTAAAGATAAAGTTTAGGAATGAAATAAGCAATGCTTGTTTTTCTAAGGAGAATACAATTTCTTAAACAAAATAGGAGTTGGAACTTCAGCCTGTATACTAAAAGGATATTTCTGCCTTCTCTTTGCTGTTTACAATACGATGGATGAACTTCATTAATAGAAAATAAATCTTTTCTGTTGTCATTATGGATTTACTAGAAAATCTTAAAATCTTAGAATATAAAGATAACATGCATTTCAAGAAGATCAGAATCCTCTGTTTTATACAGTACTTCGCCATTTGTGTTACTTTGTTCTTAAAGAGCAGATGAAGAATTTCAAAACAGGCGTTATAATCATCTATGCCGTACCACAAAAGTGAAAGAAAACCCTGTTGTGTTTTTTTTAAAATTATCCAATAACCACTGGGGTAGGCATTGTTTTGTGACAAAATCTGGATTGTTTCTGCCAAGATGCATTTAACAAATAGTGTTTAATACATTATCTCAATAAAACTATCTCTTCCAGAAAGTAAAGCAGATGACATAACAAATTAGTTACTATATTGGGGACTGCAGTTTGGAACAGTTGGGAATTGCAAGGAAGTAAAAAAAATGAGAAGCATAAATGCAAATACATTTTCATGAAAAGTGAGCAAAGATAAACAAGAAACTGTAAGACCACATGGAACCGCAGTTAAGCTTATTTTTCTAGTAAAAATAAAACCTGTTGGTCCTGTTGTTTCAGAGGAACTATATAGTGCCATAAAGCTGTGCAAAGTAAATTTTAAACGTTAACACACTAGAAATTGTAGTTGTTTCGTAGTGTTGAATAACTATGGAAGGCCTAATATTAAAGATAGTGGAGAAGCTTGTCCCATTCTCTTGAACTTTCTTGGAAGGCTCTGTGCATATACAGAAGGATTAGCCAGTAAAATCCTTTCATCTTAGTTCTACTGCCAGATATTTTTTCTGTAACTACCAAAAAAGGAAGCATAAATAAAAACATAGTGTTCTGTATTTTGGGAATCCTGTTTCTTAGTTACGCTTAAGTGTTTTGTTAGTTAAGCAACTCTCTTAAAAAATTTCTTTGAAACACTGCTGAGCCAGAAAGAGTCTTAATGGATCTGTGAATAGGATGGTAACAACAATAAGGCTCGCCTGAAGCTTTTCCCTGTATCCAGACAAAATTAAATCATGATGAGGGAAGTTAGAGTTGATCTAATTATAAATATATATTTGTTGTGATTGATACTTTTTTACTACTCAGTATAATATTTTCAGTGTAACAGATGTCCATATGCACTGCCATTCTTTTTTTTTTTCATTTGGAATTTAAATAGAAAGGGAGAAAATCCTTTATAAATTCAGAATAGTGCAGGTGCTCCAAATGGTACATGCTGCTACTATTGCAGTATTACAAACATTACAGAAAATGGAAGTCCAATTCCTCTACAGAACTTAAAAGCAATTTACTGAAGGTCTTACAGAAAAGTCTAATTAATTAGAGGACAGAAAATAATATGTCCCCAGGACGAAGTTTTAAGTTCAGACTTCATTCTGATCAAATATTAAAAAACAGTAGTGGTATTGGGTGCCCAGAAGAAGTAGAAGGGTAATCTGACATACTTTATAGAAAATTTAGTCTTGTTCAGTTGATGAGAAAGTATTAGACTTTACATTTACTCAAATTTAAAATGTTTTACCAATATAGACCTGAGGCTTTTTATTCGCCTTTGCTAGACAGCACTGAGTGAAAAATTCGGTGAATATTTTTCAAGTGTGGCTGGCATCTGGATGCATTTGCACTTGTTTCTTAAAGTGTTAATCTCCTCCACATAATTTCAAGTATATAATAAACTGAAGTCAAGAAAGCTTCTCCGTATAGCATTTCTGCCTGTTAGAGGAGTGAGAAATTAGCCACTGTAGTTAGTCAGTTAGTTGCTTAAAGTATGCAAATATTTAAAAGGATTCTCCCACCTATGTTTAAAGATCCATTAAGTTCCTTTCTTTCTCAAAAGACATGAAAAAAATTGTAATGGAAAAAAGTGATGAAAATTTGGAAAGTTCCTGTTAAATTCTTTTTAGGAGAGGAGATATTATAGCTATCAGAAAAACATTCTTCACTGTCAAAAAGAATGGTAAGTTTGTTTAAACATAGACATTTAACCAACTCTTCCATGAAACTATGAAGGTTGCTATCAGAGGGAAATAATAGGAATTTGTTCTGTGGCTAATGGCTGGAATTTTCTTTTCTGTTTTATTCAGCATTATATGTTTCTGTATAATCTATGTTTTGTCTTACCCTGCTATGTATAACTGGGTGATTTTGATGACCATGTTTCCTCACTTCAACCAAATGTATCCCATTTATGGGGACAGTGAAAAATTACAGGAAGTATCTTCAAGCTACCTTAATTGGTATTTTGTCTGTGTAGGTTTCCAGTGGCCCATCCTGCTCCACAAAGCTGAACTACGATACAACTCTTCATGTTGTTCATGAAGCTCCTTTAACTCTACTGTGTTTTTTATGGTCTCTTTCTCTGTAAGGCATTTGCATTAAAATTGTGGTGTGGTTTATAGGTTTTGTTCTAGTACATAGCAGAATTACTTTTTTTTTTTTTTGGCAATTATTTTGGTGCAATATTTGCAGTAATTTGTTTTATTAAATGTGTGATCTAGTCTTTTTAAGAGGTTAGCTTAGAGCTGAAGTAATAGCTATTTACCTAATAGGTTCTAGGATTATACCCCAGCATAGCTTCAGTTCAGCTCATCAAATGATTACCTGGAATTCCCCATTTTGTTAACTTCTCATGGCAAGGAGAATTCTGTCTGACTGGCTCTTCTATGTTGAATTATAACATGATTGCTTCATGCGTTGTTGAACACTTGACCTGTTTACTGTAAAATCTTGGATAGAATACCCATACTTAAAATGTTGCGTTAATGTTTTTGGACATTGGTACAGTTTAGAACAGCTGCTCTTTTGTGAGACAGAACCGCAATATTGTAATTAGTGAGCTATATAATATTAAGTATATCTGAAAATAGTTGCAGGCATTAACAGAATTTCCAGGTTTTTAAAATGTAGCTGATAAATATATGAACTTTATAGCAATATATTCATCATACAAGTTGCTTTTTTTTTTTAAATCAGCACTGTGCTAGAGAGTGGACTGTGTATGGAAAAATAAACAGAACTCAATGCAGTATTGTAGATATGTGATCAGTTTTGGCTATACACAAAAAAAGTTCTAAGTTCGAGCATTAGTTTCCCTCTCTTTTTCTCCTACTGTACAGTTTCAATAATTTAAATGAAGATGGTGCTTTCCCTGATTATCTTTTTCAAAGGTGTCATAAATTGTTCAGAATTATGCATGAGTACAGTGCACTAATATTGAGATTGCTGCTCAGCGGGTAGCAACTTTCACTTGCATGGATGATTAGTTTGCCTAGAGGATAGAGTATAAATTAGAAGGGATAACCTGAAAAGATCAATGGTTTCATCTTTCTAACTCAGTTTGCAAATTTTAATTTTGAAATATTGTAATATATGTATTAGACTTATTCTTGATGAGCGTGAGTCATTGTTTCCTTTGAAAAAAATATATTTGATAAGTTCTTATTACCATCCCTGTAGTAGAAATACTCGGGTTTTTTCCGTGTAATCAAGAATTAGTCTTAAAGTTAATTAATGTTTTATATCTTGTCATGAGGCACTTAAAAATTCTTAGTACATTCCTAGTGCTGAAACCAGTTGCAACCTGCTTTGTCAAAATTCATCTCTACGTCTAAAGAAACTTTTTTCTCCTTATGTTACTTATCCAGAACTAACCCACTTTTCTTAAACTGTGGTCCTCAAACTAGTAGTAATTCCCTAATAGTCTCTGATGTTTCTCAGGGCTAAAAGGAGAGCAAAGTGTGAGGTTGCCTGCAGATTACCTGCATGCTGCTGCTCTCTAGAGATCAGCAAAGGCTGGGGACTACTGCTGGAGAACTGAAGGCTTTTGCTGTGGGGAGGAGGGCTGTATAGTAGGTTTCCTATTTCCCTTTTTCCTTTGCTTAACTTTCACAAAATGAATTCTACTTATGTGTTTGTATCCTGGACTTTTGGTAAATTTGAAGAGTCATATTTCTGCTGTCCTTTTTTTAACCCTGTTAACATTGATTTATCTTTAAATATGCCTGAGTCATCTTTCTATGCTAAAAAGGCATGGTCCTAGCCAATTTGGGTTTTTTAAAGAGTAGCAGTAACTCTTATTCAGCATTCTAAAAAATCAGCTGACAAAAGTGCTAATGAAAATTCAAATCATTGTAGAGTTCATCTACATTTAAAAGTGGATATTATGAGCATCTATAAAGTAATCCCATACTTTTAGTTTTCCCACATTTGCATGAGTGTTAAACATGAAGAATTGTGTTGTTATTTAAAATATTAATGATACTGAAACACTGAGCACAGATTGTAATGCAAAAGCTTCTCGGTGTTAGGAAGAAACAGCAAGAGCCTTTGCAGTTACTGTTTTCTGGAAAACAAACATTCTGCCTCACAGCAAAGAGTGGGCCTTCAGAACTGAAATAAACAAATATGTATTGCTCCATGTGATGTTTAAAAGATGTGTATGATAGAAGAAGAACCCAATGTCAAGCGATATTGAAGTCCTGCTACATTGAACAACTGCCCAGCTTACATCTTGTGACGCACGGCATGGTGTGGGTTGCCATGAGTATTCGCAAACTCTTCTCTTGTCCCTTGGAACGTTTTTTTCAGTGGATTTTCATAACAGATGCTCAATTAAAATTGTTTTGGAAAATGTGAAATTATCAGAAATTCAGCATAAACTAAAACCATCTGTAACAGGGAAAATATGTTTTTTTATAACACTACCACAGTTTTTGGTACTGGACTGGAACTTAGTTAAGCATTGGTGCTACCATTAACTGCTGTTCACCTTGCTCTATACACTGTGTATTCTCCAAGTAAGAGAAAAATAGCCCATGAAAGCTGTGCCTATTTCTTTGACCTCCATTTTTCAGGTTGCCCAGAGGAAGTCTGGGGATTTCCCATGTGTCAGTATTTGAAGGACAAGGGCTGGTGCTGTGGTCGCAATGCTAGAATGTCAGCATGCTTGGTATGATTCCCCTTCTTTCTTTTTTCCTACTGAGAGCTTTATCCAGATGTTATAAGATTCATTGGTTTTGGCTTCTCATCCTAGAGCCATGACTTTAATCCAAGACTCTACAGAATAACATCATTAATGTTGTAAGCATGATGAATTATATCTAAAAAAATAGTGTTGACCTTCCAGCTTTATATGTTTTATATTTGCTGAAGGAATGAAAAAATGAGTATTGACAGAAATGTACTTTAAGAGTGGACAGAAAGGCCAAAGCTTTGTTGAAACCTAAACGAGGTAACCCCTCAGGGTAATAGTTCCTGGCCAAGGACTTAGGGGGGAACAAGGTAATTGTAGAAGGATTGCAATCAGTAAGTCCCCCAATGCCTTCATGATTCATAATATTGAATGTTCTGACTGTTTAAAACCTAAACAAACCTGCCTATTCCAAAAACTAGAAGAGCTCTAAAATCCATGTGGCTTAAGAGACTGGAAACATCTTTTTAACATTGCACCAAGAGATGAAGTGCTTTTAAAGACCTAACCTCATCAAGACAGGATGATGAACTGGTGTTTAATTTGAAAAAACAGATAGGTACTGAAAATTTCAACCACTGTTTCAGTCAGAATACCACTATTTCTTTCCTCTATTAATTTTTAATTTCTGGTATCAAGATGAATCACATCAGGTTCTGGCTAGCCTCTGCTGCTAGCTCTGTACCTCCATTACAGAGGAGTGTGCACTGAAGGCTCAGTATAGGCTAACGTATCAAGGTTATGTAAACTTGAACTAACATGGTAATTAAATGCTATCAGGAGAGAAGGTATAGGAGGACAGTTGTTTAGAATTCGTAAGGCTTAAATGTGTTACCCTTGGCAAAGTACAAGACAAAGATTGTTCCTTTTAGAGATGTTGCTGTAAAACTTACGACAAAAACTGCTTTCTGAAAGGGATTTGCCTTTTCTCTTTTTCTTGTCAGTGTCATACAATACTACTTCTTCCTCATCTGACACATCAGCTATTTCCTTTCCCATTCCATTTCTTTTGGAAAGGAAAAGTTTGGGCTGTTTTTCAACAGTGGTAGGAGGATAAATTTTGTAAGCAAATGACCCCCAAGAGACAGTACTGATCATGCCATATATATCTATTTTAGATTTCACAGAAATCACAGATATTTGGCAGTTAAAAACTTTTTTTTTTGTTTAAACATTCATGAAAGGCAAAGAGTTCTCCTGTGTTACTAAACACTTTGACTGTTATTATGTTTGTAATTCTCTCTATGCATTTTTCCTGACTAGGATTTTGCTTGCCTTCTAGGAGGTACAAGGGAGACAGCGCAGTGCAGCTAGGCACCCACCTTCCTAGGGGTAATGGCTGGCTAGGAGAAACTGAGTCCGCTGAGCAGTGATGCTCAGCATTATTGCTGATGTTCGTTATGACATGTCATTCAAATTGGTAGTGCCAAGGGCCAAAGGTTCTGGATGAGAGTTTCAGAGCCTTGCAATACGTTAGAACCCACATCCGTCTTCTAAGCAGCAGCAGATATTTGCTGGTGTGAGAGCTATAGCTTATACAGCAGAAGTCAAACCTGATAGTTGGCCAAAGCCATAAATGGTGGAACTGCAACTCCTTTGACTGTGTTTGAAGAACAGTCTGAAAGGCAAGATCAGTTCTAAAACTAGGAGAAGGAGAAGTGGGTGATTCAGAGACAGTCTTACTTACTGTAGTAGAGTTTGGGGTCTAAACATGGTGATGACCCGTAAGTGGTGAGGCATTTTTGGTTCGCTGTCTAATTTATTGTAGTGGCAGGTAATTTACTGAATTTTTGTATTCATTTCTACTACTATCTACTAATACTTAGTTTAAATTTTTATAGGCACAGTAGCTTTTCAGCTGTGGGAAAATATTCCATGCTTCTAATTATTTGTTATTTTTTGTCACTATGGATCATAAAAATCAAGTACTCTCACACCTGCATCAGGATTTATGATATGAAGAATCTAGTGAAGGATAATGCACAGCATTTTAAATTGTAGTCCCTTTGAAGTTTTTATTTTACTTAACTTTACATACAGAAGTTCAATTTCTCTGAATACTAGGGATGAGAAGTATTTGAAGACATTGTACATTGAACAAATATTTATTTTTAAAATAGTTGAATATGCAAAGCTAATTATTTTTATTTTGGTAGGAACAGACTCAAGAAAAATGCATTTCTTTTTAGCCCTTTCACAGAAAGTAATGCTCGGAAGTTCTTTTACAATACCAAGAAAAACAAACAAATTTTGCACATATCTATTTCCATACAGTTGGTTGTCATTCCTTCTCCTATAAATAAATGAAAATAACAGGAGTGAGCTGATTATGAGTCCCTA
Organism: Phalacrocorax carbo; assembly: GCF_963921805.1. Classification (NCBI taxonomy): domain Eukaryota; kingdom Metazoa; phylum Chordata; class Aves; order Suliformes; family Phalacrocoracidae; genus Phalacrocorax; species Phalacrocorax carbo. The sequence goes on from NC_087513.1 coordinate 45,570,448, forward strand.
AAGGTATTAGCACTTTAAAGTGTGCAAACTTGTGTTATGTCACACCATTAATCTTTTAAAATGTCATCTCCTCTGACTTTTATACAATGTGTTTATAAAATGTTCTGATAAAGAATAAACATACCAGCCATTTAATTCCTTCACTACTAAAGGCTTTGGAGCGAGTTGCAGTTGGCCAAATGGTAAGTAATATTGTTTATTTTAGCCACTCTTAAGATAAAATGTGTTTTTCCCCCTTGAATGCTCTTAATCCATGAACTTTTATTGAACTTCTGCCTTTCTGGAATCTAAAATACTAGCACACACTATATCAAATCCTGATAGATAGCATATGTCATAATGAAATCACATTTTTATTGCTGTGATTCTACTTAGTGAATCTGTTTTCTTTTGACAATTAAGAGTCTGGAAAAAAAGCACGGCTTAAAATTTAGGCCATTAAACTACCCGTCTTAACTTCTTTCACTGTCTTTCAGCTAATACAGAAACTCAGTACAAATGTTCTTCTGATATCCCTGGTTTGGATCACTTTATCCCAGTGTTTTATCAACTAATGTAAAAATAGAAATTGTTATGACAAAAGCTTGAACCTGTTAGAAACATCATCATTCTCATTTTTAACCCCTGTATATTTTTTTCCCTGTGAATACTTTGAATTATTGTTGTGCAAGTGGTCCTTTTGGGGATGGTGGGCACCAACTGTGCAAATATTTAAAAGGCAAGGCTGAGAGACCTCTTCTTTCCATATGTAAGCCCACTGACCCCAGTATTCTTTTACAGTAAATGTAATTTGCTGTGAATTTTTGATTGGCAAGCTTTAACTATTTTTATGCAAACAGGTCTTCCATACACAAAGATATGCAGTTTTCAGTGTATTCTGGTTCTATGTGCATAGTACTTTCTGCATGGTTCAGGCTGCGCTGTATGATGATTCAGCTACAGAATTACTCGTTTTGTCTTTAAAACAGTTTAGGTAAATTGTTGTATTTATTTAGTATAGTAGAGTTTGGATCATGATCAATACATTTTTCCTCTATTCTTTTTCCCTCTGCCAATGTTTGAACTTTTTCTTCAGAGTTTGGGGTTCTTTTTTTTTTCTTGCCTTCATGCTTATGTTAGAATCTGTCCCAAAAATGTAATTTTAACTGGATGCAAGAATATTAATAAATTGTCCTCTTAAACCTGTTATGACTGATTGTAAAGAATATAAGCCAATAAGTAGTTAAGGAAGCCAATACTGTTTTTGCTACTCTGATCTTCATTTCAATGCCAGTTTAAATCCCTGCTGTTGTAAAATTTTTTGCAGCTGCCTACAGAATCATTGTTTTATCGAGCTGTTCTTCAGGTTATTATAGAAGACATTTATGGTGTCACCAAAAGGTAGGAAGCACTGAATTCACAGAATATGAACCAAAGATCTGATTGTCTTCCACCTCTATTCTGTAGAGAAAGTATTTCTTAGAAAGAAGGGCATGAGAATTAGCCTTATCAGACTGTATATACGTATTGGTGTTAAAATACAGGGTACGTTTGTTCATCCTAAATCCGCACCACAAATGTATTGCCCTTCCTTTACCCATAGCTGAAATAGATCCTCTTTGATACTGGATATATGGGTAAAACGTATCTTCACCACAGAGCCGACAGCAAGTTCACTAAAAAGTCAGCCCAGTCCTTGGCTACCCTGTTTTGCAGAGGTCCTGGCCACTTTAACGCTACGGAAGACAAAAGGACATTTCCATTTGTCCTGAGAAAAACTGCTGAAAGCCCAACGTCCAGCATGGCTGTAAAGAGCTACTTACTGCCTACACCTACATTAGCAAGTCCTGCGCCCTTGTAGGATGGGATTTGGAGACCTGGTGCTGAGGACCTGACATCTGCAGTGTACTCTCTTCTGTTGTAGTTGGATTAGATTCTATTGAATTCTGTGGGATGTATGTCTGTTAGTGCTTGGAGCACATCCCGAAGCATACCTTCCAGGTTAATTGAATTTGAAAATAATCCATCTTTTGAGCTGTGATCCTATTCCCCTGTGTGAACCAATGCATGGGAGGTGGACAAAAGCAGAAAATTCACTTCAGAAGTGTAGTCCTGATCTAAAATCAGTGCTAATGGAGATACCCCCAAATCTTTTGCTAAATGTAGAGCCAGACAGCTTACCCTCCAGAAGGTCAAACTCTTGAAAGAAGACCTTTTTTTTAATTTTAAAATTATGTAACTCATAAAACCATGGCTACTAAATTGTAGGGAAAAAAGCATGAAATAGATGATGTTTCATTTGTAAAAGGAAGCATAATTTGGAGGAAATAATTAAGATGATACTTTTTAAATGAAAGCAATGACTACACTGGAAACACTCCCTCTCCCTCCACCCCCAGTTTCATTGCTGAGCATGATGTTACATGGTGTGGAATATCCCCATGGTCCATTTGGGTCAGCTGTCCCGACCGTGTCCCCACCACCACTTCTTGTGCATCCCCAGCCTACTCACTGGTGGGGCAGAGGTCGAACAGAGAGGGCCTCGATGCTGTGCAGTCACTGTTTGGCAATAGCTGAAACATTGGTGTGTTACCAGCACTGTATGAGTCACAAATCCAAAGTACAGAAGTACATGGGCTGCTGTGAAATTAACTCCATCCCAGCCAGACCCAGACTACATCTTTCCCCCTGTAGCTTGTGCTCTGGAGGGCAGACGCCCATCTTGCAAAGAATGACATAACAGCATCATCATTAACTGATTTTCAGACTGCATCAGCCCGAATGCTTAAGTGCATCTGAATATTAAATATGACTGCAGAAATTCATTCTTTCTTTGAAGATAAATGTGACTTTTGATTCTCAGTGAGTGGGGATCCTTGCCAGCTAAGCTGCATTAGAACTGCCACTGAGTATAGTCTTTCTGTTGACCTCAGTAGATGTTAATCCTGATCCTTAAATAAGGAGAAAGGTGTTTTACTAAGAATAAAAAAGGGGGAAAGTTTTAAACAAAGACATTTCTATGTAGTATTTCACAGGGGAAAAGTGTATTTCCTCTTAAGTAATTGAATATTCACAAACAGCTACTGTAGCTGAAAACGTTACTCCTACACTGCACAGCTGGAAGAGGAATTACATTAAGACACAGTCAAGAAAGCAAATTCAGACTAACAAAAACTTTGCATGTTGTTTCACCAAGATATTTTAAACACAGAGAAGAGAAGAGAACAAACATAAGTGGAGTGTCAGGAGTCAGTCTTTCTATATGTTTTTTATATTTTCATGCATAATTTTAACATGTTTTTTGAAACAACCCACATTTTTGGTGCACTTCAAAAGTAGGCCATTGAGTCGTAAACAGGAGAAAATTCTGGCATCACTTACTGAAATAAAAATTGAGAGGATAAGAACACAAGGTAACAAGCAAAAGTGAAATTTTACTCCAACTTGGCATTTGCTCAGTCCAGTGGTTGATGGTAAATAAATTACAGCAACATTATAGTAAATTGTAGAAGTATTATAGAAGTATAGAAAGAAATATCTGTCAGCAGAAATAAGAATTTTTTTCATTCATATAGGGAAATAAAAATATTAGGGAGAAAATAAACGTAAACCTTCAACTCTTCAATTTTTAGGTAAAATAACAACTGTACTATAACCATAGTACAATTGTACTGTTGCCGTATCTAGAAATTTCTTCAAGTATTAGCTAGCTTATTTTGTTTTAAGCAAAGAGGAAGAAAGGAAAATTGTTACTAACTTGGCAGTATTAGTGATTTATTTCTCCTGTATTAAATATTTAATTAAAATGAATTAAAAATACGTAAATTTCTGTTGTTGGATGTATAAAAGCCTGCATCTCAATTCTGTATTTGCAGTGATCGGCATGTTGGAAAAACTTTCTCCAAATCATCCTCCTTCATAGATTATGTCAGAAAGTCTCTGAAAAAGCTGGAACTGGATGATTCAAAGGTGAGTCGCTAAATAGAGACTGCATGAAATCCTTATATCCGTGTAAGTTCTTGAAGTCAGCACCATAATGCAATGTTTGAGCCATTGAGTTGATTTAGTTTGTATATTGCTGTATAAATATAAAGTATTCTCATTTTTATTAATAGAGCCAATCCATGCTTATTTTTATATATTAAAAAAATACATATCAATGTTGGCGTTTTTCATGTTTTTTGGAAATAGACTTCCAAGTATAAATTCTTGAAAAGATTTTGTTTAAAATTACTTTATACTAATGACTTTATATAAATCGAATCATTTTTTTATAGATGGTGCTCATGATCAGAATTTTTTAAAGCCTTTCTGGTATTTATGAAGCTAATCCTACTAATCTCCTTTGAGGCAAAAAAATGTAATACATACTCTATTTTATACATGCTGTCATTCAGAGTTAAATATACTTTTCAGATGCCAAGTGAAGCAGGCATGAAGAACTTCTTGCCTGTGCTGATACTATACACCCTGATAAAAGTAACTCTTGCACCCTTTTAAACCCAGCTGAAATACTATCCTATGCAAACATGTTGCTTTTTCGTCTCTACTTAAGTTTAAGCTGAAAGTGATCCAAAGAACCATGAATAATGAATCACATAGTAAACACTTTGACCCCTTTTTATTTTCATTTTTTCTGCAGCAATATTATCTTGATCCCTTTGGACACCTTTTGAAACTGAAAAAATGTAACATTATAGCAGGAAAGGCAATTCCATCCATGCAGTATGTTTCTCTTACAATTTACTTCCCAAAGTATTTCCAATTTATTTTAGCCTTTAGACAGTCTCCCTATGGAGCCTTTGAAGACCGTCTCTGTTGCATTTTCTGTGTATGGAAAGGCCTAGTTCTTTTTTTCTTTGAATTAATAAATGTTAAGGGTAAATATTAAGATTTGTAAATAACTTTCCTAGATAGAGAAAAAGAAGTAAATACAGAATTGAGATTTAAACTTGTAAAATCTTTTGGAGATTTTGTTTGTGTTCTTGAGTGTCTTGTCTTAGTACTACAACTGCTAAATTGGTCAACAGATGGCAACATAGCATTAGGCATGGGATATGCCTGTGTGAAGATCACAACCATTCTGCGAGAACAAGTTGTGCAGTGGAGACAGTAGACGGATTATTAAAAATTTCGTACAAATCAAAGAAAAAAGTAGGACTAGCAAGTATGTAAAATATTTAAGGCAAATGCGTTGTAGTCTTTGGTAAAGCAATCTGTAGTCAAAATGTCAAATCACTTAAAAATTGCGAGGCTCATCAAACCGTGAACTAGGAGGAAAATGAAAAACCAAATAAGTAAATGCAAATGGCATTGGGATCATGCTTACAGCATTAAGAAGACGACTTATGCCTGAGGTTCACTGTGTTTTAAAAGGATTATATTTAATTCTGTTTGCAAATTGAGTTACCTGTTTGCATTTCTGGATAAATAGGCATTAACATAATGCGTATACCCCAGCTGAAAGTAACTACTAAAATGGCGTCTTCCTCAGCATGTGCACAATCACCCAAAGGCCATAGTGGGTTGTTTGTGCAAGAATCAGTTTACTAAATGATTAAACTCTGCTGGTGGAGAGTTATACATTCTTTTCTTTAAAGCGAGTAAGCACAGGAACTTTGTGTCAAGTATGTCTGATTTTAGACACACTGCCTTTTGCCAGAAAGGATCTGGACAAATGCAAGTTGCCCTGAGAGAGAGATGTCTGTCAACACTGCTTTAAGCTGCACGTGTTTGTGTGGTTGCTAAAGACTTGATTCAAGTAAATGCTCATTTTCGCTTGTATTTCTCCTCATTTTAATGTGCAGCTGGCTGCATACTGAAGACTGAATTTTATGCTGATCTAAACAATATTATTTTTTATTTCCCAGCTAGGTTGAAATTTGCAGCAACACACAACCGTGCTATTTTGATGCTACTGAGAGGAGAGTTGTTACTGCTCCCTCCACAGTGGTTCTGACACTGCAGTTTTCATGGTGGAGTCAGCACTATATCTGCACAATATCGGAGAACGTGTTAAATTCCTCTTTTTAGAAAAAAAATACTTACATAGCTAAAAATGTGATGAAGCCTAAACATTTGCTCTCAAAGACAACAAAAATCAAAGAGAAATTTATGCATAATTTGTTTTCTAGCTCTGTTTTTAAAAATGAACAAAAGAGCAGCTGTACTGCATAGACCAAATGTCTACTCTGTCTCCAGCAGTGGCCAAAAGCTGATGCCTTAGGAAGAATACAAGGCGAGAGTAAACACATATGGAGGATACTTCCAGAATAATCCAAAATGTGCCTGTCATTCACAAAAAGAGGGAGGCAATCATTGTCTTCATGCACAGATTTATTTAGGTGATGTTAAAAAAAAACAGCTAAAACTTAGTAACACTGTGTAGTGCAGACAGAGAACTGTGAGGAAAAATTATTTGCATATGAGTCTGCTCTACGTGTGCAAAAATATGTTTTAAAGAACATAAGTCATAAAACTGAGTCTCAGGTCTTTTACTATGTTTATCAGAAAATCAAAAAGAGTTTGATCTCTGCATGATAATAAACAGACTGGGAAGTAGAGGAGCAGCAGCACTAATTTTTTAGGAGTCCCTGCCAGGGCTTGGTAGCTTGACGTGTGTGGTAAAGACATGGATGTTTTTGATCAATGTGGCTGAATCTGGACTGTGGGCCATAAATATCCTTCCAAACTTGTGGTGCGGGATGAGCTTCACAGCTGCTTCCTTTGTACACACCCATGCCTCTGTTCCTGATCAAGGGGCAGCTCTGGTGCAACCCAGTCATTTCCAGTCTGGGCAAATGTAGAGGCAGGATAAACAGAGCAAGTGCATAAGACACCTGACCTGCCTTGATACTCATTTAGGTGAGTGTATGCCTTTTGCTAAATATAGAACTGATGAAGACTCTTACCAGGTACAAATATCCAAACAGTAAATTAAATTTTGCTATTGTTTTTCAGTAAAGATAAATTCTTTAATCCTGTCGATTATTCATGTGAACAAGCCCCTCTGCTGCTTTCATTTGTGAAATAGATGTGAAGATCTTTGCTTATTTGAAATAAGAACCAGACCCTTTATGAAAGGTTGTCAATCAAAAGTGACTTAGGGTAAGACAAAATAGTAAAATAGTTTTGCTACAAAAAAAAAAAAAAACATTTATAAGTCACCAAGGGCCATTCATTGTTACAAATTACTGTTCAGGGACTGAAGTTTCCTATTACCTTAACAAAAATAATTTCCTCCATTGTGTTTCTTTTCAATGTGGAAGAGCCTGTCAAGTCCAGATTAAACACTGAGATGCAAATGAACTATTTTTTATTGCCTTTGGGTACAGAATCATTCCTTTCAAACATCTCTCCACCTCAGTAGTAAAACTGAGACATTACACCATGACTACTGAATGTCTGACAAAAAAATTCTCATTTTGTGAGGGCTGAGTGAGGTCTTTTAGTGTGAACTTGATGCTTCACAGGTATGGTTATATTGCTTCTAGCTTCAGAACTAGTAGAATTGCTTTGTGGGCCATGGATACCTGCACAGGGCTTTCGTAATTGGTCTGGATGCACACCAAGGCAATGTTTTATTCCTGGTTGTTTTCTTTGTCATATCTCACTCTGTTGCTATGCACCCCATGTTGTATGGGCAGAGCGTTCAGTGTCACGTAGATATGGGAGAAATTCCTTCTATCAGAAGACTTCTTTTCCCTTTTATTCACTGTTTTACCTAATGTAACACGAATGCGGGACTCTCACTTGAGAGAATGAAGCATTTGTCCCTGTTCTTTCCCCTAGAGGAGCTGGCCACTCCTACACTTGTTAGCCTTGCTTCTTTCCAACAGCAAGAGCAATCGCTCCTTCCTCTTCAGCAGAACGAGTTTCAGCTGTTTGTGGCCACCTTGCAGATGGATTTAAAATGAAGCCTCTTTATTAACACATTTGGTTGCTGCTTAAGATAGTAAGTGCTACAAATGGCATTGCCACAGCGAAAAGTCCTTGTATAAGTATTTCTACAGTCTTTGAAGAAAAAAACCCAAAACTTTCTTAAGTGTCCTATACTTACTGAGATAGATTAGCAAAAGATCTTTCATAGGGTCTGGCTTTAAGGTGATTAAAGGCAGAAAGTGCTTACAAGGCTGGATGTGGGTCTGGCAGACTTTGTGATCCATGACCCAGCTAGGATCCATTTCTGCTAGTAAGCAAGAGCCTCAGCGGGTGGAGCTGTTTATCAAAGAGAAGCTGGCCAGGATTCACCTATGGTGCAGTCTGGGAGTAAGGAGGGAATGGTATTTAATGCCACGTCCTATTGCAGGAAGATATACAGGGCTGGAAACACTCCTGACACATCCGCAAAGAAAAGCTATTAGTCACTTTGATTTCATCTCCTGCTAAATTCACACTGTAGTTACTGCTATGGGCTAATAACATATAAGGTAGTTACTTTGTCTTAGTCAAAATACTTCACAAATGACTTAACCCTTTCAGATGTAGACAAATACTGGGGAGATTCAATAGCAATTTCAGAGGTAGGGTCACCTTAAGCTTTCACACACAAAGAGAAGTTTATGTGCCTGTCAGCAAGTGCGTTGTTGCAGATTTACTTGGTTTTGTTTAACTGAACTTCCAAGTCTCCTGTGACTGGTGTTTTTCAGTTTCCAACAGTCTAGTGTCTGCCCATAACCTGATGTTGCTGGAGCTCTTCCCCCAGAAAAAGTAATTTATTTGGCGGGTGCCCCATCTAACAACCCAAGATGAGTTCTGCAGCAATAAACAGATGGTTAACGCTCAGTTTCCACCATCCCCATTTGCTTTAACCCTGACCAGACTTCGTAAAAACAGCTGCTGCCCATTTGTCTTTTCTGATCCTGTGCTTCAGGTAGAGCACCCCAAAAAGAGTTACAGCTGTCAGGTCTCAACCGGCAGATCAGTAAAGGGCACTAGACCCTTCTGTGAGGTGTTGTAGCCATCACAGTAGCATTTACATTAATAACACAGTAAGAGAAACGCATGTCCTGTAAAAAGCTCATTTATCATCTTAAGTAATTTAAACAACTTTGATATTTGATATATTATGTCTAACAATGTTAGACTCAAAATATTTCAAAGCCTTGATGTAGCTAAATTTAGATATAAGACATACCATCCTGTATATTCGGTGAAGGTTATGTATTTAGACGTATATTTAATCAAATAAATGTGTTAGTGCTTTCTTTCTGTACAATAACCAAGACTTTCAGGTTTATTTATAATTAATAATTACTTTTATATAATTTTGTCTTGTTTTTATAAGACTCTGAAATTATTATATATCATTCATTTTTACAGTATTTTTTCCTATAGTAATTATGCTTGTGTTCCTAATATAATTAAATAAGTCCAAATATATCTGAAATACGTTGGGCTTCCTAGGTCAGTTTTACTGGAATTCCTAAATTACTTCCCTGTATTACATTGACTTTGTGTTTTTCTGAACTCCACAGTATTTAATTTTTGAGCAGTAAAACTGATAGATAACACTGAAATTAGAATTTATGTGAAAATATTTTTTTCCATTAATTGGCAAATTTTTTTCAGACACTTTTTTTTCTTATGTCTTTGGACACTTTTTATATAGTTAGTGTGAACAGAATCGAATCATAGAATCATAGGATCGTTTAGGTTGGAAAAGACCTCTCAGATCATTGAGCCTACCTTTACCCTAGCTGATATGTTTCATATAGCAGTAATGATTTTTTTTAAAACAGTGATACTTTTTAAGAAAACACAAGAGCATGCCTGTGTGACTTTTTGCAGACACCTAACAAAAACATTAGCATACATGTAAAGCCTGAAAACTAAGTAGCTGAGGTGAGCGATATCTCAGTGCTCTAACTATCAAGTAAAAAATAAAGTCAAGGTCTGAGGTTTTTAAAACAGTAATGAAAAACCTGATTCTGATGATTTTTAAAAAAATAAAATAAGGATATGTTAATTTTTAAAATAATTGGGTTTACACTTGGAGGATAAATATGCTTTATTACAGTTTTCAGTGATTTACCACTGGTTTAGAATTGCAGTATTAATGTATGTTTCCTTTCTATAATTGCTCAGATAGCAGAGTGAACATGGAGTAAGGAGATGTCTTCTCTTATTGATGTTAGCTAAATCTATATTTAATAAATTGGGCTCAGTCCTGAATAAATTTTCAGCAGACATAAATTATGCTGTGCTTGCTTGCATTTATTTATATGATAATACTGCTCTTTTTAAAATTAATACAAAAATAGTTCCAATTTGCTGTGTTCAGATACCTGTAGTATTAGATGGAAACACTTTAGTTAAAGCACTGCAAAGCCAAGAACTTGAAGATGGGACTTTCAAAGACTCCTGCTAAGAGAATTAGGTCTCCTGATCACATAAGTGCTTTGTGAAAATGTGGTGCTAAACGTACCCTGCAGATAGCTTCACAGTCAGTGCCTGGGAAAATGTTTGGAAACACCTCTTGAGTTTCCTGGGATCCATCCCTAAGATCATACATTCCCCTTCCCAGACCAAACCAGAAGCCATCTGACAAGCCTTTACAAACTCTGTAGTCCCCCTGAGAAACATGCAAGTGGAATCCCTGTCCCCCCATGTTGGCTCTCAGTCCAACCTGTGTCATGACCTGTCCTGAGTTTAGTCCCTAATCATGTTCTACTCATGTAAGGGTAAGTAGGCTTTGAGGATATTCCTTCCCCTTCCCACAGCTGTGCTTCTCGTACAACACCATTTACGATTTATCACATATATTTCCTAGTTTGGTCATACACCAGCTCTGCTTCAGATGTTCTAATGATCTTCTGATCCATTGGACTTGAACACAACTATGTCAAAATACGTTGAACAGAATGTTTTGCATGTTTTTTCATAATTTGAAACCATGTAATTAAGAGGCACTGTGCTCTGTACACGTCACTGACAAGCAATGCTGTAATTAAATGAGCAGGTGAGCCTGGGACAAGATAAAAAGCCTCTGTCCTTATGGAGCTCGTCAGGATAAGTTGCATTACAGTATTTAGAAAGCTGTACCTTTTTAAAACTATATGTTTGGGCAGTTCCATTCTTCCTAGAAAATACTTAATACGGTTTCCACGTGACAGCATGTGAGAACATTCTGAAGTAATAGACTGGTATTTACTTTTTCCACCTTTAATACAGATGATATGTTCAAATTTTTGCAGGCAAAAGTAGTTTTTCATATGAATTTCTGATTTACTGTCTTTACGAGATTTGACCAAAGGTGCATGTCATTACCTAAACCTATCCTTTGGGGACTGAGTGAAGAATTCCTAAGTTTAAATTCAGCACCAATAGGAACCCTTTAACCAAATAGATTTCTTACTCTTCCTAATTTCAAATAGCTCAATATGTTAGTAATTTCTCATCTGTGATGTTTCTCATTTTCTGAAAATTGAGTCTTATCTACAGAATTGCTAGTGGCAAATTCATAATTTAAATTTTAGTGTGGTGTGCTATTTGAGATACCAATGAGCTAAACCAATTCTGTTTTCAAATACATTCCTTGGAAGAATGCTAAATGTAACCAAAATGTTTTCTGAGAACGTGGTGGGTTTTGTGACAGTCTTTTTTTTTTTTAATTTTTGTCAGCTAAATTGCCCTGAACGAAGCTGCTTTTTTGGAAGTGAAGTATTTAAGGTAGTTGATACTGTTACTATGGTGAAAAGAGTGGGACTGACTCTTTTGCTATGGCAAAACATTTAAGAGCACCTTCCCCCCACTTCTCTGACATTTGTCAGTGTCTTTTAAAAACATCATTGCTCTGTGTTCTGTTATGAAGTTAATAAAATGCCCGCCTTGACTTCACGTGTTACAACCCTCACCACGTTAATCCTCCCGAACTACAGTGCTTATAGCAAGTCAGCCAGGGGCAACACTGAAAGAGATAAAGGTACATCTTGTAACCAGTGATGCAATAAGATTGTGCCACCTACCCTGTGCGATCTTTCTCAGCTTCTGTAGATCACATAATGCACCCTGTTCCCATGCTTGCCTGAAAATTTGCATATTTGTATAATGTGATCCAATGATCAATGTGCTGAATCAGAAACAATGCACCCATCATTTTGGTCAGTGTTGCATATAGGACAATTTTTTACGTCACCTTACTTCAATAAGACAGAGAAGAGGACATTGGGTAAATGGAGATGACGTGCTTCTCAGCTTACAGTAGAGCATCCCATGACTTGTAACATCTCAGCAGTGACTAATGGAATATTTTAAAATGCGGTTGGCAAATGAAGGGAAGTAAAAGGAAGAATATAATTGTGTGCCTTAATTTTACTATTGTTTCAGAAAGTGTTGAAAAAACACATACTTAAGACTGGGGAACTGTCTGACAGTAGTGGAACAGCATAATACATTAAGATATGAACTAACCTGAATATGTACAACTATACTGAGAACTAAAAAGGAGATATTTTTTTTGCGGAAATTGGGAGAGAGAATGACTTTTAACCTGAGATTTCTTATCTATCCTGTGCCAAATTCAGTGTTGATATCTTTAAATGACAGTTAATACCTCAAACTCATCTGGTCTCTGCTAGGAATATTTCTAATTTTAATGCTTTTTATTGTCTATAGCCATTGGGCAAACACAGAGCCAAAGCCAAAACAATCCTCTGTTTTCCCTTGAATTCTAACATGGCAGTTAGCTGAGACTAAACAATCAAAAAGTGAAGGCACTAAATTAATTTACATAATGCATTTTACAATTGTTGAAGAGTTGACTTTCTCAACTGTTTTCTTGGACAGAAGGAATTTCGGCTCACACATTTCCTGGGTCAGTTGTTAGTTAGAGAAACGTTGAATGAAGGCTCAGGTAACACTTGTATTACAGCCTATAAAGTATATGTGCATAATGCTGTTTTCAAGTATTATTGTTTTTCAAACAGACAAAATCCTGTCTCAGTTATGGTAGCATAACATTTTAGTCTGACAAAGAATCTTAAGAGATATGACTTTTACTTCAATTAGATATAATTCTAAATAATATAGATTGCATTCATTTGAAATGCATTTTAAATTATGTTCTAAATAAACTTAAGTTTCTCACTGATTACATTATCTGTTTTACATTATTTTATTCTACATTACATTACATTCTATTACATTACATTACATTACATTCTTTTTAACTACCTCAGTCATGGGAAAATTGTAAAAAGTTGCTATACGGTGTGGTGTCCCGAGTGTTTTGAACTGATCTAAGATACTGCTCTGCTAAAAGGGTTGCCTTACTGCTTTCCTGCACTCTTGCTAGTGTTCGTGATAATGCTGGTACAAGAAGAGAGAGGAAACGTGCAGTCAGTGCAGGGGAAAGCAGTCCCTTTGAGGCAGCAAAGAGGAATTACATCTGCTCAAACAGACTGTGGAACAGTATCCTTAGGCTCTGGCTCTCCTCTGTCAGGCGTGTGCAGCATTGGACAGCAAAAGAGACTTTCATTCCATCAGAATACTCTTAGTCTAGGCAAAGACACAACTCTGAAGAAATACTCTCTGGAGAAATTTTAAGTATGGTATCACTATTTGTCACCTACCTTGTGCCTGAATGTTTTCTTTTCAGCCCGTGCTCAGACAGCATGTCTGTGGGATTGCAGTCTAACTCGGGTGTGCTCAGGCGTGTGGTACCTCACGTTCTTTCAGGGCTCTGGTGACAGTCTCCTAGTGTTCACAACAGATGAGTCTGGCCTATGGTGTAGTTTTAGTGCCATCTCCAGTATATGGTAGAATCGTAGAATCATAGAATCATTAAGATTGGAAAAGACCTCTAGGATCATCAAATCCAACCATCAACCCAACACTATACGGTTATAACTAGGCCAGTGGAGGCCCTGCTGCCCTCTAGTTCCTCTTGGTTGTTTCAGCTATTTAAGCCACTACACCAATGCACAAACAAATTAGTTTAAAAGAAAGCATGCACCACCATCACAGTGCAAAGAGGTGAGGTGCTTTTGTTCACAGTGTGATACAGACCAGGAGACATTGTAGCTAAGTCAGCAAAGAAATACTGGCCAAAGCCTCTCTCTATTGAAGCTTACATGAATATCAGTAACATAGGCTAGATCTTTGAGTGCAGAATCATTGTTGACAAGTGCATGATATACGTATTCAGGTTTTTTCATGTATTTTCACTCAGGTTATAAATTCATAGTATCAACATCATAATGTAAAAAAAGAGTTCAGTGCATGGATCTAAAGATTATTTTTTTTTTTTGATACACAAATCTGTGGCAACCTGCACAGAGAACAGTTGCATGCACAACTCCGGTGGCTAAATGGGGCTTGCTTTGCATGTGTAAGTGCAATTCTGTTCCTGAAAATGCAAACAATGATTTACTCCTACTACACCTTGGAAGGATAGCTGAAGATTGTGTTGGGTACCTTTTAAGAACTGAAGCCAGGCAGCAAGCTGTTGCAGTTTCAGACGAAGCCAGTGTTATCTGGGTTTGGGTCATCTGCCAATAAATTGACCATATAGCTAGGTACCAGGTGCCCTTCTCACACCCTTTTGTACCAGTGCTTTATGGTAGACATTTTCTCTCTTTTCCAGCCGGACAGTTGCATTGAATTGGTTCACCCAACAAACTTTTAATTGAGGTACAGTTTGGAATAGTACCTAATCAATCCATGACAGCAGGATGCATTCTGTCAGAGTGTGTAGTAAGCAAGGAGGGAGCAGAAAACCATTTGGGCTCAGTACTCGAGTATGGCAACATCCAAGAGACATTTTTGATCCAGCGTTTTATTTGCCAAACATTTCACAGCTTGTTTTCTTTTAAGTTGAATGCTTCATGTTGAAAAATTAAGAATATAAAGGAAGCAAAAGCAGAACGTTTTCGTGATCACATTTTTTACAAATACAGATCTTTGTATTATAATTCCAAATAGCCTGTAATTTCAAATATCCATTATACTAAAACCCTTTTAATTCTCAGCTGAAATGAGAAGCTTATAGGGCAGAGGTTAAATAAACTATTTTGTTTATCTCATGACTGATATATTTTAGTTGGTTTGGCTCTCTAGAGGGGAGGAGAAAAACAAACCCTCAGATATTTGCACAGCGTTACTGAAAATATGATAGCAACAAGACCAAAAAAATCCTGTTAGTCCACATTAGTACTGTCAGATCAGCTACTCAACCTTGCCTCTGTAGTTGGGAAAAAATACTTTCTAAATTAAAAAAAAATAAGACTGAAAGACTACAAAAGTTCTTCTAACCCATCCCTTTGTTTTAAGGCAGAGTTAGAATTTTGTGTCATTACTGAATAATATTTGTCTAATCTTCTTAAAGCTTCCTGTGAAGGAGACTGACAGCCTCCCCAGTTCTTCATTAATCTCAAAGAGAGAAACTTTCTTCAAGATTTTTGGCTGAATTTTTTTGCTGCAGTGCAAACCCATTCGTTCTTATCTTACCCACTGTAGGCAGAGTGAATAAACTCTTTCCTGCTTCTTCGAGATAGCCTTATAAAAACTTATTATGCCCACTCTCAGTTTTCTCTAATTTAGCCTGATCTGTTCCAGTTCTCTCAGTCTTTCTTCATAGGTCATGTTTTCTAGATCTCTGATCTCTTTCCTCTCTCAAGGGCTTTTTCAGGCAGTTCATTTCTTACTTTGAAATCTGATGCCCAAAAATGGATGCAGTGTGCCAGCTAGAGCTTTGCCACTGCCAGGCAGAGCTGAAGGATTACTTCCTGCGCTTTGCAGGCTGCTCTCCCATACATGTTGCAGAAGGGTGATTGCTTGCTTTTTTTTTTTTTTTTTTTGCAGTAGCACATCTATGACTCTTGCTCAGCTTGTGATCTGCTGTATCTCCTGGACTGTCATTTGGTGTTCCTCATCCCGAACAGCTGATTATTTCTGCCTGAGTGTAGGCCCTTCTGCTTTTCTCTACAGCATTTCAAATATCTTTTCTAAGCAACGCTCCAGTTTCTGAAAATTATTTTCAGTTCTTGCAATGCCTTCCTGTTGCAAACTTGGAGACTTAGTTAATGTGGCTTCTGTTCTGTTGTCTGAGTTCTTGAAGAAAGCATTGCATCTTGTAATGGACCTCTCCAGCCAGCAGGTCTTTTCAGTTGTTCAAAGACTTATTAATAACTGCTCTCTGGTTATGGTCATTCAAAAAGTTTTCACTTGCTTTTCAATACTTTAATCTAAACCTTGTTTCTTAAATTTGCTTATGAAATTGTTATGTGAAATGGTGTCAATAAATTTGTGGAAATCAAAGTATATGACAACCAGTTGTTTTTCGCGGTCATGAATCCTTTCACCCTCCTTGCAAGTAGTCTGACTTGTGATTTGTTCTTGACAAATTCTTATTGACTATTGCTCATCTGTTTATCTTTCAGTGGTTTTAAATTCTTTATTTGTTCCACTTTTTCAGTGCATTGAATTTGAACTGACCGCTCTGTAATAAGACATACATCTACTAGCCATCTGACATGCCATCTTTCAGAACTTCTCAGCGACACTGAGCAATAGTTCTGAGGTCACTTTATTCCCTTCTTGGCTGTCCTAGGATGAAGTCCGTAATGCATACCTGATTTGAAAACTTTGAATTTGTGGAAATGTTCTCTAGTTTGTTTCCTTATTTTAGGCTGATATTTTACTTCTTTGCAATTGGATTAGCTAGATGTTCTCAGATGACTCTTTTAATAAAAGTGCGCAAAAATGTATTAAACACTCCAGCTTTCCTAGTCTTTTGTCAGTACCCTTACTTTTCTCCTAAGCTGGGGAGTAGCTCTTTCCGTAGCCACAACAGAGTAGCCATACTGCAGACTCCCAGTACCGAAGAAGTATATCGGGCTCTTTCCGCTCCACTCTTTCCAGCAGCCTCCATCACCAGTGACATTGCAAACCTACTTCCCACCCCCCTGACAGGTTCCTTAAGTGGCCAGCTCAACTGTCTTCTTTAGCACCCATGACTGTGGACAGCAGAAAAGCAGAGACACCATGACCTTTAAAACCTGGAAAATGTTATGGTCTGGCTGCCCTGTAGAGAACCTGCTTTGTGAAGAGCAGTTATGGTCATAGCTCTAGCTACCTGCCGTGGTGCAGTGGCTGCTAAGGGCAGAAAAAGGAAGGGATATTTGGCTTAGTCGAGTTCTTGAGCTGCCTTTGTATGAAATTCAGCCCCAAATGACAGCATTTGCAGTCATAGTGGCAGTGCTGGTGATTGGGAAAAAACGAGGGGAACAGGTAGTAGTTCAAAGTACATAAAGTTGTATTTTAAAGAAGAGGAACTTGAGGCACAGAGAAAAAAAGTATTATTTCCAGCATCTGATAGTAGGCTTTGCAATGTGAAACACCATCCAGGAGTCCTGACTGAAGCGTGTTACTCTCACACCAGGATCCACTCCTCAGCTATTTAAATAAATCCCTTGGAGATGGGGGTGAGGAGGGGATAAGATATATGGGAAAGGAAATGAGAATGTTATCTCCACTTTACTGTGCAATACTCATTTAAGAATGGCTAGAGCTTTCTGAATAATGAATGTATCTCCGTATTTCATGTCAGTGCAAAATGCTGTCTGAAGAACAGTTATTGTAAATGAGAACTGAGAAACCGCTGTTAGAAAATTATTATAAACCTTAGGAAAGTGCTAATTTCAAAAACAAAACACAGATTTCATTTTGTACTGTGACTTTCAATTAGGAAAAAATATTTCACTTTAAAGTTCTCTTGAAAAAGTAAGTAGAATAACTCTGATATCTTTTTTTTTAATCCCTTGCAGCTCCCAGACAGCTGTATAATGGATTACTATGAAAAATACCAGCACAGAATGAATGAGCTTGAAGCATTTAATATGGTAAAAGTTATAGGATTAATACTATTACCTTGTATATATGTGCTAGTCTAGAACAAAACCCTGTTAAGTTTTATGTGGAGGTGGACTGTCTTACACTGTGGTATGCAATCTCAAAAACAAAGCAGCTGCCCCTTCCAAACTTTGGAGCATATCCTATTCCAAAACTATATTAGGTGTCAGTAAAATAATAAAGTGAACACATGGAAGATTCTTTTTCAAGAGGGACTATTATCCTGGAAAATGAAATGTCAGTCTCCTTTTAAACCTCGACTGGTCTCCATGCAGTTCTTTCATAAAAATTCTTTTTATTAAAATTCATTATTTCCCTCTTTAAAATTGTTCTGCTTCATATAATATCATTTTCTTGTTGGACAATGTCTTGAAACCAGCTAAATAACATAGCTTCCTGGCTTTATGGCATTCCATGTATTTTTGATCTTTAATATAATCTGTTTTGAAGATGTCCATCCCACTGGGAAAATTGGCAAGGTGACATTTGTACAACAGAACCACTAGAAAATTACTGACCTTCCTGGAATTGTTTTGTGGAAGTGTAACCATTCAGAAGTGTATTGGCTTCCTTCCCCCAAATCCTTATAGTATCTAATCTTTCTTTCAGCTGAAAGTTGTTCTGGCTCCCTGCATAGAAGTTTTGATACTTCTGGATCGTCTTTGTTACCTCAAGGAGCAGGTATTTTTGCATTATATTTTATGATACCGAAAGGCTACATCAGTGAAATGAGACTATTTCAGCCAATTTATTACTGTGTAGATGAAAAGTCTCTGTTGCAGAATTGATATTCTCATCATATTTGCAAAAGTGTAAGCGTTCGTTCCATTTAGTATAAACATATGCCCAGCAGATGTTTTTATTTTCAGCAAAACAGCGATAGTAAAGTTTATGCTCTTTTAATTGTATGGTAATTACTAGTCAATAGACAGTAAAAAATAAATTAATTGAATATGCAACAAATCTCATTTTTTACAACATCTTGAGATCTTTAATAATTAAAAAGAATCCTGGAATTGCTAAACAAACATTGTGCTGTACATGCTAGAGCTTCCGATGAATATGTTTTAGAACATAATAATTCAAGAAATTTTGAATTAGGTCCAAAATGTTTATGATTTCCTTTTATTGTTTTTTAATTAAGATCAGTGATGAGAGAGGGTTCACTTTTTCCGACTGTATGGGTCAGCTGAGGTACATTTGACTAACATACACCCTGGATATATTTTACAAGTATAGACCTGGGATATAATAAGCAAATGCTACTACATTTACTCCATAATGATTTATTTTACAGTGTTTCTTCTAACACTAATTTTGTGCTTGGCCTGATTAACTCAGAAGCAGCAGTCATACTTTCTGTGCACCAGTAAACATTTTTCGGACAAATAATAATTCGCTAGGAGGAAACGGTAGCGTCTTCCAGCTTCTGCTCTGGGCCACAGTCAAAATAAAATTTTAAAAAGAAGTTTAAACCCATTCATGTGAATAGCTCTGTTTTTCCACCATAAACTTTTCATTTTAACAGCTCCATTTTATCAAAAGTAAAAATTCACTTTATTCCCTGCCACAGTGCACTTGGAACAACTGAGTTGTAGTAAACGTATGCTTTTGTTCTAACTGGTATTTTTACAGAGGGGCAATTTGAAATATTTAAATAATGATGTATTTTCCCAAATGCCAACCAGCTATAAATCACATAGAGATCTGTATGATTTCCAAGATGGGGGATCCTACTTGCTGCATTTAGCACTAATTTACCTTTTCTAAATGTAATATACGCATTGATTTAAACTTGTACTGGTTGATTCACAAAATGTGTTTAGGAAGAAAAAAACAAAATGATAAAATCCATATGCAACATGAAGACCAGATCCAGCTGGCCGTATTCATTTGAAGTCAGTTAATTAGCTTCAGTAGTAGAATGTGCTGTATAAAATGAGTAGGACTCAATCCTTAATTCCTTTGCTCTAGTTCAACCAAAAACAAAGCTTTATTGATGAAGAGGGTGGTAAGCTGCCATTTGATAGTGCCAGAAATCGTTTAAGGTCTTTAAAATACATCCTATTTCAGGTATCTTTTTTTCTCAATAAGCTTTCTGTGATTTTCTTGTTAAGTGTTTTTTCTGCTTTGCATTAAGGATAATTTTAAAATTTTTTTAATTTTTTTTTTTTTCAAAATATGAACCTACTACAATATCTTAGCTTTTAAGTTTTTTATGCACTTCAATAACATATCATTTTACAGGACAACATTGCCTGGTCTGGACTTGTGAAGTTATTTGATCCCGTGAAATCCCCCAGATGCTATGCAGTTATTGCTCTGAAGAAACAGTCGTGTTTTTAAGTGGAAGCAAATTGCAGATAGGTTGAAAGCTCTGAACTGATACTGCTGTTTCCTCACTTTTACTCTGTTATTTTTAATTGATTCCTCAAGCACACTGACTGTTTGCTTTTCAGCTGCAAAAGTAAAAAGCCTCTTTGAATCATGAGGAATAAATATCTCCTTTATAAATACCATTGCTTCCTTATGTCAGTTATTAAACAATGTTGAACATCTGGCTTTATTATAAAAGTTATGACCCATATTATGTGATTATTATTTTAAAATAACTTTTATGTTTCCTCATTTTAAGGCATTATACTATGTATCAATACCCCTTCTCTTAATATTTCTAATCACAGCACATACCTTCTCAATTTTTAGCAGTGGCTGGCATCAGCAGTCTCGGACTAGCCTCGCTTTTTTCTTTTCTGGATTGAGATGGGGCATAGTATAAACAGAAAAATAACCTGCACTGTGAACAAGAGGTTGACAGGCTAAACAGGATCTTTGTACTTCCCTGTTCTCCAGGTCATCAGGACCAGCTTATTTATAGAGCAACCTAGAAGAGCCTAGATAGCAACTACCTGCAAAGAGCAGTTTTGTATTAACCCCTTCTTCCTTCAGGCATGTTCCTGGCGTGCACTTGTTTGCCTGTCACTCTGAAAGAAATAAATGTGTGTGCTCTAATCCAGTGGGAGATTTCCCAGTGCTTAAGAATCAGCTGCCCTGCTGGAGTTCACTCTGTAATCCTTGGGATTTATCAGAAAGCTATTATCTGGCCCAAATGTGCTGGGTATAAATACTTTGGTACCCAAGTGAATTGAAACTTGCTAGGCAGTTTCTCGTCGGCAGTACTGCATTCATGACTGGGAAATTTATTTGTTGATGCATTTATCTCAATGGGTTGCCTAATTAAACTTGCAGATTTTCCGTCAATTAAAAAAGAGAAAAGTTTCTATTCTAAGTCCTAATGCGTGTATTAGAATTATCTGGCATATATAAAACAATTAACTACCAATGCACAGAAAAAAAGGACAACAAAGAAATAATAAAATACAGCATTAACAAAAAAAAAAAACCAAAAAACCCCAAACCAAACCACAGAATGCAACTTTGGTGGGCAGAAGATGAGTATGACAGAAAATGTTTTTATATTAATTGTATAGTGACCATAATAGTCATGGGCTTCAGATACGAGCAGGAACAAATCTTATTTGTTCCTTATTTGTATCGGCAAAATATAATGAGATCTTGTGAACATGGTCATTCAAGGAAAGAGAAGTGAAGTATTTTTCTAACAAGTCACATCATTCTTGATGTGTTCACTTGGAAGAAATACTTTTTGTGGGGGTGAGTTCACTGCTGTCTATTTTAGGACTCACAGTCCTTATTAGCTCCATGGATCCACTATGAGCTTCCCACATTTGTTTGGTCCCAGCACATTCAATCCTCAGAGCTGCTGAACACCTGCAGTACCCAAGGAAATTAACAGAAGTTGCAGGTGCTCACAGCATCTTTGGAGCAGAGCAGAGCAAAGAAAATGAGGCCTTCCGTATATGCCACTTTTTGTTATATAGGGAGTACTGACAAAACTAACGAGCTGGCAGATTCTTTTCCCACCAGAGGAATCAAAAGAAATAAAATCCTTTCCTAACCTCTAAGCATCTGGAAGGAAAAAAAAAAAACAATAGTATCTGATATAAAGAGGCAATCGAAAGTACATGATGTTAAAGAGAAAAAGTATGAACAAAAATGTTAGAAAAATAGGTTTTATTATATTATGTTCTACTAAGACATGATGACTAATTATTAGTGAAGTGTTAGAGCGTTGTCATCCCAATCTTATGTGCTGCTGTTAAAAAAATCTCCTTGGGGATGAAATTGTCTTTTTTATGTTATGAATTGATTCTTCTGCTTTTTCAGATCAAATACTAAAAACCAGGCATATATGATCTCCAAACAAAGAAAGAACAGTTTCTTGCTGAAAACAAGTGCTTAAAATTACCTTGTTATGGCCCAAAAATATTTGTTTCAGCAAGGCCCCC
Source organism: Phalacrocorax carbo (assembly GCF_963921805.1). Classification (NCBI taxonomy): domain Eukaryota; kingdom Metazoa; phylum Chordata; class Aves; order Suliformes; family Phalacrocoracidae; genus Phalacrocorax; species Phalacrocorax carbo. The sequence goes on from NC_087513.1 coordinate 45,592,647, forward strand.
CTGGTTAAATTTGAACACAGTTGAAATGCATAGGGTATACAGACTATTGCTAATTTTGTGTGATATTTTAATGTGTGTAATGCTATCTAAATTCAAAGTTAAAATCTTATTACTATCTTAAGAGGACATTTGCAACAGTTTAGAATAACAAGCACATCTCTTGGATTAGCCCAAGTGCTTTTTCACTGATTCAAAAAGGTCTGAATAAATTTGCATACCCCCCCAGCAACTTCTCAGGCTCTTTCAGTACTTTTCACACACTTTGTAGTCTATGCAGGCAAAGACAGAGGCAATGTGCTTCTTAGAATAATAACTATCAAGAGGTTTATATGACGAGTTTGAATTCAGCAAAGTCAGTTGCTGTCTGATCTCAAAGCTGCTTCGAAGCTTTGGATGCCTGAATACCTATGAGCTATTGTTTACATGATGGAAAAATCCCTGACAGGAATCAAGATGAATAAAATGATTTTTCTTCATGGTTATTGCCAAAAGTTCTTCCATAATGTAAACCGTATCCTAAATATGATGAAGGCTTTTGGTAGAAAAGAATCTCCATTTTCTTTCAGTGTCACAGAGAGCTATCTATCTTTATATGCTCCCTAAGGAGTAGCAGATACACTTGCTTTCCTCAGGTATTTGCCTGATTCTGTTTGTGGCACACCTACACATTCTGTAGCAGATTTGAAGTGTTTTATTTATTTTTCTTTGCGCTGAAACCTGTTCTTGGAGGGAGAAACGAAAGTATATGCAGGATATGTGTGCAACCTTAATATCCAAGACCATGTTATAGCCTGAAGATCTCCAAGCCTGCTTTTGTGACAATAAACTTTAATTCTGCAGTTCTGATTCATGCCTTAGAACATCACACTACAGAAAAACGTTGCCCTGTTTTAGTTTCTGGGATTTTAGCTTTAAGTTTTTTCTGATTAAATATAAAAGAATTTTTTATTACAAATTACCTTCTTCATTGACATTATTCATTCATTTATTGTTAAAACAACAACTATCTGCCTAGAATTAAAATGCTCTTGCTGTGTCATGATGAAGTTAAAATCTTGAGACTCAAAATCTGCATGTCCTATGTTGGCTTACAATCTGCACAGGGGAAGCACGCTAAATGTATTTGACTTGGTGGCAGCTGTACATCTTTTTGATGATTGGAGTATTCCATCCTATCAGTACTTACTGGTTCAGATTTACTTTTTCCTAAAAACCATCCTAAGTGTGCCATATTGCCGGAGATCTCTGATACTAATGGCAAGGCGTAAAATAGGACCAGCACCAATAAAGTCTTCCCTGCTTACGTGTGAAACAGCCGGCTTCATATGGTGCTTCAGACTTCCTTTTCTCTGGGAAGGAGGTGAATACCCGAGCTTTGTTAGCATCTTTAAATATCTTTATCCCATCTTAGCATTCTTACTGATACGGGTCCTCCTTCTTGCTCATATATATTCTAGTGCTCTGAAAGGAGAGGAATCGATGCTAGGCTGTGAGCCATGAAGAATTTTCAGTGTCTGTAATCAGTTTGCCCAGACATTTAAATTGGCCACCTAACCCTTGGAACTGTGACTTCGGCTTCAGTTGTTTCTGAGAGCCATTGACATTTTGCGGTTTCCAAGATTTCTGTATCTCCTGCCAGGTGGGACCCTGGCCTAATTCTCTGGGATCCAGCTTCAGTTCCCTCACCATGTTCATCTGAAATAACCAACTCAGTTTGGTGGCTCTATATTTTTTATCTCCAAGCAACTGCTGAGTATGTTGGTTTATTTAAATTTGCGTGTCCCTGGTTGTTATCTTTGTCAATGTTGTATTTCAGAGCACTCTGAGGAAAGAAGTAAAATCTTTCTGAGATTTAGGAAGCCTCAGTGAAGCTGCACCACAGTTATGCTTCTCGTTGCTTTCTCCCTTAAAGCCTTGAAATTAATTTCTGATGATCAGACAGATTAATAAACAAAAATACTATGTATGGTATCTTCTTTTCAGGAGTCTTTTTTGATTCAAGAGCTCTGAGGCATTTTCTTCACAGAAAGAAGAATTTTGCACATTATCATTAAATTCAAACATCCAAGAAAACCCACAAACGTAATGAAGATTTGCCTCAAAGTGATGGAACATGCTTTTGTACACCAGTCTTCCCAGTACACACCAGCATCCTCCTCAAGGCTGTCTGCAATGTCTGTATCAAACCAGAGAGGAATAGACACTTGTCTCACCATCCCAGTGATACTGATCATGAAATCTGCAAAAGAATGACACTCTATTCTCTGCTTTGTGTTAAAAGGCAACAGAACTCTTAGAATGGGTATGTCCAACATCCAAAGATTTCTCAAGATATCATCAATGAAATCTGTTTAACAGACTTCTTCAGTCGGTTCAGTCTGTTAGTTACTTCAGTCAATACTGATTATCATTAATAGTCAGTATTTTTCCCTGTGGTTTATATTCCACAGGTGGATCTTTCTCATAGTACAGGTCTTTTACTCAGCAAAACAGTAAATTACTTCAAATGCTATGAGTGGGAGCTACTTCTAGATTTATTTATTGATTGATTTTACAGTAATTTTAAGTTGTTTTACCTAAGTGGAATCCTACTATATACCATCGTTTCTGCAGAACTGTGGATTCAAAGGAAATCAGAAAAGGTTTCTAAACTACTAATGCAATTTAGAAGAAATTGAAGTTGTACTGCGTAAGTGTGTTCTTGGGTAGGAAAGCACAGTACGTATACAAATTACATCATGACGCACACTGTTGGCCAGAATTTATTAAACTCACAAATACAAAACACATAGGCAAGGTTATATGGACAAAATAAGATTTGCAGTTACTGTAAAGCTTATAGCTGTTCTTTGTAAACTGTAGGAAGAAATGTAATTATCTTGTTCAACGGAAATACAGGAAAGCATGAACTTTCAGCAAGTAAACAGGAGATTCAGATTTTAAACTTGCCTAACGATCTAGGGAATAGCTGCAAAAGTGAAAATTATTTTAGGACAACAATCTAATATACAGTTCACCCCAGGAAGTCAATCTATTCTCTACACAACATTTATTTTGTAGCTATTGTATAAGCCATAGTTTTGGTCTATGCTTGCCTTTTTTTTTCAATAGTTTATCATTAAATTATCTCTTTTCAGTCTTGCAATTACCATCACAGTGGCTATGTATAGTAAGCAAGGACTTTCCATTTCCTTTTGTATGGAACACATGCTAACAAGATACAATTATCTAATACCTTTGTTTAAAATTAGCAAAGACTGTCCAAAAGCAAAATATCACTTCTAAATTTAACTATAGTTCATCTGTGGATTAAAAAATTCTGTGTGTGAAACCAGTGCAAACTTTTAACTTTTCATTACAAAATTCTCAGTTTTATGTAAGTCTCTTTTCTCTTTGCATCTGGACCAATATGAACTTATTCCTGTAGATAAAGATGTTGTCAGGCAGCTGGTATTGGGTTTCACACGGCATTTATTAAGAAGATCAAGATGCAGTAAATCTACTGAGCCAACAAATCAGATTGTTGGAGTGAAGCTCAGATTGTCTTAACACACAAACTGTCAACTCTTTCATGAATCACGGATGAAAAGAGCAAAGCTGTCTGCTTACTGAATAACTCAGTAGTGCCTGGCACCAAAAGAGAAAATTACAAGTAAGAAGGAGCAGTGATCACCTCTCTTGATTACATAAACCTTCAGAAACAATAATTAAAATGTACTGTTGTAAATCTATGTTGTTTATTACACCTCCTATTATTAGGGTAATGAATGAAGACTGACAGCAGAAGCAGCCATGCTGTTTCTCAACTATAAATCCTAAATTCACTTGTTAGTCTTAGAAAGGCTGAAGTCAACAAGAGGACACGCAGATTTTAAAAAGTGTAGAATGAGCTGTACATTACTTGGATAAATGCGCCATTTGTTATCCTTTTTATACTCTAAGGCATGGGCATCAATGCAAAGAAGACAACTCACGGAGTACTCCATGGACAGCATATAAACCAAGTTTTATCAATTTTAAGCTCTTCGATGTTTTTTTTATTGGCAGACTGTTATTAGCTAGCAAGGGTTATGAGGGTGTTGCTATGCTCTTTATGATTAAAGATTTTAAATAAAAGCAAATAAAAACATGTAAACTCTTACTTTCCTGGAGATTTTTGTTTTAATTTGGAAATATGGATAATGGTATAGAGTCATGTAGTGAAAATACATATCATTAAGACTACCCTTAGACATATTCTTGATTGAAGTAAAAGATGTCTGGCCAGCAAAAGCTTTAAAGCATTGATCATTTGCTTTATTTAAAAGTCACAGTTCTTTTTAAGGTCACACTTCTGTAGTGGTGTCAAACTTTTTTTTTTAGTAAACAGAATTCAATTGAGTTTATTTAGAAAAAGAAGAAATTCAAAGAAAAAACTTTGAGATGCGCCACTTTGTTCCTCTGCTTGTCCTCAAACAGTATTGCAGAAGTGAGATAAAATGTAACAAGTGTATCTAAGAGGGGATTTTTTTGATAACTCTTCCATTTGCACTAGTTATTCACATGAATTAAGTTTATTGTCCTCTACCTAAACAGCAGTTACTGAAATAATGAATTATGGAGAAAATATTTCATAAATCAGACATTTAAATAGCATTGAAATTGAAATCATCGCTTTTCTCAAGATGTCCACATCCTTTGAAAAATTGTAATTTGTCTATATAGAAAAGAAGGACGATTCCAAGCATTCAGCTTTATACAAAAAGTCCATAGATAGAACATTAACAGATATTAATATGAAACAATCCATTACATACACTTACGTAGTGAAACCTGGGTCGTCTTCATTTGTGTCGCTGGCAAATTTCTGTTGATTTCCATGGGAGCAGGCTTGGATACAAAAGCATCTGCTGAAGACAAACAGTGTGGATGATCTAGTATCTTTTGTACAAGGACAGTTCCAAATGTGAATTTGTGAAGGCAAAGAGACCATGTACACTTCCTTCATCTATATGTATTGAGCAGTATAGAAATTATTGTGAACCCTGGTTCATCACTGAAATCTTCCTGACATATAGTAAGAGACGGTTCAAATGGCTTTTTGTTTATTTTTAATTTTAGGTAATATGTTTTTAATGCATTAAACTCCTCACGATTTTCTTTTCTCAACTCACTGGTCGTTTAACGAGAGCACTGATTACAGTAATACAGAGTTAAATGACACTTATTGTTGCTAAAAATAACTCAAGTGTCACAGTCTGTGCTTTCACTGAAGCCAATGGTAAAATTCCCATGAACTCTATTATAACTGTTTTTATGAATAAGGAAAGCAAGATGTAGGCTTAATTCTTCAAAAAGCAACATTTGTTACAGTACTTTAACAGAATATCTTCACAGCAAGATTTCACTGTAAACCTGTATTTCCCTTCCTTCCCTTCCTCTGTGCAGAAATTTTATAGAGGGTTTTAAAAGAAAGAATTGAATTTATATAAATGGTATGTTTCCCCAATTAGCCACATCTATCAGCACTTTGCAGGCAGTGCATCCCTTATTCATGAACTATGTGTTAAAGGAAGTAATGCTAATTAATAACTCTTTCTGCACAGCCCATGAATTCAATACAGAACCTGTAAATGTAGGCTGCAAGACATAAATTTTGATTGATCTCTTCCATTCCATTTAAGATGTATTTTCAGAATGGATTGCTATGGAAATCAGTTTTTAAATGCGACTTTATTGAAAATATTTTCCAGTAGGACTTGAAAATTATGTAACTGGAGGTAGGATCTCACTGAGGAATGAAAATAATATTTCAGGCCGTCAGTGGGAATAATTTTTTAAAATTTTCCTGTTTGTTATGATTTAGCATTTAGCTTTAAGACAACAAAATTAATTAGGTGTAAAACGTATCACAATTATTCATTCAATTCTAGTATATTATTGAAATATTGCAGTTTCATATGTTGCTAATTTATCCTTCATTGGCAAACTGTACCTAACTTTCTGGAAGAGCAAATCTAGGAACATTCATGTTTTTAAGCATTAGTGATCTACGCTTTTATTAAATGAAATAGGAGTGGTGTGGTGTGGTAAATAATGTAGTGTTTCTGTATTAAAACAGCTGCTAAAACAAATTTGAATGCATGCAAGAGAAGATTACGGTTCACAGTAAACACTTCATTTCTTTACCAGTTTGTCATCAGAAGTTAAAGTCAACTTAATTCACTGCTTTTTAGTCAGTTGATGTGTAAGACCAGCTTTAGGTTTTGATTCCCCAGCTCAGAAAAGGGAAGATAGATCCGCTTTACACCATGTAAAACTGCAGTACTATTACCTTGGTCTCAGAGGCCACATAAGCCTGTTAGTATGGTATTACCCCAAACTAATTCTATGCTTTTCAGCATCACCAGTTGACTCTGAAGAAGTGCTGCCTTGATATGGCTGTACTCCTGCATAGTCCAGGCTAGGAGCAGGTGTATCCTCTGAGCTTCAAGTCTGAGTTTTTGAGACAGGAACATGGTCTAGAGGAATAAAGAAGGAAGAGCTTTTTTACTTCTGTTCTCCCACCCATTGCTTGTTTTACATCTTCAAGCACTTTAGTCTAAGAGCTTTCTCTTACTGTCTAATGGTAGCAATGAACAGCTTTGCATGATGCATGCAGCTGATAAGCAGGTCAAGCACGGCTCATGTAGAGCTGTTTCATATAATTAGTGTCTGGGACATGCTGCCACCAAACGCTGGGTAATTCCAGTTGTGGAAGTCAACCTGATTTGTACCTGGCATGTCCAGTCATTGCAGCGAGTAGCCTTAATGTAGTGGAGTGGTCAGTCATTTAGGGAACTGTTCTCATCCTCCTCTGTGAACTTCTCCAAGCTACGCCTGTCCTCAGCTCATGTCGAGGATGGTTTGGATTTTATGTACCTCAGCTCCAGGAAACTTTTGGCATGCAGTTGATAAGGTCCTGGAAGTTCAGCACCTCATATACTTGCCTGCTAATATTTTTTTTCTATACTTCCTCTACATACGTGCAGGTGATTGGGTCCAGCTGGTAAGAGAATAGTTAAACACTATAGACAGAAACACAAATACATTATAATAAAAAAAACTGGTGATCTAAAAGCTCCCTGTCTTACTCAGATATCTTCAAGTAGAACACTTTCCAGGTCTGAGTATCAGATCTCTTTTCCATCACTAAAACTAAAACAAAGTGTTATATCAGAAAACAATTCTCTTCTTGGAACAAGTAGGTGGGATTCAAACTGAATACACAGGCTTTTGTGTATCCATTGGAAAATATGCGTCTAAGAACCCTTACTCCAGTTTTCATTTTGGAGATAATTTCTCATTAATTCTCCTCTACTTGCTTCCTTCATATTCTTCTACTTACTCTTCTCATGCAAGGATATGAGCACTACTGTATATCACCAGTGACAGCCACAGCTCAGTGTGCAAAAGACAATTACTTTTTCTGGAAAGGCACTGTTGTAGTTTAAGCTCAGCTGGCAACCAAGCACCACGCAGCTGCTCGCTCACTCCCCCCCGGTGGGATGGGGAGAGAATCAGAAGAGTAAAAGTGAGAAAACTCATGGGTTGCGATAAAGACAGTTTAACAGGCAAAGCAAAAGCCCCGCACACAAGCAAAGCAAACAAGGAATTCATTCACTACTGCCCATGGGCAGGCAGGTGTTCAGCCATCTCCAGGAAAGCAGGGCTCCATTACGCGTAATGGTTACTTGGGAAAACAAACACCATCACTCTGAAAGTCCCCCCTTCCACCTTCTTCCCCCAGCTTTATATGCTGAGCATGATGCCGTATGACATGGAATATCCCTTTGGTCAGTCGGGGTCACTGTCCCAGCTGTGTCCCCTCCCAACTTCTCATGCACCTGGCGGACCATGGGGAGCTGAAAAAGCCCTTGACTAGTGTAAGCACTACTTAGCAACAACTAAAGCATCCCTGTGTTATCAACACTACTCTCACACTAAATCCAAAACACAGCACGATACCAGCTACTGGGAAGAAAATTAACTCTCTTCCAGCCAAAACCAGGACAGACACATGTATCATGTATTATCAAAACTAAAGTACATGCATGGACCTCTCCTAGGAGACAAAGTACTGTCTAAAATCTGCTAAGTTTTCACTAGAAGATTTTTCATTTTCTCTAATTGTCTTTTTCTTTCCCATGAATATTGTTGCAGGACTTGCTTTTACTGCTAGAAGTGACATTGTGCTTTGCAATATGGTGGGGCATACTATTCCAGGTTGCTCTGAGTGAGTCTTTTATTGAACTAGAGAGCTTTCCTTGAACAGCGAATTGACAGGCTTGCCATTGAACATTGCAAAGCATATTATCATTCCCAGGTTGCCTAGAGGACATTATTGAAAAGAACAAAAATATAAATAAATAAACCCAATTTCTGTTCAGACAGGTGTGTATTATTGCGTGTGATAAATCATAAACACCCCCCTTTGTTGGCAGAAAAGAACCTTGGATATACACTATCCGCATTATCACTACATTTGCATTCTGCCAGTCCTCTTCAAAATGGAATGTTCTTCAAAGTGCTTTTCAAAAACTGACCTTCACTCTTGAAACATCTCAGGGAAACTATGCTTTTGTATTAGAAATGCCATTTTTATCTTTAATATTTAACTTCCTTGGACTTTTCACCTGTTCTTTTTGGTTTATTTTCTTCAGCTCCGTGATAATGGAGTGTTGGAGAGAAGTATCATTTGCCAGTTGAAGTGAAAGTTTGCAACATATATTTTTCAAGTATTCGAAATAAGATTTCATATAGAAATTTGTTTTGTAGATGCTGAGAACGCTTGTGGCTATTACAAACAGTTTTAGACTTACAAAGTTCCAACGCCAATATGCGCAGTCACTTCCTTCCATTTGTATGGCCTATGGAAACAAAACGGTGATGTACTGAGCAATATGAATTCCAGTGGTCCACTCTCCCCAAAACTGAGGAAAATTATTCTAGACAGGCAGTTTTATGTAAGACACAACTTCTCAATGAAAACCTGAAATTTCTAATGTTTGTTATGAAAGTTAGCTAGAGCTCTATTAATATTTTAAAATTCTTTTTCATTCTTTTTATGTCTAATCAATGTATCTTCTGTTGAAAGTGATCTTTGAAGTGTTTACATTCAGGTCCTGAAAATTCTATATTTGGCTGCGGCCTTGAAATGCCAGGGTTTTTTACCTCTGCAATTTGTTGCTAAGAAGATTCCCTAAAATGCACACAGGTAATAAATTACTTCCAATAACAAAACAAACACTTTCAGAAGAAGAATACAAAGCTTTCCCATTTTCTGGACTGAATGTCATCTTTCTTTGTAAAAAGGATATTTTTCATTGAGTATGTATGTGCTACACAGAAGAACAGAAAAACATCGTGACAGATTAATTGATTAACTTTTTACTTGGTTTATGTGAATTCCACACCTAGGTATGAAATACATGAACTACTTATATCTAATTTAAACCTTATCTGAAAAGCTAAAAATCAGCCTGCAAGATGCCTACCTGATTCTCTCTCATTGCTTGCTGCTGAATTCCCCCTGATGTGAATTGTACTAGCAGATCATATTTATCTCTCATATTTGTTGTCTTGAAATATACATTAATTTCTTCAGGGAATAACTGTTGGCCTGCATATGGTTCACAAATGGTATGGAATGATTATTTGCATTTTCCACTGCTTTCTTTTCTGAGTAGATAATTTCTGCAGCAAAGCAAGTCTGTTTCTGCAGACATTGGCTCATGTGCTTAGCCTCACTACTCTAGTCCCATTTAGGTCATGAGGCACTTCATTGTAGTGCAAATAAGTGGGGAATATCTTAGAGGATCATGAGCTAGAACAGCAAGAATGGTAAATTGAAGGGGGGATTAATGATGGAATATGAATTATGAACTATATTTCTGGCAACTATTAGAGCATCTGATCAAAATTAGCAGTTGTAACTACTCATTTAATGAAGATCATTTATAAAAGTATTTATGGAACATGTACACAAAGTAGGCACAAACAAAGCCAAAGAAATATGTTTTTAAAATCAAATTGATAGTTAAAAGTAAACCTTTCTGAAACATATTTGCCCCAGACTTCTCTGCAAGATAAATTTGGTATGTGTAATATACACATTTAATATTTCTATTCTTATCATGATCAAATTAGTATGCCATGAGCCAATAACAGAGGGGCTAGGAAGGAAATTCAGACATTTGATGCCAGAAAGAACATTGCATGATCTGCAAACCGAACATTCAAAGCAAGTGCACGAAAAATCACCAAATACATAGTGAATCTGACATACCACAGGATGTTTTGGAAACACAGCAACAGCAACAATGGAAACTTTTTAGACTTTGTTTAGCTAGGACAGAAAACAAAAGCAAGACCGATTTAATCAATTAATGAAAAAAAGATGTTGACCATTTGGAACATAGCAAATGTAAACAAAAATAATTGAAGAGAATAGAAAGGAGAATTGTTTCCAGTTAGTGTATCTATTTTTACACATTGTATGCTCAACACACACAAAGTTTTATAAATAATTATCTCTAATGGGAAAACTCTAAGCCAACTCAGTGGGTGTTAAAGATGTGAGGCAACATGTTTGACTCAAATCTGCTTGAATATAGCTATTTGATTTACAAAAATTATTGTGCTTGTACTGTCATGTTGTATAAGTATATACCTTGCAGCATGGTGCTTTGAACAGCACAGAATGATGAATTTCTATCAATGATACTAGTGTGTCAAGATGTATATGTCATGTTTTTTACAAATATGTCAGGGTTTGATGAAAGTTGCAATTTAGGCAAAGTCATAGTAATGTTTCCATTACATTTTCCCGTGTTTCTCTATTTCCATTTTCAATTTCATTTTTTCATTTCTGGAAAAGAAAGTCACCTTGTCTTTTTGTATTGTTTTAGTAAATATTCCCACTGCTCTCTGTTGAATATGAGATGAGGTAATATTGTCATGCAAGGAATATCTTCTCAATTTCAATCCATTATATCAGTCATTAATAGGTATCTAAAAGTCATTACATAGTAACCCCAGGAGCCTTTTTCTTCCAATTTCCCATCCCCTTATGCAAGCCTATTTTAATACTCCAACATTCAGGGAAGGGCCGGTGTTGAAAATCCTTGTTGGGTTTTTTTTAGAATGTATTTTCTGTCTGCTCTTTTTCCTAATAAATCCTGTGACAAATCCAGGGCTAGTGTTTGAGCATGCTTTTTTGTATTTATTGGGCATGAGAGAGTCCTCCTGGATTGCCCTTCTGCACTAACAATGTGAAACACCTAAGGAGGAGCTGTTCCCACGCACATCTGAGCAGAGACTGCTTCATCCTATCCTATCTTTATGACTATCAGGCATTCAGAAGTCAATATTTTTAAAGGTGAGAACAAAAAAAGTTATGTATTTATTTGTTTATTTTAATACATCTTCTGCTTTCTGAACTGCATGGTTCAGCTCGGTCACTGTTTAAGTAGGCTAACACTTGTTAAAAGGTAGAAGAGATTCTCTTGTAACCACTTGACTCCAAGTACTGGCATTTTGAGGAAAACTGCCAAATGGGATTTCATAGTGCTGCACCTTAATGCAGAAAATACTGGAAGGGAAGAAAGGGATGGAATTCACAAGGTCTATGGCTCTATCTTCTGCACTAAACAACTTACATGCACCAAGTCACCTTGATTTTCGTGATGTATGAAGTGTTGCGTGTTAGCAAGTTGTAGACAAGAATGTTTGTGGTAATATTTTATAAACACTTCTACTAAGGATCCATGAAGGATACACATTAGTTTCAAAGTTTTGAGCAGTTAGAAAGACTTTTTAAATTTTTTGGGGAAACAAAGTAATTGAATTCCTCAGTTCAGGTTCTTTCTGAAGTTAGGTAACTGCTGAAAGGAGATTTTCTAAACCTTTTGAAAGATGTTAATTTCATGTAATTCTGTGTGCATGCTCTTCTTCTAGAATTTGTTAGCATTTTCTTGAAATATTATTAGATTTTCCTTTGTTAGTATGGAAATTAACCACCAGCCAAATAATCAGCATTCCTACCTGTATTCCTACCAGTCCAGGATTTCCCGAACAGCCTACACAAAAGGAAAAAGTGAGTTGATGAGGAGGACATAGTTCTTCTCTGTGTGACCTATAAACAAAACTTCCTTTACTCAGTGGAAAATATAAGGAAGTTTCCTGATCTTAATACCTTTTATATGGCATGTAGCAAGAACCCCAGTACATTTTCTATTACAAACAAGTATCAACAATCTAGTCTAGTTCTCATACATTTTCCCCAGGAAGTTAAATTAAGGATATTTTTTTTTTTAATACAAATGCTCCTTTCATCATAGTAATAAGTAGGAAAAAAGTGGAAAATCAAGCCATTGGCACAATATCTTTTCCACCATATAAAACAAATTTTGAATGTCAGTATCAAGCCTTCAAGGCATCTACTTGTAAAGTCACCACCCCACATTAACTAAGGAATGTTACAGTTATCTTAAAAGAAAAGTAATCTTACATCTGCCAAGAAAAGAAGCTTAGATTCTGTCTGCTAGGTTTCCCCTCTTTCAGACTTCACATTTGTGCCTATGTATGTGTAACCATGTGTGGTATTATTATATACTTTTAAAGTCCTACCTGGGCTTTAAAAGTCTTCCTGGAAAAGAAAACTATGAATTCAAAGTGTTGAACTAGAGGTTGTTCTTGGTCCACTGGAATTTGTTCAGCTATGGTCTCAGGTTCCCTGGACCCCTCTGTTAACCTTGTGGCTTACTCCTGTTCAAAGCACTGTCTACACTGTAGCTTCCTGAAAATGGAAGTGCTTGACAGAGGCTTATTGTACAAGCTCGATATGGATTGTTTTCCCCTCAAGAAAACTTAGGTTATGTTATACCACAGTAACTGCAGAATGGTGACGACGTCACCTTGCCAGGTTTCTGGCAATTTTCCAGTCTTCTAAGCTTGCAGACCTCGGAAATCCATTTAGCTCCCCACAGAATATAAATTTTAACATTTGCACATGGATTTAGTTCACAACTGAAAGTTTCCTATTTAAAACGCACAAATTCTCTCCCCCAAATACAGGCGGAATACTTGTGAAGGTTCAGAGAAAATCTGCAGAGTTCTCCTCTGAGAGTAAGAAAGACAGATGTTACAGGACCATCTAACAAGGGATGGAAAGAATGATTTTTATAGTGATGTGTGCGGTAGATCATTGATCATTATAGATAATCAGCTTTTCCCATCCTAGCCCCCAGGCCTCCCATGTCTCTATATGCAGTCTGGCTCCAAAGGCACAGGGTTCCACACCTCCCATCCCATATTTTGCAAGGCTGTCTTCCAGCCCTGTCCACAGAAATGCACAGCATACAGCCTTTCAAGGAATACAGTAATGAGCACAAAGCTGGTGGGAAGATGAGCATTAATACGGGATGAGTGCTCACTTCAGCCTGTTCCGGTTCAGCATTGTGTCTGCATCCTGCTTGCCACTTTATCTCCACTCATGAGACTGCCACTTCTTCATCCTCATCCCCCACTGAATCCATTGCCTATGCATCCAATGGCACTCAGGCTTCACTACATTAGGATGCTTTTATGCAAAAAATGATGGCACAGAAGGTGATAAGTTGGCACAAGCCAACACAGCTTTGGGGAAGCTTGATATCCAATCTAAATAATAGATGACCTTCGCCCACTAGAAACAAATGGGCTAAATGATACCTTGAGAGACTTTCCAGACCCATATTTTTATGTCTCTATCCCAGTGTATCATCTTCCAAAAGTTTTACTTCCCTCGTCAAAGCAGGAAACAGCAATTTCCACAATGTCACATTTCAAACCTTCCCAACCCTTTAGTCAACCACTGAGGGCTTTCATGAACTATGAAATTAGGCTAGTACTGGAATTCCTATTGACATAAAGTACATGTTCATAGGCATTTCATCCCAGTTTTTGACCCTAAGCATATTCAAATACATTTCCACACCTATTTTGTAAATGAGAGAATGAAGACAAATGAAATAAACTGTGTTCTGCAGAAGAGACAAAGTGGAAATAGATGTTCTCCTTCTACATGTCAGCTTGCTCACTTTGAGAACAACTACATTCACCTTTTCATGACAGGGTTTCTGACATAAAATGTTCTTTGGCTAACCTGCAACCTTCTCCCCACCTACAACAGTGGCTTCATAGATTTAAATTACAATACAAGTCAAAGGCATACCCCACAAGAAAGAGTAAATCGGTAATATTTCAAGATCATTTTATTATTTAGGTTTGAAAGTAATTTTAAATATATACTGGCATTCATTAAATGTGTATTTAAATTGGCATTCAGATCCAAATCTTATTGTGATGATGCAATTCTGGACTCTGAAACATGTAGGCAGCGAAAAATTTGACAGACTAATGAGAAATAGTAGAAAATGCAAAAATTTTTAAAAAGTTTAGATTTAGTGTCAAGAAGTCCTATATCTTTGTGTATGGACAAAAATACAGTTACACTTAATCTCTGACCATGGTTCCTCTGTGTAACTCACTTAAACTAGTGGGGAGTTACACACTTCAGATAGATACCCTTGCAAAAGCCACAGGGAATGCCTTGTGCTCTACTGAGGCTCATGTTATGCTGTGCTGTTAGCTTACAACTTGGGCGCTGAGGTCATGGTCTGACTACACACTTAAGTCAGATTTAGGGCCCATAGTGCGAGATCAAATGTCCTGCAGTGTAAAGACAGAATTAACACCATGTTGCGTGCTCTTAATTTTATAGAACAGTGTTTGCATGACCACATCTGATCTGGATCAAAAATATTTTACTGGGTGATCTGGAAATGCATCGATCAAGTGTTAAAGAGTGGGATATTACAGCCTAAACCAGATGTTTATCAAGCACTTTGATTCTTACGATTCCTAATTGATGTAGGATGCCAGGAGGGAAACAAACTAAAAAACAACTTGAATAATAAATAGAATTATTTTAAAATATCTGAAATCCTAGAGAGATGTGGAGTACTTTGAGCAGAACTTGACTGTCTTCACAAACACCAGGTCAGAGAAGGCAGGCTCTGAATCTCTCAGAAATGGAGGAATGCTTTGCTCCATGTTACATGAAATGAGAGAGAGGTGTTCTTAGTCACAGAATGAAAAGAGAAGATGGAAAACTTTCTGACTCACAGAGGGATGAAGCACCTTAAATCTTGGAGGCTAAGTTTCTTTATAGCATGTCATGTTTGAAACCTGAATTAGAAGACAGTAATTAATAGGTGATCCAGTTTAAAGATTTACTTAGATTTTCACTTCAACGAAGTGAAGACAATTTTGACACAGAAGATGCAAAAGAAGATTAATTACTGCAATAAGCGAGAAGGAAAGCATGTGGAGATGAAAATTAGCATACATAAAGCAGTTCCATGCATTGCAATAAACAAAACAATGCCTGGCCTTCAGAAGAAAATGCAGAAACTCTAAGTAATTACATCACTTTCTATGAGTTTACTCTTGCCAGAAGAGTGTGAAGAGAGAATGAAGAAGCAGGAGTTTTTGGACATCATTGCAACAGAAGATGAATTAACCACCAGTCCAAAAGCAAAAGAAACATTTATTTATTTTAAGTTGGACACAGGTGCACAAGTCTGTGTGCTGCCAGAAACCATGATATTATCACTGAAAGAAAATGCACAGTTAGTAGAAGGTAAATGGTTAGATTATGGGTTTTATAGGAGTGATTTTTCCCCTATTAAGAAGGGTAGAAAACTAAGTATGCGGGTAAAAATATCTTGGAAACTTCACAATTTTTGGAAAAAAGAAAAAGTTTTTCTGTTTGTTAAATGATCTTCTCAAGAAGATGCATTGTTGAGAGAAACAAAATATTGAGGAAGAGTTTAAGGATGATTTCCAGGAGACAACATGTTTCTCAGAGGAGTACGTGCCAGGCCTGACAGAACTAACAGTTCACACCTCCAGCAAAGTTCTGCTTACTGTTAGGGATCCACATCATAGCCAGCAGAAATAAACATGTGAGCAAGACCAGAAGCTTTGTATTGTTCCAGACAGTACCAAAGATATAGATCTAAAACCTCCCAATTTAAATAGAGCATAGGGACAGAAGCAAGGAATGAATACGGTAGAGTGCACAGGCAGCCCCTTGGAAGGCCTTGCGAGGCACCACCAGTCTCCTGTAACCCCTCAGGCATGTGGGGATCAGGGGAGTCTGTGCCCGCTCAGCCACTCAAAGCCACAGCCTGAGGGTGCGGCTATGGCAGACTGCCCGAGGGCCAAATGGAAACCTCATCTCTACAGTAGATTAAAAGTGTGGTGTTTGAGGGGACTATGTAAGAGGCACATCTGAATAATGAGTTAGAAAAACTGTTAAAGACCCTGGCCTAAGGTGCTGCGAGATTAAGTACAAAAGCCTTAGGATTCACCAAAGATGATTAAGAGAAAATCATTCGTTTATATTTATGAGAGGATAAACTTACAACACGTAACAGCTGTTCTCATGGAACATGTCCACATGATATCTCAGATCATTCTAGTGAAAACGGAGTCCTCAGACCTGGGGAGAATAAGGTTTACAAAGCTTGTTGCCAGAAGGCTAACTTCTCTTCTGCCCCGAAAGAAAAAGCCTGTCTCAGGGTCCTGAGCATCCTCAGGACCCCATGTCAGCCCCTCCAGGCCAACAGCCCCTGCCCCAGCAACGCCACAGTGGGGCTGGTCTCCAACATCCCACAGCCCTGCCCTGCCTGGCCATGGGCCCCACTGAGCTGGGCCCACCTGTGCGTTCATGTCCTGGCCTTAGCCCCATCGCCAAGGAGGTGCCCAATGCCCAGGGCTGGGGCTGTCCTGGTGCCCCCCGGCTGCCCGGCTCCTGGCTGGGGGTGGGATGGGGCCTGGTGCCAGGCCCTGCCCTACTGCCCCAGGGAGCCCGGGCACCCCACAGCACCCAGGCACCCTGAACAGTACGTGAAACTGTGACAGCTGTCGCAGTCCAACACCGCTCCAGGGCTGCTTCAGTAAGAGTTGAGCTTGAACCTATGTCCTCTTACTGCTGCCTATTAATAGAGACATGTTCTCAAGTCCGTTTGCGCTCTGCTGATAGCTTACAGATAGGCTGGAAAATAATTTGAAATTTCCTGCTGCATTAACATGATTTTTAGTTGTTGATTTTCAGTCTATGTTAAACTGGGGAAGAAGAGACACGAGGAATTAAAACTTCAGTTAAATCTTTTATAACCAGAACCAGAACCTCTGGGCACAGGGACTTGGTTCATGGCTTTCTGCTCAGCTAGAAATGGGGCAGGAGTGAGAGCTCTCTGCCAGTCTTTGCTGCAAAGTCAGAAAAGGACTTGCTGAATAATGGAATTCTCTGAGAAACTGAGCTGCTTTAGCTGGTACCAGAGCAGCTGGAGTTGGAGGTCCCTTTCCCCAGAGGCAATCCTGCTGGTTTCATGTCTGAGTTTTAAGGACTGAAATTTTGGCTTGTGAGTGAATTTAGGAGATCTGGGTGCCTAAGCAATACCTGAGAAAGTTAAGGGATGCTTGAATCATATACACATATGCACAGTGAACAATCTACAGCTCACCAGTGTGAAAACTCCACATACAGCATTTACTTTCGTTATTCTTTCTTATACTTTATTCATGCTTACTCCTTATTCGTTCTGGATACACTTCACAAAATAGGTGTACCATTTTTCTTGCAGAAAATTAGGAAGAGATACGGCTGTTTTTTAATATATGAACAGCAGATGATATAATCATGTAATAATTTAGGATGGAAGGGACCTCTGCAGGTCTGACCCCAAAGCAGGGTTAACACCAAGGTCAGATAAAAGTTAAGATGAAGAGGACACAGAAATCTCCATTTATAATGTGAGTGAGATGCCAGAATACTTGAGTTCTGCAGAAGGTGGTGGGAATTCAGTCTCGCCTTCCTCACATCTGCGGGGCTGCAACAACCGCCAAACAATGGCAGAAGGAGAAGAGGGGGAGACAGTCAAACACTTCTTTCTCCTGGCCATATTCTGAAGGGATTTCCTGTTTCACCTGTGTGTGGTGTGGAGTGCAGGCATTTCAGATATGCTCTGAGAATGCCTCCCAGACCAGTGCCAGTGCCTAGGGCAGAGGCTTCGAATCCCATCCCTCTAATCCTAATTTAGATCTAGCATCAGTCTTAGGCAATGCTGTTCAGCCCTGCCAAAATGAAATAAATATACACATGCCAAGAATAAGAGCTACAGATATCCATGGAAAGTCTGCGTTGAAAACAAGAGTGCCTACAGAGTTTAAGCAAGTCCAAGGTCTGTTAGCAGCTGTGCGGAGATTTACAGGATGATATGTTTGTATATTGGCACTTACATGTAACCTAAATTTCACTTGAAACAGTGCCCTTTTTTGGTGCCTGCGGTGCTGCATTGTTACTGCATGTAAGAGCAGAGCCCTGTGTTTGTGCAGGTTTGTCTCTGCAGGACATTAGCAGCACTTGAATGCTGCACTTGCCCTTCCAAATTCTGTTTTCAAACATAATTTACACAATATCTTCCTGACCTAGGACATGCTGAATCACTTCTGTGAATTACTACAAATATAACCTGCATTTTTTTCTTATAATTGTCGAATTGCTTGAGGAAGATATTCTCCATTTCTCTTAATTATTTTATCATTGCAAAAAATTATGTCAGTCTTTATTGGAAAACCACTGGTTAAAATCTTATAAATTGCTTCTGCAAAGGAATTGTGTATTGCTTTCCACACCTCTAGCACCTGATTTGTGTGCCCAGAACACATGCTTCATTAGCCTCTTTCACAAGCTAAGTGTCTGCTGCTCCAAATGTAATGCAAATCACTTTTTAATGGTCACATTGACTAGATAGGAAATGCTTTTGTTGGAGCTATGACTTGTAGTTAATTAAGCCAATTAGCATGTGATATAAGCACTTCTGGAAAGATAAAGACCAAGAATAGCTCTCAAGAGATGGTGGAAGACTTTCATGCAGATAGAAATGTTACAAAAGAGAAAAGAAACGAAGCAAGAGGAAGTTTAAAAATAATTTCTAAATTTATTCGCTACTTTTTCTAGTTTACAGCAGTCTCAGCTGGACTTCTGTGAGAAACGTATTTGTGAGAGGCAGAATCTACTTATTATGTCTTTGTGTAAAGAGATAAAACTGGACATTTTACTCAGCAGAGAAGATTGGCAATAACTTTTCTGCTGAGATCCTACTTACATCTTGAAATTATCTGATTTATCCACTGCACTTTTGACTTCCTTCCAAGAGAAGATTTTTGACTGCTTGACACCAGAAAAGACAGCAACTCATTCCTTGTCTCAAAGTCTCTGCTATTCGGTGTGGGGTGAGGACCATTCTTTCACCAAAGTAAAAAACCAAAGATTCTTGAGCTTTGAAAATGGAAATGTATCGCGTTTCTTCTAGCATTGTATCTCAAAGAGACGCTAACACCGAGGCATTTTGTAATTTAACCATGTGCTACCCTAGAAATGTGTAGTGTACATAAGGTCTCAGGTAGAAGTTGTTTCAGTCTTTCAGAAATTCTACTAAATTGGCTCCATCAGTGGTTTGAAACATCTACTGACCGAGATGTATAAGTTATGATGCATTTGCTTCAGTGTGCATACTTGTCTTTCACTTTCTGGGAATTTCTCAATGCTTTTGAGAAACCTTTCATTGCTCAATGTAGAACAACAGATCTTTTACAGGCATCCTAATACATTTTGAAACTTGTTATTTCTTGTGTCTTCTGTTATATTCTGGAATGAAACATTCTGAAACAAAAAACCCCCACTCATTCTTGCAGATAAGGTAGAACGTTTTTAGGATGCTAAATGGTTCAATTGCTATTGGTAGTCTTCTTTTTCCCTTTTAATTAAATCAGTAAGAGGAACAGTTTCAAATCAGCTGGGAGGATTTTGAACAAAGGAAATGGGATTTTATGTCTGTGTTACACCCTTATGCTTACACTGGAAATGTGTTAACTTCTGCTGCAAACTTCAGGCTAGAAAATTGCTGCCCGTTCAGTAATCACCCCATGCAATTTTGTTGCGTCCTTCCTCTTTTTGTGTATTTGTACCCTCTCTGCCTCCCAACCTGAATATACACATTACAGTTTAGCTTAATTAATCATAAGCTTGCAATTGGTTTTATGAGACTGGAGCTGATGTTCCCTGACTGCTGTAGGATTTCATACAGTTACAAATGCTTGTTTGTGTGATGGGCATCTTTTGCAAGAAGAAACCTAAGACAATTCTAGTTCTTCGGTCTTCATCTCAAAAAAAAATAGACTCTGTTGTCATTCTCTCACATAAGTAAAGATGCCTTGCGAAGAGGTTTTTTGGCTCATTTATCACACCATGCTCCACAGTTGCTTCTCTATTTCTTTATATAAGGATACCAGAATGGTCATAATCTTTTGATCCATACTCTTATAGTACTCAGTAGCAACGGCTGAAAGAGTTGCTGTTCTTCACCCTTGATTTGGATTTAGGAAAGAGGTGTTTGTATTTCTCTGCCAGTCAATAAAGATTTTTTTAATAGGAATATGTCCTAGTCAAAGGGGTTAAAGTGAAGATGTGAGGTGGTCTTGGGTCTTATTGAAAAGGCTTATGAGTTTTAAACCCCTGAAACTCCTGTATGTTTATTATGAAACAGTTAATTTTCTTTCCTCATAGAATAATCCTTCACCTAATCATTCAGTTCTGCAAAGGGCTAAATACTCTGGACTTACATTGACTTGAATGAGAATGGAGGTGACTCCCTGCATTACAGAATTGTGACCAGTATTTGGTAATTCACAGCTGGTCTCTCAAACCTTGCCTATACACACAGTTAAATTGGATTTAACTTTAACACAAGTTAAATTGAGTAGCTGACAAGGTTCCATCCATCAGTGTGATTTATTGATGTTCTAATGTACTTTACATTACCAAGTCATCTACTAGATAAAGTCTTCTCATTTTTAGAAAGTCTACAAAATACTGAGCTGAACCTCTGTTCTTCGCTGAAGGATCACACAGTGCGAATTAGTTTGGAGATTATTCTCATGGTGCAATGCTGTTTGCAAACCAGGATGCTAGGAAATATTGTACTTATAGCTGTTCTGTTACCTATTGACAATGTTACTGTACAAACAAAGAGGTTTAAGAATTCGAACGCGCTGCATGAAATGACATTAAGGAAAAAAATCACTTTATTTTAATATCAGCTTCAATTAGAAACAGACTTATATGATTAAGGAGAAAGACAGTCTGGAAGGAAATATTTCAACCTGCTGAGTGGGAAATTAAAATCGGCACAATGTAAACATTGCCAGTGAAATAGCTCACAGTATTCAAAACTACTAACTTTTTATATTAGCACTATTGCATATCCACACTTGAATTTCTGCAGCAACCTATGCCAGCTACTGCCATAGTGCAGCAGCTGCACATCCAGATGAGATATGCTGGAGGATTCGTGTTGGGCAGGAGTGGGGAGTAGATGTGGGCCCTTCCCTATGGAATCGGTGCTGCTGGTTTCCTGCCTGTCTGTCTCTGACCCTGCAGCGCTACAAGAGGCTGTGCAAGAAGGGGCTTAGGCAGGTGGCAAAGATCATCAGCCAGACAGAAGAGGTTCAGGGATTATGTGAGTGATGATGTGTATTTACCCCTGGGAACTGGGTGCTCTGACAGCTCATCACACCCAGCACCTGCTGTTTTGGAGAGTTTGCAAACTAAATTGGATAGTTCTTGTGCGCAGCAGACCTTACATAAACAAATGTGTGCCATTAAATTGTTGGCTCTCTTTCCCTATTGACTGGCTTTTGAGTCTAAAGGTTGAATTAAACAAATGTTTTATTCCGCTGTGGCTTACACCACTATGATATCTTTACTTCCAGATGTCTGTGTTTTCTAAAGCTTCCTATTTGCCATTAATCTTTCTTTTACAGGCTTTCCAGAGGAGGAGGTTTGAGTCAATCTGAAATATGGACACGGTAGGATAACTGGAGCCATTTGACTGTTCATAGAATGTAGTTATATCTAGCAAAGAATCTGTATTTTGTATGTAACTACACTTAAGGACCAGAGAAAGATGTAATGTTCCACTCAGGCCTACCTATCTTATCTATATGGATGCTGAGAAGGACTGTTTTCATGCTGACTGAGAAGGCTGAATGTGACAATTTCTCAGATTAAGATTTAGGAAGATGACAGATGAAAATTTTAATGGCATTTTTCAGCACATTGGCAGCAGCCCTCATCCCAGAAGAGGAATGAATGCTTCAGCTACCAATTAAAGATTAATGCTCAGTAAAGAATTCTCCTTGCAAAGAAATTGGATAGACTGTTGGATGCACTGACTGCAGAATGACGTAGTAGACCACAATAACACAAGGCACAGTTTGGTTTAAAAAAAATCAAACAAAACAGCCACAGGAAGACTGCTTTTTATCTCATGGACATACATTTACAGTAAAACTTCAAATCGCCCATGGAAGCCTTTTGGTACATCACAGACTATATTTCATTCTGTGCAGGCAAGTGATAAAACGTGTCTAACTATTCTGTAATCCTGTGCCTTCTGCCATCAGTACTTTATAACTCAGTCTCCATGAATCCTGAATCTGTGAGTTCTCTCTCACTTCTGAATCAGGAAAGATTGCCAGCTGAGTGACTGACCTTTAATTACCAATTCACTTCACGTTAGCAATTGAACTGCTAAAAGTCAATAGACAAATTAGACCTTCTTTTGAACTGCTGGGTGACCTACATGGAAAGAATTCTATATAGGGTAGGAACCTGAGACATGCAGCTCGCTCAGGACCAGTTTAACTTCCATTTATGAAACTTGGGTGTTGCATGAATATGCAGTTCTTTGCTTTCTATTTTAGCCCAGAAGAAAAAAAAGAAGTGGTAAATTGGGGGAAAAGATTTATTAAATTTTTTTATGCTCTTACCTGCAAACAGCGCAGAAGAACATAATTGCAAAGTGACCATAAGGTAAGAAAATATCTTGAAGCCACTAAGCAAGATACTGTTCTGCTGTTCTGGACAGATAGCTTTAGATAACTCATCAGTAGATGAGATGTTCAGGTATGTGTATGCACACCTGTGTTTGGGGCAGATATTATCTAGCTGACAAAACTTTCTAA
Source organism: Phalacrocorax carbo (assembly GCF_963921805.1). Taxonomy (NCBI): domain Eukaryota; kingdom Metazoa; phylum Chordata; class Aves; order Suliformes; family Phalacrocoracidae; genus Phalacrocorax; species Phalacrocorax carbo. The sequence goes on from NC_087513.1 coordinate 45,615,804, forward strand.
GAGGTTTAGCTGGGAACCAGATGCCCAGAAAGATACTGTCATGAGGTCACAGGTGGTTGTTTTCTTAGTCTTTATCAGAATAACATCACAGAACACACCTCACACTGTGAAGTGTTATACCATTCTTCCTAGCTATTGTTAACGAATTAGTTTAGATTTCTACCTCTAGGAACTTTCCATTTAGATAAGCTCTTAGTTTAACTGAAAGTACAAATTTAAACCTGTAGGACCTGTCATCAAAGGGTAGGCGTTAATTTAAAACGGAGAACTAAGTTCACATTCTTTAGTTAATTTAAGATGAACCAAAACAAGGAGTGGGAAGCTGAAATAATAGACCACTCATGGGTTACAAGTGATTGTTAGAGGAAGAATGGTTTAGTAAATCAGTGTGACTTTCTCACGTGACAAGCACTGCCAACTCGTCTAACTCAGCTGGGCTAACTGCAGTAAAGAAATGCCATATAGAAGGGGACTTTTAACTCTGAAGATGGGGTTTTTTATGTACTGACAAACCCAGATGCAGTCTACTTTTATTTTTTTCCCTTTTTATTTTTTTTTAAGAGGAGTGAAGGCTGCTAAAGGGATTCACAGACTAAACTTTTATTTCTGTTTTCTGGCAAGGTAGAAGGGTTTGGCTGTGGGCTGAGAGACACTCTGCTTCCATTTCTGTTCCTGCAGAATCATATGATATACATTATAATTTTTTAAGGCCAGACGTTGGACTGTGAAATCATCTCTGGAGAAGATCACAAGGGAAAGTTTCTCTTTTTGTATACGTGTATATATCCCAAACAAAGGGGTGTAAATGTCTTGCTAACACTCTACCACTGGTATACAGATGTTGCAAATCATGTTTATGTTCATGAATATTCATTGCCTAAACAGTAGCAGGCATGAGAAAGTCTGAATGGGAAGCTTAACAGGAACAGTCTTGCTATCTTTTTTTTTTATTATTATTATTCTAAAAGTTATTTTCTTTAAAAAGTGACTTAAAATTCTCTTTAAGAAAACCTCTTTGTTGGTTTAACTATGAGCACTTGTATTATAACTGTATGTTCCCGAAATACCCTTTTTTCCTTGATTTAAGTGCAGACTATTAATCAAAAGCAACTGCAGTGTCTTAGAGCAGTGCTTTTGCACTGACTTGTACAATGTTTCATGGAAAGCCCTAAAGAACTTTGACTTGTATTCTGAAAGACAGAAGCCATAGCAGTCATACATTTTGCTTCATATCATTGTTAAACCGTCTATCCTCTAGTTGTGATACTGTATGTTTGTAAAAGGCTTGAATAAAACAAGTTTTCTTGGTCAGTTTTCATTTACAGTTGTTGCTCTGAGTGTATCTTGATGTGAGCAGTTTCTTCCCAGTTACACCTCTTACCAGTGTAATATACTGTTTTTCCCCTACACCTCTCACTATGTGATATACCCTGTGCATCTGTGGGCAAAAGAAGTGCTGCAAAACCACTCCTTTCTTACACTAAAGCCTTCTTACACGTTCTCTAAAGGAAATATTTCTTTACCTAGCCCCTACTGTGAATGCTTTTTTGTTTCGTTTATTGGTTTTTTTTTTTAAGCCAACCAACCAACCAAAAAAAAATCCCCCACAAGCAAACTCTGGGTACAGTACATACCTTGAAATTATGTCTTTATTTGCTTTCATCCCTGGGTCGCTCAGTTATGCCATAGCACACACAGCACCAGGGCTTCTGGGTTAGCCTTTCTCATGAGCCATGGTGCAGCCTGGAATCATCTATGGGATGCAACTTTGTTCCAGACACACTTTCTTAGCTCTTTAGAAACACTGCACAACTGAAATCTCCTTTGGAGTCTTACAAGAATCTGAGGTTACTTTGTTGTAATCCTTGAGCATTATTTTATCCTGGATGAAGTGGGGCTGGAGTTAAAGCACAGTGAAGGACAAATCTGCAACCAAGTTGTGGAAGCATTTATGCGCCTCAAGCTCTTAGTCAGGCTGGGAGTTTTAGGGTTTAGAAATGCTCTCGTTTTTTTCCCCTTCTTTCCCTGGCTCTCTTGATTTTCTATTTTGTCACTTAAAAAAGGGAAAGGAACAGGTAGAAGAAGAAAAGTGAAAAATGTCAAAGCTTGGAATTTAAAGGCAATAGCAATTCCTCATAATACTTTTATTTGAAACAGATTTTATCCAATTCTTTTTATTTCTGGGACTCTACCAAACACCAGATGACATTGTCCAGGCCTTGCATGACATAAAATGTGCCTGGAAGAGATACGACATGTGAAGAGATGTTTTTAATCTTGAATCTATCAAAGGTAGATGTCACAGGCCCAGCTACTGAATCTGGCTCAACATTGGATGGTGTCATACCTTCTGGGAAAGGATATAAATAGCTTTACTGACTGGACAAGAAAAAATAAAGTCTTTTGTTCCAGGAAAAGGGTGAAAATGGTAGCACTGTTTGTATTGACTAGGGTACTCCCATCTTCTAATACAGCTGCCATTTCAGGTTTTAAAAGAAAAAGGCTGAAAGTTGCAAAAGAACATATGTGAGTGCAGTCATGGATCTGGCAAGCGTCACCTTACTTGGTGTAAGACTTTGTATTAGTCCTTGGTGGCCTAATTTTGTACTGATACAGTTAATTTTCCATGGTAATATTGTGGAGTGAGGATTGTAAGGGGGATCTGTGGGTTGCTGTTAAGGTGTTGATAACATTTTGCACAGAGAAAATACTTTCTAGCATGCTTCTATACCTTATAGCATGTTAAATCTTGGCATTGATAATTTAGAAATTAACAATAACTGTAAATTTTTTGCACAAAATGAAATGACAAATAGCATATTTCAATTAATGTGCACAATATTCATCCTGGTAAACAGTAGATGCAGCCAAACATCTGGAGTTAAAATAAATAGCATTTCAGCTGAAATTATATAGCACCATTACAAATCTGTGAAAGAGACACACACCCTCTGATGTACACTGTTTTTTCTAGACTCAAGTGACTTATTGTGCAGCTGGTTATCTGAGACTTTCCCATAGTCCAAGCAAGTACTGCATAAAAAGTATTTCTGTCTACGTTTCTACGATGAAACACATATAGTTGCAGTGCTCTGCTTTTGTTGAGCCTTCTACGACTATAGCACTGCACAAACAGCAGAGGTCACCATGCACCAAGTTCCACCAGTCTCCAACGCTTCAGCCAGGAGTTGGGCTGGGCATCAATTCATGTAACATTGGCTCGAATTGACCTAAAACTTAGAGCAAATGGCCGCATATGGTGGAAGGAACATCATAAGTGCGGCAGCAATAACTGACTTCAGGAAAAAGACTACAAATATTAAAGTGGTTGTAATTAATATTCATGTCAAGATGCTTGCCATGAATTTGAAACTTTTTTGAAAACTACCCTGCTTAACTAATCGTACTATACTAGTCCTTGTAATTTGTCCAGTGCCTCTGAAAGAAATGGTAAAAAGGCTGATTCATGCCTTTTAAAACTCATTAATAACAAAGTGTTCATTTTAGCTCTAAAGTAAAGCTCAAGCTCCATGCTGAGCGCAATTACCAATAATATATGAACTAGGAAGTATAGATGTCCAAATGGTGAAGAAGAGTGTAAACTATGTTTACTAGCCCAGGCACTCACAAAGTTTAAAACATATGGCTTCTATAGTATCTTGCCTTCTGAACTGTGTACAACTTCCTGCTGATACCATGATGTACTCAGATGTGGATATTTCCATGGCTAGTCTAGAAGAAATGTTCTCAGGCTAAGGACACGGTAACCACAGGACTTTTATATATCTACAAATGATAGGGAAAATTCATGCCTTCGTAACTTCCATTGTAAATTGTGCTTTGATGCTGTTGCATCCATAACAATGTCAAAGGTATGTAGTTTTATTGGTAAAATGAATGGCATCTTGAGCTCCTCTGAAGTCAATAGAAGTTATATGCACTTAACAGAACTGCATCTTCAACCTTATTCTTTGCATGGATGATGCATTTGTATTAAACCTTTATTTTTCTACTTTCAGAGACATTATTTCAACATTAGAACACTTTCTGTGGTACAATATAAATGGACTGAAATGCATACTCAACAGTTTTGAGTAACTTCGAGCCAGTTTGAGCATAGAAATAATTTTTCCCTAAAATCAGGTAAAATGAGTTTGGCAATTTTAACAAATGGTGAGTAGAAAAGGAAGGTTAAATCATTGTAGCTGCACTTTATTTCCTTTAGTCTTACGTTATATAATAATTCCTGATTTTGATATTATGCCAGTTGTCCAGGTATAATGTCCAATATACTGTTTTCATTATGTTTTGTTTAAAGTAGGGAACTCAATAATTTAAATGCAATAGCCATGAAAATGCTGTTAACACGAAGTTGTCCATGTGTTACGTTTTCTGAAAATACTGGAGTGAAACATTTTGTGTGCAATCTCTTCTAATTCTTTTGGTTGAAGAGGCTTCTCCATTTGTTTTTTAAACAAGCACAGGATGAAAGAAGATCAAGCTTTAAACTGAAGTCAACGTGTGTCTTCATCTCATAAAGATGAGGAAATTGCAAGTACAGCTGAAATTCTGTCTTTAGGTTATGCTGTGTTTTGATGCTGGCGCAGAAGCACAGCAGTCGGGCTGAAGAAGAGGGAGTGACCAAACACATGTCAGTGAGGAGCCTTGAGGGAGTAGCTGCAGAGACACAGAGATTAACTTTGGGATTTGTAGCCATGGCTAATTTATGAAATTCATTTTAAGAACAGTTTGAGAGTGAAGTGTTTTAACAAAGACAGTGACCACTTCATATCTATTTTGTGGCTGAGAGCAGAAGGATGCAAAACCTAATGGCTGGTAACACTTTGGTTCCTCCCTCTCTGAACTCCTGTCTCCAGCGGTTTTTGTTTGGCCATTGCAGTAACCCCAGGCTGCACGCCGCTGAAACATTCCTTTAAATGAAGGTAAAGCTGGGATCAGCGCAAAGTCTGTTAACAATCAGTTTAGACTTGTAGAAATTAGCTAGTGAGATCTCTCTCCTAAAAAGGAAGGAGGGGGAGAACACATCTGTTTTTCCACTGAAAAACTCTGATTGGATACCTACCGTATGCACGTGGGATCTCCACACACAGGTTTTCTTTAAGTGATAGATTTTCCTACACACTCATTTGCTGACAGGGTGGACAGGAGACGACGTGGTTCCTAGATGGGAATTAAAGAAAGATAGGACAGGCTAAAGGAGAAATGGCTTGGATGGGCCTTAGGGAAATGGCAAGCATCCATTCTAGCCACTATTGGTTTAGGGTTCTGGTATTATTATTTTTGCTCTGCCTCTTTGGACTTTTATTAGGGTCAGGCAGAGCCAGAGGAAATCCCATACAGCACAGGTACAATACAGCAATGTTGCCAATAAGCCAGAAGGCTTGCCTGAGGCCAAAGCAAGCAGGAATAGACAAAATCAGCTGCTTAAGAATTTGAACAAATTAATACTGCAGTGCCCTTTTTGGACTAAGGAAAACCCGGGCCCTCCAGTGGCACAGCATGCATCTCTACGAAGAGGTCTTGATCAAGTCGTCTTCCAGAACTGCCTTCTGAGGTTTCTAGCATGGAAGGGGATGATGTGGTCCAGCTGCTGTAAAACTTGATTAAAAAATTAATGATAACTTATCTAATGAGACAAATGCAGTGGAATGCCATGGAAATTAGATTACTCTTTCTGATAAAATTAGTATTTTAAAAGATTATAGAACTCATTTCTAAAGATATCTAAAATCGATCTAAAGAATTTAATGGAGAAACTTGCCCATTCTGCTGAAAGTGTATGCTAATTCAATACTGACTGTAATGGGACTTTTCTATAAATAGAGAAAAATGTTAATTCACATCTTAAATGATCCTTCATCCTTATGACAGTTCTTGTAGCTGCTTAAAATTTCCTACAGTTTCACCCTTTTTCCCCAAACCAGATAATATGAATGCATTCTGCATTAATTTACTCTACGTTCCCTCTAGCCCATATATACATTATAATAGTTGCAGGCAGAACATTCTATTTAACTAGCAATCTAATGTTTCACCACTCGCCAAGAAAACGAAAGGTTTTTGAGTAGCAGAGATTAAAAAGAAGAAGAAATCCCAGCACTGTAAATTGTAAAACTTTACACCTTACAGCTGCCAGCTGTAATCCACAAGGAGACAGCATTCTTAGGCTCCTAGGAACATAGACAGGGCTATTTTTTAGCAAATATTATTTTTGTTCCTTCAGAAAGGGAGGGAAAGGGAAGGGACAACAGAAGTCCCAAACCCCAAAAGAACCCCTTACATATAGAGAACATAACACTGATGAGGACTTTTTTGTCCTTGAGTGTGGAAGGATTGTGGTGATTTGACAAGATCTGTTAAGATTTCATTTTGCTTGTTATTACAGTTGAAATATAACAGCTGAAATGTTACACAGGCTAAGTCAGACTAAGCCTGAGAGGATTTTCACAATGTAACATTTACATAAGATAAGGACGTAGTGGTTTCTGGTTCTTTTTAATGGAAATACCTTCATCTTAATATTATCACATTATCTTTATCTTAAACCAGCTTTTTCTGTATGATTACATGTATTTGTTTTAAAGACATGAAAAGGCTTATTTTAATAACCCAATTTCTTAATTATTTTAATAAATTACCAAAAGGCAGAAACCACAGTGCCGTTAACATTCCTGAAGTTATGGCTAACTTGCAGAAGTGAGCGATGCATTCAGCGCTGAGGGATGCTGAGCAGCACATTGCTATGCTGAGACCTTCAGGAAGGAAAACTATGTCCTTTTCTGAGTAAATGAGAGGCCCAGGAGCTACCTCTTTTTTCCTCTAACAAAAGATGCAACAATGGAAAACTATTTTGGGCAGGTTCAGGACAGCCTGAATTTAAGAATTGTGGGAAGGGGAGGGAGAGAAGGGACAGACACAAGAAAAATTACAACTCTGTGTACCTGTTTATTACGTGTTTGTCTGCCTATGTCTTTGTGGTGGGAGAGAGAAAAAGGGAAGGAAGAGGCATAAGAAACACCAAAGAATCAGTTGGAGATCACATCTGAAGATGAAATATGCTCAAGTGCAGACCTCTGAGGAAAACTGGAAGAGAAGAGAGAAGAAACCTTTTGAGCAAACCTGGGTGAGAGCATATTCCTTGCTACTGGCTATTGCTCATAAAGAAATATCTGAATCCGTCATGAATTTGTTTTCCTAGTGAAAATATCCCAGAGAAGCCTCTATGTGATCTAGCTACTCAAGGCAAGCAGATTAACAGTGTGAACTTAGTCTTGTAAGCTTTGCAGTTCATTAGGCCTTGGAAAAAAAATCTATTCTTGACAACACTAAATATGTGCATTGGACAGGAAAGGGGGTTATTTATCTGTGTGTTCACTTGTTCAACTATTTCTTGATTGTGTCTTTTAATTGTACCCTTGCTGTCAACTGATTTTGATTTTTTTTGAGATTTCTCCCATGTCCATTTCTATGGGACATACTTAGGTCATCTCTTTAGTCCTATATAGATGAATAGGATAACAAAGATAATAATTTATGTTTGCTATGTTTGTGCTAAGTCTGCATGCGCTACAGTGCTCTTCTGTTTCACATTTACTCTGCTCTCAATTGGTAGTATTAAACACTTCTGTAAAATGAAATAGAAAACAAATCCCTTGTATTATGGAAGAACTCCATGAAGTCACTGACCTTAGTTTGCTTTAATTCAGGTTCAGATAGGTAGGTTTAGTGCTAGGCAAGTCTGTGAGTAGAATTAGAAGATAGATGCTTCCTTAAACCACACTTAGAAAATTATCATCTCTTTGTGGTTTTCAACATGACTGTCACTTCATGACATTTTCTTCTAGTTCAGAAAGGGAGGCAAGAGTCATATGGAAATCTATTCTTACTCTTTGGTTCTTCTGGTCCAAAGCAAGCCACAGGAAAATGGAAGTAGTAAACATGAGAGAAACTGGTGTCTGGAAGTTAGGCTTGAGTTAAGCTGCAGTTACTTGGTTTGACCCAGGGATAAGCACATGAAATGTAAGATCCAAAGGAGATTTGACTAGATAATTCTGGAGTTTCCTTTTTGGCCTGAAATCCTATTAACCCAAGTCCCTTCACAGTGCATTGGAGACAGGTCATTAAAACAAAGAACCTCTTCGTTGGGCACAGAAGGTGCCTTTTCCGTTTTAGAAGCCCATATAGTGTGGCTGAAAAAAGGTGACTCCACCATCCGGAAGCCTGGCTATCCATAAGGCCAGCATTAGGTAAAAAATTTTTTCCTTGTAGACAGTGAGCAAACCTGCCAGCAATGTTCTAATGCTGGAATGCAGTACTTTCCAGAAGTCAGATTATTATACTAATTTCCCATCAGTATCACTCTAAGAGAAGTTACATTGCATTTAGTGTGAGCCCTAAAAAGCATGAGCCAAAGTATCATTTGAATGCCGTGTCAAAGCCAGCTACTCAGTAAGGAAGTATCTCCTGGCAATAGTAAGAAGAAATCTAAGAGACCCAGATTTCAGAAGACTTCAATGTAGTTATGCTTTTCACATTTTAATTTTCTCTGACACAACAGAACCGCCTTCCCTGACATCACATTTCATCATTGACTTTCTGTGGCAGGAAAACTGCATACAGAAGAGCTCTTATCCTCTAGCTGAAGTCATGGATAAAGGGGCTTAAGTTGAAATCTCTTAAACTATAAGTATTTCTCTACTTAGATATTGAGGAAAGCTCCAGAGAATGCATTCACTTTGAAATAATTTTGATAAGGAGCTCTTTGTGTTTTATAGAAAACATTTTTAACAAGTTAACTAGATTTGTGAGGTTTTGGGAAAACATGCTTTTCTTAAAGTTTGCCAGGCTTACTAGTTCAGCAAGAGCTGCTGAACATGTTGCTTTAATAGGTGACCAATCCTACTCAGCTCAGTAAAAAAGAAAGTCATTATCTCTCCGTTTATCTTTTGTCCCTCAAATGCAAAATTCTTTCCAAGTTTAAAAGATTTTTCATAATTATTATTACTATTGCTCATTGTAACTATTATTTACACTGGCTACACTGAGCTTATACACTACTGAGGTTTATAGTGTGGAAAACTGCTGTCAGTTGAGATGCTGACAGTACTTTGAGTGATGAAAAGCTAGAAGAAAAGAAGTGTGACATACAAGCATGGTCAAAGGTAAGGAGACTGATACACTCTGATTTATGCAGTCAATACAATTTAAGGGATAATTTTCTCATGTAACAACGGTTGTTGCATATTTTTCAAATACAGCCTTATTCAAAATATTTTCAGGTTGTCAGTAACTATGTTTCTGTTTCATTTGCTTGATCCCCACAAACTGATATCATATACCTACACCTTAGAAGTGACCCTGTTATCAATTTTTCATCTTTTCAATAAGAGGATTTAAACGTTGCTCTATATATGTTCCGGAGAAGTTCAGTGTGACATGCCAAAAAGACAGGTGACTGCAGAAAGAATAGCCTCACAGCTGGCTCTCTGTTTAATTATCTTTTAATAGGGTTTCCAGTATGTGAATATCTCTTATTTTATTCAAAGCAAGCATGTTGTCATGCTGATTTCTTTTAACTTTTCATTGTTAAGATTTCTTCATTAGGTTTTCTGGGGTCATGTGTTTCCTCCTTTCCTACAATTTTTGTTAGTCACAGGATAAACTTGCAGGTTACCGCAATATCCTGCTTGAGTCTTGGACATGAAAATGGTCCTAGATCATTTATTTTCTCCACTTTTGAAACTGGGCATGAGTAGTTTAACAGTAACCAGTATATCTTCTTTGAAAAATTTCTCTGTCTTTGACTTCTTTTCCTCCTGTTCTCAACACTGTAGTGATCTAACATTGTCAGCTTTATAACCATTTTCAGCATGGATGCCTCTCCCTCCTTTCTATTTCATCATGTATCATTTCCAAATGCTTTGGAAGCACTCAGTAAAGCTGCACAGTATCCCTTTTTTGAAGACGTATTGCATGCAGGTTCTCGAGCTGCACATGTCTTCTATGGATGCTTGAGTGCTTTATTAGATCTCCCTCTCTTCCTTTTCCCTCCTTTAGTTCACCTGTGGCCCAAGCTGTCTTATTCAATGCACTTTTGTTGGGCCTCATTACACTGACATTTGTATTTTTATGGATGTTTTCCTTTGATGTTGACTGTGAGGTGAGTAGGTTTCCTAATGAAACATACATCAAAGAGTTTGTTCACTCTTTCATGGATGGTCTTTGGAGAGAGATAAGGGGGATACATCTTGAAAATTAAATTTAAATTACTCATGAAAAGGCTTAAGCTGCAGACTACTTACCTCAGTAAAACTTCTGGCTAATGCAAAAGGCCAGCTGGCAGAGAGAGCCAGGCTCAGCCCTTGTGAGTGGGACGATGGAAGGGGTTAGTCAGGCCCTTCCACAGCCAAGAGCTTTAGTGGGATATTTTCGCACCCACTGTCATCACTTTTACCTCTCCCCACCTCCTCCAGCTATCCTGCCCTTTTCCTTAGGCTCTTCCAGCTACTGCTACTTTTTTCTTGAGTGGCAGAAGCCAGCAAACCTTAGCTGTGTTTGCCCCTTCTAGTTGTCCTTGCTCTGCCTTTGTCCACGTGCACTGTCACCTCTGAGGAGTGCTGCCTCCTTTCACAGCTCACGCTTTGCTTCAGGCTGCCCCTTTCCTCACTTTCCCCTTCCTCGACGAAGCTCTGTGCTTTGTTTTCACCAAAGATTTTATTCTCATTGACACAAACTCTTCTTTACATTTCCCCTGGCAAAATAAAGCATTCATTGTGTGAATAAAAATTAATAACAAGGCATGATAGAAGCAAAAATACCCCCAAATCCCTTTTCTGACTTCATTAAGATAGTGTGCAGGAAGACAAGAGACACTGAAATAATTCAAACTGCGAAGCAATAGGAGAAAAACCTCAATATGAGGGGAAAAATTCAGCACTGCATTGTCACAGACTAGTGTATGATACTACATGGAGGACTGAATCAGGAATTTATGTTGAGGGAACATAAATTTAAAGGAATATTATTAAAAGCATATGAATATGGGAAAAGAGAACATCATAAGGGCATTACTCACCTGAGAGAATAATGCCTTTAATCTTTTGCCATTAGACTCTGACCTAGTATGTAACACATTACAGAAAAATTACTTGTCTGAGAATATTTCTAGATAAAGAGTTTCAATAGCATTTTTGCAAGGATGTAAATATTATGTCTGAAATATAACTTTCAAAGGAAAGTGAAGAAATGTGCAGGTGATTTAGAGCCACTATTTGTGCTTTATAGATAATCATATTGATTACTCAATTGCGAGTGACATGCCTGGTAATTTTGTTGTGTTAAACTGGAAGTGCTTCACAAATCTGGCAACAGATTCATGCTAATGGATAACTCTCCCAAAATCATAGACTGGGACACTTGCTAAGAACCTGTAAAAGTTGCTTTTTTGAGGACCTGCACCAAGTATTAGATACAAATCAATTGTATCATACATAGCAACAAATAACCTCACTGAGAAATTATGATTTAGAAGTGAATGCAGCTATTTTTATATGTAGAAATTCAAGCTCTTCTACTTTAAATCTGCTTAAAATTAATTGGGCAGCTCACAGTACTGTTCCATATAACAAGCTGGACAGTTTGTGGAGAACCTCTCAAACAGTGTGTAAAAGCCTTGAGCAGAGGGGTCCAAATCTTGGGCCATGTTGACAATTGTGTGTTGCTCCATTTACGGAAAGTTGACCCAATAGTGCTAACTACTCGTCTTAAGTTATGCAGCTGCTCCTGTCTATACTGTTCTCCTTTGGCTCCTATATGACTGAGAGGGGCTTCATCAGTCTCCTGACTTTCACACAGGTGTTGATAGCCTTTAGGAGACAGATCTGTTGCTGAGGAAGGAGGTCAATCTGACATAGGCTGAGCCATGGTTTTGCAACAAAGCAGTTTTGTTGCTTCGGGGTACTGATATCTGAAAGAAGCACCTTAGCAATCACACATTTTAGTGACAGTAGCATCAGAATAAAGAAAGAGATAACTTAAACTGGAAATCTCAGGCCATATACTGATCTAGCCTAACACCCGTAAAGGAATAGCCTCCTGTGAAATGCCGGTGGCCCACAAAGAGATGCATATAAAATTCTTAAGTCAAAATACAAGTTTCAGATAATGGCTGAAATAGATCCCCAGAGGATCCCCTTTCCTAGAACCAACTCTGAATGTGACAGCCTGTAAAAGGGAGAAAAGAAACACAGATCAATTTTACAGTGCTGGTTGTGAGCTGAGCATCACCAGCGGATGAGACCGCTGTGGACCTACTGTTGTTTTAGGAGAATCCAGCACTAAACAATGTTAGCAATGGCACAAGTGAATCTTATAAAACATGTTTTACTATCAAAGGCCTCGACACAAAGGTGAAGTAATACCAGCTGTCCTGCTGGACCACATGAAAGTGATATGTGATACCTAACTAAGATATTCATACCAGGTGCAAGTGACAGATGCAACCAGCATGATGACAGATCAAGAGCTCTTGTAAATCTCATCAGGAGGGTCCATTTATTAAGGGCTTCAGCACCTCCAGCTGTTTCACGTCAGCAGATCTGACTGAGTTGCTGTGTTAACAGACCTTATAAAATTTCTGTGATTATGTTACTTGGTCTTTATTCTAAATTCTTGGTTGTCAGGCTGATAGGCTACAGAAAGATAGTTGGAGAGTTCCTTGACATAGGCCTGATTTCCACCCCTATTTTGTTTTCTATTTGGCTATATTCAGACATTTCCTGAGGCAAACCTTTTCCAGCTGAGGAGCAGAACACAGCCCAGGTATATTGAACAACAGCAGGAAAGGAAAGTATATGTGGAACTGCATTTATGACCGTGTGTCCCATTCCATGTGGAATAGTGATCCTAAAGGGCAATGAGCTGAACTTAGATAAGCTGCATGAACCATCCTTTTCTGACCATGTAGAGAGTAGTCTGAGGCATGAATTCATATCTTCCCCACTGAAGTTATACTACAGTCTGTGGAAGTCATGGGCTCTATTAGTTGCTAAGTGGGACTCCGCAGTCACTTTCCCATAGTCTCTAGGAAATGAGTTTCCTCTGAACTGGGCCTGACCTAGATATCCACTCCTGTGTCACTGCAGTCATCTTAAGAAATGGCAAGTTATTAATTATCCTAGAAAAATTTAGTAAAGCAACTGAGCTAGTATAAAGTGCACAGCTGGGCTGAAAAATTAGTTTCTCAAATGATATTAATGTTATTGTTGTGCCCATTATCTGACTATTACACATGACACTATTTATATATAATGAAACAAATGTTCTTTGTTCTCAGTATTAACGCCTGTTCTGTGTTCTCAGTTAAAAGCCTTAGTTATGGGAGTAACCATGAAGAGACAAGGGCTGACACTGCTCTGGACAATGCAGGCTGATCTGACACGGATGACATGACACTGTGACTCCGCACTGCAGTGCCAGCCACAGCTGTGTTATGCCAGCCACAGAGTACCAGATTTCCCTTGGCACAGGCCTGGCATGGTATCTCTCTAGGACTACAGAAAGCAGCTTCAAGGGCCCAGTGAGAATGCCATGGCAAAAAGCAGGAAACAGGGCTTCATAGGCTGGGGGAATAGCCCCATTAGTCCCCCTGAATATCAGTCCTTCAGCTACACTGAAGTAGCTCCACTGACTGCTGAAAAATAAAGGTTAGAGAACTAGGTTGCATCTTTAATGAATGTAAATTAGTATTCTTATTTATTTGGAGTTTGTGAACAACAAAGAGTAAAAGTGAGCATGTTTTATATACATAAGGCTGTAACATGTGAAGAAATAATAAAGAAGAGCAACTGAGATGCAAAACTGATCCATTAAGCTGATTTTATTCTAACCTCCTCTGAGCCTGCTGGTTCTTGACTAAGGATATGTTTGGAAGTTGGTGATGCTTCACTCTGTACTCCAGTATCTGAGCTATTTAATTTCAGGTTATCTTGCCTATCTCAACACTATGTTGCAGTCTCATCTGTGATGCCAGTATAGATGTATACATCTCAGGTCTCCAACACTCATGGTCAGTTATGGTTTGTCAAGAAACTGTTATAAGAGAATCCACAGTGAAAGAACTGTCTGAAAAATTTCTTCTTTCATTTCTCTTTTTCCTTGCACAAAGGGCAGTCTTGTATTTTCAGTCTGCATAGCCTCAGGCAATTCACTCAGTACAGCATAATACTATTCTATTGAGAAAAGAATTACAGTGAGAGGTACTGGAGAGCTCTGTAACCTCAGAGAGCATCAGAAAGTCAGTGCTTCACAGAGGCACTGCAAAACTCCCAAAGCCACAGTTACACCTCTGCAAGGAAACTATTATTATTATTATTATTCACTGAGTACCTGTCCAGGCTATTCAGGAAGGACACAGACCCAGAATCGTACCTGTAGTGAAACCTCAGAACTTAAGAATGAATTTAAGCATATCAAGACCCATTACCTCTATGTTTTCTAGCCATATTAGTAGCTGTAGCCCTGCTTCTGCTTCAGCTTAAAGTCTTTTTGCTATTGGGCAACTTCTGCCCTCCTTCTTATTTCAGTGACTTGAACATCTTTGGCTGGTGGGAAGGGGAGGGCAGGTCCAACTGCACTGCTGTTAAACACTGGCTTTGTGCATCTACTGCCTTTGGCCAATTAGAGGCCTGATCATCAGGAAACCAACTGTGTGCTGAAAGCCTAACAGGGATTTGTGCGCCATGCTTTCAGGCTTACTGCTAAGGGGTGGTGGTGGTGCCATCAAAAGTGGCTCAAAACCAGCTTAGGAAAAAAAACCCACTATGTGACCACCTGCAACCATTGTAGGCCCTGTGCGGATTAGTGGGGAGCTGTTTCAGCCAGTTTCAGCCTAGGAGGGTGGATCACTTTATATAGCTCTCTTCCAGATGACTTGCAGCTCTTTGCTGTTTCTGTAGCTGGTAGGTATGCCTTAGCCATGATACATCTCTCTCTTAAGACTTTGCTTTTTTATTTCTTATAATTAAACTCTAGGGCACACCGTGAGATTGCAGAGGATTATCCTATTTGTTTTCCATTTGCCTTTTTCTTCTTTGTCCCCAGTTCCCAAAGCTTTCTGATTAGCATTTTGAATATATACTTTTATATGCCTTAGTTTGGACATTACTGGCTTTAGGCTGCATTTCTCACTTGCGGCCTTCTGAAGTCTCACCAATAACACCATTGTATCATGAAACATAATAAATGAATAACATTCTTATTTGATTGACAACTGTCTTGCGTAACATCATATAAAGGCTTAATCTGCCAATAAAATACTTCTGATTCATTGTTACATTGTCATTGATACCCATCATTAGTTTTACAGGGATTTCGACTATGAGGTCTTCTTTGAGGACCAGTTTGGGCATGGGTACAGACTGAGGTGTCTTGCAATGATTAGGCCTTAGCCTAATTTTTGCACAGTCACAGTCTCTTCTTCCATCTTTCTGTGAGCTCCTGAGGTGGATTCACCTTCTGAGCAATCATGTGTATTTATTGGACGCAAAATATCTGCCTAGTAATCACTTGCAGATGAACCTGGAATGTTCCTGACCCATTAGATCATTGTCCTTCTCCAGCTGTAGCAAACAAGGATTTTCTTCCTCTATCATCACCTACAGCCATTCTCTGTCAGGGTTACCACATCCATCCTCTTTCCCAGCTCTGTAAGAATCCCACTGGAAGAACCAGTGACACTCTTCTCTTACCAGTCAGGATTGTCAGTAAAGGAGTACCTGGTAAGGTTTTTTATTTATTGTAGAATTTTTTAAAAAGTATTTTAAAGTATTTTTAAAGTATTTTTTAGAACAATCTCTGACCAAACTGCCATAGGGCTCCTTGTCTCCAAAGCTCTAGTTTGACTTTCACTGCCCTTGCTAGTGCCAAGTTTGAGTGGCTGCAGTGGCAATGCAGAAGTGATGTGTTGGGGCAGCTGCTCGCACACTTTTAGTCCGTAATGCAACCCTCAGCCCACCTGTGCTCTGCCTTCAGCTCTAACAGGACTTGGACCTGCAGATGTCCATCCCCAGGCTCCAGGACAGATTTTCATACCCATCCACCTGCTTCGTTCCTTCACAGGCCTACCCTAACTGGCTTCTTCCATGACTCTTAGTCCACAGGCAGGTTGCTCCCATGGGAGAATGGTGCACAGAGGCTAGCACCTTCCATGAGAAGCTGGCAACCCAGCTAAGGACAAAGTCCTGACAAGGAGCTACCTAAAACAGACAGGGAGAGTCCTTGCTAAGTATACAAATGCCCTGAAATGTCAGTTTCCATCATTGCTCCATGCCAAAGCTGGAAGGATCCTTTTCTCCACCCTCCTTACAGGGTCCAAGAGCCCAACACCCTGATTGAACAGACTGTCCCTCGCTATCCAGATGTTCGCCCACTCCTGGGCAGGGACATAGGAAAATGTTTCATGTAGCAGGAACTTCAGCAGTCCCTGCACATTCCTGAAAGCTTGTAATGAGGCTGAGGCTCATTAAAACACACCCAGCTCTCACACCATGGGAGCTGAAGTGAGGGCATAAAATGCCAGAGCAGCTTTACTGTGAATGAGAAGGGCACACCAAGCCGGGTCAGGAAAACCAGGTCCCATAACGATTCTGGCATTACAACAATTAAGAAGTCTAGTGAAGCCCCACTAGGCTGCACACTATGGAGAGAGAGCAGTACGGTAGAGGCCATAAGCAGGCAGAAGTATGCCAGTGAGACAGCCTGGCTGTCTCCTCCTTATGCACAAAGCCTGATATTTCTTTCTTCTCCCCCTTCCCTCAGTTCCCACCACCACCTTCATCAGGCAAGTTACTAAAGTCTACAGATCAATTGCAGTGATCCAAGTCCCTGCCCCCTCTTGTCAGAACCAATCACTCTCCTCTTCTTGTCTAGTCAACATGTGCAGAGATCACCACAGTAACCAAATGTTTCTTTTAGATGCTGCTTCTGGATGAATAGGATCAGAATAGGGATATCAGTTCACAGATCTTGTGTAGAGGAAGGGCTTCAAGGGAAGTGGAGGAGCAGACTATATTCTGTAAAGTGGCTATAAAGACTAGGTCCAAAATGTAGACTTATGTTGCTTTCTGCTCAGAATCTGCTCCACATGAGATCCCCTCTTAGGCTTGCTCTGGACCTATCTGTGTGCCTCAGACAGAGGACCATGAGGAAGGACAGAAGATACCAGGTTCTGTAGTGAGGGAGAGCTCTTAGAACTTTCACTGTGGCACATAGGCCCTCTTTGTGATGGAGGTGCCAGGTTGGTGTACTGTATATTTCACCGAGGATGATCAGGTATTCCTGTAACAAGAGGTTAATGATTAACTAAAACTGTGAAAATCTTTGCATCTTTACAACCACATTTTTCTGTCCTTCCTACAGTGCCTGCAATACCCCCTCCATGTGCTGATGGGGTACTCCTCAGCTTTCTTCCTGTCTGCCTAGATTCTCGCCATCATGCGCCTACAGAGTATAAGTGAGCAGCCATACGCGTTGTATTGCTGCAAGCATGTCCTAACTGAGGGGGCTCACACCAAAGTGATGGGGTAAGTATGGAAGCATCCATTGCTTGAAAACCTCGAGCTGAAACCCTAGAAGGTTTTAGAGGGTGTGCAGCCCTTGTTCCTGAATCTTCGTTCCTGCCCTGGAGGACAGAGTAGACTAAAGTCACTTACTAAGTCTTGTTTTGTTTCCAAACAAATCCTAGTGCTTTTAGCACACTTTTTATTTGTCATATTACTTTAAAGAGTAAGATGAAAGGGGCTGTCTTTATGTTCGCTGTATATCTTTCAGCATTTTGCCTAGCCCAACCAGGAACGCTAGTATTTATATTCTCCATATTTCACAGAGTATTCTGTGGCCAGAGGGTCTATGCATTATTGTTATTTTTGGTCCAGCTTTCAGGGCCTGTGTATTGCCAACAGCTTTTTTGTAAGGAGACAGTAAAAAACTTTGCATTCGACAACATGTCTGTGCCTCTTGACTCAGTGCACTTTTGGAAAGCCCTGTCCTCTAGTATTCACACTATATCATCCTCCGCCACAAGACAATTTAAAATAAGATATTCTCAGTCCTGCCAGCTTTCTCTAAACAAAGCCTGTGAGTTGAGAATGAGCTCAGTATATGCACGACATGTATTGGCATAGATATGCCAATGGGAGGGGAGCGGATAGGGTAATTTGGGATATCCTAGGACACTTTGGGGAGAACTGTGGGTCTCCCCATGTCCTCCAGCTGGCCTTTCTTCAGGGATCTTTCTTCCTTCTCTATTCACTTCAGTAATGCACTTTTACCCTCAGACCATCAGCCTTCACAGACCCCAATTAAAACGCTGAAGCACAATATCTGGACCGCAAGGTTTCCTATTCCTGCTGCTGCCACAGAGAAATGGGGTGAGAAGGCAAAAGTGATTCTCCATGAGGTGGTGGTCTGAGCTGCATCTGCCTCTGGAACAGCCAATGCATGCCCTCTAGCAAAGGTACAAGAGGGGTTCTGATGCAGTTGGGAGCTGCCTTTTTTATTTATACCCAAAAATGGCCCTGAACCTGATAAGGACAAATATGACATTCTCACATCTTTAGAATGGATAAAGTCTGTATTTATTGAAGATATGAGTCAGTTAATGTGAATAAAATCTACATGAGTATACATGCCTTGGAAAAAGTGACTAACCAGGCATTGTTTTAAAACATACCTAAGTCAGTAACAGAGGAACATGAAATTATGATTTGGAAGTGTCCATATAATATAATTTAAATGCCATTTAAATATCACTGACTGTTTGAGTCTTATACAATACTTTAGAAATATTCAGGTGCCTAATTTCCTTTAATATCACAGACTACGAGGCACACACATATCTTTGCAATTTGTGCATAACGTCTCAGATTTATATTAGCTCTGAAAATAGAGCTTCGGCTTGTGATTTTGTTGTTGTGAACTTTTATTCACAGGCTGCCTGCCTTTACCAAAAATTTGTCCACCAGTTGTTAGCTTTTTTTACATGTAAGCATTTCAAATAGTTTTGTTTGTCCTCAGTGTAACTAATCTCACAGATGGATTATTAGGCTTGAAGAATTTGTTTACATTTATAAATCTTTTCTCTCATAGCTAAACATTTAAGGGGGGAAGAAATTTTCTGCTGAAAATCTCCCTTTTTTCGTATAAAAAGTACTTCTGTTTTTTTAGAAGGAGGCCATATGCCCTGGCTAGGCTGGCATGAATGAGTGTACGGCTGCACATATAGTACACAATGTACTTTTTTGGGTAATTTTCTTAATCTCTCCCAGTCTCTGCTCCTTTTATACCCACAAACTTTAATAAGCTGAAAAAGAAATCCTGTGAAGGCTGGAACTTTCAAACCAAAAATGCGGTGCTTGAAATGAAACAGAATGATCTCATCCATCCCTAATTTTTAGTGCCTTTTCTATGCCTAGCAGACAGCTTTACTTTTATAAAACTTGAATCCTTGTCAGCCTTGAAAGTACTACTTATTGACTTTAAGTCACTTGTATTTACTTTAAGCAATTCCCTCTTGTGTATGTCCATACACAATAACGTTCCAAACAAAATGTCAAGTATTTTTTATGTTGATCAAGAGATCTGATTTCAGTGTCAAGCTATTCTCCAACTGTGCACAAGTGAAGGAAAAGTTTTTCAGTGTACTATGTACAGTTTTGCACCCCTCTACATCTGAATAATGCACACTGGGCTTGATCCAACAGAGAGTGGCTTTTGTGACCATTGATCCTGGACATTTCAAGGGCCCCCCAGGCTCTAGTCAAAAAGTCAACTTTTGATTCTGATGGGAGAAAAGTGCTTCCTTCCCTGGCAGCAGACTGCCAAATTATGCATCCCATGCTGGCTCTTTCCTGCCTGGCACTGCCTAATAGCTGTGGTAAAGATTTTAGTCTTTACCTCTAAAGCCAATTTGGCATGAAAGATTGATAAGCAGATGACTCAAAACCAAATGTAGTATTTCATAAAAGAACATATGCAGGAAGAGCTGCTGAGTGTTTTCCCCTCTTGCACAGTAAATGAACTAACTAGCCAAATGCATTGTTAGGTATCTGTTAAAGGGCTTTTGTTTTTCCGTAAATAACCCTGCAAGTTTTGAAAAATTAAATCAACCGTCACAAGCAGGCTTTTGGAAATGTCACCGGAGCTGAATGCAGTCAGCATGCTCAAGAAATCATTTGTCATGATTCAGTCAATGGGCCAGAGCAAAAATCTAAAGACTGCAGTAGAATAAAACAGCTTCAGGTTCCGTGCATACAGTCAATTCAAAACATGATTAGTCCAGCAACAATTACATACTTATAGTGCCCTGCATATTAAAGAAAAAAATAATTACTGAAGTGAGAAAAATATTCTATTTATCAAAATAAGCAGAGCATAGCTGCAGCCAGAGACGTAGGCAGCAACAGGAAATTGCCAGACTGCCTCTGTAGACACCTTCCAGTGCTGTGGATCCAAAGCTGGAATATGTCCCTGATTCACTGAAGCACTTAAGCATGTGTTTCATTCCCAGTGAGTTCAAAGAGACTTAATCTTGTTCTTAAACTAAGCATCTGCATAAATGTTTAGCTGAATGAGGGCCTACTACCTTGATCCTATTTTTATTGGAAACATCACTGACTTCCATGACTGCAGAATTAGATGTCTAAATAGGACTTGTGGAACTGTGGGTCTGGACCTTAGTCATTCACCTATTTTGCTCTCATCCTTCCTGAGTAGGGAATGTCCCATCCATCAGCAATACATATTTTTACAGCCTTGGGCTAGTTAATGGATCAAGGAATATCCTTACTAGAAATCTTCTCAGGTGATTAGGGTGATAGAGCCAGACTCAGCAGAGTACTTGAGCATGAGTCCACAAGCTGGATAATAAAATGAGGTTGGTGTTGGTCTCAGAATGCTCTGAATAAATAACGTGGCTCTCAGTTACTCCCAGTCCATTTTCTCACACACAAGACGCAGCTACCAAACAGGATTAGGTGGAACAAGGTCACAAGGCTCATGGGGTCACAGAGCAAGAGATGTTCTGGTGTTTTGCAAAGATTCAGACTGAAGGCTGTGCTGTGGGGGTGAGCGAGGTGGAAGCAGTTGTGAAAGTGTCACGCACAGCACGCAAGATTTGACAGGTCTATGAGTAGCCCCATTAAAGTCAATGAGAACGAGACACACGCTTTGCTCTGCAGAGATGGGATTACTCATGCGCCTAAAATTAAACATGTGGTTAAGTGCTTTGCTGAATCAGGGCCAGAGAGATGGAAAATGAGTACTGCCAGTACTGATTCTCCCCCATCCTCTTTTCCACACAGCTGCCTGCTGACGCCTGCTGACTTTTTTGTAAATAAGTACTGTAGCTATAGTACTTTATTAATTACTAAAAGAAACTGGGCCATATCCAAAGTCCTGGCCTCACTGAGGTCCTGCTTAGACAGAACTTCCATTACCGCCAACTTAATATTTGACTCCATGATCATAAAAATGGGTTTTTGTAGTGTAAGGATAGAGTTGTTCCTAATACAATGGATGGAGATGAGGTTTCCAATGGCAGAACCAAATTAGTGGGAAAGTATAATCAGCAGACAAGTCTAAAGGAAAGGTAAATTTTCTGTTGGGGAATATACAGTAAAGTTCTTCTTCTGTGCTTTTCTTTTGTGTGCACTTAATCAGTTAAATTGTCAAATATTTTAGCAGGAACTGGCTTTTGTGTTACCATAAATAACTCTCACAATATCTGAGAAAATGACATATGCTTGTGCACAGCAGATTTATTATTAGCACATTTGCTCATTTAACAGGTCTGGTAATAATTATTAATTTGATTCATCATGCAAAAGATTTGTGGTCACATCAAATTATTTCTTTGATTTTAAAACCAAAAATGTAAGCTAGAGTGTGGAGTCTCAGTTTGAATCATGGAGAATGTCGTATGTGTGTATTTGACATAAAAGACTGTTCATATGACAAGCATCTGTAATTTATGTTACACAAATATGGTAAATCACCATATTCTTACATTTCCTCGCCACTATCAGAATGATATTACAAAAGTTACATTCAACCTTTTTTAGAATAAGTTATATTTTCTCTGTCCATGTAAACATCCCATGAGAAAACAGTTGAGATAAAGTATATAAGTGGTGCTACAGATATTATAGCTTAATAAACTGCGTTTTATTTTTGTGTAAATTATAAAGCTAGAGATTTTCTGTTAAACACCAATGATAGGGCTTTGATGTGCATTTTGTTACCTTTGGAAATGTGAGCATTTGATCTTTCTAATTGAAATAAGCAGTACAAAATAGCCAAGATATAGACTTTTAGAAAGTGTTGTCTTCTCCTCTCACAGCGCAGCTAATTTTAAAAGATTTCAATACTGCATAGCATGTGGTTTGTTCCGTTAAGTCAAATCAATATTAGAATTAAGACTGAGGAATCCTGAGAATTTTTGCACAAGTCATTTAACTTATCTGTTTCTCCACTTGCCAGTCTATAAAATACTGTAGTACTAATAACTGCCTTTGAACCAATGCAGTAAAATAGAATTATTAAAAGTTTGAAGATATTAGATGAAGAATGATATGTAAGTACAAATTATTATATCTGATTTATATTAAATATAATACATAGTAGACAGGTTATAGAATATATTATTATACTAATATAATAATGCTAATACTACTAATACTAATGCTAATACTAATATTAATACTACTAATAATAATAATAATACAATGCACAACAATCCTTGGAAAACATGGTGTCTTTCACTACTTCCAGTAGTTCTGGCTGTACAAAAGGAGATACTTGCTTTTTAATAGGGACTTGCCTGGCTGGACACTTACCAGTAAGGTTTTGCTGCAGGAAATGCAAGAAATGCAAAACTAAACACATACTCCTGCCATGCTCCAGGGATCCATGAGGCCTCTACAACCATACTTCAATGTTCAGCTCCTCCTTTCTTGGTTCTTGTCTTGATGGTCATCATGGAAAGAGCAACCCTAGAGAGTTGGGCTGCGTTGGTTTTTGTCAGCCCTCACACATTAAATGCACAGATACTAGGTCTGTGGTGTTTTAAGTGTAAGGGAGATGTGCACATGCCATATATATCGGAAAAGGATTAATGGCCCTTGCCAAAAAAAGCAGAGTCCAGCTCTCACAATGTCCACATCTCACAAGAGCCACTTTTAATTAGCCAGTATGCCCATACTTACACTTACCCAGTTGAAATCCGAACATAGAGAGAAACAGATCTGTGTTCAGCTTCTTGCCTATAACTAAGAGCTGAACAACTCGGTGGCTAAAACTCAAAAGGGCTGCTGTCTGTCAGACCTCCCTGTGGAAGACCAAACCTGGTGTTTGCTTTTTTTGGCTGTCAAAAAATCACCTTAAGCTGAGCTCAAGTAAAATGCATTTTAAAAAATACATGGTTTTTGCTGCATTACTGTTTATGAGGGAATTAAGACTGTTCAGGGAATTCAATCCAGGAGCACTGGCAGAAGCTTTTTTGTGAGTGTGTGTGACTAAATTAAAATTAATTAAAGTGACTATAACTTTTACAGGACCAGCTCACTCTGGAAGATAGTGATATTTGGATGAATCAGCCAAAAGGCCCGGAAGGAGATAAAAGGGAACAATGCTGCAGTGTGCCGAGCAGCAAGTGATGCCCAGGCATATCCCAATGGAAGCACCGACCTGTGACAGTTTGCATCTGGTACTGGAGTATGTAATTTTTCTCTGCCTACATCACCATCATCTTCCCCCGCCACTTCCCCCAACCATTTTACAGTGCTGGTGTGTTGATCCAAGAACAGTTCTTGCAGTCCTGAGAAAGGATGTCCCAAACTGGGTAGGACAGGCCCAGCATGCAGTAGGAGCTCAGGTGTCACAGTAGATGAAAATCTACTCTACAGGGACCAGGAGCAAGAAGCCAGCATGATTTATGCATCCCACCAGGGAAGACTGGAAGCTGGAGTACCTCTGTCTATCAGTTCTTAGAGTGGTTTCAAGAAGATAAGGTCCCTCCGTCTAATGTATGTGAGGAAGCCATTTAGTCTGCAAGTCAGACAGGACACGTCAATTAAGAATGACCGAGTTTCACTGGACTGTCTGAGACTATGGATATTCTCTGAACTATGCTGGAAAGCAACCACAAGTCATATGGTTCTGCTTGGGAAACTGCCCGTGGAACTGTGAGATTAATTTTGGCCTGAAAAATGAAGTTCTGACATTCTGGATTGCTATCTCACAGAGACAGTCTAGTCTGTGCCTGTGGCACCCTCAGCCTACCCAGTAGCAGGTGCTGAGCTGAGGGGTCACAAAGCTGGATTCAGGTAATATAAATATAAAGATAGTTTCATGGCTGATCATTTTAGCTTCCTGATGAAAGGAGAGCAATACAAGAGCAGGAAGCATGAGTAAAAACCACAAACAAAGCTTGGGGGGATGATTTGTTACAGTTTAGGATCATATGAGAAGGCTTGAAAGAGTGTCAACAAAATCTGGGTGTGGTAAAAGTGCATCCTAGCAGAAGGTCTTAAAACAGGCAACAAAACAATAGCAAGAGTTCATGTGGTCTAGACCAATGGCCAAATACAGGAAACCGCAATGTTTGCTTGAGCAGAAGCTGGCAGAGAGGAAGAAGTGCCTGAGAGTGGAAACTTGCTGTGACGGCCAAGCAATGTCCAGGAGGGACCTAGATGCTTCCTCACATAGCACCAGGAATTGTGTGGGCGACCCTGGCTCTGTGTGCTCAAGGATGGATCAGGGCAGATGAAACAGGGCAGTGAAAGCAGCATCACTGGAGGGTGGTATGCGAGGTGGGGAAAGCAGAATGGCAGGAGGTAAAGTCAGAGCTAGACAGAAAAAAATCCATCACACAAAATGGTCTGTAAGATCAATCGGGGACTGAAAACAGCCTGTCCTGCAAATGAACTTATGAAGGAGAGCAGCTGGCTAAGAGCTGTCTGTCAGTTAAGGAAAGCCGGAGTAGTTGGGATTATGACAGAAAGGAGTTTGTAGATGCACACCCCTAGAGCACCTTCACCCAGTGATGAAGAGCAAAATCTGAGGGTGAACCTGGCTGTGAGCCTGAGTAGTCTAACTGCACATGACTTCAGGTGAGCCTGATGATCCAATACCTGAGGAAAGAGCAACCTTTCCTGAGATGTTGTCATGGTTTAACCAGGCAGGCAGCTAAACACCACACAGCTGCTCGCTCACACCCCTGCAGTAGGATCAGGCAGAGAATTGGGAAAAAAATATGGTAAAACTTGTGGGTTGAGGTAATGACAATTTAATAGGACAGAAAAAAAGGGAAAATAATAAAATGATAAATGAATATACAAAACAAATGATGCACAACACAATTGCTCACCACCCACTGACCGATGCCCAGCCAGTTCCCAAGAAGTGGGCCCCTGGCCAGCTCTTCCCCTAGTTTATATACTGAGCATGACATGATATGGTATGGGATATCCCTTTGGTGAGTTGGGGTCAGCTGTCCCGGCTGTGTCCCCTCCCAGCTTCTTGTGCACCCCCAGCCTGCTCACTGGTGGGGTGGTGCAAGAGGCAGGAAGAGGCCTTGACTCTGTGTAAGCCCTGCTCAGCAGTAACTAAAACATCAGCGTTTTATCAACATTATTCTCATCCTAAATCCAAAACACAGCACTGTACCATCTACTAGAAAGAAAACTAACTCTATCCCAGCCAAAACCAGGACAATACCCACCCCTTATTGTATACCATCTACATCACGCCCAGGCCCCACACTTTCCAATACATCCCAATTAATCACCACCATCTTTCCTGTATTTTGATATATACACACAGATATCATTCCCTTATTCTATGGGCCGACCTTCTAAAATGTCTGTTGAGTTAATTTAGTCCATGACTTTGGGCTCCATTCATCATAACAGTCCTTCAGGGCATGAGAGGTGGTGTGTGGTATTGGATTGTTGCATACTGGAGCCAGTTCTGGTTCCATCACTGCTGTGTTTGTCCAGTTCTATCATTGCTGCACTTTGCCTGGTTTCATCAAAATTCATTCTTCATTAATCTGTGTGATTCTTGTTGTAATACCGTTGATATGGCATATAGCAACCACAAAAATTATGACACACAGTATTACATAGCAATTAACATCATACAATTCAAACCCTTGGCTATTCTCACCCAAAATCAAATCCTCTTGAGGTACATCATTGGCCTTCTCCATCCTTCCATATTACCCACCAAGTACACCCAGGTCCTTGAGCAAAAGCAATCCCATGGATGGGTTTGCCTTTGCCCGAAGCAAGAATAACCCCAACTGTCTTCCCTAGCATGTTTTTAATCTGCACTACAGGGGCTTTATCCCCCTCTAGAGTACATAAAAGTTTTGATTGGGCAGGGACAGCTCAACTGGCAGATCCCCTCGTGTTGACTAACCACGTGGCTTTTGCTAAGTGTGTATCCTAGTGTTTAGATGTTCCACCCCCCATTACTCTCAGTGTAGTCTTTAACAGTCCATTGTATCATTTGATTTTCCCAGAGGCTGGTGCGTGATAGGGGATGTGACACACCCATCCAATACCGTGCTATTTGGCCCAGGTGTCTTTGATGTGGTTTCAGAAATTAGTCCTGTTGTCTGACTCAATTCTCTCTGGGGTGCCATGTCGCCACAGGACTTGCTTTTCAAGACCCAGGATAGTGTTCCGGGCAGTGGCATGGGGCGGGGGGGGGACAGGATATGTTTCCAGCCAGCTGGTGGTTGTTTCCACCATTGTAAGCACATGGTGCTTGCCTTGGCGGGTTTGTGGGAGTGTGATATAGTCAGTTTGCCAGGCCTCCCCATATTTATATTTCAGCCATCATCCCCCATACCACAGAGGCTTTAGCCACTTCACTTCTTTGATTGCGGCGCATGTGTCACATTCATGGATAACCTGTGCAATAGCGTCCATGGTCAAGTCCACCCCTCGATCACGAGCCCACCTGTATGTTGCATCTCTCCCTTGATGGCCTGAGGTGTCATGGGCCCACCGAGCTAGAAATAATCCACCCTTATGTTGCCAGTCCAGATCCACCTCAGCCATTTCTATCTTGGCAGCCTGATCTACCTGCTGGTTGTTTGTATGGTCTTCAGTGGCCCGACTCTTGGGGGCATGAGCATCCACATGACGTGCCTTTACAACCAGTTTCTCTACCCGGGCAGCAATATCTTGCCACAATGTGGCGGCCCAGATGGGTTTGCCTCTGCGCTGCCAGTTGCTTTGCTTCCACTGCTGCAGCCACCCCCACAGGGCATTCGCCACCATCCATGAGTCAGTACAGAGATAGAGCACTGGCCACTTTTCCCATTCAGCAATGTCTAAGGCCAGCTGGATGGCCTTTACCTCTGCAAACTGGCTTGATTCAGCTTCTCCTTCAGCAGTTTCTGCTACTTGTGTAGGACTCCATACAGCAGCCTTCCATCTCCGGTGCTTTCCCACAAGGCGACAGGACCCATCAGTAAACAGGGCATATTGGTCCTCATTTTCTGGCAGTTTGTTTTACAGTGGGGCTTCTTCAGCACGTGTCACCTCCTCCTCTGGTGATAATCCAAAGTGTTTGCCTTCTGGCCAGTCCATGATCACTTCCAAGATTCCTGGGTGACTGGGGTTTCCTACTTGAGCCCATTGGGTGATCAGTGCAACCCATTTACGCCATGTAGCATCAGTTGCATGATGCGTGGAAGGGACCCTCCCTTTGAACATCCAGCCCAGCACCAGCAGTCAGGGTGCCAGGAGGAGCTGTGCTTCAGTACCAACCACTTCTGAAGCAGTTCGAACCCCTTCATATGCTGCCAACATCTCTTTTTCAGTTGGAGTATAGTGGGCTTCGGACCCTCTGTATCCCCGACTCCAAAACCCTAGGGGTCGACCCCGGGTCTCCCCTGGCGCTTTCTGCCAGAGGCTCCAGGTAGGGCCATTCTCCCCGGCTGCAGTGTAGAGCACATTTTTTACATCTTGTCCTGCCCGGACTGGCCCAAGAGCTACTGCATGGACTATTTCTCGTTTAATCTGTTCAAAGGCTTGTCGTTGCTCAGGGCCCCATTTGAAATCCTTCTTCTTCTGGGTCACTTGATAGAGAGGGCTTACGATCAGACTGTACTGTGGAATATGCATTCTCCAAAAACCCACAACGCCCAAGAAAGCTTGTGTTTCCTTTTTGCTAGTTGGTGGAGACATGGCTGCTATTTTGTTGATCACATCCATGGGGATCTGATGACGTCCATTTTGCAATTTTATTCCTAAAAACTGGATCTCTTGTGCAGGTCCCTTGACACCTTCTCAGTCCCAAATCTCTGATAAAGAAGGATTTGTAGGATATACAATAGGCAGAAATATACAGAATACACCCTGTGTCCTGTACACCAATTACAGTAAGTGAAAGATTTAAGAACTAAGCAACTTTACCAGATGAGTTACAATATTGCTTTAGCATTGCCCTGATAAAGTTACCATCTTTTTTCATGTATACAACTACATGCATTTTGAAATTGTCAGTTAAAAAACAGTACTGAAAACAGTATGAGAGAGGTTTTTTCCCACTACATATTACATTAACATGTTGCACCACATTTTTCAGACATTATTTTAAAAGCATGTTTTTGCATTTAAGATGTTTGCCATGGATTTCATATACATAAAAATAGTTTGTTTATGTGTTGTTACAAAATGGTAGTGCTTAATATAATAAACATAAAAATCTAATATCTTTTTTAAAATGTGCATTTATAATACCTTGCTTTGTTTCTAAAAGGCATCAGTTAGCACTGTCTGTTTTATTTTGCAACAATATTGTAGTGTAAAAATGTTGCTAAACAATTCTGGTACTTTCAGATTGGAAGTATTTTTTTTCCAAACACTATAAAGTAATAGACTGAAAAACAAAACTGCAATAGTACTGTTTGTGCCTTTACAAATATATAATGAAAATTATTACAGCCGATATGGATCAAATTTAATCTGTATTCCATACAGCACAGTTAGTCACTAAGAATGAAAAAAGGATTTTTAAAGCTTTTTAAAGCTGATAAAAAAAGCTTCTGATACTATTGTCATAAACATAGTAATAGAAATGCTCTTATGGTCTGATGCTGTGCACCTTTTTGAAGGAAGTGACCTAGCAGTTAGCTTTTGTGATTCATGAAGGGTTTGTGGTCTTAATCAATACCCAGGAGATCAGTCAGGGACATGTACAAACACCATGCACTTTCTGTCCTGAAAGTGAAACATTTCTGCCTGGTCTGAAAACATAAAGAAGTATACAGATGTGTAAAGTAGTGTGCTTTTTTTTAAAGAAGAAAAAATACATATCTGTATATGTATTTATATATAAATGTATGTTATATTCTAATTACTGTCAATAAATTCCAGGCAGAGATTAAACTGACCATAAAGATGATGTAACAGAAGTCATTAAGGCAGTAAGTTGTATCTCTTGAGGATTTTCAGATATTCTACCTCTATCCCAAGAAGAAAAAGAAATGTTGAACTGCATTGTAGGACCAATCAGCACTGAACAATTACAGCCTGGTAAGGAAGGGCTCATTTTTGTTGAGTACTGACTCAGCATCATTGAGAATAGGGATCAAGTCTTCTGAATCTAGAGTCCCAAGACCAACATTTGTCCCTGGAAGACAGTCAAGGAAATCAGGGAAACGTGTTTGTTGTAGATTTACGTTCATTGTTGTCTGTGCTATGGTTCCTCCTGTATCCATCCCATCTACGTTGCTGAGGTGTGGTTGGGACACTGCAGCATCCTAATCCCAAGCCACTGTCTGTACTCTGTTCCCTGGAATGCTATGGCCCACTGTTCAATAAAGGATAGGATTCTTGTCTTGTGTCATGGCAGGTGTATTCACAGCTGTCTGAACTGGGTCCATGTTTCCTGAGTCCATGGGAAGCTGTCTGCATAGAGCAGCTTCTTGCTGCAGTAACTCCTCCTGATGCACCCTTACTCGCCCCCTCACCACCTGGACTCTCTGGAGCCTGAACTTCTGCTGCTGCTGTTGCTGCTGGTCAGTGCACTGGGCACGTTCAACAGCTCTGGCTGTGGACTCTGGGGAGGATGGCTGTGCTGCAACATGGCTGCGCTGGGTGTTATTTGGTGCTGGTGATTCATGGCCAGATGTGGCTGAGACACTGCCATAGACCTCTGTGCTGTTGGTGTGGGAGTAGCTGCAGGATGGTCGCTCAGATTTTTCACCTGTAGTTTTTTGAGGATGCTGTAATTTTTCATACTTGACTGAGGAAGCACCACTTTCCTCTGTGCCTGAGCACCACCTCCCAGCCGGAGCAGCAGCAGCTCCTCCGTCACATCGTAGGAGTGCCTTCGGAGCTGCGCAGGCAGCCCGCCGGCAGTGGGCGGCGAGACAGGTGGAACAGGGGGTGCCTCTGAGGCCCCCAGCAGTGCTGGTGCCCCAGGCGGCTGGCGGAGGGGATGAACAGGAGTCATAAACAGCTCAACCTGGAACATACGCGGCAAGTAAGGTGTCGCATAACACAGCCCTGAGGACAAACACAACAACTCTGAAGGCAAATAAACCAACATTGCAACTATTAACCTAATAATGAATGCTTATCACAAATGTATTAATGTGCTCTGGTCAGATCTGTCTTCATCGCAACCCTTCAAGCCCCACACTAGGCTCCAGAAAAGGACTGTTATGGTTTAACCAGGCAGGCAGCTAAACACCATGCAGCCATTAGCTCACACCCCTGCAGTGCAATTGGAAAAAAAAAAATGGTAAAACTCGTGGGTTGAGATAAAGACAATTTAACAGGACAGGAAAGAAAGCAAAAACAATAATAATGATAAATGAATATACAAATGATGCACAGTGCAATTGCTCACCACCCACTGACCGATGCCCAGCCAGTTCCCAATCAGCAGACCTTTGGCCAGCTCTTCCCCTAGTTTATATGCTGAGCATGACATGGTATGGTATGGGATATCCCTTTGGTGAGTTGGGGTCATCTGTCCCAGCTGTGTCCCCTCCCAGCTTCTTTTGCACCCCCAGCCTAAAAAGACCTTGACTCTGTGTAAGCGCTACTCAGCAGTAACTAAGACCTCAGGGTTATCAACATTATTCTCATCCTAAATCCAAAACACAGCACTGTACCAGCTACTAGAAAGAACATTAGCTCTATGCCAGCTGAAACCAGGACAGGTGTCTACAGACTGGAGCAGTCTAACAGCTGCACAAGGCTGAATGGAAGGAATTGCTAGGTGGACCAGCACAAGATAAACTTACAGCGTATATGAGAGTTGCATGCTTTTTGGTAAAAACTGACGTATTGCAAAGTTGAGGAAAACATGAAATATGTATCGTTGTTGTACAAGTCTTAGGTAATCCTGCTGTTCCCGGTATATCTAGTATATGCAGTTAATCTAATGGTATAAATTCTAGTCTTCGCTGAGCGGGCTGAGTGCCTGGAAGGCTGCAGTGTGGGATCTGTCAGTACATCTCTGCAGAAAAGCATTGCCTTTTTTGATTGCTGCTAGCAACTTAGTCTTGCCTGAAATCATGTGCAGCAGAAGCATTTGGTATTTTGCCAAGTCAAAAGGGAACGGGTGTTATACCCAAACTGCTTGGAAGAATTTACCTCTCTTTGTGTTTCACGAATACTTCTGCAGTGTACCCAGAGTGCCATGGAGGCGAAAGCAAAATCAGTATGCAAGTCAGAGAGGAGACTGACACTGAAAAGTGGTGGAAGCTGGCTCGATTTGGCTGAAAATTTAGGGTGCATATGGAGACAGGCGCTAGTGCCCAGTCCTGTGCCAGCCAGCAGTGATAAGGAAGAAGTGACCACCAAGGGGCAGCATTTTCCTAATAGTTCTGTCATGTTGTTTCTAAGAAATGCTTCCCTACCATCCCTACATCACCATTCAGGTATCTGAAAGTAATGCGGCTGTTGTGAAAATGGCCCTGAGAGACTGTAGGTGCCAGTCAACATGGGAGTGCTCAGTACTGGCCTCTTCTCTAGGGGTAGGACACAGTGGAGAGGTCACGGAGTCTGGAGAAGATATGTAAAGTCCCCTGACTAACACTGTGAAGTTTGAGCAATGGAGAGCACCATTGATCAATATTTTATAGTTAATGTGACGAAATGTAAAAGTGTGATTAATGGGGCAATTAAATTCCCTTGCTTCCAGTAGAGACCTGAACCTGTATTTTGGTTTTTTTTTTCAGTACTATAATTTTCAGCTAGTTTAAAGGTATTCCTTAATTTCATTTTGAGCTTTTACCCCAATTTTACAGAGGTAAGGTGAAAAATTATGTCACATTGCCAGCAAAAACTATTAGATTATGATCCTTTAATCACCCATATTGAACATTAAGGCCCTGATTCAGCAATGCTTTTCAGTGTGTGCTGAATTTTAATTATGTGCGAAGACCATTGTTATTCAGAAAAGTGTTTAGGCGTGTGCTTATATGTTTTGCTGAACTGAAGCTTGAGAGCAATAAGAAGGCATCTGGCACTTACCTAAGAGCAATCAAGGGTGAGTCATAGTAGTGAAACTGAAGCTGTGACCACAGAGAGTTATTACATAGAGCAGTCTCCCGACCCTGTTCTTTAACCCTGTACTTTGATAATCAGGGAAGGGAAAGATTTGCTTATCCTAGTCTTCAGACTCCTGAAGTGTCTTTTTTGCAGGTTGAAACTACATTGTTTTACCAGGGACCTTTCATTTCTTGTCAATCAAGGATGATGAACATGGGAACATTTTTTTCATCACGCTTTCCACCGGACAAATCATTCCCAGCACGAGACGGTGACTGTTGAACAAACTCCTGCTGTAAAACCAATTAAAGGCTCCCATTGATTCTAAGGAAATCTGGATCAGGCCCTGAGTGAGTCACTGCCCCAACAGCTCCAGTCTCAGCACTTTTTGACTTGCCTCTGTAATGCAGCGGCAGATCAAGGTCTCCTAGCCAGTGACTAACAAATGCTTAGATTGGGGAATCACTTCCCGACCCTAAAGTCTGCTGACAGCAGGCTGCTGACTCTTTCTAGCTGTTTCTTTCTTTCTAGATGTTGCAGTCATCAGTTGCATCCCAGGTACCCCCAGGATGGCAGAACCGTCTCTAACATCACCTGGCACCGCTCTGGGGTAGACTTTGCGCTGGCAAGCACTGCACCTAGATGCAGGCACCACTGTTCTGTTTGCCTTAGCCACGATGCTAAGGGAAGAATTTAACCCCCTGTCAACTCAGAGTAATAGATGAGATAACTCTCCAACTGATTATCAGCTGGTTTACCTGCAATGCCCAGGACTGTTTAACTCTTACTATGACTGATTAAAAAACATAATGGAAAATTGATTTTTCTTCTGCTTTATAGGGGGAAAATCAATGCAGATTAAGAACAGGATAAACAGTGAAAGGGAAGAAATACGACTGCAAATTCTACTGGACCTAAACCCAAAAACAAGAGTATATATTCTAAACTACAGGAACACACACTTTCTAAAGCCTCCTAAGTCTCTGCACTGGTAAAATAATCTCCAACAAACTTGAAAGCAGATTGAATATAGATGGGGTGTCTCTAAGTGAAAAGAGACAGTTATCCTCTGCACCTGCTAGCAAACACAGTCCCTTTATGTTATGAAATGTCTTTAACTTAAAATACCACCTGAAAGTAAACTCCTTCATCAATTCATCATGAATTCTTCAAAGGTATTTTGGAAGTCTCTCTAAACCGTTGGTTTTATCGTGGCTTTATTTAGGATTTGAGGAGAGAGAATGCTGCAATCAGGACAGACAGACAGACAAACAGGGGAAATTATAACCTTTCAATCCCTATGATTTGGAAAGAATAAAATGCTTCTTTCTTGATATGTTGTATTATATACTTACAGCCTAAGATTTGACAATGTGGCATTGAACTGTATCTCTCTACTGAAGTGATATGATCCTTCATTGTATACCAGAGACTTCTGGACCTGGGACTTTTGTGCCCTTCCTAGAACGCCATCCGCCCACTGCTTTTGGATTAATCACTGTATGCTCCCCTCTGTACCTTTCCAGCAGAAGTGATTAATGCAAAGGGTAGGCAGCCATGCCCTCACCTCTGTGTAGTCACTTCTCTTCATTTAGAATAAAGGTTAGTTTTGACAGCAATACTAACTTCTTTATATTATTATTTTTCTGTGCTATTTTTAAGTTCCTCAAACTCTTTCAAACAAGCCTAGGGAAGTTTTCCTCCTTTCTGAATTTGTGCAGCCACACGTATTTATTCCTTTATGTAAAGGAGAAAAAGGTTGTTGCTGCAGTGCAATGTTCTGGCCATTTAAGATCTTCTAAAAGTACAGCAGCAAGTAGCTACTTCTTCTGGTGGTGGTGAGTGCATATCTGTTTTGGGATGAACAGCTGAGCTTGCTGTTCAGCTTTGTAGGCCTTCTCAAACACTTCACCACTTCTCATAAGGGAAGTAGGCTGGGGAAAATGTTAGGCATTAGTTGTGGCAAAGATCTTCCTGGCTCCATTTTGACAACAGGATTAAGAAAACATGATTTCTAATAGCTGCACAGCAAATTAGGGATGTTTGACATCTGTTTCTGTAATTCTGAGCTCCCTAAA
The DNA here is from genome assembly GCF_963921805.1 of Phalacrocorax carbo. NCBI lineage: Eukaryota > Metazoa > Chordata > Aves > Suliformes > Phalacrocoracidae > Phalacrocorax > Phalacrocorax carbo. The sequence continues at coordinate 45,650,482 of NC_087513.1, forward strand.
TTCTCTCAAAAATGTCCAGAAGCAATAGGGTCTGTGATAGGAACACCAGAAGAAGTACCCCAAGAGGAATATAACTAGGAAACCTGGTACTGGGTATAATGGGTACCAGGCCCAACCACAGGTGCCTGCTGCCGGAGGATGCTGAGCTCAGTGTCTCAGGAAGCCCCCTCCAGCCCTGTCTTCCCTCTTTTTTCCATCATGTCCTCTGCACTGTGTGTGTTTTTGTCTACCCATTGCCAAATTTTGAAAATCAGAAAACTTATACAGTCAAACCACATCATTTGGCTTAAAAAGCTGCAATAAAAGTGATCATTGGAGAGTATGAATCAGATAAGTGTGTCCTTTTGACAATAGTTTATTTTTTTCTACTGAAAAATAAATTATTATTCCATATGTTTTGCCACTGAAGGTTTGCTTTTAGAACGCATGTTATACCAGGCTATCAGAAAATTTCTCTGAAGCCAAGTTCCAATATACGCAAGAATGAGACACCCCCTCTTTTTGTGTGTAAATAGCATTACAGCAGTTTGCCCATAGAGTGTATGGCAAAAGCGGAAAGAGGTAGATTTACAGCCACCCAATGTAAGACATTCAGCCAGCCTAATTGCTGTGTCTTTGTACCAAAGCAATGCTGACTTAAGTGAACTAAGGATTTGAACCACGTTCGCAAAATCAGGCTCATGACTCAGTTCCTTTTTGCCGGTAAAGCTCTGGGTTGCTCTCAACATTTTTTGGAGTCTTATTTGGTAGATCTTTTGCCTGGCTGGTGCTGCTCTGTAGCCCTGGGGCAGGGCTTATCTGGCAGTATTCATGACTAGCTTTTGTCAGGACTCTCTCAAAGTTAAAGAGAGTTTTTTATTTAAGGAGTGTTGGAAGTGCAAATAAAGAAACTTTCTCTTATCTGATTTCAGTTGTGACCAAGGGAAAAAAAGTACTTTGCGGGTCGTTTATGGGTTATGTGTACACAGAGAGGACTGTGTCACAGGAACCTTTCAGCCAACCACCATCTGCTGCTGCTGCTGATGGAAACTATCCAAATGAGCCCAAATTAGGCAAGTCCCTGAGACCAAACCAGATGAAGAATGAAGAATTTGCAGTCAGTTTAATGTTCAAAATGGCATTCTAAATAGGTGTTTTTCTCCAAAGCCCCCCCGCTAAAATATGCTGCAACATGCAACAGCGCAGTGCTGAGGGTGAGCCCAGGGAAAGGAGGGATCACTCCCAGGTGATGGAAGAGGCAGTTTCCTGGAAACAGTTGGACTATGCCCTATGCTTTGGATGGCTCCATATGTCGTGGGTGCTGGGAATGGGGTGGAGAGCCAGGAATCACTTGGGGATATGTATTTCAGCGATGAACTAGTGAGAAATACTAGTCCAGAATAGGGGTGTTAGAGCCTTCAATAATACGAGACAACAAAGCAGACATGGGAACCCACCCCTTGCAAACAGCACTTCGCATGTGCATGTGATTAATAGCTGTGGTGAAGGGCTAGTGAATAACAGCCTGATGCCAAATGGATATCAATGGGATCAAACCATGCGTTTGGCAGATATAGGAAGGAGTATTCATTGTTGTACACAGAATAAAGGAGAGTGCGCAGCAACTCCCTGAACCCCTGGTAGAGCTCTGGCATTCGGACAAGAATCTGGCTGTAACCCTGTACAACAAGGACCACGCATGTACACATATGCACACAATTACATGGCATGAACGTAACAAGAGAAAATTGAATATAAAATATTACAGAAAGCCAATAATTCTGGTTTATATCTTTCTTTCTCCTTGAGGCAGAAAAGAACCTGGCTATTTTAAAATCTGGGATCTATTTACATAGCCAAATGTAATGCTTTTTCTTGTGCAAAATAGGGTAGGAAGGAATTTAAAATGTCAACATTCCCGAGACCTGTTTATCTCTTTTCATGCCTCCCTCTGTATTAAGTATTAAGGAATAGACAGTAGATGTTAGAAACTGTGACAGTTCTGCTGAAGCTATGACAAGTTAGACCAGCTGCAAATACAATCCAAAATCTCTGACAATGTACCTACGCTAGAAAATATGGTTTTAACCACAAGGTAGCTAGCATATGGGAAGATCCTTTTGTTGACAGAGCAGGTCGCATCTTTCAGTTGTTAGCAGATTCAGGAAACCAGATGAAAGCTTTAACACAGACAGTCAGTATTTTCCATGAGATGTATTCAGTAGGATACCTTTGTTTTCCAAAAATTCCTGTTGGAAATGGAAAGCACAACATTTTTTTTTAATAACTTGATCTATAAATTATAACAAAGAACAATCTCATGATCATAAATTCCCTTAAAGGTTGCTAGAGACTGATCAAAGTCCAAGTTTGCTGTACCAGTGCACAAAAACCTCGGTATAAATGGGCCAATTTGGTGATAGTAAAGTTTATGGGAGCTAGAGCTAGGTATATTTTCCCAAGCAAGCAAAGTAAACAAGCATTACTAGAAAAAAATTGAGGGACGATTAAATAAATGACGCTGCTGCTGCTTGGCAAAACATAGGGAATTCTCTCCCCTGTGTACCTGGGAGAAGAAAGTGCCCAAGCAGGGTGTCCAAAGAATTTTTTCTTTTTGGTGTGTACACTGGAGATTACAACCTTCACTTCATTGTCTTCTATGGCACACACCAGTGTAACTGGAATCCAGCATCTATATGTAATAGCCTGTAGCCAACCTATTGACTCACTGATCACAGAAAATGTACGGTTCTATACCTAACTGTTTGTGTGAAACAGCAGGGCAGAAATCTGGGTCACCTGCAAATCCTGAGTCACTGCAATCTGTTAAAAGCTGCAAATGCTCCACTGAACTGATTAAACTTCTGCTACAAACCTTGTGTACAAAACCCCCCTCAAACAGTTCATGTTTTGTATTTTTCTGTATTTGCAAATAAAAGAAGCAACTGTCTTAGCTCTAAATCAAAGTGGCAATGTCTTTAATCCACTAAAAAAAAAGTAGCAATGTCTGTAATCCACTAAAAATGAAATTTAATATGACTTCATTGCTGGCATGTGTTAATTATGTTTTAAAGTATGGAGACAGAGGCCACCTGAGATTTGCATTCAGGATTTCATGTATACAGAGAAGATATTTCTCAAACTGAGCAAGCAGAGGAGAAGAAACAATTTAGTCCCTGCTAATTTAGTTGCTGTTTCTACTTTATTGTTCATTAGGAACCTAGAACTCCTTGACTATCCTCTCTGGACTTGTCTACATTACAGTACAAAGCGTCATTTTGTTCCAACACTATTATGAAAAATCAAACCGAGTCTGTTTAGAGGGATTCAAAGGTTTACTCCTTATAATAATTTTCCCTTGTTTATTTAACTCTTGAGAATTGTGCTTGTGCTGGTGTTAGATATGTTTTGGTAATGTTGACACATTCTCTCTAAAATAAGTGTAATCATGGTTTTCCTGGCTTTACTTTCTGCTTGTACAGCAGGAAGCCAAGATTGTACTGAAGTAAAGAAGTAAATTAGGTTATTCCGTAGAAAATCTGCAGGGATTGAGGTGGAAATTACACTTGCATCTTTGGCTGGTTTTGCTCTGCCGTGGGACGAAGGTCTGGTGTTGCTGCCATAGAGACGTATCATTTTTTGTCCAATTTTCACAGTCTGTATCCCAGGTTGTACATTTGAAGGACAAATGAAGTAGAAGTAGACAGATCTAGACTAAAATTAAACTGTCTTTCAACATCTGCATCACAGGGGAAATGTCAGTACCCTGAAAAGTAGAGGACTGATGGACAGTACGATGACTCACTTCTTTCTATGGGAAGGAAGATGACAAGAAACAGATTTTCAGCTGTTGATGAAGCTTTTCCATCTACTGGGCAACACATCTGCCAAGAAATGATGAGAGGCAGGATATGATATACCACTCATACTCCCTTTCCTCCACCTGCACAAAATCCAGGCTGTGTGCCACAGACTTCTTGGTTATGTTGCAGGCATCCATCTGTCAAGTAGGACTTTTCTCAGAATTAACGTCTTAGGCCAAATTAATCCCTGTGATAATTCCACTGTGTTTTGTCTAAGGAAATATCAGTTACAGTGAACGGAAGGATGATCTCATGATGAAAGCAAATGAGTGACTGGGAATCATGGTTGGGATCTCAGGCAGATTCCTTTTCTGCCACAGAGTTCCCATATGATCTGGATAAACCAACAAAAATGACAGTTGCCTCGACTTCCACCTCTGCAAAATTAGGTTAATTCTAATTTACTTCCAGAGCCACCTTTTAAGGATACGTATTTCTCTGAGCTGTTTTGATAAAAGGAACTACAAAGAAAAAGAAAACTGGTATATTGCTATTTTTATAAAGTAAGAAAAACAAACAGTAAAGAGGCTTATGTTCTGGGAGATGACAAGCTGACATATCTGCAATTAGTAAGTTTACACTGTCAACTTACTCTGAACAAGAAGGATTCAAAACTCTTTTTGATCTCACTTTGAGCTATCTCAAAGGACGAGGGAGAGAAATATGTAAAGCAGACTAGGATTAGTATAGAATGGAGTAAAATTAAGAAAATCATCCTTGAAACTGCAGAAGAGACTCAAAACTAGCTTTTGCTATGCCATTGCTCTTTTACTTCAAGCAGGAATGAGCCTAACACCAGAAATCAGTAAATGAGTCAACAGTATTCTGCAGCAAATTAATTGACAGTTGGCACAGTATGGAAAACTGGAGCATCCTTCCGAGATGTGAGATGCATCATTGTTTCCTGATGCACATGGGTGAAGAGAACACAAACAGTCAGTTTAGTAGGTATTTCTAAATGGGAAGGCTCAGGCATCCGAAGATGGAATTGGCAGAGGACAGCAAGTCTAGTACGGAGACACCTGGAATACTGGGTAGGAAAAAAAAAATCCCATTTTTTTCCATTAAATATCTGTGTTTTTTTATTAACAGGGGAGCAGAACCCAATCTGACTGTTTTCTTCTTGACTGTAACAGGACATTAAACCAAAAACTTCACAAAAATGGTGGAAATATATGTTAGATCTCATTCAAGAATTTAGCTGCAAGGAACTTTCGATTTTTATCAGTGAACATATTTTGGAGCTAGGTGACTATATAAATTAGTTTGTTCTCACAAAAATAATCAGCTAGGAGGGAGCTCCCTTAGCCCTCATTACAAATGTTTTATAATTTAAACCTCTTTATCAGAGCTGTCGGTGTTCACAATCTGCCCTTTTCTTCCTGACTTGGAGTAGTCATCTGATTCGAGATTGCAAGAATGCTACGTGAATGTCCTAACTGCCAGTGTAGAAGCAATTACTCCTGCATACAACGAATAAATGAATATTGTATTAGAATGGAATAGTTTGGGTGGGAAAGCATCCAGTCACAGGCTGCCCAATGTTGGCACAGTAACTGCAGAGTTGGGACATTACAGCTCAAATCCATCCTCCAGATTAGGCAAAGATACCTTGTGTCTCCTGTGCCCTTGGTTTAGGCTCCAGCTGAAAGGCAATCATCTGTGAGTGTTTTGCACACTCCTGTCTCAGGTCTCACAGGCACTGAGAGGCAAGAAAAGGCTTGTCTTGGTAACTATGATACAGCTTCAGGATATTCTAAATCTAAGCGACACGACAGTGTCTTTTTTTGGGTGGTTCTGAAAACATCAAGTGAAAATCTAGACGCGTATGGTACTTTAACTGTGTAGAATTAGGTACTTTGAAACCCTAGCTTGTCTGATGTCAGCTGAACAGAAAACCCACGCTGGCACCTACACCTAAGGCATAGAAGAATTTTCTGAAGAAAGAGATATCCAAATTCCTTCATAGATTTATGTTTTAGTCCTAAAATTTTCCATAAAACTTGTTATCGTTTTTAATCAGAGCTGCTTGGAGTAATCACCTTCCTTGAGATATGCTCACCTGTGAGTTACACAAATGCTCTTGCATGTTATGTGCACACAAGAAACTTCCCTGTAACTAGCTTTTTTTCTTCCTAGAGAGAGTCTGCATAATTAGGTTAGGTCAAACTAAAAATGCACTGGTGTTCTCACTCTCTCTCTCTCTCTCTCCCCCTCTCCAGCTCTGCAGCAATACTCTAGCTCCACTGACTGATCTAAAGTAGGAACTAGTGCCTCTTGGAAATGTACTTCCTTAGGAAATGAGTTCAGTTAAAATCGCTTCCAAGTACTGATGCAAACCCTGCACGTGCTTGGTTTTTCTGCATGCGTTTAATTTTTACTGTCCTATTTCATGCAGATTTCCATGAGATTTTACTGTTTCACAGTTGCAACTTACTTTTATTCTGCTTGTCATTGTCGATGTTGTTATTATCACAGCACCAGCAAAAGAAAAATAGAAGAGAGAGCAGAAATGCTGGTCTCTCTGAGAATTAATATGATCTTGTCAGCATGGCAGGAAAACAACAGCTTAGATCCTAGTCCACAAAATCAAACAACTTTATGAATCAGTGAATAATTCTGAAAGAGGCACTTGGCTAAAACATTCTTCTTTATCCCACTTTCTCCACTTCTGATAAAGTAAGGTCACTTGTTCATGTTTGTATTCAACTAACTTGGTTTCCTTCCTTAGATAACACCAGCTTATGCTTGACTGCTAACAACAGCCACTGCGTGGGTGTTTTGAAATGCACCAAAGTTTACATTTCTGAGGCTCATTAAGTCACATCTTTGGATGTAATATAGGTTGTTCAAAATTATGCACAATGTGTTATAACATTTATTTGATGGTATCTGAGCATAAGAACTGGCAAAAAAAATTAATAAATCCCACTTGGTCATTCCTACAGTAACATTTAATATCCAGTTACCTCGTTCTAATAAAAAATCCCAGCAGCTTTGAGGGGTTAGCCTTTCTCTTCTCAGATGCTTTGAGGAAGTTGGCACAAATATTTTCTACAATCTCCAGCAAATGAACCCAGTGTACAGAAATTGAAGTGTCTAGTCTAATCTGTTGAGGGATCTGCACCGCATGCATTACCCTGACATTTAAGGTCTCATAGTCAGTGACCGGTTAACCAAATCTGTCACTCTGACAGACATGTATTTCTACATGCTGTGCCACAACTTAATCTTTCAGGCGCAGTTTAGGTGAAGTATATTGTAGCACAGTGACTCAGAGTCTATAATGTCTTTAATGAAGAAATTTCCAGACTGGTATTAAAACAGATTACTTTTGATTGCCATATTTGCAGTAAAGCATGTGAATTTGTCTACTAAGGTATACACGATAGATGAGCTGTTAAGAGTGCGTAACGCTAGTTACCTTTACAGTTACTATTGTTCTTATTATGCCTTGTTACAACAGTCCACCTCTTCCCTCTTCCCTGGTACCGGACTCTGTGAAAATGACTTTCTGGAAGCGAAGGCTATTTTGAAAATGGCTGCTTAGTGACACATCTGAACTTCTAAATTACCTCTTTTGATACCTTCTGATTACTGTATGTCACGCTGTGAATCTGCTGGGAGTCAGAATGTTAGCTGACATCTCTAGATGATAGAGTAAAATAGAACGTTGTTCATAACTCCAGTGCATTTATTGCTTTTAACTAACTGAGGAACAGAAGGAATTCCCCTATCATGCTTTGATTTCTAGCCTCTTGTTTTCTTCTGCTGTGTTGTTTGCTTAACAAGGCCAATAATTTTTATGTTGAACTTGTCTCCAGCTTTCTGCACTGGCTCTTCCCACCTGCTGCCCCCAGCTTGGGGGTGCCAGAGCTGACAGGTGAGGGGGTGTGGGGCTGCGTACATGCACACGTTGCCATCTATTTCTTTCTACAAAGCAGGATTTTTCCATCAGAGAAAGCTCTTGCCATTGGAGGACACTTACCCTTTGTTTATATGAAGAAATGTTTCTACATGATACAGATACAGGCTTTGTAGACTCTTGTGAGTGCAGCTAAATCTACTCGGATTTAGGCTGGTGGAGCCCTAATGCTGCCTCCAGCCACCCTGGAGCACTGGGAACGTCCAGCGGAGCAGGCACTCTTCGCACAGTCTACACATTTCATCCCACCCTTTCTTGACATTCGGTTTTATTAGTTGGTGTCAGGCTTTGTTAAACTTTTTCCCTGGAGGGATTGTTTTGTTTCTAAAGTTTTCCTGCCAGCCCTCATCTGCCCCAGCCAGCAGCCCTGCCTCTCTGAAGAAAAAAAATCCATATGCTCTTGAGGGAGAACGAGAGACTTCTGCCACCGTGACTCAGCAGCAATTATACCGCTTTTTATGCAGGGTTTATTAGGATGTTCCAGAGAAAGAGCAGTGCAAACCTAGTGCGTAAGCTCAGCAGTCCCGCTGCAGCAAGAAGGAGCTAGTCATGGTGATCGGGATCTTGGCAGTAGGTCCAGAAACACATTGAGAACCGGCGTTGGAAAGTAAGGATCACAGTTCTTCTGACAAAGCGTACCAACTCTTTAAAATCTAGGTTACTGTGTTCTGTGCTTCAGGCTGAAAAGTTTAATGCCAGATCAATGTGATCCGCTAATGGGTTCAATAAGGCCCCTCAAAGCTTTAATATTCTGAACAAAATGCACACCCTCCCCCCACGTCTGCAATTACTGCCCGTGATGGTGATAACACACCCCCTGAACCTAAGTAAAAGCAGCTGAGATGTTTGTGACACTTGGGGCAGACTTCACAGGAGCACTTTAAACATCGCTTGAAAGAGGTCTTAATGCACTTAATATATTTTGAGGTTGCAAAGAACAGCATTAAATAATCACATAGGGGAGAAAGAAAACTTGTTAAAAGCTCCCCGATTTATTAGGCACAGCTTGATGTACAGGCTCCCATTCTTCTGGGACAGCATGATGTGCCACTTGATGGAAATCATGAGGAAACAGTTATATAAAGGGCTGGCTAGCAGAAAAAGGAGGCAACATTTTAAAAACTCTCTTAAAAAAGGAAACAAGCAGCTTGATGGACCCAAACCCTTTCCATAACTTCATGCCTCTATATCCCATGAATTATTGAAGACGGATTCACTGCATTATTTCCCACAGCTGGGTTTCTTGCCGGGGCCATTTATTTGTCCCGCTCACAGGGCGCAGCTCAGGCCGCGCCCGCCTCACCCCTCGCAGGAGGCACCCCCTCGTGGGGCCGTCCTGAGGGAGCCCCGCTTTGCGGCGCTCCTTGCCTTGGGGTGTGTTTGTTTCCAGCCCCCCTCTGCCAAGGGTCAGCGGTTTACTTTGGTGTTGCTTAACTGGAAGCGGAGCTAAGCGCTCCCCATGGATGCCCAGGCTGACAGTGAGGGAACACCAGGCTCAGGGCAAGTGGGAGCGCGGAGCCTCCTGCTCCGGCACCCCATCCCCAGTGGTACGGGCCCTCTCTTTCCTACTGATGAGTTTCCATCTGCCCCACGCTGGGGGGCGGGGTAAGGAGAACAAACGGGGGGTGAAGGGGAACAGGGAAAGGAAAACAAAGATGGAAAGGGAAGAAGAGGGGAACGGAGGGAAGGGGAGGAGGAAAAGAAAGAAAAAGAAACTAAAAAGAGAGGAAAACTGAAAAGAAAGAAACAGAAACTGAAAGAAAAAAGAGAGAAGACGGAAAGAAGGAAGTCAGAAAGAAAAAGGAAAGGAAAAGGAAAACGGGGAGAGGAAGAGGGGGAAAAGGGGAGAGGGAAAAAAGCCTGAAGAAGAGGCTTGGGCCAAGCTGGCGGCCGCCGCGGGGCAAGCCCTGCCCAGCGCAGGAACCAGCCGCTGCCGCCGCCGCCGCGGTGCGGGCGCGCCTGGGGTCGCGGTCGCGGGCGGGGTCGCGGGCTGAGCGCCGCGCGGGGCGCGGGGCGGGGTCGCGGGGCGGGGCGGGCGCGGAGGGGCGGGCGCGGGGCGGGCCCGCACGCAGGCGCGGTGGGAGCCCGGGGCGCCCCACGCGGGCGCTCCCAGAGCCTCGGCGGCGGCGCCCGGCTCGGCAGCGAGGGGGACGCGGGCCGGGGCCGCGGCAGCGCCGAGGCGCCGCGGGAGGAGGGCGGCAGCCGCCGCGCCGCGCCGCGCCCCGCTCAGCTCCGCTCAGCCCCGCTCAGCCCAGCCGCGCTCGCCCCGCTGCCATGGGGTAGGGGGCGGCGGAGGCGCGGGGGGACGCCGTCAGGCTGCGGCCGCCGGCGGAGCGCGGAGCGGCGCCCCACGGTGCCGGGGGGTGCGAGGGGCAGCGGCGGCGGGGCTGGCGCGGGAGGCCGGCCGGGGGGGGCTGCCCCGGTGCGAGCGCGGCGGCGGCGGCGGCGGCAGGCGGAGAGATGATCGCGGAGTTGTTGAGCAGCGCCCTGGGGCTCGCCCTGTACCTCAACACACTGGGCGCCGACTTCTGCTACGATGACAGGTAGGGCGGGGGGCGGCGGGGCCGGGCGGGGGGTGCCCACCTGCCGGCAGCGGGGCGGCCGCCGCCTGCCTCGGGGTACCCGGGGCGGCGCCGGCGGCCCCCGCCGCTCCCGGGGCGCTGACAGCTCCCGCGCGGGCTCGGTCCCGTCCAGCCCTCCCCGCTGGGAAGGCGCCCGCCGCTTTAACTTCCCGCGTCCCGGGCCGGTCCCACAGGCGCGGTGCCGGCGGCGCGCCCGGCCGCCCCCCGGACCCCGCTCCGGGGAGTTGCGGGGACCGGGGCCGCGCTGAGCCGGGCTCCTTACCTGCTCCGCTCCGGAACCTACCTGCCGTCAGCAGCTGCTGGAAAGCGCTGTTAGCGTTCGGGGAAGAATCCCGCTCTGTGCCTTTTCCGGTGACTTAATCTGATCACAATTAAAACAGATGCGTAATTAAAATGTATTAGGGAGAACAGCACGCCTGGCTAAACTTACTAACCGTCCTGGGGTGTTTCACGCTCCATTGGAATTAAACCATCCAAAAAGTGAGCACGGATTGACTTTGACAGCTTTTCATCAGCCTCTCTCCCCTGTGGCGAGGGACCCTCTCCCCGGGGGCGGGCGGGCGGCCCCGCGCCCTCCGCCGGGGGGAGCGTGGGGGGGTGTGGGCGTGCGGACACGAGTGTGCCCGGCCCGGGTGCGCGGCGGGTGCCTGCGAACTCCCGGAGCGGCTGCCGGGAGGGGAGCGGTCGCGCCGTGGAGCTGCGTGCGAGAGGGGGAACGCGGGGCGGTGGGGTGGGGGGCGAGGGATGCGCCTGGGCGGGGAGATGCTGCTGGATGAGCTGAGCTTCCCGGGGCGCCGAGGGGATGTGAAAGGGTCAGTTGTGTCTTTCACTAGGCACTTGCCTCGGGGAAGTAACCTGCCTCTCCTGATGGTGTCAATTAGTTACCAAACTTGGAAATTTCCTCCCTTACGCCATATTACGGTGCACCTGCCGTGTTTAAGGGTCTGTCACCGCTTCCAGAATGCTACCCCCCCAGCTCCCCGTTTTCAAGGTTGCCACTGCTAAATCTGTTATACTGAGAGTAAATGCTAAGTGTTAGTCCTGGTGCAGGTCTCGGGCTGGGAGCAGCGTCGGCCGCCAGAATGTGGCGGTTCAGGCTTCAGCCCGTCAGGTCATTTACATGCAGTTGGAGCCCTGTGAAGCAATTAAGTGTTTTTAGGTTTCTATGAGCCTTCCCATTATCCCCAATGGTTTTTCTTAAACCTGTTTTACACATTTCAAAACTTTACTCACAAACAGTAAAAGAAAAAAAAAAAACCCAACCTCTGCTGTTATCCTGACACGCAAGCTCTGAGTTGGATCAATAGAAATCAGTGAATATTTTGACATGCTGACACTATTTTAAACCTGCTTGTTATCACTAAGAACTGCAGGAGTTGTGGAATATTTATGTAACCCTAAGCAGTGTATGTTGCAATATTTAGGCAAAACTGTGTTGTTTAAGGATGTGCTTATAAGCCTGTCCCGCAGGCCAGTTCAAATTGGCTAGGCATAGAAAGCAATTTGAAGTACTACCTGGTGTTATTGATGTGGAGGTCAAGGTTTACTCTTGATCTTGTCTGAGTGTGCTTTAATGAAGTTAGAAAATAGTGATATGAGGGTGGAAAAGATAATCGTGCTCTGTCTTTGCTAGTACTAACCCCAGCCTATTTAAAAGGTGTACTAAAATGCCGCTTTGTTTATGTGTTTACCTCCTAACTAAATAAAGTACTTCTCACGATTGTAGCTAAGATTTAGCCATTCACTAGAGTGCTCTGAAAGCCAGTTAATGGCATTTCTGTATGCAGGGTCATCTAATTAGAATGTTTTTCAACTGCAGCACTGGAAGGGGCAAGGCAGAAATGGCTGTTGCATGCTAGTAATTGATGAACTAGAAGGGGTTATCTATTCAAAGAGGCAGGCTCTCAGACCCAAAGTAGTCTTTTAACTGTAATCACAGAATCTCGCTGCCCCCCCAGGAGCCAGCTTGAAAGGTAACACTAGCAAAGGAGGTCGATGCTGGAGCTGCAGGACACAGCCCTCCATGTGGGAGATGGATCATGCTACTAACTTTAAGTGAATCAAGATTGTGCATTTAAGCTGGGAACCTGCAATGTTTTGTTTCAGGAGGGCAGCACATTGCCATAGCTTTCTTCTGTTTCCTTTGCCATTATATTGAAATTACATCAGACTGTTCTTTTTTTAATATAGTGATCAAGCTTACTATATAAAGGGTGTCTGTAATTGCTTTCTGTATTTTTTTTATGTAGGTTGGGTAAGATTAAGTGGCATCGTAAAAACTTCTTATAGCAAAATCAATTTCCCAATGGTAAAACTTAATATTTTAGCGGCTGCACGGCACCAAACCAAAGACTGTATGGACAGTGATATAACAAACTTGCTTGTAGTCTGGGCTTTATGAGTCTATATCAAAGCATTCAATATTTTATTTCCCACCCTTCACCCAATTAAACTGAAATTGAATGAATTTAAAGCCTGAGGAAGTTGAGTAAGCAAACGTATACATTCTTACTTTTCACCATTATTCTGCCTAACTTGTTTCTTTCAGGCCAGACAGATATGTGGCACGCACATAATCAGCGCAAACATGGGATCTTTTCATCAATTGACTTATTGATTACTTTGAATGAAAGTGACAGCCTCTAAACCTGAGAGCCAGTATAAAGAAGAAACAGTGCTTTATTTTTTTTTTCTCTGCGGTCCTAGAAAACACAAGGTTTTGCCACCCTGTTCCCTGCTACTGTAATTCTCACAGACGGCTGTGATATTTCCTAGTTACATGTGTAGATTACTAGGTGGGATTTCTCCCCCAACTCAAAAATCACCTTGTTCATCCAGGAACAAAAAAATATTTTTTCCTTCTTTTTGCTTCTTTGTTTTAGTTGAAGTTGGATGTGGCATGTAGTAAGACAAATGCGGGAAGAGGGTGGGAAGTATTTAGGTGTTGTTGATCTAATGCCACAGTAAGCTCACATTGCTTTTTATTAATAAAGGCTTATTTATTGCTGAGCAAAATCATCTTGGAACTGATAACAAGGGGTAGGGAGAAGTGCAGTTTCCATTCCTGAGGCGGTATTGAAGATCTTGCTTGTTGTACTGTGTTAAATCCAGTTTCTTGCCGGATTAAGGGGGGCTAATCTCTGCACATGCCGTTCTTGTTTCACGCTAATATCTCCAGTATTACAGGAGGGAAACCCATTGCTGCAGTTAGGCTTACACACCTGTGTAATTATTCTTGCCTGCCATTTAAGCACCCTCAGAAGTAGGTGATTTGCCCCGTGGGTGCCTTGCATTGAAGTTGTAGCCCTTCATGTGACCTGCACTAAATAAGACAGATCACTGTCAGTTTATAACTGGGGTGTGGAAGATTTAGTGCTTCGCGTATCGGAGGTCATGCGTTGCTACAGTGAACACGTCAAAAGCAACTCATCCATTGAGGTGTGCCTTCTCACTCCCAAATGTCAGAAGAAAGGCATATTTTAAGGAGAGTATTAGTAGGAATCTTTAACCTTGAGTGATGTATTTACTCTGTGGCACTGACAAAATTGGCATTCTGGAAAATACATACAGATTCATCTGTCTCTGTGAAGGACTCTTCCATGAGATTTGGTAGTGCTGACCAACTTTATCTTGTGCTGCATTTTATTTAGCAGGCCTGAATGGGGCAGCCTTGCAGATGGTAGAGAATATCCAACAGCCCTGTTTCAAAGTTGCAGGGCAGTATGGCAAACTGCATTGAAGAAATCCTGATAAATTCCTTCACCCTGTAGTGTCAGACTTGCATCATTTAAAAATAGGCCGAGCCCATACACATTCAACAGTACCTCTGTTGGGTCTGCCACATGAGATTTAATCTAGCGAGTGACCCAAATAAGTGCACTAGAAGAACAAGTATAACTACACTGGGGAAAATTGCTTGCCATCTGTCTCCTTGTTGTGTGTCTATATTTGATTATTAATTTACATCTGTGATTTTTTATAGCCCCTTTTTGTCATCTACTCTCAATTTTTCAGCTCCAAGTGTGCTTCTCCAGTAGCCTGCAGTAGCTCCAGTTTGCAGGTGGCTGCAGTCTTCTGAATTCTAGCAGCGAGGCTGGTGATGGGGAGAAGTGGGGAGATGGGCTTGTACGCTCTCTAATGTTTTCCCCTTGTCCTTCCTGTTGCATCTTTATATGTGCTAATTTCAAATTACCATAAAGCTAATTGGTATATGAAACAGGGACTTTAGCATGTTGATAAAGATCCAGAGAAGATGCCTGAGCAGCTGAGGCTATGTAGTTTTCAAGTACTGTAGCTGAGTATCAACCAAGTGAACCAATAACTGGTTCTCTAATAGGCATGATAATAATGTGATACCTGTTCCATTTTAAATGCTGAATGTCATCTAAACATATATTTGGCTTTTGACTTAAAAAGCGTTTCTGCATAAAAATTTCGTTTGACTAAAAATACTTTGATCAGAATGTGAAATCTTAGTTTCATCAAAATAGTGTGGATTTTTCTTTTCCAGTGGAGATGCTGTAGTATAGAGATTTTTGGAAGCAAAAAATAAATGATGTCCCCGCAGGTTTTATTTTAAGATTCTTGTTGCATATATAACACTAACATAAACGGAATCACTTCTGGTAGCTGGTTCAGAGAACAAATTCATGACTGTTAGCAGACGGAGAGTCTCCCTGAGTCACTGACGGGATGCGCCTCATCTGCAGGAAGTTCTTCCAGCACACAATGGAGTTACAAATTCAAATGATCCACTTTCTCCAACATCTCCCATATGTATTCCAGCTGCACTTCTGAATCCTTTAAGTTTGCCAGAGTGAAAGTCGCTCAGAAGTCTCTCATCTCAATTTGTTAACCATCTGATAGCTGCAAGAGTGCTGAATTAGAGCTCCTTTGCCTCCCTCATCTGGAAGTTTGCCTCCCCTCGTTGTTGGCTGCTAGGATTTTTTTTCTTTCCTCCTGTGAAGTTGACTAAAGCAGACTTTGCTGTTTGTTTATGGAATTTATTTCTGTAGCTGAAATATTTGATGCTGAAGCTGTAGATGCAAGCCTGCTGGCAACCTGTGGTGAAAGTTGCTCCAAACATACAGTTGGAGAAAGAGAATAAATCAGAAGAGATGCATATTCTTACTGTTATTTATGTAAAAGGGAATCTGATATTTGGGCCAATGTTTATGGTTAGATTTTTTTCCATTTATTTCTAAATATGTTATAGGCTTGACACAGCTTTTGGTTTAACTGTCGTTTTTGAAAAAAATCTTTTTAGACTGTCCGTTTCCTTCAATGTTTCTTAATCCCTAATTTCTGTCCAAAGTGGTTATTTGAAAGATGGAAGTGTTTTATCTGGACATTTGAACCTTATGCTGAAAGTTCTTTGTTCTCCAACACTTTGGCCCTCAGGTTTTTAAATTAGTTTTGGAATTTCTCTTGATTGCGGAAGCCTATTGTTGGATTTTGAGGCTTGGCAGCCTTTGAACTGCTGTGCTTTCCCGCTTGGGGTGAATGATCTTATAAACGCTCTTTATCATCCTTTAAAGTGGGAGCTTGTTTTGTGGGAAGCTTGTTTAAGTCAGGATGACAGTAGGATTTCATTTTACTTATTCTAGATCAAACTCTTAGGTCATATTCCCACAGTCTCAGGATAGTCCTCTAGACTTGAGGTATTTCTGTTATCACTTGTACGGGCAGTCCCTCCCCAGTAAGAGGGAGAGGGTGTAAATCCTGTAATTTCTTTACCAGTTTCACCTTCCACAGTACTCTGCACTAAACCATTTTTACCCAAAGGCCAGCCCGTTGCTGAATGAAACTTGAAGAACCAGAGGAAACTGGTTTTTGGAATCACACTCTAAATATTACTTAATATACCTACTCTACTGCTTGGTTTGCTACTTCAGGACAGTTGAAATATCTTGTGGACTTGTGAATGGCTCATAACAAGCATCTCCAAAGGCATTGGTGTATGCTTAGGCTTTGCCTTTGGAGGATGCTTCAGGCTAGCACAGGGTTGCTGTTACTCGTATATGACAGCTTACTGTGAAACAAAGAAACATGCTGGATGACTGAGATGGTGGCTAAGGATCAAGTAATCTGTCAATCTCTATTTCACTTTGAGAAAAGGAAACCAGTAAATCAGACCGTTTGAAGCTGATGAAACTTGGCCACCCAGCCTCAGTAACCGGGGATGGCTAGTCGATGTGCCCCGGTGTTCTGCCACCCCGGCCATTCCTGGCCTTGTTAAGCTTTGAGAGGGAGAAAAAGTAAAAGCGGCTTCCTTGAATACTAATACTTGCGTTCCGTAGGACACTGAATTACTCTGTTAGCCTTCGTTGTCCTATTTGCTTCATGAGGAATTTTTTCAAGAATAGTGGGAGGTTTCAGTTGGAGGTAAATAATGCTTGTTTACTGTCCTCATAGCCCTTCTTTCCTTCATCTCTTTGTCTTTGTATTTGCAGTTTGTTTTATTGGAAATATTGTGCTTTCAGCACAAGCTGTTTTGTCTTTTATATCTTAATTCTTTTGATATGTTTTTTTCTAGTAGTTTATTCAAATGGCCTGCATTCATGCTTCAAAACCTGTTTAAAATCAGGGTAACCTCTAAAAACATGTGCACCATCACTATAGTAAATAAAATAGCAGATTTTTGTTGTATGCCTAAAACTTGAGGCCAAGCCTTTTTTGGCATCTGTCTTCCAGCAGAGAGCTGGACAGGCTTCCCGTTAGTCTGCCACAAAGGCTCCTTAATTTATTTGCAGGGGTCACTGTTGACTGCCTTGGAGCACTTCCTTCTCTCCAGGAGTTAAGCACATTGGCCTCAGCAGTGCTCCTGGTCCCAGCTGGCCCAGGAAGCCAGAGACTGACAGGTAATTGAAGGAGGATTTTCCACATGATGGTACAGACCATTACTGCTAGATGACTGGACTGGTCTGTGGCATCCCCTATTATTCACTGACTTGTCAGTAGAGCAAAAAAACCCACCCTGACTTCTGACCTGTGGTTCAAGCGAGGACAGGATTTTCTGAATTTAGTTAGCATCCTGTTTCCAGGATGGGTTTTTCTGAACTTAGCATTACTCTAGGCTATTTTGCTAATGAGAGGATTGTATGATTTTTAACTCCTATGTGTTTTAGTCAGCTAGTTCAGTATTAGTTCAGAGGAACAACACAATAATTGGTAGCAGAACTATCACTGTAAAGTCTCTGCCAGTGCTTGGATGCTATTTCATGCAGCTTGGTAATTTGTGTACTTAAATCACAAAAAAGGTCTTGAACTCTTGAAACAGGGTCACGATTCAGTGACCAAAATTTTCATGGAAACAAACCCATTCAGCAGCAGCCTAAACCATTCCTAGATATCTGTCCTGTCTTCCCTTCCCACCTCCATGGCTTCTTACGTACAGCAATAACTGTTGCTGGGCCCAGGATCCAGGCTCCAGTGTGCCACTTCCCCATCATCACTGCCCACGACCTGCACCCTATGCTTAGGGCACCCTTCTGGTGGGAAAACAGTCTTTGAACCCTCTCATATACCTAAATAAAAGATGGATACACCACAAGTGTTTGTCTGCAGTCCCAATTTAGAGACAGCATTTCATTTCTGTACATAGTCTTTCCAATTGCTTGGCTACCTGTGCTGAGTAAATGTTACTTTACTTTTTAATTGCCTTTCTGAGAATGTTCTCTCCCTCTGATGCAAGGGAATGTAGCTCGGAGTTGGATGGCTCTCTGAATCAGATACTTTTCTTTAGGAGGCAATGCCTGGCTGACAAGTGTGTAGGCTCCCAACATCGTGGTGTATCAGGAGTGCCTTTACAACATTTAGCCTCCAACTTCTACGTGGGAATATTTCTCAGTCGATGCTGCTTAAAATAGCTCTTAGGTTTTGCTCAGTAACTATTGAAGCTGGTAATGGTTATTTACTTTGGTATTAAAAAACCCAGCATGTACAAGTTCCAGTGTATGAGTAAAGCACTAAGAAATACTCTTCCACTGAAAATAGTCTCCTTAAGATGACGTCTCCAGTGGTTTTAAGGTGATGGAGTTACTTGGTGGGGAGAAAAAACCCAAGGCAGTGGATGTTGTCCATTACAAAGGTCTTTAAGAATTAGTGCTGGTACCAGGAAAATCAACCTGGCTATACATAGGAGTCACCCAAGCCCCTTATTGTGGAGTATTGCAGTTAAAACCAAGTCCCAAAATCCACTCAACCAGCACCAAACTGTTTGCTTTTATTTCTGTCAAAGAGCCCCTCGATACAGCTTCATCCAGATTCCAGCAGGAGATGAAAGACTTCATGAGGAGCCAATCATCTGTGTAAAAAAAAAAAAAAGAAAACAGATGGGTGTGCTGAAGTGGCCTTTAGAAGGCAGGCAGAGGTGGTCTGCCCCATCTTCACTTCAATTGTAAATATTCAGTGTGTGTCTGGTCTCTGGTTTAGACCCACAAGTCTTGTGGTGATTCCTGTGCCTGCCTTCTAGCCCCGGGGTGTTTCCCTGAGGTGTGTTTTAGCATATTCAGAGTCCAGACTTCTGTAAGGCATTTGACACTGTCTCCCTTAACATCCTCACAGGCAAGCAAAGGAAGTGTGGGTTGGATGAGTGGACAGTGAGGTGGATTGAGAACTGGCTCAGTTACAGAACTCGGAGGGTCGTGATCAACGGGTCAGAGTCTGGATGGAGGCCTGTCACTAGTGGTGTTCCCCAGGGGTCTGTGCTGGGTCCAGTCCTGTTCAACATATTCATCAACGACCTGGATGATGGGATAGAGTGTAACCTCAGCAAGTCTGCTGATGATACCAAGCTGGGAGGAGTGGCTGATATACCAGAAGGCTGTGCTGCCACCCAATGAGACCTGGACAGGCTGGAGAGCTTGGCTGAAACCTCATGAAATTCAACAAGAGCAAGTGCAAGGTCCTGCACCTGGGGAGTAACAACCCCAGGCACCAGTATAGGTTGGGGGCTGACCTGCTGGAAAGTGACTCTGTTGAGAAGGACCTTGGAGTGCTGGTGGACAGCAAGGTGACCCTGAGCCAGCACTGTGCTCTTGTGGCCAAGAAGGCTGAGGGTATGCTGGGGTGCATTTAAAGGAGTGCAGCCAGCAGGTTGAGGGAGGTTATCCTCCCCCTCTACTCTGCCCTAGTGAGACCACATTTGGAGTACTGTGTCCAGTTTTGGGCCCCCCAGTTTAAGAAGGACAGGGAACTCCTTGAGCAAGTCCAGCGGAGAGCTACCAAGATGATCAGGGGGCTGGAGCAACTCCCTTATGAGGAGAGGCTGAGAGACTTGGGTTAGTTCAGTCTGGAGAAGACTGAGGGGGGATCTTATCAATACTTATGATTATCTGAAGGGTGGGTGTCAAGAGGGTGGGACCAGAGTCTTTTCAGTAGTGCCCAGTGACAGGACAAGGGGCAATGTGCAGAAGCTGGAACACAGGAAGTTCCAGCTAAACATGAGAAAAAACGTCTTCCCTGTGAGGGTGCCAGAGCAGTGGAACAGGCTGCCCACAGAGGCTGTGGAGTCTCCTTCCCTGGAGACATTCAAAACCAGTCTGGATGCGTTCCTGTGCCCCCTGCTCTGGGTGTCCCTGCTCAAGCAGGGTGGTTGGACAAGATGATCTCCAGAGGTCCCTTCCAACCCCTGCCATTCTGTGATTCTGTAAGTGAGGATGTGAGTTGTCCAATTGAAGTTCTTTATATATTCATGTCTATATATTTGACAGGCTTTTAGAAGTCACTTTGAAATGAAAGTTGCAGTTCAAAAGTAATAGGTCAATATCTTGGAGGCAGGATGGGGAGAACTAGAACTAATGCAGAATAACTTTTTTTTTCTTCTGCAAATGACTGATTTGTTCCAGGTCTCTAACATAAAACCTTGAAGTTGGAGCTCATTCTGAAAATCAGGCATTTCTGGGCCTTTGGTGTCTTGAGTCTTGCATGCATGTGGTTTAGTTCCGTCATTTTCAGAGTGTTTTCGATGGTGGCCCTTTGAGAGGCCACAGGAGGATCTCACTGACCAATGTGCAAAGCAGCATATTAAGTGATACGCTTAAAAATTTGCTGTTTAGTACTGTGCTGTTTCTCTTCTGCAAGCTGTTCCTGTTGGTGTTTTTAGCCTTTATATGATATTGTAGCACTATGGTAACAGAAATGTTCTTCATTTCATTTTACAGCCTGACAGCGTTCCTGGGTTGGGATCAGTTATATTTGGCTGGCTCCTTCGTTTGAGTGGACTGGTACTGGGCTACTTTGAGATGGGGGTTAGGTCCAATTGTAAATTCAGATGAGATGCTCGTAGTCACATGACCATTAGGGTAGCTTTCCTAACCCTAAAGAACACCCTGGGTTTTTCTTTCTGAAGTGTAAGGAACCCATGCTGCATTGAGTGTGACTCTGTGGGTGTAAGAATCGACTTGTAACTGTTGTTCTGTAGGTTATGAGCCTATATATACTCTTTTTTTTTTTTCATGCTTCATATACTTTTTAAAAACAGATTTTTTCTTTTCAAATAAAAATATATTTGAAGGAATGCTGTGCCTTGTCACATCCTCTCATTTCCAACAGAGATGTGAAGATAAAAGTGCTGTAATGCCTTCTCTTGTACTTGATACTATATTTATTTGATATGACTGTTTAGTGTGGCAACAGTGTTGATTGTTTTAATTATTTAATAACAAGATGGAGAAGAAATTAGGCTCAGAAGTGAGGCATAGGCTCAAAAGTGAGGCAGTATGTTAAGAAACCTTAACTTGTTCGTTATATATCATCCCTCTGGATACCACTAAAATAAGAAAAATATTTATGTCTTGGATTAAGCCTCTTTGTATTGGCCTGGCTGTCCTTGTTGGTGCCAGAATTTCATCAGTGAATCATCTTGGGCGACACTCTAAAATAATTTGTGAAGTTTTGTTTGGAAGTTTGGTTTGTGGGTCTCTGGCAAGGTCGCTCTTGTTCTGCCATCCTTTCTTTGACCTTCCATACTTCTTTCCAACTCCCACACAAAAAAGAAACACTGTATGGTTCCTGGGAAGATACTTGTAGGTACGGTATGCATCTAGCTGTGTATCCCTTGTTGCAAAATCTTGAATTATAACAAGAATATCCTTGTAATAAATTTCATGAAGCTTCAGTGCGTATGCTTAATTTTCTTCAAACAGTTTGAGCCTTACTTGAGGTAACTTTAAAATGTTATTTATTAATTTTTTTTAGGAGGAAAAGGAGGATTGGTCTTGTGAAATTAATGTCAGTTGCAGAAGAAAGGTTTCTCTTTTAATTAATTATTTGTAATTAAACTTCTGATCTTCTACATTTTTATAATTAAAGCAGAAGAAAACTTAGGCTTTTTAAAAGCACTTTGATCTGAATTAAGGTTCTAGTGCCAAAAAAATAATTTAAATGCTGCATGGCTGTATAAATAAAGCTTGCTGAAAGAAAAAGTACTAAGAGAATGATGAAAAAATTTAATCAAATAAAATAGCATTTTTGTCTGTAGCAGCTTTCATTTTGTAGTTCTCTATAGCTTCTTTGTAACACCAGTGTACTTGAATAAATTTTCTATTTGTGTGAAAAGACATAGCTGTATGTTCTATTCCATTTCACAGTACATTACTCATCTCTTGTATGTAAATCACTTAGCTTGTTAAAAATGGTAGTATTTGTCTTTAATAAGCATCATGCTTCTGGAGAGATCTCAAGATGTGCTTGTTTTTTAGAAGACGGAAGACTTAAGTATGGGGAAAAGCCATGACGGTTCCTCTCATTGTTGACCTCATGCTAAGAAAGCAAAACCCAAGCTGAATCGCTCCAGAGTACCGTCTACGCTGCTGTTCGCTGCCAGACACGTTCCTGCTCTTCCTGGGCTATGAAAGGATTGCTGAAAGCAGCTTTGCACCAGCGCTGTGCAGCTTCAGTTAGTGTTATAGAGCATTGTGCTTGCAGTGATGTGGCTTGAAGAGTATTGCTGGCAGGCAGATCCTGAGATGAAAGCCTCTTCCACCTGAATGGACCTGGGGCTGTGTGTCTGGATGTGCCCCGAGCTACTGTGCAAGCTATTACATCTTGTACTGCTTCTTTTCCCTCTCTCCCTGCTTCTGTTCCTAATGTGATTGCAAGCTCTTGGCAGCCAAAACTGCACCTTTAGTAGGTCTACTGCACTGGTTGGTTCAGTGTGGCTTGAGCCTTGGTAAGGGCATCTGGCTGTTTTAAAATGATGACTTGGATGTAAAGAAGGGAAGCTTATAGAATCATAGAACCATAGAATGTCCGGAGTTGGAAGGGACCCACAAGGATCATCAAGTCCAACTCCTGTTCCTGCAGAGGATGACCCCAAATTCACACCATGTCTCTGAGGGCTTTGTCCAAGTGCTTCCTGAATATTGTCGGGCTTGGTGCTATGGCAGCTTCTCTGGGGAGCCTGTTCCAGTGCTCCACCACCCTCTGGGTGAAGAACCTTTTAATAATATCAGACCTAAACCTCCCCTGGCACATCCTCCTGCCATTCCCTTGGGTCCTAATAAGGAACCCGCTTTATATACTTTCCTCTTTCCATGGAATTGCTAGATGTCTAGATGCTGTTTAGACAGAGCAGGTTGGCCATAGTTTCTCTAGAGTGTGATCTGCTATGGCATTGTACTAATTTTTAATAAAAAAGTCTCATTAACTCTATTTTGATTAATGTTGATTGAGTAGGTTTGTATGCATTCAAAGCAGAACCCTGAATTACCCTGATTTATGATGGTCTTAGGTGCTTGGAGCTTCATGCCTGGCTGATACAAGGTTAAAAGCAAAAGGAAGGATTGAATGTCCAGGGAGCAGGAAGCTAGTTGGTCCTCTGGAATTTAGAGCCTGCTTCTAGCACTTGACAAAGAAAATAATGTAAAGATATTAGAAAAAAATTGGTGTTTATAAGCAAACGAAACTCTCTTGCTGAGGAACAGTAAATCTGTGAGAGACTTTGCAGGAAACTCTTCTCCTCTAGGGGACAGTCAGCTCTTTCTTTAATTTTTTTCTAAATGTTCCAGTTTCAATCAATGTGTGCAATCCTTTCCAAAAATAGTTAAAGGCCACTTTGTTTACAGGCTGGGAGAGTGTCTCGTAGAGGTGAGGAAAGGATGCCCCAAAGAAGACAGACCGTAAGGAATATTGGCTTTCACCAGGTTGTGTGCTGCATGCCTAATCTGCTACCTTGTAATACTAATAGGTATTAATATTTGGTGTTTTAGTAATTTTGAAAAATGATAAAAACACTGACTATATAGGAATACCTGTAGTGTTTTGCTCTTCTGACACTAAGATATGTGCTCAACCTACTGTAATTCTGAGCTGTTGACTCGATGTGTATGGAATTCAGCTAGTTTTGCAGGAAAAGAGAAGGCTTGCTGCTCTTTACGCAGGTCTAGATCTTGGTGCTCCCTGGGGACAGTGTTGGAGAAGGAGTCTTGTCTAGCAGGAAAATTGGATAGTACAGGTCTGCAGGTACCATGGTGATGAGTATGATATACGTATCTTTAAAGGCTCTGATGCAGTAGCTTGAAGTAAGGTACCACCCTGTTATGCACAGTTTGAATTCACATGCCGTGTGTGATATTTAAATCTACCAACTTGGCTCTGTGCTTGGCTTGTTCTGAACATCTTGCAGACTGAAATTCGTAGATTTTGTTAAGGCTCCATGTATTGTAGCTTATTATAGGCAAGGAATTTCAGTTTATGTTCGCACTATGCTAATTGTTAATGATGTGAAAAAGTGTATGAGCTTAGTTTACAGCGAAAAGGTTTAAAACTCAGTTTTTTGCTACTGAATCCTAACGTTATGGTACTGTTTTCTGAATAACTAAAATGACTCTAAAGCATGAAAATAAAGAACTAAGGCACATGTAAATGTAAGTACGGAAAAGATTACAGGATTCAAGAATAAAGAATATCTTATTAATGCCTCATTCTTTCTGTAAATATTTAAGGAAATATCTAAATAACATTGAGAATTTTCAGAAATGGATGGGATTAAAAGCAGTTTATTGAAATTTTATTTCCTTCTGGTCAAGTGTAATTTAAACAATTCTGCTTAAACGTATAAATTGCACTAGCTCTTAGTGTGGGCAAGGGTGTAGGGACATCTGTTCATTGTGTAGCACAGTGGGAGTGATGGGTGAATGTTTTTGCTTGAACAAGGGCACTGAGAGCACTTTATTTTGCATACCTCTTTCAAGATAAGAAATCATGGGGAAACATCTGTGTAGAGTATGAAAATGGACAACGTTATACTTTATGCTGCTATACGTGGTTGAAAAGATACTAGTAGAGTGGAGGGTATTTGTTTTCTGTTCTCCTTTTCTGTGGACTGAAATCCTATACAAAATCCTTGAGGTAGCAGAGTATAGTCCTGTTAAGGAAGAGCAGGTATTGTGATAATTCTTAGCATGAACCTGAAATCATAGCAGGTAGTCTTTTGCCCAGAGTGAGCACACTTGTAGAATAATCTGCTCAGGGGAGCCTGCTTGCCATGCTCTATTTTGTATTGAAAAATGCAAAAGAACCCTGTTCATAACAGGACAGTTGCATTTAATATGCATATTTAATTGCATATATAATAACACATAATTTTTCATCTTATCTATACTTGCAATGCTATCTTATGTCTGCACCAGCAATGCAGGTCATGGAGGGAGTGAAAGGATGGACCCTGCAATCAGTGAATCTTCCAGCAGAGCGATTAAGTTGGTATCAAATTATGCCCTCAGGAATTTCTAAGCTGATAAATATAGTAAGCAGTATAGTAATCAGAAAATGCCAGTTGTTTTTTGTATTTGCAGAGTCTTTATTTCTTTAGTCATTCTTCTGAATTCCAGAAGGAACTCTTGTACAGTAGGAACTTCTATGGTTTTACTTTCTGCAGCAAAGGATGTCTGTTGATGTTGCAATTTCTGCATTTTCTTTTTTTTTTCTTCTGCTGAAGGTTAGGAGTTAGATACTTGGGTCACCTTACACTACCTGTGCTAAATAAAAGTAAATGAGGAAGCAGTGCAGAGATTGTTTCAGCTATTGCTTCAGGAGCTGACTAAACCTTGATTTAATTGAATTCAATTTAGATTGGTTGAATATTGCTACTGTTGTAATTAAAGAAAACTGCAGCTAACTAATCTGTTTTTCTCTGTCTCTTGTACCTGCCTGAAATGTATTCTTTTTTGAAGTACAGATGAGTAAGTGGACTCTTCAGCTAAGCAAAGTCAGTGTTTATGCTGAAATGATTATGTATTAACTATTTCATGCTTATTGGAATGGAAAAAACCGAGCAGATTGGAGAGGATGAATAGCCTGCTTAGTAATATCCAAGAAGGAGGAAAAATATGACCTAATAATCTGCGTTAGTGATGATCTGTTTATTACGTCCTAACTTAGTTAAGGTCAAGATAAAAGCAAATCATTTTGTAGGTCTTACATGCCAGTAAGAGATAAAATGGCAGTGAATGCCTCAGCTTTGCAGCTAAGACTTCAGTTTTACAAAAGCTTGGACATGTGTTCAGCTTTTCAGATGTAAATAGTCCCATTAGATAAAATCTGGGTCCAACTGGAGTCAATGGTAAAACCTGTGGTAATTTAAATAAGGCTAGAGTTTCATGAATGAGTTCAGTGAGACTCCTTGTATACATAAAGTTAAACACATGGCTAAGTGTTTGCAGGATAGAGGGCCTGCAAGGACAGGAGAATAAGACCCTTGCGATGCAGTTTGAAGTCTTGCTGTTGCATGATGGAGAGCCGCGGTGAGGAAGCAGGTGAACCTTTTGAGCACGAACAAACACAGACTCCATAAAACATCATAAATAACTACAATTCATAAAATGCTTGGTTGGTCCTAAATAATGAAGCACTGAAAAAGTTTATGGGCTGTGCTTGTTCTTGTAATATATTTTTATTTTATATTTTTTGGCACAAGTGTATGTAAGGTATTAGTATCATTATTATGTTTTGTTATTCAGAAGAACTTAGTAGTGGGAGATGCTTGCTTTTGGAATGAGAAGCAGGTAAAATAGAAGTTACAGGCCAGCACCCTGTCCCCCTCCATCTACTACTTAATCATAGGAGTCACACAGTATTTGATAATTATGTCAACTCTTTTAATCATCGTGTACATTAACTGCTTAATTTCATATCACGCTTAGTAAAGAAGCACTGTGGGTATTACCATAACTGTGATGGTTCTCACCATCTGAGGCTCCCCCTTCCAGATGTTTCACTGGTTTGCAAATTTGATTTGGAGCCATTTGTGCAGCAAACCAACTGTCACCTACACTAACAGATCTCTTGTCTCCTTGTACAGAAAATCTTTGCAGAGCCTAGTTTCATGTTTCTTGGTGAGACATATTATTTGAACGATTGCCCCCTTAATCCTGTGAGATTTAGATAAGTGCAATTTTCCAGGTTTTTTAGGGAGTCCTAATTTACATTTCATAACACACACACAACCAAGCAATTAGCATGAAGTCTTATGGTAGCCTGACAGTCCTTTGTGCCTATGGAAACAGTTACACAATAGTGCATGTGCAAATAATGTTATCAGGCGCCCTTTGTGTGTGTTCACCCGTTTTACCTGGAGCATGCTGAAAAGCTGCAGCCTAATTCTCATTTAAACTCAACCTGATCCATTGTATGATGAACTTGCGTAAAGAGAGAAACATGGAGGTCTTAAGAAAATAATACATACTATTCATCCTTTTAAATTATTTCATTTTGGCGTGTCGTTGTGGCTATTTTTCATCTGTGCATAGCTTGAAATGGGAGGAACATGCCCGACCCCCTCCATGATGTTAGGTTCAGGTTGCAACCTTTCCTTTGTCTTGCTCTCTCTCCGTACAGGTAGGTGCAGAACCTTGTCTCTTCTCCAAGCTGGAGACTGATACTGCCTATGTGTTTGGAGAATGGAGCAGAACATACCAGCTCCACTATCCTGCTGATTGTGCAGTCCAGTTGTTGTTGGGGAATAGACGGGGGAGACTTGGTGTAGTGGGAGATTAGGGAAAAAAGGTAAAGCAGCAGGGCAGTAGGAGGTTCAGCACTGCTACAGAGCTCTTCAGCTATTGTGTGCGCAGGTGTCTGGGGCAAATTCTGTCTTACTTCTCAGTGTTTGTTGTTCTTAAGGTTTCAGGTGTTTTTGTTTCGGTCTGATAAGATGCTGATTTAGTTCCATTCACTTCAGTTATATTATCCCACTGGGTAGGGAGTGGTATCTTAGGGTGCTCACAGGAGCACTTGAGATTTTTGCCCCAAGGAGATTCAGGCTGAGAGGTATGAGAAGAGGAACACATGGGAAAGAGGCAGTGTATGCACAGTGGTCCTGCATGTTGGACTCTGTTATATTTGCACACAACACAAGGTATAAGAGCCATCTAAATGTTATGGTGACAGTGAGGGAAAATCTGGAAAAAGGGGAAGGCAAAACGGAAGACGTAACAGAGGAAGGTGAAATGAGATATAACCTTGGTGGCTGTTACATGTGTGGGTTGCAGAGGATCCAAACCCAGTACACAAACTGGGAGAAAAATTGCTTTCAGTGTGTGAATGCTGCTACTGCGTTTGCTGGAAGAGACATTAGCCCTAGATTTTGGTAGTTTCAGCTGTTTCTGTTGTAGTGAGCCAGGCTGGGACAAACTGCTTAAGCCAAGGGATGCTTGTCTCACTGAAAGAAACCTGAGATCAGTCATGCCATCAGCATGGCCAACAAGTCTGAAAGGGGTAACTGCTAACTGTGGAAGTGGGGATGAGTAATTGGTGCTGATAATCTGGTCAGAGGGTAGCAGGAAAGCCTGTCCAGAGAGGTCTCTGTGGAGTTTATTCCTGCCTTTCACGAGTTTTCAGCTTGCTCCTCTAACCTGTTCTCTCTCTGTCTCCCTGGGTGGTTTC
This sequence comes from Phalacrocorax carbo, assembly GCF_963921805.1. Classification (NCBI taxonomy): domain Eukaryota; kingdom Metazoa; phylum Chordata; class Aves; order Suliformes; family Phalacrocoracidae; genus Phalacrocorax; species Phalacrocorax carbo. The sequence continues at coordinate 45,678,714 of NC_087513.1, forward strand.
CTCCTCTCATGTTTCGTACAATGGAAAGCTAATAAGACATATACAGAAAACAGACGCTGGAACCAAAGTTGGAAAAATGAGCAATGACTTCGTTAATACAGTTAGGCCCATTCAAGGAGAAAGACACAATGTGGACTAAAAAAGAGATAAATTGTTTGGGAATGGAAAATGGATCAAACAACGTGGCTGAACACAGGCTTAGCTGTTGCTGTGCAAAAACTAGATGGCTGTAGAAGCTACGGTTTTGTGGCTCCCTTGTTTGGCTATTCTTTACACTAAGTCCTAGTTTGGGACAGACAGCGACAATGCAAAGTGCTGCTGCTTTCAGCTGGTCCTTGCCAAGGCTGCTGTGTGGCTAATGAGGCACTAGATTCTAACCTAGTCTTGGCAACAGCGGGTTGGATGGAAGGCCAAACTGAACTATCAGCAGAGACAATGCTATTTTTAGGGCTATGTACATGAAGAAAGAGTTGATGAAATAAAGCTATAGAAACTCTTGGAAAGTGGCACGGTGCCTTGTGCTTTGGATATTTTACTCTGAAGAAGTTTTCAAATCCCTCTCAACATGAGAATTGTCTGTGAATTTCGAACATAGCATTGCACAGCATGTGGCATTCATTTATTATCCCATTATTAGATTAAATGTTATGAATTAAACAAGGATTGTTTGTCCTGTGTTTGCTTAGATTGTTACAGAAGACAAACATATATCTTTAATACCAGGTAAATACGCTCCCCTCTTTCTTTTTGGACTTCATCTTCTTTCCTGCCATGTCTACCTTAAAAGGCAAAGGAAAATGTAATTTTTACATTAAAGAAGAAATGATTTGTAAAGACATATTATACTCCCAGGCCTCCAAGACTCATGGTTTGAAACTGGAAACGAAGCCACAACTAATGCATTCTGAGACCAGCTCAATGTGGAGTTTTACTGAAATGTTTGATGGATGCTCTCAAGAATGTTGAATGAAGGTTTAAAAGATTTCCTGCATTTCCCTACATATTGCCTGGCTTTTGATGCTGGCATGAGCTTGGTAGAAATGCACTGTGTAATTAGAGTGCTATCAATTTATCATGAAAAACAAAATAGCGGTAGTTCCCCTTGCCCCCACTTGCTGGTTCATGTATCTCCCTCTCTGATCCTAACACAGGACAAAAATAGGCTGAGATTCTCATGTTAGCATTTTTTTTTAATATACCGTTTTGTTAGATGGGAGGAATGCTTTAGAAGTGCTAATGGCTATGGCCCATGCTCACCTTTAGCCAATATGGCATTTCTTATAATATGTCTGTATTCTGTGCACGGTGGGATCTGGGCTTTGTGCATAGTGGCAGAACGGGTCTGCAGATGGTGTGGGAGAAGCCTGCTTGCACAGATGAGCCTGTAACAACTGCACAGAAAGCTGCCTTGCACCTTGGCAGTAGTGCTCTCACCACAGCTAGTGGTCAGGGTGGTATTACAAAGCATATTCAAGTGATAGCATGTAATGGCAATATTCAGAAGTCAATAATAAAAACAATTACACATGAAAGTAAAAAAATATTGTGAGCGTTCAAGAATGCCAATGCTTTTCATAGCATAATTTAATCACTTGCTTTGGTGTACAGTTAGCTGTTGTAAGACCATGTGGTAATAATATTCTGTTTTCAAGGGATTTAGCTGGAGTTTTGGAGACCCTGCAAATACAAGGGGCAACTGCAGTCTCTGTCCAACCTAATAGTGGGCTAAAAGCAGGAAATCATCTGGGGTACAGGCTGACATGCAGGCAACGTACACTCTCTGAGTTCTTCAGAGGTCTAAATATACTCGCAGGGTCTGAGCTGAAACAGCATTGTATTTTTGTCTCTGTCATTCTGAGTTATTTGGATTTAGATATTTCTGGCATATGCTAGAGTTGTGGCTCGGTCTTCAGGGCAGATGTAGCCAGAAAGCTGAGATGAAGGCCAGTACCAGATTTAGTAAATGGTTTATCTGCAGTATGGGTGGTTCAAAAGTATGAACTCTATCCTTTCTAACTTATTATCATAACATGAGTTTTGAAGCAGTCAGATCTTTCTAGAGTTGGGTTCTCACTATCTGGGAGACTATACAAGTATGAACTGTCCCGGTCCTAAAGTGCTTGTCATTCAGGCCCTTTTTCTGGAACAAAAAAACCCACCCAAAACCAACATACTTCATATCTACCCCGGCCTATTTTATATTTTACTTAGCAGGATTGCTTATATAAACCTAAGCATTGGTATGGCTGTTGTATTTTTTTAAGAACATAAAAATCTTAGAGATTTTGCTCATGTTTTATTTCTGATTACTTCATGCTGTGGGTATTGATGAGGTAATGGAAATCTGTATCTGGAATGCTGGTGTGGGGAAAACAAATTGTGTGGTGTTTTTTATCAACCGTAATTAAAGGAATGACTATTACAATCAAAATTAATTGCAGTTAATAAAGGATTGCTTTCTTTTTTTGTTTGGTAATATATCCGAATCATGCTTTTGTGATTTTCCCTTCGTGTTTCAGAAAGCTGTTGGAAAATTGTATTTTGCTTCTTCAGTGTACCTATCTCTAGGAGAAAAGAGGATTCAGTACTTTCTGAAGGTAGTTATATTTCTTTACATCACTAAACCAAAATGCAGTGACTAATATTAATAAATATTTACTTTGTTTTTAAGCTTGGAGTGATCATCAGTGCTGCAAGCCAATCTCGATTTGCCTGAGGTGGTGTTATGCCTTCAGAGTGATATATTTGAAGTTGTGCTCATTCATTGATTTACTGAATAAAATTTGCACCTTTAACAAAGACCTGCTTATAGCCTTAGCTAAGTAGATAATTTTATGCATATTTTTAAAGGAGTATTTTACAACGTCTTCTCCATTTTAATTGCTTTAACATTGCTTTCTTCTGTGTTGTGTTTTTTTTTTTTTCCCTTTTACTTTCAGTCCTAATCATTTAGTGGTAGGAAAACAATTGTTTTCAATATCAAACAAAAAATGTTGGGAGCAAAAGCAGTTTCATATCATCATAGACCATGAACCGTGAAAGCGATGCAAGCTCAACTAATCTTCCTGCATGTCAATATTAAATTTGTTCTGTCTTTTTTCGTTGTTGTTGTTTGCTTTGTCCGTATCTGCATGCTCTTTCCTACCTCACCCTTAGATCACACCTCCTGTGGGCTGAGGACAAACCTGCCTGGAGCTTGTAGAGTGCCTTGCAGAAAGGTGTCTCCACTAATGGGTTGGATTCTTTACCTGTTGTTACTGTGTTCTCTGAAACTGATCTTTGTTTTGTTGTCTGTTATAGTTCATGTCACCTGGTGCTCCTCGCTTATGTTAGTCTTTGGTAAGGACAAGTGTGGCAATTTTACATTGGTGAATACCAGTAATGGTGTCTCTTCTATATTATGTGATGTTCTTGAACACTGAGAAGAGCGTAAAATTAGAAAAATAATAGAAAACAATGGGCCTTATGTAGAGTACTCATGAACTTTGCTCATGAGCTGCAGCACACCCGCCAGGACGCCTTTGCCAGCAGGGCAAATCTGTGAGAGAGTTTTCATCTTGTCAGGGGTCAGGGCCACCTTTAGATCTGGAGCATTGTCGTGGCGGTCCTTAGGATATGCTGGTTTTGCAAGAGCAGTTGCTGTGGGACGGGCAGGACAGCCTCACTGAAGGCCCCTGGCTTTTCCGCCCCTGCCTGCTTTGCTCAGATAATCCTGCAGCAGATGTCAGAGTTTCCCTTTGATTCCTCTGGCTTCAGCAAAGCTGCAGGGGCACTAGAAACCTCACCCTGACCCCTGCTGAGCTGGTAGAGATAAGAGCAACATCATCCCTGATGAAACCTACGTGCCATTGCCCTATTTCAACTAAGTGAGCGCTAGGGATTTGTTTTCCATGGATGAGTGATATGTGCTCCTCCTCCCCATCACTGGTCCCACAACTGATGCCAGCTGTGTGTGCCCTGTCCCGGTGCCCCCGCGCAGGTGGAGTGTGGATTAGTGATGTGCTGTCAGCAGTTCCCTGTGACTGTGTTCCTGCTGGGGAGAGCTGGAAGGAGAAAGTGGGTGTTTGTAGATCAGGTTATGCTCAAATTTGACTGGGACCCCCTGTCTGTGTTGCTGTGATCTAATGCAAAAAGTGCCATCGGTGGATGTGTGGGGGGGAGCTGGGGAGCTCCAGAGCTGCCAAGTCGGTCCTGTGTTATTTGGGACTGTTTGCCAGGCTCAGTGGAACAAACATCCCATATTTTAGATGATGTCTTGCTGTCCCTGAAGTAAACATGTCTCTTCAAAGTTTTCCTCTAACCTGCCAACTTGCAATATTAATCCCAGCATAACTGCTGAAGGGTACGTCTAAAAGACTTATAAATGTGTTTCCGTACAGACTTGTGATGTCATGAGATTAAAAATCCATTGGTTTTTGCTGTTATCAAAATGTCAAGACCTTGGCTTTGTTACTATGCGGGTGGTGCAAGCTGGGCTTTGACCCTTCTGTAAGTTGTCAGAAATTCCTTTCTGAAAATGTTTTAAGCTCCAAAGTCACTTAGTCTCGAAGCATTTCTCTTTGTCCTGATGCTGGCGGTGCTGATCTGACAAGCTGCGGGTGAAGGCAGCAGCTGGAGGGTCCCCGTTGGCGGTGCGGCTGGGGACCTTGGGGAGCTCCGCTCCCTGACAGCTAATCCAAAACCCAGGCGCGGGTGTGGGAACCTGCTTTAGAGGCACCTGAGCTGATGGTGCACCCTGTAAGAAGTAGTACCTAGGTGCTTTTTGCACCAAGTGTTATGAATGCCATCGTATCAGTGTTTAAAAATCAGAGTGAAACAGAGTGGTTCGTGATTGTTTGCTCCTCTGTGTCCCTCATGGCTTCCTAATTAAAAAAAAACCACCATAATGTGTCTGTTCTTTTCCCTTCTTTTAAAGCAGTCAGAAATGTGGATTTATGTACTGGAAAGGGGAGTCTGTCTTTAATCCCTTTCCTTTTCCACCTCCAAAAGGTAGTAGGAAAGAAGGAAATAAATACAGTGTTTGAATTCATTTTTCCCTGTTTTTGGAAAGGGTTGTTTTGACCTATTGACTATAGTTTATGCTTTGAAAAATGATGTGGTGTGTGTAACTTCTAGTGTGCCACACTGTGACTTGGGGAGTGCTGGATGGGGACTAAAATCAAATTCTCCTTTGACCATACTCAGCCTAGTCAAGCTTTACTCTTCTGTGCCAGTGGCTCTGTGCACGTCTTCCAGATTTACAGGGTAACTTTCAGGAGTTAGTTTGTGGTATTCCTTTAAAAAAAAAAAGAAAAAAAAGTCTTCCCCAAAGGTTATACTTTTTATATTTCTGTATATTTCTTCTGGTTGAGGAGGTAATGTGCAGTGGGAAAGAAGGTATTTTTTGTCTTAGTAAAAAGCAGTTTCTCAAAAAGCTTTACTTTCTGGTTCCAGTCTGATATTCCTTAGTTTTTGGTGTCTGGTTGTGGTTTTTTTTCTGTGTTTTTTTTTCTTCATTTTGTTTTTTGCTTGATTTCCCCTCCCCCCCGCAATGTGGCTGTTGAGTTTATCCAGATTCTTCAACTGTGTTGCATTGTGTTTTTCTACCTTCTTCAGATTTTTCTCCTTTACTGTGGAAAAACTAACTGGTAATTCCCGCTTTTCTACAACAGTTTTGAAAATGACCCTGGAACAAATGACACAAATGATACAAAAGTGCTGTTGGTCAGGCAGCTTTGCCTGAGTCTTTGCATTGAAGCAGCTGGGCACTGCTGGTTGTAATGGAGGCAAATCTACTGGTAAATGCTTAAAGAGCAATATATATTTTTTTCTTCTTCAGGTATTTTCTAGTTTTGATATTTACTCGGATTCTACTCACATATATTTCTTCTTTGTAGTGGTTTTAATTTTGGATTGCTGAGCAATATTACTGACAATGCAATGCCTGAAGAGATCTGCTTAATTTTTCAAGTATTTTTGTTAATAGTTGACTGTATATTTGCAAGATTAGACTTTTGCAGAGTGCCTCTGTTTGTTTATTTGTTTTACCTACCAAGAGAACAGGCTAAGCACACTGTCAGCTTTAAACCGGTGCCAGTCGAATGCACAGGTGGAGAAAACCTATTGTGCCTGTGCTTCAGGGTGTGTGTTCCCCCACTACAGATGTGTGTAAGCAGAAGTCACATTTGCATTTGCTTAGTTTGAGCTTTATTTCAAATTCTGCTTCTGTTTAAGGGCCTTCTCTCTAAATCTGCAGTGTTTCTCTCCTAAATAAGTGCGTTGAGAACCAGGAGGTGAACTACCGATTTCAGAGTAATGTTGTACTTTTAACTGAGTGGTGTTGTAAGCTCTTAGTGTATGATGTTTGATCTTTCAAATCCCTTCTAGAAGAGATATTCAGCAGATGTATTGTAACTAGACTTTATTGGGAAAGGTTACAGTCTGGAGAGGAATGTCCACTCTGTACTTTAAATCTCTTTCCATTAAAAGTTTCCTTTGTTACCAAGGAAATAAAGCAATGATTATGTTATAAGGCTGACAGTTTTGCTAATGATTCATATTCCCAGACCAAGGCTAACCTTGTTAAACTGTCGAGGATGATGTAAAATTCAAGGACAGTTATTAAAGTTTCTGCTGGGACTAAAATATAAATTTACACCCCCTGCCCCCAAACCCTTTCTCAAGGGGATAGAGGAAAGGACCCCCTATTTTATGGATTTTGGTAATTGTAGTAAGTAATTACTCTCTCCCCGCACTCTGGTGATGTAAAGAGCTCCACAGACTCTCTAAGCTGGGCTGCCTTTACTGAGGATTAAGTGTGTTGGGGTTCTCCCTGCTGCATTTCCTGCTGCTACTTTCTGCTGCTCCTTTGGTGTTGCAGGCCTTCGCTGGGAGGAGGAGGAGCTGTTACCCATGCCCCATTCATAGCCATCTTGTTCCTACTTTATCTCTTCATAGTAAGAGGTGTTATTTTCATCCCTGTCTTTTTGCCTTTGGTCCATATATTTAGGAAATAAGATAGAGAAGCTATGGTCGCTCTCTCTGCAGTTACTGATGCTTGTTTAAGGGCATTGGACTTACAGTTTTACTACATGCACTGGGAAGGAGGAGGAAGCAAACAGGTATCTGCGCTCGTGGTAGAATGATGTTAACTCAAATATCGGTCACTTTTCCTCCCTCTTCTAATTCAGAACATTGATGTAAGACTTGGGAGTGAGCAATCTCCAGTAAGACCATGAGAAAGAAAGAAGTGATATTTTTCCTTACTTTTGAAGTTGGCAAACTTGGTGATGGCTCTTTTATTGAGTAAGTAGGAAACCTAAGTGGAAGAAGTCTGAATTCCAGTGTTTTCCTGCTTGGTGTGTGTTTGGGCAGGTGGTCCTCAGTGGTATCAAATGGTATCAAATACCAGGAGCCTCTGAGATTAATGGAAAACGTTCAGATGTATTAAACTGTCTCAACAGAGCACGTTACCTGTGGCTGCGTGAGGCAAGAGGGAACCTTTCTTTCACAATGAATAATGCCAAGCTGCAGCACAACGCTGCTTGTGAAGCTATCAGCAGCTGCACTGTCTTGCTGTTTAGCCCACTTCTGATTTAAAAACTTGAGCCTGAATGACATACTAGTAGTATGAACAAGATTTATTTTGCCTAACTTTGTTTTCTTAAAATATTTAGGTCTAGTCAAAGGCAGTTATGGGGGTGAGAACCTTGCTCAGAGGAAATAAAGGTGGGCAGTTCTTGCAGGCTCAGTGAAATTCCTTACGACAAAGACTTCTCCCCTCCTCTGTCTCCAGTCATATTGGTTAAGTATTTGAAATCAAATGTCTAAAACGCTTACTTCTCCTACATATATGATAGGAATCTGTCCTTTAACTTAGGCATAGTTGTTTATTAATAACCTTTGGAAATAATAATCTTGTGGTCAGGAGTGGATACTGAGCTCCTGGTTTAGATGACCAAGATATAAAAGATGACCAAATAATGTGGCTAAAGTATGCATAATTTATCAAGTTAACCTTTGTTTTAAAAAATCTTCCTTTGCCTGTAATACTTCATTAGAAGACTATCATGCAGAAAGATCATAAGGTAGAGAGACTAGTATTATTGCTGATCTACTGTATATACAAATACCAGTCTTAACCAGGATTACTAGAAAAAATATCATTAAAAAATCAGTGGCATGTCTTTTATCCTCCTTCTCTTCCCCCATTTTTATTTTTTTTTTAAAAAACCAACCCAACAACAGAAACCCCCAGCGCTATTAGCTCTGAGCTAGAGTTTCAGCTGATGTAAGTTAATATATAGCTAGTAAACAGAATTAGGCTGACTCACAGCAAAGAAAGATGTTCCTTATTTCAGCTTTCAGATGCAGAAAGAAGGCAGACTGATTTTTAAAAACAGCTACAATTATGACAAATTAGAGACATCAAAATAGTCTGTAGAAACACGGAGAATTCAGGGGGTTCTCTTGTCCTAGGCGTGCAGGCAGAGAGAGATGTGATGCAAGTGATGTGGTTAAATTAGGTCACGGCATGAGCTTCAGTGGGGATTGCTAGTAAATAATTTGCACAGTGGAGGAGAGCTTCCTTCCTTAATTGTTTCCACCTGGTAGCAGGCTATTGTCAGACCGGGGACCTCTCTGCCCCCTTGAGCAGCACTTTGAATGAGAAATACACAGCGCATCACGAGTAAGTAGTGTTTGGATAATAGCTAATTCTGTCTGGCTTCATTTTACAAAGCTGTTTGGAAATGCGTTAGAGCAGCATTCTCCATTAGGAATAGATGTTTTCCCACTGAGGACTCACTTGGGAGACTGGTTTCCTGGGTTTTCGTTTTTGTGTCAATGCAGTAGAAGCAAGAACTATAGCATGGTTTAAAAGATAAGTATAAAAATGTGAAGTGTTACATCAACCTTTTAAAGCACTGTGACTTCTTTCTTTTAGAAAAACGCACCCAGAAGTTGTTTAGGAGTGCCCTGCCTTAGTAGAAGACAAAGTAAAGAGCCCCTTCTTACACTCGTAATTTAGCAGCTAGGAAGGAGATAGATACATTAATTTTATGAATTTGCCTTGCCAAACATTAAAAAAGAGGGGGAGAGGGCATGCATGTGAAGTGATATCACTACCCTATCTTGAAAAAAATCATAATGAATTCTAATGCTAGCACTCACTTTTTGGAAATCAGCTCGCCTCATCTAATGCGGCTGTGGAATTGCTCAGAAATTCAGTCCAGTTTTCGTAGCTGAAGGCTAGAATATGAAAGTTCCTTTTTTTGTAATCTCTGCCTTTTTAAAAGTGTACTTGATTTCTGCCTTCAAAGTCTGGAGGACTTGGAAGAAGTGAAATGGGATAAGCTTTCATCTGGAATGAACTGAAATGTTGTGTTTTGAGGCAAGTATATAGTACATAGGATTACTGCAGACTGCCGTTTTACACCTATTGTAGTTTCACATTCTCAATTTATCTGAAACGATGGTACTATAGCCTAATTAATAGTTTGTTATAATTGCTGACGGGCTCAGGAATCAAAAATTCAAAACTAAATTACAGCGATTAAAAACATACCAGCCACAAGACTTTGAGCTCTCTCGACTTACTAATAAATGCAATCACATTGGTTACCGACAGCCCGTGGCTTGTGTTGGACAGATAGCTTTGTCACATGCATTCGCTTGTACGCCTACCGTCCCTGACATGAAGCAGGAGGCAGAAGAATGTACTGCTGGGGAAGCATTATCTGCCTGGGCTCCCCTGACTTGCAGGAGCTGCTTGGTATTAGTTGTGGAATATTAAGCAGGGGCGAATCTGCCTCAGTATGTTGGAATGAGACTGCATATTTCATTAAAGCCTGATTTGCTTTTCATGGGGAAATACCAGAGGCTTTGGCACTTATCATACTTGTAAGATTGGGAGAGAGATGCTTGGATGCAATCTAGCAAACCAGACTGTCAGTGCTCATTTAGTAACTCCTTTGTGAATCATTTTGAACTGAATTTGCATGATTGTAGCAGACCCAGAAAACCTTTTGCAACAATTATCCAGTGATACCACTATATGATCAGCTGGAGATAATGGGTATACTTCTTCCAAACCCTTTTTTACAGCCATTTCTGGCCTCTTCAGGCCCTTCCTCTGCCTCCATGGGGGTATTCTGTGACAACCTGAGGGTGCCCCAGAGAGAAGGTATGTGAAGGATCAGTGGCTAGCAAGCAGGAGGGATGCTGGCCTTTTGATGGAAGGATTTGACTCTGGTAAATCAGCACGGTTTTAGGACCAACATCTTGCAGGGTGCATAAATCCCTTGTATTGAAGCCTGAATTGAAAGTACTCCGTACATCTCAGGTTCATGATTGAGTCTCAGAACTGAATTGAGCCCATGTAACTTGCATGCTAAATTTTGAAATTGGAGAATAAGTAGTGTCAAGTAAATTCTGAAGTTGCAGCAGTTTTTATCTTTTTTTTTCAAGTAGGGGAGTAGGAAGCTGAGTCATTAGCTATAATGAAAAAGGAATTTGTGCCTTACAGTTAATATTGTTTTGAAAGTTATGGATTTGTAAATGACAGTTCAAGGCTGACAGAAAAAATACCTTAAATCTGAAAGAACAGTATGGTTTTTTTTGGTGTGTATGTGGAAGTAAGGGGGAGGGTGTGGGGGGAGCTCTGTGGAATGATGTAGTTTCTGTTTCCAGCTTATGGAATTGGTTAGCAGCTGCTTATTGCCCTTAACAGTTTGCTTTTAATTGACAACCCTCCCATCTTTAGAGTTTTTAATTGTATGCCTGTATCTCATTGGGCTTGGCTTTCTCTGTACAGTGTAAGAAGCCTGGCATATCTCTTCCACCACGGCAGCAGAAATCAAATTGCATCAGAACAATCAGACATTGTGAAGTGAGTTGTTATTGAAGTCTCTTTGCCTGAGACACAGCTGTTTCTCAAGCATATGTTATCTCAACAGCTACAAGCCTCAGTAACGCTGCATGGGAAAGAAAGAATTATCACTCAATTACTGTTCGAAAGAGGAATAAAATCTAAGTAACACCCATCTTCAGAGAAGCTGAAGTACAACTTGACTTGTACTTACTGCCTTTTGGGTGTGTTCATTTTTTTTCATTCTGCAGCATAGATTGCCTGAGGGAAAAACTGTTAAATATGCAAAGACCACTTTCAAAGATGGTGTTACTGGACTAGACAGTCTGTTCTGGGCAGATGCAATTCCAGTGTGCCTTTATGTGTGTTTGTGCTTGTGTATGTATATACACACAACTGACTTCAGAAGTTTAACGCAGTTCTTAGTCTACAGTTGCCATTGTAATCACTTGATTTGATACTTGGAACCAAAGCTGGAAGTAGCTTTGTCAGTGTGCTTGTAATGTTAACTAAAATACTTCTAGTGACCTTTTTTTGAAGAATTCAGAGATAATTTAATATTTTTTTAAAGATATCATCACTGCTAGTTAAAAGGTGTGTTGGCTGAACTAAAAGATAAGGGAAACATTAAAAATGCTTTGGAATAACTTTGAGCACTATCTAAAATGGTTCATCTTAAACAGCGCTAACACTTCACCTGCAATACATCAGTTTCCTGAATTTCAATAGGATTTGGTTTGATCCCTCCATGAACAACTGAGCCCTTCCAGCAGCAAAGCAGTCTTTCCAAATGCATTGCCATACTGTGCATTCATTTCTGTATTGCAATACTGTTGCCTCCAGTAATTTTTCTAAAACCATACTTCCGTATCTAATATTCTTGGTTAGTAATTTAACAAATATACTCTATAAATGTGATCTTTTTGTTTCTACTTCGTTGCTGTTGTGTGTAGCTGTGCAACTGCATGGCCTACTTAATTTTATGGTTTATGGACAATCTCTCTTCGAAGGATTCGGGAATCCCTCTACCAATTAGATAATATCTATTTTACCATTACTCTCATATAATTGATTATGATAACATAAAACTGAGACTCCTAAAGCAATTTGATTATTCATTCAGATAAGAAGTCTTACCATAAATCCTTGTTGACAGTGGAATGGAAACAGAGTGGTTTTAGCAGCTGAGGTGGATGTACAACTGCTCTAGCATTCTGAGAGTGCTACAAGATGGTTTCCAGTAAGTGAATTCCTATGGCATGCTTATGAAAGATGGTGGCCTTGTATCTCTTAGGTAAAAGCATTGTTGTCCTCTCATAGAGAGCAAAGATGTAATGAGGGAATGGGTTTTGTAACAAAGCCTCTGCCTTTATGCTGCGGAAGGAGGGGCAAAGATGTGTGCTGCAGAAGAGATGGGGACAGGCGAAGTCCTTTAAGTTTGTCTTCTGTAGTGAAGGAAAAGAAACGTTGCAGCATATAGCGTGAGTAGTGCACTTGACCTTAATGATGCTCATGTTCTTACAGAGTAAGACAAAAGTGCCCTTTTTGATGTAAGCATCTTTCTCTTGAACCTTTAAGTTTCACAGTTGGTGGGAAGGGGAGGAAGCTGCATGTGGCTGCTTAATTAATTAGCAGAGAATGTAATTGTGACTTGTATCCTTGATTTATCGTTGAGCACTAATGGTGAGTGACAGCCTGAAGAATGCTCTTAGAAATACAGCCTGTCTCAAACTTCATGGCTGGGCTTCAGCTTGTCTTTAGCATCTGTGTTACGTGTCTTGGGTGGATGCCCAGGTTGTCAGAAATGTTGGTGACACTGCTCTCTGCATCTTCATCACAGCACCAGGAAACCAAATTAGAGGTTGGGAGGCCAGCCCGGCTTTCTGGCTTCTCCTTCTGCCTTTTCTTTGCTTTTGGTGACTGAAGGCATCCTTGATTACAGCTGCAATGTGTGCTCCCTGCTGTCAGAAGAGGTGTGCTTGGGTAGCAGGGAAGGTAGCAGCCTGATTCCTATTTGCTGCCTCCTGGAGGTGAGGTGGGACAGAATAAAATCAATAAAGAAATGAAAAGACTTTTTAAAATAAACTGAGTAGCTACAACTCCCCAAAGAATGAAACTATTTGCAGGACATGATGAAAGTGCAACATTTGCATAATTACATTAACATGTGTAAATCAAATGAATTTTTTGTCTCACAGTGAGGGAGGCTGGTTTTAAATATTCTATGAAATTTTTGTTTAATATTTGATAGTGAAATAATTTTTTTAGAGCATGTATTTGAGTTGGATTCTTGGATAAACAAGTTAAAAATTATTTCCATCTATGTTTCTTGTTCCATATAAATCCCCAATTTTCTTTCCTCTCTTGGGTACTCTTAGCACTTTCAGGTAAAGTAAAGGCTTTACGTCTACATCAGAACAACTTTCCCAGCGAAAGCGGTTTCCAGTATTGAAGAATCACTCCTTCTTCAGTAAGAATATTGCTTAATTGAAAATCCTGTCTGTAAATACTAATTCATACTTCCAGGAGACCTCCAGATATGCTTCTAATCTTACTGACAGTATAGAAGAGTGCTTAAAGACCAAAGACAAAGACAGCATTTGTAGAGGGACCGTGTTCCCAGCTTAGTTACCTGAAGATAATTTCCTTTGTATCACTTAAGACTCAGTGTCCTTGATACCCGATAGTAGTATTTTCTTCCCTTTTTCTTCTGTTTTGCAAGACTGTTAATTCTTGTATTCACGCTTTGTAAAATGCTAGGCGTAGATCTGCTGCATATTATGTTTTTATAGCCTTCTACTATTTTGACAATATTGTCGCCACCAGTAATATCAGATTAATTTGAAATCGCATCTGTACTATGCCAGTGGGTAGTGCATCCAATCTGAACTTGAGGAACTAATCCATTTTTGATCAGAAGTCAGGGAAAATACAGCCTTTCTGAAATAAGACCTGATCTTCTAAAATGTTAATCACCTTTAAAATATCTTGCAGAACTGCATGAACGCAGCTTAATGACTATGCAGATCTAATCAGAAAAAATGTGTTAACCTACTTGATACAGGAAGCCCTGCATAGTTCTTGAGCAAAGAGATTTATATCACACTGTCCATCAAGCTAGGCTTCCGTGGATTGTTTTGAGCCGCCAGCACAGGGATCAGCTTTGGAAATGGATAATTGCACAATTGCTTCAAAGATAGCTTGCAAAAGAAGGGCTACATTTTAGCTAGGGAAGGTACATCAGAGATTTATGTGCTTAATGGAATCTTGGAATTGCTAAACTCTGATGTTTGGGGATAAGTCCTTGCAAGTGATTAAAAAGTTAATCCTTATCAGCATTTCGCATTGACAGGCAAGGCAAATCCTTGCCAGTGTGTCACATTGTCACTGTCCAATGTGGAAGTATTGGAAAGTGCCTCGTTAGGAAATAGTTTGTACGGTGTAGTGTCATCCTTTCATCCTTTGGAAATTGTGCTTACTAAGTACAAGAATGTTCTTGGTGAGGAGAAATAACATGCTATCAGGAAATAACTGAAGAAAAGTGTATAGTATACCATATACAAATTGTAGGGGGAGGCAAATTCTTGGCAAGAAATTTAGGAATGTTTCCATTTAAGACTGTAAAGGTCCAAACAGTTTCTTTTCTATTTTTTTTTCCTCCAAGAGAGAAAGGAAGCACTTGCTTCTCAAAAATTGTTAAATGTTTTGTCCCATTTTGTTAATTAATGACTATTGCTGTTGACTGTCAACTGCTGAATGTAAGATATCACTTCTTGTGGATGTGGTACTTAAGATACTGTGTACTCTACATGTTAGTCACAGTTAGAAGTTCCTATCAAGGAAGCCAGCAAATGTGGAGATAAGGCTGTGCTTAAAAATGTATAAAAATGATTGTAGACTCATTTATTTGACTGCTCCAGTACATGCTGCATTAAAGTACATAATGAATAACTGCATCATGGTTCATGTAGGGTTTAACATTCTTAGGTTAGGCTTTTATCAAAGGCATTAAAAGAATGAATAGCTATTGTATGTATAAATCATATGGATAAGCAGCATGTAAAGCAGAAGTGAAGTGTGCTGCACCCCTTAGTGGCTAATCTGCAAAGGATAACAGCATCCTTCCCTTGGAGGTTTACATAGCTGCCCCATTAGTTCGATAGGTCCCATGCTGGATCTTCAGGCTTCAAATCCTATTTGTCTGTTTATAACATATTATTTATTGTCCAAATTTGAAATTATTGAGATTAATGTGGAGTTTTCTCTGGTAATAGCCAGTGCATTAAAATAGTTAGGAAGAGTAGAGTACAATACTGTCTCTATACTGATTTTCACACCCCACACCCCCCCCCCCCCCAACCCCCCCTTTTTTTCCCTTCTAATTTTATATTGGGTAAGAAAAGATCTGATTAACGTGTCTGGTGTAGACTTGGAACACAATCAATTCAGACACTTCTCTGGTAGAGTTTGGAAATAAGAGAAAGCACGTTAAAGGTATGGATGGATGGTTAACTGGTTTTCCAAGATACACTGAACACGAAGAGAAGTAAAATATATTACTATAGCTAATCTCCTTTGCTTTGGATTAGGGAGTATAACCTTTAATTTTGATTGGTGACCCTTCAGCTGCACTTCATGTTTTTGTCATCAAGTTTAGTCAAGATCTAGATTTTGGTCTTTGTTTCTGTGTTACCGTACTGCTGTACTGAGCCACTCCTTAAATCTCTTGAAAGAATAAAGTTAACTACAGGGATAGCGTGATTTATTTGTTCGTGGTATTCCTTACTGTTGCTAGCTGGTCCCTACCGCTATGTATGAATGCCAAAAATAGCTTGTATTTGTCTGCAAAGCCTGCAAGAGAATCTGCAAATTGGTTCTAAGAAGCAGGTATCTTCTGCTAGCCATTACATTGAATGTGTCTTCAGGAGAAGCACCCAAGCATCGGTCTGCTTGGAAGGGGAATGGGCTGTTTGATTCTTAGGTTTTCTTCACCTTAGAATTGGTTTCTTTTTCCCATTGACTGATATGAAATAGTCCAAACTAGGATTAGCTCTGAAGCAGGCTACAAAGTCCTTCTGTTTTGCCAGGCTTTAGGAAGAGATAGTTATGTTGACTTTGCTCTCCTTTACCTCTGTTCTCATCCATGGTCAGTGTATTTTGTGGTTTTCTGGCAAGGAGCGCATCTTATGGAAGAGAATTTATTTAGCCAGTAACCTTTTTCATTAAATGCTGAGCCTCTGGCTATGTGTAAATACATATCCCCGTCCTTTATTCTACCTGGGGCAATGTCCATCTGAAAAATATGGGGGGTGAGAGGGGATCTTATTACTCACTGAATCTGGTTTTGGTGATAATAGTGAATTGTAGTGAAGCAAAAATAATGCAGAACTTTAAAATGTCAAATGAAATTAAAAATCAATCAAGAGGAGTGGTATATTCTTCCTGCGTTCTCCTTCTGCCTTTGATGTTAAGACTTGAGCATTAGGATGATAGGAGGTTGTGGGTCGTGTAAAGGCTTAAACTGTTTCCTCTTGTACCATCATTTTTTCCTGTTTCAGTTAAACAAGCGAAATGAGGACTGATCAAGTCTTTAATCCTTACTCTGTAATCAGGTTTGTATTTGAATTATTGCAAACTTGGCTAAGAAACGCCTGTGAGTGCACTGATATTGTGATAATAAGAAGGTGCTTACAATCTGATTAACGCATACTGCATTTTTCTTCTCTCCTGCTGGGAATAAAAATCTGGGGCTAATAAAATGTTTCCTGACCTTGAATAAGAGCATGTAGTCTTTCCCGATAAAAGTATAAGTATGAGTGCTGATTTTTGCTGATTTTGTTGCAAGAAAATTTGAGGGGAAGGGTAAACGACACAGTTTTGTGAGAAAATATGTGTAATAAATTTGACTCTACTTATAATTTTTTTTCCTTAGAATTATCAGCTATTTGTTGCAGCAGTATTTCCTTTCTACATTTTGTAGCTAAGAAAATAAGCCGCTTTTTTGGTTTAAAGGAATTTTCTATTCAAAATTTGGACTTAACACAGTGAATTAAAAAATACTTAGGATAATTGTTGTTGATTTTTGTGTATACAACAACTGGGAATTGCTGCTTCTTAACGCAAGTAGTAAATAAAAAGCAATGACAACTGAACATGGCTGGCTTTAAAAGTTTGCTAAAAAATGTATCTAAAGGTTTTCCGTAAACTGCTTTGGGTTTTTTCTTTTCCATTACGATTTCCCAAATACTTTTGAATTTAGTGGTGTTTCTGTCTCTTTCAGGCTGTTTTGAGTTAAAGTGCTTTGCTTTGGAGCTTGCAATGACAACATAATGAAGGTCTGCCTACAACTGAGGTTGAATTAGGAAGTGTTGATTCACTTAGAGTCAGAAGAAATGCGCAGCTGAAAGCATTTGAGCTAGCAGATTTTTAGCTTTTCATAACAATTGAAGGGAAAGAAGAAATCATAGCATGCTCTCCCTCCTGGTTATGCAGCTCAGATTCCTTAATGACAAAGGTTATCCTGGTGTAGCTAAGGTCCTCTAAAGCAGCAGTCTTCTCAGCTGCAGGTGGTAACGGATGGGGATGGATGGAGATGCAGATGCAACTTGAGCTGGGAAGCTGTGTGCCAATCACACTGCTCCTGCCCCCCCGCCCAGCAGGCATCCACTCCTTTGAAGAGCTGGCTCCAGATTTTGTCAGGAGTCGCATTTGGCCTCCATTCAACTCTGGTCAAATAAAGATGAGAGAGAAATATGTGTCTTTGCTATACCAGACATTCTCCTTCATGTCTTTGTTTTTAGTGGTTGGTGCACCATATTTGTCAGGAAACTGTCTTTAAAATGGTATTTGCACTGAGCGCTTGACATCATGTAGCGCAGAGTAATGTGAGTCTTCCCCAGCAGTCCTTGAACTTCTACATGGAAGGTGGGGGTGTCTTCCATGTCTTGTGAAACAGTAGGTCCTTCGGAGCCCTAAAAATGGGATTAGTGCCATAAGTCACTGTTTGAAAACATCAAAAATATTAGCTAGCACAGCCTTATGGTCATCCTAGAAGTGGGAGGGTGGTGATCATGGAAGGGTGAGACTTGAAAGGTATCTGATTTTGTTCTGATGTGTGGGAGAGGATGGCTTGTGGCCACCTCAGGCGATGTTTACTTTCTTTGGGTTAAGGAGGGAAGGACGAGAGGAGGAGCTCCGGAAAGAACCCTTTGTTCCCAGAGTCTTCTGGCATTTAAGGTTATGGAGAGAGCACATCTACACCGGAGATGATAACTGAGCAGGAACTATGACTTTTTTGTTGCTATATTATTTTTAGGGTTGGTGGAGGATGAGAGGAGGAACACTAATAAAAGGTGTTTTCCTCCTAGGGAGGATGTTTTTCCTGTCTGAACCTGTGACTACAGCAGGAGGGAAACAGAGTCTGTAGAGCTTGTACAAGCAGCGTTTCTCCAGTAGAAAGAGCAGATTTGTAGGTTCTGATGCAGTTACATGAATATGCAGCTATCAGTTGGGTCTGATATCTCCTAAAATTCTGTGATTCCACCTTGATCACTCCTTGTTCCCAGCTATCAGCAGTTTGGCTGTCAGCTTCTCTCTATAGGTAATTGTAACTAACTTGGTTCCTTCTTCTGGGGTGGGTGGGAGATGTAGACTCCAGTGTCCTGCTCATGTTTACTTAAACAGTTGAGTTTCTGACAAGGGAGCGCAACATTTACCAAGAAGTTCAGAAAGATTTTGCTAAATGTCATCAGCTGCCTGTGCCCGGAAAGCGGAGGGAGGGATTATAGTTTCCTACATGTGATGTGGCCCTGCAGTTCTGGCTGGTTTTGCTAGGGTGAGGGTAAAAGGCTATTTCTGAATACATTTTGGGGGCTTTGAAGTGGTGGCATTACTTGAGTCAGTAACTACTGCCCATGTAAAGGTTACAAGGGTCAATCATGTGACACAGATTAGGTAAATGAAATATATGTTGTTTTATATAATGATGTTATGCCTGGTACACTCTGCTGTACTCATTGAGGAACCTTTGGTGGTGGTCTTGCAGCCTGTTTGGATAAGAAAATCCAAACCTTTCCCTGCTTTTTCATGGTCTGACACAGTTCTGACTCTCATCTTGCTATTATCATACAAAAAAAAAAAAGCTAATTCATGTATTTAATGGTATGTCTTTGAAAACAAATTTCTAATCATTATTCAGGTCATCGTTTATGGCTCTGAAGTTCTAACATGGTATGTTAGAAAATATTTTAATAGTTTGTCACTCTTTCAGAATAGACGTGTTTGTTTTGTGCTTTTCAAAGGCAGTTTTTAGCAGATCAGTTGTTCTTGAAGATCATGCCCGTGATTACTTGACTGAGATAACTCCATGCTCACCTACTGCCTAGCTTTCTACTGTGTCTTTGAAATAAGTGGTGTTGGGATGGAAGTCACTGTCTGCAAAAGTAGTATTTCTTAGGTCCTCTGAAGTGGTTTAAAAGGTTGTGTAGAGAAGAGGATTGTTTTTCTCACAAATACAAAAAGTAGAAGTAGCAATTTTTTCTTTGTAATGTTCACAGAACAGTATCAAAGAATTTGATATGCGTTTAAAAACCAAACATGTAGGAGAACAAAAATATAAAAGAAGGCTTTGATGGGCTTTTTTTCTCCTGCTCTCTTATACTAACAGGCAGAAACAGGGCTCTGAGCCTTATCTTGTAGGGGTTTACACCTGATAGGAAACCAGAGTGCATTTCGAAGGACAGAAGTACATTGTTGTCCTTGGAATAGTTACTAAGCCTGGTAGCAGCATGACTGTTTACAGGGGATAAATGCCTCCAGGCTTTAGGCAAAGCGGTGTGGAAGGATATGAGAATAACTGGCCCTCGGAGACACCAGAAAAGCTGGAGCCTGTCAGATAGGCTTCAGCATCCCACGGCACCCGATCCACGGTAAAATCCATCAGAAATAATGGTACTCTGTAACTCAGGTAACAAGAATTTAGGATCCAGTGTTGCTGCTTATTTCTTTCCTGAAGTGGTCTGTTGACATTTATGTTGTTTCTTTTATGTGCAGATGTGACTCTCTGGGGCTATGGGGAAGGCTGGTAGTAACATATAAATGTGTGCTCTTTGCTGTGTCTTCGGCTCCAACATCTTACATGTTTCTTATTTAACACTTTTGAACTCTTTTAATGGGAATTTTTAATGTGAAATATGTATTTCATTTCAGAAATTCAACTATGTGACTGCATTATCCTTATTAATGTTGGTGCAGTTGTAATGTAACGTGATTTTAACAATAATGGGATTCGCAGCTCTGGGCTGCAGAATTTTAGTCCTGCAGTACTACTCAGAAACAAAACTACCTAAAATGATTAGCAAAGTTACTTATATATTCACTAAACATCAGGCTGAAGCCAATATTCCCATCTTGTGGGTGAGCACCCTGCTTAGGCACTCAGCTTGACAACCCTCGCAGCTCTCTCCCCTCTTTTTCTTCCTCTCCTCTGACTCTGCATGTTTAGTATGTTTTGGCAATAGTTTCAACAGGAAAGACTCTGTCCCTTGCTGACCCCTGGAAAGCATTCAAAGCTGGTAGTAAGAGTGCTTTGCTGAAAGGTAAGAGATCGTGTTTCGGATTTGTAAAAAAAGGGGGTTGGAGTCCATCTGGGAAGGGAGCGCCGGCAGCCCTGCGGCGCCGCGTCCTCCCTTGTGTTCCCCCTTGCGTGTCTCGGCCTCCTCGTGCAAGGCAGCCACTAGTGGTTCTCTGAAAGGGTTCATTTTCGCATGAACTGAAGGAGCGAGACATAGTATTTTATTTAGCCCTCAATTTACATCTGTCAAAAGTGTGAAGGAGGAATCTAGTTTAGTAGTAGAGTGGTAGAGAGGAACCTAGTAGTAGTAGAGTAAAATTGGAGGGAGAAAAGAAGAAATTTGTTTTTGATTTTCAGTATGGTTCTGCCATTGAACTTGAAGTATGGTAGAGCTTCCGTCCCATCCTTTCATCCAACCTGAGCTACTTCAAAATAATAGGCTTTTCAAGTCGTTGATAGCAGTGATATACTTGTAATTCTCTGTCTTCTGAAACCTTGAAGTCTCTTGCACAGAATGGAAACAAGAAACAGGTTGGGTAAATTTTTTGAAATAAAATGCCTAACCTTAGCTTTGACCTTCCTTACACTAACAAAGACCTTTTACTGAGAAAGCATTCTTCTCTGTTCAGAGGTGTGCGTGAGGTGATTCCGCTTCCACCCTGTATTTCACATAATCTTGTGTGTTTGCTTGTGTTGGTTCCCCTGCTGCTTCTTCCTCTTCAACTCGGAGCAAGTCGAAGTGACATTTCATTGATTTATCTGTTCAGGGAATCCTGTGCAGGTAACACAATAGTCCCGGTAGGCATGACAACTAACACTTAAAATACATTCTTTCATACAAAAATGACACTAATATGAGAGTAATATTAATAATTAATGTCTTTCTGAAACACTGTTTTGAAATTGGTTTGAACCCACGCTCAATTAAGACACTATGCTGAGAAACTGTACAGTTTGATACATGGCTTTGAACTAGTAGCTACACAGTCTTCAGAAATAGCTGTGCTATTATTTCCTTGAAGATAAACCAAAAATCTCCTCCTAACCTACATAGAGAGAAAGAGGCAGGTGCTTCTGTGGCAACATAAGTCAAATAAAGGCTGGTATAAGGCTTGTTATGCTTTCACGGTGGCATCAATTCAAAGCTGCATAAAAATGGGAGTGTGTGGGAGCAGCCAGAAATTTGTATATTTGAGATGAAAAAGGTCACCTTTCTGCATTTGAGCGTGTAAGGGTGCTGAGTGCATTTAAACATGGGATCACTGGTGATAGGGGGTCTGATTCTGATGTTGAGTTCTACTGCTGTACTTCAAGTTTATTTTGAGGGGCGGCAGGGTTGAATTTGCACTTGTGTTAGTGAGGGAGACTTCTGGCTCAGCATTTGCTTTTTAATGCCAAAATCTAGCCCACAAGGGAAAAAGCTTCTGTCATTCTGTAAGTCCCCAGATGCTATATTCTGGAAGAAGGTAATATACAGATGCAAGAGAGCTGTTCTTGGAGTACCAGCTGCAAAAGGTTGTATGTCAAAAAAATACGTTATGGATATCTAGTGTATAAAGAAAAAGGGAGGCAAGTGTGCTGTTGCCTGCATGTTCTGCTAGAAAATATTAAACCAAAGCACTTTCAAAGCCAAGAAGGACTATCTGAGTAAAATCAGAATAAAAATATATTTTCACATAAGTTCACAGTGTAAGGCCAGCAAAGAATGTTAGGACGTCCTATGATCTGAAGTATATTAGACACTATTAACTTTCACTCCCTTTTGTAGGACATTAAAATACTAAACAAAAATATAATCTCGGTTTATAGAATACTGCTGCTTGAGTACCTTGCCGTTTTTTTCAGTTTTTATTTTTAATCAAGACTTACAGTCTGTGCATCTGTTGCTCCTAGAAAGCTGAAGACAGATATATTCACTGCCTCACCTAATGCATAATTTCTGCAGTAACAATCATTCCCACCCACCTCACTTTTCCTCTTTCTTCCTATAGAGTGTAAAAGAGGTAAGTTGGTTTCTTGAACATTTTTCTGTTTAAATCTAGTCTCAGGGTTTTGGATAAGCTCTGCATCCATGCTAAGGTACATTGGTGGTTAGGGAGGTGTCTTAGCAGGGTGCGAAGTGGGTTTAGGAGGTGGGTTGTGCTTATGAGGGCTCTCTCTGCCATTCTGTCCTCCAGAGGAAGGTCAAATTTTGTTCCAGATTTTCTTCCAAAGAGAAGGACCAGCTTGTGCCATGGGAAAGAGCTGAAGAGCCAAATTGTCTTTGCTCCACTTATCTTGAAGAGCTCCTCAGTATTTACTTTATCAGCTTTCTCAGGGGAGAAGGGGAGCAGGGGAGTTAGATTGCCTTATAAGTACAGCAAGTTTCTACTTAGTTGATGTTACAGTTGCAGTATCTATAGCATGAGTAATTAGGTAACAATAACAATTAAAGCCAAACAATACAATTAAAGGGCAAGATTTCACAATCTGACTCTATAGGGGAGAATTAGTACATCAGGTAACAAACCAATCACACACCATGTCAGATTATTAAAAGTCCTAATGATATTTGCAGTGTATTTATGGCCAAACTGTATAAATA